>NC_003075.7:11484070-12734070 GCF_000001735.4 Arabidopsis thaliana | reverse complement strand
TGAAGTCTAAATGTGATCATGCGCTCATCAAATACCTTTGGCTTGGTAAGTTAATCGGTTTTGGAACAGCAACCTTTCCCAATATAGTCATGCCACTTCTTCTTGTAGTACCCCATCTGCTAATATCCAGCACATGTAATTTCTCATCATCACCACAGAGGATACAAAGCTCTTTAAGTGTAAATGAGCAAAGTATAAATGATTATACAATTTATTAAAAAAACGATCAGCTCTTTACATATGTTTTCTACACACATTTTACAACTTTCCCTTCTTTTAATCTAAATGGTGATGTTGGCATGTTGCAAATCAATAATAATGTTGAATAAAATTATTACAAATACATGGTGAATGTCTATCATGCAAGCAAGCTCTTTCAAAGAAAGAAAAACCACACCCTGAGTTTCCTTCTATACCCCAGGCACATATAGTGATTCTATATTTTAACAACAGTTGGAATATACAGCACAACGAAAACAAGTAATTCATATGAAGAAAAGGCCAAATCAAAAGAAAAATCATGCAAGTAACGTGCAAAGAGGCCAATATATAACCCATAATCCAGTATAAAAACATAGAAAAGTTCATGACAAAGATAAAGTTGAAAGAAGAGAAACCTTCGATCTCCTGTCGTGCTAGAGGTCATTATAAAAGCAGCTACACGATCCAATTACACCACTTGAAACCTGTAAGTCACATACAGAATCAGATTCACAAATGAAATTTGAAGCTCAAATCCCAAAGAATCAAACAAGACCGACACTGAAGAACTATTGCTATAACACTGCTACCGTGAAATGTGTTGCAGAATCAGACTGCCTATACAAATTCTCCAACATGAATTGAAATACTTTCTAAAATTCACCATCATAACAGAAAGACAATGTTCGACAATCAAATTGGTACAGAAACCTAAAAGTATGAAAGATCGTCAAACTGCGGAATCAAAAGAGGTTCCAGACTAAATGACCGCAATACTAAAAAAACAATTGACGTATTCCCAGAATGTTGACAATTTCGCAATCAACTTGCTAGAACAACAACAGCAACAAAAAAAGAGCTCTGAAACATACAAATGTCTCCAGAAATGTCAATCAAGCTCTACAAAAGGACCCAAATTACTTCAAAATGCGATAATTCTATAAACTCATCACTCGATTCCTCTGGAATACAAAGGGGAAAAAAAGGTAGAGAAGAAACTGACCAAAGGGGATTATAGAGAAAATCTGCTCTCTTTTTTTGAATAGAGAGGGGGGGTCCTCGCAAACCCTAGATATTAATTGTGAGAATCGAACGAAGAGGGTGCAGATCGGATGTGTTCCTGGGCGATGAGGGAAAAGGAAGAAGGGGAAGATGAAGGAGAAAAGGAAGGATCTGTGGGAGAAAGAAGAAAGTGATGATGATTGATGAAGATGAAGCTTATTACGACGACGTTCAACGGATTGGTTGAAAGAGGAGAAAGCGTCGAAGTTCAGGGCTGCACGGTTTTACTCAGCTTTTCCTCTCTCTCTTTTTTTTTTTCCTGTGAATTGTAAAATGAATGCCGATTAAAATAAAATAGAGCGAATAAAGGATCACCTATCTCCAAAAAACAAAAATATATATATAAATTAAAAGAGTAGTATTATTCATTAACATCATTTATATATTTACCTACCCATTTTAAAAGATAGCCATAGTTTGACAAAAAAAAAAAAAAAAAGGATAGCCATAAAAACAATACTTAACAAAATAGTTTCCTTTCTTTTACATTTTACGAATGTTAAAAATGGGGGAGAAATTGAATTATGTGGTAGGTTCACTTCTTCATTTTAAGGACATGTTTAGGGAAGTAAGACGATGGCAGGCATGATCAAATGAATAAGGTTTTTTGGGTAATGCTTATGTTTATCTTCCAAACCTCTCATGTTTCTTTGTGGAGTACACTCATTCTAAGGAAAGATCATATATTAATCCGGTGTTTTGTAATCGAGGGTTGGAAGTGTTCGTACATGCACTGTGTACATGGTGCTAGAGGATGATCTTGAGCGGATTTGAGCTCAACGCTAGCTTATTTTTTTTCAAATTTTAAAATTTTGTGTAAATTTTATATACAGAAGATTTTAGATAATGCATAGTTTGATTTTTATTAATTTATTACGAGTAGTCTTAGCATATTTTAAATTTTCGTGCTTTTCTCCAAATTGATACTTAAGAGTTAGAGAGAAAGCCAACAAACTTAAGAAAGTTAGAGAACGAGACACTTGAATGCTTACAAATGATGATCCCACCCCATTTTATACAACTTCACCTTTGATAGAATCATATTCAATAAACAGTAATGTATGAAAAGAAAACAAAAAAACAAATATACTTGAACAATGACCAAATATAATAAACCTCTTGGATCCAGCCCATATGATCTTTGCTAAACTCTTGAACAATTTGGGCCGTGGCAATATGTAGATTTTGGTCCATGGATCATTTATCTATTTTAATGTTACCCTTGCAGAGATTATTTTCTTCTCTTTGTTACTTTCACAATCAACACCCCAAAATATGTTATTACAACAATTTCACCCTAAATCGTTTTGTCCAAATGTGTAAATTACACTAAACATATATAGGGCAAAATATTACATAGTCAATATAATGAGCCTTAAGCTAATCTAATTAGATGTGAAAACAGAGAAGTGACGTAAATCTAGAAAATATTGTTACACATAAAGCATTCACCAGTCTTGTACTAGTAAACAGAGATCCTGAATAAATTCAGTGTCTCACTCGGTTCATGTACTGTCGTTTCCAAGGTCTGCCATTGACAAACCGAAAAGCTGAAACTCTTCACGCCAAAGCCAAAATACAATAACTTTTTCCCAATGGGAAATATCTTTTATCGTGGAGAGAAACAAACAAAGAGCTTCGACCTAATTACACATTCTTCTTTTTCAGTTTACATATAAAAAGCCTTCTAGCGATCCTTTCACTGTGGCCAATTTGTTCTGTGACCTTTTGATCCTCTGCCTGCAATTCTACAGGTATTTTGATAGGTAGTCTCAGTTTAGAATTTGTCTACTAGGATTAAAAATTCAATTTCTTAAAATCGTGATTGGTAATATTTATGAGTTAAGTACATGAGTTAGGTTCGTAATCCAATATAAACACATTGTTATACATACCTTTATCTCTTGAGATTCTTCAAGGGTTATTTTAATCTCTTACAAAAATCATAACTTCGAATATCAGCCAAAAAAAGGATCAGTCTCGTTGGACACCACTTGTTTGTTTCCTTTGTTTTTTTTAAAAGAGGTCTTTATCCAGCTATCCCACTCTGCTCTTCTTCTTTAAGCATTTTGCATTCTTGTTTCTTGGTTTTGTGTTTTAGTTTTGAGAGAAAATGGGACAGATTCCGAGGTTTCTTTCTTGGAGGAATATGTTGGTCCTCTCGTTGGCCATCAACTTCAGCTTGATTCTAAAGATTTTGAAGGGTGATAGAGAACGAGGAGATTCATGGGACAGAACAGCGTATGTTAGCATATGGCCCGTGGTATCCACCACGGCTTCAGAATCTTCTTCGTTGTCTTCAGCATCTTGCAACTATAGCAAGATTGAAGAAGACGATGATAGAATTATCAATCTCAAATTGTAAGTTTCTACTTACTCTCTTCCATGTGCTAGATTACAATTTTCTAAAGAAAGTTCTGTTCTTGTCACTATAGTGGAATTTTTGATTGCTTGTTTATTTTTTCTTGGTGTTCAGAATAATAAATGTGTATTAATGGCGTATCCTCTAGAATCTTTAGAGAAATTTCTCCCTTATCCTATACTTGATTATATAGCAAGGAATCTAAGATTATCCTTTAAGCACGCAAGTGAAGCTCCAAGCTTTTATGCAATAATCACCATTCGATTTTAAATGCAAACATTGAAAGAGGGATAAAATAGTCAATCTAAAGGTTTTGATTCTATTTTCCTAATGATCTTTCATTGACTTGCCTATATTTTCTAACAAGTTTTCTATAGTTCTGTCTTGGTTCTGCGTATGCTTGTTTTCCTTAACGTGCGCCGCTAGTTTGAATATTTGGTTCTGTTATTTACTTTGTTATGAGTCTTATGACTCATCAAACACACAAAAAAACTTTGCAAATTGATCATGGTGGTCCATTTGTTTTCTTTTTAGGGAATTTAGATATATTTGTCATAAATGTCAACTGTTAAGTATTAAAACTTAAATTGGAAATGGGCCATTCTTCTTGTTAATGAAAGTAAAGAAGAGAGTGACTTTTTTTTTTATAATAAGGATTTGGTATGTTAGAGGAAAGGATGGTAGTGAGTGATGTTTCTTTTTGGATGCTCGCAATTAATCTAGTGTAGTGATAGCCAATGGGTTTCAAGTTTGAAAAATTTAGGTTGAGGAGACACTTGGTACATCAGAATATAAAACTCTTTTGATTCTTTCCAATTCCATTGTCAAGTAAAAACTTTTAAATAGGGAATAGTAAAGAGAGCCCACATTGTGGTGACATGATTCTGAATACATAAATATTTCATGTCCTTTGAGGGAATCTAAAGGACTAGTCTGGTGATCTAGTACTTGACCATGTTTTTCACTGTTGCAGAAATAAGAAGGTGATGTTTTATGTTCTCCATTAAATAAAAGGACCCACTAATTCTTTACCTCTATGCTCAGCTCTCGTTGACTCAAAGATTAACTCCTGTCACACGGTAGAATGTATATATATGCTAATCTTGATGTGTATATCTCTATGCAGTGGTGATCCAACGGTGTATGAGAGATATTGGCAGGAAAATGGAGAGGTGACAACAATGGTGATACCTGGATGGCAATCTCTTAGCTATTTTTCAGATGAAAACAACCTCTGTTGGTTTCTTGAGCCAGAGCTTGCCAAAGAGATTGTGAGGGTGCATAAGGTTGTTGGGAATGCTGTAACGCAAGACCGCTTCATTGTTGTTGGCACTGGCTCAACACAATTGTATCAGGCTGCTCTCTATGCTCTCTCCCCACATGATGACTCCGGTCCCATTAATGTCGTGTCAGCCACACCCTATTATAGTGTGAGTCATATTTATAGCCATCTCAAAACTATCTGTATGTCTTGTTAGACACGCCATTTTGCTGGATACTAGTTTTTTTTTATAGTTATTTTAGCACATATATGTGTCAATCTAACATGTATAACCGGTTTGGTTGCAGACATACCCGTTGATTACAGACTGCCTCAAATCAGGTTTATATCGATGGGGTGGAGATGCAAAGACGTACAAAGAAGATGGTCCATACATTGAACTTGTTACATCTCCAAACAACCCTGATGGGTTCTTGAGAGAATCAGTAGTGAACAGTACTGAAGGTATATTGATCCATGATTTGGCTTACTATTGGCCACAGTATACACCGATAACATCACCAGCTGATCACGATGTTATGCTCTTCACTGCTTCAAAGAGCACTGGCCATGCAGGGATACGGATTGGGTAAGTACAATCTTTTGCTTTTGTGGGAGCAAAACAGAGAACAAGTCTCTTAAACGTTACATTCTTGTTCATTTAATTTGCAGATGGGCTTTGGTGAAAGACAGAGAGACGGCTAGGAAAATGATAGAGTACATTGAACTCAACACGATTGGGGTTTCAAAGGACTCACAGCTTAGAGTAGCCAAGGTTCTTAAGGTTGTGTCAGACAGTTGTGGGAATGTAACGGGCAAATCTTTCTTTGACCATAGTTATGATGCTATGTATGAGAGGTGGAAACTATTGAAACAAGCAGCAAAGGATACTAAACGTTTCAGTGTTCCTGATTTCGTCTCTCAACGTTGCAATTTCTTTGGCAGGGTCTTTGAGCCACAACCAGGTACGTATAAAGAAAAACAAAAGTAGAAATGATTGTAGAACCACTTCTTTTGTTTTTCATTTGGTTTGGTGTGTTTTGTGCAGCATTTGCATGGTTTAAGTGTGAAGAAGGGATAGTGGATTGTGAGAAGTTTCTTAGAGAGGAGAAGAAGATTCTAACTAAAAGTGGAAAGTACTTCGGAGATGAGCTAAGTAATGTGAGGATAAGCATGTTGGATAGAGATACTAACTTTAATATTTTCCTTCACAGGATTACATCTTCCTTTAATTCAACTTTGTAAGTGCATATGCATGTGATTATGATCGATTGTCATAACTTGCAACAAGTGTTTTGCTCCATAAATATTATTGGAAATTTGAATAATGTGAAGGATCAATCAAAGACCTATTCATCAAACCATCTCTGATGATATGAATGAGCAAACATTCATTCACTACGACACAACCGAGAGTTTGTTCAAGCGTTGTCAGCATTTTGGTCTGGAACTTTGTAATCTCGAAGGATCAGATCCAACATCTCATAGCTTTTTCAGTATTAAATTCCAGCCTTAGGTAATCCTTCAGAGTCATATCAACATTTTTGCTACGGAAGGATCATTGTCGCTACCTTCCATTTTACATTTGTGTCAGCTTTATTCACAGCACCGTTTTTTAGCCGCATCAACTTTCTTTCTTTGTATAATTCAGAAGAATGAAATCATCCAAAATCATTTATATTTCATAACAAAAATGTTTTAAAAAAGTTGAACATAAAAAAAAAAAAAAAAAATTCCAAAACACCAACTAAACTCTCAAAAATACCAAATTGTGAAAGTTTTCAAAATATAATCTCTTGTCACTCATTCATCATACTCTAAAAGTTTAACTTTCATGGTTTGTATGTGAAAAAATAAATTAAAACATTAAAATAAAGCTTTTAGAAACTAATATGTATCCACAATATACATATGGATGAGGACAATGGTGGATGTGCACAACCACACAAAAACCATTCACGTGATTGTATCTGCAAAATTCATCATCAACTTTCTCCTGACTACGCCACATCATATTTGTTTGTGGAACTATTCCATCGTCAAACGGCCGTTCGTCTTTTGTCTTTTTCCACAAATCTACTAGCTCCCTTCTCTATCAACTTGATCGTCTACATAACTCTACTTGTCTTTTTCCCTATTCACAAATTAGTCTTTTTCTTGAGATTAGTAATTATTTTGAGGCCAACTTGATCAGAATCTGAGTTTGAATTCCAATTATACCCATTCTTGAATCTTAATTGCATGTTATATTTGTTTCCAAACCTATTCATATCCTTACTCAAAACACCATGTTTGTTGTTTTCACTTTGTTTGATGCATAGCTCATAAAACATCAGCGACACAATTTCTTCACACAAAAAGATAAAAGGGTTTATAACCAAGATATAAGTTTCAAAACCTTCACCATAAGCAAGAAGCATAACAACTTCAACTTGTATACATTTTTTTCTAGTTTTGTACTAACTAGATATAGAGACACAAAAAGAGAGAAAACATGATTAAGAGTTGGAATTAATGATAAGTTGTAAATATATCTCACATAAAACGTGTTTGAATTCCATTTTAAGGATAAATGATAGTACTTCAGATCTTAAATGAATTTGTTGCAACTTGCACCATGATTTCTTTCAAACCAAAAAACAGGTCTAGACCGGGTGGTCCACAGATTTTTGGCTCACAGGAATATTCCTACATATAACACTACAACTGTACAACATACATATAGAGCAGTAGATAGTAAATTATACCGAATAAAAAAATCTAGTTACATTTCAAGTCACACGAACTGTTAGAACGGTTCATGTTAGGCTCAGCATATTTCTAAGTAATAAATTTTGAAATCGAAAAGGCTTTTCTAAGTATAGCCGGACTGAATTACTATATGAGTCGTGGACTTACCGGTCCGACGGTGAACAACTATTGGTTCCGAGAATGGTATTTCTGCGTTCAGAATTCTGTGAGTACGGATTAATAATATATTTATACTGTCAATTGTCAAAGAGCCGATTTCCGATTTAAGAAACTAATTTGTTTGATAATGAACACAAACAAGAAACCAAAATTAAGGCCGGATTTATACCCATGACACGTTATCTCTACGTCCAATGCTCTTGCCATTTGCTGTGATCCGTAAGTTCCCAAAGACACTTTTTCTTTCACCACAGTCCCACTTTTGATCTTTTTTTTTACAGTAAAGTCAGAACTCAGAAGTACCTTGAACAAAACCCTAAACGCACTTTTAATATTAATCACTCTCAAACCACCATTTAATTATTGTAAATCATATACTCCAATGGAACATACTTTTTTTACTGTACTTTTCATCAAACTCTAAAAAGGTTATGGCTTATGGGTGTTCTTTTTGGATGAAACTATCTATATATGAATATTATTCTAAAACAAACAAAAAAAAACGTAAAAAGTTGAGACTCCCTTTTATTAAGCGGCAGGGTTTGTTGACCACACTCTCATCATCTATCTCTTTCTTATCTTCACTGTTTTATCTTTTCTTTCGGATTAAATTAAATAATTTTTTCCTCCATAATTTATACTCTTAACTCTCATGAATTATTGGTCTCTCTATTATAGTTTTTTAAGTAACAATCTAATTGTAGTACGGATGTCTCTTGAGATGTTCAAGAATTAAGAAATAAAGAAAGAGGGATCGGAGAATGAATTTTGAGGATCAAGAAGAAGATATGGAGATGTCAGGTGTTAATCCCCCCTGCGGTTACGACTCTCTAAGCGGTGAGGGAGCCACATCTAGTGGTGGTGGAGGAGTAGGAAGGAGTAAAGGAGTTGGAGCGAAGATAAGGTATAGAGAGTGCTTGAAGAACCATGCTGTTAACATAGGTGGCCACGCCGTGGACGGTTGTTGCGAGTTTATGCCTTCCGGTGAAGATGGAACGCTCGACGCTCTTAAGTGTGCAGCTTGCGGCTGCCACCGCAACTTCCACCGCAAGGAAACCGAAAGCATCGGCGGTAGAGCCCACAGAGTTCCCACGTACTACAACCGCCCGCCGCAGCCGCATCAGCCGCCTGGATATCTTCATCTAACATCTCCCGCGGCGCCTTACAGGCCACCCGCGGCATCGGGGGACGAGGAGGATACATCAAATCCTAGCAGCAGCGGCGGGACCACGAAGAGGTTTAGAACGAAGTTCACGGCGGAACAGAAAGAGAAGATGTTAGCCTTTGCGGAGAGGTTGGGGTGGAGAATTCAGAAGCATGATGACGTGGCGGTTGAGCAGTTCTGTGCGGAGACTGGTGTTAGGAGACAAGTGCTTAAAATCTGGATGCATAACAACAAGAACTCTCTTGGTAAGAAACCCTAATTTTGCTCGAGACATGATTTAAAACACTAGAGGATCATAATTGTTTCTTTTTTTGGTATGACTCTTCTGTAACTACTTCTGCTTATTAGTTATGTTATTTTTTCCTGGACATACAGTTTCTTCTTCTAGTTAATAATCGTATCTGGTCGTTTCGGACAGTTTAGGAGACATTGTGATTAATCTTTATTAACTTTGGTTCGACTAGTTAATTCCATAAATTTACTGAGGATGCAATTGAATGATGAACCAAACTATCCAAATTTAAAGTACAGTGATTAAACCAACATTGGTAAACAATATAAAAGTATACTCTCTGTTATTTTCCTATATTAGTATTGCCATATACCTATGTTAATTAGATGATTATTAAAGATCCGTTGATCAAGATATGTAGCCTTGTAATTTGTGATAGTTACATATTGTTGACAAACAAATAAAATGATAAGGAGGATTAGAGCTAGGAATCAGCTATAGTCTACGTAAGTTATCTCTTATAGGGCGGTTAAAATGAACTAATCTAAGATTATCTGTAAAACTGAAGAAAAAGTTCAAAAAAGCAAGAAAATAAGATCTGGGACCGGTGAGCATGTGCAACAATGAGAAGCCATGGACGATTGTAGTCGTATAGGTGTCTAAGCATAACATGCCATTGCGGGATAATACACTCGTAATTAAAAACAACAAAACATGTTGTTTAAATAGGTAAATGTTTAAATAACATGTTATTTATTTGCTTATTACGCGTGTGATATCCATAAATAGCATATGATATACGAACTGACGCAAAACACACATATGAATAAAACAAAACGCAGTTAAGGAACATTTTTCTGTTGTAATATCCAAGTTTTGCAAGGGTCTCATTTGACCTATTTTTTCTAAATAAATTTTACATTAACTGAATATTTCCTTAGTTCATTAAACGTATTTTGATTTTGTTCAAAAAGACTTCGAACCGTTAAATCCGGATTTTATATATCATGTGAACAGAAGGAATTGAAATAATTAAACTAATGATGATTTCCGAAGGATGTCAGACGATAGATTTCCATCTTGATGAAGAAAATGACGAGAGAATTCACATTTGTCACATTCCTCTCGCTATCTTACCAAAACTCACCGCTTATCACATTAACTCTCTCCTCTCTTTTTTCTTCTTATATAAATGTGCTTTGCTTTTGTGTTGAGCTTGCTTTGAAACTTCTCACTCTTTTGTCTCTTTCACAGCACGACACAATCACACAACCCAATTATTAAATTAAGCATCAATTAATTAACGTAACGTTTTGATGTAAACATATCAAATGTAGAAAACATGGTGAAATGCTTAATTGCATAATATAAGCCACGTGTGTGAAAGTGTGTTTGGGGTTATTGGGCCGAATATTGATGGGCTTAACAAAACGAAAAAGCTTATCTCAAAATTTCTCCTTTCAATCAACAAACTTCCATGCATTTTCCTCTCGTCGATCTTCCTCTCGTCTGTTCGTGTTTCTAATACTTGTTGACTTGTTGTGAATTGTTTAACCGAGGATGTCTCGATTCGATTTGATTGATAAACCCTAGTTTCTTTCGCTCTAAGATTGGAGAAATGAAAATCTATTGTCGTTTTTAGGTTGCGGAATCATATATATTGAAAACCGCACACCCTAATTGTGAGAATCGATCTTTTTTATTAAATCAAGCTCGAATTCTAAATTTTGTTGATTTCATTCTAAGATTCGAGAAATGGAAATTTATTGTGGTTGCAAAACCTAGATTTTGATAATTGCACAGTCTACGAACCCTAATTTTAAGGAATCGGCCTTGTATAAGTTATTTTTTTTGTCTCCATGATCTTCTGAAAGCAATAAATATTGACGTTTAGGATTATGTTTTTTTATCTTCTTCAGATGGCTATCAAGTTTTCAAACGATACGAAGCGACTTCAGCTCATTAACAGCATTAGAGAAGCTCATGTTGGAGCTCACTCAAATCAAGCATGTCATTGATCTTCTCATTGATGTTTATGTTTGTGTCCCCTCTTTTTGGTCTTCGTATGAAAGCTATAAATCATCGTTTATTTAATGAAGCTGATTTGTTTGTTATTTAACTTCAATCTTGTAGAGAAGGCTAGCCTTAACACCCGAGCATATAAATGAAGAGTGATTATATATGTTGATATGCATTCCAATAAGGCTGTTTTTGATAGTTTGAGGAAGAATCCGATATTGCATTATGACGGAACAAGATTCTCTTACAAGGTAACTAAACATTTCATTCAAGGTAGATATGTTTCTCATTTTCTCTTTGAAAAAAAGTTTCACGTGTTTACAATTTTGCTTTGCCGCCATCACAGGCTACTTAACGATGTCAAGGACAAGAGACAGGTTCTTTCGTTGGTGGGTGAATACACTGATGGGATTGTGGTAGTTGTTCTCAAAGACGCTTAGCCGAATGTCATGGAGGATTTGAAGGTATGCATTGTTATAAACTTATAATTAATGAGAGAGACACAAAACAACAGTTTTGGAAATATAACTCCATATAAATATACTTTATTAATGTATCGCATGTATAGATTCTTGGTAGCAAATCTGAAATCAACGGTGACATGAGAAATGGTCGCCTTGAATCCCCTATGTTTTAAAGACTTATTTCTACTTTGAGTATGACTGAATACAAAACCGGTTTCAATCTTGAATTGTGTTTTCTATACGGCGTCAAAAGTTGTAGGATCCATCTACTGTTAGCAGATGGGGGAAATATATGATGTTTCTTGATAGCAAGAAGGTAACGGATGTCTTGTATTTTGCAGGCTCTTCAGGCTTCAGGAGACATCTGGATGTCTTATCAAATTCACGAGAGGTCATTGCGTACCCAAATGATTTAAAGAGTGAGAATCCTATTCCGTTTTGGATTATTTTAATTGATGTCAAGGATTCAAGGAAATAATTAGATGAGAACCTTTACATAGAAATCTCTTCATCTCATTTAGAAGTTACAAATCCGTCCACATTTTTTTCTACCATCCCACCGGCCATTTTTGTTTGTTGATAGAAATTGTTTTAATCGTCTTCAACCTATACATTATGTACAATAGTAAACTCAAAAACCTCATAAATTACGACCTTAAATTATATACTTTTTTTGTATCATAATCTTTGAAAAATAATCCATATAGATTTATACATTTCTAGATATACATTTCTCTAAATCATATTGTACGTAAAAATCCACATATCTTTAACCATGCATGTTTTACGTACACATTTATAAATGAAAATTTTTAATCTACGATATTATGTTTACTATTTCGCGAGGGAATGAGTCCTTGTTAAAACTATAAATAGAAATCAATATCAGTAAAAATGTATTATATTAAAATATTTATAAAGCTAATATGAAATTTTTTTATGACATTTGTTTTGCGGTGATATTAGTCCAAACTAGTTAAGACTTAAAAATCTTTTTAGTAAATAAAAGTAATAATAATAATAGTTGATCGGTTGGTCCAAGTGGCTCCTGACAATCTTCACACACGGTTCCAACACTTCCTTGTTCCATATCTTTCTCTGCATCTCGGCTACACCTTCGCCTTCCTTGGCTGCCCTAATTGCCTCTCGAAACGATGCTGTAGCATCCACCTTCTTTATGTCCCACCCGGCATTTCTCAGCTTGTTGATCTTCGTGATTTGATCCTTTGTGAGCTGAAATGTGTTTTCTTTGATGGCTCTCACCGCCTTCTCATAAGCCTCCTTTCTCATAGGGTCCCATTTATCCATGTCATTGTCCCACTTGTACATTTTGAGGTAGTCATCAAACTCTTGCACTCCTATAGCCTTCCATATCCCCAATGGCTCTTTCGGGGCCTTCTTAGAGCGGTGGAACTCAGCGATCTCCTCGAACATACCTGACTTCATCATAAGATCCAAACGTAAAGAAAGATACTCGAATAACACAGACTGATCCACATCTATCCAAATGAAACAACAATCATATTTCAACTCGGAGCAGATTGAGCCCTTGTGATCAGAAAACGGATAGTTTTCAGGGTCATAAGATTTTGCAAGGAGAGCATGAATGTATGAGTTGGATCCACCGGCAAGGATTGGGAGCTTTTTACGTTGAGTAATCTCGGAGATGGCTTCAGCCGCCATAACGCGAAATTCTGCCGCTGTGACTTCTCCAGCCTCCGGGTTTAGTTCACCGAGAAGGTGATGTGGCACTCCACGTCGATCTTCAATGGTCGATTGATTCGTGGTGATCTTCAAGCCATCGTAGAACTGCATTTTGTCAGAGTTGATGATCTCGGCTTTAAAATGTAAAGCGAGATCAACAGAGAGTGATGACTTGCCAGAACCGGTGGCACCCATGATCACAACCATTTTGTCATTACACTTCATGTCGTAAATTGAGATTGAGAAACACGAATATACACAAACAATGTTGCTATGCTAATATCATATTTTGGTTACCCCATGCATACATATATATACTGTAGGAATGTGTTTATGAATGAAAGGAAAGCTTAAAATTGATCACATAAGTCTATTATAACTCTATATTAAAGTTTTCTTGATTCGTTAGTTTTGTTCATTCATTATTTTGTAAATATCTATATTAACATTTTTGAAGATATTTTTATCTAAAATAAGAATGTAAATATTCAATTTTACAAACATAGAAATAAACATAAATATAAGAGATTTTGTCTAAAAACATATTTATCATTTTAATTTGAAATGTCTTTTTATTGATAGGTGTTTACTTGCCAAAAAAATAATAACTCCTATATGATTTTAAAAGACAGAAGTTCATTCATTCAACAATACATAGATAAAAATAAATATTCTAGTCTTGTATAGATAAATATTTATAACTAGTCATAAGTTATAGCAGCTTGATCCAATAAAAAAATAATAGCCAAGTTATTTTTTTTGTTTTTGACATTTATAGATCGACATGTTTGATCCATAACCAATTTCCTACTACGAGTGGTAACGCGACTTAGTGGAATCGAATTCCGGTGAAGAAAGCAAAGTCAAATGAACTCCTAATTATTGTGTAGCTTTTGAAACACTTTATTTTAATAAATGGCTAACTCACATAATAAAACGATTTTGGATTATACATGTAGAAAGACCAAAGTAAAAGCAGTCTTGCACCGCAACCTTCTTCTCCACCAACACGATTACACGATACTATGAATCCTTGTGCCGTCGTTAGCCACAAAATCAACTTATGCCAACGATATTTTTCCATACTAAGGCTAAATACAGACCCGACTCACATCAAAAGCTAATGAATCAATGAATAATGGCATCCAAATTTGTGGGGTGAATTTTAGGCAAAAAGAAATGAAATTATATGCTAAATATACGAATACTGTAACTTACATAGCAATTGAAGTTACTACGTATGTAGATTTTTTTTGTCTGGGCATGAGATATTTATGTCAAACACGAAATGCTTCAACAAAACATAATGTATTCTTTTATAATATCATTTTATCTCAATGTTTTGGCGACATTTACAATGAGCCTCATCAAGGCAATCTTTGTTATAAACAGAATTCATTTTTTCCTTTTTTCTTATTTCTCATATTATAAAACGTAGACATGTTGTCATCTTATATAAGTCTTAAGCCTGATATTATTATCGAAAATATTCATCATGTGACATTCTTCTGAATCTTCAAATATATACGGCTCGATTAACCATGCATAATTTTAAGTCAACTACAAGTCTACAACACTTGTAAATCTTCTTAATTCGTTGCTCTCGTCTTGTTTTGTTAACAATTGACACCGAGCACACTACTACTCTGGTAGTCTGGTTAATTAAGTATACCTTTTTAAAAAAAAAAAATCGGAGTCATTTTCCTGCTCCAGAAA
The DNA here is from genome assembly GCF_000001735.4 of Arabidopsis thaliana. Taxonomy (NCBI): domain Eukaryota; kingdom Viridiplantae; phylum Streptophyta; class Magnoliopsida; order Brassicales; family Brassicaceae; genus Arabidopsis; species Arabidopsis thaliana. Next base: position 12,718,974 of record NC_003075.7, on the reverse strand, counting down.
TTAGATAGATACAAAATTAGTAAGAGATGCAAAACTTAACCACATTATTTCAAAAACTGAATTACTAATTTACCATAACACAGTTTCTATGTGATGTATACATATTCATTTACTTATTTCCATTTGTATTATGAACCAAAAAAAACGAAACCCGCTCGGTTTAACATCCATTAGACGCGAAGGCGCATGTTCTCATCGTCGTCATCAACGGCATCGGCGGCTCCAGCTGCAAGATCAAGTAGTTTCTCCATCTGCACTGTCATTTCCTTGAGCGTGGTTGAAGCCTTGTCAGTGTTTTTCCCAACCAATTCATTCACGCGCCTCATGCTGTCACTGGAAGCCCTGACGTCGTAGTTAGCCGTGTCGGGGGATGCCTTGAGCTTCACATTTGCACTCTTGAGATCAGCTGCCACGGCCAAGTAGGCCTTGTGGCACTCTGTAAATGCAACCTTCACCGTTGGATCTTTCTTCGCAGTCTCATCTACGAAAATCGCTGTCTTCTCCGCGTGGGATATGGCCAAGTTGATCACAGCCTCCGACAATGGAAGCTGTATAAGATTTCATTTTTTAGCATAAACTACGATAATGATCATTCCCATTAAGGATTGAGATGTCAAAGAAAAAACAATTCGTTTACAATAAACAACATATGTTTAGAGATGTTAATGTTTGTATTGTTTCAAACCCTTAATCTTTTTGGCTTCCAACTAAAAAATAAACTGGTAATAAGTGGACCAGATCAGAATTCTTATACGTTACTCTAAGTATCTTTTAATTTACAATGTGTGATTCTAAACACGTCAATTTCTGTTTTAGGTGAAATAATTTAACCTAAAGAAAATGAAACATTTCAACTTTTTCATATATAAAAATATTTGTGTTGCTGATTTGAAAACAAGCAGGAATAAGAAAATGCAAACAAATAATAGAGATCATACCAGGCCAATGGGAGCAGCTGTAGGGGGATTGGTAGTCAAAGTTTTAACGCAGAAAGCTTGGTCATGGGAACGATCGCAGATGGCGTCAATGTATTTCATGTGAGGGGAAGCTGAAGCAGGAGATAAGAGTAGTTGCAACGTAATTGCCGCCGCAGCGAAGGTGGACAGAACAGAGGACGTTGCCATTTCTCTTAGCGTCGGAAGTTTTGTTGCTCAAGTTTCCGGTTGTTATTCAGTTTTGTGTTGTTTGGCTTTTGGTTCAAGGCGGATATATATGTATGCTTAGGGTTTCATCTAGGGCTGGATAACTTTAGAATGTGCTATATTATAACTGGTATCAAATAACGTTAAACTTTAGTAACTTTTTTCTTATGTTTTCTAAATTTGGCCAATGTAAATAATTCGTGGTTTGTACAAATTTAGTCAAAGACAACGTCCAGTATCGTCTTACTTTGTTTAGAAAATGGATGTCGTGACTCGTGATCATAACTCATAAGTGTTGAGCAAAATTAGACAAGTAAATGCCCTAGGGATTACTTTAAAAAATAACTATTTATTAGTTTTTAGATTTAAATAGTACGAAAAACTTATTTTAGTCATAAAATACAAATTTTGTTAGATTTGATATTTCCTTTAATCGCAGTGCTGCTAATTGCATGTAAGAGAAGATTATAAATTGGATTTTGGCCGAGCTAAAAGACAGCATGACAATGTTTAAGGTAGATGTCATGGACGCAAATACAGAATGGAATATCCACATAATATTAATAAAATAGCACAATACACATTGTAGAAAACGAAAAGAAGATAGAAGAACTACTACTCTTGGTATAGTACACTCAAGATTACATTAACTGATCCCCAAATCCCTGAAACCAATTCACATCTACCGACTTCTGTCCTAAAAGAGAAACCCCACAAACCCTTATCCCCTTCCATCCTTTGCTGTTGCGTAGCTTCGACTTTCCCTCACATCTGTTGCTGCTACATCCCAGCTCCCACTTCTTCTTCCCCAGCTTTCATGTCTTGCTTCTGTCCTTATCGAGCCTGCTCTCTCATGGTCTATGTCCAATGTGTGATGAGGCTGATTGTTGTTGGCATCTTCTGCATTACAACGCCGTGAGAGATTCATTAGATCGTCTCCAATGTCTAGATCGTCTTCCACTTTCTGTCGCCGGGTCACATTTTCGTCTTCTGCTTCCCCTGATTCCCTGGTGGTGCTAGGCAGAGTAATAACTCTTGGGGGTTCTTCTTCGATGAAGGCTCTAAAGTTGTTCCTCGAGGGCTTCACCTTTGAGCAAAAAACTTCCAGGAAATTGTTTGGACAGCCACGGTTATAGACAATGCTCCTGCTGTGTGATGACCTGTACCGGAGTTTCTCATAGGTTGTCTGAAAAACTTGCACGGTGTTGCTATCAGTTGACTTACAATTTGCATACAATATTAATATGTATATACGGGAAGGTAATAACAGGGATAACAAGTAGAAAACAGAATTTTAAAACAATAGAGACCAACTGACCTGGTTTGTACTTATGAGGTACAAGTGAAACGCTGTGAGCCCTCCAACAAACCACAGGGCAATAAAGCAATATATCATCAACACAACAGCCCAAGGTGATTCTTTCATTGCCCTCCACACAGTTGCTTGTTGATGATCCATCAGAATCTTGATGTATACCGCCGACATCGAGAAAATATAGATGCAGAGAAGTGTTGACGAAGAAACAAACATAAAGAAATACCTATAGTTTCTCTGCCAATGGACAGAACTTTCCCAGTCAGAATCACAGGACAAAATGGCAGACAACAGATTGGCCAATCGGCAGATAAAACAGATCTTGGCCTTTCAGATAACAGAAACAGAAACCTCACACTTTTTTGGGAGATAAAAATTTACGAACTTTATATTTTTCAAAGTCAATATGCTTTTGATTGAGCTTACCAGTCCAATGCATTGTCCCACCCATGGGCAATGATGATCAAAGCGCTCAACACAGTTGTTGCATATGGAGCAATGAGAGCAGCGAGGAGGCCTGTAAAGCATGCATGTATCACAGTATTTCACTCTAACAGAAACGCCATTAACAATGACTTCTTTCGTCCTGGGAATTTGAACACTCGGTGTTTGTCTTCCATCAGCTGATACAGTTGTCTCATAACGTAGGTCTTCCTCTGGTGGATGCGAATTTCGAGGAACAATACCAGGATCTCGTGCAGATGTGAAGAAGAGGAGGATCAATACCTATCAAACCCAAATTCGTGATTCAGAAAAGCAAAAAATAACAACGCCTGAATGCCACACAACAAGTGACAGAACAGGAGGACAGGGTTTAAGCTTCTAAGCCGGGTAAGAAACAAACAATGAAATAGCTGATAAATGTTGTTGATTACCCGATTAGGCAGTAAGCAAACAGGAAACAAACATAAAATCAGAAATCAAATATTTACAACAATGAGATATATAGGACTATCAGATTGGGTATCGGAGAAGACTTACATAAATAGTGAAAAGAATTGCTACCACCATGATAGCATATCCCGCATTGTAGGGAGAGAACTCATGGCGAAGGTGCCTTGCTACAAATACACAGAACAAAACAACCGGAACTATGATCAATAGCAAGGTAAGAGGCAGTGACCTAGCATCTGGTCCAAATATCAATCTCCCACCCAGGATGAATTTCTGCAAAAGAGAGAGGGACCATTTATTGGTATCACCATACTGAATTTAAAACATGTGAAGAGTCAAGCATTGAAGATACTTCCAATTGTTAATAAATTACAAGGAACATTCAACTTGATACAAGGTTATGCAAAAATGCATGGTCATGCTTTGAGAGTGAATCAAGAGATACTTCAACGATTCAGCTCAACAACATTAGTTTACACGTACCAAAGTAAACCAATTGCGTAACTAAGATTATGCTACACAGGTGAAACTCGAGAAAAAACGAATTCCAAATCATATTCATACCAGAGAACAGAATTCAGAGAATATTCATCTCCCAACAAAGAGAAAACACACAAAAAACCAATAAAATTCCAGGCTCAATCATTCGATGAAAAAAGGACTTACATTGCTTCCTTTCCAGACTTGGAATACCCGTTGTGTCATGGAGAGAAGAAGATTAAAGCGACAGAATCAGAAAGTCCTAAGCTAACCAGCGACGGAATTCGAAGGATAGCTGTGTAATTCTCGCCGTGTTCTCCCTCCGGCGAAGAAGAGGGTTTTTATCCCGACGAAGAAATCGACGGAAACCTAATAGTACCAGAAATCGCGAGCAAAACCCTAAGGATTACACAATTATAAGGCTCGCGTGCGACTTCTGGTCTGACCTCCTTCAATGGGCGACGAAGACGAACGAGCGAATAACCTGAGTTTTTTTTTTATTTTTATTTTTTTATGTTTAAACGTTTTTGTCTGCCTTTCTCTTGTTTTAAATTATGACGTAATCATGTTTATCTCCTAAACCACAAATTACAATTAGTGTCCTCAATTTTTCTGCGCATTTTGTGTCAGATTTCATTCCTCGTGCAAACTATACAATTTCAGTTGGTGATTTTTTTGTTTTTGGGATACATTATTTTTTTGTAGGAAAACAACCAAATACCATTTATTTGAGTCATTGTCCATTTTGTCTTTCAATTGACTATCAATTACAATTGATTATGATCGCAAATCAACTGGTTTTGACTAATTCTATTGAATTGTTTGAACCTGTTCCTTCTCAATGAGCCAAGAATTTGACATGTTTGAATAGACACTTAATAAAACTTTGAAAGTTTGTAATTTAAAAATAAATTGTAGAGATGAGGAAAATTCCATTTAATGTTAAAATTTTACAAACGAATTCTCGATTATTTAAAGATGATGACATGTATACCTTGCAAACATAAATCCCTTTATTATTAAAAGGGAAGTACAAATTGAATTTTTTTCTAATTTGGCCTCAATTTTGATTTCAATTTTGGATTTTATTCTTTGCTATTCAAAATTATTAAGGCTAATTTGGTCTTAACAATCTCCTAAACTTTATATGATCCGATTCAATCTAAACCGTTTAATAAAATTAATTTCTTTCAATCTAAACCGTTCAACAAAAATAAGGAATCTATGTCGTTTTTGAAATCAAAATATAATCACATTTCATCTCTAAAAACAGTATATTCAATCACGAAATCAATAATCAATAATATCCAAACCATTTATTACGATTCTTCACTAATCACTAGAAATTTATATTTATAAGTTTAAGATATCAAATTTATTCAAATATTTAGTATAAGAACCAAATAAATTGATTGCCCGCGGTAAACCGCGAGTTAAAACCTAGTTTATATGTAAATGGGTGGAAACAATAAACAAAAAGCAGCTGAATTGTTTTTAATTTTAGCGTAATTATTTACTTATTTTTCTAGGTTTTGCACGTAAAATGAAAGGAATATAATCTCTATTTTTCATCATGATTAGTAGAAACTTTAACAGGATCCGACGTAATTACATTTTTATCTTTTTGTTTGCGTTAACTAAGTTATCCAGTCAAACCCTTAAAATGTCTCGGCGACATAAAAATATTCGAAAAGCTACCATCGTATCATTTCTATAGATCTCCCTAATCTATATGATATATCACATTTCTTTCAAAATTCTTTTTTTTTTTTTTTTTAACAATTTATTGAGATCTATCATGTAGATTAGGGAGAACTATAGAAATGTCAATAAGCACAAAAGTTATCTTTATCATCAAAAGCTATGCGACAACGCTCAACAATCGACATCCACGCATCTAGCATATGTTGAACACATAAAGCAACCCGACTAAATCAGCATACTCCATGGATATTACTCTTTAGATCACCAAGAATGGTAGTCTCGTTTGTCCTTTAGATGTCGAATCTTTTTTTCGAAAGCTTGTAAACTCGAAGTTCTTTGAAGAACAACCCTACTCCCAATCAACATTTTAACATACGCATAATTTCATCCAAAACACATACAAATTGTTTAAAACCACATTACCATTCATTTTATAGCATATACGGTTGGAAGTGCTAGTTTATGTTCTTCAGCTCAAAAGAGTGGTAGTTATTCTGAATAGAAAACAAAACATCTGAAAATGGCGGGCCACGTGAAATAAAATAGAATATGATGCCAATTGAGACAATAATATATATACATAGTCGTAATAAGAGTGATAAAAGCTTTGTGAAGCCTACCTAATCTAAGCAGGGCCGCTCGCTCCCACCAAAGGACAAATCTCTCTCCCGCACTCATCTCTGTTCATTGGTTCCTCCCAAAAAATATCAATCAAATCGGAATAAACTATACGAATCCTCCAATATAAAGCTCCACCCTTTCTCTTTCTATCTCTCTCTCTCCATTGTTGACTGTCTCTCTTCCCTCGTAAACATCGCTGTCTCTAAAGATGGCCTCTCTCTCAGGCCTATACTCTTCTTCTCCATCTCTCAAACCTGCCAAAAACCATTCCTTTAAAGCATTGCCGGCGCAATCTCGAGATTCCTTCTCTTTCCCACATACCTCCAAACCCACCAATCTACCGTTGACTCTCTCCTCGGCTCGTTCTGTGGCACGCGACATTTCTCATGCGGATTCGAAGAAAGAGCTTCTTAAGGATCCGGATGCGTTGTGGAAGCGATACCTCGATTGGTTTTATCAGCAGAAAGAGCTTGGGTTGTATCTGGATATTAGTCGGGTCGGATTTACCGATGAGTTTGTGGCTGAAATGGAGCCAAGGTTTCAAGCTGCGTTTAAGGCTATGGAGGATCTTGAAAAAGGGTCTATAGCGAATCCTGATGAAGGAAGAATGGTTGGACATTACTGGCTTAGGAACTCTAAGCTCGCACCTAAGCCTACTTTAAAGACCTTGATCGAGAACACACTTGATTCTATTTGCGCTTTCTCCGACGACATAATCTCTGGAAAGGTCAGTTTTTGATCCCACCGGCCTTGTTTGGCATTATGATCGTAATGGAAAAGATAGTTTTATGCAGAGTGTCTTACTTAGATCACCTTTTGAGTGTTGTTTGGAAATTTCTGATGCTGGAAAGATAGTTGTATGCAGAGTCTTACTTAGCTCACCTTTTTGAATCTTGTTTGTTTGTTACTCCCACTCAATTTTGTTTGTATGTTGCAGATAAAGCCACCATCTTCTCCTGAGGGTCGTTTTACTCAGATACTTTCTGTTGGCATTGGAGGCTCGGCTCTTGGACCTCAATTTGTCGCTGAGGCCTTGGCTCCTGATAATCCTCCATTGAAGGTATCGCATACTGTTCTAATTGCAGTCAACATTACATTCCCTTGCTCTTAACACTCTTAGCCATCCCCACTAACAAATGGGTGTTCTTTATCTTTGCCTCGTAAAAGGATGTCCTCTCTTAGGTTTTTCTGATTAAAAGAGTCTACTTTGTTGTCTACTGTTTTCTGACTTTATGTTCTTCCTTTGGTTGTTGACAGATAAGATTCATTGACAACACCGACCCTGCTGGAATTGATCATCAGATTGCACAACTTGGGCCAGAGCTGGCCTCGACTTTAGTAGTTGTCATCTCAAAGGTGTGTCCTATATTCAGTTGTGTTTATATGATGGTTGGTCCTGATATTGGCGAGCATGATTAAGTTTCTTACGTATTTCCCAGAGTGGAGGTACTCCTGAAACTAGAAATGGACTACTGGAAGTGCAGAAAGCATTCCGTGAAGCTGGTCTGAATTTCGCAAAACAGGTGTTAATCTCAGGTTTTTGTTTCCGCTTTTTGCTGAAATCCATGTCTCTACGAACATGGGAAGAATGCTGTATGATAATGGTCAAACTGGTTTACACGGTTGGAAATAATCTGAGAAAAGTGGACTAATTTTTCATCTCATTAACAACAACAAAAAAAAAAAACTGGCTTCTCATGGATCATTAGACAGTAGACACCTTCAGATGTATTGGATATAATTTAGCTTCAACTTCTGCCCCACTGTAGTTCCTCAGCAGCAATTTCGCGCTGTATGCTTATGCAGGGTGTTGCAATAACCCAAGAGAACTCATTACTGGATAATACGGCAAGAATTGAAGGTTGGCTAGCTAGATTTCCTATGTACGACTGGGTGGGTGGAAGAACATCAATAATGTCTGCAGTTGGTCTGCTTCCAGCAGCACTACAGGTAATTTGTACATAAGCGTAAACTTTCTATGACCATTCTTTGTTATTTACACGAAAGCATTGTCATCATATAGGGGATTAATGTTAGGGAGATGCTTACTGGTGCTGCTTTAATGGATGAGGCTACTAGGACAACTTCGGTAAGTAGTACTTATTGCAGCTTGTGTTGAAGATGAGTTTACTTACCAGGTTTTAGTAGAATGTCATATCATACGGTTGGGTTTCCTGACTCATACACTTTAGATAGTCTCTACCATGACTCACTCTAGCCTGTAAATTTCTTTCTTCTTTCAGATCAAGAATAACCCTGCAGCGCTCTTAGCTATGTGTTGGTACTGGGCTTCCAATGGCGTTGGTTCCAAGGTGTTTTTCCTCAACTTTTTTGAGAGTTCTAAGGCTATCAAGGAGATTGAGTTCTTATTGACCTTATTACTCTATTCTTGCTTTCTTTTACAGGATATGGTTGTCCTTCCTTACAAGGATAGCTTATTGCTATTTAGTCGGTATCTGCAGCAGCTGGTCATGGAATCACTAGGAAAGGAGTTTGATCTTGACGGTAACACTGTAAGCATACTCTTCAATTTTCTCTGCAGTACCCCAAATCAAAGTTCATGAGCATTTACTGAGAACTGAGAAGGTGTAAATTGGTCTTGCAATTAATGCCCACTCTTATAAATCAGAAGACCTTGGTTACTTAATTACTTGTGCACATGATTGAGTTCAGTTTGTTACCACTCCTTCATGGAAGAATTGAAACTTGTGTACTGTTTCCTCGACCCTGTTATTACGAGTGTGATCCCAAGGACCGGTTCTTTGAATTTGCAGGTTAATCAAGGGTTAACTGTGTATGGAAATAAGGGAAGCACAGATCAGCACGCGTGAGTTTCATTTATTCATATAGTTTTACTATTGAGAGAGCATAGCAAATAAGGAGCTTTTTAACAGTATTTAATTTGTTTATTTCATTAGCTACATTCAACAGCTGAGAGATGGTGTGCACAATTTCTTTGCAACCTTCATAGAAGTGTTACGGGACAGACCCCCTGGTCACGATTGGGAGCTTGAGCCAGGTGTCACTTGTGGAGACTATCTCTTTGGGATGCTACAGGTCTGATTTATGAATCTCGTTTCGCACAAATTAGTCAGAGATAATATACACTCTTTAGTAACACTATATATGGTGAATTTGTCCAGGGAACTAGATCTGCTTTATATGCAAACGGTAGAGAATCCATCAGTGTTACAATCCAGGAAGTGACACCAACATCTGTTGGGGCTATTATAGCTCTTTATGAAAGAGCTGTTGGTTTATATGCCTCAATTGTGAACATAAATGCTTACCACCAACCCGGTAGAGATATTCCTCCCATATCTAGAAACCGATGTTCTGTAATTGCCTAATTGATATTTGTTTACTGAATCTGAATAAAAAACGATTTCAGGTGTGGAAGCTGGGAAAAAGGCAGCAGCAGAAGTTCTCGCCCTGCAAAAGCGGGTATTGTCAGTTCTTAATGAAGCCACGTAAGAATCAGACCGAGTCCGCTTCTTTGTCAAAAAATCTTGTCTCGACTCATGAGAGACCACTTATATACTTCTTTCTGTGGCTGCAGTTGTAAAGATCCGGTAGAGCCATTGACACTGGAAGAGATAGCTGATCGTTGTCATGCTCCTGAGGAAGTAACGTCCAAATCCTTGAAACTTGTTTTTTCATTGGTAACTTTTCGAACGCACGTATCAAGAAGTTTTTATCTTTGAATATGCAGATAGAAATGATATACAAGATCATAGCGCACATGTCTGCAAACGACAGAGTTCTGATAGCAGAAGGAAACTGTGGATCGCCACGAAGTATCAAAGTGTATTTGGGCGAGTGCAATGTGGATGACCTGTACGCATAACAAAACCCAACACTTTCTCAAACTCCAAACTCTCATTCTCTCCATTCCTTATTTCTTTCTGCCATGTCTATGATTTTGAAAAAGAAAAAGATTGCAATAAGAGCCAGGAAACACTTGTGTACTTGTTTTGAAATAAAGATAATTTCAGAATGTTACAAATGTTGATTGTAATGATAACATTGGAGATAGATTCATCAATCAAGCAGGCTCATGTGAAACAATGATCTCAACACTCTTCTGCTTGTTTTTTGGTTAGGTGTTCTTTTGTTGCATAAACAAACAAAAGCTTAAGCTAATCAGCAGGTTAGAGATGCTCAACAACTTCCTCCCATGTGGTTAGATTGTATCAACTATAGTTTCTTCAATTAAATTCACTTCTGAATTTTCTTAGAAAACCCCATTCAGATCTAACCAAGATAACTCTAAATATTTAATTTTCCATAATAACTTTTCACTTGCCACTTTTGAAATTCGAATGGAATATGTTGACAAAAGAAAATGGTAGATCCACCGTAAGAAAACAAGACATAAGTCGAGTCGATTGTCCCCACCACCACCTATTTAGTAGCCTACCATAACAACAAAAAAATTATAACGTTACAATCCCTTTTATCAATTTTCAAAACCAAGATGTTGAATCGCTTTCCCATGTCATCACTACCCGTTATGCCATAGCTCCTATCAAGCTGGTGAGCGTACTAAACGACACCGCTTTGGGGAGGTCTTACCAACTCGATTGCTTTTCCTCTCTACCCTTTCCCAAATTTGAATTCCCAATTTTTTCAAAATCAAAAGTAAATACTAACAAAAAGCAAAAATATCAAAAAAAACAAAGAAAAATCATTTTGAAGTGCACAGATATCAATCGTCTCTCTCCCTCTCTCTCTGTGAGAAAGCTTTCTGATTAAGCTTTCGTCGTCTCCTCCATTGCAAAATCTAGCTCGATCTGTGAAGGTTTCTCTGAGTTCTTCAAAAATCTCTTCTAGAGAAAGACTTCATTAGCTCAATTTTAGCAACTTCCTCCACCTCCTTTTACTCACACTGTGCTTCGATTTCAACTTCGCATTTCACAATGATCCCCAACGGAGAATTGAGATTACCTGCTCTCAAGGTCCGTGAAGACCGCGTGTCACCCTCAGCTCCTATTCCGGTCACCAGAACCCTAGTGGCTGATACTGACGTCACTTCCGATGACGATATGAGTACAAATTCCGAGGATGTCTCTCTCGATTCGTCTCCCGAGAACAGTAGAGTGTCCAGTGCCGTTGGTCGCAGCTACGGGAGAAATTCTTCTTATTATACTTACTCCGAGGTGAGCTCATCAAGAGAGACTTTGGTCGGTGCGCGCGAACAGACGGGACCTAGATTTGATGGTGATACGGAGGAAGATGAATCCACCGATTCAGCTTCTAGCACGCAATTTTCTCCGCCGCCGGCAGCTGGGAGGATTAACGACGGCGTATCTCAGGTGGAACAAACTCACTTCCCTAAGACGGACAGGCGAGCAACTGTCGAGAAGGTTTTAACCTTAACCTTTTGTGTTAAGATCAGAGATCTTAGAAACAATTTAGTGTGATGGATGATTTTAGGCGTTCGTAGAGCTAGGATGACCAATAAAATTGACAGATATGGAAAGATATGCAATCGCGTTTTGTTCTCATCTGTTTTTATTGTGGTCTGAAGATTTGGATTTTGTGATCATCTAGTCATAACAATGTCCAAATATGATCAGGAGCTTGTGCTTTAGCTGATGATCTAGGTCTCTATGTAAATCCAGAAAAGAGCTGCTTTTCTGTTTTTTGTACTTTCCCTTGTAACATGGTGGAACGACTAGGATGTCTACAGGATTTGTTTCTTTATTGATCTTATAAAAACTCCAGTTCATATTGCAGGAGTTTGATGAGACGTTTTCTTCTGAAGAAGTAAGCGATATTCCCAGTGCCCCTCCATTTTCCGGGGCAGCAGAGGAATCTGAAGAAATTAAACCAGCAACTTCAAGCGTTCAAGTTTCAGAAGTCAAAACAGGAGATTGTGTAGAAAGTAGAAAGACTGGCCACTTTACTAGGTATTCTATTTTTAGCTCTTAAATGAATTGAGTTCTCAATTTGGTAAACTAATTTCAGTTTTTGCTTCTGTTCCTATAGACCTAGTGCAGCTTCTGAGTCATCTGGGCCACCTGATCAACATCCAGCTCGGCTTCCTACTTTTCATGCAAGGTAGTTATGATCTAATTAGTTTATTCACTGCTTCAGAAACTGGATATAGACAGATAGAAAACCTCAGTTATCTTCACTTTGTTCAGTATACAAGTTGGATTCTTTTTAATCACTCTGCCAACATTTTTTATTGAACCCTGATACAGTTCTCGTGGGCCATGGCATGCTGTGGTTTCCTATGATGCATGTGTACGACTTTGTCTGCATGCGTGGTCAACCGGTTGCATGGAGGCTCCCATGTTTTTGGAAAATGAGTGTGCTCTTCTACGAGAAGCATTTGGGTGGGTTTATTATAGCCTCTTTCTTAGTTTTCATATGTATTTCTTAAATTTCTCTATATTATTGCCGTGAGTATAATTTTTTATTTCTTTATGCAACCTAAGTTGAAGGATGGTTTTTCGTCCACATGCATCCAAAAATTTACTGAATAACAGATTTGTATTTGGGTTAATACTGACTAACAGGTTGCAGCAACTCCTTTTGCAATCAGAGGAAGAGCTTCTGGCAAAGCGATCTTCACAAGCTCCGCACGAAGGAGTTGCACCAAAACCCAAGAAAAACATTGGCAAAATGAAGGTGCAAGGTAAACTTGAGTCCTGTTTCATTTGCTATCTGGCTACCCCTCATATAACAATAGTCGTAAAATATATGTGTCTGCTTTTGCAGTACGACGTGTTAAAACAGTTATGGATGGTCCAACCGGCTGTAGTATATCATCTTTGAAACCATCGTTGATAAAGTTTGAGAAAATCCGGATTCACTTTTCCAATATGTCAACACGCTTATTTTCTGGATGGCGGGCTCTAAGGAAGATCCATGTCCGTGTACCAGCCAATGGTTCTTCTCTTCCTCGTCAAAGTCTGGCATATGTTCATGCCAGTACACAGTACTTAAAACAAGTTTCTGGTCTCCTGAAAACCGGTGTCACAAGTCTACGTAATAATTCAACATCTTATGATATTGTACAAGGTATGTGAAACTTATTAACTACTAGCCTATTCGGGGAGAATTAACTCAACTTGACATCTGAGTTTAAAATGATAATATGGCACTTATATGTATTTATATCAGTATGCGTGGGCATAGTTCGAAAGAAATTGTATTTCCATGTTTCCCAGTACACTACACTCACTCTCTTATGTACAATAACTTTTATAATATTGATTGACCCGTTCGGTTCTGTCATTCAGAAACATACTCGTGTAAGTTAAGATTGAAAAGCTTAGCTGAAGATAACGCCATTATGATGCAACCCGGATCTGGTGAAAGCCATGTTTTGTATGTTCCTATGTTCCCAATTCTTCCTTTCACTCTCTCAAATCTACTTGGGGTAGCTTTCCCTTATTGTGAAGTGTGACGAAGTATATGGAATTTCAACAGCTTTCCTGATAGTCATGGAGATGATCTGATTGTTGAGATCCTGGATCCAATGGGGAAGGATTTTGGGCGTGTACTTGTGCAACTAGCTAATATTTCTGAAGATTCGGTAAGTCATTTCTACTTGCCTTTTTTATATGTTAGTACGTTTCAAGTGATTCTAATGAAGAAACCATACAGGCTGAGAAACTTCGCTGGTGGTCTGTTTTTCGTGAGCCAGAACATCAACATGTGGGAAAACTCCAGCTCTATATTGACTATTCAGCAAGTTTTGATGATAACAGCCATTTGAAGGTGTGTTAACTATCTTTCACTCATTATATTTGGTACCTTTGGTGATCTCTTTTTTTGCTTCGCTCTCTATAAGTGGATTGGCGTTTCTTTTTAGTATACTGAGAGACACTCCAGCAGTCCATTTCCTTTAGCAACTTTAAAACTTTATCTCGTACAACAATAGCATCTTCTCTTGGTCATAGTAATTAGATTGTTTGAACCTGAAAATATTATCTTACAATAGTTGTTAATTTTGGACTTGTTATTAGCAATTTTACTAAAAGAATTTCTAAGAAGTAAGCACGTAGATTCAGCTCATCTCACATTCAATTCGTTCAATTCTAAGTTCTTTAATTGAAACAAGATTTATATTCTACCCTTTCAAAATTGTCTCTGAAAACATACAAAACTCATTGTATTGTGACTAGAAAATGTTGGTGTATTGATTTTGTAACTCATCTTTCCTTTAGTGTGCTTCTGTTGCGGAAACAGTCGCATATGACCTAGTCCTGGAAGTGGCCTTGAAAATGCAGCGATTTCAGCAAAGAAACTTGTTGTTATATGGTTCATGGAAATGGCTTTTGGAAGAATTTGCCACCTACTATGGGATTTCAGATGTCTACACCAAGCTCAGGTATACTGTACTCATTTTTTAATTCTTATCATTTGAGGGATATGCTATAACTCCATTTTCTCTATCTTTCTTGTAATGTTGCTTTTAGATACTTGTCCTATGTAATGGATGTCGCTACACCGACTTCCGACTGTCTCCATTTGGTACATGACTTGTTAACACCTGTCATCATGAAGGGAAATGGCAAGAGCGCCTTGAGTCATCAAGAGGTACATATGCATTTATCTATTATTAATTTTTCTGTGCGGTTTCTGTTTTTGTGTGGTTTCCGGAGTTATGTGTTTCTTGTCTCAAATTAAGCGACAGATAGGATACGACCCTAAAGTTAGCTAGTATACTTTGATCATAATACTTGACTCAGAGCACCACATTAGAATACAATGGTGAATCACAGACTTAGACTTCACGCAGTTGCTCACATGGCAATTTTCAGCATCAGACAATACCTCATATCACCCTAGTTAATCCTGTTTGTTGTTGTTTTTTTTTCTCTTGTGGAATCATAATAGTACTTTCTGCTTCTGAACTGCTTATGTAGCTCTACTTTTTATTTTTGCTTTCAACAGAATCGGATCTTGAATGAAATCAAGGACCAGATCGAGCAGATTCTAAAACTGGTCTTTGAGAATTACAAATCTCTTGACGAGTCGTCATTTTCTGGAATGATTGATGTGGTCAATTCTGCGTCAGGTGTTCCAGCGCCAGCACTCATTCCTGCTGTGAAATTGTACACGCTTCTGCACGATGTCTTATCACCCGAGGATCAGACTCATCTTTGTCATTATTTCCAGGTATATCATACAGCCTCTCAATTGCCTTGACTTACTCTTGAGTCTTGATCAGTCTTTTTTTCTCATCTATGTGGTATCAATGCACTTATAGGCAGCAGCAAAGAAGAGATCTAGAAGGCACATGGGTGAGACAGATGAGTTTGTTGCAAACAACAGCGAGCCCAATTTTTGGGATATGTCTGCAATGTCGGCTGCATACCAGAAAATGACAATGGCCTGCAAGAATGTAAAGAATGAGATCTATACTGATATTGAGATCCAAAATGAAGATATACTTCCCAGGTTAGTATACAAGTGAAAAATAGTTATGTTCAACTATTATTCTAAATAATTTATATAAGAGATAACTGAAATGCTACTGTAGTGGATATTATTATTTGCTGACCAAGCCTAGTCAACTGTAGTGGATACTGTTTTTGTTGGTGACAGACTCTTAAGTTTTAAAGTAGTGGCAGTATTATGTTCATCTTACAAGAGACAGACTCGTGAACTTATTAGCTTGACGGCCAAATTTTCTTTTCCGAAATTTGGTAGCAACTTCTTTTTCTTCCCTTAGCTTCTCTTTTAATATATGGTTATACCTAGTTAAATCACCCATACTATTTATCTTATGTGTTATCTACTATCTGTGAACCACTGTTGTGTCATTATAGTATCATATTTTATGTTATTGAGATGTTTAGATGTGTGACTGCACCTAAAGCTCTTGTAGCATAAGCATCTTCATGCAGCTGTTGATTGCCCCTGTGTTTGTTATATTGTTTTATGCAGCTTTCTTGACCTTCCAAACCTGTCAGCGTCTATATATAGCACTGATCTCTGTAATAGACTTCGAGCATTTCTCGTTGCTTGTCCGCCCTCTGGCCCTTCACCAACAGTTGCAGAGCTCGTGATTGCAACTGCAGACTTTCAACGTGATCTTTCCAGCTGGAACATTAGGTAGGTCGTTTAGATTATTTGATTTGTTGATTGTCTGTTATTTTTGACTGGTATCATATTTCAATTTACAGTCCTATCCAAGGCGGTGTTGATGCAAAAGAGTTGTTTCATCTATATATCATGATTTGGATTCAAGATAAACGCCTTTCATTACTTGAGTCCTGCAAACTTGATAAGGTATGTATACTGAAATTTCCGTGTGGTTTTCTTCAGATATTTTTTTTTCTCTATATTTTCCCTTGCTCTTTGTTCTTCTCAGCCTATGTCGTATCATTAAAACTAACTTCTTTGATCATTACAAAACCTGTCATTCAAGCAGGTAAAATGGTCTGGAGTCAGGACACAGCATTCAACAACTCCATTCGTTGATGAAATGTACAAGAGGCTGAACGAAACCATTCAAGACTATCAAGTTATCATTTCCAGATGGCCAGAATATATCTTTGTTCTGGAGAGTGTAAGTTTAGCTGTTCCTTCATAACTTTTGATTTTGGGATTGTGAATATATTGCGTATACATTCCACTGCATGTTATAAGCGTACAACTTTACTGTATTTATGGTGTGAATTTGGAGTGAAAAGGCTGACACTGATTGTGTTTCTTTAGGCCATTGCTGATGTTGAAAAGGCAACAGTGGAAGCTCTGGAGAAGCAGTATGCAGATGTCTTATCACCTCTCAAAGAAAACTTGGCTCCAAAAAAACTAAGCTTCAAGTATGTCCAAAAACTGACCAAAAGATCTGTGATTCCATATGTAGTCCCGGATGAGGTGAGCATAACTTTCCTGCATTTTTTTTCCTTTACTTCTGTTAAAAAAATCGTTTTGTTTTGCTGAGAAGTTTCTGTATCTGGTTGGTGCAGCTGGGCATTCTATTAAACTCCATGAAGAGGATGCTTGATGTTCTACGGCCTAATATAGAGGCTAAATTTAAAGCATGGTCTTCATGCATTCCTGATGGTGGGAATGCAGCTCCTGGTGATCGTCTTTCTGAGGTGACAGTGATGCTCAGAGCCAAGTTTCGTAGTTACCTTCAGGCTGTGGTCGAAAAACTTGTAGAAAATGTGAGTTTCCCTTAACTCTTTTATTTCCTAGCTATTCGTATGTTGTAGAGCAGGGATCTTATATTAGAGATAAGCTGATCAAAATATGTTGTCAACAGCAAACATAGAATGATTTGTAGTGCATTCCTATTGCGATTTCTACTGTTTTGATGTTTCCTGTGTAACATTTGTCCATGTTTTGTTATCTTGTTGGGTTAGCATGTTTTGAGATCTTCCCTTCATTATATGCTTGTGTTGTAACCGGATATCTTGTTTCTTTTCAGAGCAAGCTACAAAAAACGACAATGTTGAAGAAGATTCTTCAGGACTCTAAAGAAAGTGTTGGAGAATCAGACATCAGAAGCAAAATGAATAACCTCAAGGAGCAGCTCACCAACACAGTGAATCATCTACACTCGGTTTGTGAGACGCATGTCTTCATCGCATTGTCTAGAGGATATTGGGATCGTATGGGACAGGTAACTATTTTTAATGGCCTCTCCTCTCCTGACATTTTGTTTTGCGTTGTTGGAGAGCTAATTATTCTTGTGTGCGTGATAGATTGTTTTAAGCTTTTTGGAGAACAGGAAAGAGAACAGAGCTTGGTACAAGGGTTCTAGAGTTGCTGTCTCGGTAAGTCCCAATAAAAAAACTGCTCTTACTTAGATTGTATGAGTCACCTGATCTTACATGGAATGATGCGTATTTTCAGATATTAGACGATACATTTGCAGCACAGATGCAACAGCTGCTTGGCAACTCGCTAAGAGAGCAAGACCTGGAGCCTCCGAGATCGATCATGGAGGTCCGGTCGATTCTTTGCAAGGACCCTGCAGATAATAAAGCCAAATCGTTCTACTACTGAGCACCTTAACAGCTAAAAATGCTTGAAAGATTTCAGATCTCATTTGCTCGTCTGCTTGAAGCTTCAAGTATTTTACTTGGTGGAGCAAATCGTGGAAACCTTGAGAAAGCTTTAGATGTATAAGAAAGTACAATGGGTACCACATCTTTCTTTAGTGCTAATCAAATGTCAATATATTACAAGACTGGCATCACATCTGATACGAATTGTAATAAGAGTTGGAAGTCAAAGTTTTACTACAAAACTCTTTATTAAATTAGAATGAACGTGACAGAGTATTAAATTAAAAACTTCATGTAGAACAATATTTGGCAAAGCTGATAAGATCTCTAAACTCTTTATCTGTTTGTCTTCCTCGTTAAAAACATAGCAACTTTTGCACAAGTAATTCTTGTAGTATTAGTCTGTCAGCTACGTCATAAGGCCGCTCGTAAGGGTAGCGTTTGTGACGTGATGTTTGAACTGAACCATCACATATGACGCATTTACGCTCTCGATAGGGTGGTTTGATCAAGCGGAAACCTTGTACCTGTAGAGACTTTTCATTCTCCTTGATAAAGTCGAGATTTTCATGTCCCACTAGAACCTTCCTTTG
Organism: Arabidopsis thaliana; assembly: GCF_000001735.4. Classification (NCBI taxonomy): domain Eukaryota; kingdom Viridiplantae; phylum Streptophyta; class Magnoliopsida; order Brassicales; family Brassicaceae; genus Arabidopsis; species Arabidopsis thaliana. The sequence continues at coordinate 12,700,241 of NC_003075.7, read as the reverse complement.
AGCAAGATGATATCTTGGGTCAGCAGTTCTCACAGAAGCTTCAATGTTGTTTATCAAATTATCTACCTGATCAACCTCAACAGGGGTGTTTTCACCATCCCACAACAGAGAGACTGCGAAATCTGGATAAATAATGAAAGGACAAAACAATGAGATAAAATAAGATAAAATTCTTAACTTTACAATGAAGATACAAAATCAAAACAATGTAAGGGAAATTAACAATAAATTGAACAGTACCTGGATCTTTCTCCATAGTTACCAAGCTTTTGATGGTGGGAAATTAAACTGGTGAAGTTAAGAGTATAAGTAGAGGGTATATATATATATAAATTTTAATCATCTAATGAAAGTTTGTACGTCGATTCTTTTAGTGCTTTTAACATTTTGCTAATCTTTTTTTTATCTAATAAATTTATATGTAGTTATTATTTAATATAAACAAAACATAAGCAAAAACTTAAATTTTTCTAAGATAATAACTACATATAAATTTATATATTTAATATAACTAATTGGATAAGTATGACACTGGTAACAACTTGCTTGTAGAGATGCAGAAGCTGGTTGGAAACAGAGTCACCAACAAGAAGAAGAAAGTGAAACAAAAACTTCTTCTCATCTTTGTTTACTTTTTATTTATTTTCTTCTACAAAGTGAAACAAAGAAAGTTTGGTCAAGAATCTGAATCTGAATTTTTTTTCTTTCAAAAGATTTATTTCTGCAACTCATACATAACTCGTAGTAGTAGTATAGACAATTAATTCTGAGCAGTATTAGTAGTAATGGGACGTGAGAGTGACAATAATTTCACTTTAAAAATTTTATTCCATATTTAACTTAAATGACGTGTAAATTTGTTTGTTTCTAAAACTGTTTACTAGATTTTAACCCGCGGTACACCGCGGAGACAATTCATTTTTTAAAATTAATATATATAAAATTTGTAAATTATTTTATAGTTTACAATTGTTACTAAGTAACGTCCTGCCAAACCCGTCCCGCCAAACCCATCCACAAAAAAAATATTTATTTTATTAATGTTGATCTTATTTATAATATGTTTATGAATCATTGTCAAAAGATTTTATTCGTTACGGGATGTTGAACCCACACATTTTTCGCCAATTAGTTAATATATGTTCATTCTTAAAATTTCGAATCATAAAATATGACGAATTTTTTTTTGAGATTTTTTAAACTCTATATATTATATAATGATGTTAAGTTTTTTTGATATATTAAACTTTTTATAAATTTAAATATTATTAATGTTTTATGAATTTTAAATATATAAATAATAATAATTAAAAAATTAATATTTTTTGCCTTTTAGGTAATGATATAATAACTCTAAAAGCAAGAATTTAGAAGATTTAAATCTTTAATTAAATATTTTCATACCTAAATAATTAATGTCAGTACCATGACATTGTAAATAAGTTCAAATAAATGATTTGTTTATTTAAAAAAAAAACGTTTAGTAAGAACAATATTTATTTAAACAAAAAACTTTGTTTTAAAATATTGTTAACAAAATACTTTTATGCTAATTTTAAGGGATTGATGTGAAGTTTGTTTGGATTAAATTTGATTGATAATGTGATTGACAATTTAAATTAAGAATTTAAAGTGAAATTAATTATTTTGAAAAAAGATTTAATGCTAATGGCATTGAGTTGTAAATAAGTCCAACTCCAAGATTTATTTGTTAAAATAGCTGCAAAAATGTATATATAAATAGCAAATTAAACACTTTGATAAATGGAACATTCTTTTAATTAATTTTTTTTTGTTTGTTTTAGAATGACTAGTGATCTTGAAGACGGCTTTTAAACACCTTATCAGCAGATTTATCAGATAAATTAATTAATTAAAAGCCGTCTTCAAGATCAACTCCCGAGTCAAAAATGCCAATGATGCTACAATTCTTATCACTCAGATTGCAACCAATACTTAAATATTTATAATTCTTTCCAAGAGTATGAGCTTATCACACAGACTTCAGAACAGGCTGGCATATCAAATTAAGATCAAATCAATCATTAAAATTGCATGTTGAGGATACAATGGAAAAGAGAGGAGCCATAACACACACAGAGAGAAGAGGCAACAAATGGCATTTGTACAGGAGATAAATTTAATGATATATAAAACATTGCCAAGTCTTGTTGTAGACTTATATGATCATCATGTGAGATTTGTTCAGACAAGCTTCGATATAGCCTGGCACGACATCCAGAATGCTTTGGATGCAATACTCAGGATCATCGGGTTTTGATATATCCTGTTGCCAAAAAAATTAAAAGGGCAATTAGATTAGTGAGACAATGAGAAACATTCATCAGACACAGACTAATGATTAGATGTGTTAAAGAGGATGTTTTTGCTCGATATACCCTATCGCAGTTGCGCTCCATGATGCTACGTTGTAAATAACTTTACTTCCCTCCCATGCCTTACGAAGCTTCCCCTTTCTTTTCTTCACTGAAAACATCGTGCTAAGTGCTACATCACAGTTCATAAGCAAACTCTTAGTATCCTTAGACTTAAAAGCCACCCTTCATATGCAAACTGTAAGTATCTGTTAGACATAATAGTCACCCTAAGTTGGTTTTTAAGTATTTGGTTGATTTGGGGCCTTAGGGAAGAAGACACATTTTGGGGTTCTTGACAAGAAAAACCTTAGGCTACTTTCTAAACTTCAGGAAGAGTATAAAGCCGAAATCTTTTCTAATTGTAACACATGGAAGTTGAAGATTTACCTTTCTGAAGCTGATCAGGTGATATATCCTACAAAAAGATAGCACTCAGAATAAGTTCACATAAAACGAACAAGGACAAGAAGATAAGAGCTAACATACCTTTGTTTGCTTAAGGGATGATAAATAAGTAGCCATGAAACAAGCAATACCGTCAGCTATATCTTCTTCCCTAACAACGACATAATCATCTTCCGTTTGACCCACACATTCCTCATCCCATAAATCATCTTCACTAACTACATCCCAAGAGCTACTATCTTCTGCAAATTCAACAGCTAGCTTATATAGTTAGTTATCTCTACAACCAAATTACACACACATTGGCAATCTTATTGAGTAGATAAACAAAGCTGAAACATCTTACCAGCAAGAACTTGGGGAACTGAAACTTGAGCTAATTCTATCTTTTCACGAAAGTCATTACATTCAACTCTAGATTTGATGAGATCATAAAACTGCACATAAGAAAACAGATCACAGAATCATGAAATTGAGCTTCTATATTCTAAGTTGAGCTAACATCGATCAAAATCCTACGAAACAGAGAGATTAAAGTAATAAAAAAGCATACTTTATCAGCTTCAGGATCTCCTGGATCGGAAGCAGACGGTTCTTCCCTGTCCGATTCTTCCTCCTCCTCCTCCTCCGGTGATTCACTCTGTTCGCCACCGTTTTCATCGCCGGGAAGTTCTAGAAGCTCAAGAGCTCTCTGGCAATCCGCGAGCAGATTCTGTAACGTCTTTCGCTTTACACGAATACTATCCAAATCGATGCGGTTTCCTTTGGTTTCGGCATCATGAGTCGAGCAAGAGACTTCGATTTCCATGGAATCGGAAAGTTTTAGGCTGAAATTTGTGAAAGAGAAGAAGATGAATTTGATGGTTCTCCTCCACAATTGCGACCTACAATATTTGTTTGTTTTATTTCCACCGGAAAAAGGGGAAAAGGAGAGTCGTGACTCGTAAGACAACAAGCAACTAAATTTGCTGAAATTAGATTCTATTCAATCTTTGGGACAAATATTGCTTTATATATATCTTAAAGAATTTTAATTGATTTTAAATATTTTTATTATTTTGTATATAATTTTTAGAAATGTATTCTTGATTTTTAAAATTTTGAAATCAGCATACTTAACCACAATAAAAACCATAATCATCAACACTTAATCAGAAAGCAATTGAGTACTTATTAAAATCTCGATAAGTGTTATGGAATACAGATGGCATATTTGGCATACATAAAATATTCCCACGGTGACGGGAGCTGTAACAGTGACGGTGACAAACACAACGAAGACGTCAAATTTTTTACATACATCACAACTTTATGCAAGAAGTAACAACTTGTTACTATTTTTTATGACAACGATCTCTTGTTGTTTTCACCTTCTTTTTTTTTTTTTCCTTTTTTTTTTTTGTCTCTGATGTGAACTATACACCATAGAGTCATAGACAATAGTTTGTGTAGTGTGTACTATTCTCCATTTCTCCTTGAGTAGATGATTGATCAGTAGCAGTTGATAAAGTCCTTTAAAACTTGTTGAAGACGATCTCTGAGGAAAATTAATTATACTTAAATAATAAGATTTATTCTCACCATCGTTGTACTTCTTCGGCTAATTAGCATAAACATGTCTTGTACATGTGCATTAACTCATCTCTTATGTGAAATTCCTTATTTTAAGCTTTCTTACTACTTCGCCATTTTTCCTTACAAATTGGATTTTGTTTTCACATTCTATCATTAATTCCCATGTATCGAGATGGTTATGTTATGTACTTATGTTTATCATCGTAGTCTTTGACCATTTTAGAGATATGTCATAGAAACCAATGTTTGAACTCTTAGCAAAAAAAAAAATGTTTGAACTCAATGTCGTTGTTAAGTGTTTCCAATAAGAACAAGTAAAGAGACTTATCAAAACACTTTGTGCCATATAAATGCTCAAGTTTTAGTGGAATCAGGTGAATTCATACTGTAAGTGTCACCCAATCTGTTTTTTGATCACTACAGATTACATTAATGTGATTCGGTTTTGGTGCGTCTACGCAAATCACACTTGTTAATTACTTGCAAGGGAACACGAGTAGGGGGTGGTGGATATGTTGGAAAGCGGTGACTATACTAATTTAACTTAACACTAGTAATTTCATGATATGACAGTCCTATATACACTTAGGTCGCTCGCTTGTACACCTAAAACGCATTGCCATTTGAGGCATTAGTGTTGCGCTTGGACATCCAACAAACAAGATCGATGCTATATCCAAATCTAGATTGCATAAGTTATATGAATTGCATAGTAATTGAAACGAAGAAGAAGATTGTTGGATGAATAGTCAATTAATATTGAAACAACCATCAAACAAAAAAAAATTAAAATTAATCGAAAAGCAGACGAATGAACGAATCCCCATGCACGCAGCAGCATTATCCAAACAAAGATAAACAAATGGATCACGTAGATTTATTAAACTATTCAAACCAATAACATATCATAAGCAAAACAAATCAGACAAACAAAAACAGAGAGAGTGGTGGATGGTCGTGCTTAGCACGATTCAGTATATTACTGAGGTCAGAGGGTCAAATCAATGCAAGGTGTAATAAGGTTGTCATCTCCATTACCATTTTTTATTACAAAGAGAAAGAGAGATTCTTATTTACTCTAAATTAATGTCTTAAACTTTATTTTGCCAAGACTCTAAGACATATTAAGTAGCATATAATCCATAAAACTATAGAGTAGAGAGTAATTATAAGAGTGTTAATATAAATTCGGTATAAGAGAAATAATGGTTGAGAGAAGAGGGAAGAGGTCAAAGGGGGAGAAAGAGGGAAAATTTCCCTCCAAGGAAGGGGGGAAGATGATGACGTGTACAACTGCCAAAATAAAAGCAAAGGTTCCTCTTTTTTCGGCCATTTTTTTCGCTTCACCTCTTCTCCTCTAACGCCGTTGAACTCATCAATCAATCCATTCACAACCAAAATCTCTCTCACCATTTCTCTCCCTAAAACACCATTTTCGCTATTTTTATTTTTAATTGATACTTTTTTTTTACTATCATTCCCAGATCAAGGTTTGTTTCTCGATCGAATTCATGCTTCTCTGATCTGAGATCAGTTAGATACGACTGCGTTTTCCTCCTCGAATTTGATCATCGGACATTCTCTTTTTGTTTCCTGGGTTTATAGTGCCGCACGTCAATGGCGTGAACCGCGGTCATGGCTAACAAAAACGCAGAATCATCTTCACAGCCTCCTCCTCATGTGCAGCCAAACCAACAACAGCAGCAGCAGCCACCGATTGCCAATGAACAAGAGCAGGAGCCTCATGTGCGTCTCTCTATTTTTGGAAATTCATCTCGCTCCAGACCCGATTGTTGTTCTTCTTCTTCTTCCAATGTTGCTCAATGTTTGTTTTTGTTCTGATCTCAGGGTGACACCTGCAGTATTCCTCCTGCGCAGTCTGGAAACACAGACTCGCGTTCCCGTGGTGGCAACACGGTAATTTCTTAATGAGATATTTATTTGCTTTTTGATCGAATTGCCTCTGTAATGGAACGCGAAGCAGGAGAAATTACTTGTTCACAATCCCACTTCTGATCTCGTTTTTGGCTACAATTACCTGCATTTTCTGTCTTCTCCATTGGTCATTGTTGCGCGATGATGAGCATTCATGTAATCATTAGGCATGTCCTGGTTTTCTTTCGAGCAAATCTCATTCCGATCGATTAATGGAAATATGGAATTGAATTATTGCATCATTGACTTAAGACTTGAGAGTTTTACCTTTTCAGGTTAAACCATTATGCTTGCTTCTAAGTTCTAATGAAACACACAAAATTCTAGTCACTGTTCTCCTACAAAAAGTGTTTTTTAAAAGAAGCTAAGATCTTATTGTATGAAAATGAAATGTCCAATCATGTAAATGCAAATACAAATAAACAGTGAATGTGCTTCTGCTGTTGATTTCATGATACAACTCTCATGGAATTTGTTTTTGTCGACTCTAATTACTCTGTAGGTTTTCAAGAGTGGACCGCTATCTATATCTTCAAAAGGTATGTTTTATTTCTTAGGATGATCTACTTAGTTCAGTGTAGCCTTTCTTAGGATCATGAGAGTTGCTCTTAGGATGAGATGTTTTCTTATTTCTGACTGGGGAAAACTGTTACTGGCAGATAGTAAGGACATATTATCACCTGACGTGGGTTTTGTAGGCTGGTTGAACCCAGATAGTATGATACAACGACAGCACTAGCACAATTCACTAGGCTACATGTCCTGGTCTGTGGCTATGTCTTAAAATTGTCTCTCACCACTTTCTATTTCGTTTAATACAGGGATTGGCTGGACATCATGGAAGAAAAGATGGTTTATTTTGACGCGTACTTCACTAGTTTTCTTTCGAAGTGACCCGGTAAGCATTAATTTACTGATGAAGGGTGCTTTGAAATATTATTTTCTTGTGTGCTTCCTAGAGCAGTAATGGTCTACTACTTTTTCTCTGTGAATATGAGATTGCCATCCAACACTTTCTTTTTTTATTTATTTAAAAACTTGATTCACATGGGCACTAGAATAGGGCTCCAAGGTATAATTGCAAGAAAATTTACTGGAAGCCAGTGGATTTCTAGCTTAAATTAGTTATATTAGTGAGAAAGTACGAGATACACTTTAACTAAAAATATGTTTCTCTTATCAGAGATTGGTGAAAATCCTATATCAGAAATATTTTTTATAAGGCATGAACCTGTTATTACAGAGTATGAGTATCTCAAATTTTTCTGTTCTATTCTTCAGAGTGCAGTCCAACAGAAGGGCAGTGAGGTCAATCTGACCCTTGGGGGAATTGATCTCAACAATTCAGGCAGGTTGGCTTATTGTTTGAATCATTAAAATCTTTTTATATTTTATTATCTGGTTCGGTGTTACTAACGTCCGATAACTTCGAACTATTTTTTAGTGTGGTTGTTAAGGCGGACAAGAAGCTGTTGACTGTTCTCTTTCCCGATGGTCGTGATGGACGGGCCTTTACACTTAAGGTTTTTCTCAAAATTTTAGTTTTCTGTTGTTACTCTACTTAATCTGGTTTTTATCAGGTGCATCCACCTCATCCTCCATCTTAATCTACGCTCTGAACATTTCTTATGATTTTGTGACTTTATTTTTTTTGCAGGCTGACACTATGGAGGATCTACACGAGTGGAAAGCTGCTCTGGAAAACGCTCTGACACAAGCACCTAGTGCTTCCCATGTTATGGGTCAAAATGGTATTTTCAGGAATGATCATGCAGATCCTGCTGTTGGTGTTGATGAAAAGAGTATGTTTGTCACCTTTTCAATGGTTTAGTCTTTACATGTATAACAATATATGTCTTGAGTGGTGTGAGAATGTCAAAGTTTCGTCTTCTCTAGAAAATAAGCTACAGAATAATATTATCATGTTAACATATGTTCCCTTCCTCTGGAGTATAAGCTGACCAGTTAGTGTTGAATGGCTCATAAGAATATGGGCATTCCTTATATAGTCGGTGACATCTCAAGACTTGATTCGCTTTCAATTCATTAGACAATGATGCATTTTTTTTATATTCTTACAGAAGATGAGACACCAACAAAATCAACTGTCCTTGGAAGACCAGTATTACTTGCTCTAGAAGATGTTGATGGAGCTCCATCTTTCTTGGAAAAGGCCCTTAGATTTGTTGAAAATCATGGTATTAGTTTCAGGTTTTTTCAGCTTCTTTTGCTGCTTTGTTTTACTCACTCTGAGCTGATAAAGACAACAAAATCTTGCAGGAGTCAGGATAGAAGGAATCTTGAGACAAGCTGCTGATGTTGATGATGTTGAACACCGAATTCGCGAATATGAGAAAGGTTTGAGTTCTTATGTTTATGTATTTATTATTCTTTTCTTGATTTCCTGGTTTGTGCAAAGTATTTATACGTAGTCACTTGGTTCAGGAAAAAATGAGTTCAGTCCCGAGGAGGATGCTCATATTATTGCTGATTGCCTTAAGGTACCTGGTACTGTTCACTAGAATGCTGAGTTAGCCTTTCACTCTTAAACCTATCTAACTGTATCCATAAATGCGCAGTATTTTCTCAGAGAGTTGCCTTCCTCTCCAGTGCCTGCATCTTGTTGCAACGCCCTTCTGGAAGCTTGCCGTAAGTTTATCATTCTCTTTCGTGTGTCCCCTTGTGCTCCATCAGAGCTAGACACTATCTTTTTCTATTTTTAAAATTTGTTGAACATCTCGTGTTGGACATACAGATCCATTTTGTAATATAGAAATTATCTAGATAATGAACTTGAACGAAATTTAAGTCTCCATTGGGTTTCTGTTCAATAACAAATTATGAGTGGAATGAAGCTTTAAACAAATTTCTTTCTGTTTTTTTTCCTAACTTCTCTCTGGTTGTTTACTTTATCGACATCTGAGCATGTTCATATATGTTATACATATGGATTTTGCTCGCCTCTTCTCCTTTCTGGATAACGTTTTCTCAGTTTTCTGACGTCAAACTTTACCAGGTACTGACCGTGGCAATAGGGTAAATGCTATGCGGGCAGCAATCTGTGAATCATTCCCTGAACCAAATCGTCGCCTATTGCAAAGGTAGTCTCTTTTCTGTTTCCTCGTTTTACGGAAGTTATTTAAATGCATAGGAAGTAAATAACTTTCTGTCATTAATTCTGTTTATTTTCTCTCTTGCAGAATCCTGATGATGATGCAAACTGTAGCCTCTAACAAAACTGTGAACCGGATGAACACAAACGCCGTTGCAGCTTGTATGGCACCTTTACTTCTTCGACCCCTTCTGGCTGGTGACTGTGAAATTGAAAATGATTTTGATGTCGGCGGTGATGGTTCTATGCAACTTCTGCAAGCAGCTGCTGCAGCGAACCATGCTCAGGCTATAGTGATAACATTATTAGAAGAATATGAAAGTATATTTGGAGTAAGATTTTACTTCTCTTATTGATTAAGAGCCGCCTTAGTCACATGATCAGAATCGATGTTTACCTCTCTGCATAGTAATCCGCTCTTTATTACAGTAGTATAGTGAAAACCTTGGAGGCACTGTGAAAGGACAACTTTGGTTCTTATCTTAGTTGTACCTGTGTGCTTATTTTCAGACACTGACTTCTAGCATCATAAATGGTCTATGTCTGCAGGAAGGTTCCTTGTCACCCGGCCTGTACTCTGACTCAGAAGAGAGTGGTAGTGGGACAGAGGAGGGATCTGATGATGAAGAGTATGATGATGACGATGATGGCTCACAGGGATCTGAGGACTACACGGATGAGGAAGAGGACCTTGAAAATGAATCTAATGGATCCTACAGTGAGAGTGCCGCCTCAGAAGATAAATATGCAGACAGCATTGATCCTGATGATCATAAGGCACGGTCCTATACTAACCTTCAATACTTGATCAATTTCTTGAAAATAAAATCTTATGATTACGAGAACGAGTATTTTGATTATAGTCGAATATAGACATTCCTTTTTCTCACGTAATTATTTTCTGCAGATAAATGATAATTTAAGCACTGAATCAAAATCCCCAAAAAGAAGTAAGGAGCCTAAGAAGCTTTTATCTGGCTCCAGACGATCTTCACTACCCCGACATGATGACGGCAAAAAGGATGAGGATATCGTGGTTAAGGGAGTTAATAATACAGAGGTAAAGGCTGTTGTAGAGGTCTCGACAAGTGAGGATAAGAATTCATCAACGTCAGATGTGGCATCTGACACTCAGAAACCGTCTAAGTTATCCGATGCACCGGGAGGAAGTAAAAGGCACTGGGGCCGTACCCCTGTAAGTTTCTTTTTCCTCTGCCTTTATTACCTATCTCTTAAGGGATCCAGACATTTAGTAAACGTTTGGTGTTTTATGTGCTCAGGGGAAGAAAAACTTGTCAATGGAATCTATTGATTTCTCAGTGGAAGTGGACGAGGACAAGTAAGTATCATCATCTCTACAAATGATTTACATCTTTATGTTTCTTTCAAAACTTCAAATTTGTTTGGACTAGAATTAATGTGGTCTACATGGTTCTTCTTCTGACAATGTTAATATTCTGCAGTGCTGACATTGAGAGACTTGAGTCAACCAAATTAGAGCTGCAAAGCAGAATTACAGAAGAGGTCACGATAAGTCCTTTTGAGTATTTTTGCTTTTGCGAACTCGGTGTGCTATACAGGTGGTGATTTTGACGAGTATGTGATCTCTAACAACCTCCATGTTTGGTACAACAGGTAAAAAGCAATGCAGTTCTACAGGCTAGTTTGGAGCGACGGAAGAAGGCTTTGTACGGGCGGCGCCAAGCACTAGAGCAAGATGTAAGTGTAAAATAAAACCTTATCTTAGCAATGTGAAGTTTGTTATTTATTGAGTGTTTAAATTTTAGTTATATGAATGTGCTTTACCTTTGACTAGGTGGGAAGACTACAAGAACAGTTGCAGCAAGAGAGAGACAGGAAATTAGCTCTGGAAACAGGACTGAACATGTCAAAAGGGAATCAACCTATTCCAGAAACAATCGATGAAAATGTTGCTCCTCTTCATTTTTGTCTAGCAACTAGTTGATTTTTGTCAGGCTAAAAGTACATATATCTAACTTGGGAGACATTTTACAGTTGAAGAAAGATCTGCAAGAGGTAGCTCAAGCGGAGGCTGATATTGCCAAGTTGGAACATAAGGTTGATGATCTTGAAAATAGGCTTGGTCACCATGACGGAAAAGCCTCTGGTTCTACGCATAGTGCCAGCAAAGAATCTCGGAAATTGCCAGAGCACAATGCGAAGATGTACGGATTCATCAACAGATTCACATTTAACCTCACAACCTATGGTTTAAATAATATCAAAGCTAATTACTCGTCTTCTTTCAAATTTGTCACTCAGGAAGGAGAAACAAAAAGATACTGAAGCAGCCTCTACTCACATTTCTGAAAGATCAACGTCCAAGGTAACCACTGTAAACATTTGTCTATCAATTTTGTGTTTTCTTCCTCTGTATTTATCCTCTACAGACGGGTAACATATTGCAGGATGGGCAAGGGGCTGCAAGAGAAAATGAGACAGAGAAGCAACAGGATTCACGGAGCAAAAGCTCGCAACAAGAAACATCACGTGGCAGCTCAAAACTGGTGGGCTTGTCAAAGAGGTCTGGCACAAAGGGAGAGGTAAGTTTCATAGTGTAACCATTAAATTTCATCCAAATATCGTTCAAAGCTAGAAACTGAGTGAAATAAACAGGGAAGCACAACAACAACTTCTGCACTTTCCAAATTGACAATGAGACTCAACTTCCTCAAGGAGAGACGTAGTCAGATCGCGAACGAGCTCCAAAACATGGACAAAGGAAAAACCCTAGGGCAACCCAGTCCAACCTCGGGACAAAACCGTGTATCAGAGGAAACTGAAAAAGGATCAGGGTCGAACCAGGATCCAGACAGCAGCAAACTACAGAGCCCTCACATTCTTGACAGAGGAAGATCCGAGAACGGAGGAGACAGAGGCAGAGGATCATCTGGAGGAAACCATCCCAACACTACACCAAGGACCTTCTCCAGATGATACTCTTTATCAACAACCCCTTCCCTCAGATGTACAGCCGCCATTTAACAACACCACCTCCAGTTATGCTTATTCGTCACCCCCCAACAACCAAATAACAGATTCTTTCTTCTTTTTAGTCTCATTCTTATCTTGCTTCAGCATTTTTTTAAGACCAAATAAACTACACTCTCTTTTTTTGTTGTGTTTTAACTGTGCGTTGGATCTGTTGTTTTGGTAGTGACATTTCACATCAGTATAGAAACTAAAATTGAATTGTATTTAACAACAATGCTTGAACAAAAAATATATTGAATCCCCCTCTTCCTAGTTCCTTCTTGTGTTCACTATTTCAAAAATGAATAAATCAATATAAATAGTCGCCATCATCATCATCAATAAAAGAATGGTATCAAAAATCTCGAAGCAGCTTCCTAACTTGCTCCAACGTAACGAAGAGAACAACAGTGAAAGGACCTTGCCTACAAACTGTAGGAACAAAGCCTTTATAAAGAGCCATGGCTCCTTCCGCTTTAACCGTCTTCACCGCACAATCCCACGCGCCGTCGTACGCTCCCACCTTCATATTCATCACTCTCGTCTTTATCACATCCACCGGATTAGACGCAACCGAAGCAACAAACCCCGCCGCAAAACTCGCTACCACGTGAGTCCCTAGCCCATCATTCATCACACCATTCTCCAATATCCCTTCCTTGAACTGATCGTAAGACGCTAGCTGAGCCGCCGTCACAATCATCGCTCGGTTAATCGTCAACGCCGAGCCTCGCCACAAGCTCGTTACGCCTTCTCCCTTAACCATGCTCCTGATTGCGTCTCCTACTCCGGCGTAGTTACGACGTTGCGCTAAAGGTAACCTCCCGTCAGCTTGCATCCTAACCATCGCCACGTCAGCTGGATTTCCAACGGCGGCTCCGATTCCACCAGCGACTAGCCCTGCACCGATCTTCCTACTCAGATTCAACTTCCCTGACTCAGGATCAGTCCATTTGTTCTTAAGCACTTCGTATAGACCCATCCTGGTGGTGGAATATAACGTCTGACGGAGAAGTGTAGCGGAGACTCCTGAGAATAACGCGGCGGCGCCTTCCGATTTGACTATGTTGATTCCGAGTGAGATCGGTCCTACTTTGGGGACTGAAGAAGTCGTTTCCAGGAAAGCTGCAGGAGAAGAATTGGGGAAAGCGAGAGCTGGACGGAGGAGAGTGACGGTGGTGGTGGAAGGTGCTTCACCGTGAAGCTGAAGACGAACCTTGATTAGATCGAGAGGGTGAGTAGAGCAACCGGCGATTACAGAGGCAATCCCACCTTCAACGAAACTTTTGACTCCCATTGTTGTGAAATTGGAGAGAGAAGAGAGAATGAAATTGAGATGTTGTGAGTGAAGGAGAAGAAGAGGGAAACAAAGGTATTTATTTGTAGCGAGTTTTGTTTTGTGACGCGGTTTTGTCTGTGTTCAATGTTGACGAAACGAGTGAGAGAGTGTCTGATTATTAAAGAAAACCCTAATTAAGTCAGACCCGCCGGTTATAAAAATAGTCAAAAAGTAGGAAAACGCGTGTGTGAGTGAGACAGAGACAGCCCATTGTTTGCTTTATGGGCTTATAAGCGAGACGTGTTAATTGGGCTTTTTCCTTTATGGCCGAAAACAAAAGAAACGTCGCCTGAGAGATTCGAACTCTCGCGGGCAGAGCCCATGTACTTAGCAGGCACACGCCTTAACCACTCGGCCAAAGCGACTTGTTGCTATGAGTTAGACAAAATCATTAAAATTCTCTATTATGATTTCTCATAGTGTGTGTGTATATTGTGGATCTACTAAAAATTCTTTGTTATTATTACTTTATTTTGTGAATTAGTTTGATATAGGTAAGTACAAAGTTAACTTTATTATTTACTCAAAATTTATCAGATTAACTGATTTTATATTGTTTCCTTTGGTATATAGACGTACTATAGTTTTTAGAAAAACCATAAGATTCCTTTATATTTCATAGAGTGAAGAGATGAGATGAGATCTTGGCTGGAGAAGAAATAAGTTTCCACGAGGAGGACTCTTTTTTTTTGGTGAAGACGAGGAGGAGGACTCTTGGTTGATCCAGTCTTTACGTTAGACATCGACCCCTACATTTATTTGCCTTTCTCTATCAACATGGCAGGTAAAAATCTTCATTCAACCGAACCAACCAAAGTCTCTTCCCAATAATATTCAAGCACCATCCTTTGGGAAACTCATACATACTACAGTCTACACTCTTTCATTTTCTTTCAACGCTCAACTTAACAAATGATATAGTCTAGTTGTCAATTATATGTTTTAATTAGTGTTTTCACATCAAATTCTGGTTTGATATTTGATGACTATTTTCGGAAACATCTCAATGTCCCGCAAATACAATCGTCTATCATATATAATCCCGTACGTTGTATTCTTATAGATAGAATAATATGGCGTGATCTTTATAATATAACATATAGAATCGTGTAGATTTATTTTATTTTATTTTTATATATCGCATAAATTGCAAAATACTTATATATGTTTGTTATATATGATACCCATTTTATAGTTACTTAAAAAAAGTTAAGCGATAATATATATATATCAACTTTTTATAACAAAAAAGTATAACACATGGTAAAGAAAAATAAAAATGAAGACATGGTGTGACACGAAAATGGCACTAAATATACATATATAATAGATAGCTACAATATCCCATCATACACACTTTTTTAATTGACTAATACATAACTTACACACTTTTTTAATTGACTAATTCATAACTTTTTATCATTGTCAACATGCAAATTCATATTTCCGTTGAACTATTATTCTTATTTTGTTTTTAAAAGAAGGGCTTCCTGGTAATAAAAATATGATTTCCAAATGACGTTAGAGCAAAAAAAAAAAAAGGTTGTCTGGTCTGGTAAAATGAAAAAGCAAAGCGTCTTGGTATAGAAAAGTAATATACTGCCTCCTAATTTCTTCGTCCTTCTACCGAAGAATCTCTCCACTCTTGCCCTCTTTCGAAACCCTAAACCAGAAGCACCAGATTTTTTCAACTTTTTCCCAGAGAACAATAGAAAACCCAACTTGTGCTCTCTAGGGTTTTCTTTATTCCTTCTCATCTTTGGATTTTCTTGGGTCATCATTTTGGAAGCTTACCCACCAGCGAAAAAATTATAACTTCCATCGATTCCTGGCTTCTCTCTCTCGCTCTCTCTGCATGTGCTAAATCGCCGGACTGATCCTCACTGTCACCTCTGTTCCCGGCTTATTCGCCGGTGAAATCTATGGTTGGTGCTCAGATTTATTTCCAATTGTTTGTGCATCTGGTGGAGGATAAATGCTCCTTGTTTTGGATCTAGGGATTTCTAGTCTAGTCCTTGTGGTCTCTCTTGTTTTACCTTTGATCGGTCTCTTTGTTCGTCACAAATGGAGGGTCGCTGCCCAAAGAAGGGAGGAGATTAGAAGACTTCTTATTCATGCTTCTGAAGAGGCTGCCAGGGCTGAGCTAGAGGCCTCTGTTGAGTTCTCTTCTGTTGCCGTCTCTAATGTCTTCCATTGTCCTGTTTGCTATTGTCTTGCCACGACTCGTTGCTCTCGCTGCAAAGCCGTTCGATATTGGTATGCAAAAATTCTCTCACTTTCTCCATGTCCAAATTACGTTGTATGATCTTAGAGTTATGATTGCATCTGCTGCACTCTCTGCTGAGACGTGATGAATTGGAGTGATTAGTAGGCAAAGAATATAAGTTAGTTCTGTAACTTTAGCGATACTGGATCAGAGATTTAAGAAAATTGACTTCTTTTTCTATGTTAACAAAATTATGGGTAATTAGTTAGCTTGGGAGGAAGTTTAGTATTTGATTCATGGCTTATCTGTGAGTAACTAACTATGTGCTGCTGAGGAATTTATTTCAATTAGATAGCTTAAGAAATGTACTATAATGTCTATCAAATTTTCAACCTTTTCCCCTTAGCGCATGTGAAATTTCGTTACCTACATATCTTAGTGATAGTTGTTTCGTTTTTGTTATTTTTTTTCCAGTTCCGGGAAATGTCAAATCATTCACTGGCGGCAAGGTCACAAAGATGAATGTCATCCTGCTTCCATTGTATATGATAGTGAAGATGAGAGTGATTCCGATTTGAGATTAGGAGAAGAAAATGGACAAAATACTCCTGAGGAAACTTTACTGGTGGGTCCAGAACCAGTTACTATACCAATCGGGGAATCACTATTATCTAATCGTGCCAGATCTCCTGAAGATGGGAATGGAGATATTGCAGATAACAAAGATGACCTTATAGATAAGGAAGAAGCTGTTTCTGTTGCTGAAACATCTGGATCCTCGTTTTCTGGCTTCTCCTCCTCCCCCCGTAATGACTCTGGCGACGAGATTTCTCGTTGTGAGAGCTTCAGTTCATCTGAATCCGAGAGATCAGAGTCCCTACTTGATGCTCATGTCTCTGTAGAGCCAGAAGACACCTGTTTCAGCACCATTGAAGATGCTCCATCCAAACTGTTGTCTCCAAAATTTGTGCACTTGGTTGAATCTGTAGATAATCTCGCTAATCTGCCTAAATTAAGTGTACATAAACCTGAGGATGATGCTGGGCAGAACCAGAGCCAATCAAGGAGCTTACACTCATTAGTTACGGATAGGCATCCAGTATCAGCTGACCCATCTCTGAAGTCATCTGATTTTTGGGGTACGGCTCTTGGATCAGCCGAACGTGTGAGTGATTCTTGTGTTAAATCTAAATCTGGTAGACCTGGTAACTCCTCTCTGCATTTCTCCTTTGGCTCTGGCTCCTCTAGAGACACCTCAGCTGCTAAAGTTTCTGAGCAGAGGAGTAGCATTTTAAAAGAAGCTCCTAGGGGGACTGGTTATATATCTGATGGAGTAAACTTAAGAGAAAGAAATGCTAAAAGATTTGATGAAGCTGAAATTGCATTACCAATTTCCTCTTCTACTGATGCGCTGAGTCCTTTGGACTCTTCTAATTTGTCCCATGTGACCCTTCCGAAGTCAAAGAGCGCTAGTAGTGAAAATGGCTCTATGTTGGCCCCTTTGAAGGTTGGGGAAGTCCAACTTTTGGCATCCAAGGCCTCGAATACCAAGAAGTGTGCTGATCTTATGAAGCATTCTCCTTTAGGTGCAAAATCGGTAAGAGTTCTTGATCATCAGAAACAGAATGGTGCTGTCGTTCAGCATATAAATTCTCTACATGGAAGAAGTGGTTTAAAGGCATCAGTACTGAAAGTTGTAGACCAGTGGACCAGACCGAAGTCTGAAAATGAGATGGCAGGAAGACATGGTCATAAGGTAATCACTGAGTTCTAGGATGTTATCATCATTATGCAATACTTAGTTCCTACATTAACAAATCAGCAAAGCTATTTTTCTTATCAATCTTTTGGTGACATGCAGGGGCTCTTTCCATATGAAGTCTTTGCTAAACTGTATACATATAAAATTGAGTTCCAGCCTTGTGGCCTCATCAACGTTGGCAATAGGTAATTCCAATTTCCTCTTTTTCTAGTCGTTTTTAGCTGTTATAATCTTCAGCTTGTGGTGTAAAAAATGTAAAGTAAATGTGTAGCTTACACTCGCTGATGCAAGAATATACTCTGTTTCTTGCAGCTGCTTTGCTAATGTTGTCTTTCAATGCCTTATGTTCACTCCTCCTCTGACGACATACTTCCTCCAGCAATTTCATTCCAGAGCATGTGCGTCACTGGTTCTAAGTCTTTTTTCTTTTTGCTGCTTATTTTGGAAGGTTATTTTTTATTATCATCAATATATCAAGCCTTTAATAAGTCGTTTAACTATAGGTACAAAAAAAGAACAGTGCTTCACCTGTGGGTTTGAGAAGCTGGTCGTAAAGGCAAAAGAAGAGAAGTCTCCACTGTCCCCTAATGGCTTGCTATCTCAGCTGCAGAATATTGGAATCTTTCTTGGGAATGGCAAGGAAGAAGATGCACATGAATTCCTTAGGTGAACTGACATTTCTGAAATTGAGCAAACTTTGTTGCATATATCTTTATTATAACTGGAAGATCTGTGTTAATTTCATTTTCCTTGCAATTTGCAGGTTTGTTGTCGATACAATGCAGTCTGTGTGCATTAAGGCATCTGAATATGATATGACCAAGAGTAGCAAATTAGAAGATACAACTCTTATTGGTTTGACATTTGGGGGATACCTCCGGTCAAAGGTATCATTACCTACAACATTTGTACTTTACTCATTTTACTTTGTTTTGGAGGGAGTTGTAATCCTGGTACTTATGATCTCTGCCAGATTAAATGCATGAAATGTCAAGTAAAATCTGAGCTGCGTGAGAAAATGATGGATCTAACGGTTGAGATTGATGGAGATATTAGCACCCTGGATGATGCTTTGCGTCGATTTACAAGGACTGAGATATTGGATGGAGAGAACAAATACAGATGTGGCAGGTTGGTCAGCATTCCTTTCCATGTGTTGAACTTCGTGTGGTCCTTTGATATTTCGAATTATCTTTTCATGGTTCTGAGGATAGAGTTTTACATGAGCTTTATATATGGTTCTGAGTTGGGTATGATACCGATTGATTTAAAGTTCATGGGCAGCTGAAGTAGAGTTCATGGCCTGCCAAAGTATTCCCTTTCATATATTTCAATTACAATACCTAGATTCCACGACCAGCTGCAATAAAATTCCCTTCTAGCTTATGAAGACAGAATGTTTTTGAAGTACTATCATGGTCTTTCATTTGCGTAGTTTTAACTAATCACCTGTAACCTCTTATGTAAATCCTGGCAGTACGATTTTACATTCAATGATTGATGGGTGCTTACTCAATTTTTTTATTTTCCTGTGAGCAGCTGTAAATCCTATGAGAGAGCCAAAAAGAAGCTGAAAATAACAGAGCCTCCGAATGTCCTTACCATTGCACTAAAACGATTCCAGGTAACTTATATCTTCAATGAATACCCGGTTTGTTTCTGTTTAGTTCTATCTGGATTCTCTTGTTTCTCACAATTTTGCGACACTTGATTCTTAAAGGCAGGGAAATTCGGGAAGCTCAATAAGTTGATTAGGTTTCCAGAAACTCTAGATTTGGCTCCATATGTCAGTGGGGGAAGTGAAAAATCACATGACTACAAACTCTATGGAGTTATTGTTCACTTGGATGTAATGAATGCAGCATTTTCTGGCCATTATGTCTGCTATATTAGAAACCAAAATAAGTGGTACAAGGCTGATGATAGCACGGTAAGTTTCTCATATATTATCAATGGAATGTTGTTTGCGAATTAGTTTATAAGTAAGCTCGATTTTTTGTTCCCTTTTTACTTGAGTTTGTTATTTGATGAACTTTGGAATTAACTAGGAGTATCTTACTTCTATGACAGCATTTTAGGTTTACAATTTTCTGCTTCTTCCTTTTCAGTGATGAGTTTCTTAGTTTGAAATTTTGAATGGATAAGTATTATATAATTTTCCCCTTCCTTTTATATGCTGAAGTTGTTTTCTAGAAAGGATATTCTAGCTGGTTCCATTGGGGTTTCTATCTTTGTTGTAGTCTGAAGAGTCGTAGGATTGGTTTTGTGAGAGAAAATGTTTTGGCTTCTACTCATTGACTGGTCTCTTCTCGTCATCATCCATATATCTGCATCATACATTTGAAGAAAATTTCAATGTTTAATTCCTCTGTTGTGCATTGATTATTGTCAGGTAGTAACTTCGGATGTGGAAAGGATCTTGACAAAGGGAGCGTATATGTTGTTCTACGCAAGGTAAATAATATTATAATGCATCTCTCACACTCTTTAAAGTTGTGGATTATGCTCGATCTGGTTACTTATGATGGTATATATCGAATGAATTGACTGCAGGTGCACTCCAACGCCTCCAAGATTAGCAGTATGTACCAAAACTGAAGCATCCAATAAAAAAAGCAGAGTGCCACTACCTAAGGCTAATGAGAAAAGTACCATATCCCGGTCTGTGTCTACTTCAAGTCCTGAGTTGTCTTCCAACACGCCTGGTGGTGGTCGATCCGGCAATATACAGTCATTTTATTCTAGTTTCCAGAGGCTGCAGAAGATTTTAGAAGAAGACTCGGCGAGTGACAGTTCATCTCTCTTTGACAGCAACTCAGATGAATGCTCTTGTAGCACAGACAGTACAAGCATGGACGACTTTGCTGATTTCATTTTTGGAGATCATCAGGGACGGGCTCACGGACAGTCTGAGACTCCCTCACCAACATCATCGTCTTCCTCATCTTCTCCCCCCTTCACAAGGCGTTCGCCGCTCAGTCGTTCTTCTCCAGAAACTTACGGAACCTCAAGACATCAGTTGCCCTTGGGAGGAGAAAGGTAAGGGAAACAAGATGGTTTTTTGTCCACTTGGCCCCAACTAAGTCAAAAGTAGTAGAAGAAAGTAGATTTGATTACACGTAGATTGAGTGGTTTTATTAACAACCCGTATTTAGGCTTGGTGAAAGTGGTTAATGAGAGAAGTGGTGGTATATAGTAGTGTATAGTGGGGAAGAGAGTTTTTGCCCATGAAATTGTATCACGTAATGGAACGGAATTTACCTTTGTTAATAAGTTGTTTTGACTTTTATTATAATCAATCAATAAAGCTAATCTAATATTGTCTCATCGTTGCACCTTTATTTCTTTTGCAATTTGCTTAACTTTGAATCTTTGGATTCAGTTCAGTTCAGAAATTCAAGAAAAATCCCAAAAGATGCAATTTTGCCAGTTCCAAGAAAAGAGATCATATGATGTTTTCAGGGGCAAACAAAATAAAAGCATATAGCCATATATGTTGATACCGAAACAAGAAAGTATCCAAATAGAAGAGACAACATTCAACACAGTACTGTGAAGCAAGTGTGATCCGAAAATGAAAAGAGAAAGTACTTAGACATACAAGTGAAGGATAAACATTATCTGAAAACAGGTCATATCCTAGCCACATAAGAATTCGCCTGTGTCACATATCTCACCCAACGATATGGATTATAACTACTTGATTTCTTTGCTATCTGCAAGTATTTGACCTGCATCACCCAATTCATTAGCGTTAATGATCGAAGAGGACGGTTAATGGCAATGCAAGAATCGGCATATTACTTACCTGAAGTTTAGAAACATTGTACATAGGTATCGTGAACGTCATGCTGACTGGCCCTGCTTCCTTTGTGATATTACCTACAACGAATTGAGAATTATCAGTAATGCTTTATTTTCCCCTGAGAGAACAAACATTACAAACTTTTGTCTTAGAGGGTAACCATGAAATTCCTGTGAAAATGTAAGCTTTGCACGCAGTGTATGCTCACCCCCGCCAACAATCTGGAATGCCACAGTTAGCTCATGGAAGCAACATACAGTTCAATATATACCTAAACTAGCAAACCACGTGAGAGATTTAACACTTGCCTTTTTTAAATTCCATTCAAGCATTTTGTTGGATTCCTTGAAATCTGTCCTCTGTCCAGCAGCACCGGGTTCTAACTCAAAACTAGCCCTGTCACAATAAACATAATCGTTGATTCTATTTCTTGTGTGATTCAGAATTCGGTATATCACTATAGCTGGAATTTAAATAAATTCATCGTATTCTCTTCCTCATGTACAATATCTCAGTGATGCACTTGTACAAACCAATCAAAAAGTTATGTACCTGGAAGTATAATTTGGCAATGGCATCTGAACAGTGATTGTGTTTGCAATTATGTCTGAAGGGAACTCAGCGCGTATTTTAATAATCACTTCAGCCTAAATTTCAGCAAACAGAAAAATATTTATAGAGCAATTAAGAAATATACGCAGTTTTTATCTGACTCAGAAGACATGTACGCATGAAATTTCACCTTAAGACGTCCAGCCTCTTCAATCAAGGTATTAACATGAAAAGGAGGCTTGAACTCCTGAGTCATACGGTAATTCATTACTGGAAATTCACCATCTGGTGGAACCTGAAAACAGAACGCAAGTTAAAGACTAATACAACATGCTATTACAAGATGTTTTCTGTACTAAATATTTTGACGCTCACCAGGGACAAAGTTCTATCTGAATCGAAGCTATCCAGACGAACAGACTCATGAAAGTTACAATCATCAAGTATCACCCCTGAACCTGAAGAACTCCTATAATCTGCAACATTTCAAGTGTGATGTTACCAAGGGTTAGATTGTATTAATAGATCAATCCCCAGTTGATACTGATGTGCCTCAAAGATGCAGAAAAAATGCTACAAGAGTAACTACATATATTTACGAATTGGGTTATGACTTATGAGGGAAGTTTGTAAGTGGAACATACAGCTTAGTTGACATTTAAGCATTGTCAACGCCAAATGTCACAGAAAGAGACACCAAGATTTCAAAGAGTGAGACAAGATAGAATATGACGTTGATTCCTTCCAAATATAATAAAGATGATTTAAAGGGGTGAAACAAGAAATACCATATACTGATCTCCCTCCTCTTCCTATGTTTAGGTCTTCATTAAGAGCTAAACGGATTTCTGGATTACCAGAAAGATAGCTCTTCATTTGAATGGTGCCATCAATCTCAGAAGTCAGTATATATCCCTGTTCAGAAATCAGAAAAATAATGGATATTTTCCATGAAGAAAACTAACATTAAGATGCAACTACATGTATTAGGACATAATACAAAGCATTGATCCGCAGAAATGGGTGGTTTGATATGGCAAGAAGAGAACATGCCAAGACTTCTGTACTTTTGATATAATAAACTAGAAGCAAGTAACTACTCACGCTTGAACTAAAAGTAACACTGATTTTCTCGATGATGTCCACAAAAATTTCCTCTCTTCTCCGACCCCCAGGATCATTAGCCACAACCGATTTTGTAACTGCAGTTCCAGGCATTCTTTTGGCTCCTTGCTGCATAGCATAAATTAAAGGGGTCAGTCACATATACCAGGAGGAGGAAAATGAAAAGCAATCTTACTGTGAAAATGGCAGCAGGATCAATAGGCTGAAGGCGGGCAGGAGAAACCACAATCGGCTCATTGAATATATAAGATTTCAAAACTTCGGTAGATGTAGTTTGCACGTAACCAAAATCCTAATCAAAAGAGCACAGAGTCTTATTTAATAAAAAAAAATCAAAACTGGGAAAATAAACAAATATAGCTACTATATAGATATAAACATGCTAACAATGAGAACTACATCAAGACGAGACTTACAATAACTTCATCAAGCAACTCATACACGAGCACAAAGTTTTTCCTGAATGAATCTTCATTCAGAACACCAAGATAATCCTTAATAACACGAGCAATCCTTTGTAGAAGCTCCAAAACAAGAGAGGGTGACACGTTAACTCTCGTTGTCGCAACAAAATATAGACCAACAACCTTGACATGGAAGTAGTTCACGCCATCGACATTCTATAAGCACAAAAAATAAGTTAGATGAAATCATTACAGCTCACAACCAAACAGAAAGTATAATACCTACAAAGATAGGTGGCGCCTCTGCATTGCCATCCTCCTTCCAGAACTTGACTTTACGGAAGAATGTCTCTGTACTTCCTTTGGGTACCTCAGCCCGGTCTGTAGCAATAAAACGTTACACATCTTGAAACTTGTATTGGATCCAACCAAATCGTATAATCTCAAAACAAATAGCTTTCTTCTACTACATTACATACAGATACTCTGCCCAAACTAATTGAATAGTTTTGCTATATTTGTACAATCTGATTTGGAAATTCAGCTCAACATAATTTGTCATCGGATAAGAAATGTTGGTAGATCAAACAGATCAATGAGCTTAGAGAAGATTTCAATGGAAAATTCTCATGAAACAGTGACATAAGACTCGACTCTGAAGAGAAAAAGCAAAACAGGAAGAAGCAGAGAGGATCAGATCGAGAAAGAGAGCTTACAGTCACGGAAGACGATGTTATCTCCTCGCTGAGATAAGACGAAGAATTGGGAGATCATCATCGTTCCTTATAGCGGTGGATTCCGACTGTTTCACCGCGAGTTTGGTTAAGTCTACTGATCGCCGATCGGTCTCGTCTTTTTGTGTGTCTGGTGGTGAGGTGGTTCACGTTTTACCATTTGCCGTCGTTATCGTGAAGCTTCTTCATGAGACGGAGGGTTCTGTGTTTTTGTGAATTATGATTTCTTGTTCTTATATGGGCCTATTTTTAAGACATCAATATGGCCCAAATTTCGAACTTGTTATGAGTTTAAGGAAATAAGTAGTAAGTACTATAAATGATGGTTCGATCTCGGAGGAGAAAAAAAAAAACATTGTTTACGAGGAAGCAAAATGTGAGTTGATATAAAGGGTACAACACATAATTTATTTTTGGAAGTCAAAACTTTGAGGATTAAGCTGACAACGAAGGTTAGTGAAGACTTTCGGGATCGAGCAATCGGGAGATATACATGAGCCTAGAGGGCTGACAAGATGACCAAGCATTCCAAATGAAAGGCTTAAGATTTTTCTTTTTCTAAACTCAAGTAAGAAACACAAGATATATGAAAGGGTAACAAGGGTCAACAACAAGTCTAAGCTTTTTAAACGTGTTAGATGATTCTTCTTGAACACTATTACAATTACTGTTTAGTTTCACATTTATATGACCTTGGGAGTCTTCTAGCTCGTCCCAAATATATTTTCAACATATTACTATAAGATCCTAAAGACCAATAACATTGATCTACACCAAAAACTCTCACTTTCTGATTTTGCACTCGCTTTTTTTCCTCCCATAAACAAAACCAAAGGCTTACAATACTAAATCTGTCTCACATTCTTAGTGCTTATTTGTTTTAGTCATAAAGAACTTAATCTTATACAGATTGAAGTCTTAAAGTCATCTATATTACTTTTCACATGTATCATTATGAGATGGTACGTTTCCCACGAATTTTATCAGTTTAGTTTAATTTTCAGTTGTACTTTGGGAGAAAAAATTTACAAGATACTTGTCGGCCATGATATCACCCTAGAGTTACCGGAGTCCGGTGATATATCATTTCTAATTAGGGTTAAAACTTAAAAGGGTATAAATGGCTGATCAAACCCAAAAATAAAAGATAATGATGACGGTGGGAGACGAGTGATCTTATCAGGTGTCGCATCTAGCATATATAGGTGAAAGACTATAAAAAAGACATGAAATATTTAATAGACACAACTTTTGTAATAAACCAAAACCAAAAAGGTAGATGAACTGATGAACAGCATCTTCTAATTACGAATAAAAAAAGTAACCAAACTTTCTTTCCATTAGAATTGGTACGTAGTTCCTTGTGTATTGTGATTTCTTTCATTTTCCAATTATGTTTTTTTATTTTATCATGTTACATTTTTGATAGTGGGTAACTTTTGTATCATTTTATTTGACCTAGCCATATATAAATCTATTAACTTATACGGAGTAGTATTTCACGTCATTTATTTTTATTTTGTTTTTAGATGGGAAGTTATTCAAAACTAGACTAAAACAGTAAAACTAGGAAACCCGCTACTGAATAAAGTTACAATTCCACATTATTCCATGACAGACTAATTGAATTAGAAGGTTAGGTAAATTATTAAATCATAACTGTAGCAGTCTCTTCGTCTGGCAGCTCAGTCAGACAAAACACAAAGTGTGTTTATGTGTTATTTTTAATGATTATAGTTTGGGAAAAAGACATAATCAAAAGGGATACAAAACATATGGCCCATTGATAAGTATAGATCACTGTTTAGCTAAAAAAAGCAGACTCTTTTTTCCAATCTTGAACACAAACACAGTCACCATCTCTCTCTCTCTTTCTCTCTCACTCACACATTAGGGAGTAAACAGCTACCAGAAAAACCTTTTTTATCTTCTCACAAATTTAATAAAGTGGGTGCTGAGATTGAATAACGTAATCCAAGATCCTCCAACTCACAGAAAGGTAAAAGCTGTGAATCTGTGTTCTTTCTTCTTAAGCAAAGTGTTTGATGAATTCATCTAGTCCTGTCCATTCTTTTGCTTCTCATGGTTTATGGATCTGATCTCTCTTTCTCTCTCTCTCTAGCCATTAGGGTTTCCTAAGAATATTATATAAACTCTCTTTAGCTAACACCGTTCCAATTGGTTTCTTTCTTTGTTCTTGGTCTAAAATCTAAATGGTGTTATGGGTATAGGCAGATTCAAGAACAGTAGTGAAGGAGAGATCTGGTAAAATGGCGAGAGAGAAGATAAGGATAAAGAAGATTGATAACATAACAGCGAGACAAGTTACTTTCTCAAAGAGAAGAAGAGGAATCTTCAAGAAAGCCGATGAACTTTCAGTTCTTTGCGATGCTGATGTTGCTCTCATCATCTTCTCTGCCACCGGAAAGCTCTTCGAGTTCTCCAGCTCAAGGTATATTCTATCTTTTTGTTAGTAGTTGTCTTATTTTTTTCAATCCATGTTTGTGTTTTTGAGAATATGGTTGGATAAATATATTAAGATATGTATTTAAATGAGATTTTTATTTTCTCGTTTACTCTCTAAAGTTAATTATCAGTAGGCTCGGAGATCTCATGTACGGCATAATTTGATGACCTAAATTATTATACTTTAAAGTATAGGATTGATGTTTTATTACTTTTATGTATAACACATCATGTATTTAATTCCGTTTAACATAATATGGGTTTTTAACGTGTAATTTTTCAATCATTTTCATTTAGACTCATGGTTAAGATTTCTGTACTGGGAAATAAGAGAGCAGAATATTATAGTGTGATTTTTGTTAATTAGGAAAGCATATGTATATATGGATACATAGTACTTACCACAATTAGAATGAATTTCTTTTCCCTTTTTTCATTTGACTTTGTGTATTACAAAAGTCTTTGACACTGTCACTTGGTATGATTGGGGATTAATTCTTAACCACTCGTTTAGTTTATCTTGGGAAGCATTACCATAATTGGGAAACGAGTCATCTGTCTGTATCGTGATGGCTACTTCTGATTACTTTTCTTTTATTATAACCAAAAAGGCTTCTAATGTACTTAATTAATTTTACAAATGTAATATGGACGAAGGAAATGTTTATAAGAAAGATGGATTGTTTGTTGAAACGTGTAGAATGAGAGACATATTGGGAAGGTATAGTCTTCATGCAAGTAACATCAACAAATTGATGGATCCACCTTCTACTCATCTCCGGGTATTTTCGATATCACTTACTCTTTTTTTTTTTTGTGGATTTTAAACTCTCTGCTCTTTTTACCAAACCCTTCTCTTTTTATCAAACCCTTCTCTCTATAATATTATCCGATGTTCACTTTGTTACACGTGTTTGTTATAATTTTTAGCTGTAAGTCTAAATATAGAAACATTGAGTGGCATATAATCATTAATCTTGAAGCATCTAATTAATTGGTTTTACATATTAATAGCAGAATCCTGAAACTGTTGACTTTGCATCTAGCAGCTTGAGAATTGTAACCTCTCCAGACTAAGTAAGGAAGTCGAAGACAAAACCAAGCAGCTACGGTATGGCTCCATTGATATGTTATGCAGATAAACCTATTTTCATATAGGCTATAGCTGTAAGAGATCATCTATTTCATGTGTGTGGTTTTTTTTTTTATGTTTTTTCAATGATGTGTGCATGCTATTTTTAGGTTTTAGAATCTATTTCATGGAAATTGAAGATATTTCATTTCACGTGTAAGTTCGTCAAGTTGTGGCGTGTGTCTTGGAAATTGATGTTTTGTTTGTAGATTTTAAGAGCTACTTCTAAAATTTACAAGAGTTTTGTAATTTTCAATTATGGCCCATTATTCTCATTAATTCATTAAAAAAATTATATACATTACTATCTATATCTAGCATAGGTAGTTTTTTTTTTCTTTTTCTTTGGTAGACCTACTGAACAAATATCTGATATATCACTGACTGGATAAATATCTATAGAGATATTTTTGATAGAAATGAGTGTTAATTTAACGTAAAACAGGAAACTGAGAGGAGAGGATCTTGATGGATTGAACTTAGAAGAGTTGCAGCGGCTGGAGAAACTACTTGAATCCGGACTTAGCCGTGTGTCTGAAAAGAAGGTTTACTACTATACATAAACTAATAGCATGCATATTTTCCTTAACGTGGCATATAAATAATAAGCTGTACATATATAAAAGTTTGACTTTGTTGTTGTTATTGGTAAATAGGGCGAGTGTGTGATGAGCCAAATTTTCTCACTTGAGAAACGGGTTAGTAGTTAGTACATACAATTCGTATAACTAATGGATCATAAGCCTATCTATAGCTAGTGACTTTCTTAATAAGTGAAACAGGGATCGGAATTGGTGGATGAGAATAAGAGACTGAGGGATAAAGTACGGCTCTAAACCCTTATAGATATCATGGAATAACCTTAATCTATTTTTTTATGTATAAGAAAATATGATGAGGGAACGTATATTATATATCGGCAGCTAGAGACGTTGGAAAGGGCAAAACTGACGACGCTTAAAGAGGCTTTGGAGACAGAGTCGGTGACCACAAATGTGTCAAGCTACGACAGTGGAACTCCCCTTGAGGATGACTCCGACACTTCCCTGAAGCTTGGGTATAATTTGTTTAACTGAACATATTTCAAACTTTTTGTTGACATTTTGTATGTGGATGTTTACTAACTGTTTGTTGGTTAGGCTTCCATCTTGGGAATGAATCTGAGAGAGAGAAAGATCCAGCAGAGTTGACTTCGATGGAAGCCCACAAATATTAAGTCTACCTTTTCCCTTTCTTTTCTTTGAATAAGTGTTGAAAAAGAATTGAGATGGGAAGGATGAATTCTCATTGCATTGCAGAGAAGCAAGTTTCAGATATTGTACGTGTTATTGGTCTTTATAACTATTTTGCACCAAAGGGATTCTTCACATCACGGACAAATAATAATTTTAACACTAATGAAACAAGTAAATATAGTGAAACGATAGGTTTTCTATAGTGATTCTTTACATTAACAACAATGAAACAATAAATATAATATTGGAGAGGGGTGTGAAAGAACAAATATGTTAATTAATTTCTACAAATGTTTTCACCTCCTTTCTCGATTCATATAAAACAAAGGTAAGTCTTTGTTCCTTACCTTCACTCTCTAGAAAAGATTTTTTTGGCCAAAAATATGTATTCACGCAATCAGCAGAACAAAAACCTCGGAAGATCACGTCCAACGAAGGACCTTTAGGCTTAGGGGTAACGTCATGTCTTCCACTTTTGAGCAACCTTGCAAACCATCAACGAAGTCTTTCATGTGCATTTTATTCAACAATGGAGTTTTGTAAGAAGGAACTATTGAAAAAACTAATGGAACTAAGGTGATCTAGATAGTGAACTTAGCTTTTCCCAAACTTTTCTTTATGCACTACAAAATTTCAATAAATTAAGTTTTTAGAAAAGGTTCTCAAGTGAAGTTAGAATTTTATAACTCAAACAATATTCATGTACGTGTCCACCGGTTTTCATGGTTAGATTTTGAGAAAGAGTGAGTCCAAACTTTTTAATAACGTTTTTGATTCCGTGTAAGAATGTGTGATTCTCCCTCCTCCTGAAACCCTAACCCAAGACAGGAGATCTTTCTAACACATTCTATACTAATTCACAAAAATCTTCCAAGTTCCGTCCGATGTGGGACAAACAATTCTAATATCCCCTCTCTAGTTACCGCTACGAGCCTACGACCATCATTCTTTGAGTCGAAGTTATACATATGAAATGGGAGGCGTGATTCACGGGTGAATCCTACATTTGAGAAATTAGAACCTATGATCTGTGACCATATTACAAGATTTGAATCTGAAAATAAATTTTATTCTTCCCAATATTTGTTTTTGCGAAAAAAAGAGATTATTTGGAATTGCTGACGTCACATCTCTCTCAGGAGATTCCCACCCGGAAGTATCAACTGTCGTCGTGTATCGGTTGTTTCCGTAGATCTCTGTTACCACTTTCCATCCAATTTCAACAAATTGGATTTGGCAAACTTTCGGATCAGAAACGTGCTCGGGATGAGGAGGTACACCGAGAAAGTTTGGTCTTTTATTCGTTCGTCGCTGAGTTTAGAATAAGGGATTGTCTTCATCGTACGACTCTGTTTTTGTTGAAAATCGAATGCTCCAAATGAAGCAGCCATTACAGAACCTTAATCAGTCGCAGAAGACAGCTTTAGCTGGTGTTTTCGTGCTCCTTTTCCCGATTCTCTATCCGAATCTCTTCAGCCCTCTTGGTCGCGCCTCTCCTTCTCTCTTCTCCGTCAGTCTCTCTCTCTCTATCTCCGATGATTTATTTGGAATTTCACATTTTGGGATTGTGAAGCTGAAGAATTAAGTTTGGCATTTGCAGGAATGGAATGCTCCAAGGCCTAGACATTTGAGCCTACTCCAAGGCGCTCTTGATCGACAAATTGTAAGTGGGTTTAGCTCAGTTTCTTGGATGTATCTACTACGTTCCTCTAAATCTTTTTCTTCTTCCTCGAACCAATGTGTAGTCGATCAGACAACAAGTTGAGTTATGGTCTCCCTTGGCAGATCAAGGTTGGAAGCCTTGCACTGAATCTTATAGAGGCGCTTGTAAGTTTCCAAATATAAAGCTTTCTTCCTTCTTTCATCGTTTACATTCATGTGCCCTGAAAAGTTTGTATTTTGATTGATGGGTTTGTCACTCTTTGCAGCCTTGCCAGAGAAGTCTGAAGGGTTTCTTCAGGTTTTCCTTGACGGCGGACTAAATCAACAAAGAATGGGAGTGAGTATAAGAATTTCAGTCAATTTTTATGGTGGTTTCCCTTCTGACTCTTCTTGTTCCTTTTGCAGATATGTGATGCTGTTGCTGTTGCCAAGATAATGAACGTTACACTCGTGATTCCACGCCTTGAAGTAAATACTGTTTGGCAAGATTCAAGGTAATCTACTTTGAAACTTGTAAGTTGTCTGGTGCCTGATGAATTTGGTGATTTATGATTTGGCATTTCTTTACAGTTCTTTCACAGATATATTTGATTTGGATCACTTTATAAGTGTCCTTAAAGACGAGGTGCGGATTGTTAGGGAGCTTCCAATACAGTATGCCTGGAGCACTCGTGATTATTACGCTACAGGTATTCGAGCTACTAGGATTAAGACTGCGCCTGTTCACGCTTCAGCAGAGTGGTATTTGGAAAATGTCTTACCTATTATCCAGAGGTTTGTGCTTTCTAAACCTGGTGATCTATCAGATGAATAACTGCATTTTAAAGTCCTGGAAAATACGATACTACATATGATCTGGAATGCTTTATAGACAATACTAAGGGAGTGTTCAATGTAGATGTTTTTCTGTCAAGTCACGTTTTTTTTTTGTGTCTATCTGAGGAACTATATATGTCTGTAGTTCAATGCATTGTTACTCATATGAATTATCCACTTCGTTATGCAGTTATGGCATTGCTGCTGTTGCTCCATTCTCTCACCGTTTGGCATTTGACAATTTGCCTGAAAGTATACAGCGGTTACGCTGTAAAGTAAATTTTGAAGCATTAAACTTTGTTCCTCATATTCGTGAGCTAGGGGACGCTCTTGTGCATCGACTCAGAAATCCTCCTTCCAGCTCTCAAACATCAGGAACTATGGATCCGACAGACAGAATAAACACCATTGTAAAAGCTGGTGCTGGAAAGTTTGCAGTGCTTCATCTTCGTTTCGATAAAGTGTGGTCTTAATTCTCAACAAATGTGCCCATTTCCTGGCAGTAACATCTAGTTCTGACATTGCTTCATCTTTTTTTTTAGGACATGGCTGCTCATTCAGGCTGTGACTTTGAAGGTGGCAAAGCAGAAAAACTGGCGCTGGCAAAATATCGCCAGGTGATCTGGCAAGGAAGGGTCTTAAATTCACAGTTCACAGATGAGGAGCTAAGAAACAAAGGTCGCTGCCCGTTGACACCAGAAGAGATTGGTTTACTGCTGTCAGCTTTGGGTTTCAGTAACAATACCCGTCTCTATCTAGCGTCACACCAGGTTTACGGAGGAGAAGCAAGAATCTCAACGCTGCGTAAACTGTTCCCCGGGATTGAAAACAAGAAAAGCCTAGCCTCTGCTGAGGAACTAGCTGATGTACAAGGGAAAGCTTCTCTGATGGCTGCAGTCGATTACTACGTGAGTATGAAGAGCGACATCTTCATCTCTGCATCTCCCGGGAACATGCACAACGCATTACAGGCGCATAGAGCCTACTTGAATCTCAAAACCATAAGACCCAACATGATACTGTTAGGACAAGTCTTTGTGAACAAGAGCTTAGATTGGTCAGAGTTTGAAGGAGCAGTAATGAATGGGCACAAAAACAGGCAAGGCCAGCTTCGTCTACGCAAACAGAAACAGTCTATTTACACTTATCCAGCTCCTGATTGCATGTGTAAAGTAGCTTAGCATTCCCCTTTTACTGTCCCAATCTTTTGTTGATTTTTTTAAAATTTTAATATATGGTTTTTATGTACTCGATGATTAGTAAATTAATTGAGGAACTCATATTATGTACACTAAATTCAAGTTTAGTAAAAAATTGGATTAATGTGATTTACTTATTGACAAAGGTAAAATAAAAGTCAAATAAGAAAAGGAGAGAAGGACCCACTCAGATTCAACGCCCCACCACCGATAACTCAATTAACTCTCTTCTCTTGGCTTCTGCAACGCTGAGCCACCATCGTCCTCTTCTCTTCCTCTTCGATCTCTCCTGAATCCTCAAACCCTGGAGAGAGAGAGAGAGAGTGACGGGGGAAGAAGATGACTTCTGCTTTGTATGCTTCCGATTTGTTTAAGCAGCTCAAGTCAATTATGGGGACAGATTCGTTATCCGACGATGTTGTACTTGTGATTGCAACGACGTCTTTGGCACTAGTAGCTGGATTTGTGGTGTTGTTATGGAAGAAAACGACGGCGGATCGGAGCGGGGAGCTGAAGCCTTTGATGATCCCTAAGTCTCTTATGGCTAAGGACGAGGATGATGATTTGGATTTGGGATCCGGGAAGACTAGAGTCTCTATCTTCTTCGGTACGCAGACTGGAACAGCTGAGGGATTTGCTAAGGTACTGTGACCACTCTAATAACGTTGAATTTGAATTTGGATCCATGTTATGGTGATTATTCGAAGATTGGTCTTTTATGAGTCGGGTCATTTTAGAATCAGTTTCATTTTCATTTGTAGGCATTATCCGAAGAAATCAAAGCGAGATATGAAAAAGCAGCAGTCAAAGTCATTGACTTGGTATGATCTAATTCTATTCACTTCCTCTAGTTTAAACTACTTTTATTGAACTTTTCCTTTGCTGGTTATTGGTTTAATTAGGATGACTATGCTGCCGATGATGACCAGTATGAAGAGAAATTGAAGAAGGAAACTTTGGCATTTTTCTGTGTTGCTACGTAAGAACTCTCCAGTCTGATTATGATTTCGTTTTCTTTATACCCTTTCATAGTTTGTTGGATTCATTTATTTGAGAACATGTTTAGTTATGGAGATGGAGAGCCTACTGACAATGCTGCCAGATTTTACAAATGGTTTACGGAGGTTTGTTGCCTCAGTGTTGTTTTCCTTAGATTTGATATGCTCTGTGTAGCTTTAGCGTCAATACTCTGTGTTTTATGTTTCTAGGAAAATGAACGGGATATAAAGCTTCAACAACTAGCATATGGTGTGTTTGCTCTTGGTAATCGCCAATATGAACATTTTAATAAGGTAGTATGATGAGAAATTGTTTCTGTCTATGCTTATTCATTTTCTTCTGACCTTGTCTGATAGCAATTTCTTTTGGAGCAGATCGGGATAGTTCTTGATGAAGAGTTATGTAAGAAAGGTACATGAGTATGTTTACGTAACTTGTAAGTCCTAGGTAATGCTAGATATTGGAAAGAGATGACTGTCGGAGATATTTGATCTATGATTTACCTGTGATGATGCCGAATGTTTTCTCTTTCCTGTCTGGCAACGTGGATGCCGATTTCCTAGTCTCTTTGATGTATGGGGGAAAACGTAACTGGTATCATCACAATCAATGTAGGTGCAAAGCGTCTTATTGAAGTCGGTCTAGGAGATGATGATCAGAGCATTGAGGATGATTTTAATGCCTGGTTTGTTTCTGATTTTTTCTGTCTTATATTTGCTTCTTTGAAAGAGTTTATCTAGTCCTTCTACTATAAAAAGGGAGGCTACAGAGTTAACTTGGTTAATTGTGTTTTCTGCGTGAGTCTCATTGCTGTATTATTCATGTTTTTTTTTTGTGGTTTGCAGGAAAGAATCACTATGGTCTGAGCTAGACAAGCTCCTCAAAGACGAGGATGATAAAAGTGTGGCAACTCCTTATACAGCTGTTATTCCTGAATACCGGGTGGTGACTCATGATCCTCGGTTTACAACTCAAAAATCAATGGAATCAAATGTGGCCAATGGAAATACTACTATTGACATTCATCATCCCTGCAGGTAGATGAAGATGCATGTAATAAATACTGGAGCGTGGTATTACAGTTTCGCTTGCATTCTAAACATTGTGTCTTTTTCCAAACAGAGTTGATGTTGCTGTGCAGAAGGAGCTTCACACACATGAATCTGATCGGTCTTGCATTCATCTCGAGTTCGACATATCCAGGACGGGTATTACGTAAGCATCCAACTCTAGCTTAATTTATTACCTCCTACCCTTGGATTAGTTACAAGGCAGTCCAGTTATCTCAACTTACATAGACTCTTTGTTTTTATATGATTATTAGAGATAACTGGAAAACTTTGGTATAAATTCATATTTTCTTACAGCTAGTAGATCTGTCTTTCTCTTCAATTTTATTACAAGGTTTGTAGGGGACTAAATATCAGTCACCCTGGGTCATGTGAAAAAAGACCTGCACATTGAATATTCTCAGTATTGGTTTCTGCCATAATATTTGTTTTCTGTGTGTGCTTCTATATTGACATTTTGATTTTGATGTTTTAGTCAACAGTTGATTGTCCTGTAAAGGTTTTGTAAAAAGTTCACCGTTAAAAAACTGTGTATAAAAACTATGGCATTTCTTTGCAGATATGAAACAGGTGACCATGTAGGTGTATATGCTGAAAATCATGTTGAAATAGTTGAAGAAGCTGGAAAATTGCTTGGCCACTCTTTAGATTTAGTATTTTCCATACATGCTGACAAGGAAGATGGCTCCCCATTGGAAAGCGCAGTGCCGCCTCCTTTCCCTGGTCCATGCACACTTGGGACTGGTTTGGCAAGATACGCAGACCTTTTGAACCCTCCTCGAAAGGTGAACGTCTGTTTGTTTGGAGATTAGCCTCACAAGCTTGTTCTGGTTGCTTTGGTCTTTGCTTGTTCCTAAATATTTAACTTGTATTTTTTTGGTTTCAGTCTGCGTTAGTTGCCTTGGCGGCCTATGCCACTGAACCAAGTGAAGCCGAGAAACTTAAGCACCTGACATCACCTGATGGAAAGGTTCTGAAATCATTGGTGTATCTATTTCTTTGTGATTTTAAGGTTTCATGAGTTAACACCGTCGGTTTCTTTGTTGTAGGATGAGTACTCACAATGGATTGTTGCAAGTCAGAGAAGTCTTTTAGAGGTGATGGCTGCTTTTCCATCTGCAAAACCCCCACTAGGTGTATTTTTTGCTGCAATAGCTCCTCGTCTACAACCTCGTTACTACTCCATCTCATCCTCGCCAAGGTGATTATTTATTTTTGAAATATATTTTGTGGCAGAAGGAAAACTATTCTTGATCGTCTCTGGCATTCAAATCACTCTTTACCGTTTTTTACAATACAGATTGGCGCCAAGTAGAGTTCATGTTACATCCGCACTAGTATATGGTCCAACTCCTACTGGTAGAATCCACAAGGGTGTGTGTTCTACGTGGATGAAGGTACTTCTTACCTTCTTTTTGACTATCTGCCAGTTCACTGTTTTTTTTCTTAACAGTTTGAAAAATTCAGAATGCAGTTCCTGCGGAGAAAAGTCATGAATGTAGTGGAGCCCCAATCTTTATTCGAGCATCTAATTTCAAGTTACCATCCAACCCTTCAACTCCAATCGTTATGGTGGGACCTGGGACTGGGCTGGCACCTTTTAGAGGTTTTCTGCAGGAAAGGATGGCACTAAAAGAAGATGGAGAAGAACTAGGTTCATCTTTGCTCTTCTTTGGGTGTAGAAATCGACAGATGGTGAGACTTTCACAACCAAAAACACCTTCTTCATTTGCTGTGTCATCATGCATGTTGAGCTTCTGCTGAGTGCTTATATGTATGTTGCAGGACTTTATATACGAGGATGAGCTCAATAATTTTGTTGATCAAGGCGTAATATCTGAGCTCATCATGGCATTCTCCCGTGAAGGAGCTCAGAAGGAGTATGTTCAACATAAGATGATGGAGAAGGTAAATATATCAAGTGATGCATCATACTTTGGGAAAAGGAATGTCACATAATCTCTTTAATTTTGCATTTTCTATTTGTTCAGGCAGCACAAGTTTGGGATCTAATAAAGGAAGAAGGATATCTCTATGTATGCGGTGATGCTAAGGGCATGGCGAGGGACGTCCACCGAACTCTACACACCATTGTTCAGGAGCAGGTATGAATGAGCATTGTGATGAAATTTAGGTTTTTCACTTTGGTTCCCTTTGATACTCGACTATTTTTATCTTTACAAAATTTCAGGAAGGTGTGAGTTCGTCAGAGGCAGAGGCTATAGTTAAGAAACTTCAAACCGAAGGAAGATACCTCAGAGATGTCTGGTGATTGATGATATGATTTATTGGTAATTCTCTTCTGCTTTCTCAACTTTTCTTGGTACGCTGTCCTTACCATTTAGATATTTATTTGTTTATTTTCCTTCGTCTCCCTTCTTTTAGTCAAACATGAATGATTTGTCAAAGTTTTCTTTGTATGAACAAAAGTATAAACTACAAAATAAATCTGTGAGAGTGATAAAATTGAGAGAAGATACCCAAGATTTCATCATCATGCTTTCTACTGTCGATAGTGGATCATCATTGTGAATCAGTGACACCAAACAAGAACAATTTATCTTTTCACTCCAAATCCCATGCAAATGATCCAATCTTGATAGCTCTAAAGTTGATTTTACGGAGTAGAAAATAGAAGAGTCCACATTGTAAACTTTGGATGGTGTGACGCAATAATAAAGCGACAGGAAAAGTAAACAGTTCAAACAATTTATTGATAGGCTTCCCAACAATTCGATAATGAAATTACAAAGAGTAAAAAACAGCATTTATGTATAACAACAAGAAGAAGATACAAAGTTATATAATCATATTAGTCACCTCCTCCTTGAGTTTTGCAAGGTCTTCTTCAGGCATCACTACACTTACAATCCTTGCAAAGTTTTGCTTGGGAAAAACCAAAACAACACCTTTGTCTCCGACCCCATGAATCGTGTAGTTTACGAAATCCGGCTTCCCTCCGTTGATCTCAAGTTCATACATATCTATTTCATCAAGATTCACAAACGTTAAATTTGCACCGTACGTGAAAAAATCCGAAGAGCCTTTATCTTGTTCTATCATCCTCTTGATCGCACCGTTTTCTTCTCTTTTTTCACCAGCAATCAGTGCAGCTAGTTCGGATATCCCAACCATTTCGTCATTCTTTTCCACTACGCTTATTACCAAGTCCTCGTTCCAACAGGTTGAAGACTTTTTACGGTCACAAATTGTTATAACATTCGTGTTTGTTTCGCCGCGGATATTCAGTAGCGACTTCCATATCAATGCATACAAAATATCAACCTCCGAGAAAGGTTGGTCTCGCGTGGTGTACTTGGCCATCAAGCTATCAATGTGGTTGAGGCTAAAATTAAAAATGTGTCTCCCCATCTTGCATTTATTGGTAAGTAACCAATACTCGCCAACCGAATCTATCTTTTCAATGGAAATAGCTTCACCATCATTACGAGCATGAGAGGTTAGTTCGGGGGTTTTCGGGTAAACCGGTTTTGTTGGGGCATGACCCGATACCAGCTGTCCAAGTGTTTTCATGAACGTTGATGCTGAAAACACGTCTCCAAGAATATGGGCCCAACTCAACCCAATACAGAGCCCACCACATTTAAACTGAGTTATCTGAAAAACGAATTTCAAAGTAAAAAATTTAGTTTACTCTAGCTAGCCTGATTTGGACAAAAAAAAAACACACACACACACACACACAGAATCTAACCTGATCATATATAGTGAAGAATCAATTTCACATGTAAAAAATATTTTCTCTTCAAGTTCCACGGTTATATTAAATATTCATTTCATAATTATTAATTAAGCTAATGATTGGAAAGAATTTGAAACGAATGTTTGATAGTTAGTAACTAAGAAAGAAACTAAGTTCGTGGGAGAATCAGCCGTTTTCGTTGCATGTGAACTTAAATAATCCATTATATTATACTAAAATTTGTGTATGTGTGTTTACCTGGAGGAAAACGAGTGGCGAGAAGGTAAGATCAGGACCAAGAACGTGATCGTAGACAAGGAATCGGTGGTCAATGGAACGGTCGTCCAACTCGAGCCACTTCTCCACTGTGAACTCTTCGACGTTGGCCTCGACCACGCGTATGCCACTGTCGTTGCAGCGAATGTAAGGTATGGCTGCAGCTGAAGTGTCGTTGTCGTTGTCGGACATCCGGATCCGACCTGAGACGTGGTGATAAGATTGGAGTAGAGACTGTAGAGTAAACATGGTGTTCTTCACGTCGGCGACAGTGAAGTCACGTGCACCCTTGAAGAAGTAGACGGCTCGGACGTAGTGGAGCTTCATGGCTAAGTCCATGGGTGTGAGCTGTCGTGGCTTGTTCTCACCTACCACAGAAGCAGGCACCACCGAAGAGAGCCTGACACTGGTCACTGGGCTTCCCTCCATTTTATTTTTGTGAGAGAGCTGATATGTGTAGCTTATAGGCTTAAATGGGATGTGTTATATAAGGATTGAGTTTCGAAAGAGAGTTGAGTTCAGAATAGGCATGGGTATCACTGATTTAGGACAGTTGGGAAAACTGTTTCCGTGACGGCAACATTAAATGTGGGTGGGATTTGGGTCTTTAGCAACAACATTAGAGTTGGACAGTTGAGTCATCATATTCAGATCCATCCAACAACAAGCACACTTTATTACGTCCACCTTGTCCTTATTGGCTTCAAGCAATAAACGCACATGTACGTGTCGTAGCCAACTAGTATTATATTACGGTACCTAACAAGTCACATTAATCTATAAAAAACCAAGTTCAGTTTCCTGGTAACATTGTTTCCACCAGCAAAAATGATCTTAATACGGATGCGGTTCATTTCCACCTCAAACACAATCATGCAACAAATTTCCTGATAATGATTTTACATAATTGTACGATAACTAAATCTTGCGAAAAAACAGTAAAATTTTTGGTAGAGAACATCCCTATTGCCAACCAATCTACTCCTAATTGCGCCCTCAGAGATGTTCATCATTCGCTGTTGTGTCTTGTTAAGAAAATAAACACAAGTCACTGAACAATACCTAGTTCGAAAGAGTCAACGGTGATCTTTCCAGGTACCTCAGATGCTTGGACTTGGTGTATTTTCACTAGGCCAGTTGTCCTGATTAATTGCTTGACTCATCGCATGTAGCACCATCTAGAGAAGCAGCAAGGTACTCAGCAAGGCTCTGCTGATTACTGCTAGTTTTGTGGGTAGCTTCTGAGGTCACAGATTTTTTTGGTGCTATAGACTTGGGAAGCCAGGCTTGACCTGTTGAGCTGCTGCTCGAAGCATCTGAGCAATTCTTCCATAAGACTGGCTTAAGATGCTTCCATGGATCTTCAGCCATAGAGTTGGAGTAAAATCGTTCTGCCCCTGGTTCCATGGGTCTTCTTCCTCCATCTCTCCCAAAGCTTGTGTTCATACCGCGTCCTCGACTTCTGCCTCTTCCTGAGTTAGGATACGTGTTTCCACCCCAGTTTGCATTTTGTCGTCCATAATTGGAAAACTGTGGAGGAGTATTGTTGTAGCTGCCTCGACCACCAAATCTATTATTCCCCATGTTCGGCATTTCTTGAGAGAATGGAAAAGGGCGAGGTACCCATTGAGGTGGACCTGAATGGTTAACTGGTGGAGGCCTAAAGTTGTTATTCCAACCGGCGGGTGGACCTCTGTGTGAGGGTGAAAGATGTGCCATCCCTCTTGGTTCATAATGAGCTGCATGAAAGCCACCATGATTGGTCTGTGCCTGATACTCACTACATAATGATCCTGTTCAAAGTTATAATGCAAGGATCAGAACTGGATTACTGTTCATTGCAAGGCACAGGACACAAACCTAACTGAATTCCATAATTGATGTGATTTTCATACTGTCAATTCCTAGAAAGTGAAACTTAAAGAGATATATCAAATTAAAGTAGCTAAAGCTAATAAGTTTGAAGCCTGAGACTGAGAGACAAATTTCTTCCTCCATTGATCTTGATTTGTAGATTATAATCAAGAACACATGACTAAACCCAAACAAAGAACAAAAATTTCATATAGATTTGTAGAAGAGAATCATCACCTAACTCTACGAAAGCCCAACAACCAAATACCAAAGTGAATTCCTGATTCTGTTCAATCCTATACCTATACTCACCAAGGACCAACTAACATACTGTAAGTTAAACTCTCATGATATTAGGCAATCTTCTTTATCAGTGGACTACTTTCTTTGGCCTCACAAGAATATAGACAAAACAAAAATTAAGACAGAGTCATTGACTATCAAGGCAGAAACAAGCACCTGGAGGAACTGATGGTGGAAACTGAGGTGGTACAGGAGAGCTTCCTTGATGACTAGGAGATGAGATGTATTGTTGCTTAGGGGTCTTGTTTTTCTTGAAACTAGAATAAGCAGCCATGGGATCGGTATAATAATCAAACCTTTGCGTTTCAAATGAATCCTGCTGGTGATTGGATGTCTCTGCCAATGGATTGGAGAGGTGACCTGTGCTCATAGATGTTTCAGTACCTGTAGTAGCATCATCATCATTCTGCGCTGCAGCTTCCATTCGCATTGCTTTTAACATCTGTTTTCTTTTCTCTGAATCTTCCATTGTGATTCAACTACAAGATCAAAAGGAAATTTAGAAATCAATCCTTCAAAATCCAAAACACGAGCTACTACAATGTAAAAGCATTAGATACATAATCAATCTGACCTTAAAACCCCAAATTCTTACAATTATCGGATACCCAAATTGGAAAAACGAAATTGAAGGTGAAACGAACCTTCACAAAAGTATGGTTTCTCCAAAAATCTTCACTTTCTCGTGAAAACCTTCAACTGTGAAACAACGATGATGACGAAGCCTTTCACTACATAAACGAAGACTTCCAAAACCGGGTTAGTGTTCGACCGTATTTTTCAATTAAACCCGGTTTACTGGTTTAAGCGATTGAAATCATTAAACCGGCCCATTAAATTTTCCGATAGAACCTTCTCTCAGTCGCTCAATTGCCCGAAAACAAAAGTCTCTCTCTCTCGATCGACGCCGCAACGTGCTCCTTTCAGGTGATCTGCTTCTTATTCTCCATTTCGTCATCTCTGTTGTTTCTAGATTTGGATCACGTTTTTTCTTTCCTCGATCTAGTGTTTGTTTTAACTGTTTTCGTAATTTCTGATCAGATTTAACCGGAAAAGTTGAATCACACTGTCGCATCTCTCACAGTCGTCGGAGAAGAATGCACGGTCGTCCAAGGAATGCTTCTAAGCCAGAAGAGGAAGCAGCTTCAGCTGCTAAAG
This sequence comes from Arabidopsis thaliana, assembly GCF_000001735.4. Lineage (NCBI taxonomy): Eukaryota > Viridiplantae > Streptophyta > Magnoliopsida > Brassicales > Brassicaceae > Arabidopsis > Arabidopsis thaliana. The sequence continues at coordinate 12,658,042 of NC_003075.7, read as the reverse complement.
CTGTTCAGCTTCGCTCTCTCCAGTCTCAGTTTATGACGAATCATCACGATAAAATGTACAATCTTCTCCTTCATTTCCATCGGATCAGTGTACTTCCCAGATTTTTAGTACGATTTGAAGGATCCTTTGTTTATTTACTAATCATTTGTTGCTTTTTTGGTTTCTAGTTATACCAATGAAGCTATTGAGTTAAGCACGAAGCTTCTAGAAATCAATCCGGAGGCGTACACCGCATGGAACTACCGGAAGCTTGCTGTGGAGGATCGCCTTGCCAGAATTGAGCCTGATCCAAACTTGGTCAGCGCAATTCTTGATGAAGAACTCAGAGTGGTGAGTTATCCTGTCAATTAAAAGAAACGAATTTGCTCTTTATGAAAGTAGTTGCTTATTAGTTACTGTGAAGTCGGTTCTAAATTCAGGTAGAAAGTGCTTTGAGGCAGAATTTCAAGTCCTATGGTGCTTGGCATCATCGAAAGTGGGTTTTGAGTAAAGGGCATTCATCCGTAGGGAATGAATTGAGACTTTTGGAAAAATTCCAGAAGCTGGATTCCAGAAATTTTCATGCTTGGAACTATCGCAGGTGAAAATTAGGGAATGTCAACACTTTTTGAAAGGAGCATTGTGTATGTTAATCAAGCTTGCATATTAATGTGTTGTTCCTTTCCAGGTTTGTTGTAGAGCTAACCAACAGATCAGAACAGGATGAGTTGCAGTATACAGATGATATGATCAATAACAATTTCAGCAACTATTCTGCATGGCATAATCGTAGGTATGCATATTCTTTAGTATATATTATACTTTACTGATTTACATGTTCAGAAATAGTTTTTTAGCATAATCGTAGGTATGCATATTCTTTACTATATATTTTTGTTCACATTCTGCAGTGTACTTCTATCAAGTTTGTTGGCACAAAATGCTGATGGGTTTATGCCAAATATAAAGATTCCTGAGGAATATGACTTTGTACATTCGGCTATTTTTACGGAACCAGATGACCAAAGTGGCTGGTTTTATCATCTTTGGCTTCTTGACCAAACTCTTAATGTGGAGACTCCTCTTCTCACTTCCTCATGGCCTTCACATGGTTCAAGTATCATTCTGTCTGGAGCTGGGTGCTTGAGTGGCTCTTCATCTATGTTCACTACTTTTTGTTCTGAGTCGGGTTCTTTTCCACTGATTCTCTACTTTGACCAAGCTGTTGGTGGAGTAAGCTCATCTACTGTTACAATTGATTCTGAACTAAAAGGAAACGAGGGCCTTGTTTGGGAACCAATTCCGAACAAAAATTCTCAGGTGTCCTGTGTATGGGTTGCTCGTCTGAAATATGTCAGTTCAGATCCTTGCGAATACAAAGTGAAGATCAGAGTTGGGAACTCTCCAGGAATCGTTTCTTCCAGAGGATATAACTTCAACGCACCTTATGAGTTTGTCTTTACAGCCCATGTTCATGATACCGTCGAAGATTCTCAAGAAGGCATTGTTTCATGGACGGATGGATTTGATATTTGGGATGCGAAGTCAAAGGATTTGAATTCTCTTGTCACCTTGGATCGGTTAAATGCTGAGATGGATTTTAAATGGCGTCAGGAAGCTATAGATTCTGAGGTTGAATGTTTCGGTATACTGCCTGACAGGTATATATCCTATATACTTTCTCTCTTTGATTGGAAAGAGAAATTGTAGTCTTAAACGTTGTGTTATTTTTTCCTTTATAGCAAAATTGGAAAGCTCACTCTTGCAAGGCTTTTGATGGCTCGTGAAGCTATGGTATCGGATGATGCTGTCAAGGGTGTTCACTATGAAGAAATCCTTCAGCTGTATAACGATTTGATGGCGCTGGATTCTTCACACTACCAGTACTACAAGGATGAGCACAGCAAAGCTTTTCTCCACAAGGTACTTAGTCTTCCTTGTTGCTGTGAATCTTATGTTAAACTTTTGCTATTAAAATTTTCATCGGAGTTATGATTTTCCCCGATTCTCGTCTACAGTATAAAGTTGATTGTTCGATTCTAGATTTTTTCCTTAATTCTGTTTCATCATGCCTACTACTCATAAAGAGAATGTTCATGCAGGTGACTTCAAGCAGTGAATCTTTGTCAAGACACCTTTTGCGATATAGGGATATGAACAATCTTGTATGTCTACGGCTAAATAACTTATCACTATCTCGGATAGCCTCTGTTGAGAAGTTGCTGTTTGTCCAAATGTTAGACCTTAGTCACAATGAGCTTCATTCCACTGAAGGTAAGTTTCTCGATTTCAGATGTTGCATCTGTGTGGTAAATGTGACTAAATGGTGTATGTTGGTCTTGCAGGATTGGAGGCAATGCAACTTCTCTCTTGTCTAAATCTGAGTCACAACAGAATCCGGAGTTTTTCAGCGCTGGACTCTCTAAGACATGTGAAGCAGCTGAAAGTGTTGGATGTTTCACATAACCACATTGGCAAGCACTCAGTGGACACAACTAGATACCTTTGTTCTTCACCGCTCTCTAATTCAGAGTTGGGTCAGGATGATGTAGGAAAACAGAATCCTGGATTGGTTACGAAGTACTGGGATGCGTATTGCGTGTTAACAGATTTGAATCTGAAACAGTTAGATATAGCAGGAAATGAAATTGCAGGGGAGGAATTCAGCTCTTTTGTCCTCCAGGTTGTCCCAAAGCTTGTATGGCTCGATGGCCAGAAGAAACTTGGGAATTAGATCATAGGCCAAGTTTTTGTTTACTTTACCTTTCGATCATCAAATTCCCAAAGCAATTTAGGTTATCTTGATGATCTTTGTTGTTGTGATATTTCTTAGCAATCTTATTGATGACCTTTATTTACCAAATTTGGGTTGATATTTCCTAAAAATCTGAATATTTTTCTTCAGACTGAATCTACCTATATAAATATTGGTTTTGGTTCGATAACAAGTAACATGTAAACAACTTGATCTTTGTTCCTCTTGTTTTACCAATCAACTTTTAATTGAACTTTTGATGGCATACAACAACATACAAGGATTACAAAATTTACAACAAATGCAACAGTCTGGAACAGCAAGAAACCAAATCTCATATTTTATTTATTTATTGTCTCGCAAGTAAGTAACAGCATATAAAACCTATACTATACAAACAAAAACCAAAATAAAAATAAAAAAGCCTTCCATTCTTCCAGGTAAGGCTTCTCTCGTCTCATTGATTTTTCTAATTTAAAATCGAATTCAGGAGCTAATCAACGCAAAGCACCTACAGTGTTTCTGTTAGCACCGTAAAAGTTAAGTATTTATACTATAGTATGGGAGCTGATTTAGTTGGAATTACCCCTTTGTCTCCACCCATTTGGATCAGCTGCACCGGAGACTTTAGTAGCTTCTTCAATGTGTCCACTATACTACCAAATGCTGGCCGCTGAGACGGCTCATCTGCCCAGCAAGCTTCCATTAGAGATACCAAAACCGGAGAGGTGTTGGGAGGAATTATAAGCCGCCTGTTCTGGAATGCAACTGCTCCAACCACCTAATCACCAGACCATGCAAGACTCAAAAGATAATACTAAAACTAAAACTCTAATACTAATGGTGTACTATAACTCATGTGTGAAAACCAAAGGGGAGAGATTGTTGGTTACCTGAGCAGGACTGAGTCCATTCCAAGGCTGTTGCAAAGTAATCAACTCCCATAAGACTACTCCGAAACTGTAAACATCTGATTTCTCGTTTGTCGGTTCCCCTCTAAGAAACTCTGGAGCCATCCACTCAGGCTGTTAAAACATATCAAAGAGAAGAAGTTCACATGTCAGAACATATTTTTCCATCATATCCCCAGTAGTTAAATTTTAAGAGAGCTTACTGTTCCTGCAACAGATTTTGATGGTATGAAAGTGTTTGCCTTGAATCTTGAAAGTCCAAAATCGCAAACCTGAGACAGGAGCAAGGTCAAGTTTGATATGTTACAGAAACAGACGATGGAAGGCTTTGTAGCAGTCCATTTTTTTTATTGGTTTAACATCGTTACCTTCACTGTCCAGTTCTTATCAACCAGTAGATTTGGAGATTTCAGGTCCCAATGCACTACAGGAGGATTAAGACAGTGTAGGTAGTTGAGCCCCTTGGCCTGTTCCAAGAAAGGACACATATATTTTTTATATGTTTTAACTTAGAAATATATCAAAACATTAACATAATGGGGAATAGCACAAACCACATCCAATGCCATACGTAGCCTCCTCCTCTGATCTAGCAACTCCCCAGAAGCTGGCCTATGGATAAGGCGAAAAAGACTGCCTCTGTCTCAAGGAGTAAGATGGAAACATAAGCTACTTAGTAATGTAAGCGTTTCAAGAAAATCTATGTGAGATAGGTTTACCTTGGCAAATATTCTGTTATTATTGATAACCGGGGTCGCTCTGTCACAGCACCCATGAAGAGAACAACATTTGGGTGACGAACACGTTTCATTATAGCAACCTTCAATCAAAATCACAGGATTGAGATATTTCAGAGAGGTTCCAAGTGAAGTTAGTTATAAAAAGAGAGAAAACCGCTTGCTTACATACCTCTCTGAGAAATTCTCTGAATTGGTCATCATGGAAATCTTGAATAGACAAAATCTTGACAGCAACATCCTTCATAAACAAAAACATAATTAGCATTTGTGCATGCAAAACTACTCCAAGCTTAAATGATGATCTTTTTTAGAGTTGAAACCTACTGATCCATGCCACTCAGCACGATGAACAGTTCCAAATGATCCTGAAAAAAATAATAGAGAAAATTTCATAAGAGACTTTGTTAACATGGTGCTACATCAGAAAATCTTTTGTACACTCAAAAGTCATAGAAGGACATACCAGCACCCACACGCTCTTTGATATGTAATTCATTCCATGAGACCTCCAGCCAATCTGATGCCAAAGAAGGTTCAATAGTCAAGTAAGGTGAGATGGCGTCAACAGGTAACCTTCCTTTTTTATCTTTTCGAGTGTCAGCCTCTACTATCTCTGGTTCAACTGATAAGTTTGGCTGCTTCATAGCTGTTGGATCTTCTAATAGAACGGTTTCTTCTTTGCAGGTTTCTTGTGGGGCAATCTTTTCTTCACTAAGGTTTGGTATATCAAGTGGTAGAGCTCGAAGAACAGATTCTGTCAAAACCATTGATGATACTTTTGCACAGCAAGTTTGATCAATATGAGCACAACATACTGTCCCTGCGTTATCAGGCAACTCAAATTCTTTGTGTACTTGGCCTTGACTCCCTACAAGAATTCAGTTAGCTGATTGTATTACAAACTATGGACCGACAATTTCGTATAATTATGACATTACATATTCAGCTAAGTGCAGCCTACCTGAACGTTGAATGTTTTCAGAAAGAGTGCGTGAAGTCTTTGACTCTACAGTCTGACAAGGAGATGTACTATGCACGCAAGGCCTGGAAAAATCTGTAAGATGACTCATTTGAAGAGGTGAAGGAATCTGACACTGTGTTTCACCGTTGATAGAGGAATCCGGATCATGGACATTTCCTGGTTCCCCGATGAGGTCAACTACATATTCCCTGTTGAGAAATGATATCAAGTATTACTCAAAATGTGGAACATAAGCTCAAAACAACTCAATGGTACTCCAGAGCTAGCAACTATTTGTAAAGCACAGAATCAAGGACATACACAAGTAGACCCCCTGGAGAGTAGATACCCATCTGTTAGTAAAACATAAAGAATCAATAGGTGTTTTAAATAGAAGCAGGTATAGACTTCCTAAATACCATGCCCTGAAAGTCCACAAGTGGAGGCATCAAATAGTGATTTGCTAACAACCTGAGAGTCTACTTATGTAAACCCACTGAGGAATCTGGCTGTAGTTAAGTACATAGAGAGGGAGACAAAAAAACGGCCAATGGGAAGGCTTTAAAGGTTTAACACTATCAAACCTTGAAAGCTTCCTGTCATCGTCAATCTTGACAAGGCAAGAAGATTGGTGGCTCTCTTTACAGTATCTGCAACCTCGAGCTATCCGACATGGTAAACCTATGTAATCAGCCAATTTCTGCATAGTCATGGTAAGCAAGTCAATATCCAATATTTTGGACAAATGTTTCTTGTTTAAAACAGTCTAGCTTTCTCTTTTACTATGTAAGTTCATGGCTCACCTTAAATAGGATGGCACGATGCCGGCAAAGGCCCATTGTTAGACTACCTATAGGAAGAATGATACATTTCCGAAATTCCTTGAGTCTATTGCTGACCAGTTTCCATCGTTTCTGGAGATCACCTTGCTCCACCTGGAAATTCCCCCTAAAAGCTCCATAACCTCAGCATACACATCTTATATATATATGCACAACTATGAAGAATACTTGTGGAAACAAGAACAAGAAGTGTACGTACCCCATATAGACCGCAACAAGTCTGCCAAGTTTCTCGACGAGCACTAACATGTTGTCTGAAGAACAATACAGCTCATGTGCCTTATCCTCCAGTTCTTTAAGACGTGAGTCCTCACGTCTATCTATCAAAACCACTTCCATTGATGTATCATTCGGCTCAGTCTCCTTGAGTAACAAAAGAGATGGAATTCGTTTGCCATCCTCAGAATTGTTACACATCAACCAAAGATACGGATCCATTCCTAATATACTGTAAAATCCATCTGATATCTTGTCACTGTATGATAAACAACCACTTACCTGAAAGAAAAAAAAAAACAGAATAAAAATCACAATTCCGACCTAGATTTGAGACAAAAGTTAAAAGAGACATACGTACGACTACATACCCAAAAACGGTAGGAGATAGATTCTGTGCTCTGTATATGAACAGACTCACATGCTAGGTTTGCTTGAGAACTTAGCCACTTAGCAAGCGTGACCTGCAAGTAATAGCCTTCTCTTGACTTCTGCGCTAAGCTTTGCTCTTTGCCCTGTTCCCTAACCTCAACTTCTTCTTCCTCTTTGTTCACTGAGACAAGCGTGGTGGTCGAAGTTTCCCTTGCGTCTGTATGACTTGAGAAATTGGAGAAATTCCCGTCCACCGTCGTCCCGGAGAAGAAGCTTCCAGCGAAGCTGCTCTCACTCGACATTCGGGGAAGCGAAACCTCTCTGTCAAAGCTCCGATCAATGTTTCGTTCATGTATGTTAACCGTCCTAGCCGAATCAATGATAGAATCCGGCGAAGAAGTAGCAGGAAGCGGAGCGGGATCAGCCGGAGAAGACAACAGAAGCTCTCTCTCCTCATCGGCGTCGCTAGACATAGAGAAGCGCGTGGGCTTCACCCCGCGTCCATGAGTAGTAGTAGTAGATGATGACCTAGAGAGATTAGCCTTCTTCTCCGCCAACCACTCATAGAAAGCGGCTAGTTGCTGCTGATGCTTCTTCTCCGACTTGCGATCATCGCTAAAGAGATCTGAAACGGCTGAGCTTTTAGAAAGCAGAGGATTAGAGGAGAACACAGTACTCTCCTTCTCCTTGTTAGAATCTTCTCCGACTCCATTAGATTTATTATCTCTTTGAAATCCAAAACTCTCTCCAACGTTAGACGACGATTTCTTCTTGTCGTGATCATTCTTAAGCGAAAACGAATCGAATCCACGATCGGGAAACTGCCGCGGAAAGAAGTAAGTAGTCCGGTGAGGCATTTCGTTAAAATCTCACTCTGAAAGCAAAAATTTACAGATCGAACGAACAGAGAAATGAATCTTCTTCGTTTAACCAAATCCCGTCATTGAATCCAGATACAAACAAAAACAAACGATCAAGAGGAGACAAGAAAAAGAGAAAATAATCTCTAGTTGAATTCGTCGCCAGATACTGGAGAAGAAGAAGAGGAAGCTATCTAATACTTATCCGTTTAGAATTGAAGTAGTCAATCGTCAACGTTAACCACCGGAAAAAAAAAGAAGCTATCTAAACGTATCACCGGGAAAGAAAAACTAACGGTGGTTTGGTTTTGATAGAGAAAGGGTTTTTGTTGGTGGGATGAAGAAGCGTAGTCAAGGTGTTGGAGATTGCACGAGAAAAGGAAGGAAGAAGAAGAAGAAGAAAAGGAAAGACAACAGCAAATGGGGAATTAAATATTTTGAATTTTTATATTATTATTTATGGAAAAGTAATAAAATGGCCAATTAAAAACTCTGAGGAAGAAGAAGAGGGAAACTTTATGTGACGAGCTTACACGTATACTCTTCATGCAATAGGATAGTGACACGTGGATTATCATCCTAACTCATGCATTTCTTGGCTCTCTTTCTCGGTTTCTCTCGTGATCTCAGTTTTTATAGTTTTACTTTATAAGGAAGTGATGACTAAGGAGGATGCATTCTCCTAGATCTTAGGGGTGTCTAGGTGCTTGTTGGTTTTGTAATTATCTCTTAAATTATCGAAATTAGCAATTTTTATTACTATAGAGGATTGAAAATCTTATCACTGATCAAACTACACAAAAAATGTATCAAAGTCATATGTAGGTGGATATAAATTGAATTGGTTTGATGGTTATCTTTTTCTTAGTTTTAGTATATATGATATATGATTTGACAAAATATATAGTCAGCTGATTGTATTTGGACAAATTACTCTTTTTTTTTTGTTTTTTCATCATGAAATTTAACATTTTGACTGTCGTCTAATCATCACTTATGATATTTCTTAACGTTTTAGTTTTGATACTAATCTTTTTATTTATTTATAAATTATAATGTAGTTTAGTTAATCTTTGTGTAATTTTGGGATTTAGAAGTTTTCAAATTTTGCATATATAGTTATGAATCATGATATTTCATATGTAATGCTGTTTTATCTTATAAATATCAAATTGTTTATACTTCAAATAAGCGCTTTTAAGCACCAAACGTTTGATTGCTGCTACCCATTTAACGCTTCTCATGTTTATAAATTAAAAATAGTTAGGAAATTCAGCATCATTTATATGTCTCCTGGATACAGACGCACGAAAAGAAGAAGATAACACAGTTACTGGCATATCTACTGATTTTGTGGAAACGGAACGTGACAAGAAACAAGTGCATACATATCTTCTCTCCCTTTTCTCGCATCGCATATAGGGGAGTGCTTTTAAATTTTCCTTCATTTTATACAAAGTTCACATCACTTTTAACATAAAGAAAAATTCAATGTTGGAAAATAAAAGTTTCAATTATTTCCCAACACGACAAATGTTTTAACATAAAACCACGAGAAATGGATATTTGTTCAGATGTTTTCTGGTTGCAAATAATCTTTTTTTCTACGTTTTCATTAAAGATTATATACAGGGATGATATCACAAGAGTGTTTAACTGTTTTGAGACTTTTAACTTTAGGTTTGGTGAAGCCTTCAGATTTAACTCGTGACTCATAAACTAATTTCAATATATCGGAAAACATTATATAATCATTAATCTATTTGTTTAATAGTACATAATAAGATGATATGGTACATGCATGGACCTCTTTATAGTACAGAAACAGACCACCCATTAATTTATTCGTCTCAGATACTTTTCATTTGTTTGAACAACTATAATCTATAATAAAGAAAGAAAGAGCAACGAGTCGTCACGAGGATCGGGTCACTTAAAGCGACTCCTTCTCGAATAATCTCATCATAAATTCCTTCATAAACAAACACTATTGACATCAGAAAAAAAAACATTATCTTAGTTGATTACCATCAAACTGGTTCGACGGTTCTCTTTTCTTCGATACATTTTTGTGTGATTTATATAATGTATTCTATTTGTTATGTACACAATAATGTGATTTGTAGATAATCTAATCTATTTAGTGGTCCTGAGCCCGATTTAGTAATCCACATGGTTTTGGTATATGATGCGTATGCATACATCCTCTAATAAACTAATCTTGTAAACTAGGATTGAGATCTAAGATGCATTGTCCCATTCCAATGAAACTTTTAAAATCTTTTCGGATATTTTGATACGTAGTGTTGTTAGTTGGTCAATACAACCAAAAAGAAGAAGAAATCACCTTTCAAGTTTTGAGTAGATTAGTATTTGATTTATGTATGAGACATTGATAAGTCTTTTTAATCTGATCATATCTTTTGAGGATGTAACGTAATAAGTAAACTTTTTTCCCCTCAGAATCGACTTTAACGTTTTTAACCACACCATGTCAATGGGTATGGTTGCAAGCATAGTAACAAACTCTGAAACCAAAGACATCTGATATGGTATTTGATTTGAGGTTCGGTTACGGTTTCTATAATACATGTGATGGTGAAAAGATAAATTCATAGAGAAGACCATCTGATTCTACAAAGATTTCTATCTTCTGATTCTTATCACAGTATTTAGTGATCACCTAACAGATTAGAATTATCCCCATTGGCAAGAGAAACCATGGAAGTGTGTTCTTCAACACTTGCAGCTTCAGTGTTTAAGTTGTTAGCAGCATCAGCAACACTCCCACCATCATCCTACAAATAAGCGATGATGATTCAAGCTCCGCCTTATGTGGATAAACCAACCAGAAACACAGGGTGATATTTATAAGAGCTTACCGGTTTCATTAAAGCCAACTGATTCTCTTCTGTTTTCTTTGAGAGATCCCTCAATGTACCCTACAAGAATTGAACAATTCTAAATGTCAAACTTCTTGGCTATATCAGTATCTTATGAACTGAACATAGTGAACATATTATATATGTCTTTATCATCACTTTGTCTTTCATACGTACCCTGTTAGCCCAAAAAAGTCCACAGGCATTGCAGAGAGTCCTGGGGCCGGAAGGGCCACGTCGCATCATTGGTGTACATTTGGAACTAATGCCGCAATGAGTACACCTACATAAGACACACTCACGTTTAAAATAAGTGCAAACAAAATGTCCCACATTAGTGGAAAACAAAAATTGCAGGAACAGTTAATTGGCAGAGAAGAGAAAGAACTCACGATATTTCTGGATGGGCATCATCTTGGGCAGAATCTTGATCTGTGCCAGAGTTATAAGCCCCATCTGTCATCTTTGAAGAGGTGAATTGACCTTTATTACGTGCCATTCTGATAAACACTAACAAAGGTCAGAGAGGCAGAGAAGGTGACAAATCCTATCCCTTATTATTGAAATAGACATGTCGATTATTTCCAGTAAAAGCTACTTATCACACTAACAAAGACTCAGATGTCTATCCTGCTCAACTACAACCATATTGTCAAATACTACAGCAAGCCATGGACAATGAAGCCTACTACTCTACATAAACACCTACATGGTCACCAAACTTCTTGAAACAAATAAAAGAAAACTAGCTAGATAGTAAACTAGTTGAATATGAACAGATTTCCTTTCAATCCATAGCACACGAAAGTGAGGAAGTAGTTAAGCAACCAGAGCATAGCCAGAAGAGTAGAAAATTTTTAGTTTAGCTATACAAGAATACTAAATTTTTATCCCAGAAAAGGTGAAAGAATTTTGTTCAGAGTAACAGCTTTTGGCATAAATTGGTAAAACTCAAGACTGACACACTGACCTTAAGGCAACTTCTTGGCGAACACCGTATCTTACTTTCTTCTCGAAACATCTAGCATTCCTCTTCTTCCGAAACCTATCCAAGGATTGTGCCCGTTGCGGAAGGCTACAGCGGCTCTGATATTCTACAACAGGCTAAAAATAACACCAAACTGAAAAAGGTGGAATCGAGATGAAGTGACAATTTAAGCAGAATTTGAACACAAATAACAAAGTTACCATATGATTCTGCTGTTGAGCTAGTTCCATCACCTGCGGACCAGGAGCAAGCTCAGTAGAACCACCCAACAGCGACAACACAGCATCCACCTACGAAATCAATTTCCAAAGTTTGGTTAAGACTAGCAAAAGCACAAAGGTGCAAAAGAGGCAATCGTTACGTGCCCTAAGCCATCAGATGTTATGTTTCAGATGCATCCATCGAGACTTCACACAAATAACAAAAGAGGGACAGAGTAGAATTACCTTGTCAGCACCAACGGCATCAAAAACGTAAACTTGTCCACGGAACGAGATCGTAAGCTGATTCGCCCCTTCCGGTGGCCGAGAAACAAGTAATTCAGAGCCATCGGATCGGTGAGCAACCAATTGAGAGCCATCGGGAATCAAATCGGAGGCAGCACCATAGATAGAGTCAGGATGAGGGATTTCTTCCATATCGTCGTAAGGAATGTGACCAGACGTAGCGGAGGCAGAGACATGGTCTTCACCAGCGGAAGCAGAGGCGGTACCAATCTGGTTATTTGGGATAATCGAATGGCGACCAAACATCGGAAACTGCCAAAAGGGAGAGCTTTTTTTTCACATTGATTGAAGGATATAGAGAAAGAACAAAATAAACCCTAACCCTAAGAGCAAAGGAAGAAGGAAATAGTTGACATCGAGAAGAGCGATTACAGAGAGAGATGGTGATCGGCGCGTGTGGAGGAGGCGAGATTAGGACCGTCGTCGAATTCACCCGACGGTAAAAAAAAAAGGTGACTTTAGGTAAAATCGCAGCACTGCTTCCGAGACGACCCGACGACTCTACTTTACTGGATTTTTAACCAATCACAAATTTCTCTTCTTGTTATTCTTTTTTTTTTTTTTTTTTCTTTAAGCTAGTTTTTCACGTAAAAAAAATATCTGAGAATATTCTATGTATCTTTGATGGTCAAAGGAAAAAAAATTGGGAAATTACACGAATTTGGTTTATCAACAAAAAAAAAAGTAATGCACAAAAAGGATGAATGGTGAGTGAGTGTGTTAGGAGGTCTTGGTGTGTTGTTTAGTTGGAGTAGTGGGAATGTTGTAGAGAAGAAGACCTAGGACAAGAACTATACACCCCATCGTAAAATTTGAGCTCAAGCTTGATCCTCCCGGTAGATACGGCAATGGTTTTGACATTATGTACACCGCTAATGGCACTACAACAACACCAAAAGTATTATCTCATATGGGTTTGAGTATTTGGTGACACTTAAGAGGCGTTGCATGGAAGGATAGAAATATGGACCTGAGAGCATCATGGTAAGAGAGGAAACGATTGCTGAAGATATTTTCACCAGATGGAGCAATGAGATGTTGAAAGCGAGATTGGTGGATATATAGAGCAGTGGGAGTATAGGGGCACCATCACAGCCTGAAATTCTCAAATGGATAATCACAAAGTTTTAGCAGTGAATAAAATTCAATGAAGGAAAAAAAAACAAGTGTCGAATGGTCTCTAACCAGAAATCTTAGCTCCAGTGTTGAAGAAGCATCCGGCACCATCTTTTAGATATGAAGGAAGGCTGGCGAATGGAATGCCTTTCAAGTTTGAGAGAAAAGGCAACAACAGGAACACAAAAAGAGCCTGCACAAGCACAGCTTCAGTGATCCGTAACACTAAACCAAAAAACAAAAACTCTTCTCAAGTAGGAGAGAGATAATAAGTGAATAACAGAGGAAAGCAGCTTTCAAATGTTTTCTTCACGTACTCTTGATGTAATGGAGAAGCATGTCTAATTGTTTTGGCTGTAACAAATACATTTACAACATGATATTGTAGTAGTAGATACCTGAAATCCAGATCCAAATGAATTTACCACAAATATATCCAGTGACTTTCCCTGCATCCACCAGTTAATCTTAGAGTTAATTCAGCAAAGTTTCGAAAGAAAAGCATTCCTGTTTGATGCAGGGGATAAGGGAGATACCTCAAGACGCTTTGCAGCATCATTGAAAACAAATTCCTGTTAACAGACAAAACACTTAACAACTTGGGTCTTGGCAAAAGAAAATAAAATAGAAATGTTCACAACTCATAAGAGAGAGCGACCTTCACCTTTATGATAGATGCACCAGCTTGAAAAGCAGCGGATGCTACCAATACAGCAGGCCATAAGAAACCGATTCCAGATAGCGTAGTATCTGCACCAGATCCACTGCAGATGAGTTACAGTCAGCATTCACAAAAATGAAAGTATCACTATCACACAAGCTTCTCTAGAATCAGGGCCTTCTATTTGCTATGTGGATGATAAATACTAAAGTAGAGCCGTCTCCATTCATTTAGCATGGTGAATTTGATAGGTGTGACTCTGGTCCATGAAAACTAGTTTTCTAGATTGTAAGAGCTGAAAGCACTCTCTTGATATAATCTGTAAATGACCACGGATACACAAACATTTCTCTACCCCAAGATCAAGCATCCAGATCCAAGAAGATAAAAGTAACTTTAGAAGAAGAGAAGAGGGAGGAAGGAATACCTTGAAACAGCCACCACAACCCCCACAGCCACAAGGAGACAACCAGCAATTTGGTTAAGCAAAAACCTCCTGCCTAAAATAAGAAGAGCAAAAAGCAGCTGCCACACCAAATATGTCTGCCAAACATTGGGAGGCATGAGTTCAACACCCCCATGAGAACAAATGAGCAAGAAGATAATCATAAAACCAAAAGACCTGATTCAAAATGGGTATAACTGGTCCAGGAAGCATTGCTGCAACAGAGAGTGGAATCACTCCATATGTAACCTTATAAATATGTAAAGTTTCAATCATGCTATAAATGGGATACCTGCTGCAGCCATGCCAGTGGCAACACCAAGAGCTTCGAGAAAACCAATGATTGCGAATCTCCATTTGGGTACATCCATCATTTCATTCGTCACAATGCCTAGACGGCGCCTCGTATACAGAATGGTGAAATAAATCAAGACGTAGCTGCCAAAAACCATTCATTTATCATAATCTAAGCTAGGCTCCTTCACTGCCCAATTTCTTTCATAGCCACTCTTGTTTAAGTTACCCGAAAGTGGTGAGCTGAGCCATGAAAAAAGGGTACTGTTTCATGGGAACCAAAGCGAGTTTGTAGAGCACGCGATTAGCTACAGCTAAAGCTACGATTACGACGGAGTTAGCCACGATAAGGTTCCGATTAGAAGGAATTGAAGACTCCTCCGTAGAAGCACCGACGGAAAAGCGAGGTCGTCTCATCGGAGAAGTGGTTTTCGGAGTACTAAGAAAGCGAGATCTCAAATCGGACCGTCTGAGAAAACACATGCTCATCATAGTCGTCGAACGGTAGGAAAACAGTTGGGAGCTCCGGCAGCTGACCTGATAAATCGCCGGCGAACGGAACACCGTAGGAATTGAAGCATGAAGACATCTGATTGGTGGTGTTGTAGCCATGAGAACGGTATCCATAGCGGGAGACTTTCTCGGCGACTGTTTTTATATCCTTCTTCGCTTATGCGACCCTTCATACGATGTCGTTTAAACGAGTTTTGGATTTTTATCACACAATCATTTATTATGAAACTTTGAATCATGTTTGTTTGTATCAGGAGTGTGCCATGATGTAGAAATATTACATGTGTAATAGCAAACATATAAAAGATTAGCTTGTAATTATAAGATTTGATTGAAAACTTAGGGAATGGTACAAGTAGAAAAAGAGAGCTTAAACTTGGGGTCTAGCTTGGACGATGTAGATATGTCCACCTTTGACAACACCTTCAATGTCTTGAGGACAACCATAGATTGACTCTATCACATTTCCAGCTTCTGCAATCGCTGAGAATAGACGCACTCGAAAGGATTTGTCCATTATTAGTGGCTCCCTTGAGTAATCCACCACTACTTCCTCTGCTTCATCCATTATCACACTGCAGCACTTAACCCTTTCAGCTTCTGAGTTCCGAAATAAAAGACGGAAACAGAGAGAAACACACAAAACAAACCTGTCGTAAAGTCCAGCGCCTGCGTTGCCTTCGAGATCCTCGTTGTTTGAATCTGATCTGAATATGATTGAGGGTTTAGAATACAGACCTATCCTCTTACTTGGGTAACTGATCACCTGTACAACCCAAATTCCCCACTCACTCGGTTAATATATAACTCAACTTAAGAGCCAACTAGGATCTGTTTGTTTCTTACGGTTGGAGACTTGAGGTTTGTTTTCTTGGTGATGAAGCTCATTGCTCGTCCTGGATATGCTCCAACCAAGGTCTCTCCCAAACCCTTCACAATCTGAGAACGCCAGTTTCTTGATAACTGAGTTATTGATATTATTTACTCAAAAGTGTGGAAACTGGAGATAGTTCTTTAACCTCTGTGTATATTTCTGAAGAGTCACCAGAGACCGGATTGTTTGTGTGAATGACGAAAGCATAATCGCCACAAATGACTTCTTGAATCAGCACAGCCATGCAGACCGCATCATGATCAAGCTTATTTTTTTTGCAACTGACATAAGCTCTCTCGTTCCACTTTGAAGCCCAGACCTATGCAGATGTGGAGATCAGGGAAACACTTGGTTCCTTTAACTATAAGTACACAAACGTTCAAAGAGATTCTTACCTTCTTAATTGCCACCCAGGAGCGGTTCCAGCCTGATTCATCACCAAGATAAGGCATTCTTTCACTTCTCAATTTTGTGATCAGTTCATTTCTCTACCAAAGAGTTCAAAACCCAACATGAGATTCACATGGAACATGAACAGAGAGAAAGAAAGACAATTATATGCCCAGTTATTACCAGAGCCATTGGAGCACTCATTTGTAAGATAGCTTCTTGAATGGACTTAAGTTTTGTCAGGTCTCCTCTGTTAAGAGAATCTTTAAGGACAGAAATCCTGCGTGCTACATCCTGAAAAGCGATGGATCACCAAATCTATTTAAGAGACTTCTGGATCGCAAGCTCAGTGAGGAGCCGTCCCTTGGATTACTTTTAGAGAGTTCCAGAAAGAAGCAAATGATTAAAGGTTATACCTTATTGGAATCATCTGAGAGTATATTCTCAAATGTTCCGAATGGAAGAGCAGCTGAGGTAGGTATCTTGATCCATGATGGAACTCTTTCACGTAGAAATTTTATATTGTATGATTTTGAGCCAACCTAAAATATCTCATAGAAATGAAAATCCAAATGGTATTCTCAAAATGAAAACTTTTATCTTCATGTATTTGATTCTTATTTACCCTTTCATCAGTGAATTCCTTAGATGAAATCACATAGTGGCCACAAAACTTCTTCCCCTTAGAGATCACTCCCCGTGGAACAGAGGAAATAAAAATATGACGAACAGAGACATCAGAGTTGTTGCCATCACTGCAAGTGATATAATTTCAGAGTTATTAGAAACTCCTTCTCTAAGCGTAAAGAACAGTGACATAATAAGAGTTCGATTACCTGATAACTAAACCAGTAGACTTTGTATGAATAGATATTGCTCTCCCTTCCTTCGACTTCAGATTGCTGAGAACATTCTGATCGAAGCATGTAGCAAAGCATATCTGCATCAGACGAACTTAAGATGAGTTCCCTGAAAAAATTGTGAAGATCCTAGTTCTTCTTTTTGCAGCATTGTCTGATGATAACATGCCTTGCTGTTTCTTGCTCTAATAGATACATGAGACAAGACATCAATCATACTAGGAGTCAGCACGGCTACAACACCAGCAGGGATCTCCTCTTCTCCTGTGACTTTACTTGCAATAATTACAGTTGGCTTCGAGTAGAATTTGTTCTGAACAACAATTAACTCATTCACACAAACCACAAACCCATATGCATCAGCCGAGCTGATAACCTGCCAACTTCTCAACCAGAACCATTTTGGTTTAGAGCAAAAATACGATAAAGGGTTCAGTAATCACCTTCTACAAGGAACAAATCTAAATATAGTTCTTTAGTTCAAATTCATGGTAAAACATATCTTACCAGCCTAAATTCGCGATTTTCCTTAGAGAAGGATCAAATCTGTTTACAAGAGTTGATAAAACGGCTCCTGGCCCTGCTCTTATAACCTCTTCAGTGAAAACATCAATCTGTAAAAAATAAGAAACCCAAATGAATAAATATATCTTTTAGACTTTCTTACATAAAGAAGAAGTTGGAGTTTAACTGCAATGTACCCCATGCTTGTCAACACGTAACAGTTGACCAAGATATTTTGCAGTAGGCTGTATTATTGTAAAATAATGCTGACATCTATCAGCAAGTACTAGTTGTAAACGGTCAAGGACCGCTTTTGTTTGCAATGCCCACTGAACATCATGAGGTCTGTAAGCCTCGCTGACACGGTACCAATCCTGGGCGCAAAAGAGAATAACAATTAATATTCATACAAGAACATTGAGAGTCAAACTTTGAAAGAGAAACGAAGGGAGAAGAAATAACATGCCTTTGTACAGAATATGATTTCTTCATTGTTAACTATAGATAAGCACAGATTCTCAAGCACCACGCAGATGACATATATAATTTCCTGTTCACGGAAAGCAGATCAATCCATACCTTACTCTTTGGTGTAAAGACTAATATTTGGCTACAAAGGAAAGTAAATAGTTAAAAACTACAGAGATAACAGTTACCGGTGGGTTATTGAAGTTTAAAGAGATGAGTCTCTTCTCTATTGTTGTTTTAAAACATGACTCCAACGCAATGTCCAAAAATAGTAAATCTTTTGCCCTCGTGCGAGGTGCTCGTAGTGCAGGGTGTAACTGAATGCGAGCATCAACTAACTTCTGCAGAAGTACATAAAAACAAAGCAAGCATAAGGATAAAATAAATCAACAATAAGAGGAAGAAGACTGGCAATATGAAGAAGATGTGCTATTAAAACCTCTATTAGGGGCTCAGTGTTCTCTTCGCGAACAAGCCTCTTAACTAAATTCAGTAGATCCTACCATACAATGGAATTTGCCACTCTGTTAGACATTTTGATGTCTTTATATATAATGTATAATAGTATGAAAATATGTTATTAGGAAGATGGTATGAGAAAATCGAACCTGCAATTTTGGTGATAAACCATTGACAGCAAAGACATGATGACCCTGGAAAAGAAAATGAAAGGATGAGGTATTACTCTTAACATAAATACCGTTCTTGATGATGATATGTGTCCCAAGAAAATCAAAGTGACGGTTTGAATCATGAACTAATTACCTTAGATGGAGAAAGGAACGTATCAATAGCAGACTCAAGGTCTGCACCTGAATGAACTGCCTACAGAGGCAGGTACAAACAGTTTGTTTAGAAATTCAAGATACTGAAAGTAGAAAATGGAGCAAAATATTGTTCTGTAATGTAGGTCGAAATTGCAAAGCAATTATTATCTAATAGAGGCCAGAGGTATAAATATTCTCATCATTACTAAGCTAACTAACCATTACAGTTTGCTCCTAAGAATTCTTCAATGGATCAGGAAACGAAACTAGGCTGCAAGTGGTATACCTTTAATGTTTTCAAGTACATTGTAAGGTCACGGATGAGTCCTTCTTTAGAATCACTTCTGAAACGAGGCTCTGATACTATGGGGCGGTCATAACTTGCAAGCCTTTCTTTTGTGAGACCATTGGTCTGTAGTGTTTGCCAGTATGCATCGATCCTGAAGTCAGATCTCACATAGTTCAAGAGAGCCTATGGCAGAAGAAATAAACTCATCAGATATTTACAACAGGAAACTAAACTTCTGAACTAGCTAGTTAGCTGCTTTTTAAGAAGTAGCGAGTTTTAGAATGGAGTTTCAACTTTATCTGAGATGTTATTCTTCCTCTTATTTACCAATCACTAAATGTGAGTATCTTACTTCAAATGGAAGCATCTTTACCTCACAAATTATCACATCATCTGCGCTACTGTTGTTGTGCAACTTTTGGTGCCACTCTTCCATCATGCCGGATTTGCAGTGGTTATTTCTCTAACAAAAGATAATAAAGACAAGAAAATGTTAAAACAAAAAAGAAAGAAAGTACAAAGACAAACTACTCTAACAAGACAAGGAAAAGTTTTAGTTGCAGAGATTTTGAACTATATACCTGAATAACAAGGATTTCGTCACGGATTCTCTGCCCAACATCACCTTGACCTCCACGACCCACAAGTGCCATAGTTAGTCTCACAATTTCTCTCTTATTTGGTTGCTGCAAATATATTTTCTCCATCAAATTGGTGAATCTTTCTAGTGCTTCACTAATTTCCCTGCAGAAAAGGTCTGATTAAAAGAAAGAACAAAAAGGATCAACTATCAAAAGTAGCCAATGGAACAATAGCTCTACCGAGGTTTCACGTTATAGTTCTTATTCCAGGTGAGATGTCTGGTGGCCATGAATCTCATCCACACCATTATACCAATACATCCACCTTCTCCTTCATCCTTACAACGCTCGGTCAACTCTGTTGCAATGTTGAACCTGCCAAGCTATGCTTATAAGAAACTTCACTGACATTATTAAAAAGGAAAACTAGTTTATACAGATTCATAACGATCTAGATACTTTGACTTACCTGTGCATCAATGATCTCTCAGCCTCTTTCTCTCGCTCAGATATTTCATCAAGTAACCATTTGAGAACATACTTTTCATCCACGTCAAGCTGAGGAGAATAAGCATGTTTAGAAGCGAACTCCCCTAGTGATTAGAGCATTCCAACATTACCATTCCACTGATGGTGTGATGACTTTACTCACCTTACCACTGGTACTGTCTGCTGACTTCAGGTTTACAACGAAGTTGGCTCCGTTATTGTTCACCCAGTAGCCTCCCGACCATATTACAAATTGGATACCAACAAAACCACCTCGTTTTAAATTTATATCAATAAACTTTTCCAATGTGAAAAAGATTTGATGCGTTAGTAAATTCAGATAAATTAGGATAAAAGTACTTTACAACAAAATATGGTAATCTTTGTAAAAATATTGCTTCACCTGATAAGAGTGTTCTCTGCTCGACATATCGGTAAATTGTGTTTGACATGCTCCGTGAACAAATTTTGATTTCTCAGGTAACACGTCAGGTGGTGGTATCTATTTAGAGTTATAAAAATCATTCTCTGATTGAGAAGATTCTATTAAGGAATATCTACAGAAGCAAGAACATCTTACCAACCACTCTCCTGCAGATGACTTTGCGACTCCCCAATGGAGAACTGTTGGACCTGCCATGTTCGTGGCAATCCATAAGCGACAATCTCCCTTAACATCCCTTTGGAGGACCTAGATATTATCTAGAAGTTGTTAAAAAACTACCAATAATGAAAATGACTGTACGAAGTAGTTGTATTATAAAATCTTGTTGGAGAGTAACAATATTTACAAAATCTTGTTGAACAAAAAATATAATAAAACGAACCGTGATCTCGTAGTTTCTGACATGAAAGCTTTTCTGTGAAACTAGATTTTCTTGGCCCACAGATCTCTTGGAGAGTTCTGCAAGGGCTGAACTTTTCACACTTCCACTTCTGTTGATTGGTTCCGTATATTTCTGTAACCATTTCTGAACATCATGCTTCCGGCGATATGATTGGATCATTGTGTGATGTGGCTCACTGGTTTCTTCTTTCTCCACTGGTACTGTAGAGTTAGCCTGAAGTTCGTCTAAAGATATTCCTCTAGCGAGCTCGGCGTGGAGCTCTCTTACTGCATTGTCATAGTCTATCTGAAATGACACATGCAAGAAAAGAGAGACAGCCTTTACAAATCATAAACACATAGATGAGCTAATCTAAAGCACACATTAAAGCAATTTTTACCTGTTGTTCACGTGCAGAGCTTTGTGGTCGTCCCTTCCGGTCCCATATCTTATGTGCTCTTCTTTCTATCAGAGTCTTCGGTATCCGATGATGAGCATGCAGATCATTCCAGGGAATCTCAACACGGAAGTTTCCATTATGCTGTCTCAACCTAAAATTTCCATTAGGCAACAAGGTGCATTCCCGTTCATCCCTCACAAGTCACAAGCATGACTCTGTTATAGAAAAGAAGGAAATACGCACCATCTGTTATGGCTACCATCTTTCAAAACAAATTCAATTGCGCGTACCCTTGGATCCCGCAACTCAAGGATCACTACATATGCATCCCCACTCTGCAGTTGGGAAGAAACACTTTGCAGAAAAATATGGACTTCTAGAAAAACCTTGTAGATAAACAAGAAATGAAAGGGACCTTCACAAAGGTAGTCTGCAATGCACCTTGCTTCGAGGAATGTTCAGATGGGATATACCAATGGCTGTAGATAACATAAGTCAAAACAAACAGATATTTTTGAAGTATAAATTCTATCTTATAGATCATCCATTACTCACTTATTTCCTTGGTAAATACAACCCCAATGAAGAATCCATGCGCGAGTGCAGTTCTTCAGGTGAAACTCAGCTCTTACACTGCTCCCATTCGGCAATCCAGTGACGGTGATCTATTATCGATACGTAAGATTAAGTCCAGAATCTGATATTTTAAATTCCAGGAGGACAGAAGAAAGAACAGACCTGAAGCTCCATCCCTTCAATTAGCTGGAATTGTTGGGATTTAGAGGTTGCCATGGCAGCTATTCATAAAAAAGAGGTAACAGGTGAGCCTCAACTAAACTTATGAAGGATCTCAGATAGTTCCAAAAAATAAAATTTAAGTTCTAGTTGATGGACCACTGATCATTACTGTCATCTTGGAACAGAATCGGAGTAACAACAACATCATTTACTGTATAGTCCAGCCAACTTATTTCCATATGTTTACCTTGTTCCACTTCACAAACTTGAGCTGTTTTTATGCGTTAAACGTATCAAATCTATAGAAGCTCTTCAAAATACACACAAGTAGTTTCCTGCATCAAAGAAAAAACTTTTTGTAAACAGCATCAATTACACAGGTACAGCATAAGAGAGAACTCGAGAAAAGCAAAGACTCTGTTCCATTATAAACCAAAGGATTATACTCACTTGGTTCTCACAGGATAAAGGTGCCAAAAGTGCCGTGTGGCTTTGAAACAGAGGAGAGAAAAAAGGGACATCAACCGCTATGCTTCAAAGTTCCAGAATCAGACAAGAACCCTCACAGAAACAATCTTGCAGGAATCCTATTCTCTTCTGCGTTGGTTAAGTAAGGCATCTGAAAAGGCAAAAATGACACATACATATAATAACTCACTCTCACCTAAAAAAAGGAGAGTGAAGTGAGCCAAGAGAAAGAAAGAGTCTAAGATTAACCAATGGCTTTGAGACCAATCAGTTCCATGAGACAAAGTTTTGTCCAAATCAATATCAAGTGGTTCGGAATTTTACAGATAAAAGGTCATAAGAACAGATTAGGTCACCTTTTGGATTCTGTTTTAGACTAGTTTCGTTTATGATACAAGTTTAACCTTCTCTAGTGTTTGTCAAGTTTGTTCTTGTTAATCATATCTGTAATAGTTGATAGGTTAGGCTTTAGTCCATGCTTTTGTTCATGGTTGTTTCCTCCACTTTTGTACTGACTCGGTTTGTACTGGCTTATATATATAAAAGTAACACTCTTGACAAAAAAAAAAAAAAAAAAAAAACTCAAGATGAAGCTCAAGAACTTTCTCATAGCAACAGAATGTATCCTTATGTCCTTGGGCCGAGAATTTACATATAGGCTAAATTGATGGCTGCAGATGGAGCTCAACATATAGCAAGTGCTCAACATATATAGCAAGTGCTGAGTTTACAAAGTGAAAAAACTCAAAATCTAGTACAAAGGAAAGTAAATTCCCTGCAGACAATTTGCATCTCACTGTGTGAGCAGCTTGGAATCACATGCCACTATCTTCACCCGGCTCACATTCTCTTGACGATCGTCACT
The DNA here is from genome assembly GCF_000001735.4 of Arabidopsis thaliana. Classification (NCBI taxonomy): domain Eukaryota; kingdom Viridiplantae; phylum Streptophyta; class Magnoliopsida; order Brassicales; family Brassicaceae; genus Arabidopsis; species Arabidopsis thaliana. Next base: position 12,634,481 of record NC_003075.7, on the reverse strand, counting down.
CTTGAACATTGCGTCCTGTAATATGAAGGTCCAGACATTGTCACAGAACCTGTAAGTGTGCAGGTGTCCCTGAAATAATAAATAAGAAACGATAGTAAGAATCTGATTGTTTCATCTGCCAAAGTTTTCTCTTATTTTGAGATCCAGATATGATTTTTTTAAAAAAAAGTGTCTTCGGAGCAAAGAATAAGCTCAATTTTTGACTATCCAGATTAGTGATGAACACCAAAAACAATTGATCAGTCAGCTTCCAAAAGAACATACAACGTCCAGACAAATAAACTACGAGTCTACAACACTCGAGAGTATTCATAAAATTGCAAGTATTTCTTGAGGTAAAACAGATATAAGCTCCTAGCCAGATAACTGAAATCCATACAGCTTAATCTAAGGTTGACACTTAACTCTAGGAATGGGAATCTGCAACCTATTATTCATATATGACATCCAAAGAAACTATGAACTTGATTGAATCCATGACAGTGTTAGTATTTCCTGTGCTAGCAAATCTAATAACCTTATCAGGCAGATAACTGAATCCACATCTTACTATCAAGTTGAACTTTTTAACACTAAATTATTTGATATCCAGCTTCAACCCATTACTCACAGAAACTCTTAACGATAACCGAATAGAGCAAGATAGTTTAGAAACTCTTAATCGTCTTCCACCCAATTCACGAACTGGATATTTTCTTCTACCCAATTACGCTGACTAAGAGATTAAAAGAACTGAAAATCACCTTGATGGACACCTTGGTCTTCACTTGGCTCTCCAGAGCTTCAGTCATGGACTACAACAAGCATACAGATATCAAAAAGAGGAAAGAAAAAAAAAACCACAAAAACGAATCAAGACGCCAAGATCAGTCAAATAAAAGTTAAATTGAAACCTTGTCAAATTGAACAAGGACTTGGATAGCTAGCTCAGGGCTCAGCGTACCGCTCTGAACCATCTCGTCCAAAGTCTCCGTCAGACACATCCCGATCGTCGATCTCCTGTACAGCTCAAACGTCGCCATTCTCTACTTCCCCAACGATCTGTTGATTCAAATTCGAGCAACAAATCGTCGAATCAAAATTCGCAACTAATTACAAATAGGGAATCTGAAAGTTTCGACGCCAAAAAAAAGGTGCTAGATGAATCTAAGACCTCAATAAGAGATGAATACGGGATGAAGAACCGGTTTACCGATCTCCGGCGACGTTAGAAGAGATTTGGACGGTGGATGCAGGAGCTTCCGTTGCTCGATTGCGAAGGATTTTTGTCTCTTGGGCGGAGAAAAAATTAGGGGCTTTTATACCCTAGATTTTGCAGGTAACTGTATATATAGGCAGCGATAGATCGAGTCGGCGAAAAATTACATTCTTACCCTTTCGTTTGTAATAAAGTCAAATCTGAGATTAGAAAGAAGGCCCAACACAAGGCCCATATAATGTCTTTTTTTTTATTAGTAAAGTAACCCGCAATACAAAATTGCGTATACAATAATGTGACTAAAAGTCCTAGTGAGAGTATGAATCTAAAGGAGGTCCTTCGAGGCGGATATAGTCATACATGAGACCATTAAAGGCTCCAGTGGTGGTCATGGTTTGTGTCAAGAACAAAGTGTTGTCTCCTTCCACAAGCTTCTCACTTGGTACATCCACATTATAAAGCCTATAGATTCCATGTATCCCATGTCTTGCAATCGCGTTATCGTGCCCGATTACACCCGTTGTGAATATAGGAGTAGTCTTTTCTGTGTCATCATCATTCATCCTCACCTGTAATTCTGCTACATTTGCAGTTGCTAGCGCGATCCGGATTTTGTATGTGCAACTTTTCTGTACATTCTCTAGCTTGAACTTGATTTGCCATGTTGTTTTCTGATATGTATCATCTCCCATTTTCCTATCATCATTTAAAATAAATGTGAGGCTTCTTTGTTTTACTCTTCTTAGAAAATGTGAAATATTTGTTACCTGGTAACGTGTGCAAAGAACCAATCTTTTTTGTAATCACTGACGCCAATGGTGAACACCAAATCTTCCTTAGGATATAGTTCTGTGTATCTTTCCCATAGCCCGTATTGCCTAAACCTGCTTACGTACAACCATACTTTAGCTCTCTACTGTTTTAACAATCTGAAACCTTAATGTTGTGATATCTTTGATCATGGACATACCTATCAGGATGACCAATATATAGTTTGTTGATGTATTTGGGATTTGGGTCTGGAACAAAGAACTCAGCTGCAGACCGGTCAGGTATCCCTATTTCCCACACTGTTGGCCCATCTCGGGGCGGTTCATACACGATATTGCCAACGTCAATGTCGCAGCCTGGTTTTTGTGTGCAGAGTGTAGCTAATGTTAAGTTAACTTGCACTTCTTGATACAGCCTAATATAAATCTTGATTACATTGTAAGTTAAAGAAAATATAACCTGCAGTAATGTTAATCAATTGTTCGTATTGATAGTCTCCTATCCATCCTGTCACATAACCATTGAGATTATACTCGCCTTCTCGGATATCATTTATCGCGAAATAACCATCAGAATCTGCTTCTGTCCAGAATTGATATCCCTATGTATATAAGTTAAATTCATGCAAGCATAAGTTCATTGTTTACATGTATATTCTTATATGGTCTAAGAGTATAATTTGCATGGCTGACCTTAGATTCTAATTGCCAGGATCCAACCTCTCCTGGTGGAGCCAACCCTACGAAAGCACCATTTGCTGGTAAAAAATCATCACTAAGAAATCTGAAGGAATTTTAACAAAAAAACATAAGAAAACAACGGTGAGTGAATGATAGTAAAACGAAGAAAAGCAGAGCAAATGGTGGAATGTGAGGCTTACTTGTCGCATACTAGTAATCTACCGCTGATGCAACCGCGCTTATCGGACACTGGAAAGTCTTCTGAAGCAGGGAAATCGTAAGGCCAGCTTTGGACTTCAGTTAACATCTAATCAAACACCACTTCCTACAATGTTAGATAAGTTTTTTATAATATGCACAAAAGGTAGAAGGTTGGTTAATGGATAAACCTGGTTTTTAGCGTCTTGCCATAGCGAAAGAGGGTCAGAGGTTTTGTCAGGCAAGCAATTGAGGTAAGTAAAGACAGGACCAAACACTTTCTTCCATGAGTCCCCTGCTTTCACCTTCATCACCATATCCTCACCCGCGTAGTGAGCACTCAAAAACATCTGTGTTTACACAATCATTAAGTAAGAACCCATCATCATAGATAAGAGAACATGTTTCAAGGAGGAAGAGAGAAAAGAAACATACAGCAAGACTGATGGGACCAACATGAGAAGTAAGGTTCTGTTTGGACAAGCCACCTGATCTGAACTCATTGCTAGGAATGATTTGCCAGCAACCCAAATCCAAGTTATGTGAGATCCATCCATGCACTTTCAGATCTTTGTTCTCACTTGAATACTCATACTTGTCATCAACCTCTCCTTTAAACTCGTCTTCAACAGGATGAACAAGAAGAACAGCTTCAGGATAAGCCAAAGGTCTTCCTCTTTTCCCCAATCTATCCTCTGGAAGTGGCATTTTCCTCTGCCTGTTATCAGCAATCGCCATATATTTAAACCTGCAAGTTTTCTTTCCACATGAGTATATACTAATATTGGTTTTAAGGGAAAGATTGATATTGAACTTTAGTTACTTGTCTTTACGAAGCTTGTAGACAATCCTTGTCTGAGGCAAGTTAAAAGCTGGCCATTCCGCTAGATGCTCAAATATCGCATATGAGTAGAATCCAGTTACATCTTTACGCATTATGAACCTGAATGATACAATATCCAAATCAAACTCTCTGTCACACTCACACATAAATGCATGTTGTATTAAAATGACATACCTCTTGTCAACATTAATAGGAGCAATACTGTCTTGGAGAGAAGAATCCCATTTCCTTGAGAAGGAAATTTCTACCAGCTCTTCATTTTCCACTACTACTTCAAAACTTGTGCCTTTGATCCTGCCTCAGCCAAGTTTATAAACATTTATATAAAGACTTGATCTGTTATAAGCTCGATGGAACGATCTATACTTACCGCTCGGATTTCCCTGTGGTTCCAGGCGTCCCTTCATCGCTCCAAACAAGGTCCCAGTACCTGAGTTTGGACACAACATTTCATATGTTGTAATAAGTTTAGTAATAGACTGGTGCATGTATAAGCAAACATTCTACACTAAGTACCCTCGATTGAAATCTTCGTTGTGAGTTTCTAGTAGATTGTCGACGCCCTGGTAAGAGATTCCGGTAACAAAACCATCTGGTTTTGATATGGTCACTTTCACTTTACCATTTCCCATGACCACCTGCATTTACCATATTCATGTATATACATATGGTGATATGGACAAAAACATATAGATGAAGCAGCTATGTGTGAGGGAGAGGGATATTACATGGCTTTCTTGGACATCCAACTGAACAGAATCTTGGTTCGACATCTCTTTCTCTCACAATCTTTCTTTCTAATTGTGTTGTTTTCAGAGATATGAGGTTGAAGCTTTTGTAGAGAAACAATCTGTGGATAAGTTTGATTCATCTTCAATTTGTAGAGATCGTTTGATTCTTCTTCAAGATTGGACAAGTGGTATCTTTAAGCTTTGAGCTTCTTTTATTTACTTTTTGGGTAAGTACTGTATATCCAACATATTATTCCATTTGTTGATGGATTCTCACGCAAGAAGTTACATTTGTTACCCATAAATCTATCCCCGGCAAAGTTAATTGAAAAGGTGAAATAAATATGTTTAACATCGTTCATTTGAATCAGATTTTTCTCATGTCACATATTATTGAAAACCATGGTCACACTTTGTTAAAAAGAATAGGATCATTTATGGTCACTTGTTTGATATATAGTCCATGTATGTATAAAAAAAAGTAGTTGTATCCATATTTATGAAAGTACTTAAAAGAGAGTATACATTGGCTAAATTAGATAGATACATACATACATTGACTTCATATGTAGTCAGAATCTACTGAATTACGTTAGTAATGGAATGAATGTATTAATTTATAAGCAACGCCTAATGCTTGGCGTTACGTCAACCATTCCTTATGTTGTTTTCTGATGCAGCATGAAATGGATGAGTGAGAGAGAATCAGTGACAAGAAGTCAAAAAGGTACACCTTTCGTCTACTTTGCTCTTTCTACCATAAACACACACTTGGCTCTCTTTCAAAACCTGTTTCTGTCTTCTTTAGTTCTTGCTAAGGCAACAACACTTATTCACCTTTGCAACAAATCACTTCCATTTACATTATTAGTTTACGAAAAAAGCTCACACAAGTATACTTGGAAGCATCACCTAAGTTGCATTGGCAGATCCATTGGTCTAGAATAAATCTAGCAAAACAACAAGCTGAAAAAACTTTTAATTAACCTTGTAAGGAATTACCATTATGTTGGGTGCTTCACAAAATTACCAATTCACTTTACCTCCATGAGAGTCACCTCGCATATTCTAGACCATCGATGGGGTAACTAAAACAGTAAAACCAAGACGCGAGCACAACTCTAATAGCTTTGAGCTACAAAGTAGACCTTTCTTATTGGATGGGTGTTTGGGGAACAGTTTAAAAAAAAAAATGGGCAGCTTGGGAACCCTAGGCAGCAAGAGAATATATATCTAGAGGTACACAAGAAACTAACCTGCTGCACCATGAGAAAACAAAATTAGGCTATGCAATAAGCATCTAACATATAGGATAGTTTTTAAAAGGGTAGTGTGGTATGTTTGTGGTTTCTTGGTTTTAAAAGTTAAATTCTCAGCCCAGTTGAGCATTGTATATATGGTTTCTTGGTTTGTTTTTGTCTCAACAGATTTGTAATTCATATTTCAAAATACATTTTTTCAGATCATAAAGAGGATTGAAGGACATGGACATGAAAACATCTCTTCAGATCTTTTAAACATTTTGCCATTTGTTGTGATCTTTTGTTATTACTTGTGATGACTTATGGTACCTTTATCAATATGTTAAGAGTATGATTTTAGGATTTTTAAAGTATGTATTCACGGAAACCTCTTTATTTAAAGCTATGATAATGAGATTGTTAGATGAGATATATGCAAAGGTGTCAAGCAAAAAACCTTGGCATTTAGGCGTGATTTTTGTAGGTAAGTGAACAAAAGCAAGACTACCATCGGGCTGATGAAACAGATTTTAAGAAGAACTTAAAACCTTAGGAGAACATGTTGGAGAGTTTGGATTCACGATATTATGCTGCTTTTGTGATGATCTTCAAAAGAAACTTGAGGAGGTTGAGATGGGCATTCATGGGTTCGAAAAGAATCTAGAAGAGTTATTACAAAGGTTGATAGGAACACATTTTTAGATATCTCTTAACCAAAATTGTATGTATGCGTTTATTTAGCAATGTCCAAACAAGGGAACAAGTAGGCGGTTGCAGCGGCACAAGTAGAAGAGAGTTACGCAGTACATGGAATCATTTTCAAGAAGACACAACCCTGAGACTGCGCACCTAAAACCTTGTGTAGAAAATAGAGGAAACGGTGCAACAATTCCGGAAAATCTGTCTACGAGGAAGAAGACTACACAAAGACCGAAGCAGAAGCAAAGGAAACAATGAGGAGGACACAGCTACAACTCGGAAGTTCGCATCTCCCTCACTGAGAGCCTAAGGAAGAGACTAAGAATTTGGATATGTGCAGTGAGGTCCTCAAGCTAAAGTCTCAGTCTGTCTTGAGTAACACAGTAAACTGGTGGTTCACATAAGACAACCAAGTCGAGATACTAAATCTGAGCAGATTTTGACAACCGAATCAAAGAGCTGGATAAATAATTGAAAAACTTTACTAAATCAACCACACACAAATGTGAAACTAGACAATGATAATAGAGCTTTACTTAATGATCCACACACAAATGTCAAACTAGATAATGATAATAGAGCTTACTTTAATCATCCACACACAAACGTCATACATATGGAGCTTACATTTAAACATGGCAAAGAAAGAAAGACCCAAAGGGGGTTTCATTGTCTCACAGTTCATAAGGACCCAACGAGTGATGAAAAGAAAGCAGGTTGCATTGTATCTGGATCTGAAAACACCAAAGAGACTCCAAACTTATGATGTACCTGGGACAGAGGAGCCGCCAAAGGGAAGGTTAAGATGGTCAAGTTTCAGTCTGGGAGTAGGGTTGGCCTTGACAACAAGTTTCCTTCCTCCCAATTCACTTCCATTAAGTAGCATCACCTTCTCATCAGCGTCATTTCCCATCATGGTAATAGTAGCAAGGCCGTTGACAACATCGGTTTCAGGGTGTCTCCGGAAAGAAACCATAGCGATTACTCCACATGACTTGAAATGATTAGTCAAGGCCTCCTTCATCTCATCCTCAGGAAGCGAAGTGTCGAATCCTTCAACGTCGATATACCAACTATAATAATAATAATAATTATTCAATCAACACATGATGAAGAAAATATCTTTACATCTACAAATCTCCAAAAACAAAAAAAAATCAAAGCATCTTCTCGAAAAAGGCTTTCATCTCAGGATTATCAGCAAACAGGTTCAGCACCTAAAAAGTACAAAAGCGATCTAATCAGATGTTTTTCTTAAATACGTAGAAAATTGATAAACAGAGAGAGAGCCATAAGGATAAGGAGAGGAAGATTACTTTGTGTTCTTTGCAGACCTGAGGTCTGTTAAAACCGAAAAAGTCCATGGAGAGGTTGACAAAAGAGTCGATAACCCTAGCTACGATCAATATATTTTCCCTCCTATTTTAGGGATTTCAGAGGTCGATCACGACGACGAAGCTATTTATTATCTTTTTTTTCTTTGCTTTTAGGAGGGGCTAAAACTGTCTTTTCCAGTTTTTTCTTTCCACCGTCTCGCTTTTGTTTTTTTGGTTCAATGTCTGATTTCCTTTTATCACCTCAAATCTCCTTTAGATTTTTTGGTTTGCGCCGGTTCGATTCGGATGCACCCAACCATTAACCGGAACATATTTTCTTCTTACTTTTTTCTTTTATACGCATGCAATTTAAACTCTTTTATTTTTTATTTAGAGAGAAACCTACTTGTATATCTATTCCTAATTTACTAACACAAGATCAATTATTCTTATCATCCACACGATAATATTTCTTTCACCCACAAACTTTTTAATCCTAGAGAGTTTCTGAAAAAAGAGAAGACTATTTGGTCTTATCATACATTGGCTAAAGTAGACAAATAGATACATTGACTTCATTTGTAGTTAGAATCTACTGAATTACGTTAGTAATGGCAATGTATTAATTTACAAGCAACTCCTAATGCTTCGCGTTACGTCATTCATTCCTTATGTTGTTTTCTGATGCAGCATGAAACGGATGAAGTGGGAGAAAACCAGTGACAACAAGTCAAAAAGGTACACCTTTCGTTCACTTTGCTCTTTCTACCATAAACACACACTTGGCTCTCTTTTACAACCTGTTTCTGTCTTCTTTAGTTCTTGCAAAAGGCAACAAAGTCACTGCTGCATTCACCATTTACATTAGTTTGAATAATGGGTCGAGGTACTCAACCCCAAAAAAGCTCACTCAAGTACACTTGGATGTCGTTGAGTACATCAACCCCATTTTAGCAATACAACAAGCTGAAAAAACTTCTAACCTTTTTAGGAATTACCATTACGTTGGGTTCTTCACAAAATCACCATTGTTCTTTACCTCCATGAGAGTCACCTCGCACATCTAGACCATCGATGAGAAGGGAATATAACCAAACATCTCCCCACTCCCCAATTTTAGATACAATATTCTTAGCTACCATGACCAAGGTGTAAATGATTTTATATGATTTTGAGAATCGGCTTGGACTAGTTCGAATACAAATAAAAAAAGTTATGTATGCAACATCTGGAAAAGTCATGAATGAACTTAATCGACTTACTTCTATACCTAACTTCTGAAGGATCAGACTTTCATAGGGTAACTAATTAACTAAAACAGTAAACCCAAAGAAGCAAGGACAGCTCTAATAGCTGTGACTGTGAGCTACAGGTAGACCTTTCTTATTGAATGGGGGTTTGGGGAACAGATCACTAATTTTTAAAAGTTTTTGGCAGCTTGGGAACCCTACGCAGCAAGAGAATATATATCTAGAGGTACACAATAAACTAACCCTGCTGCACCATGAGAACACAAAATTACGCTATGCTAGCATCAAACATATAGGATAGTTTTAAAAAGGGTAGTATGGTATGTCGAACTAGCTATGTTCCTTAATTGAGCATAATACTTCTTACAAATTTAGAGACTGGGGGGTATTGGTGTAAACAAAAACTCCCTTCTCACAAATGGTCTAGACATGAGAGACAACTCAAGTACAAATGGTGATACTCAGCATCTCAGCTGGACTGTCAGAACCTTATCTCAGTCAACTGTAGCAGTTTTCCACTGCATTAACAAGGGAAGATGAATTTTCAGATTTAAAATTCATATTATAAAAACAACGAACAGCATACAATTACAAAGATATGCAGATATAAACCTGATATTTATGCATTGCTAGTTTATGCAACAGCAAAGTAGTATTTTTTATTTTAATGATTTGAGACAAAATTGTCTTGCATTCAATCAATAAAATTTTTCTTAATCTCCTCATAGTAAAGCAAGTTTTCTTCACTTTCTCTTCTTTGAAGACATTGTGCAAATGCATTTTTGTACATTTAGAGACTGCAAACACAGATGAAGCTATCCAATAAATGGTCTCTAAAAGGAGCCTATCATATAGTTTTTTGAAAAGTCTTATTTGACCAAGAATCAAAGTTGAGTGACAAGGATATCATGATCACGCTTGAATTCTCAGAAGGTTCCATATTGAGGGTTTTACTTAACAGACCATGTTAAACAAAAAAAGACCATACTCAGACAAACTCGAAAACTCTTTAGTGGGTGAATTAGTGTTAGTTTGCCGAAGAAGAAGAACGAACAAGCATATTTTGCTTAATTTCATATAATTTGGGTATAGACTTTCCACGAGCTCCTTTTTACCTTAAAGTGGGCTCAAGTAAGAATCTAATGATGCTTTCAAAATCTTCTCAGGAATTACAACTAAAGAAGGTGCAGATATAAAAAACCACAGTAACAAACTATGTTTCTTCAGATCAACTGAGTCGAGTCTCTTATTCACAGTAGCTAACTAAAGAAGGTGCAGATATCAATAACCACAGTAACTAAATATCTGGGTATAGATTTGTTTTCTGTGTTTCTTCAGATCAATTGAGTCGAGTCTATTATTTGTTTTTATCTTATGCTCATAACTAACTAAGTAAAAGGAATATATAGACTAACTAAGTAACAATCAACAAATGACACTCACAATACTTGTAGAATAAAACAGATCATAAGATATATACATATATGTAAATGCATCAAACACAAATAATATAGATGAGAAAACAAACCTCAATACATGAGACAGGTCCACTTAAAGATTTTAAAAGCTCTCACAAATCTGGACATGCAAAACCAAATTATGATACATTAGTACTCAAAATCATTCCATACATTACTAAAATTAGATCCGCAGCTCAGAAATTATATAATCTTAAAGCTCATGCAGCTGATCTATCGATGATAAACGCCATAACTACGAAACTAATCTCACGGATAAAAACAAATATCACAAAAACGACTCAACAAAAAATGTGTACAATCAAATCAAATTGCAGGTTAAGAATAGATATACACGGAATCAGACTAACCGATGAACTATTGGAGACGAGTCAGCTCAAGAATTTCGAAAATGGCGGATCGCCGTCACGAGATCCCATTGAAATTCGACGGAAAACAGTCGGAAAAAGCCGTGATGTGAGGCCGATTCAGGAGAAAAGGGAAGCTAGGGCAAGAGAGAGAGCGAGTGAAAGCGAGATGGAGAAGAGAGCAGTGATGATTAACTGAGGAAGGATGCGAGAGAGGGTTTTATATAAGTAATGTAAGCGAAGAATGAGAGTAATTTAAAACCTTAAGTATCGATTAGTGCGTTAATCAGATTTCATTTGGATTAATCTATAATTTGAATTTGGGGACATGTGGGGCTTCGATTTCTCACATAAAGCCGCTGCTCAAGCCGCTCATGCTTCTTACCCATACAAATTCATCTTTTCATTGTAAAAAGATTGATTTTTCAATAAATGTTATACATGTGATTCTACCACTAGAAAACGAATCAAACTATTAGATCATTTTTGATACAACTAATCAGAAAACTAATTATAATTAAGTATGGCTACTTTGCAAATTTAACTTTGTACAAATCCCACTATGGAAGGCAAAAATATAAGTGTTAGGGTATGTCGGTCAAGCTGAGCAAAGGCAAGCCGTTAGCTGAACAGTGGATTCTACTAGTAGTATAAAATTTTCTCCTTTGTTAAATGTGAACCTAAATCTTAAACAAATAAAAATGTTTTTTTTAAAAATAAAAGTAGAATAGAAAAGAGAAGAAGAGAAGAGTCGCGAAAGATTGAAGAAAAAGAGGAAAAGACACATGTCCAGCTCTGAGTTGATCAAACGGACCAATAAAAGTTAGGCTTTTAATTTACTTGTCTCCTTGAATGAATACAAATGTGTCACGTTTCTTTTCTAGCTCTTTCCGGATCTGTCAGGCTCGTACATTTCTCTCCTAGTTTATTGATACCTATAATATTTATGCCATAATCTATATACAGATTTCGCTGGTTATTCTTTGAAGGACCACACGGATCATAGCTCTCGTAGGTCACATTTTGGCTCGTCCAGTTTTTGTTTTCTTTCTTTTGATTAAAAAAGAATTTTTTTCGAGATTTTTAAGAATTATTTAAAGTTTAAGAGGTTCTAGAACAAAAGATTTGATAATACAATTGTTTTATTAAAGCAGTGTAGTTGAGTCGAACTAATTGACGTAAAATGTGTACCAAAACGTGAACCTGAAAACTCAATTCAATAAGTTATAGATGTTTTATATATATAAATCCATGTTTATGTTAATAATCAAAAAATTCAGTTTTATAAAAATAGTTAAGAGATGTTTTTGCAATGCATGTCCTTACACTTGCATAAAATTCATATCTTCTTCTTTTTTTCTTTTCTTTTTTTTTATAAAGAAGAAGTGGTTTTGGTTTCAAAATGACAATTTAATATGACCATCATCTAGTTTCTGTATTTTGGTTTATGTATTGTAGAAATGTCCTCGTGTATCGTTTTGTGAACATAAGCGAAAATCATAGCAAATTAAAACCATTCGGCCAAATGAATAACAAATAAAAAATTCAGTCGAAATACATTACAAATTTGTTTCCAGTTCTCATGCTTTCTATATATAGTTCTATACTTCTACTTAACCAAATCCATTGCATGTGACACTACTACTAGGCCACAAAATATATAAGCAACTTGTCATATCAATCTGTAAAGAAACTTAGTAATTTATGAAATATACTATTGTTAATACATAATAATTTTCAAAAGCAATATAGAAACTTTAGTTAAAAGAACAGAATCATAGAAAGATGTGTTGTAACTTGCACTAGTTTAAGTAATGAAAATGTTCAAACTACTACTAATATCGAATTTCTTCGTCGTCACTAGTAGGAAACAAAAATTATAATTATATTTACGTATATAATACTAAGCATGAAGTACCAAGTTGCAGCTACTTGGTTATATGTTTATGGTGTTATGGACCAACTTGTACTCGTCTTTTGCCATAAACAACTTTAAATTTGTGAAGTTGGAAGCGCCACGACCACTGTAGTTTTTCCATGCCGTAAACTAATATATATATTAAAAAATGTTGACAATTCGAATGATGGATGGTGGTGATCACGATGAATGTAATATGATGGGTTATATAAGTTTAAATTTAGGAAATCTCATGTAAACTATACAAAATCTCGTATATCAATTCCATATACAAACATGAACAACAATAATTTTTTAATTACTTTATAGAAGACATTGTTAGACATTGTAAAACATGAACAACAATAATCTGTTTTTCTTTTTTGTTTTTGAAGAAGTTAAAAGCTAACTAAGATGTGATTTTACTTTTTATGTTTTAATACATTGCAGCAAACTTTTAAGATGTGCATTTGTCCTGGCTCAGGAAAGATAATTCTGTGGGAGGTTTGAGTTTATAATGTTTCTAAGTTCATTCATAAATTATAAAATGTGTTTCATATTGAAAGAAACATTATATATAGATCAACTAGACTATAAAAAAATAGTTCCGATTACAATATATTTTGTACGCATGCATCTGATAAACACCTGTAAGACTGGTAAGTTGAAAGATTAGATTCGAGAGTCAAAAACATTATGCTAAAGTTGGTGAGTAACAATAAGGAATAACATAATGTCAAACTCAATATCATTTTAAATTCTATTTCAGCAGGGTTGACGAATCATAATATTGAAGCCTAAGTGAATACTACTACTATAATATTATTCTTTCATTAAGGAATAATGTGAATGTCAAACTCAATATCACTTTTGGTTCTAGAGCAAACCAACCACACACTTGTGTGAAAATAGAGAGTCTTAACTCTTATCTAATCCCTAAAAAGGAGGGAAAATAGAATGACACTGAAACGTGTTTGAGATGCTGCATCAACTACTTCAAAACGTGGCAGGGAACAAAGCCAATTAACATAGGGACGTCCCTACCAGTATACATATATACTCAGAAGGACGAGACTGGTGAATGTATGAGAATAAATGAATTATGTTGGAAGCATATGGATCATCGCATCAGACCGTATTCAAATCAGGAGAAACTATCAGCAATTTTCACTCAATTTAGTCTTGATATCGTATAAGTTTAGTACAATCTTCTATGTATTCATAAATTAAAACCAAATCAACAAGCTTGTACATATTCACTCGACTAAAGCACTTAAGAAACACAGAGAGTTAAATATTGTTTCTAACTGTCTTCTGTGAAAGCTCTGCTTGAATACCACGCACGTGGATTCAACGTCTTTTACTCTTGGCCTTGGTGACTCGATTTCTCATAGATGCATCTGGCGGCTTCCAAATGATGTCATCAAGCTTACTACAAAAAGTCTTGTAGAACTGCAAAACATAAACTGGTTTTTACTATTCCGGAGTCACACAATCCCTCAAGGTGAACTTATAACACTAAGGTCTCCTTCCGAAACTAACCTTAAGGTATTCTTCTGCGTCTCCTGCTGCATTTTGAATGTCTACCATGAGAATTGATGGTGCAACTTTGAAGACCTTCAGATTTGAAAATGATTAGTGAGACTTCGAACATAGAGAGACCAAAGTAAAAAAGTTGGACTGGTTTTAAGAGAAGTTACTTCTAGTATGACGGAGAAATGAGATGTCTTATTTGCAGATAATCCTTCCACTCTCATCTGAAAATGGAAACGGTTAACAGCTGTTGGGTGCTTTGAGAAGGCTGAGATGATGATATGATATATAAACTCTCAAGAAATGTTAAGATACACATCACAAAAAACAATGAAGCGATTTCAACCGATAAGAATGCCTAACCAAACTCTTACTATAGTACCTCACCTTGTAATTACGAATGTGTGTCTTAAAGCCCATAGACTGTGACACAACTTCCATGCTTGAGAGAACCACGTTTGCTGGCTTGTGTGAGATGAACCTTGTCTGGTGCTTCATGGAGTCCTGTCAACACACATGAAAGATTAGCGTATTAGTTGTATAACATGTAGAAAAGAGAAAGAACAATTAAATAAGGAATAGGAATGCACACAGTGGGGTCACACCCAGTATTGTACCTTTCCACGGTCAAAAAGAGTTGCGAGGTTCAGGCCCTGAGATAGAATAATTAGGTCAAACGCATTTAGAGTTAGTGGACCTGTGTCTCTTGTTCCATCCTGTGCATATGTTTGTTCCTGCAACGTATAATGTTAAATAGAACATCAAATTATTAGATCATGCTGAGTGCAGGCAGAAGAATAATCTCATAAGCTTAGAACAACAGTAACTCTGGAAACACATGATTTATACACAAATACTCAACAGCAAACAAATAATTGTGCTAGCTGAATCCTACCTCCGGATCATCAAAAGCAGCATATACATCATCCAGGTTTACATGTTCGTAATCGATAAGTTGTACAGGAGTGTAATCCTTTAGAAACCACTCATCTTTCCTGATTTCTGCAATTGTAATCCGCTGCCAGGAAAAGAAGAAAAACAAAAGCAAGGCGAGATTTGTCAAGACTTTGCATCGAAAAGAGTAACTGGGACAACTTGACCCGACAACTATGTCCTGTAATTCTTTCAGTTGGCACATTATCCATATTCTATAGACCTTCCAAAATGGTCCAGACAGTTATGGAAGAAAATGCTTAGACTAGTTCTAGGGTCTATTCAAGTGTAGAAAAGAATGATATGTTCAATTGGAGCTGGTCAAAGATTATAGTGTAATCTAGATATCTCTTTTTCAAGCTGCTGTTCTTTCAACATGTAACACATCTTTCAAATACAGTAGCCAGGATTGAAAAAGATCTAAACAAAGCTATCTGCACGGAAACTCAAAACTTACAGTTTCTGGATTTGGATCCAAAATTCTATTAATCAAGGACTTTGCCCCCAGGGCAAAATATGAGGGGCAAGAGAACTCAGCTTTGTCGATCTGAAAAATGTTGGACAATAAGAAGAAAAGGAAACCATATCAGAAAGAAAGTACATAGATGCCTTACAAGCACATAACACGGAAGGTTTAGAGAAAGGGAGTCTTGACTACAGTGAAAATAATTTAGCCATAACGATTTCTATTACAGGTTCTGCAGATATTGCTTGTTCAATCCTAGTGTTTAATTGGGATAATTAAACTAGGCAGCAACAAGAAACTTTACAAAACAAAATATCAAGAATCAAGAGGCAACAACAGCAGAGCTCATGCCTTACTATATAAAGTTGGTAGATCCATTTCATCAAATGGAAGATATCCTGCCATAAGAACATAAAGGATGACCCCACAGGACCAAATATCTGCAACGGCACCATTGTAACCCTTGTGACTGAGAACCTAAACCAAAACGGAGAAGAACACATAAGCTATGATAAGAAAGACATTAAATTTCAAAACATTATGATATTTGATTTACCTCAGGAGCAACGTAATTGGGAGTTCCACATGTTGTCTTTAGGATGGTAACTCCCTTCAGATCAAAGTAAGATAATTTAGTCAATAATGATCCAATAACAAACTAAATTCTCAAAATTTGAAAGAAAAGATGTCACTGAGAACCCCCATTACTTGTTCAGGTAATGCACTGAGGCCAAAATCAGATATCTTGAGATTTCCTTGAGAATCCAACAGAAGATTTTCCGGCTGCAATTAACACAAGACAATCATCAGATCAAGAACAAGTGGTAGAAATGTATTAATTCTTAGCAAGTATTCACCTTTAGATCTCTGTGGTAAACACCTTTACTATGACAGTAATCAACTCCATCAATAAGCTGGTGAAAGTATTTCCTAGCTTCTGACTCACTAAGTCGTCCATTACGAACCTATAGTAGCAATGAAACAAATGAATCATTCAACAATATCTGACAGAGTAAAACGCTGTAAAAATCATCACCAAGAGCTACTCACAATCTTATCAAACAGTTCACCACCAGTAATGTACTCCAGGATGATATAAATCTTTGTACGGCTTGCTAGAACCTAAAAAGGACCAAATATCAAAATCCCAAATGGAAAGCAAGAATCTTTCAGTAAATTATAAAGCAAAGAAGAAGAAGCAAAACATTCACTTACCTCATAAAGACGAACAACACAAGGATGACGAACAAGCTTCATAATCGAGATCTCTCTCTTAATCTGCTAACACATGTCATCAATCTAATCATATCTCAGCCAAAATGAAATCGAAGAGAGTAAGTAGTAAGAAGATAGAGACGGGACCTGATCCACCATCTTGCGCTTGATGATTGTGCTACGATCCACGATTTTCATGGCGACGCTCTCACCGGTCTCTGTATTCTGAGCGAACTTGACTTTAGCGAAAGTACCTTCGCCGATTGTTCTACCTAATTCATACTTGCCCACCTTCCTTACCACCATATTCTCTTCTGCTTCTACTCAATTTCAATTTCACTGCATTTCTTCAAGTCTAGTGTTTGATAGATAGAGAGAGAGAAAGAGGAAAGGCAGAAAAAAAGTTTCGAATTTTAAAATTAAATTTATAACGACAAATATACAGAGCAAAGCTTTTAATTAATTAGGAAAGTCTCAAATTTGGGAAAGAGATAGGTGTTTAAATTGCAAATTGGAATTAAAGAAGCTTTAATCAATAGAAAGCCAAAGTAATTAAGGGAAAATATATAGATTTGTGATTTGTGTTTGATTACAAATCTATGTAGAGCCAAATTAAAGTAACAAGGGGTTGGGGGTTAAAGAGAAGTCAGAAAAGGAGACTTTGACGAAGGAGACGTGTTCGGCGACTACTTGCCACATTCTAATATTTGGTTGTTTACACGTCATTCTTTGTAATGGAAGGTCAGTATATTTATACCATAATTTCACACTAATACGACTCCTAGCTTTTGAAAAATATCTATAGACTTATGACCCATTTATTAGTAGTTAGTGACCAAGACTATGGATACAACGTCGTTATGACTTATTCTATAAAACTTGACTTCGAAATTTCTTCTTTTAGGGAACTTATTTGAAATTTATCCATATTCTAAATAATTGCCTTTTGAAAATTTTAAGAAGCATATTTGAAGATATCTATAACAATTTGCCTTGTGGAAAATTAAGCAAACACATTTTTGAAAAGATAATCGAATAAGGCATACAGTACACTTATCTTCAAAACCCATTATTGGCAGTAAACCAACCATTAATCACCTTTGATCTTGTTTTGGCCACCATATTATGAGATATAATAAGCCCAAACATTTTTCCTTTACACGAAAGCCTTGAGGCCTTCTTAAGAGAACACAATCGAAAAGTTGATTGTATGATAAAAATTAAATTCATGTAAAATGCATTAACTTAAAAAAGGATGAAAGTGACTTTAGATATTAGTATTATTCATTTAAAGAAACAGTACAAAACACTTTTAAATCCTTTTAATTTTGGTTAAGATTCAACAAGTTTACATGATTACCACTTACATAAAACTCTAAATGTCACCTGTCACACCTTAAAATAGAAGTACAAATCTTTAATAGGATTAAAAATCATGTTTGGTCACAAAATACTTGATGATTCTTTTTATTTCTTCATCAACAAAAATAATGTGCAAAACCAAAAATATTTGTTTTTTTTTCTTTTACATAGTCTCCTAAATAATGGAGGTGAAAATGGAGAGAGAGAGAGAGTCCAAACACCAAGACCAGCTCCTTTTTCACCTATCTCTCTTCTTCATCTGAATCAGATTTTGTATCAGAAAGAGAGCACCTGAGCTCATAAATTCTGGATAAGATCAAAGTCAGAGTCTTTCTTGTTTTTCATCACTTACTTGTATGACAGAAGAAGATAGCTCAGCTAAAATGTCAGAGGATGTTGAGAAATATCTCAACTTAAATCCACCTTGCTCCTCCTCCTCCTCTTCTTCCTCCGCCGCTACATTCACGAACAAGTCTCGAAATTTCAAATCTTCTCCCCCGCCGTGTCCAGATCATGTCCTTGAGAACGTTTTAGAGAACGTGCTTCAGTTCCTCACTTCCAGATGCGATCGCAACGCAGTCTCATTGGTCTGCAGATCGTGGTATCGCGTCGAGGCTCAGACTCGATTAGAGGTTTTTATTGGAAACTGTTACTCGCTCTCTCCTGCTCGGCTTATTCACCGGTTCAAGCGTGTTAGGTCTCTTGTGCTTAAAGGGAAACCTAGGTTTGCTGATTTTAATCTCATGCCTCCTAATTGGGGAGCTCAATTCTCTCCTTGGGTTGCTGCTACAGCTAAGGCTTATCCTTGGCTCGAGAAGGTTCATTTGAAGCGTATGTTTGTTACGGATGATGATTTGGCTCTTCTTGCTGAGTCGTTTCCTGGGTTCAAAGAGCTTACTTTGGTCTGCTGTGAAGGTTTTGGGACTAGTGGTATTGCTATTGTTGCTAACAAATGCAGGTACTTTGTAGATCTCTTCTCTTTGTTTGTTTGTTTGTTTGTTCTCAGAGTCTTCTAGAAATGCTTATCAAGTGGGACTTTGTTTTCAGGCAGCTAAAGGTCCTTGATTTGATGGAGTCAGAAGTCACAGATGATGAGTTGGATTGGATTTCTTGTTTTCCTGAGGGTGAAACTCATCTGGAGTCTTTGTCTTTTGACTGTGTTGAATCCCCTATCAATTTCAAGGCATTGGAGGAGCTCGTGGTTAGGTCACCATTCTTGAAGAAACTTAGAACGAACAGGTTTGTTTCCCTTGAAGAGCTGCATCGACTAATGGTTCGAGCGCCGCAGTTAACGAGTCTTGGGACGGGGTCATTTAGTCCAGACAATGTGCCTCAGGGAGAACAACAACCGGATTATGCAGCTGCTTTTCGTGCTTGTAAATCCATAGTTTGTCTCTCAGGATTCAGGGAATTTAGACCGGAATACCTCCTAGCCATCTCTTCAGTTTGTGCTAATCTCACCTCTCTTAACTTCAGTTATGCTAACATTTCTCCTCACATGCTCAAGCCCATCATAAGCAACTGTCACAATATCCGAGTCTTCTGGGTATGTATCTTTATTGATCTCATTGTATAGTATAGTGTAATATCCTTTAACCGAGGACTTTGAGTTACATGCGTATCTTGAAACTTTTATAATGCAGGCTCTTGACTCGATACGTGATGAAGGACTACAGGCAGTGGCTGCCACATGCAAGGAGCTCCGTGAGCTTCGGATTTTCCCTTTTGATCCTCGTGAAGACAGTGAAGGTCCTGTCTCGGGAGTAGGCCTCCAAGCAATTTCAGAGGGCTGTAGGAAACTGGAATCTATCCTGTACTTTTGCCAGAATATGACCAATGGAGCTGTGACAGCCATGTCGGAGAACTGCCCGCAGCTTACTGTGTTTAGACTTTGCATAATGGGTCGCCATAGGCCTGACCACGTGACAGGAAAGCCAATGGACGATGGATTTGGTGCCATTGTTAAAAACTGCAAGAAGCTAACCCGACTTGCAGTATCAGGGTTACTAACAGATGAAGCTTTTAGCTATATAGGAGAATATGGGAAATTGATCCGTACGCTATCTGTAGCGTTTGCTGGGAACAGTGACAAGGCTCTGAGATACGTTCTTGAGGGTTGTCCTAAACTACAAAAGCTTGAGATCAGGGACAGTCCCTTTGGAGATGTTGGATTGCGCTCTGGTATGCATCGGTATTCCAATATGAGGTTTGTTTGGTTGTCGTCATGTCTCATATCCCGTGGAGGCTGCAGGGGTGTTTCTCATGCTCTGCCTAATGTAGTCGTGGAAGTATTTGGAGCCGATGGTGATGATGACGAAGACACTGTCACTGGGGATTATGTTGAGACATTGTACTTGTATCGATCCCTTGATGGCCCAAGGAAGGATGCTCCAAAGTTTGTAACAATTTTATGAGAAAAACTTTGGTGCAAATGAGGCCATGATTGGGGAAAAGCAAAACTAGCAAGCAGAAGATAATGTGTTTGTAAACTGTAAGTGCTTCAGGTACACTGCATGATTTGTTTTGCCATTTTCACTCTTCTTTGGATTCGTTATATACACCAAGAAGAGTATTATAGCTCAAAGGAAGACAATGTATGAAAATGAACGAAAGAATCGTCTATTATTGTTTGTGTTGTAATAATTGTTTTTTCGCAAACATTGCCAGATTTATTTACAGTCATTGCACGATTATTATCCAAAGAATTATTCGTTATACATAACATTTTAAGCTTATCTATTTTGTTGGCTTACTAGTATTTTCTTCACCATTCTTGTCTTCCTCCATCACCAGATGCTCTAAGGTATCGATAAATGCGGTAACTTTCTCCAAGCTTTTCTCATCAAGCCTTGGGACAGTATGGCCTTTGGGATGATGGACAACCACCGGATTCTTGTACGATTCTATCAGCTGAGTTCCGTAAGGTTTCAGAAAATCAGTCTCTCCTGCAACAAACAAGCCATTTATCAGATTCTCGATCATCAATGAACAAGGTTTTGAAGAATTTTCAAATCAGCTTTTGCAGAATGTACCTAAAAAGTGGAGGGAGAGAGTTTCCAAGGAAGACGAATATGCATTCTCGGCCAATTTGGCGGATTTGAGCTTAGCTCCTCCAATGATTATAACAAACTTAATCTTTGGTACTTTCTGAAATGCAATTCCCTGCAAAAGTTGTAAATGAATCAGAAACAGAATTTGTAAATAAATATGATCATGAATACTATAGTGTCATTAGTATTGACGTACCTTAGCTTGCAGTCCTGGTAAACCCCCAGACAAAATTGCACCCTGCAAAATCAAATTTAGAGTTTTCAAAGAGAGTACACAAATCAGACTCTGTTGATGCAATTTCAAATGTAGATAACTTACCTGGGAAAACCCAATGAGACCATCGAAAGGACCAAGCTTGATCATACGATCCTCCAGGTACTCCAAACATTTCTCGAAATTCGTATACTCGGTGAATTCCTGAATCCAAATTACAACGTTAGTACACATACGAATCAAAAGAATAAAGAGAAGAAAGTGAAGAAAAACAAAGGACCTTGTTGAATTGAAACCACTCGTAATAAGGAGGATCAAAGATGCCTTCGACATCAGATTTGCCTTGACAAGGAAAAGGTGCATCGAGAAACACGAGATCGAGTCTATCAATTACAGATTTAGGCCATTTATGAAGCTGTATCTTCATTATCTCTCCGCTCGTACGAAATCCATGGAGACACAAAAACCTTGGCTTCCTCGCAATCGATCTTCCTTCGCTTCCCATTCTTCACAATTTGTTATCTGTTGTCTTCCCTCTTGCTTCGCCTTTTTATAACGCTCTGTTGCTGCAAATCTCTTCCTTCTTCCAGGAACCATCGTGGTTCACATTTGATCGTATAAATTTATCGCACATGGGAAATACCAAAAAAGGGCCGATAGATTAAGTGAAATTCAGGTTTTCTTCCTTTTCTTATTGGGCCAAACTGATTGGTTGGCAATTTTTGGTCAAAGATCAACGGCAACGAAATAATCAGAGTTTCCATTGGACGGTGGAGATCAAATAAACATCTCACGGAAATTTGGAATCTAAACCGCGTGGGAAACGACATCGTGTGCCCGTAAGTTAGGCGTTGGTCCAATTAAAATCGACCCTATACTAAACCGGTTTTGTATAGAGATCATAAAGTCGCAATTCGGTTTTTGAAAATCGATTTTGAGATCAACAGATTCGAGAGATGAGGAGAGGAGGCAAGGAAGAAGACGAAGTTGAACAGTTGCTTCAAGCAGCTCAAGATGAGATGATACTAAAGCTCTCTGTTGATTCTCACACTTCTCGATCTTCTTCCGATTACTTAGATCCAGATCTTCACTCTAGATTTCTCGCTCTCAAATCTCAAAAGAAGAAGGATCAGCAGCAACAACAGAAACAACGGCCGAGAATGCAGCCGAAATCAAAGGATGTGGTTGAAGAAACACCAGAAGATCTCATGCTTAGATTCGCGGCTCTGAAAACTTCTCTCCCCTCCGCGTCTTCTTCGTCCTCTGTTCTTCTTCAGGATGAAATCGGAGAAGATGGTGATGAAATCGGAGAAGATGCTGAAGTGGATAAGCTGATCCAATGGGCTATAGACGCAGCCCGTCTCGATCCGTCTCCGTCTTCTGACGATGAGCAAAGCCAGAATTGCGATAGCGATGATGAGAATGATTCAACTAGAGATGTTAAACCTTAATTTTAACAATTTGGCTTCTCTTGTAAGGTATATATACATCCCTTTTTGTGCTTGTTAAAGATTGTCGCTAGAATGAGTGAAAGTTTGGAATTTGCAATGAGATTGTTAATTTTTCGAATGTTGCATTTCGTAGATATATGAGATAAAAGTGTTGTCATTGTTACGATCATGGAAAATGGAATTTGATAACAATCCAAATCATTTGTTGTCACGGGTTCGTTGATATGAACTAGAGAACTAGATTCAAACATTCATGATAAATAGGTTACACTAGAGGAATTAGTACGGTGGGAGCTTCCTAATGAACTCTAAAACAGCTTTGGCAGTGTTAGTGGCAGCCAAAGATCCAAACTTATGAACAGTGTTATCTCCTCCTTCTCCAGCTAAATCTGATAAACCCCTTATCACAATTATCGGATACCCATTTGATGCGCATGTCTGGTCAAATCCACAACACAAACATATCACTTAACGATCAAAATTATGTAAAAATTAATGGATTCAAAATTACCATGGCTACTGCAGAACTCTCCATATCAGAGGAGGAGACTCCAAAAGTATCGTATAAGAAATTTCTATAGGCTGCATTATCCACAAATATGTAAGCAGTGGCTGCTTTCAATCCAACTACCAATTTTGGTTTCTTTGGAAGACACAAACTTGCATTTACACACTGCGATAGCTCCATCTTCTGCCACCGTATACCACACGAAAAACCGTTGTTAACAATGGAACCGTTATTGTTTATAATCTATAATCTAATCAGTATGTTGTATAGCTCTTAACAACCTCTAGATCAGCTGCAAGATGAAGCCACTCTTGAGTTGTGTTGATCCAAAACACATTCTGAGGTGCATTGATGTGACCAGTGACTGAATATAGTTGCTCGTAATTATATCCAATACTCCCTAACTCATTGTCGCCATCTCCTTTTGGAACATTATAGTTTCCGACATCTAAGTACGCTATATCCTCAACTCCCTTTACTTTGTCTGGATTCTGTTTTACTCAGAACCAAAAGCATGGATCAGACAATATGAAGAAGAAGAAGCAATCAAACTTGTGTAACTATTATACTTACCAGCCAATCCCACAAGCCAGCATTCGTAATTTGCTTAGGGATGCTCACATCTCCTATGGACATTGAGTTGTTCATATTTCCAGCAATCCCAAAATGCACTATCCCTTTCACATTGAACACATCTATCATCTGTTGTGTTGCTGCTGCTCCATTCACCTGCAATTCTTTTGTCTTAATATAAGTGTTCGTTTGCTACTTTTCATATGGATTACATTTACTAATATGCATCTTTAATATACTATACTACTTACTAACTATATTAAAACTTAATATAAGTTTTATCATCAATTCATCATTTCAATTATTGTATACGGATCAGGATATTTTGGTGTGTGCCCATTCCCTTTTTGTATACTACTTTTAGATAAGAAATAAGAGCCATATAAACTTCTTTATTTTGTTGTAGTTTTTTTTGTTCTGTTTTGGATAATTTAATGTTGTGGTTACTCACCATTCCTCTCCCACATCTAACATACACAACCTTCTTTCCATGAATCTTCCCTATTCGAAAACGTCTCCCTGTATACATAAGGTTATTAAATCAGAAACTACTAATATTTTCATCTCAAAAGTACTAACTTCCATTTAAGCAAAACAAAAGACTCTATTTACGTTAGAAAACTTGAAAAAGTTATTTGATTCAAGTGGATACCAGAGAGATCCAAGAAGGGATGAGTAGGGTCAGGTCTGAAATCGACACTGCGGAGAAAAGCATTTTCTTCGGTCGCAATGACCGTCACGAGACCGATGTAAGGTCCTCCGCGGTTGAGTTTTCTGATGGTAGTGGCGGATTTTAGTTTGTGTGAAGGTGTGGGTGAAACAGGCAAAACATGGAAGGAAGAAATGATTATGATGAAGAGAAATGGAAGAAGAGAAAGAGTGTGGTCCATCTGATTGGTTGGTTGGTTTACGATTCAAATCCACAGCTGCATATATATATATATCATCCAAGTCCAACTTGATAGTTTCTTCTTTCCACGTGCTTCTCGTCTCTAGACTAGCTGATATAACCTTTGTGTATGCATTAAACATGAGGGGCTGCTGGCTGCGCACTTTTTTTTTTTTTGACAAATATCCTACAATACCACTAAAATAAATTTTGTGGACGATAATACACGCTCTACAAATTTCCAAAAAAATACTATTTTATAAACACAAAATATTTTTGCCCATATTTGAATTGTTGCTGTCACGGGATCGTTGATATGAACAAAGAGACCTGTAATTCTAGTTTTGAAGGCTGAAATTAAAGTGTTCCATGCAAGAAGCTGATTAAAGAAAAGAAAAACAGATTTTATTAATTTTATTTTTAACGTACGTAGAAAAACTAGGGAAAATACAGATTCAAACATCCATAATGATAGGTTACACGTAGGAATTATGACGGTGGGAGCTTTTTAATGAACTCTAAAACAGCTTTGGCAGTGTTAGTGGCAGCCAAAGATCCAAACTTTCGAACAGTGTTATCTCCTACTCCTGCTAAATCTGATAATCCTCTTATCACAATTAGGGGATACCCATTTGACACGCAAGTCTGGTCGAATCCAAAACACATGCAAACAAAATTAAGTGAAAGTTCAATGAAAAAAAAAATGGAGTGAAAGGAATGAATCACAATGTTAGAAACGTGAATAATTACCATGGCCACAGCAGAACTCTCCATGTCTGAGGAGGAAACTCCAAAAGTATCGTATAAGAAATTTCTATAGGCTGCATTATCCACAAATATGTCAGCAGTGGCTGCTTTTAATCCAACTACTACTTTGGGTTTATTTGGAAGACACAGACTTGCATTCACACACTGCAATAGCTCCATCTTCTACATTCATACAACAACCATCAACCATGGAATAAAGTCTTTTGTTAGAAAAAATATATTCTAATCTAATCATATGTCATTCTTAACAACCTCAAGATCAGCTGCAAGATGAAGCCACTCTTGAGTTGTATTAATCCAAAACACTTTCTTTGGTGAATTGATGTGACCACTGACTGAATATAATTCCTCGTAACTGTATCCAATAGTTCCTAACTTATTGTTTCCTTGTGGAACATTATAGTTCCCGACATCTAAGTACGCTACATCCTCATTTCCTTTTGCTTTGCCTGGATTCTGTTTGACGATCAGAACTAAAATCATCAGACAATATGAAGGAGAAGCAATTATTTATCAATAACAAAACTTGTGCATGTAAATTTTGTATATACCAGCCAATCCCACAAGCCAGCATTCGTGATTTGCTTAGGGATGCTCACATCTCCTATGGACATCGAGTTGTTTATATTTCCAGCAATCCCAAAATGCACAATCCCTTTCACACTGAACACATCTATCATTTGTTGTGTTGCTGCTGCTGCGTTCACCTTCAAATAAAATTCAAGAAAAATTTACCATCTCCTTTTTATAGAAAGTTTTGGTTTGATACTTTTAATATAAATGTTTTTTAGTACATCAATTTATTTTGTGATTTTAATATAAATGTTTTTTAATTATCATTTCAATTTTTTATTAGGATCCGTGAAATAACATTACAATAACCAAATAAACTCTTTTTCACGTTGTACTTTTTTATTTTGGGGTCAACTTACTCACCATTCCTATCCCACATCTGACATACACAACCTTCTTTCCATGAATCTTCCCTATACGAAAACGTCTTCCTGCATTCATTTACTCATTAAAATCAGAAACTACTTACATTTTCATCTCAAAGGAACAAGAGTCTAGAGACTCTCTCAAGGTAGAAAAACTTAATAGAAACCAATTCAAGTGGTAATTTTAGGGATCAGTGTAGATACCAGAGAGATCGAGGAAAGGATGCGTAGGATCGAGTCTGAAATCAACACTGCCGAGAAAAGCATCTTCTTCGGTCTCAAAGACCGTCACAAGGCCAATGTAAGGTCCTCTACGGTTGATTTTTCTAATGGTAGTGGCGGATTTTAGTTTGTGTGAGTGTGAAGGTGTGGTCGAAGCACGCAAAACGTGCAAGGAAGAGATGATGATGATGAAGAGGAGAGGAAAAAGAAAATGATTGTGATCCATGGAAGCCATCTGATATATTGGTTGGTTGGTTTGAGATAAATGCCTAGCTCATGTCTACATATATATAGCATCCAAGTCAAACCTCTACAAGGCTCACATGAGCCGAAACTAGTATGAACTTTCTTCTTTACACATGATTCTCGTTTCATTAATATTTTTTATTCGTGATCAAAGATGATAACGTATTTTATTCGTCAGTGTGAGACCATGCATAAACTTTTTAAAAATTCTTAATAGCTTAATGCCTTAAGACCATCGTGTTTTAATGCTTCTACATATATTAACATGTCCTCCTTATTAATCAGTCACTCAAAATGATTAATTAGAAGGGATGTTTTGCTTTAATTGATACATCCTAATAAACTCAGTAAACCTTAGGGTATGATTTTATGGATAGAAAGAAGATATTAATTTGGCTATTAAATTAACTTTAAACATCTATATATACATTTTTGCAGCCATTTTGTGAAATAAATTCTGTAGTTGAGACTTATTTACAATGGTTGCCACTGGATTTTAATATTTGTTTTTAATAATTAGAAAAAAAATCTTCGAATTAAATATTTGACATTTAACAATTTTTCTAAAATCTCTCTACATTAACTACACGATTGGTTACTAAAATAAAACTTTCAAAATATTTAATATCATTTAATTACTACAAAATTATCATTATTGATATTGTTTTTCTGCATGACTATTACAATTCAATTATAATCATCAAACCGCAGAGATATTTGATAGCATTTAATTACTAGATAATTTTAAAAATAAATGATTCATAAACATATGATAAATAAGATCAACATTAATAAAATAAATGAGTTTTTTTACGGGACGGGTTGGCGGGACGGGTTTGGCAGGACGTTACTTAATAACAATTCTAAACTATAAAATAAAAATATTTTATAGATAGCTACATAGATAGTTACAAATTGCAAAATTTTATATATATTAATTTTAAAGTATAAATTGTTCCCGCGATATACCGCGGATGAAAATTTAGTTAGGGTATGATTTTTGGTAGAAATCTTAATATATCCTATCCAACGAGAAAATATTATAACTCAACCTTATTCTTATTTTCCTTTAATATTTTTAATTTGTCAGATGAATTTTTGGAACAAAAAAAAAAGGATCTGGTGGTGGTGGCCAAGCAAGGCTTAGGCTATAGCACGACGACTCAACCAGCTAATTAACAAGTTTTAAACTTTTTCTCCGGAGCTCTGACTCTTCTTCTCTCCGGATCCAAAAATGAATCGTCTCTTTTCTCTCTTCTCCATAGCTCTGATCGCTTTCCTCTGCCTCCACCATCATGTTCTCGCTTCTTCCTCTTCCGACTTCGAAGGTTTCGATGCTGAAGACGACGATGTTTCAGAAGATTCCACTGAGCTTCACCACTCTCTCCGTCCTCCTCTTCTGACTCAGTCTGAGTCAACGGTTCTGGATCTGGACCCATCTCCCGATTCTGATTCTACTCCTGCATCTAAATCTGATCCTCCCACTCAGACCGTGAAGCCTTCGTCCTCCATCTCCTTCGATTACTGGGATGAAGATGAGTTCGAAGGATTGCCGGAGGACGAGAAATCTACGGAGTCTCCGGTTTTTTCCGATGACGCCTCCTCTCCTGCCGATCCACAGACGCCGGATCTTGAGTCTGCTTCAGAAACTCCAGATACTGACATTCCGAAGAAGATGCAATCGTACACTGTGGAGATCGTTTGCGTCTCTATATTGATTGGTTACGCTATCAATTACTTCACTGGTAAACGTGAAAATGAGAACCTCGCTTTGGCTTGGGCTTCCAAATTTGGTCTTAAAGATACGATTTTTGAGAAGAACTTCAGTTT
The DNA here is from genome assembly GCF_000001735.4 of Arabidopsis thaliana. NCBI lineage: Eukaryota > Viridiplantae > Streptophyta > Magnoliopsida > Brassicales > Brassicaceae > Arabidopsis > Arabidopsis thaliana. Next base: position 12,605,633 of record NC_003075.7, on the reverse strand, counting down.
GCTTGGAGTTGGTGAAGGAGAAGACTCTCCTTTGTTGCTGAAAGAAGCGACGAATGTGTTTAAGTTCTATGCCAGTGGGCGTAGGTATTGCCATGGGCTTTTGGCGACTTTGGAGCTTAAGAGTAGACACGATCTGATCTCAAGGCTATTCAACTCTGTCGTGCCTTGTAAAGATGAGATTAGTTTTGAGGTGTATATGAATGATGAAGCCATGGATCACATTGTGTTTGCTATGGCGAGGAAGAAGGCGGCTAAAACGATGCACAAGGAGCTGAGGGATCTGCAGAGATTTGGAGGGATGGTTCCCAGTCCTGGCGGGAGGAAGTGGGTAACGGAGGAGTTAGCTGTGGTCTCTGAGTCTAAGGAGGTAGCTGGAGATATGATCACCGATGTTGTACTTGATCAGGTCAGATGCTTTTTTGTTTGTTTGATGATTGACAATCTTAGCAGTTTAGTTTAGTTTCTTCTTGGACTTCAGCCTAAACATTTGATTTATGGATGAACATGAAAGTTCATAGGAAGTTTTGAGAGAGTAACTGGTTTTGACTCCAATCCCTATATGCCCTGGCCTCATTGGTGACTTTGATTTTCTCTAATCATGTTGAATAAGAAAAATGAGCTCTTTTTACTCCAAAGGGAGGCGCTTGATCAGAATAAGAACTCCAGTGATCACTGATCACTTAGCTTAGAACTATAGCTGGGCAGTTCCTTTTGCTAAGTTCCATAACATCTTCTTATTTTGGTGTGAATCCAACTGCCTAGCCTCGTTGTCAAACTGTGTAGAAATGTAGGGTGAATAATTATGATGTACTGAAAAATTTCTTAGGTTCCCCTTGTCATGATATATTTTGGCTCGATGGATTTGTTAAAGGATCACTACCTGAGTTGTGAATGTGATATGGGTGAAGCACTAGTATGTAATGTGTATAATGTTCCTCTCGCTTACATTAAAAGTTTCAAAAGAGCATTTGAATACTGTGTTTTTCTCTGATGTTTGAAAATGCCGTTGCTGCGGTATGTCTACTGTTTCATTCTCGTAAATTTTAAAAATATATCTCAATTTTATTTGTCAATAGTGACACAGTTGCCTTTCAATTGGTGCATGATTAGCGTCACCTACTCTTGCTATCTATGTCTGTAGATGTGGACAATGGATATCGATTATATTGGACTTAGATAGTTTTGACTTTGCTTATTGATGCGTGTATCTCTACTCAAATGATCTGTTGTACTAATCAGACTTCAATGATGCATTTGTTCTCTGTAGGTTTTTGGTGACAAGTCTTTTGAAAAGTTTGGGAAGTATTTCATCTCAATGCATTTCTCGGATCAACATCCTGGCAAACACAGGAAGATGCTGCTTTTCAAGTTTGCCTTACCTGATATTAAACACATGGATGATATGGTTCGGTTGATAGCGCTAATTCCGTATTACATTGACTTAATTGGGCGCTACAAGCTCAGCTCTCAGGTATAGGGGCAAACTTATTATTATTACTTGCCATTTTATCACTAACTGTGACAGGTTGAATAAATCTAAAAACCTGTAATGCAGGCAAGGAACAAAACTGACGGTGCTAGGCAAAAGGCGGCTCAGGAAGCGTACAAGGAACTTGAGAATGTGAGACAAGAGGCATTGCAGAGAAAGAAAGCCGAAAAGAAGAAAATATTGGAGGAGGCACAGGCAAAGCTTAGCTCCGAGGCTCTAAGGAAGAAAGAAGCAAAAGAACGTGCACGCCAGATGAAAAAGTCAATGCCGAAAGTTAAGATGAGTCGTGGTCACTAGAATCAAGCATAAGGGACACACTGTCATGTCGTCCATTGGAATAGCTACTCCCTTTTTAGTCCTTTCGATTAGATATTTTGAACTTTCATGAATCTCTCTACTTGCAGTTGATTTTTACTTCATTACGATTTCCCCTATAGTGGCACCGAGGCCTTACTTCCGATAATCCTCCGGGACCTCTTTGAATCATAAGATGAGTTTTGAAGTTATAGGCCTTGACTTCTTTGTTCACTGAAGTAACATCCTTTATTCTCAGTTAGTTATGCAAAACCAAGTGTTCCAATTTCAGTATTAATAGCAAAAGTCATATGTAGTAGAGTTATAAATAGCTCTCTGTTCATAACATTGCACTTAGCGTTCTAATGGCAGCTGCAACAACAAAGCTAGCGAGAGCTCTGCAACAAAGACGCACCTTCGTAAACGCCAGAGTCAAATGGGTCAGTGACCATTACCTCGACGAAGCTGTTCAACGAGAGAAAAACCTAAAGCAAGTTATCTCTCTCAAGGATCGAATCGTATCATCTCCGTCGAAATCACTCCCTCTCTCTTCTCTTTCACTTCTCAAACCTCTCGTCAATCTTCACATAACCGCCGCCGCGTTTTTCCAGAAATACCCTTCTGTCTTCACCACTTTTCAGCCTTCTCCTTCTCATCCTCTCCATGTTCGTCTCACTCCCCAAGCTCTCACTCTCCACAAAGAAGAAGAGACGATTCATCTCTCGCCGCCTCAACGCAACGTCACTGTTCAACGGTTGACTAAATTCTTGATGCTAACGGGAGCTGGAAGTCTTCCTCTCTATGTCCTCGATCGTTTCAGGTTCGATTTGGGTCTCCCTCGCGATTACATTACTTCGTTGATCGGCGATTACCCGGAATACTTTGAAGTAACTGAGATCAAAGATCGGTTAACGGGTGAAAAGACGCTTGCTTTGACGATATCTTCGCGGCGGAACAACCTTCCTGTGTCGGAAATGGAGAGAAGAGAAGCCACCATTGATGGGTCTCGTGTGAAAAAAGGGTTGCGCATAAGGTATTCGATGAATTTCCCCAAAGGGTACGAATTGCATAAAAGGGTGAAGAATTGGGTGGAGCAATGGCAAAATCTCCCATACATTTCGCCTTATGAAAATGCTTTTCACTTGGGGTCGTACAGTGATCAGGCTGAGAAGTGGGCTGTCGCAGTACTTCATGAGCTTTTGTTCCTTTTAGTATCTAAGAAGACTGAGACAGACAATGTGATTTGCTTAGGGGAGTATTTAGGGTTCGGGATGAGGTTCAAGAAGGCTTTGGTGCACCACCCGGGTATATTTTACATGTCGCACAAGATTCGGACCCAGACTGTTGTTCTAAGGGAAGCTTACCACAAAGTTTTCTTGCTGGAGAAGCATCCATTGATGGGGATCAGACATCAGTACATTTATCTTATGAGCAAATCAGGGAGAGGGAAGAAACGAGACTATGTTCATGGAGTTGAGAGAAGCAACCGAAAAAAGAGAGTAATCAAAGCTTGTGAAGATGGTGAAATTTATGCACATAACAGCAGTCTTTGATCAGAGAGGATAGTAGTAGTGTCGAATTAATGAGTTGCTATGACTAGGGCGAGTAAGGACAGCTTAATCGAGTATGGAATTGGTTGCTGATATGGTATCATTGTGCAAGATTTTGTGTTTGAGTCCTTGACCGACTCTGCCAGCAATTGGAGTAAACAGAACTCAAGATCTCGCATATTACCTAGCTAGCAACGGTGTTTAGCTAGTGGCTACAGAGTCTCTGCATTTTGCAAGTAAGTAAAACGGATGCAGAGAAAGGAATTTATAAACCTCCACAGGTTTTCTTATTTCCTTTGGGAAGACGCATGTATGTCTCAAATAAACATGGCAAGAGATGAAAGTCAGAGTAAACAACATGACAAGTGTGAGTCTTACAAGAACTGTGTTGTCCACATGCTCTTTTGAAAGGTCCCAACCTGGATGGTCCTCTCAGTTCAGCCACTTCCTGATCAAACAATTAACCAAGTTTTTTTTTTTATAGCTTTCAGTTTATTGATATCGTGTGTTAACTCAATTAGACAAGGCATCTTAAGCATTTCACACCTCTAAGTGTATTATTAGTTTATGACCAAGCAGAACGTATAATAAGATTGCTTGCGTAAATAATTGTCCACTAAACAAAGAACAAAATTAAAATCATTATTAGAATTGGAAGTAGATGAGACAAACACGAAATGATCACATGCACAAGCGAATTAGTCAACCAAACATTAAATAATCAAATTGCTTATATCTATTTGGAAATAAATAACAAATCTAACGACGACCCCCGTCTCCGGTGACCGGATATCCAATACCGTGCCTTCTCGCCGGAAAAACCAAGAACAACATGCCACAGATAACCCCAACACCCATTGGAACAATGTCCAAAACCTTCTTGGTTTCTTGCTCTGGCGCCGGATAAAAACAACTCACGGCGTTCTTGTCCCTCAGAGCCACCGCACCAAACACAAGAACCGACAAAACGGCGTGGATCCAGTCAATAATTCTTATCCGGTATTTACTAAGATTGGGTAAACCCAAACCGTCAGGGTCAGGGTAGTCGAAAACCCACATGCCCTTACGAGTAGCAAAACCGTAATAAACGTTACCGTCTTCAGCCTTGACGCTGTCAGTGAAGGAGCTAAGGAAGCAGGAGATGGAGAGAAGCGTGAGGAGCACTATGGTTAAAACCTGGGTCGGGTAATCGCATGAACCATTGGATGTAAAGACGGGTATGAGGAGCGTGAAAGCTAAGAGCGTTCCGGTTGGAAGGAGATTTGCCAGGTTTGCAGCTGAGGTTAGCGTCTGTGACATGACTGCATGTTGAGATGTCTGCCTCCTTAGCTGTGGAACAGACTCCGATTGCTCTTGCGAACTAGTTGGGTTTCTCTGCGTTAGGGAAGATGGTGAAGACATATTCTTTCGTTTTTCTTATTTGTTTCGAGAATTAATGGATGATTATGATCATAATATATACCAAGAAGAACGTGCGATTAAGTGTAGAAGATGGTTGTTGACGTGATCAATGTTTTGACTTTTGAGAAGTCAATGGGTCTCTTTTGATTCCTTCTTGAGAGTTGAGACTTTCAAAGTTGATTATATATTACTCTCGTTCTTACTCGTCTCCAACTTTAAACAAAAAACTTTAAAATCGATTTGCATGTTACGTTAACTTTAAAGAGATTCGCACTCTTTGGTGGGAACTAAAAAAGTAAACCTAATTCCACTAAAAAAGGTCTCCCGTTGGATCCATCTCGCAGCAATTCATCCCCTTCATCATCAAATCCGTGTGTTTCCTGCATAAACGCCTCACCCAAGGATCCCCTAGGGATTTGTTCCGCGCGTATGATTTCTGTTTGGAATGCTGCGAATTGGTCTCCTACGATCCTCTAGCCGTCCAGCTTCAGAGAGTCGGGCTGATTCACTGTTACCAGGCCTGGGGTTGGTTCACTCACGCCTACAACGATGGTTTTAGAGTCCTTGACCACCTTAAAGGACCCGCCTACGACGATGGTTTTAGAGTTAGAGAACCCGAGTCCAAAGGTGTACCGTTTTTACCAGATCCCGAATTTGGAGGAGCTAAACTGGCAAGAGTCCAACTCATGGTTGTGGCGTCCATCGTCAGGTCTGTAGCAATGTCGCGGGATATGAACGATCTCCAATACTTGAGGGGCATTTCTCTTCTACAAGGGCTAAAACCCTGGCTAAGGTAAATAAAACCGTGAGACTTATGCTTCCCTTGCTGTACAAGTCAACAAGTTTCACTTCTTCTTCTTCTTTTTTTTCTAGGTATTTGGATGCCAATGAACACCATAAGTTTCTCAAGCTGGTCTTGTCAGATATGGGAGAGTGTGCTCTCTCGGTAATTAGAGAAGCAGAGCGTTTCGATGAGGCTTTTGTGCATTCTTTTTGCATCTCTACACTAGAGGAATATTCTGTATCCCCGTTGCCAAAATGTCATTTTTATAAGGTGACTTTCCCAAGTTTACATGTCCTTCTGTGGCTCTGTCTCTGTCTCTCTCTCTCGTACGCCTTGACTGTCTTGTTTTGTATCCAGTTCTCCCGCCAGGTACTTTCTTTACTGTTTCCGTCCAAGGAGGCAAAAACATCACTAAATCTTAAAATTATGATGTCTGTGTTGAAATTTGTGGCAGGTGAATTCCAGGTATGTGCAAAAGTCTCGTGTCCAGATTAGTCAGTCATTAGATGTTTCTAGGGCATTATTATGTTTCTTGTGGCACTCACTGCTCTGCTATGTTGAAACTCTCATAGCTTATTCTCTCTCAGGTTGAACCTAAAGCAAATTGGTCGAAGCTTCTTGACTTAGTCCAAAGTTTTTTTAGGTGAATGTCATGCGCATCGTTCTCTTTAGATAAAACATGAGCTCCAGAAAATTAAACTTGGTATTATTATTCATGGAGTATTAACACATTTTGAATGTAGATGCTATCATCTTAACAAAAAAAACTCAATTTACTTCATCTTGAATGTTATCCCAAGAGTTTTTTTTATTGCTTTTAGGTTCACTTACTGTTATACATTCATGCTTACCCAATATACCCTAACAAACTCTCGTGCTAAAACCAATATAAAAAAAAATCAGAGAAGTATGCCAGCTCATAAGCCTTCATAACCATCTGTCGCCTTTATTTTTATATCACCGTAGTGTTCTCCTAGTTCCGGAGGATCTTGGCGCATCTTAAGTGCATAGCCTTTCTTTTTGGCATCATCGTTAGACTGTGATAAGACTGGAAAAAATTGTCTCTCCTCCCTCCACTCCTCGTCTTACACCAGAACCAGCAGTCTTCAAGCAGAGTTCGATATGCAGCTGTTTGAGTGATGCCCATTTTGATTCCTCATCATTATTTGGGGAGGAGCTTTCGAGATCAGTTTTCTTTAATTCAACTTCTTAACATAAACTTCTCTTTTATCCAAAAAATACACAAACTTCTCTTTGTTGAAAAATAACACATAGTTCATTTGGTACTAGGTAACGACTCGTGCATAATATATTCAAAATTAATTGAAAATTTTGTTCTGTTAAGATTAATATATTTAATGTATGCATTATAGTCTATAGATGGATAGTTAGTGAAACAATATAAAATTTTTGAGTTTGAATATATTTTGAAGACTTGCCAAATCTTAGTATTGGAATTTAACTATAACTGTTATTATTACCAAAAAAAAGTATTTTGTTGTTTTAAATGTATGAATTCATATAATGGTTTGTTTATTTAGATAAATATTCTAATTAGATAACATAGAGATTTCATAATCTCTTTTATAATTAGTTGTAAATGCTAAAAATAATTTATTTAATCATCTTTCTATTAATTTATGTATAAATGGAATGCCAAGTAAAAAGTGATACAATTGTTAGTCATATAATTTAGTGATTATTTCAATTATAACAAAACGATGCATTTTAATATAATATATATTCAAAATATCTATATTTGGTTATAAAAATTCGAAATATTTAAATATGGTAACTTTACATATTAAAAAACTTTTGTGTGTTTGACAATTGAGTTAAGAAAATAAACAGAAATAATATTTAAATACTTGGAAATAAAAGTGTTTGGTAATAGGGATTAGAATTTTTTTTTGTTTTAAATGGTTGAGGAAAATTGTGAGCTTGGCCACATAAGGACTAGAAAAACTTTGTTCCATTATAATCTCCTCAAGGGATAAATTTATAAACAGAAAAACTTGATTAAATCTACCTGCTGATCTGATTTATATATTTACTAAGTTCTTCTTGTTGTATTTTTCTTTTGCTGTACCAAAACTTGTCAATGTCACTATTCAAACCCATAAATTTGATATCCACGATCCCAACTTCTCGTGTATATAAGTTTTACAGTGGCATATTAGACATCCACACCATTAACATTACAAACGACAAAACCTTAAGAATGTACACGTACAGACATAAACATACCACTCATCCTATTTTCTCTCATTGTCTCTGAGCCACACCACCACCATTTTCTCTTAACCTTCATAGGCTTCCTCGATCACTTCATCTCCCAATATTGGAGTAAATAGAGAATACTTCACCTTCAATGAGATTTTGCCTTTCTCCACCAATAATCTTGCACCCGATACAACCCAATACCCGGGTGATTCTTGCGGCCCTCTTGTCATCTCACTTGTATCCACAAATTTCAAAAGTTTTGGAGCTTGCGTGGGTACTGGTGGTCCACCAGGATATATAGCCGAATTTATATTCACGTCTGCAGGTCGTGGTGGTGGTTTTTGTGCTGCAGTGAAGTGATGGCTTATTAGCGTTGAGATGAGTCCTGATTTTGGAGCAAAGCCTACCGCTTCATCCCATTCAGAATTCTTTACCAGTGTTGCTCCCACAACTCTAGAGAAACAAAGGCGCAAGAAGAGCACGTTCTTGAATCCGTGGCTCTCTACATGAAGCTGCGCACCTGTTACTACAGAAAGATCATCATCTGATTCGACAGGCTCTGTGCAGACGTGAGAGTAGTTCTTCCAGTTTACTTTCTCATAGTATCGACGGTCATGAGACTCTTGCCGGATACTTCTATTTAGATCGTCTTCGAGCTGATATATCTTGGGAAGAGAGGAAAGGTGTTGCAAATGAATTGCCAAACGGTTGCTTCTTCTACCCTCTAGGTAGAGCCGCATGCCAGTGATTGGCCTCTTACCAACATCAACCTGAAACCAGACAAACGAGAACGAGCATCTCAGGACTGGAGGACTTTAAACAAAATCTAACCACACAGGGTTAATGAGATCAGACTTGACTGACCAAATAAACCTGCATCAGCAAGCTACATATTCAGGGATGAAACAAACCCATACCGGAGTGGTATTCACGTATAGCTTAGGTCCAAAGAAACTGAATTGCAGAGACGCACAACTTTGTTGCTTTCGTTGCGGACCAAGAGGAAGTTCACTAAAAACGGGTGCCCACTGCCTTGGTAGCTGAAACTCGAGAAACTGATGCAGCTCTTCAATTGGTGGCTTATCTACAAATCTCAGTTAATGTTGGATTGTTAACCCAAGGCTTTTCGTTTATAGTATGTTCATCTTACGCGGATCATATAACAGATGGCAGAAAAAATCATCTTCGACTTATAAAAATACTATAATTTTCAAGTTATGCTCCTATGTATCAACCTAACTACCCAGCTGGACTTGGAGATTACGCAAGATTTGGGATTATACTATTCTAATTTTACCTATATCAAACTTCTAATCTAAAGGTAAAAGAAACCACTAGTATGAAGAATAACTCCAGAAAGAAATGCACAAAGCGCAAATGATTTATAGGCTTACATCTTAGATACAGATTTATGGCATGGCTTAAGAATCCACTTCCTGGAACTCCATTAAGCAAAGACGTAATTGGAATAAAAGACATGGAGATAACATCAGGCTCCATCTGAACTGTTTGCAGCCATTCATTATGCATTAGATTTCTGTTATCGTTTCCACCTCGCCTCTTGCACATGAAGACATAGTCCTACAAAAAACATGTAACTCCTGAGAAAAGAAGCTAACACACAGATTACATGTCTTTATGATAAGCTATGGTACCAATAGAAATTACCTCCTTATTTGCATAAGAGCCCAAAGAACTGGTATCTGCAAATCTCAGGCGTTGCTCCTTTGTTTCCACCTGAAACCAGGAATAAAAGACAGGAATTACAGACTTAAGAGTCGAAACACTAGATTGTTAGTAGAAATTCTTCTATATGTCAAATAGCCAAAACATTTATGACATGCACAAACAAGAAAGTTTTGATGATGGGAAACAAAAATAATAATAACTATTTCACAGACCTTACTACTTGCTTGTACTCTTTCTGAACCCGTATTATGCACTACGCTAGCTTCCACGAACCTCTTATCTGCCACCTCTTTTAACCTTTTCTGCAGATCCTCAGGCTGAAGTTTTGAGGAGTGTTGTTGTTTTGCATAAATCACATCTTTTCCTCCCATCTTAACACTAACAATTATATGCGTCCCATAAATATCTATAAACCTGGTAAAGAAACATTTGACTAAGTGTTAGTCATAAACCCTCCAATTACTGAAGAAATATTACTAATGAAACAACGCCTACAACAAGTAAGACGTAATTCTTAAGTCATACAAAAACAATTTCATCCAGTGAAAAGACATTGGGCCAAGGAAACGACCATCGAACAATTTCACAGAAAAATATGCAGATGTAAGTAACTTTCCATAGACTTTACATACATACAATCCTATTATGAAGACAGAACATCACCTTGCCAATGCAGCAGGGTCCCATGTTGATGGAACAGCCTGCTTAACATGCTCACGGAGTAACACTTGAGATTTGTCCAAAGCCACCGAGTATAATGAGATGAAAACCCCATCAAAAGCAAGGTTTTTGGTGTAGGCTGCGTCTTTCTGCCAACAGCTCGAGAATTCAAACATGGCATTGAAGAGACCTGACGGGATTTTCCCAGCCAAAGATAGTTCCTGGTTGAACTGCTCTGCCATCTAGCAAACCATAAGAAAAATGTTAACAAAATGTTAATAACTAAGGCATCCAAAATGCTATGAAGGAAATTTACTCTCTAGAACAATGTACAAGGAAACTAGATAAAGGCTTCAACAGATGGCGATCTTATCCACTCAAAACCTACAACAACACAAACCAATACTTTTCAACGAAAAGTTACCTGTTGGAAAGGAAGAATATCGGACCTAAACCGCATACGCTCCCCTTTATCGCATTTGATAGACTTGGAAACATTAGGAATGGAGATTCCACCAGGTAAAACAATCTCACAATTATCATCACCTTCTTTAATGTCAAGTAATCTAGAATCTTTGGAACCTCCTTTGCAATACTTCAACCGTAAATCAATAGCTAGATCATAACCACAGCCAATAGATCCAATCGCAACTTCAGCTGCTTTAGAAGCTGGTAGCCGAAGAGCCATGCTTCAGTACAAGACTTCTCTGTTGGCCAGACCAAAATCAAAGAAAGAGAATTAGAGCCCAGAATCAACAACACACAAAAACAATCAAAAGTCACCACTTTAGATATTTCTGAGAATTGCTGACACAAAGTGTGAATCTGACCAATAAGATCTCAATCGAAATCATAGTTTCTAAATATAGACCAAAAACTGAAGCTAGATGACCTAGGAATCTTGAACAGAAGACCAAGTCCAAAATGTCACCATATAAAATCAATTCAATAAAAGCGCAAAAGTCAAATAGAAAGACTGCAAAATAACCCTTAAAGACTTTGAAAGAAGAATATGAAAGTAATAAAGGAATATTGTAAATAGACGAAGTTGGAGCTTAAAGTACGTTTTCAAGCATATGTCTTCACCAACCGAGCTCAAAAACCGCGATCTAAACGAATCCTAAATCGAAGAACTATGATTGCAGATCCATGGAGCTCAATCATAGCAGCAAAGAGGATGAAGAAGAAGGAAGAAGAAAACCCTCAATGGTAAATTAGTTTTGTTAATCAAAAGTGATTAAGAGAGTAAGTAATAATAATGTAAGAAGGTAGATGGTAACAGGTGAAGCGAGTTAAAAAGACTCGAGGAAGAAAAGTCAACTATTGGTCAAAGAATTGGGAATTGTGTGTGGGCCCATTGATCTTCTTCCCCACTTTACTCTTCCTCCGTTGTTATTTGTTTATCATTTTGACAGCCTGTTGTTACTTTTTTATTTTATTACATTTTATTGTTGTTACATTATTACATATGCTTCGCTGGGATTTAATTTATGTTTTTTTCTTCTGTCTGAAGGGATTTTAGTAGAAAACAAAGAACCCATAACAACGACAAAAAATATTTTTCTTGCTCGAAACAAAACTTCGAGCATTTCAAAGAGAGATCTCTTCACTAACACGATGTGACAATTTTAACTATTGGCCAGAATTTAGAAAAGATAAATAAGCAATCAACGCATTTTGATAAACATTCCAAAATCATATAAGATTTGGTAGATAAAGCATACGTCGTTGTGCATTGGATACTAAAATTGCGTTGGATAGTCTCAGATTGATTGAGTCGCTATAATTGGATACCAAAAAAAGTACAAAGTTAATGACCAAAAGCATTTTAAGGTTTGAGTCACTATAATTGCGGAGGATTGCTTCAAAAGCCCCCACTTTGTACATTTTGTGTGTATCCGCAAGTACCGTGTAAGAGAAGGCTTGCATATTATTATGTATTAAACATCATCCTCTGTAACCACACTGCTTCCTTCTAACGACAAATAAATGTTGTCCACAAGCATTGCTTAAATTCATTTGTGTTCTCAAATCCAACCTACAAAATCATTTGTCTCTCCCATCGCATCCCATGTATGAATTCCAAAGCCTTCCTAGTTTGTTTTCTCATTGGCTGTCTGTGAAGTCAGCATCGATCACATCATCACCATCTCCTCCTTTACTTGAAGATGAATCTCCTGATGAAGCACCTTCGCCTCCCGGGGAAGGACCTGCACCTGGACCTCCAGCTCCAGGCTGGTTGTATAGAGACTGACCAATCTGCATCACTTCTTGGTTAAGAGCAGCCATGGCGTCTTTGATTTCTTGGGTTGATCCACTTCCTATCTTGTCTTTCAGCTCTTGTAGCTTAGCCTCCACCTTCTCTTTCACTTCACCTGGAATTTTCTCTCCTAGTTCTTTCAGTTGCTTCTCTGTCTGGTACACCACTGAATCTGCTTGGTTTTTCGTGTCGATTGCGTCTCTCTTCTCTTTGTCATCTTTTGCAAATCTTTCTGCCTCCTGGACCATTTGGTCTACCTGCAACATCCATCCACACCAACTTTTGTTACCATGATTATGAATACTAACGAAAAATAACCACTCCTATGATGATGGAGATTGCTACAGCCATTAAGTGATAGCAACAACGAGAATGCTACCAGTTAACCTATGGTATGGTATGGCTACCACTTTCATAATCAGTAGAAAATCACTAAACCTCAAAGATGGGACTGACAAAAACAAGTTATTGTTAATGAAGCAATGCGGTTTAATTCCTAAAGTGAACGCACCTCATCCTTGGGCAATGTACTTGCGCCAGTAATGGTGATGTCTTGCTTCTTTCCTGTGCCCTTGTCAACAGCACTGACAGATAGAATTCCATTGGCATCAATGTCAAATTTGACTTCGATTTGTGGAACTCCACGTGGTGCAGGGGGGATACCATCTAGACGGAAGCTACCAAGAGACTTGTTATCCCTAACAAACTCCCTCTCACCCTGCAACACATTAATCTCAACACTTGTCTGTCCATCAGCAGCAGTTGAAAAGACTTCTGATTTAGAAGTAGGCAGTGTGGTGTTCCTTGGAATAATCTTAGTCATAACACCACCTAGGGTCTCCAAACCAATCGAAAGCGGTGTCACATCAAGAAGCACAATGTCACTCACATCTCCAGCAAGAACACCAGCCTGGAGCCAGAAGAGAATGGTACTTGATAAGAATTCATTTTAGTAGAACACAACTTCTTTGCCAAAAGGTTATCAAAGGAATGACTAATGCATATTGTTAAATTCAAGACCTAAATAGGGTGAAAGATACAAGTTCAGGAGAACACACCTGGACTGCAGCACCTAACGCTACAACCTCGTCAGGATTTACTGTAACATTAGGTTCTTTCCCAGTCACCTTCCTCACGAGTTCCTGAACAGCAGGAATACGTGTGGATCCACCGACAAGGATGACTTCATCAATATCTTTGAAGCTGAGCTTTGCATCCCGCAGGGAATTCTCGACAGGAGTCCTGACCCTATAAGATAGATACATGGTAAGAATCTTAAGCCTCCATTATTAATCAAAAGCTACAAAATGAACATGTGGCAATCTGTTTACTTGACGGGCTATGAATATTAGCCATAAGAACTGTAACTAAAATTACCTGTCAAGTAAATCTGAACACAATTCTTCGAACTTGGCACGTGTGAGGGTGGTTTCTATGTGTTTAGGTCCATCAGCTGTGGCCGTGATAAAAGGTAAGCTGGGTACAGAATTCACATTAATCAGAAGCCAGATGCTTGTGAAAGTACTAAGTCAAAAAATTTAGACTGGAAAAATTAACTGTACCTCATATTTGTCTGAGTCAGTGAAGAAAGCTCAATTTTAGCTTTTTCTGCTGCCTCTGTTAACCTCTGAAGAGCTTGCTTGTCTTTCAGAAGATCTATCCCTTCGTCTTTCTTGAATTCTGCAGCAAGCCAATCAACAACTCTCTGCATTACAAAAGTTGTATCTGTCAAGTAAAGCACAGAAGAAAGAGTAAACAGATTCAATGCTCTTTGAATAAGGACTATAAAATTAAAATGTGCGTTTGACTCACCTTGTCAAAGTCATCACCACCCAAGTGTGTGTCGCCAGAAGTGGAAAGCACTTCAAACACACCATCACCAACCTCAAGCACTGCATAATAAGAAACATAACAAAAATACATATTACATGGTGCTAATACATCAAAAGACGGTACTATAGCAGCCAAAAAGAACATTCTCAAGGAGATATAGAGAGAATTTTAGCAAAGATTCAATGTCAAGTACCTGAGACATCAAAGGTACCACCACCAAGATCGAAGACTAGGATTGTTTCATTGGCTTTTCTGTCAAACCCATAAGCCAATGAAGCAGCTGTGGGCTCATTGATAATACGAAGAACTTCCAACCCAGCAATTCGACCAGCATCTTTTGTAGCTGTCCTCTGTGAATCGTTGAAGTAAGCAGGCACAGTGATGACAGCCTTGGTTACTTTGTCGTTCAAGAATCTTGATGCATCATCCACAAGTTTCCTTAGAACCTACAACAGACACAAACCAATAAGAAACAAACCATATACAGCAAACTAATGATCGACTACAATGGAACAACCACAGTCACTATTAATTCTCAATCAGAAATCCCAGAAAGACAAGATGAAGGTGACAAAACATTCCAGAAAGACAAGACAGGGAAGCATTCTAATGTGTGAAACGATATCTACTAGCTACGAATCTACCATCCACAAGTGTACCAGATAAGAATCACACATTCACCACCCAAAATTGCACCTTTATGAAACTTAACCAGATTAAACACACTACCGATTAAAATACTAGAGAAATGAATGAAAGGGAAAAACTTCAATACCTGAGCTGAAATCTCCTCAGCAGCAAATTGTTTGTTAATGGCAGGACACTCAAGCTTAACATTATTGTTCTCATCTCTAACAACTCTGTAAGAAACCTGCTTAGACTCTTCATCAACCTCGTTCATCTTCCTACCAATAAACCTCTTCACTGAGAAGAAAGTATTCTCGGGATTAACAACAGCTTGCCTCTTCGCAATCTGCCCAACAAGCCTATCACCACTCTTCGTGTAAGCCACAACAGAAGGCGTTGTCCTCTGACCTTCAGCGTTAGTCACAATCGTAGGCTTACCTCCTTCCATAGCAGCTACTGCAGAGTTAGTCGTACCCAAATCAATTCCAACAACCTTCTCGTTAACCACACGAACCGGACCAACCGCGTATCTAGAAGCGCCGCCGCCATTTCTGGTGCCCATTCTGAGAAAAGCAGAAGTGGGTGTGGAGAAAGGACCGGTTCTTGTACCGAAGAAGGCACTTCTCGGCATAAAGGTACCGCCTTTACCATTGAGATTTCTCTTGGAAGAAGAAGAAGAAGCGAATCCAATTCCGCCGAGAACGTGGATTTGGGCGGCTGAAGATGCCATTTTTCGAGCTAAGCAATAGAGAAGTAAAGGTAACGGAGGGAAGCGGAGAGTGCAAGGAGGGTTTGAAGCTGAAAAACCCTAAGGGAAAGTAGGAGGAAGAGATATAGAAGGCAGAGAAGATAAGAGGAAGGTGGGAGAAAGAGGGAGAGAAATTGTGGACCCCACTTGAAGTTTCGAGAAGAGAAGATGGATGGGCTTCAATAGGCCAACAAGTGTTTGTGAGTTTGACACCCATTACTAGAGACTTGTGGTGAGAAACATCTACACTTTTCACTAAAGCCCACCATCTCTTAAACCTCTCAAATGCCACGGATCACTTAGCTTGAGATTTTGAGGTACGTTTTGGGTGAACCAACCAAGAAAGAGAAATGATGATGGTATTTGATGGGTTGTTTGCTAGAACCTTTATACGACCGTTTTTGTTCATATAGACATAGTTTACACTACCGATCCAGTTTGATGTCTGAGACAATAGCAATAGACTTTTTTTTAACTCTTGGAATACTTGTTGGTAAATGCGGTGGCGACATTTTTGTCATAAACTTGTCTTTTGATTATGGGTATTATCCCTAATTACTGTATATACCTCAAAGTTCATGGACCAAAGAGTTACCAAATAAATTCGAATAAAAATAAATAAATTCGAACTCCATGTGCAAGTGCATTGGGCTGGACGACTCTCTCTCGAGTTTTACACAAAAGGACAATCTTGGAGTCAAGGATCCTCATCATCTTCCAAATAAAGTAATATTTAGTTTATTCATCTTATTGCTTGTATGATAATTTGTTAAATTCTATCTTTACACAGTTTTCTTTCTTTGTTATCTTTCGACGGATTCAGACGCACAAACCACAATGGGTCTACTACTACTATAGTTATAGAAGTAAGTGGGTTGTGACTTTCAGTAAAAGATACATAAAAGAAAATCTAAATCGTGTAATATATCACATCTCACTAGTCATCAAGAATGCAAAATACGTTAAACCACTGATCCAATACACAAAGCGATCGATAAAACTATAAAGAAAAATTTCTTGTATTAAACGTTTCATGAAAAAGATGGACTCTAATCGAAAATAACAATGAGATCTATTATATGATAGATATGGAGGTAGAGGAAACAAAAACTGGTTTCACGAGATCCCAAAAAAACGCTTACAAGCCTTTACGAATGCTTTTTTCTTGAAGTTGTTGCTCTTCTTCTTCTTGTGCACCTTCTCTTTATCATCATCATCTTCGTCTTCATCTCCTTCATGGAAAGGAAGCGGCCAAGTCGTGGCAGAGCTCTGGTCATAGATTCTACAGTAGCGTTCAGAGACAGACGAAGATCTTCTCATAGACATCTTTATTGGTGAAGGAACCGCTTGTGCTGATGCAGACACTGACCTGTTCCTGCTCAGCTTCGGTTTCATTTCAGCAGGTTCAAGATCGGGCTTCTGAATCTGAGGATCGACCACCGGGTGGTCCGGCTCAAGTTTCTGGTCTGTTGAATCCATCTTGGAATAGCCACTCATGATTTGTTCTCTCTTTCTTCTTCTTCTTCTTCTGATATATGTTTTGATAGTGAATGGACTTCTAAGCTATAGTAGTATCGCATATATATATAAATGTGTCGAGAGGTTCATGAATAGAGTAATTTTTATCAGAATGAGATCCGCACAATATTACAGCTGGTGGAGATTGTAAGCAACGTTTTTAACACAGGGCATGTGCACTTGTCTGGCAAATGTTTGGCATTACATATAGCATTCATACTTGGTGTCTCAAAAATGTGTTAAAATAAAATAATTGGGAGACAAACAGGTGAAAAGATTTACGTTATGCTAGCTGCTCAATAGTCAATTACTCAATAATAGTGTAGATTAGAGACAACTTTTACTTATTCGTTACTCTGTGATTTATTCACTACAACTACAAGAAAACATGCTATTAACAATAGAAATATCTGTTGTCTCTAATTACTTATTCGTTACTATATGATTTATATATATATATATATATATATCACTACAAGAAAACATGCTATTAACAACAGAAATATCCGTTGTTAAATTTTGTCGTTTATAAATTATAGCAACATATCCATAAAAAAAAAACACTTTGTTTGAGTAATAAACTAACAACGAATTTCAAATGTAATATGGCAGAGAGGAATAAAAGACAAACTAATTGAAGATATTGGTTTTCATATCCTAAGAGGCTAAGACATATTTACAGTGTTCCTAATTAATCCAAGTGTTAGAAAAAAAATTTTATTTAAAAATATAGATTTTTTTTAAAAAGAATTATTTTAAGTTCCTATGCATTTTATTAATTAATAATGATGAATTGTATACTCCAAGACAAATAATTGAATACTATTGAAATGATGCATCTGTAATCAAATTTTAATTTGTTTGCTTAATATGTGTGAAAATCTTAGAAACTTGGATTTATAAGGAATAAAACGGATTATTAGTTTTCTCATTTATTAATAGTTTCATAGTTTGTGGTATTTGAAGAAGGATAACATATATTATGTGCTCTTTGAATATAGTTTTTGAATTTGTGGTATTTTGACCAAAAAACAATTTGTAATATTTTTACAGTAATCTTCGTTATTTTTGATTTTACAAAAACCTATAAAATACTATACGTAAAAAGAATAAATAGTGAAAAATCTTCCGAAATGAACTGAAATAAAAAGGTCTAAATGTGACGCAAGGACTAGTGGTGTTTGAGAGGAATTGCTATTTGCAAAGTTGTATTTGGAGCTTAAAACCCTAAACCCAGAAATCCCCAACTCTTAAACTTGAGAAGATGATGGCTGATGACACTGAACTCGTCAGTAACACTGACCAGAAGATGGAAGACGCTTCAGCCGAAAACCCTGCCCGAGCTGATCCCCCCTCATCGGATGATTCCGGCGATTCTGATTCCGACTCAGAAGATGAAGCCGAGTCGAATCAGCAGATTGTAACCTTGGAGTCGGAGCTCTCCGCTAATCCTTACAACTACGATGCTTATGTCCAAGTAACAATCACTCTCTCTACCTTCCCTTTTGCTACAAAATGTCGTTTTAGCTCACTCAGCACCTAGCAGGAAAGCAGAATTTGCTAATCTTCATTTCAGATTTCCTTGGGAGAAAATGATATTGCTTGTGTATTTGGAAAACCTTTGAGTTGTGTCTTCTCTCTTGTTGGAAGATGGATGGTTTTCTCTTGGCTACATTTGTTTCTGACTTTTTTGCTTTCTTATTTCAGTACATTAAGCTTCTCAGGAAAACAGCCAACCTTGAAAAGCTAAGACAAGCAAGGGAAGCTATGAGTGCCATATTTCCGTTGAGTCCTTCCTTGTGGCTTGAATGGGCAAGGGATGAAGCGTCTTTAGCCGCTAGGTAAATTTTTTCTTGCGCTTCTTTGGCTCATACTTCCGGTTTTATTGTAGGCTTCAGATGGTTTCCTTTGATCATTATTTGTTACAGTTCAAGCATGCAATTTTTAACACACCCTCTGAAACTGTTGTTATATTTATCCTTGCAGTGAGAATGTGCCTGAAATTGTGATGCTTTATGAACGGGGACTTTCTGATTATCAGGTATGTTCTCTTCTGTACTGGATCCAACAGCTTGAATAAAAAAGCTTCGTTAGGCTTATATATTATTACCATTTTGTTAGAGATAGATAGACTGAATAAATACTCTGGTATGCTATATCGATTTGTTCTGTTATTTATCTTTGTATTTCAAATTTCTTCCTCAATTGATTATAAAGACAGTGATACTTTATAATCGATCATTCAACTAGTAATTCGTTCCACATTGAATTAATAAGCTAATAGCTTTTCTTTTATGCAGTCTGTATCTCTTTGGTGTGACTACCTGAGCTTTATGCTAGAATTTGATCCATCAGTGCGTGGATACCCATCTGAAGGTATTTCCAAAATGCGGAGTCTTTTTGAACGTGCTATTCCGGCTGCGGGCTTCCATGTTACTGAAGGCAATAGAATATGGGAAGGATATAGAGAATTTGAGCAAGGTGTCTTAGCCACTATCGACGAGGCTGACATTGAGGTTGGATCCATTTCTTGATTTTGTTCATCTACATTCGTTCACTGTAGTCTAGCAGCATGTTAGCAAGAATTGTGTTCTAGGATGATTCCTTTACTAAGTGAAATAGAAGTATGGTAGTGGGTTGCTGCGCATAGTTTTCAGTGGAAAGAACTAACATCTTGTTATTAACGAGAGATAGTGGTTGCTATGTAAATATCATTTAGGTCTCTAGGCTCTAAAGTAGAAATAAATCAGTTTATGCACATCTCTTTATAGTTCTTTTGTGGCATCATGAATTTTTAGTTTTATTTTACAGGAGAGAAATAAGCAGATACAAAGGATCAGAAGCATATTCCACCGTCACCTGTCTGTTCCTCTAGAAAACTTGAGCTCCACCCTTATTGCTTACAAGACTTGGGAGTTGGAACAGGGCATTGACCTTGATATTGGATCTGATGATTTGAGTAAGGTTTCTCATCAGGTTGCTGTTGCAAACAAGAAGGCACAGCAGATGTATAGTGAACGTGCCCATCTTGAAGAAAACATATCTAAGCAAGATTTATCTGACACGGAAAAGTTTCAGGAATTCATGGTACGTATTGTTTATCGTGCAGTTGATATATATCATAAATGTTGTGTAGAAGTTGGATTCCATATGCCTACCATTAGTGCTCATATTGTGTGAAAGATTCGGAATCTGCAGACTTGGGCATGTTTTTTTGCTACTGTTGCATCCTTTTTGTTCTTGTTATTGGCTTTACCAAGTAAACGATGTTATCTATATGAAAACGTGATGATTGTAATTATTTCTTTGTAGAATTATATAAAGTTTGAGAAGACTTCTGGAGATCCTACCCGAGTTCAAGCTATATATGAACGTGCTGTGGCTGAATACCCGGTTTCAAGTGACTTGTGGATAGACTACACCG
Organism: Arabidopsis thaliana; assembly: GCF_000001735.4. Lineage (NCBI taxonomy): Eukaryota > Viridiplantae > Streptophyta > Magnoliopsida > Brassicales > Brassicaceae > Arabidopsis > Arabidopsis thaliana. The sequence goes on along the minus strand of NC_003075.7, from coordinate 12,585,133 downwards.
TGTATCTTGATAAAACTTTGAAGGTCTGTCAAGAACTTGTTGTGTAGCGTTTTTTTGGCATTTTATCTATCATCTTCTTGAAATTGTCTTTTTATGGTGCTGTTTCTTACAATTTTTACTTGATCTGTATAATTGACTTTCTGCTTCAGGTTGGAAAAGCTATAACGCATGCCTATTCTAGGGCGACTAGAAGTTGTCCATGGACTGGAGATCTTTGGGCACGTTATTTACTTGCTTTAGAGCGTGGTTCTGCATCCGAGAAAGAGATTTATGATGTAAGTCTCAACTTGTTAAAATTGAAAAACAAAAGAAATATAGTGAAGGAAAGGATACTTGCCCTAACATTGATTTATGTCTGTCATCTTCCTCTTACCATATCCGATGCGTTATGCTATGTGATTTTCAGAAAGTTATGCTGAGAATATTCTATTATTCAAATTGTTGCGTACAGGTCTTTGAGAAGTCATTGCAGTGCACATTTTCCTCCTTTGAAGAGGTACACCTTTGCTTTCATGATTATTTATTCAGTTTCTAGCATGTATATATTAATCTCTATCCACGTATTTCTTACGAGTTGTTTCTTATCAGTACCTGGATTTATACCTCACTCGAGTAGATGGCCTGAGAAGGAGAATGTTATCAACTAGGATGCTAGAGGCTTTGGACTATTCTCTGATAAGAGAAACTTTTCAGGTTTGTCTGCTGCCTTTACCATCAATAGTATTCTCAAATTCTTGTTCTCAGCTTTCAAGATATTGGTATCCTTGCAGTTCTTTTAGTTAATTGCATTCTCTTCGTAGCTTTCCATATAAGAGTCTATATAGGATTATCTTTTCTGTAAGAATAGTGTTCTTTTGTGTAGCTTTTCTCCTGATTTAGATATCTTCTGAAACACTCGAATTAACTCAATGTTTCTTTCTGTCAGCAAGCATCAGATTACCTAACGCCTCACATGCAAAATACAGACAGTTTGCTACATTTGCATACTTATTGGGCTAACTTGGAACTTAATATTGGAAAAGATCTAGCTGGCGCACGAGGTGTTTGGGATAGCTTTCTGAAGAAGAGGTTTTGCAATCTCTACCCTTTATATTGATTAATTACAGATTTAAACTTGAAATAATTCAGGCAAATTATAGCATTTGTCAGCATAAGGCAATCTGGTTCACTTTGGTTCATCTTACCTTGTTCTCTCCAGTGGTGGGATGCTAGCAGCCTGGCATGCATACATTGATATGGAAGTGCATTTGGGGCATATAAAGGAAGCTAGGTCTATTTACCGGAGGTGCTATACAAGAAAGTTTGATGGAACTGGCTCAGAAGTATGCACTCGATTCTTTCTTGTTTAATGTGTTACTGTAACTTCTTTTCTTGTTATCTAAGGAGGATTATTTGACTCGAAACACATTCTTTAGCTTCACTTGCAACTGAAACGACCGTCTATTAAATGAAAAGTAGAGAAACTGAGAAACAGTGTATAAATGGAGCAACTGCAATGCAAGCGCGTTTAGATTGAGGGTTTTTCTGTTTTTGATGGTTTAGGCATGTTTACAATACATGACATTTCTTTGAAACATGAGAGCACTGTATGCCTGAGTTGTCATCTCTAATTTCTAAATGCCTATACTCACTTCCTAAGAAGAGCAATTTTCCAGGACATATGCAAAGGATGGTTGCGCTTTGAGAGGGAGCATGGGGATTTGGAACATTTTGACCTAGCAGTTCAAAAGGTATTGTTTACTGTTTGGCATTTCCAGAATATGATGAATATTGATATATTTTGTTGGGTTTGAATTTTTTTGTTAACTCTTATGTGATAAATACATTAGATCGATCTGTTAACTTAATTTTTGATTCATAGCTACTGTGATGTTCTTGGCTTCTTATGTTCAGTTTCCCTATATTTGACCCTGATGGGCAGTTATAAGAGCGATGCATTGTTTGCTAAAAAAGAATGCAAAAAAAGTTGTGGAAGCTGTAAATTATACGAGTTGCTTGATTTTTATTCTGCAGGTTATGCCACGCTTGGAAGAGCTACAATTGATGAGGTTACAACAAGAGTCTACACCAGTCAAACCGTCAGCTGGTCTGAAAGAGCATAGCTCACAAAAGAGAAAAGCAGAACAGAATGTAGAAGAAGAGTCTTTGGCTAAGCGGCAGAAGAGGAAAAGTCAAAAAGAAGTGGACCTAGGTGGTCAGAGTGCAACTGTACCAGCAACAAAAAACGTTAAAGCAGAGAATGGAAAAACAGCTGATTCAGATAAAGAAGAGACAGAAGATGCCAAACCACTGAAGCCGAAAGTTTATAGAGACGAGTGTACAGCTTTTATTTCGAATCTCAGTGTCAAGGTAAGTATATAGGCTTCATGTAAAATTTACGAAGACAATCTACTGAAAAAAGCTACTGTGTGGGGATTTTCAGATATTAAGCTACTAATTGTTGTTGGTAGGCACAAGAGGAAGATATACGTAAATTCTTTGGTGATGATGGTGGGGTTGATTCCATTCGCATTCTCCATCACAAAGACACTGGAAAACCAAGGGTCTCTCTCTTACACACACCTTCTGCATGTGATGTCATCTTCTGCTGTCACTGTTAATGAATCTGGGAATTTCCCTGTTTCCATGTGATCATGTTTAGATGAAGTCATGTTGAGACTTAAAAATTGCAGCCATCAGATAACTTCTGTTCAATTATACTCTCTATAGGGGTTGCAGGGAAGAAAGTTTTGTAATAAATTTTTCCATCTGAAATGATTAGCAGGAACTGTTCACCATATATGGCAGTTAGATGCATAAGACAAACTCCTAGTTTCTGTTTTAGTGAATTATGCTGATATGGTGGCTTAATAAGCTTGCTTGATCCTCTTGTTTCCCTCAGGGACTGGCATATGCTGATTTTGTGGATGATGAACACCTTGCAGCAGCTATAGCAAAGAACAGAAAGATGTTTTTTGGTAAGAAGATCAGCATAGCACGGTCAAATCCAAAGAAGGGTAAAAAAGAATTCACTCGGCGTGGAAATGGTTAGAATCTATCTCTCTTGTTTGTTTTCCTCATAATGTAGCCAGCCATGTATTGAATTCGTATCTACTTCTGGTATAAATAATTTTAAACTAGTCTGATTATTCTTCAGTAGATGGTTCTGGGAATTCAAAGGACCCTTCCCTGATTTCTGAGAAGGCGAAAGCACCACTTGGTGGAGAAACTGAGGGTGAAAGGAAAGGAAATGAAGTGGAAGTGAGGGGTAAGAACACGTTTGCTGTCCCAAGAAATGTTAAACCACTCGGCTACACGACACCTAAACCCAGCGCAGATGAGACACCAAAATCAAATGATGAGTTCAGGAATATGTTCCTTAAAAAGTGAGACTTTTGCTTGGTCCCTATCTTCCTTCCCTTAGATACTTGTCTTGTTCTACTTTTCGGAAGTAATCTTATGTTGTAGACCAGCAACATCGGATCTGCTACTCTCTTTTGTCAAGATAACTAGTTGAGCTTCTATATAACTAATATATAAATTTAAGTCTTGCTAGACGACCATGTTAATATGTTTTGATGTTATCTTTCATTTAGTTTGATGTTAGAACCATATATATTTTGAGAGCTTTGCCAAGTGAATTATTCATGTTTTCTTTGAAGAGAAGGAACTAAACCCCTTGTCATGAAGCAACCTTTACAAGCAAAAAATTTCACTTTGTACACTGGGAATCTTCTGTAGTGACTGCCAAACAAAACAAACGTATATAGAAAAGCGATGTCACATTCATATAGTGGCAAAGCTTGTAGGACCTCTGCAAGATAGTGATAATTTAACGGTCACAAAGATTGGAGATCCGAAAAGATTAATAGGAAATGATGCTTTTGACTTTTTGTTCTTCAACGGTTACAAAATAGTAGTATCCTTTTGATACAAAACGCAGTGACCATTTTCTTAAGCATTAACATTACTCAATGAAGATTATGAAAGCAATGAAGAAGCTCACGTTCTGGTCAAGAAAGAAGAGGAAACGTAAGCAAGCTTGCCCATCTCAGCCTCACCATTGCTCTTGTGAGTACTCTTCCACGGCAGTAGCGGTGTTGGTTGAGCCCACAGCGCCTCCTCTTCCGTATTGGTTCGATGAGACTCGGAGTCTTTGTCCCCCAGAGACATCATCATTTCCTTGGACTACTCATCACTTACCTCACCAACAAGAAGAAACCATCGTTGAAGCAACCCCGTTGTTGTCTCAAGTGTCTGATCTTCGCATCTACCAGTCTTATCAACAGTACATGGTGCCGAATCCAACTAGTAACGTCCACTTTGTAGAACCAGCTACAGCAAAGAGATCAGTGGGAATATTCGGTTGTGTCATCGAGTTAAGTTCGAGTCTAGTTCGTTGTTTCATACCGTAATTTGAGCAGTTTTATGGAAACCAATTTGCGAGAATAATTCAACATCTTTTAACATGTTACGTGTATCATCTTTGCATCTTCTCAATTACATAAGCATCGAGTTAAGGTCATAATCTTTTTAGAAATGTAAAATAATAAAACAGGTTGTAATACAATAATTTTTGATGGTATTTTGAAATTTTCTTTTATCTTATAACATAAGGTCGTGAAATCCACCTAATTGGTTTCTGGCGTAAATGCATTTACCCTCTAATTATAAAAACAAAGTGGATTACAGACAAACATTTCTTCTGCAATAAAATCATGAATTCACCTAATTGGTTTTCTGACGTTAAAACATTACCCAAAACAACAAAGTGGGCCTACGGACCAAATTCCAGCTATAAAATAATTAAAGTAATATTTTTAAAAAAGGACATAAAGTCCAATGCACGACCGAATGAATTCCACGTGGCAAAATACTGAGTTAACTTACACTTCTTCACTTGCACTTTCCACATCACACACGCCTCACTTACCCTAAAACCACAGGAACACTCCAAAACTCTTCCTCTTCCTCTTCCCTCAGAAATTTCAGCAAATCTCATCGGATTTTGACTGATCATTATGTACGGACGTGATCCATGGGGTGGTCCTCTAGAGATCAATGCGGCGGACTCCATGACAGACGACGATCGTAGTCGAAACCTACAAGACCTTGACCGTGCGACTCCTTCGCGGCCACTCGACGAAACGCAACAGAGTTGGCTTCTTGGACCAAAAGTGCTTAAGAAGAAAAAGTACGTCGATCTTGGATGTATCTTAGTCAGCCGTAAGATCTTTCTTTGGACTCTTGGAACCATTGTAGTAACTGCTCTTCTCTCTGGATTCATAACTTTGATCGTTAAAACATTGCCACACCACCACCACAAGGAACCACCACCGGATAATTACACTATCGCTCTCCGTACAGCTCTCAAGTTCTTCAATGCTCAACAATGTAAGCACTAAAACTTTGAGATTTTTTCTTCATGTCTCAATTTTGATTTCTTATGTGATGTTGATGTTGCTTTGCAGCTGGGAAACTTCCAAAGAACATTTATAATGTATCATGGAGGCATGATTCTTGTCTACAAGATGGTAAGGGAGATCCAGGACAATGCTACAAAGATTTGGTAGGAGGTTACTATGATGCTGGAGATTCTATCAAATTCAACTTCCCAATGTCTTATGCTATGACTATGTTGAGCTGGAGTGTAATCGAATACAGCGCAAAGTACCAAGCTGCTGGCGAGCTTGAACATGTTAAAGAACTCATCAAATGGGGAACTGACTACTTTCTCAAGACTTTCAATAGTAGTGCTGATAACATCTATGTTATGGTGGAACAGGTAAGAAAAAAAAAACAGAGTTTAGAAAAACTTACTTACTTCGCTGTTTCAGCTACTAACGTTTGCTTTTTCATAGGTCGGATCTGGAGTTAGCGGTAGAGGAAGTGAATTGCACAATGACCATTACTGTTGGATGCGTCCTGAGGATATTCATTATAAAAGGACTGTATCTCAATGTTACAGTAGCTGCTCTGATCTTGCTGCAGAGATGGCAGCTGCTCTGGCTTCTGCATCCATTGTATTCAAGGACAACAGATTATATTCGAAAAATCTTGTTCATGGTGCTAAGACGCTTTATAGGTTTGCAACTACTTCTAGGAATAGATACAGTCAAAATGGTAAAGAGTCTAGCAAATTTTATAACTCTAGCATGTTTGAGGATGAGCTATTATGGGGTGGTGCTTGGCTGTATTATGCTACTGGAAATGTAACTTATCTAGAACGAGTTACCAGTCACCACATGGCTGAGAAAGCTGGTGCCTTCGGGAATAGTCCTTATTATGGCGTATTTAGCTGGGACAACAAGCTTCCAGGGGCTCAGGTTAGTTACTCTATGAGACATTCTTTGTTCTGTTTTTGGAATTTGTAGTCAATGCTTAGTTTCTGGATTTATGTGGTCTTTTGAAGTTGCTGTTAACACGGATGAGGCTGTTTCTGAGCCCTGGATATCCATATGAAGACATGTTAAGCGAATTTCATAACCAAACAGGCAGAGTTATGTGCTCTTACTTGCCTTATTACAAGAAATTTAACAGAACCAATGGTGAGTTGTCTGTGAATTTGAGGATTTGCACACGTTTTGAAAACGTGATCAAGAAAATAATCTCGGTATCATCTCTGCAGGAGGTTTGATTCAGTTGAACCATGGAGCTCCACAGCCTCTTCAATATGTTGCAAATGCGGCTTTCTTAGCGGCACTATTCAGTGATTATCTAGAGGCTGCTGATACTCCCGGATGGTACTGTGGTCCTAACTTCTATACTACTGAATTCCTACGCAACTTTTCAAGATCGCAGGTATGATTCACAAATGAAGGAAAACAAACAAGATTTTGAAGGAGCTTATCTGATGGAACTTTGTGTCTTTTGTTTTGGCAGATTGATTATATACTTGGTAAAAACCCTCGGAAGATGAGTTATGTTGTGGGTTATGGGCAACGGTACCCGAAACAAGTGCATCACAGAGGAGCTTCAATTCCAAAGAACATGAAAGAAACCTGCACAGGAGGATTTAAATGGAAAAAGAGCAAAAAGAATAACCCAAACGCTATTAATGGAGCAATGGTTGCTGGACCAGACAAGCATGACGGATTCCACGACATACGAACAAATTACAACTATACAGAGCCGACTCTAGCGGGAAATGCTGGTCTAGTCGCCGCTCTGGTGGCTTTATCAGGGGAAAAAGCGGTTGGTGGTATTGACAAAAACACTATGTTCTCTGCCGTACCTCCATTGGTTATGGCTACACCGCCGCCTCCAGCACCTTGGACACCTTGAAGAAAAATAAAACTTTTCGAATGTAATAAGTCATTTTTTTGCCTTAATAAAACGTAGCTTCAAGTCAGAAAAAGTAGTTTTCTTTAGCTTAATACAAAAAATGCGGTCTGAGAAACCAAACATTTATTGTTTTCTCTCTGGGTTTGTGAGGTATACAGTGTATTATTCTTTGTTTTCTATTTTGTAAGCAGTTGAGTGAGACCGAAGAAAGGTTTTGTGCTTTAGTAATAGATAGATAACCCAAATGTTGTTCTTTCTCTCTATTCTTTTCCCTCGTCTTCTTCCGCGTTTATTCTCTGCCTTAAATAATAATAATATTAATTCAGAGTTGTCTCCATCTTGGAGGTGCAGAAATGGCAGAAGCAAGGTCTGGTTCTCTTGAGTATACACCCACATGGGTCGTTGCGTTTATCTGTTTCATCATTGTTCTCTTATCTCTTCTCGCTGAACGTGGTCTTCATCATCTTGGAAAGGTCCAATATCACTATCTCTGTTTGTAGTAATCTTGAGGTTTTAAGTTAAAATCTTTTTCCAACTTTCCGTTCTCTCTGTTTCAGTGTCTGAAGCGTAGGCAACAAGATGCCTTGTTCGAAGCCTTGCAGAAACTCAAAGAAGGTATTGTACTTCTTCCCTAAACATGAAATGGTTGATTTGATTACACCTGACACCTGACCATATTGATGTCCTGACACAGAATTGATGCTTCTTGGATTTATCTCCCTGATGTTAACGGTATCTCAGGCCGCAATTCGGCATATCTGTGTCCCACCAGCTCTTGTAAACAACATGTTTCCCTGTAAGAAGCCATTGGAGGAGCATCATGCGCCTAAATCATCTCATTCGATTATCAACAATGCACGACATCTCCTTTCAACAGGAGAAAGTCCAGACCATTGTGCTGCCAAGGCAATCATTCTTTGCTGTTTTGCTAGTTTCCTTTCTCTTACTGGATCTCTTTCTATTAACCATTGATCTCTTGGTATGGCTGCAGGGGCAGGTTCCATTAGTATCTGTGGAAGCGTTGCATCAACTCCATATCTTCATCTTTGTGCTAGCGGTTTTTCACGTCATCTTCTGCGCCTCAACCATGGTTCTTGGAGGAGCAAGAGTAATACCACTTGCTTTTATAGCTTTTTGCTCAAGTTACCAAACAACATTAAACCCCTTTATTTCAAAAGCTGGCTCTGATTAATTTTATTGATGTGAAATAATATGTAGATACAACAATGGAAACATTGGGAGGATTGGTTCAAGAAACGTCCTTCTCAAAAGGGTGAGCGAGATTCCACAATAGTAATTAACAGTTACTTTGTACCTTAACACACGCAAAGTACATAACATAATGTCGCAGGCACTACAAGGCGTGGTCATCATGCTCATGCTCACGAGTTATTCAGTGCAAATCACGAGTTCTTCGAGATGCATGCTGGAGGATTTTGGAGAAGATCTGTTGTCATCAGCTGGGTGGTGAGTAATGGATATATATACTACTGCCAAAAGTATAACACATGAATCAAATTATATTCTAATGAGATTAGCCAATGTGTACTGTTTGTTGCAGAGATCATTCTTCAAGCAGTTTTATGGTTCTGTCACCAAATCAGAATACATAGCTCTGCGACAAGCATTCATCATGGTCTTACTTTTACTGTCTTATTCCAACATCTTATTTAGGTTACTAAATCTCTTATGTAACAATACTTATACTTTTCTTACCTTGCTAGAGTCATTGCCGCACAAACCCATCATTTGATTTTCACAAGTACATGCTAAGAACACTGGAAATAGATTTCAAGAAAGTTGTGAGCATAAGGTAAAATAATCAAATCAGCTCTCTAAACAGACAAACCAATTTATGGCTTAATGAGTTTTGTCTGACACCTTTTTGTTGATGTCATACATAATTATAAAGTTGGTATCTATGGCTCTTTGTCGTCGTCTTTTTGCTGCTCAATGTTGGAGGATGGAACACTTACTTCTGGTTATCTTTCTTGCCTTTGATTGTAAGTTCTTATATATGATTGGGCTCTTTTGTCACTTTTGATCTCATTTTATCTTTTTGAATAGTTAAAAAGTGTTTCAAAAATGCAGTTGTTACTAATGGTGGGTGCCAAGTTGGAATATATAATAAGTAGCTTAGCTTTGGATGTTTCCGAGAAGCGAAGCCGCGCGGAAGAAGCAGTGATCACACCTTCTGATGAACTCTTTTGGTTCCATAGGCCAGGCATTGTTCTCCAACTCATCCATTTCATTCTCTTTCAGAATTCATTTGAGATTGCTTTCTTCTTCTGGATTTTGGTACGTTTTCTTTCAACCCTCAGCTTCACTTTCTTTATCTTCCACAATTTTTGAACCATCGCATTCTTATTTACGAGTTATCCATCGTATCATCAGTTCACATACGGAATACATTCATGTATCATGGAGAAACTAGGCTACCTTATCCCAAGACTCGTCATGGGGTAATATATGAACTCTTTTAAATCTAAATATCAACCTTCAAAAGGTCTAATTAATATTTTTGGTTCGATCTTTGTTCATACAGAGTGTTAGTCCAAGTGCTTTGCAGTTACAGCACATTACCACTATATGCCCTTGTTACACAAGTAAGTGACACATATATATTCACATGTTTACACCAATTCACAACAAATTTGAATCAATTGTTGTTGTTGTTTTGCTCGGTTTTTAAAAGATGGGTAGCAAATTCAAGAAAGGGATATTCGACAATGTAGTACAGTCCACACTGGAAGGATGGTTAGAAGATACGAGGAACAGAGGCGAATCCACGAGCGAGGCTCATAGGATAGAGATGCAACCTACAACTCCTGAATCTTATAATGTCCAAAGTGAAAACCCTTAATTAAGTTGCAATTTGTGTCGTAATCCAATAAGGCTATCCCTTTATTATTTCACATTTAGAGCTCTCATCAGAGGATTGTGTGCATCTATGACATTGACGCCAACGTTCCTTTCTACTTTTGAGGCTACTAGATTAAGTTGACTTGTTACTTTTTATAAGAAAGCTTCGATGATACATGGATTGATATATAATTAAAAAGCTTCTATGTTATTTACTTTCACAACGTTTAAATTTTCAATGATGTTATCGGATGTAGCTTAATTTTTCAGAGTGGCAAATTTAAATTTTTATATAAGTACCTTTTTTTGTTGATAAGATAAATTTATCCCATCTTCTAAAGAGAAGAACTTTAGAATTGCTTTTAAATAAGATAAATTTTATATTTTAACAATAACAAATTACTCGAACTCATTGTCATTTTTCAATTTAATACTTAAAACGATTTGTAGACGTTATAGAATTTCTAAAAAGGTCGTTAACTTTGTAAGGGAGAAAAATACTAAATAACATTGCATTTGAACGTTTTCTTTTACTAATCTCTAAAATAAAATAAAAAATATGGAATGCTTTTTTTTTTTTTTGACTAAGTGAATGACTTTTTAAATTCTATTAATGGATATGTTGTAAAATACTCTTTTTGTATCACTTTAAGTGATGTTTAAAGGTTTTATACACAAATTAAGAAAACACATAATTTGTGTATCACTTTAATCCTACCTCTTTTACATATAATACAATTAAACAAATTTTAACTAATTAGATAACATACTCTAAAATATGATTGGTCTAAAAAATTTTAAAACATCTTTTTAAAAAAAGTCTCTAAAACATCACTTAAAAGTGATATTGAAGAGTTATAACGCAATGATGCATGAATAGCTGATTTTCTTGGTAACAAAATTTTGTAGTAAAGCTTTAAATTTTTTACTAAATGTTGAAGTACTTTACACTTGAATTTATAGCCGTTAACATAATCATAAACATTGTCAACTTTGTTGGAAAAAACACACTTAAAAGGATAACGACATTGCATCTGAGGTTTTTCACTAATGCTGAAATAAATACTTATTAGAGCTACTTATTATTTGATCGACAACTTTTCTAGTTTCTATAAACGTGTGTTAAGTTGATTTGACTATGTAATCTACAAATAGTTCTTTTTTTTTTTGTTTAACGAAATTTGAATTGCAATTTTTTCCAATTACCAGCATAGCATTATGGTCAGTTGAATCTAAATTAACTGATAATTTCCCTAAAAACTCAAATAGTTCTGCAAGTAAGAAAAGAATCAGAGATTTGACAAAAATAGTGCACTAAATATATATTATCCTAGAAATAAATAAACAGAAAAGGACATTCACATGATTCAACTTCCATCAAGATCCACAACGTTCCTCTCTCGTCTTTATCTCCCCTCCCTCTATTTCCTCCAATCAAAAAGAAAGATAAAGCAAAAGCTTTTCAAAAAGAAAAGAATAAAAAAGTGCAGTGCGGGCCCACTCTGTCGTTGACTAATCTGGATAGTGGTCACACACAGACAGTTCCCCTCAAACTCGAGAAACTAAAGAGTTTTGTCATGATTCATCGTCGTCGTCTCGAGAACCAAAGCATGGTTGTGGTCTCCTTCGTACGTCACGATTAGCATCATCGCATCATCTAGTGCACGCTCCACATGCTTACGCGCCGGACAACCTCTTACACTGCTGCACTTGTAATATCCCCTGTCATAACCATTACACCGAGTCCTCCCCAGTTAGTTCGAGTTCTTATTAATTAATGAGAAAAGAAATAGTCAACTTAACTCTCGGCTTTCTATTTCAAATTTATTCTATAGGAAACAACAAGTCAAAAAGAGCGTGAAACTGAACCCACTACTGTACTACTAGACAACATGTTTGGTACAACCGATATAGAAAAAAACAATATTGACAATCTCTCTGGTACTAATATTGACAATACACAAGTTGCTTAATTTTCTAGCCAATATTTGATTTTTGGTGTTGAATCTAGTGAGTGATTGTGATGTATGTGTAGAGTATATATATCGATGGTAAAAAATGTAAAAAATAATTACCGAGGATGAGGAGAGCCTTTGATTGGTTTTTGACCATATTTTCTCCATGAAAACTCATCTGATGGTATATCAGCCATTTTGCTACTTACTGCTGGAACTCTAATCACTCTTTTTACTCTTGATTTCCTGATTTTTTTACACAAATTATAATTAACGTTTTATTAATCAAATCTCAAGATTTAGATCTAAAATAAGATTAATTTTTAATAATAGAAGTTGAATCAAAACCTTTTCTTGGAGCAATGGCAACGGCTTGAGGGAGATGAATTACATCTTCTCTTCAACGAAGCTGATGATAAAGGAGGTTTACCTCTCGAACCAGAGAGCTGAGATGGGTTAGTGAACTCGAATCCTGATGACATGTGAGTACTATCGGTGTCACATCTATGAGAAGACATGAATGAGTTCGTCGCTGAGACTGGTGGTGACGGCGCAAAGTTTATCGTTGACGGTGCTCCGTTTGCGAGCATCGGAGGAGATGAAGAAGACGAACCGTTCTTTGTTTGATTCTGATTGTTGTTGTTATTGTGTGATAGAGGAGGACGACGATGAATTGGTGTTGGACAATAAACTCTAAACGCAGATCCACCACCGTGATATTGCTCTGTTTTCTGTTTTGTTAACACGGAGCTTGTTTCTGGCTTCTTCTCCTCCACCTCCACCTCCTCCTCAACCACCGGCGTTTGCTTAAACGGCGTTTGCGTTGACGCGGGAGCTCGTCTGAATCTAGCGTGTCCGGTTCTAGATCTACCGAGTAGAGAAATGACCTTCTTGAAGCTGTTAACGGCGACGTCAGTCACCGCGGTTATCTCCGTCTGACTCTTCTCCGTTGGTTGTTGACTTTGACCGATCAGTTTAAGAAACTCCTCCACACCGTGAATCCCTGCAGAAGCAGCTTCTCTCAAAGCGGTATCTTCCATTTTCGCCGCCGCGGCGATTGCAGGAAAACCATCACCTCCTCCTCCGCCGCCGCTGTAGCTGCTCATCATCAGCTCAACAGTCATCTCATCAAATCAGAGACCAACCACTCAGATTCTTATTAAAGGTCAAAGGAGATGTAAATAAATACAAAGATTCAACAGTTTTCTTGTAAGTTGTGTTTTTGGTTAAAGAAGAAGATGATGATGATGATGAGGGGAAGAATAAATGAAGAGAGTGAAAAAGGGGGAGAGTCAACGATATGCGTTTCTCTCTCTATATCTTTAGGTATGTGTTGATAGTGCATCAGTCAAATCGACCACCACTCATAGGCTTACACGTGTGATCATTTGTCAAGCGTTTTGACACTCCTCAGCGTCAATGATTTTAAATTTGGAGCAAGTGGAGCTCGAATTATATATATATTCGTTATTATTATTCGAGAAAAATCTAAGATATTTTATATTTTTGAGGCTGATTAGATGCTAAAAATATAAAAATTAAATTTTTAATTAAAGAAAGATCTAAAAGGAGGAAGGTCTCTCTCTTCTCTCTATAGTATTTTTCAGAGAAAGATTTTTCCGATGTAAGTTTAGAATCGCCGTCCGGGTTTCTTCCGGTTTCCGTTATCTGGATTTTTTCCGGCTATTATCTCCCGTTGATCGGGATTTAGATTTCTTTTTGGGCAATTTTGAATTCGGTTTCTTCGGATTTGTTTTTGTTTTGTAGCTTTAAAATCTTGATGATGAAACATTATGACAGGCAGAATCTTCAGTTCCGAAGAGGTGTTCTCTTCGCATGATTTAGTTTCTTTCTGCTTTGATTGGCTTCACCGTTGGGTTCTGTTTTTTTTGGCTCCAACAGTTTTCCGGCGATGTGTGCGTTCTCGACAATTAGGTTCGTTTGGATCTACTGTGTTTAAGACAGTTTCAATTTCTCCACGACTAAGGTTAGGTCAAAGCTCGTTTCCTATGCAATTAAGATATGCCTTTGTTGTTCTTGCAAGAGATTTAATTGTTAGACAAGTTTGAACTACTCAGTTTTCTCTAATTTCTTTTACCCATTTTTGCCGAATCCTTTGTGATTCTTGCAATCGGATGAGATTAGGAGATTGATGTTTGTTCTGTAACTTTTAATTGGTGATAAAAAAGAAGTCTCGTTGACCGGTGATTTTCCAACGACGTTTCTGATTCACCAGGCTTGAGTCTCATGTGCAGTGGAGGTTAGGCCTGGGCACGAAGCGAATATCCGGAAAATTTGGGATATTTGTTATTCGATTCGTTTTAATCGAATACTTAATTTTATTATTTGCTTTGATCCGAAAATTTCCAAATATCCGAAAATACGAATATCCGGATTTTTGTATGATATTTGTCGGATATCCGCTTTGCTTTGCTACATCCAAATATTTTTTTATATAAATTATTTAACATAGATTTCAAATTTCTTACCTTATGACTTACGAGTGTGAGATTGAGAGCAACTGAAAATTTTCTGGTTATAAATTCTGTAACCAAATTGAGTGATAAAAATAGTGAAAGGTCGAAGAAAGGAAACAGAAATGTCGCTCTTATATTTGATGGATTGGAAAGTAAAACGACAATTTTAGGATAAAATATAAAAAATAAAACAATTTTATTTTAAAAAATTCCACTTCTCTAATAAAAACTGTGTCACAAAAAAAACACAGGCCCAAAGGATACAAATACAAGCCCAAATCCCAACATATACAAATGCACAACCTATATTGTGATATATATATATATATATATATATAGATCGAAGCGAATATCCGACTTTAGAAAAAATAGTATTTGTTATTTGCTTCGGTTTTTACGATTACTACATTTTTCTATTTGCTTTGCTCCAAAATCTTACGAATATTCGGATTTTTCGAATCAAATCAAATCGAATATTGAGTTAAAGCGGATCGAACGAATATTTTGTCCAGGACTAGTGAAGGTTGTGGACGTTCCACGTGTCCCTAGCTTATTATTATTGGTCTGACACGTCTATAGCTTATCTCTTCTTTTGTGTCGTATGAGCCTTTATATGTGGGATGTCTTGGGCTTTATTTTGGTTTTCTCATAACCAAGCATTGTACTGGTAATGATAAAATGAATAAAATATTACACTTATGAGAAAAAAAAAAAAAAAAAGATGCTAAAAATATTACATATTTATGCAGAATATAGAATAAATCACACATACTGATTTAATAAATGCTCTATCAACTCTGATATATAAGGAGATTTTGAAAAGAAAAAAACAAAGAGGAGACTTTTGTTGTGCGACAGTGATTTTAGTAATTTTGGCAAAGTTAAGTTTGCCTTTCTTTGTTTGGTAAAGTCGTTAGGGAAAGAAACAAAAACTTTTTATTAGTGAAAACCTCGTTAGACTGATTTTTAAGTTTCTTCGTGAAGTGTGTTGTTACCCATTTATCAAGTTTTTTTTAACCGTAGTTGAGCAAATAAGGACGAGTGTCATGATTGTGGTTCCGTCACAAACTTATCGACTGGGTTTGGCCATGTAGGTGAATAGGTAGGAAGACATGGGCCTTAGTCTTATCATATTATGCATTAACATAGGCCCATGTTTTGTTTGTAAAGGCCCAAATAAACTATGAACTGTCCTTGCATATTACCTCAAAAACCTTTAATCTCTCTTTTGGTCTTGTTTTCTATTTCCATTTCTATACCATTCAAAACTATAACTTAATTTCAGCATCATTAAAGCTTGGAATGGGAGTAATTTTCAATGAGCTGGTTTTTGTTATTTCAAAAAAACTCACTAAACATCCAATCAAAATTAAGGAAATTAGTTTTCATAAAAGTGTGTTTTTTAAAAGCCAGATTTTTATCATACGAAAATCCAAAAAAAAAAAAAAAAAAAAAATTAAAAAAACTCTTCCAATCATTATTTTAGTTTGTAAAGAGTCCAAAGACAAAGATCCAGTGAGAGCAAAAAAAAAAGCGGCGCGCTGCATAAGGATTAAGGAAGGAGCCGGTGAGGTGGAGAAGAGGATAAGAATAAAACCGCAAGAGCCAAGTCAGCAGTCATAGCGGTTAGGCGTTGAGAAAATATAATTGACGGACCCGCTTCCCGTTTAAAGCCGAATATGCTTTCTTCTTTGTCTCTCATTTATTCCTTTTTCCTTTCCTTCTTTTCTAACCTTTCGTATAATTACATTCTTTGCCTTTCTCCTTCTTCTTCTTTAGATCCTAAGTATCTTACTTTCCTTTTTCATCATCTTCTTCGATCATGGAGGTTTTCTTAGAGATGCTTCTCACGGCGGTTGTTGCTCTCTTGTTTTCTTTCCTTTTGGCCAAGCTCGTTTCTGTTGCTACGGTGGAGAACGATTTGAGTTCTGATCAGCCGCTCAAGCCCGAGATCGGTGTCGGTGTTACAGAGGATGTTCGTTTTGGTATGAAGATGGATGCTCGTGTTCTCGAAAGCCAGAGGAATTTCCAAGTTGTTGATGAGAATGTGGAACTTGTCGATCGGTTTCTTAGCGAAGAAGCTGATCGAGTTTATGAAGTCGATGAAGCTGTTACTGGAAACGCTAAAATCTGTGGTGACCGTGAAGCTGAGTCCTCGGCTGCAGCCTCGTCGGAAAATTATGTGATCGCCGAGGAGGTGATCTTAGTTCGAGGACAGGACGAACAGAGCGACTCGGCTGAAGCTGAGTCCATTTCTTCTGTCTCGCCGGAAAACGTGGTAGCGGAGGAGATTAAGAGTCAAGGACAAGAGGAAGTAACAGAATTAGGAAGAAGTGGTTGCGTAGAAAACGAAGAAAGTGGTGGAGATGTCTTAGTCGCTGAATCTGAGGAGGTTAGAGTTGAAAAGAGTAGTAATATGGTGGAGGAGAGTGATGCTGAAGCAGAGAATGAAGAGAAAACAGAGTTGACTATTGAAGAAGATGATGATTGGGAAGGAATTGAGAGGAGTGAACTTGAGAAAGCCTTTGCGGCTGCTGTAAATCTTTTGGAAGAATCCGGGAAAGCTGAAGAAATTGGTGCTGAAGCTAAGATGGAGTTGTTTGGCCTTCACAAGATCGCCACTGAAGGGTCATGTAGAGAGGCACAACCTATGGCCGTCATGATCTCTGCTCGTGCCAAATGGTACCATACTTTTCCACTGTTTCTGAATTCTTTCCTCTGCAACTCAGATTGGTAATTGATACTTGTAATGTGAACGTCATAAAGGAGAGAACTTTGTGGTGTAAGACTGATAAAAGTGGTTAGGTAGAAATCTTTATTGCAGAGTTTTGCAGGTCATATTACTGATATGGAAATAGATTCCATACACTAGAAACTAGGAGGGATAAAGTTTTAAAAGGTTTCTGATCATCTAATTAGGACAGAATCAGCAATTGTTGTATAGCTTAGTTGCTTTATGGTATCTTTCAACAAGTTCTATGTGGGAGTGACAAATTGTGCTTACCTTGTTCTTTAGGAATGCGTGGCAAAAACTTGGAAACATGAGTCAAGAAGAGGCAATGGAGCAGTATCTTGCACTTGTCTCAAAGGAAATCCCTGGTTTGACGAAAGCTGGTCATACTGTGAGTTGTTTGATCTTGAGGGTTTGAATATCACCTGGATGTTTTAATGGCTTTTGAGGTCTGAGAAACTTTTGACTTTGCTCTCTCAACAGGTAGGGAAGATGTCAGAAATGGAAACCTCTGTTGGCTTGCCTCCGAATTCAGGATCATTAGAAGATCCGACCAACTTAGTCACAACTGGTGTTGATGAATCCAGCAAAAATGGTATTCCCTAAGAGTATGATGTCTTTTTGTCAGAGATTTCTTGTATGTTTCCTTCCAGCACCCAGTTATATGGTTCTTTTTCTAACTGCAAGCTAACTTGTCTTAGAAATAGTTTCAGGGGAGAGGTGAATCCAGTGCTTAAGCAGGCAAGGCTTGAAGGAGGACTTTGGGATAACAAAGGCAAATCTATTCTTTTGCATATAAGTATTTTTTTAGGTGCATCTGGAAACCAAAACACTTAAATATATGTATACATATGTGCGCGAGGACTGGTTGATTTCTAGTGCATTGATTATGCAAAGACCTATGATTTATGAATCAAGCAAGGGTAGTTATATGAATATGCTCTTAGGTTGTCTTTGGTTTGTTTCCACGTACCAGCCTACCTTTGGAAATAAGCAAGCTTTCTTACTTGCAAGAAAGAGAGTTGAGATAAGTCCATGTGAAGCCTTCTCCCAGCTTATGGAACCATATGGAGTACAAATACACTCCAACTGCAAAACACAGAATCTGGTATTTCCATTAGCCTGTAAAGCTCTTTGTCCTTATGACACTGCACCATTGTCCAATATCTTTCCATTACAACTTGTAACGATATTTAAAAATTGAAAACTATTCCCAAAAGAGTAGAGTTTACAAGACTAAAGATGGAATTAAAAAAA
Source organism: Arabidopsis thaliana (assembly GCF_000001735.4). NCBI lineage: Eukaryota > Viridiplantae > Streptophyta > Magnoliopsida > Brassicales > Brassicaceae > Arabidopsis > Arabidopsis thaliana. The sequence goes on along the minus strand of NC_003075.7, from coordinate 12,566,588 downwards.
AGAACAGAAAAAGATGGTACCGCTTTTATTTCATTTAGACAACAAAGAACTGAGATTTTGGGAGAAACATAAACATGAAACCAGAGTAAACAAACATCCAAGTATGTTTTGGAATCAAGGTACGATCTTGAACGCCTTGTACTTGTCAATCCAAGAGATAAAAGAGTTGTTGGAGTTCCTGAAACCAAGGAAGCCATATTCCTTACTCTTGTTCATACTATCAATCATTCCTTCAACTCCAAGTATAACATCAGCAAACCACCACACACCAACTTCCTCAAGCTTCTTCTCTTGCAATTGATTCTCCTTAACCATCTCCTCCCACACTCTCTCTTTCCCTTTCATCATCTCCACCAACCCCAAATTCTTCCCTTCCTCAAATCCATACTCCTCAATCCCAAACTGCTCAGCTAGAATCTTCCACAGATGCTTCCACTTGAAGATATCAGCATTGTTGCAGTTAAACGCCTCGTTCTTCGCATACGGATCAACCGCCGCCCAAATCTGCTGCTCCGCAATCAAATCCGCGTCAGAAGCCGTCATGAACCCTTCCCAAGCTTTCTTGCTCCCAGGAAACAACAACGGAGACCCTTCATGCTTACATATCGCTGCATAGACACAGAGAGTCCCAACAATGTTCATCAAACTATAAGGAGAGAACCCAAAGATCATGTTTGGTCTGTGGATAGACCACGTCACGGTTTCTATCTTCTTGATCTCTTCAAACAGAATATCCTCTTGGGTATAATAGAAATTCTGGATCTGCAATCTCGGCATATCCTCAGTGAACGGTGGATCGTGACGAGGTCCGTCAACGTTGGTGAAAGGGCCAAGGTAGTGCTTTGTCCCTGTCTGGAGACAAACATGTCGGAGATTTGGCGCGTATGGGATAATCGCTTGGAGAACGTTACGGAGCATTGAGCCATTTGCTTCACAGTTTTCACTTTCCGATTCACGATTGGTCCAGGTGACGTAGAAGACATGTGTGACATCGGTTAAAGGGGAAAGCTTGGATCTTGTGTCTTCGGCGTCGGAGACATCGCACTGGATGTAATCGATCGGATGATCGGCGTTCCAGGTAGGACGAGGACGACGAGCGACGCCGTAGACTTTCCATGGACCACCGGGTGTGTCGGAAAGAGGGAGAATCTCCGCCAAGCTGTTTCCGACGATTCCAGTAACGCCGATGATGAGAGCGACGCTCTCGAAGCTTTGTGATGGTTCATCTTCGTCGAGTTTCTTCTGCGAGTACACAAATTAAAGAGATGATTTTCAATCAGTTGAAGATGAAGATCGGAGGATATGATTTGAAGGATTGAATTGAAATTTACCTTGGCAGCTCCGATGGCGCCAGCCCACCACCAACTCATTTTTTCTCGATGTTCAGATTTTAGAAGCTAAGCGGTGTTTTGTGTTTATGGTCGTGGCCAAGTAATTTGGCTAGAGAGAGCCGTGTGGGGTTTGTCTTTTGTAATGTGTTTATTGTCATTTTTATATATGAAAAATATCTTTAGCTAAACTGGCATCTTACCAAAAAAGATGAACAAAATCTTCTTATTTTTCGCAAAACATTTTTTTTTGTTAAATTTTAGTATGCCACATAAGTGGTTTATAAGTTCTTTGTAATCACTCGAGTTTGTTTATAAATTTCATATAAAACCAAGAACAGAAAAGGAGTGTTTTTATCAATTCACACAAGCTCTTAAATTATTTTGTTGACTCTTACTTACACCTCTTTATTTCATTATTCTTTCTTTACCGACATATAAAAAAAGAAAATGACAAAAGTGGTTACGGCGATAATGATTCTGATTTGAATAAGGAGATGGTGGTACATGGTAATGATGTGTAGGCTTGTAGCTATCACTCAAATACACATAAATCTAGCGAAATTAAGGCTAACCATCGCAAGAATAACCAAATCAAACAACATTTGAGATTTATCGTACCGCTGTAAAAACTAGACGGCAAAACTGGATCCGACAGAGTAGTAACCACCGGGAAATGTTACAAACGAAGGACATAAAGAAATAAGCAACATTACATAGCTTGACGTTGATTCCGGTTTGGACTTAAAGTGGTGAATGTTAGGTTTATTACCAAATTGGTGAACATTGTTTTTCATTGAATAATAAAACAGAATCGTCACTAACAGTTCTTAATCTTACCAAACTGGATCACGAATCGATTTTGTTACAATCATTGTCCAACTACGGACCAACTTAACTTCACGACAGAACCATTACAACAAAATCGAATCACATTTGATATTAAATCTACTTTTAATCAGCTCCGATTACAGTAATTAAAAATTCTCATCACCCTCTATTATTACAGAACACAACTGTTGCTAACAGTCTGGCTTATGGATACCAACAAATTTTATTGCCAGCATTGAACATCACATCTGACTTACCAATCAACAAACTCCAAATACACAAACTCCAAAACCAAACTCTAATAATTTGTAGTCAATTATTTGGATTCTGGAAGAGGTCTCTTAGTGAAACTCATCTTCTCGTAGTATCGAATTGAGAGAAGAGAAAGAGTGAGTTTAAGCTCGTCCTTACCGAACCTAGCACGCGGATTGGGTTTAGAGAGAGGCCAGAGGTAAAGAGAGTGGAGTCTTCGGAAGCCACCAAGCGCCAACACAACAGATCTGAGCTGGTTCTGCCCGCAGCCGATGTTAGTCCAGTGACGAGTACAGATCAGCTCCCAAAGCCGCTCGTCTTGTGCCGTTTTGTGCCAGATCTTGCTCACGCAAGATGACATAGCTAAGGTCTTTGCGTCGACGTGTTTCAACACCTCGTACACTAGATTCTCGTCTAAATTGGAGAATCCGATTTCTTCTTCCTCTGTACTCTTCATCTTCTTGTTTGTCTCGTTGTGAGCATCACCGGCCAAATCAGAGTCGGTAGTACTGCGCTTCATGTGGAATCGATTGCGAAGATCAATCAAAGTTGTTTGATTTGAGAGGAGAGATTGAGAAAAAAAAGTATTGAATTGAAAAGAAGATTAGAGATTGGGGTTTCTCAGATGCCTTCTCTTTGAGAACTTTCGAAGACGACAAAACGAAGATAAAAATGCTTTTTGTAAAATGACGACTTTACCCTCATATACTCCATAGCTGTTTTGGACTTTTGGAGTCCTTTTTTTTTTTTTTGTCATCTTGTTTGTTAAATAAAATTGTAAAACATAAAAAACAATACAACAAAAAGCCCAAGCCCATCTTATAATGTTGTTTCTTCTTAGTTCTTCCCAAATGTTTATTTTCAACTATTAAAAAGAGTGTTCATTGAATGTACCAGAGAGACCTCTAGGAATTTTTGTGAATTAACGGATAATCCATTTTTTAAATCTTATTTCAACTATTGACTAATTTAGCATCACGTATTTTCAGATAAAAGAATCAGTCGTTTAGGACTTAAACAGAGTGAATTATTTGGGTGCCTTTTCATTTTCTCACTTGAATTGTCCTTTTTAACAAATAGGTATTATTAAATCAGAGTTAGGAAATTGTACTGTACCTTTCTTTTTAAGTTTGTGTCAGCAACTTGTATTTTGCCTCTTTTTCTGATCAAATTAATAAATATGGATTGCACGACGAGTCTTTTGACACAATCTATATATACTGTCAGAGTGATGACAATTGCTTGGAATTAATCAGAAATTCATTTGTTTAATGCTCTCTAACAAACAATAAGAAATTCAATATAACTTCAGATGAGAACAAATCATTTCTATCTTCACTGGATCATTCTTTTCTCTCGAAAATGTTCGATGCCACGATCTCAAAATGTCTGCAGCTTCTATATATGTTCTTCCGTAAACTAAATTCCATCAAGTTACCATCGGATAACGCGAGTACCCCTCTAGCTCCTAGCTCTACTCAATTTTCTATATAAAAAAAAAAACTTGACGAAACCATGGATTAATATATATATGCGAGTAACTTGTATTTTGCAGGATGAGTTCGTTCGATGGTACTTGGGGCTATCCTTCTCAGCTAGAGTGGTGATTTATATTACAGTTTTGGGTACTATATTTCTCCCATATTTATATAATTAACATATGGAGTACTATTTATCTTCAATGTAGAGCTAATTTGTTTGTTTTTTTGTTTTTGTTATTGTTTCTCAGGAACAATAATGACGATTACTTATTTGGTATTGAAATTCCTGAGCGAATGTGACATGGAGGATGACACACAGAGGCTACCATTGGTGGCAGAAGAAGAAGTCACCACCGATTGGACGCCGCCGTTGATCAATGAGTCGTTGGAGGTAACGGGGAAGGGAGATGTAGAAACGGCGTCGTTTAGCTCGTCGGATGATGTGGACTACTCGACACTGTGTGTTATATGCTTCGAGGAACGTAGAAACTGTTTCTTTGTACCGTGTGGTCACTCTGCCACTTGTCGCGGCTGTGCTCAAAGGATCTTGTCGGAAGAAAGTAAGGTGTGTCCGATTTGCCGAAGGGTGATACGCAAATCAAAGAGATTAGTGTTGAAAAAGCTTTGAGCGCCGTTGCTTTGCCTAATCACCATTTTGCGAACTCATGCTTCCAAGAAACGCCCTTTGCTTTGCGTTTTATTATTATTTGTTCTTTTCAGTTTTCAGCGACACAAGTGAAAGAAAGATCCGAGTATCTTTGGTGTCACCACAAGACTATAATTCCATACAATCTGTAATTTAACAATGCAATTCTTTAACAACCAAAAACAAAGACAATTCCATGCCAATGTACACACTAGCATTTGGATTTGTTTCTTTTTCGGTAAACCGATTTGTATTTATCATGCCAACTGTTTGCGTTTTTGGGGGTGTATCATGAAATTAAAATCAATTCTGTAAAGTTTAGATTTGAAATTTGAAATTATTTTTAAAAATCTATTTTGAGCCATTTGAAATGAAATTTTTTCGGAGTTTCATAACATTGGATGTTAATGAAAGTATTTAAAATCTTAGTTGAATAACACCAAATTATAGATTCTAGTAAGCATGATTTACAAATGTAAAGATTTCATAACAACAGATTTTAAAGTATAGTTTAGAATCATTAATTGAATAACATTGGATTAGTGTTAAATTTCAGTTCTATTAAATCCATGATTGAATAACACCACCTTATAGTTTATGCCGGATTATAATTGGAAGAAAGAAAATATTGGGTTTTGAGCTATAGTGTATATGTTCTTATAAATTTAGTATTTGGTATTTTAGAATGTATCAACAATATTTACCATGCTAAAATCAAATAATAAATCATAAAAATAAAAAACTACTTTCATAAATTTAAAGGTCTACATAAGAAAACTCTACAAAGTAACATATTGCAAATATAACAAAAAATTCAAAACATATTTTAACCATATGAAAAATCTTAATTATTATATTATGGATTAGGATATTCACGGAATTTATCTGATTTTTGTTTGTTCCCCATAGAATTCCGCAAAAATGGGTTGTGGTGGAACCATATGGGTGGGTTCTTGTTGACTCACACAAGTTGGTACATAATGAGCCGGGCCGTGAGTCCCTACCGATTCACTCTTCACACGCTTAGCACGTGCAGTTTTCATCAAAAAACGCAAACGAAATTGAGCAAAAAAATAAATATTCACCAATCGCTTCATAAGATTTTTAGTTATTAAATATTTATTGCCAAAAAGAATAAACGAAGAAAAAGCCTTTTCTTCTCTCTCGTTTTCGCGACAACCTTTTCCTCGAAGAAGAAGAAGAACGAGGTTTTCTCTCAGAGCTGCCAACCATCGTTGCCCGGAGATTTAAAAAACCTGTGATAAATCGTAACTGAGTGAGAGATATATACACATATATATACACAGAGGGACAAGGAAAGAGATTGGGATATGCGAGTGCGCATCGGTTCTGTCGGAACGGCTAACTCGCTTGACCTAGGGTTTCGTCTTCCTTGTGCTTCGTGGTGAGTTCTATATTCCTCTCTCTCTTTTTACAATGATGAATAGCTCTGAAATTCGCCTAGGGTTTATTAGTGGTATTCATTTGGTCATCTGTCTTCAATTTTTTAATCACTTTTTGAATTGATCTTTGGAATCTTATTCATTGAATTGGCTTAATCTCATATTATTTGTCGTATAGTTCTCCACATGTGTTGAATTTTGCTAGTTTTTTCTTCTTCTCAATTTTAGGGTTTTGATCCTGGACCTGGGATTTGGTTGGCATGATTTTTAAATAGATGTACTCTATAGTTTCTGAGATTGGGAGATTTTACAATTTTTGTTGTCCTTTGTCTGTACCATCAATTTGAAAGTCGCTGTATTCCTGTTAATATCAGTCACGGTCACTAGAAGGTATAGTGTAGTTGTCCTGCATATTGTAGTTATTTGTTTTTGGTACTATGCCAAATGTAAATTCATATTTCTTCGACAATGGAGTGATCTTGGATTCCTTGCATATGAATTGGGTCTCTCTAAGCCATGGTGAACTCGATTTCATATTCAAAATATTTTGAACAGTTTGATTGTGTTTTTTTTTGTACTTGTCACAGTAGGTTAATGACATAAAGTTTGTCTTGTTCTGTTTTTGTTTTGTTTCTCAGGAGTTTTTCGAATGGGAGAAAGAACCTTTTTGCTTTCTAACCGTGTTCTATATTTTTGGAGTTGTCATAAGTAAAGCAGTATGACGCTTGAAGATTTCTTTACCCTAACAGAAATAAAAGATGGACTCACGGTCACTTCTCGTGTTGAAGAGCTTGTGTCTGTTATGCAGAGTAATAAGGATTCAGTTTTGAAGAATAGTGGTGATGCTTTTAGACAATGGACTGCTGTTGCAAGCACAATTGCGGCTACAAAGAACAGAGATTGTCTTGATGTTTTTGTAAATTTAGATGGACTTGTTTACTTAAGTAGCTGGCTAGCTGAAGCTCAGATGTTGGATAACGATTCAGTTGACAGATCTGTAGAGGAGTCAATTCTTGCTTTGTTAGAAGCTGTTGAAAATCTAGGTGTAGACAGTTCCAAGTTAGTTTCTTCTGGGTTATGGGTTGCTGTCAAGAAACTTGTGGACCATGGTAGTTCTCGAGTTCAGGATCAGGCGAGAAAGCTCTTTGGTAGCTGGAAGGATAAGGATGATTATGACCACTCTGAACATGACAGTGAAAGCTGTAACAAAATTCATGAAGATGAGATGAGAGTTGTAGCAGCAAGCATCGAGAGCAGTGGGCAAAAATCTGCTGTTACACTTTGTTCGATGCAAAGTACTAGTGAAAAACATTGTCCTGAAATAGCAGATGAAGCCTTGCTATCAGGATGCTCAGAAGGAAACATCCCAGATCAAGATAAGGGTTTGGGACTGCAGAACGACAAGGCTGGGTTTGTCTCGAACGTGAATTCCCACTGCTCTAATTCGATGACTGAAACTTTCAATGGTTCTTGTACCGATGATATCATGAAAGAGGTTCAAGAAAAACTTTCTGTGAAGGAAAAAAGCTCTATGGGGGAGACAAGTGGCCCAACGACTTTTGGTACTATGCCTACTGGGTCTAGTAGCCTACTTTATTTAGAGCGTGATAGTGCTGAAGGCCCATCAAATGCTCCACTGGATGCTGAGATACCCAAGGAAAAGCAGATGGCAAACTATTTTCTTGAAAAATTGGGTGAAGCAGGGACATCTAGTGCAGCAGGACACGTAGCTGTGTCTTCTGATTCTATTGTTGCCAGCATGGAGTTGGAGAAAAATAGTCTTTTGCAGAGTAGTCTTGATTCAAATGAGGTGAGCAAGAATGTGTCTGGGACGATATGTGGGTCGCACGATGTGAGCGTAGCCCATAATAGCAAACAGGTGTCTTCATTGACTCATATGACGGACAATCAAGATTCTGACAATTCATCAAGATTATCAGGTGGCCTTGGTAGAAGTAGAAAATTTGAGAGTGACAATTTAACTGGTCTTGCTGACAATGAAGGAAAAGATGATATGGGTCATTCTGACAAAAAGAGGAGAGTAAAACGGAGAAAAAAACGCATCTCTTCTAGATCAATGACCATATCCCAGCGCCTTGGAGCAATTGACAAAACAACTACTGATATTGATCTTGGTATTTTGGATGCCTTGGAGGTCGCTACCAAAGTCGCACAGGAAGTCGCAAGAGAAGTGGACTCTGGAGAACCTTCTCATAGTTCTTCAGAAGAACTATCCGATGAAAGCGGGCAGTCTGGTTCGCAATACTCCCGCGATGATGATGTACATACAGGTTCTCCATCTAAGGGATTATCAGTGACTGAAAACCATTCCTTTGAGGAACCTCATGTTGGAGATGATGATCTAATGGATGAGAAAGATGACAAACCTGAAAGTGGTGATGTTGAAGAAAGACACCTAGCAACAGCTGCTAAATCTGAAGTAGGCAGAGAGAAAAGCCCATGTGGCTTTGATCTTAATCAAGATATATGTCCTGATGAAACAGATGTCATTATGTCCTCCACATCTACAACCCCTGCTCCTATGTCTGTTTCATTTTCTGTCTCATCTTCTGCAATGCCTGCAGCAGCACCGTGGCATTTGGAAAGATCTCTTAGCGGGAAAGGATCAGCTGCTACGAGTGTATTTCACTCAGCATTACCTCATAAAGTTCCTAGTGGGGATTTAAGAGAAAAGCAGGTGATTTCTCGTGGTATCGATCTGAACGTGGCTGAGGTAGGAGATGATCAAGTTGAAGATCTTACTCCTTGGAAACAGTTTCCTTTCTCCTCATCAAACTCTAGGGGTGGAGAGTCTTCACATGAAGCCAGTCTGCGAGGATCAAGCAAGTTCAACTTGGATTTGAATTGTATGAACGAGGACGATGAGATGCCTCCACCTTCTGAGTCGAAGATGGAAACAAGATTGTTTTTAAGTCACAATGGTCAGCAAAGCGCATCACCTGTCTCCTCATCGTCAGTTGCTCAACAATCAGGCAAGGAAGTAAACTTTGATTTGAATGACAGGCCACAGTTTTTCATTGATTCACGTGATCAGGGTCCCTACTATGGGCGGCACCCATGGAGTACAGCCTCCTATGGGGGGCACAAATTGGAAGAACCAGGTATATCTATCTTGGGTACAAAAGTGGAAGCTGACAGAAAAGACTCTGTACCTCAGATGGCTTCGTTCTTGTCCAATGGCAAGTCCCTCGAGCCTGCAACAGGTTTACACATGGGAAGAACGGGAAACTCTTTGGGTCTAGCCCCTGGTGTCTCCTTTTCTCCAGCCCCTATGTATGGCTACAACGGATTGACTGGTCCTCCTGGTTTGTCAATGTCATCACCCATGTATGTTCCTGGAACTGCTATTCCATACATGGTGGATTCAAGAGGTACCCCAGTGATGATGCCGCAAATAATCGGATCAGCGCCGTATGTGCAGCCACCATTCCCTCAACAACACATGTTCATGAGCTTGGCGGGTGGATCGCCTAGTACGAATGGATCAATGCGGCCAAACTTTGATCAGAACTCTGGGTTTGGACTTGAGATAGGAAACAGAGAGTCGCTAAATTTGAGGCAGTTTCTATCACCTTCACAAAGCGGGGCTATGGGAGAGCATTCAGGAGCAAATGTAGAGCCCTCATCGAGTTCTTCTATCAGCATTGGTGGAAAGCGAAAAGAGCCGGAGCCACGTTGGGAGTTTCCTCCATGGAGGTGAGTGATCTACAAAGTGGTGGAGATGGGTTCTTGAATAGGTTGATGAATTGATTGATTGGTCAAAGGATGATGACAAGTGTTTTGAGGTAACTTATAAAGTGTCTTGCTGAACTTTTCCTTCTTTTTTTTTTATTTCCTCAGTTTTCCCATTTTTCAGGTTTTTTATTTTATTTCATAACATATAGGAGGATTAGTTCAAACATTGGTATATGTCAAGCTTCTTTTTAACCTTGTTGGGTTTTTCTCCATAAATAAATATATAGTTTTAAGATACAGAAAAGGTTCTAGTGGTTTGATTAATCTGTTGCGTCCATTTTCGTTCCATTCGTCGATATGTTATGCTCTCATTTCTGAACAACTGTTCATGGAAGAAAGCAGCGAAGGAGGTCTCTGGTGAGGAAGGAAGTCTCTCACGTGTTGTATCTTTCAATAAATAATGGGACCAAATAGACATTACCATTTTTGAACCGCGCATACATATTGCTACTACGGATGAGTGATGACTATGATCTTCCCAAATTGACAAATTGTATCGCCTTTAGGCGAGACTTTAGCCATCAACCGATTAAAGCCAGCCAAACGTAATAACCTTGGCAAGCATAATCATCGTTGTACAAAGAAAAACATCATTTTACTTTTGTATCCGACATCAATAAAAGCATAGCATCCTAATATCCAATAGTTATTTGTCACATGTAAAACAACTAAATATAGCCGTCCGATCGTCCCAATTAGGACGTAAACGAATATCACCGTTGATTTAGCATACTTTGATAATTTAAAAGTCGTCCATCCACGCCACAACCCCGAAATCCACGTCGCTCCACGTCAAGAACAAAACCTTGCTCCAATACAAAACTACCACGTGGCTATCTCACAATACGATCCGTTAGATCTGACACGTTGGCAAATCATGACGAAGCTAACCAATCAGGAGAAACTAAAGTGTACGCAACTAAACAGTTCACACATCACTGAATCATTTCCTATTATATACGGATCTATCGAGCTGAATCATCATCATCACTGAGTAACCCGAAAGCAAAGACTGAGAGAACCAAGGCTCCGATCTAACAATGAGGAAGAGGACGCTCGTGTCCGTTTTGTTCCTTTTCTCGCTTCTGTTTCTTCTTCCAGATCAAGGTACGTTTCGATGTATATATGTGTTGATTTTGAGTAGATAGATATAAGTGTTGCTTAGGATTCATATGCTGATGATGGCGATATTTCTGTGGTGTTTATCATAGGAAGAAAGTTACACGCGAATGCAGAAGAGAGTTCCGATGATGTTACAGATCCACCAAAAGTTGAGGAGAAAATTGGTGGTCACGGTGGTTTATCGACGGATTCCGATGTAGTTCATAGGTTAGTGTTCTGTTAGTTTCACGGTAGAACTTTCGCTTGGATTGCTTGAATCTTGCCTTATTCGAATTCGTTTGATCGACAGAGAGTCTGAGTCGATGTCAAAGAAGACGCTTCGCAGTAACGCGGAGAAGTTTGAGTTCCAAGCTGAGGTTTCTCGGCTTATGGACATTATTATCAACTCTCTATACAGTAACAAGGACATTTTCTTAAGAGAGTTGATCTCCAATGCTTCTGATGTAAGCAGCTTCGTGTACATTGTTTTAGTGAGTTTTTGGGATACCTCGTTAAATAGGGGAACTAATAAGTGTCTGTGTTGGTGATTTTCAGGCCTTGGACAAAATTAGGTTCCTTGCACTCACTGACAAAGACGTTTTGGGTGAAGGTGACACTGCTAAGCTTGAGATCCAGGTTAGCTACATGTTTCTCAATATGATTTTTATGCTTGAGAGTGTTGAAAATAGAGTTTCATCGATTTGTTTTATCAAATGCTGATCTCAGTAAATTTAGCCTTTCGTTGGAATTGTGTCTAGTGTAAGCTTTTTTCTTACCTCCGTAACTATGCTATGGTATGCAGATTAAGCTAGACAAAGCCAAGAAGATTCTTTCTATTCGAGACCGGGGAATTGGTATGACTAAGGAAGACTTAATCAAGAACCTTGGTACCATAGCAAAATCTGGAACGTCAGGTACGTTACTTATGTGGTGATACGTTGTCCTGCATAATAGTATGGATCAATAAATTCCATATTTCTAAGATCTTGCCTTTCGCAGCTTTTGTTGAGAAAATGCAATCAAGTGGGGATTTGAACCTTATTGGACAATTTGGAGTTGGATTCTACTCTGCCTATCTTGTTGCTGACTACATTGAAGTCATTAGCAAGCACAATGATGACAGCCAGTAAGTTGATTTAGAGGGCTTTGTTTGGCAATATACTTGTGGGCATGTAAAATCATTGAAAAGCTTTTCTGATAACTTCTTTTCCGTTTTCAGGTATGTATGGGAATCAAAGGCTAACGGTAAATTTGCTGTTTCCGAGGATACATGGAATGAGCCTCTTGGACGTGGAACCGAGATTAGATTACATCTTAGGGATGAAGCTGGCGAGTACCTAGAAGAAAGTAAACTTAAGGTGGGTAATATTTTGATAAGAAAGTAAATTTCTCTTTTGTTACAAACCTAAATTAAGCAATGCAAAGAACCAGAATAACCCAGGGTTTGTTGTAGAGAACCCCAAACTCTCCTGAGGGGAAGTGGTTCAGCATTATTATGAATTCAGTGCACTGCTTATTCAATATTTCTGTTTATCCTCTCATTATGGTTGCTAATGATCATTGTTGTCTACTACAGGAATTGGTGAAGAGATATTCTGAATTCATTAACTTCCCTATCTCCCTCTGGGCTAGCAAAGAGGTTGAAACCGAGGTCCCAGTTGAGGAAGATGAATCAGCTGATGAGGAAACTGGTGAGTATTAATGAAACACCATATTATAATTTTCTGCTGCAGTGTTATCTTTTTTCCCTTCAGTTTAGGCAGCCCTGATTTTTGGTAATGGTACTTGACTTCAGAAACCACCTCTACCGAGGAAGAAAAGGAAGAAGATGCTGAGGAGGAAGATGGTGAGAAAAAGCAGAAAACCAAGAAGGTGAAAGAAACAGTTTATGAATGGGAGCTTCTGAATGATGTTAAGGCTATATGGCTGAGAAGTCCAAAGGAGGTGACAGAGGAAGAGTACACTAAATTCTACCACTCTCTCTCAAAGGTGAAAACCATGCGTTAACTAAATCATACTTGTTACATACTAGGTGTAAAATTTTCGTGTGGATTTCCCTGACCCCAGTTGTTATACAGGATTTTACCGACGAGAAGCCAATGGCTTGGAGTCACTTTAATGCTGAAGGTGATGTTGAATTCAAGGCTGTGTTGTATGTTCCTCCGAAAGCTCCCCATGATCTATACGAGAGCTATTACAACAGCAACAAGGCGAACTTGAAGCTATATGTCAGGAGGGTGTTCATCTCAGATGAATTTGATGAGCTTCTGCCTAAGTATTTGAGTTTCTTGAAGGTAAACTACTTGAAAGACAAACTAAGGGGTTCTTTCAATACAAATTTATGGGCTAAATCCCTAACGTGAGTTGCTTTTGCAGGGTCTTGTTGACTCTGACACATTGCCTCTAAATGTATCAAGAGAAATGCTTCAACAACACAGCAGCTTAAAGACAATTAAGAAGAAGCTTATCCGAAAGGCGCTTGATATGATCCGCAAGCTTGCTGAAGAAGATCCTGATGAAATCCATGATGATGAGAAAAAAGGTATTCCATAAAACAAGTTTCTTGGTATCAATCCACTTTGACCGTTCCACTTTTTTTTACCATTTGGTAGCTTCATCTTTCTGAAACATGGTCTAAGCTTATTGACTTGTTGGCACGCAGATGTGGAGAAGTCTGGTGAGAACGATGAGAAGAAGGGTCAATACACAAAATTCTGGAACGAGTTTGGCAAGTCTGTCAAACTAGGTATCATTGAGGATGCTGCTAACAGGAACCGCTTGGCAAAACTTCTTCGTTTTGAGACGTAAGCTCTGTTACTTTTTTTTTAATACACGTCTGTCCATTCATTAGCACCAGCAGGCTAAAGATTTGTATTTTGCTATTTCAGAACAAAGTCCGATGGAAAATTGACTTCCCTGGATCAGTACATTAAGAGAATGAAAAAGAGCCAAAAGGACATATTTTACATCACAGGAAGCAGCAAGGAACAGCTAGAGAAATCTCCATTCCTGGAGAGGCTCATCAAGAAGGGCTATGAGGTTTGCATTGCACACGAATAATTCTTCTTTAAATGATCTCCAACTCGCATAACACGTTCTCATACTTGTGTTCCCAGGTCATCTTCTTCACAGACCCAGTTGATGAATACTTGATGCAATACCTGATGGATTACGAAGACAAAAAGTTCCAGAATGTGTCCAAGGAAGGACTGAAGGTTGGGAAAGATTCAAAAGACAAGGAGCTGAAGGAAGCATTCAAGGAGCTAACAAAGTGGTGGAAAGGAAATCTCGCTAGCGAAAACGTAGACGATGTCAAAATCAGCAACCGTTTGGCTGACACTCCATGTGTAGTCGTAACATCCAAGTTTGGATGGAGTGCTAATATGGAGAGGATCATGCAGTCCCAAACTCTCTCGGATGCTAATAAGCAAGCTTACATGCGCGGAAAGAGAGTCCTCGAGATCAACCCACGACACCCTATCATCAAAGAACTCAAGGATAGAATTGCAAGTGACCCAGAGGTAAAACAAACATAAGACCCATCAATTCTTTTTTTTACTTACTGTCTATTAGAGAAATAAACTAACATACCAAATTCTCTCAGGATGAGAGTGTGAAGGAAACAGCACAGCTCATGTACCAGACAGCTTTGATCGAGAGTGGATTCATACTCACCGACCCAAAAGACTTTGCTGCCCGTATTTATAACTCAGTCAAGAGCGGTCTGAACATCAGCCCTGATGCAGTAGCCGACGAGGAAATCGAGGCAGCAGAGGAACCAGAGACCAGTGAGGCAACTGAGACGAAATCAGATGACTTGGCTGGTGGTCTAAACATTGAAGCCGAACCCGTTGAGCAACAAGAAGAGAACACCAAGGACGAACTGTAGATTTCACTTCTGATGTTTCTCCTTTGTGTTTACCTCTTTAGTTTAAAGCAGAACATCGTTTTACTCGAATATCAAGATTAGTTTAATTAAGCAGTTTTTGATGGATTATGTAAACGCACTACTTGCATTCTAGAGATCAAGGAACCTAAACTTCTTCTTTTCAATGTATGAGTTTTTTATCTTTCAAGATTAATGGTCCTGCTGTCCGAGTTTATCTAGATTGTCCGAGTTTATCTAGATATGGTACCATAATATGCACTCTCTTTAGCTAATTTGGCCACCTATCATGCATATATTACTCGGTGTTATTTTCCACAAAATTTATTTTCGAAAACTTATGACTTTTGCAAAAATTTCAAACAGATAATCTGTAAAGCTATAGATTTTATATGGAAAAAGACTTTAATCAATATATTCGTGATAACATGGCTTTTCAAGATGTTGTTTTATCTTGTATCACTTTAAAACATAAAAGAAATTGGTCAATACTTTTGTGAGATCATCACATATCTTGAGCTTGACCCTTGAGACAACGTATATATAGAGGTGCTTTAAACTCTACTCTTGGTCTTTCTTTTTCCTCTTTTCTCTCTTGGTCTTTCGTTTTGTGAATATTCCAAACTTAATTTCTCCACCAAAAGTACTTTTTTTTTTTAATAGAGAGACAAAAATAAACAGTGATGATCATAACAGTCCTTCATTCTCATGTCTCATTCTATTTCATCATCCTTAGCTTCCTCTTCTTCCATGGTACGTAATATTCATATCTATCATACTTTCATATCAGTATGAATATTTCTATATAAAATGTAAATATTAACATATAGCTAAAGCATTGCATTTGGTAGGAAGTGATGGTGCTACAATAACCATCGTAAATCGATGCAGCTTCACCGTGTGGCCGGGAATTTTGTCCAACTCCGGAAGCGGCGATATAGGCACCACCGGCTTCGAGCTCGTTCCCGGTGGTTCACGTTCGTTCCAAGCTCCAGCTAGCTGGTCAGGTCGGTTTTGGGCACGAACCGGTTGCAACTTCAACTCAGACACAGGACAAGGCACCTGCCTAACCGGGGACTGCGGCTCTAACCAGGTCGAATGTAACGGTGCAGGAGCAAAACCGCCCGCTACACTCGCCGAATTCACAATCGGGTCAGGTCCAGCAGACCCGGCCCGTAAACAAGACTTCTACGACGTAAGCCTCGTGGACGGTTACAACGTTCCCATGTTGGTGGAAGCAAGTGGCGGGTCAGAAGGTACTTGCTTAACCACGGGATGCGTAACGGATCTAAACCAAAAATGTCCAACGGAGCTCCGGTTCGGGTCCGGGTCAGCATGCAAAAGCGCGTGTGAGGCTTTTGGTAGTCCAGAATATTGTTGTAGTGGCGCGTACGCCTCACCCACCGAGTGTAAACCATCGATGTACTCGGAGATATTCAAATCTGCGTGTCCAAGATCATATAGCTACGCGTTCGACGATGCTACAAGTACGTTCACATGCACTGATGCTGATTACACCATCACTTTTTGCCCTTCCTTGCCTAGGTAGGTTAACTTATTTTATTTTTGTTTTCATTTTATTTGTTCCCACTTGCTTTTTGGTAAATGCACACGACGAGC
The DNA here is from genome assembly GCF_000001735.4 of Arabidopsis thaliana. Taxonomy (NCBI): domain Eukaryota; kingdom Viridiplantae; phylum Streptophyta; class Magnoliopsida; order Brassicales; family Brassicaceae; genus Arabidopsis; species Arabidopsis thaliana. The sequence goes on along the minus strand of NC_003075.7, from coordinate 12,550,284 downwards.
TTAGCTAGCAAAGTAAGGTGATTGGCTTGAGCCAGGCTAAGAAAAAGAAGTTGATACTTTTTTTTTTTTTACACGTAATAAAGGAGTTTATAATAGTCATTCCATCAAAGAAAAGGAAAACAAAAAGGTTATTACAACACGTACCATAGGCCTACCATTATGAAACGGGGAAGCACAGATAAATTATTAAAATTTAGTCCTATATTTAGTCCTATATACTATTATTCTGATAATCTGATTAAAGTTGGAATATGTTACAGCCAAAAATCGGCAGCGAATGGGTGGAGAGATGGCGGTGGATCAGTACAAACCTCACCGTCACCATTATCGACGTGGTTGTCCGATGTCTTCACCTCTGATTCCTCAAATGTTCAGTCTTCCCAATATTTACTCATCTTTACTATTTTTCTTCTTCTGCATTTTTGATATTTTTGTTTCTCATTTCCGGGTGTATATTTTCTATCCTATAACATTTTTATGTTTCATGATTATGATTATGCACATTGATGAACATTTAATTTAACCAAATTTATTTGGGGGTTGATTTAAATTTTGGCGGAAAATAGCCTAAAGTCCATGCAAAACCGTATCCAAATGCAAAGTATATGAGATGCCACTAACTTTAGGGTAGAAGTACGATAAGTGTTATAGTCGCAAATTAGTAAGCAACATAATAAAATACTACCAAGTGAAAAGGACTCGTGTATTTATAGATATATAGTATTAGTTTTTGTTTTGCTTTGATGATGGATGATGTGTCCGATAAGAATTACATTGATGGAGAGATGACGAGAAATGCAAAAACTTGGAGTGGAAAAGAAAGGGAAACAAAAATAAAAATAGAGGACTATAAGATAACAGAAACAAAGGTGGAAAGAAGTACAAGATATTATCTAGAATAAAAAAGATACAAGGCAAACAAACATCTATATGGAGACTTTCTTAAAGAATGAGGTAAGACTAAAGGAAAGTAGACGGAGTGTTATATGAGATCTCCTAAAGATCTATTGATTGGTCTGCTTGATGATTATGTGTCTTTATACTGATGTTTGCACTTAAACCTTTTGATGATAAGCTAATCATAACCTTCTATTAGTCCTCCAAACCTAGCTAGACGATCGTCTTGAATGGGTCCGGTTCCGGTCTTATGATGATAAATATCAGGTGAAAGAGACTTTGATATTAAGGAAAGTATGCTTAAACCCTTGTGTTACACACATCATGTATTGAAGAGTTAAATGTCAACTTAGGTAAATTAATGTTTGTTGTCAAGTGGAAAGAATGATTACGAATTTACTATCCTGAATTAACAGCATCATTCAATTTGCCAAGCTTATGCCTTATGGACTTATTGTACAGGATCATTCGATTAACAACATTCACCTAAAAAACTATGGTCCTTTGGATGTCTGGGGAAAGAATGGAGTTCTGATATATATAAAAAACAAATAGAGAGTCAAGAACACATTATCATTCATAAGTACAAATCAGTCTGCTCACTGTGCACTTGTTTCGCCATGGAGCAGAGGAATTGATTCAGAGACTTTTCAGCAGTCACTAATGCAGCCTCAACTTCTTTCTGCTTCTCCTCTGTTGTGCCTTTTCTTTGCTCATGAACCAACTGTACTTTCCGAACAAGTTTACGCAATTCCTATTAACAACCAATGGGATAAAGATTACATCCATTAAACCATATGATGCTTCTTGAATCAGACCTCTAGGTTCAAAGATCCATACACATGATAAACAAGTCATACACATCTCCTTGACTTATTCAATTTTAATTTGACTAACCTGTCTATCGAAATCAACACTCTGAAGAGAATAAACCTCCTTTGTAAGTTCCACATTTTGACTGATTAGGCCATCAAACCATCTCGCAGCCATAGCCGTATATTCGTCAGACCCCTGAAAAGTAGTTGAGTTTAGACACCAAACAAGTTAAACGTACTCTACGAAAACAACAGACACAGTTCTCTTCATCCATCTCGACATGTAATCAGTAGCTTGTTAAAAGGCTATTCATGAGTGTGCACAGAAGTGGGAATGTTGTGGTTCAGAGATCCTCTCCTCTTCCCCTAAGGAGGTTGCGGAAGCTCTTTTTTCCTCGTAAGAACCTGGAATGTCCTCTCCCCCACTCTATTGGCCACTATATTTATTAAATCCTCGGCAATTAACCACAAAATCTTCCCCTCACCATAAAATCATATCTCCCATGCAGTTACTGAAACTATCCTAAAGATGGAATTTAACTAAGCGATCTAGGAGACAACTTTCTTGTGTAAATCACTTAACATGAATGGTATACTTATATTGAGATACAAGTTTACACTTACCTCCTCTTCATCTTCTGACTCTGTTTCTGTATCATCATCATAACTGTCTCCAACATCATCTGCGACATCCTTTGCTGAACTAATCAGCGTCTGCAGCGTTGAGTGATCACCCTGCTTTGTAGCATTAATCAGAGTGTCCATCAAATCAGGTTCAACTTCACGCAACAATTTCCCTGAGAGCATGTTATACCACATTAGCTAAAGAATTTACAAACATGGTAAAATACAAAGATAACATCCCAGATAATAGTTCATCTACATAAAAATGATGTTTTTTCTCACCAATATAGTTGAAATGTCTACGCTTTCCTTCTCGAACATCCGAGCCTAGTCTCTGCGGCAAAACAACGAACACCTTATGTGCATTGTGCCAAATTTACGATTAACGTAACTATAACGTCCAAAATGTACTCATTGTGACTTACCTTCGCAAGCATCAATGCATCATAAACCTCTTCACCAAGCGACGCAGCTCTAAGATGAGAAAGTCAATTACTTTAAAACCAGAAACTTCAACACAAATATAAAAGTGAAGATTTTGAAAAGATGATGTTTCCAAGTTTTGAGAAGCTTACTTCAGAATCTGCTTAACCTGATCACCGGAGAAGGAAGCAAGTTCCATACCCCATTTAACGGCACGGCGAGCATCACGCTTCCGCTGGTTACGACTCCTCAACGAATCAGACTCGTAACCATCGTTATCACCATCTTCTTCGGCAACAATAACAGTAGGCTTTAAAGCTTCCGGTGGCGCGGGACGAATTCGCCGACGAGGTGGAGACCTTTCAGTGGAGAAAGACGAGAAGAGAAGAAGAGTGGGGATAGAAGAAGGTGGGTTCGGTAGCTTTTTCGAAAACAAATACCGGAGATTACGAAAATGGTGATTACATTGCGGCGACAATTGCCTTATTGGTCGTATTAGTTGCGCCATTGCAAGCTCCGGCAAAATCGTTCCAAGGTCAGAGCTTTATCTAATCTACACTCTATAAACTATAAAGTTTTCTCTTTTATCAAAGTCAGTTTTTTTTCTTTATATATACGACTTTTTTTTTTTGGCTCTGTTCATTGAGTTTGATTCCAATCAATACATACTCATCTTTCACAATACACACAAAGACTGAATATTTCTGCTTTCATTATTTATCATCCAGTGAAGCTAATACGAGAGAAAGAGTTTGAAAATTTCCAGCCAGAGGAGGGTTTGATGTTGAATGTTGTAGGTGTTAAGCTGAGGCCAAACATTTCCTTTGGTGTTAGAGTTGAGTCAACGAATCCAACCAATGTAGCTATTAGAGAAGCACTCTCTTTGCAATGCTCTATGTCTTTGGTGTTGTTGTTCCATAGTTTGTGTGTTACTTGCAGGCTTCTCCGTTTTGAGCTCAATTCAACACCCCATTTCTTGTAAACTTCTTCTTTTTCCTTCTTTCCAAACTTGTTTGGTATTTGCTTAGCTAACCATTCCCTCTCGCGTGTTACTGCTTTGGCAGTTTGTTTCCTCGATGTCTCGGTCGAGTCTTTTAGAAAAGATAGTCTTCGGAGTTCGACTTCCATGTAAACAAAGTCGGATGGATCGCCTTTGAAGAGCAAGAAAAAGTATGTTCTGTGAACCAAAGGTACATTACATACTTGCCAAAGCTCAATTATTTGGCTTTGTTGTCTCTCAAACTCTGTTTTCTCGCCGCCATCATCTGTGTTTTCTGGCTTCATCGTCTTTGTATCAGTATCGTCGCTATGCGTGGAATGGTGCTGCATTGTTCTTTCTCTAAGTCCTGCCATAAATTCATGGAAGCTGCTACTGCTAGTCTCTGTATCAGAATCTTTGATGCTCTGTGCGTCCATGGAGACAGTGATATCTGAATCAAAGGATGTGTTAGTGGTCTCGAATATGAAACCTCTACTAGCAGCAGCAGCCGCCGCCTTTGTAAACAAGAGATTTTCTCTGCAACTTCGGCTTCTTCTCATCTTGAAATACTCTCCTGGACTCAAAGTATCATCTATAATATTAAACGAAGGAGATTGTTTCTCTTCTGCTGATTGAATACTCATAAAGTACTCAATTGTCTTCTGCATTTCCTTGACCTTTTTCTTCAGAGCCTCATATGTATTATCGTCTTTATCAGACCCTTCATACACCTCTACACATTTCTCATCCTCTGGAGGTGATTTATATAATTGCTCTGACTGATCCATAGATAAATTCTGTTTTAAGTCTTCTTTCTTTGAAGACAAATTCTTTTTTGTGTCTTCCTTCTCCACAGATTGCTCAGTCTGTTGGGATTCTTCTAACTTGTTTATAGTTAGCACATCTTGAGCTTCAAGTTTATCATAGGCTCCATATTCTTGTACACATTGCTCTTCTTCAGGGAGTGACTTCGTTACTTGCTCTGACATATCTCTAGACAAATACTGTTCCATTTCTTCTTTCTTTGGAGATTGCTTTTGTTTCTCCACAGATTGCTCAGTCTCTTGGACGTCTTCTATTAATTTCTTTACACTTACCCCATCTTCAGCTTCAGGTTTAGTATATAAACTCAACTCCATATCTATGTTTTTTATAGATGAATCAGCATCATCCTTTTGGGACTCATAGTTTTGTTCATATTCCTTCTTTTCAACAATGTCATCTAGTGAGTCTTGGATTTGAACTCTTTCTGCTTCTCCACTGTTTACTTCAATGCATCTAACTTCTTTGCAAGCATCTTCTGGTTCTTGGGTGGTGCTTTGAGCCATCTCCTCCCATTTATCATGTAGGTTATGCCCCGGAAATTGAGGGGTAGTATCATCCAGCAGGAAACCATCCTCATCAGGAGAGTACAAGTTACTCTTCCCCAAGTTATTTAGCATTCGAGGCTCATCAAAATCCGTTGAATCGTAGCTTATTCTTCTTCTTCTGCTATCCATTGAACTTGAAGATGACCGCTCTTCCGCTGTTGATTTAAGCAAATTCTCGACCCGAGATTGAGCTACATCTCTTTGCCATTTAAGTTCATGGATTTGTTCCTCCATCTTTGCAATCAACTCTTCTTTCTGTTTGAGCATTAACGCGTAGAAATCAGAGGTTGAAGAAGCAGAAGCAGGTCCAAGATTCTTCAACTCATTCTCCATTCTCGCCAGTTCCCGCTGCAGTTGCTTCACCAAAGCTTTCTCAGACACAACCAAATTGACTTGAGCATTTGTGGTCACCTCTTTAGCACAAGTTGCAAAGAGAAGAGTGTTTCTTGATTGTTCGAGATGACTACGTGCAGGGCTCATTGTACAGATGATAGCCGTTCTTGCGTTTCCACCCAATGAGTTCTGAAGTATACGAGTTAGCTTTGAGTCTCTATATGGTATATGTCCATTTTTCCCTTTGCTGTAGTAATTTCAATAAAAGACTCATATCAGCTCAAAGATGAAGTGATATGAGACCTAGCAAAGAATTACTAAATTGGTGCAAAAGTGACCTTAGTTTCCGGATGACAGTACCGAGAGTAAGTAAACTCCGATTAATGTGACAACCTTCTTTGAGTCTTGAACCAGCAGATAATGTCTGAGAAGCACGTTCACTTCCAGCTAGATCAACAAAGCACACTGATGCTGCAAGAGTCGCTGAGCTCTCTGGAGAAAATTGTTGACTCGAGCTTTCAATTGTCTGCATGAACAAAAACTTTCATCAAGAATGCAAAAAGGGGGAAAAAAAAAAGATATGAAAGTGAGTACCAGTCGGAGAATCTGATGAGATCTGGAGCTAATCTCATTTAAAGATGTCTCTCCAATCTTCCTCTGAGCTGCAAAAAAATCCACAAATTCAATATATACCTAGTTGTTGGTAATAACTAAATTATGAAGAAAGAAAGAAGAAATAAGTTTTGCTCAAGTACTCTCGCATATAGAAAGAAGTTCCTCAAGATGACTCCTGTCTCTGAGAGTCTCCTCTCTAAGTTTCTCAACGACCGTTCCTCTCTATCAAAGTTGCAAATAGTAATATCAGTAATCAATTTAGTAGCTAATGATGATTAGAGTGTTATTAATGGCGTGATAAAGAAGTTAAGCTGACCTCTGGATCATCTAAAAGCCTAAGTGGAGTGCTACTATCTTCACAAAGGAGATCCCTTACAGCTTCATTGTAGATTTCCATGGCTGAGAATTTTAGAGTGAATTTTCTTTCTTGTTTATGCTAAAGGAAACAACAGAGGATCTCTCAGAGACAGAAATTTAGATACATGGCAGAAAACAAAAAGTTAGGTTCATGTATGTAACCTTGTCAATGTAAGCAAATATATCGTCCATTGCAAATTCAGTGATTCCACTCATGGTGTACGTTTTCCCACTACTTGTCTGTCCATACGCGAAAATGCTCGCTGCAACACAAGAATAGTATTTATCAAAATGATTGATCATAAGGAGAGATGCAACAAACCTACCTATTTCTTACAGTTAATTCCGGAGAGGACACAAAGTGCAACTTCTTTTGCTCCATCATCGTAAACTTGCTTCGTGGGGCATTCGAATCCAAATACCTTGTCTATAACACATTTTTAAATGATTCATATAATAGTATACCTCAAATCAAAATGGTTAGAAAGAGATGCAATTCAAATTCTTACCAAATGTGTAGGAAGACTTATCAGGCAAATTATGGAATTTGCAGATGATTGTGGTGTCGTTGATACATTCCCAATCGCATCTATCGTTCCTCGTCTTCTCTTTCTCGTTTAGCGGCCTAACCCTCACCGACACCAATATCTTCTCTTCTCCGCCCATCTTTCCTTGCTTTCTATATTTCTCTATTGTGCAAATCCAAACCCATTTAAGGATGCTTAAATCAGTTGATGATCATTTGATCAAATTGAAATGATCAGAATTTAGATATCACAACAACAACAAAAAAATGTGTTGAAACCAAACTTCTTCTCATCGTATCAGAAACCAAGAATGAAACATTCAAACATTTCATTGACCAAACCTAATTATCGACATGTAAAAGACTTGGCTCACCTTTTGATCGTCAGCGGTTTGCTGCAAATTGAGAGAGGGACATTATTTATTTGTGAGGGATCATAAAGCTAAAGAAAAGAATTGATGTTGAACAAATTCCATGTCGGAAATGAAGACAGAGACAGATATCAACGAAAATTTGTTGGGATGTGAGAAGAATGAGTCAGCCAAAATAAATAATCAGGTCAAAAAACCCTCTCTAGTTTCTTCTTCCTCAAGTTTTCAGCTGATTGAGCTGTCTGAGAGAGAACATGTCGGCATGGCCATTGGAAATGTTTCGACCACCAAGTCCAGGTCTCTCTACTAAAATAAGAATGATGCCAAATTGTAACCTCTCTTTACCCTTCCCGCTACGGTAAATACACTATTTCCTTGCTGTACAAGGAAAGTTAACCTTATGTTGATGACTAAAAGTCTAAAACAATAAGAATTTACCAGACCTAGTGGTCCCCATTTCAAGCACATATAATTTTGTTTCATATGTAAAATGTAAAAAATGAGATAAAAGATTATTGTGGATTGTGAAAGATTACAACTTGGATGTCGATAATGAGATCACATTTGAAACACTTTAAGAGGTTTTAGAGTGAAATCAAGAACGTTACAAATAGAACTTTTAGACATGGAAAGAGGACTTGAAACTCCAATACACAACCGAATATTCAAATAAAGAAAGTAATTCTTTTTTATGTTCTTTTTCATATATACTTGTATACACATATAGAATAAATTTGGAAGGTAAAAGGAACAAGATACTATGACTAAACCAATCGTAGACCATCTAGGAGTTGTTGATCATGAGAGGAGTCTTGAGATATAAACTTGCGGCAAGCATAAAGCACTGCAGAATGAAAACCAATTGGGTTGTCTATGAACACAAAATGACCACCCTGCGATCAAACAAAATCTCTTGTAAGCGTCATCTTCTTCTCTATATTCACCTCTTAAATGAGAAAACAAATGAATGTGTTTAGAGATTTACCTGTGGAACCCGAATGATTTCGCAAGGGACCTTCATGGATTTCCTCGCTTCCACCGCACCTTGATAGTTCATCCAATCATTCATTCCATAGATAAACGTTGTTGGCACTTTCCACTCTGATGCACTGCACACAAAAGAGGAGTCATCGAGTGTGAGTATGCAGAAACTTTATCAGCAATGTTTTTGGTGGACATACCTTTGTAAGAGGGGCTTCCTAGCAAATGCTCCAAATGAGAAGATGTATTTCAAGCATAACTCTCCACTAGCCTTTGCAGCCAAAGTATGGTACACATAATCTACATTGCAAAACGAACCATCACTATCAGCGATTGCATTATCACTCTCCATAACTTCTATGGAACTTAAAGAAACAATTACTTACCGGTTAGCAATTTGGCTTCCTCTTCTGTTAGCCCAGTTCCCTCCGAATGTGCACCAAATCTTGCAGTTGTATACCGATTTACAAGACCTGGACCCCAAGGACCTAATCCTCTGCACACAAAGCACATTTACAGAAATATAGTGAATATATTACTCCTGCCAACTAATTTCATCGAATAAGTGTTCCCATGCTCAATTGAGTGCCATAAATTTGTATCAACGAAATGAGTATCTATCTAATCAACCTATTGGTGAATGGGAAATGATTATATGAGCATACCTAACCAGCTTCTGAGGAGTGAAATTTGACTCCCATAAATGATTTAGGACTGCACCTTTCCATGTTGCTCTAAATTTAGTGAGCCATTCTGATTTGGCATCTGCTTCTGCTGAGAACCCAGCAGATCCCACCAGAATTAAGTGTTGAACATGTTCAGGATGCTGAAAGATCCAGAGATATGCCCAATGAAAAGTCAGATATCATAATAATCAAAAACTGTCACCACTTACTAATTTAGTTATACCAAATATGAGAATTCACCTTAAGCGCGTATTTAGCAGCAACATAGCCTCCAAAAGAATGTCCTAATAGAATAAAGTTACTGAGATTCTGGGCTTTACGCCATTCCTCAAAGGAGTCGATAAACCATGCCTCAGTTTCTGCACAATTAAAGAAGGAACAATGCAGTTTCATTACTGGTATATCAACTCATATACAAGCCATTAAGAGACTGAGAGGGTACCAATGAAAGTTTAGCCACGATTCATTAACAGTAGAGGGAATAAATACCTTCTGTGCTTCTACATGTAAAATCAGGCCTACTTGAACCACCCCACCTACGAAGAAAAAGAGAGAACTACCTTATTATACATTCACAATGTATACAAGTAGTTTAAAATGGGCAGCAATATCCTGTCTTCGATTTTTAAGACATTAAAATCAAGTGATGGCAACAGCATGAAATCTTTAACACTTGAAGCAACCAAAAGGCCATATTGTGACTAATACAGTTGAGGAAGACAAGTTGAATGATACCAAAGTTGCTTACCCAAGTTGATCAATAGCGATCACTCTAAATCGACTGGCAAGAGCATCAAAATTACGGAAGAAAAACCCTTGAGAAGCACCATAACCATGAACCATGACGAGTGTAGGAGCTCCCTCCTTGGCATCAAATGTAACAGTGTTGATGTAACGTGACTCATTGCTCGTAGACCTAAACCACCTGATTTTAGAACCTGGTGGTCCTGAACCAATACTGACTTGCTCTTGTACATAAGGCGTCCTGAAGAGTAATCATCCCAAAAGAGCTAATAAGCAGCGTATCCCTAATATAGAACCTAAAAAACTCTCCTTTTACATTTCGTCCTCTAAGAAACAATGACCCAGAAACAGGGCTAAACCCAAATTACAGAATTTCAAATTCATTTATGTCAACAATCAATCCAACTGAGAGTTATATCCCTAATTGAGAATAAAAATGTGTGCTTGAGAGAGAAAGATCTACTTGAGGATGGAGAGAAGACGTTTCTCGGCGGCGATGATGTAATCGGTGGACGTAGGAATCCACCGGAGCGAATTAGGCCACAAAATTTTCCATCTTGATTTGGCCGCATTCGTTGCAGCCGACGCAGCAGCAGATGAATCAGCCACCGAAGCAGTAGAAGAAGATCCCACCTTCGTCTTTGAGATTTCTTCCGCCATTCTTAATCTCGAAGCAAAACGGCTCAAGTTCATACAATCACGGAATCACAAAATCAAAATCCACAAAAATCTAGACTTTCTTTTTCCCACGAATCAAGGAATCGAGAAGTTTGCTACTAAATTTTCTTTATATAGATAAACGAGACAAGAGGTTTTGCTGCGAAGTCGCTTTAAGGGGATATATGCTTTTTAATTTGTTCTTCGCACGCGTCATTGCCGACGTCACGTATCCTGCAAAATCACAGAAGCTTCCCGTTGGCAATACTTGGACCTGTCGGTCTGGTCAACTCTTGAAATAATTAGTCAAATGTTTAGCAAAAGTGATTATTCTGACTTTTCACTAATCCAGCAGTGAAAGTAAAGCGTTGTCTCAAACAATTTTCCATTCATAAGAGCAGTCTACTGCAAAATCCAACCGTAAAACACCAACAGAAAGCTAAAAGGTCTCAGTTTTTCAAACAAAACACTAACAACGATGGTTTCTAATCACTAAACCGGAACTCGAGCGCCATTTGTTTAGCTTGAGCTTCTGCTGCAGCTACTAGTAGTAGTACTAGAACTTGGGTTGTTGGAGACACCGAGACACAGTGCTTCAGCCAATGGTCCACCTGGTGTTGTTGAATAGAGCCATGATGGACCTTCATGGCTAACCCACTGATGCTGGTTTGTTCCCTCTGTTTCCTCCATGCCTCCTCCAGCCATTGAGAGTGTCAGAGAGCTTCCCATCGCTTCATCTTGCTTTCCTTCTACAACAAACTGTCTTGTTTCTTGGTTATGTTGTGGTGTCTGGTTTAGACTTAATAGACCCTGCAATGCTCCAAAGCTCTGGTCTACTATTGGCTCTTTCTGCCTGAAATTCAGATCATAATCGAATCCCCGTTTGAGCTCTCTGCTTGATCCAACTTTCAGCTGGACAGCTTCTTGAGTCTCCGGGTTTAAGGTTCCAATGGCATCATCTTCTTTCGTAAACCACCTCAGTCCTCTTCACATATCAACCACTAAGTTTCAGTCTTTCAAATGATTTCAAAGGGGAAGGATTTGAATACTTTGACTACAAGAATGTAAGTAAAAGCACCTGTGGTGATCATATGGAGAGGAGGCAGACGGAAGAGTAGAAAGCACAGGGATCTGGCTTATAGGTTGTCCGTAAAACTGAGGATAAGTTCTCACAAGCTGGCTAGTATCATTCTTAGCCGTACGAATGTCATTGTGGTGAGATGATTGGTGAGATGATTCCACATGCTTTCTTGAACGAGGACGGCTCTTGTGTGTGTGTCTCTCACAGTATTTCTGATCAGGAATCACGTTTCTAGAGCACCTCCATTTCTTCCCATCTGTTCTCTTGCACCTCCATGGCTCCAGATCAGCCGTGTTATTGCTTGCGCTTGAAGCAATCCCCAGCTGCAATGAGCCTCCTGTCGCCACTGCCACAGTTACTGTCATCCACATAGACAACGGCAGATTCTTGTAATCAGCATAAATACTAAACATTCCACTCCTATATGTATCCACTAAGAGGTAACACTGGTAAAAAACTTGACATTCTAATACCATCATAATGGCTTTTAGTTGCATCAAACATGATAACAAGAGATCAAGAACACATGAAACCAAGACAAATTGACAAAAATGGGAAACGTTTAAGTGAGAGGCTAGGGAGATCTTACCATCCGGGTTAGTGTTTGATTGGTGGTTCTTGGGAAAGGGTGTGAGAAGCTCTGGAGGAACAGGAACAGAAGCCATCATGTACTTGTATATATTCCTCTGCCTCTCAAGCTCATGCCATTGAGCTTCGCTGAAAGCTGCACCAGCATCTTCGTTCATACTTCTTCTCATTTCCCCTGGATTTTATCCACCAAAATCACATCAAAACCAACACATAACAACAAAATTCAATTTTTTCATAGCTCAGAAGTCAACAAAAAGGTGAGAACTTGAAACCTGAAGAGCTCAAGGAGAAAAAAGGATCTGCTACAGTCACAGCAGCAGAACCAGAACCGGCGGGTGTGAACATACCACTGTGAGAAGAAGTGTAAGCCTGATTGCTAGAAACAGAGAACATGGGATCGCTAACACCAGCAGAACAGTAACACAAAGAAGAAGAGGAAGGTGATGAATATGATGGATAATAGTGATGATGAGGTAGCACCATAACGTCTTTATGCGAATTTTCTACAACACCAAATCCAAACCCACCAACAAAATCTTCCTTGCGTTCTGCTCTTGTTCCCATTAAACACAAAACACAAATTTCTATATTTTTTATTTCCTGAACTCTGTAATATCCCCTCAAAAAGTCTCAACTGTTACCAGAAACACCACTTCTATAAACCTTAAACCCCGATTTAAAAGCACAACAAACACATAAACAGAGAAACTAAGCTCAAATACCCCTTTTGTCTCTGTAATGGAAACCTTGGAGATACTCAAAGCTTTATTTCTTCAAACAAGCAACACCCAAAAATCCAACAAAGAAAGAAAACAGAGCTTTTTGTCTTAGCCTAATGTCCTCAACATAAAGAAAACCTTAAAAACAAAGGCTCCATCTTTTTTTGTTTTTTTGTCTCTCTCAGTGCGCACTACAAAAATGAGAGGATAGGGAGAGAAAATTGGGGGGGGGGGGGGGGGGGGGGGGGGGTTATTAGGTTAAAGACTAAGGTGAGAGGAGCGGTGTAGCTATTTCAAAGACTCATAAGCCATCAAAAAGCTTTATTTTTGTTTCCTTAGTCTCCAACATTCGACCTTGTTTCAGAATACAGACAAAAATCTTCATTAACTCTCTCTCTCTCTTCTCCCTGACACAGACAGCAGCATCCCACGTTGTCGTTTCCTACACTAACGCCGTTAACACTCTCTCCATTACACCGCCTCTTCAAAAGCTTTTACTTCGACCTTAGGTAACGTCTTCTCTTTTTGTCTCATTCTCAAACTACATCGTACCATGAAGATGAGGATAAAGCTCCGTTAAGTGTAACGGCGTTTTAAAGGAGGGTGCTTGGAGATGTGTGTTGGTAAATAGGACCCATATGAGGTTTCCGTGAGAGCTTCTTCTCATTGGGGACCAGAGAGAGATGTGATGCTCTAACTAATTTACTCTCTTCGGGTCACTTTCTTAGATTTTACTATCTTTTTCACCCCCCATTTCTTTTCTTCTTTCTCTTTTCGACCCCACTACTTTTAATCCTCTATTTTCTTCTGATTTAGTTAAATTCCTTCTCTTATAGATCACATGATGATAATTATTGGGGGAAGAATGGAAATAAATATTGCGGCAAAAAGATAATTTAAAGAATAAAACTACTTATATCCTTTTATCAATTGGGTAACTATAGTTGTCTACTTGTCTTTGTTGTCGTATACCCCTAATTATAGGACCACTCACCTAGGTTCAAATGTCAAAACATATGGACTATTAAGTTCATTGTTAGTAAGTGATATATAGTAGGCCTAACTTAATCGGTGGTTATATAGTTTTTAATAAAACATGTGTGTTTTACCAAAAGAGGACTACATTTTAAAAAGACTCCAAAGTGAACCCCAACTTTTTGGAAATCAGGAACCACTCCAATAAGAGACACAATGCTCATATAAACTCATGATAATATATGTGAGCATTTGTCTACATATCACAAACATAGTCGAATTAAACCATCTATATTCCTTTGTACGGTCTACAAAATGACACAAATTTCAATTATGGTGATAAAAGAATGGAACATACCTTCAACATCAAGCTCATAATGGCATTTGTCGACTAACAATAGTTTGCTTTTATCCTGCTTGCCTCTGTAAATGTGAGCATTAACCTGATCAGAAAGAAGTAAAAATGTGCGTACAAGCAATGATAGATTCAGAGATAAGAGTCACCTCTCAAGAACAGAGTTGGAAAGAACCGACTTGTCTACGTAAGGAATCCCAAGAAGCATCCTCATTGTTGGAATGACTAGAATTTCAAACTTTGTGCATTTCTCAAACAAATCTTAGTTGCTGACAAAATCTTACTTGTTAAATGCACTCTTGTATGAGAAATATCACTTCAAAAAATGATAGACATTTTGTCTCTTCATATTCCATTGTCTTCTGAGTAAAAAGACACGTCTTAACGTGAACTTGGTCTCTCAGAGACATTAATCAAACAAGTTGAATGCAAAACTGCAAGTAACAACAAAATAAAATTTGGGCACAATAGGAGAGGAAAACAAACACGAGCGACTCTGATCTGTATTACAAAAAGACTAGTGTCTAGTGACATAAGATCGTCGATGATCTGAGATGCGACGGACGTTTGGTATCTGTACAATCTCTGGCTAGGGTTTCTTGACTTGCCGATCACGACACCTTCAGCCTCGCATGGGCCGCTATAATAGCTCAATAATGGCCCACTACTAAAAATCCATATTTCTGTTATTGAGTAATCAATAACTTAACACATGTTTTAAATTCCCCGCCAAAGTATGATCATGAGAGAGAACAAAAATTATGAACTTTTTAAAATGGAAATTGATCTTCTTCTTCTTTTTCTGGTTAAAACATTCAACATTTGTATTGTAGTATATGTAGTAAATTTTATGGACTAAACGAAAGATAGAAATATATAGGCAAATCCAAGGGAAATAAAAATTCTAAATATATATATGAAATTGCATGGACTGCCACGCAGTACGATAACCAAATATCCAAATTTATACAACAAAGAAATAGTATTGCGTCAAAATTAAAATACACTCGGGAGTGAAAGAAACAAATTTAATTTGATAGAAAGACATCATACCCCAAAGATCATGTATGTCATTTTCTTAACCTACGTGATCCGTACCGTTTTACAGTTAGATGTGTCGATTATTTATTTAACACCGGAATGTTAGGAAGTCTTGATATATATTTGTCATAACTAGTATAATGGTATATTAGTTGTTGCCTTGGTGGTACGAGTGAATAGAATTTTTCACATATAAGGACGAATCAACCATATCGCCATTAGAAAACCTTATACGTCCAGAAACGGCAATGTAACAAACAAACAAAAAAAAGAATTGGTGATATATTGTTTATTAAAACCTCTACGTTGGTCTGAAAATAGATATAATTGCGTGTCATGAAACAAAGAAATAAACGAGTTAGATAAGAAATAATTGGATTAGCAAGGTTTAGAGGAACAAGAAATGATTATTCAAATGGAAAAGTAAATACTTTTGTAAGAAAATAAAAGCTTATTGAAATGAAGAATTGTGCATGATCATTTGATAAAGCCAAGTCATGGACTGATTCTTCTGTTTCACAGGACGGTTCAACCACCATGCACCTCTTTTTCTTTGGGCGTTTAATGACACAAACCACATTTATCTTTTTATATCCTTTTTTGTTTTGAATTTATTTGGTTACAACTGTTATTTACCTCTTTTATCTTCCAATCTTTCTCAATTTCTAAGTTTTTTCCATACTAAGTATTTTGTTCATCTGAAGAATCTGGCACCTTTGTACATTCAAGAAAGTTTTAAATGTTTTCACTGCAAGACAAACAATACTGTGTGTACAATTATGATAGAAAACATTTATATATGGAGAATAATATAGTCATGTGATACAATTATGTACCACATCTATACATATAGAAGAAACAAAAACCACCAATTTGTCACTCCCAACTTCATTCACAACTCACAAGTTAAGAAAATACACATAGTTTCTCTTACACGCATTACTATGGAACCTTCTGAATTCGTTTCCAGCAAAAGTTATTTTCTTATTTCAAAAATAAGTTCCATTTTTTTATGTATAAAAAATAAAGTTAATTGCAATAAATTCGCCATCTTCCTATCAACATATATAGATTTTTCGACAAATTCATATAAGGAGAGTCTAAAATTAACTCACAGCCACATGTTATTTAGCCAATGTTTTTAATACCAGACCGGTCAAACCGGTGGATCCGTGACCTTATATAGTAATTCTAGAGTCTTTAACAAAATCTCAACTTATGACATCATATTATATATTAATCACGTATCATCTATAGACTATATACATTCATACGACTCTCTGATTCTTCGTTTCTCTCCATAATATCTCCTAGTCTCAACTCTCAAATAGAGAGAGAAAAACAGAAAGACAGAGAGAGGTTCTATATATTATAGATAAAGTACATTACACAATTGTACAAGTGGAAAAATCATCACGGATCTCTCTTCAAATATATAAAGAAGATTTGTATATCAAACTCTCTAAGCTTTTGTTGAGCCATGGCTGTGATGAAGATAAAAGGAGCAGCGACCGTAGCAGGAACATGGCTGAACGAAGCCGTTAGCTTCGTCGTGTTCTGTATCTTAGACATCGTTGATTCATTTCTTTGTCTCCTCTACAAAGCAGCTGATTATCTCTTCGAAGCCGAGTGGAAGCCTTGCTATTGCTTGTCGGACAAGGAACCCATCACCACAACTCGAGGGAAGATCCTTTTGTCTCACAATAATGGCGAGTCCAAGATCCTCACTCTTTCTCCGCTTCAAGAACTCGGGTATATATATTCATTATTGTTTATGTTTTATTAATTAATGCAAAATGTACTCATATCACTATATCAGAATTGTTCAAAGATGTGTTTATTAAAAAGAGCCTCTAAACAGGTTTTATTAACCGTAATATTTCAAGAGACAATAATGAATCTTTTCGTCTAATATATAATAGATATCTATAATAAATAAATAAAACTCATATAATCTATAGCTATTTATTTTACATCATTACATGTGATTGTTCTGTTTTTTTTTACCTCAACGAAATATCTTACTATCATTTAACATATTTACTATAACATTTGACATGCATTTTTTTTAGAACTACTGGCCAATATTTCCCTAGGAGTAGAATATTTGAAATTTACTTTCGTTTGATTTTCTTGTAGCGGACGTTCCAAGATTGAGCTGGAGGATATCTCCGAGACCCTTTACACACGTCCTTCTCTTATTTCCGACATCTCAACCATCTCCGTTAACGAGCTCAATAAGCGGTTCGTTAAGGTTACTCGGTCAGAGTCTGAGTGTAGCGGCCATAATGAGAAGACCAAGAACAAAAGGAGGAGATCATTAACGAAGTCAAGCTTGACGGTGAACTTCACGGTCGTTGAGATGCTTCGGGGAAAGATCAGACCGCAGAATTTGAACCACGATATCTCTCGATGGTCGGATTGTGATTGTGGGTTTTGTACATCGTGGGCCTCTACTTCTGACAAAAACCATTCCCTCTTTGTCAAAACTCAAATCCCAAATGGTAAAATTTCACATCTTTGTTTGAGTATATAACGCTAACACAACTTTTTAATTGGCGTTTTAAAACAATCGGATTCATTACAACAGGGGTAACAGCGAAAGAGGATGTTCTTTTCATACATGGTTTCATATCTTCATCAGCGTTTTGGACGGAGACGGTGTTTCCAAGCCTGTCAGCCTCCTCCTCGACTCATAGACTCTTCGCCGTGGATCTTCTAGGATTCGGAAAGAGTCCAAAGCCAGCTGATTCACTCTACACGTTGAGAGAACACGTAGAGATGATCGAGAAATCTGTCTTACACAAATACAATGTGAAGTCTTTCCACATCGTGGCTCACTCTTTGGGATGCATTTTGGCGCTTAGCCTAGCCGCTAGACATGGCGGCTTAATCAAGTCGCTTACCCTCCTTGCTCCGGTGAGTTAATTAGTAGTTTTAGCATATTTTGGACCTGTCTTTATTGGTTTATAAACTTTATATGCATGCAAGACATGATTGCTAAAGTTTATAATAACTGCATATACTCTTAATCGTCATTACATTAAGAATATCATGATGGTCACTCATTTAAGTTACTTCCATTTAGAAAAGTCTTAGAAGTTTGAACTATGTGACTAAATTAATATTTGACATGATTGTGTTTAGATTGCTTCAAGAAAAATGCTGTGTTTCTTAACCAATTCTTTTACAATTTTCTAATTTCTGAAAATAAAATTGAATTTTTATGTGTGTTTTTTCTCTAATGTAGTAAGAAATAATTTAACAAACTAGGGAAAATTTCAAATGTATTGGCTTGACAAAACACATTGTGTAAGTAAGATATATGAGAGGTACGCTAATACAACACGTGTGCATGTGTACGTGTGGGCAGCCGTACTATCCAGTACCGAAGGGAGAGAAAAAGCCGAGGCAGTACGTGATGAAGAAGGTGGCGCCGAGGAAGGTTTGGCCACCAATAGCTCTCGGAGCGTCGATGGCTTGTTGGTACGAACACATTAGCCGTACCATTTGTCTCCTCATATGCAAACACCACCGTGTTTGGCAATTCATCGCCGGTGTCTTGACCCGAAACAACAGGTTTTTATTCTTATCAACTTGTTAAAAATTTCATTTATTTATTGATCCGTTTACACAAATTTCTAATCATACTAACTTTTGGCGAAGGAAATTCTCATTTGCTTAAAATCCGTAAAGATATTGAACTTAAAATTCTTTAGAAAAAAAAAAACAAAAAACAAATGCTCATACTTAATAATAAGTACACAAAACGCAGTCGCGTGCAAAAGACAAAATGTTGGTGGTTTTGTATCATTTTTTGGAGAAGTTTAAAATTTTTAGTGATTTAAAAGTTAGGTTTGGTCTAATTTTAGATTTTTTCTGCTTGAGCTTTTTTAACTTTTTCTAAGTTTAGAATCATATTCATTAATAGGAAACAATTGAGGGGTGATGTAGCTAGTTAGTTGCTGTCATCAGTTACCAAACGCACCTCCAAATGACTAACTCTTACTTACAAATTTAATTCTTAGCCGCATCTGGTCGCTGGCTAGTTAGTGTCTACGACCATTTTATGGTTATGAAATCATAATAATTTACATATATACAAATTTAGATATAGTACAACTCTACGTGGTGTTAGCTTGACCCACAAGTTACATCAAATGACCAAATATAGAGAGACACGTATTTAATTTGACATGCCATCATTATATCTTCGTTTAGTGGAGAAGATCTCTAGGACAAATGGGGACTTAGGCAACCAAACAAACCTGACTCTAGTGTTATGCTAAATTTTGAAATTCCAACCTAAGTACTTATGACTATGTGTAATTGGAGCAATTTAATTGATCTTACTTTTGAATTGTCTACGTTGGTTGATCGGCCTATTTCAGTGACATGTCCGTATAGATTTTACGATTCTATTCTATAGTTTCTACTTTATAGGTATTACAAGTAAAATACATGGTTTAGAAATAGTGCTCTCGTCCTACCAAAACAACCAACCCTTCGAGATTAAATAAAATATAGAAAATGGAATAAAAATTCCTCCGATTAGTGCTACCAGATATGAGTTCAACTCCAAAATCAATAGTAGCTATTAATTTCGTAATTAATATTTGAAAAATTAAATTCAATCAAGTTTAAATAATCATCATCAGGAATAAGTAAATTAGCTACGTTGAGATGCAAACTCTATGACTCTTTATTGTCATATCATCTAGTACGAAACTACATTTTGTCATATCATCTAGTTTACTAGCTAATAATAAATATATTTTCTCTATCCAGGACTGTAAACTTTTTAATTGAAGGTTTCATGTGTCACACACACAACGCAGCATGGCATACTCTACATAACATTATATGTGGGACAGGAAGCAAACTCGATACGTATCTAGACATCGTACGAGATAAACTAAAGTGCAACGTGACCATCTTCCACGGAGGAGACGACGAACTCATCCCTGTCGAGTGTAGCTACAACGTTAAACAGCGAATTCCTCGGGCACGAGTTAAGGTTATTGAGCACAAAGATCATATCACTATGGTCGTTGGCAGACAAGATGAGTTTGCCAGAGAGCTCCAAGAGATTTGGAAGACTTCTTCTTGCTAAAATTATGTTTGATGAGAGAACTTGTGATTTATTATGATTGTTCTATGTAATGGGTTGGTAAAAATATTCTTAAGAGTTTTATAATTACAAATTAAGGAAATCCTTATGTATCATGAGATAATCCAGGAAATGGAGTATTAAATAATAATTTCGCATCTGTTTTTTATGCTAATTTATTCATCATATTAATATATTTCGTTTATATATAAATAGGTATGACTTTAATTTTGGTATGCCTTCATTATTTGAACCTTTTTGACCAAATTAAATCAACGGTATATACCTGCAGATTTTTTAATTTTTAAAGATAGAAGAGTTCTACAAATTTAATTCGTTATATGAAGTTCGATATATATAGTCATCATTGTGGTGAGGTTTTTCCTCCCTATGGCTTATACCACAATTTTCTATCTTACGTACTCTTCTAAGTTCATATCCTAGAATTCGCTTTGTCAAGGGATGATACCTTATCCGCCTAACACAATGATGGAAGACTGAACAAAATCTAATCGAAGAGAAATAAACATTTGACACTATATAGTAAAAGACTTAACAAAAATACCAATATTGATGCAAACTATGTATAGTATGTAAATCAGTAAATGTCAATAGTTTACATATTTATAATCTCAAAAATTCTATTAATGCTGTAGCATTTTTTCTATACTCCGTATATATATTTTTTTCTTTCTCGATGGTATATTTATTTATATATGCATGTGAATTAGGCGATGATTCCCTACAAGTTGGTCAGATTGGTTAAACAAATTCACCAATATTAATGAATGTTTTAGACCCATCCAACATATTATTCCGTCACTTTAAAGCTTTTAATGCGTACCCATATGGCCATATTCAGTAACAAAGTGAATGAAATTTTGGGAAAGCGCTCATTCTATGATCCGGAAGGCCCTCAACATTACCAACGGACGTAATATCCTTCACTTTCCAACAAAAATATATCGATTTATTCATTTTCAGTGTTTAGGAATCATTTATTGTCTGTATGGTTAATCATCCCACAATTTTTGAATTAACGATTCAAAACTCGACAGTTTCAGGGAAATGTAATATCTAAGACTTCTATATTTGAATCACTAGTTTTTTGACCAGATTTAATGATTTATAATTTGGACAGGGGTTTTTGTTAAGTAATGGTGAATATGGTTTTGACAGGATTTATATTTGAATCACTACTCTATATGTGAATTATGATAGTGCGAGGGGTCTTTTGTTAAACTCATAGAAATATGGGTATGGTTGCGAGATTTTTATAAATTTGGTTTCCTATTAGTTCTTAATTTTATAATAAAATTTGTGAAGCATATCAAATTTGATTTTTTTTACTGTATTGATCATTTTCAATTATAAGTGATAGTCCATTAACACAAATCAACATTTACTTCACATTATAATTATCAAAATCAAATTTCACATATAGATTGAAAAAAAACTAAGATACTTATGAATAAAGTTTGTAGGAAAAATAATCAACACTCCCAGAAAATGTATTATTGATAGAATTTAATAGCATAGAGCAACCTTACAAGAAATAAAATAAAAAAGCACCACAAAATGTAATAATCATAAGAATAATTATTAGTTGGTTTAGTTTTTGGGATTCTCCAAGTAAAAGTTGCGTTTCTCTTCCTCGTCCATGAATCCGGTAACGGGGAAAGACCTGCCGATTCCCATAGGAGTCTTGAAGTAAATCTTCTTGCTTTTTGGCTCCTCCATACTCATCTCCACGATCGGTACCCACAAAAACATCTGCTTACTCTTCACTCCTATATAAACGTACACACAAAAACAATAACATGACTTACATAAATAAAATTATATCTCTAATTATCTTCATATATTTCATAGATCGTACCTGTCATCTTCTTCATACAACACTTGTCGACATAGGCGGTGACTTCGAGACCGTAGGAGACACGAGTGTTGGTGGCTTCGAAGAAATGCTCGTAAGGAGTGTCTTGCTTCATCCAAACGTAACCAGTGGCTCTAACTCTTCCACACTCAACAAGATTCTTCAAAGGCATGACTCCTTTTGGAAACCCTAGCTCCTCTAGAAGCTCCAATGATTGCTTGTAACATTCCTCCGCCCCGTACACGATCTCAGCCCCTTCTCTCTCCCCTCCGACAACTACAACTCCCTCGCTCGCCATTTAGTTACCAGAAATATAGAATTCTACACACAAAAAAAGATTAAAGTTTTCTTGAAATATGAAGAGGAAATTATATAATGTTTTGTGGTGAGGATTTTGGAAGATAATGAAATAAAAAGAAGAAGGGGAGAGATATATTACAAGGGGTAGGTGGTTGAGCGGTGGGTTGTGTGAGTTATTTATTTGGTTTGCCTAATTCTCTGTCTTGTTACTTTCATGTGGTTTTTGTTTGGTTACCTAATTGTCCATTTATTTGGTCAAAGTGAATTAATATTTCTTTCTTAAGATAGTCAAATACATCTTGACCTGTTTAGTAGATGATGAATATTTTGCGATTTTTTACTAAAATATGCTTATTGAATTAGGCAATTTATTGAATATAATATCTTAACAAAACTTATCATATATACCATTTTTATTTGAAATATAGTGTTCTTTTTTGAAAATACTAAAATTCTAGTGTATGCAATCTAAAGGCAAGGATTTCTTCCTATATAATAAAAAAAGAAACAAATATATAGGATTAAATAGCTGATTTTATTACTTTTTGTTACACCAAGGTTTAAATTTATGGGCCGAGCCCATAACAGTTTCAGAGATAACCCAATAGAAGATAACCGGAAATGGAACAGATCTAGATGTGTTGACAAATTATACCAAACCAAAAAACAGAGCATGAATCATCCGGATGTAAGTAGATTTTAGTCTTAATTCCTAGAAGAAGAGATGTTCTTGTTCAGAAGTCTACCTGTTATTCTAAGAATAGGATGATTTTAATATCATTGACGTCTTC
Organism: Arabidopsis thaliana; assembly: GCF_000001735.4. NCBI lineage: Eukaryota > Viridiplantae > Streptophyta > Magnoliopsida > Brassicales > Brassicaceae > Arabidopsis > Arabidopsis thaliana. The sequence goes on along the minus strand of NC_003075.7, from coordinate 12,527,067 downwards.
TAAGTACTCTAACTTCACAAGTCTTCTTATCTCTTTGACTGATCCTATGAAGCTAAGAACTTCATACATATCGGAGGTTTTACTCCGGCGAGGGCAAGCACCGCCGCAGGTAAAGTCCAAAGCCCTTCGCCACAGATTAGCCCTGAAGCCACCGCCGGAACCATAAACTCTGCTTTCTTCCGATTCATCTTCTCCCAAACAAACACAATCAAAGTCCCAACACACATGTCGATTGCGAAATAAGCTCCGACAAGAAACGGAACAGCCATCGCCGTCGGAAGTGGCATGAATCTTCCAATCTTCGCCGGAGTAAGATCTCTGACGACGTTGACCAAAACAGCAAACCCGAAAAACCCGTAACACATTTGGAGACAGTGAAGAGGCAGAGCAGAGAAGCCTTGCACCCCAAGAATCGCCATATTTCTGTAAATCAAAGCGTAAGGAGCCTTGAATTCTCCGTTAGGGTTTCCAATGTCGAACGCTTTGTAGAACAAAAAGAAACTTAACGGCGTCACGATGCATCCAACGACCGTTCCAATCATTTGGCTAGCAAACATAGCCTTAGGTGACGTCATCGTGTAATGAGCCGTCTTGAAATCTTGCATCAAAATACAAGAAACCGAAACAACGGATTTGATCAGTCCACAACCGGCGAGTCCGGCTACAACTCCGTTCTCTCTTCCCGTCACAGCCGCGATGACAAAAAGACCAATTTTGCCGTAGTTATAAGCCATGTTAATGTCTGTAAGTCCAGCTCCATAAGCGTTACAGAAGGCCAGAGAAGGCGCGAAAATGTAAGCTACAATAACGTAATACCATTTGAGCTGAGGAAATATCAGAGGAACCACGACGGTTGAGACCGCAGCGAATGTAAGATATCCGGAAACTGCGAACCACATTGGGATTTTATCTCTGAGGAAATTCTCATCTTCCTTGAGATCTTTCCGTTGTTTCTTGTGACCTACGTCATCTAGATCATTAGGTTTGTTCTTCAATCTTGCGTTGACATTGGCAATGGTCACAAAGAGGATCTTAACGAAAGTGTAAAGACCGTCGCCGAGGATTAGAGCTACGGATAAGAAGACTTTGTAGCCGTAAATGCTCTTCATGTTGTGTTCGTCGAGATTATCAGGGAACCAAGAGCCCTTAAGTTTATCAAGAAGAGGCCACATTAAGCCATAAGAGAGGATAGCTCCTAAAAGCAAAGAAAGGTTAACCAAATGTGAACAAATCATTCCTGCTCCCACAAATGTCATGCTGAAATCAAAGAAGAACCTACCAAAAAAAAGTTTTTAGTTATTATATGATTCAAGAACTCGTTTCACTGAAATATTTTTGTTTTGTTTTTGTATAATTAATGCTTACGTTTGTTTCCAAGCTTTCAAACCAAAGGTTGGGAATTGAGCAAAGCCACAATCTTCAATACCAGAGAAAAACCACTGGAAGAAACCCCACAAGAAACTAAATGAGAAGTATTTCATGAAACCACGCACTTGTTTCCTGCAAATCGATTCCAATTAAAGATTAGGAAACTTATGTAACAATATCACTTTTTGTAAAATAGGTTAATGAACTTACTTGGCCTGTGCATCTCCTTGTGTGTGGAAGCCATTGATGAGAACCGCAGTAGCTAAACCACTCGGATATGTTAATTTAAGGTCAACAATCATAACCTTTCGGAGAGGGATTAGGACAAAAAGACCGATGAAACAGACAACAAAGAGATAAGCAGTCATCCAACCAAGGCCAGGTTCTTTCACACTCTTTGGAGAGTTACCTTCCAAGTTCACACCAGACAACACATATGTCTTATGGTTTAACCCCAGAAGATATGAAGCAAACCCACCTGAAAAAGAAAAACAAATACTCAAATATTTTAAATCAAAATTTTACAACTTAGATTTTATATCATACCCAAAAGCAAAAGCAATATCAACCCTTTTTTGTGACTCAACTAACCCAAAAGTTTTTCAAAAAGTTAATATATTTTAGTATGTTTGGAACTGTTTCACAGATCCTTTCACTGAATCTTTGCTTGTTTCGCAAGAAAATAAACTATTAAGAAATAAATAAAAGCAAATTTATGTTCTTAAATTAACCTCCGACAGCGATGCCGTAACAAGCAACAGCAGATGTCTGAATCATTGTGTTCTCTTGTCTTGTGAATGGTTTCGCAACAAATCCTGATTTCTTGAGAATCTTAGTCCAAGTCTGGACAAAGACAAAAGCAAGTAAAGCTGCAGAGCTGTTGAGATTTGGAACAATTCCTGTCGTGAGATTTAGCTTCTGAGCAATCACACTGAACACAACTCCGATCACTATGCTCACGAACACTCCTCTCACCGTTATCTGCTTCGTCCACGGTTCGATTGTCCTCCCAGACATCTCTTCCTCTGTATCTGGTTCTTCTTCTTGCAGTGAAAGTTGATTGTTGTCTTCTTCTTCTTCTCCTTCTCTCTTCATGATCCTTCTTTGCTCTATTTCCATGGAGACTGAATTTGTCTTTGATACTTATAAAACCAGAATTTTTAGGAATATGAAACTTTGCTTTCCTTAGTCTAAGTGTACAAAAAATAGTAGTCTCTTTTTTGGTTTGAAAGAGAATATAAGGAAAGCTAAAGAACTCACTGTCTCTACCCTCTTAAGTGCGCATGTCCGACACGCGCATTGTCCCACTTAGACGAATCCGTCAAAACACAAACGCCAAAGTTGTAAACGCAAATTCTGTGAACAAAAAGTTGGGAGAAATTTGGTATACAAGTCAAGTGGCCAAGTAGATTGTCGTTAGCATCTTGTTCTAAAAGGACATTTAATGACATTTCACTTGTTTTGTAAGAATCTTTGAAATGTTATTACAGCCAAATGAATGTGTGTGGTTGAAGTGGATGCAATGATTTAAATGTCCTTTTTGATCAAGAGAGGGTTTGAAAACAAAATTGTTTCTGCAATCACATCGTCCATAATTAAATGTCTCGGACAGCATTACGTGTAGAATTTCTACTCTCCTTATATTTGAGTTACTTTTCAAAGATAACCATTATAGCTAGTTTTGACTTCGAAGTTTATGAACTTTCGACACTGGCCTAGGTTTTATGTCCATATGAAAAGCCACTGAATATATTAGATAGTTCAAAATAAGACTGAAGATCGATCGATGATATTAACAAAAACTATTCTATAGAAATATAGTACATATAGCCAATAACCTTAAAAAATATTCGAAATTCGATATTTGTTTAAGAGAATTATAATGATTAGGACATGAATATCCAAAACCCATAATAGCAGAATAATTGAAAAAGTAAATGTATATAGATGCTATAATCGTGTATAGATGTGAAAATGGTGAAAAAGTAGTGAGATTCTAAATGAGTGTGGCTCAATGGACCATATAAGACCGATACTTCCACATGTCATGACAAGGACAATGCACTTTCTTCTTTCTTTTTTTTCGTTTCTCTTTCTACGCAATCCCTTCGTCTTGATTATTCTACGAGTTCCACAGTATTAATTAGCGATAGTTCAATGACAAGAAATCCAGCTTTGAGAGTGTGTGGTTTTATTTTGTATTTTTTCTCATTACTGGTGACAGTGATGAGTAGTGACGATGTTAAAGATCTAATTCCCAGAATGAAAATAGAGAAAATTAATGAAAATATGTTGAAAACACGTAGGAGGGGAAGAAAATATATATTAACAAAACCTAAGTAAACGTGAATAATAGATTGTGGAACACCACATCGGCGATGAAGAAAATAAAGAAAGAGAAAAGGAAAATAGCAATCAAAATTAGACAATTGACTAACATATAACTTCTGAAGTGTGGGTTTATTTTCACTTGTGCTTTGAATGCTTTACGCAAGGGCATGCGGGGTTAAGTTTAGCAAATTTTCTATTTAAACTGAATTGGTAATGTGTTGATTGCTTCTCTTTTATACATTAGGTCTCACCTTATTTTTGATATAAAGTTCCTAACATCTATCAATACTAAAAACGATAAATCAGTTACAAAAAAAAATTAGTAATTAAAATCTAATAGTGGGTACAAAGCTGAAACCAAAACACTTTAAACTTTTCAACTAACATGTTGCTTTCTAATATGACATAAAATGCGTGTATTATATAGGGATTAGGCCTAGTAGGGATTAGATTCGTCTACTTATTATCTAAAATTGAGGAAAACAAAACAAAACAAAAAACATTTCAAAAATGTAAAAAAGATTGGGGATATTGATAGGTGGATGGAGACGAAAGAAGAAAAAATGAATACTAGTCCTTGACACCATTCATTTGAGAAAGAATCTCATTCACTCTTAAAGTCACAACTTATCCTCCTATAGCCCTACATTGACCCCAAACTATATATGAAAATGACTCTTTTTGACTCTTTGCTAAAACTCTATTTCTTTTTCTTTTTTGTTTGTTTTCCATCTAATTCCTGCGATTGCGTCCAAACCCGCTTCTACCGACAGCGTTTTATTAACGAGTACTATATTCTTATCAACAAGTACTATATATTCTTTACTTTCATTGTCATGTTACCTAAGTTTTTGTATTTTGGTTTACCAAAGTTTTGTTTTTGTTCGAAGGTTACCTTAGTTATTTTAGTAACTAGTTGGGGGAAATTAATGACCACGTTCTCACTTACTTGCCATGTTACCCTGAATTAATTTATCACTACGAATGATCCAAATGTAATGAGCGTAAAATATCAGTCACATGCAGTGTAAAGTTTCGTAGTAACAATTTTGCATTTATGTGTCCACTTTTATGTAGTCCGTGTTTTACACCTATAATGTTATATATAAGGACAAACTATACGGACTATTATATCTACTTGGTTTATTGTTTTAAAATCTCTATTTGCAGTGTCCAAAACAGATGATCACATTTTTAAACTCTTATGAAAACCAAAATCATAAAAAATCTAATGTCGAAATTCTGTAGTGTTCAATATAAGATACAAATCCTTTTTTTTTGTGTGTGGTTAAGTTTCAGTTAGTTTTCGGGTTCAAAAGTACTTCCTTAAATCAAATAGAAAAAAAAAATCCAATTGAAAGTGAATATCGTCATAGTTTCAGACTTTCAGTATTAGTTTTTAACAGGGGTTTGGTTTCCTAACAAAATACATCATAACTCTGAAAATGATTCACAGTGTTTTTCTTTTACATTTTAAGTTTGGTTTAAGCATATAGAACATATAAAAACGAATAATCGATATATATAATATTGGTCATGGTCATGGTCTTGTTCTAAACTAAACTATAGAAGAAATTTGATTGTTTGGATTCTAATCCCCTTTGTTTAGTCAATTCATGGGCTGAACGAAAAGACGTATTCGACATTTATTTGAACCAAATTTTATATCGTAAAAGGCCGGCCCATTAAGGACAATCCTATAGATTTAATAATAATTTTATATTAACATGTTACAAGCAAATTCGCTTTTGAAGAAGTGTGAGTTGAAAAGAGAACCCAAAACCAGCAGCTCAAGATCATGTGGGACCTTTATATAATATAAAAATCATGTCTAAATCATTACAGTCAAAAAAATAAATATCTTCCAAGAAACTAAACAAAACAAAAAAAAGTTAACATTCATTCATGTACATGTATCATGAAATTATTTAACTAAAAATGCTTTATAGCATTGCATTTAAGTACTTAACTTTATAAGCTATAACTACAAATTCTTGTTGGAAATCGTCGTAATTGCAATTTAATCGAGCAAGCTTGTAAACTACGTTCTATCAAATTACTAAATTATAGCTAGTATTAGCTTTTTAAAAGATTTGAGTTTGGAATTTAGCTTGGGATTGATTACTTGTCCGGTTGTGAATTGTGTGATATATAATTCTCTTAAACCAAAGTGAACAGAAACGACAAATGAAATATAGGAAGAAGACAAGTTGTAAGTAGAAGACAAACAAGCAAAGTCTGCAGACAATTGTGCAACTCAAGATGAGAAACCACGTTCGTAATCATGCTAAACGTTGCTGCTCGCATGTTGATATTTTATAGACCACCGATGCAAATCATGCAACCGTGAAGTGATGATGAAGCCACACGCCATTTCTGATTTTGACCCGAATTTATATTTTTAAACAACTAGGACATTTCGTCGAGACGTCCACGTCAGCAGCCAAACCGCGTGCCACCACCCCTAGGATTCAAACAAAACAGAAGTCACAAGTCGCCACCTTTCTCTATGATGTTTCCCTCTTAAAAAGGCCGATCCTTTCACAAGTTTTTAGATCAAAGTCTACGAGAAACAGAGAGTTTTCTAACGAACCCAAAATACAGAAATGTGTAGGTCGCCCGATTTCGAGCGTTATGTCGAGAAAGAGAGCTTAAAGGTTAAAGCTTTCTTCGTCCGGTTCACAGGTTTACCCACCCGAGGATTCTTACCGGATTCTCTCACTCTTCTCTACCCACCACGAATCAACGAAGCTGCTTTCGAGCTTGATGGGTCCAAGATCCGACCCGATTCCCCAGCTTTCGTGACGCTTCACAGAGTCGTGAAAGGAGGAGACGTGATTTACGGGTCAAGAGAACGTGTTCGGGTCTGGGAAGGGATCCGCTTCGAGGTGTACATGAGTGAGGAGAGGGTGATAAAAGGTATTTTCAGAAAAGACGAAGGAGACAAGTGGAAACTTGAGTGCGAGTGTGAGATGGAAGAGGAAGGAGCGGCGGAAGTTGTTGTTGCGGCGGAGGGACACGTGGCAACAGCGACGATGGCGAGGAAACATAGAAGAAGGAGAAAGCAAAAGATTGGGTTTGAGTGTTTGGAGGAGATACCGGAGGAGAGAGAGGAAGGGAGGGATTCTGACGGCGGCGTGTGTTTTTGCACGTGTAGCGGCGAATCTGACGACGGAGAGGGAGAGTGGGAAGAGGTGGAATGGACGGCTGAGATGGAGTCTGAGACAGAAGGAATGGGATGGGCCGTAGATTTGGGGATTTGGGTTATGTGTTTGGGTGTGGGCTATTTAGTGTCTAAAGCCTCTACCAAAACCTTGACAAGTGGGAGAAGAAGAAGGACAAGAAGAACCTTCTTCTAATTCCTTGTGTAATCAATCAATCAGTGTAATTGTACAATAACGTTGGAACATAAATGTAAAAAAACCATGATTTTGATTACAATAGTCGAGAGTTCATTTTTCTTCGAACATAGAGCAATGAACTTTCTAGTTTCAAATTTTCAATTGAATCCTCTCAACTTGAAAAAATAAGGTAAAACCAGAAGATAATGTTTAAGAATGTGATGAAAACACAAAAGTACATCAATCAATTTGCATTTACAAATTACAATACACAAAGAACCCAAAAGAAGAGCTTTCTCCTTTATCTCACTAGTAAATTATGATACACCAAACAAAATAAAACAAAAAATGATCAAAACGTGTGATAATAAATATATAAGCAAATATATGTGGGGTTGAGACCCCCCAAAGGAACTTTCTTCTCCTTTTCTTTTATTTCTGTATTCGTTTCTGTTGTCTTCAACTAGTAGTTTACATCAGAAGCAGACATCGGTCGTATCTTGTTTTAGTCGTCATTGTCATCGTCTGGAACCTACACTGAACCCAACTAAAGAAATTGATATGCTCTATGCCTCACTGTCTCTAAGCTCTTGTCTGGTTATTACTGTTATAACCAAAAGAGACTTCACTCTTTCTCCTACAGGTTCTGTGCAGTTCAGTGTTTCCAGTGTCGCTTTCCCTCTGGTTACACTTAGTGTTCGCGACCCGTGAATGCTTTCAATTTCTGTTGCAGCTGTACACACAAACATAAACGAAAGATTTGCTTGATGACACGAAACACAACAAGCAGATTATTGCGTTTTAACGAGTTGAAAATGTGTTAACTTACTTGGCTGTATTTTGATTTCTCTATATCGAGTTCCTCCGTTAAGTCGTCCAGCCTGAAGATTTTGGCAGTTAAAGCTTGCAGGAAGATCCACTTAGAAAGACTAACTACATTATTCTTTAGAAACAAAAGCTTTGCTTGAAGAAGAGGACTAACCTAGCACGGAGGTCGGAGATACTGCTAAGAAGTAACCTCTCCCTCTCTGAAGCCACAGGTTCAACCTGTTATCCATAGTAATAGTTACATAGCTGTGAGCAATATCTTTATGAAAGTTTTCAGAACATATATGAAAAATCAACTTACGTTTCCATTACTGTCTGAGCGAGGCAAAGGTGGTAACTTCCCAGATTGAGAACCTATAAGAAAGATGAAGGCACCGTTACTGAATAGTCTTCAATCAATAATAAAGTCACAGCAGATTGAAGTATAATTGTCTATACTACCTTCTGTTGCCTCCACGGGTTGTAAGCTATTTAGTAAATTCATAATAAGATCCTGCAGCGAAATCATTCAATTGCAGAAGTTAAGATCCTGCTAATTAATTAATAAGAGATAAGTCTCATGTCTTAATGGATGTTCCTCACCTGTTGTATTGAGTTTTGCTGGAATAGATGTTGAAGTTGAGGCATGATGGGTGAGGAAGACGTAGGATGGCTACTATGCTCCTTGATCGTCTGAGGCTGAGCTGTTGGCTGCAAGATAGAAATAAGACTAAGATTAAGATACAGAAATGAATGACTTGAAGGACACTTTGTGATCGCAAACTGACCATTTTGGGCTCAAGTATCCAGTTACCCACACTTGCAGATTTTCTCAGGGGGGTCGCCTGGAATTATGTATAATTTATCAGGTAACTAACAAAGGTGAAGAACCAGTCTACAGTAATAAGCAGAGACAAGAAACCAACCTGTGGAGATCGACGAGGGACTATACTTAATGGAACATCCTAGAGTAGATTGTATTGTTAGTTACCGTCAAAGAAATAGGAAAATTAATAGCAGTAAATTAAATACCAACCTTCGCAAGATCTACATTTCCTGATGTTACTGAAAATCGTCCTTTCTGAACCAGATTAGCCTTTGACTTATCATCCAGAGAATCACGGAATCCTATTCGAAATGGACAAAACCTTTAACTCAACTGCAAGAGAAGCAATAAAACCACTAAGCTGGACGAAGACTGCCTATATCACTTGCTCACCTCCTGAGTATTTGATGGGAGCAGACAAACTGTTTGAAGAAGCACGGGTTGAAAGATTCAAAGGACCACTAAAGCTGGGTGCTCTTCGGACTGTTGGTGCCGTCTGCGGTTCACTCTCGGATCTAGCAGATAGAAAATTAACAAGTTGGATTGTTTGAAAGGTACTATATATAGGACAAGCAGATTTAAAGTGTAGTCTCAAACAGCAATTAGCAAATGTCAAACCTTTCAAAGATATGACTTTTCTCTGAAGCCGAGTGGCTTAATACAGTCCTGCTTGTAAGTGGTCCACTCTGACTTTGGCGTCTTAATGGCTTAACCTTGGCCTCGGGAATGTCATGCTCTGAATTTGGTGACATTCGTTCTAAAGAAGAAGTAGTTGTAACGAAAGTGAATTTCTCTTTGCAGGTTGGTTCTTCCACCTCAGTATTGGAAACCTTTTCTTTTCCGTTCATGTTTTCATATAGTTGCAGACTATCAAATACTTGCTCTCTGTCATTCACCTGCAGGGATTTTCTAAGATATGTTCAGACAACCAAACTTGCATACCAAGGAAGTGAAATTTTATAGATGCATTTTTCTGAACTTTATCTACATAGTACTCGCCTTATTAAACTGTGCACATAATATTTCTTCATCTTCCTTACTCTCTTCTAGATCATCATCATCAATTAACTAGTACACAAACAAACAATATAAAAACAGGGATTATGTGATGAAACCAATGAACAGAAATTTAAGGATAGTGCAATCACAGATAGCTTGCGAGAAGTAAATTACCAAAGATGCTTGTGTTTTCAAGTCTCTGACGTCAAAGTTCCAAGCGCTCACTCCTCTTTGGTATTCGCTCTGACATTAAAAATATTGTTTTATGCCCACTCTGCAATTCGACTCATTAAGTATTTAGGTAATGTTGTCAATATAAGGGGTGTGTCACCTGTGATATAGCTTCCTCGTCAGCAGTGGCCATTCTCTTTAATGCAAGCTGTTGAGCATCCTTATCCTGTCATATAACAACCCGATACAAAAGGTAAGAACATCATCACTTCCACAAAAAAGCTGAAACACAAAGAGCATGGCTAACCTGAAGAGATTTTACACGTGTCCAAAGAGGTGGTAAATCGGAAAATAAAATTTTCACAGTTTGCTCTGGAGGCTTCGTGTGTTTGAAACAGGAGTGCTTCAGCAGTTTTTCAGCAGTTGGCCTTTTTGTTTGATCTTTCACCAAACACATTGCAACCATTTCTTTAAAGGACTGGGCACAACTGAAAGTCCTCTAGTTAGTTTAGTAAAAATTTATTGCAAATGAAAAAACAGAAAATCTAGCAAAACTAGAACAGCATAAGAAATACACCTAGAAAGAACACGAGTACCTTAGAAAATTTCTTATCACGGTCATAATCAAGGCCAGGAGGTGCGTTTTGAATAGTCATTAGGAGCACCTGTAACCAGGGAAAAAAGAAAAGAATCAGAACCGTTTTAATAGATGCAAAATATACACATAAGCCGAAAAAGAGAAAGAAATACTAAGCACCTTCATGGGAGGATATTTTGAGAAAGGTGCATGACCATGGGCCAATTCAAGTGCTGTTATACCAAATGACCAGATATCAGCCCTGTTAAGAAATGAGAAGAACAACCAACCAATAAGCAATTATTGCATTTCTTTGTTCCACAGTACAAATATAACTGATATGCATCACCAAGCAAATATGTTTACATTCGGATTAGAGGCAGAGTAGTTTGACAAGTTGTCTTAACATACATACATACCAAAGTACGCTACTTTCTATCTTAGACAAGCAGAAAATATAAACGTTTTATCTAGTATTTGAGCTTAAAGTAAACTCACTTGGAATTGTATCCATTTCCCGGCTGCAAAACTTCCGGTGCCATCCTACAAAACAGAAGCAAAGAGGTTAAATGTAAACCATTGAATCTAAGAGTGATGGTTAAAATACAAAAAGAAAGAAGTTAAATAACTAACCAGCAAGGAGTACCAACAAATGTGTTTCTAGCACGTTGCCTATCACCGTTATCAAACAAGCAAGCAGAGACACCAAAATCGCCAAGCTTAATCTCACCATTGTCATCAAGAAGTATGTTTCCAGCCTAAGTTGCAAAGAAACAACAAATTTTGAATATATTACATACATGGATCCATGAAGCTGAATTTTTTTCACTTTCACTAACCTTAACATCCCGATGGATATGGCCTTGTCTATGAAGATAATCAAGAGCTTTAAGAGTTTCTTTTAATACACAACATATAGCAGACTCTTCAAATCCGTCTGAATACGCAGTCTTCATAAGATGCAAACACGAACCTTGAGCCATGAATGGCATAACAACCCAAAGACTATGGTCGACAGAGAATGAACAAAACGACTTTATAACGTTGGGATGGTCTATCAAACTCATAGTCTGAGATTCCCTCCTAATATCATCCTATCAACCAAAACAAAAACAAAAATACATTAAATTCATAAAACAAGAGATCTACGACAAAAGCTAAAGCCTCTCTAATTCATAAGCAATAATAAGATGGAGGAAAACGAACCAGATTGCTATTGCAGCGATCGAGATCCAAACACTTGATGGCGACGACTTCATTAGTAGGGAGATAGATCGCTCGATAGACAACAGCGCTAGCTCCATGGCCTATTTCTTCCATTAGCTTATAGTCTTTAGGATTCATAGAGAAACCTCTCTGCTGCTTACTACTACCACTACCACTACCACCACCACGACCACTACTACCTCCTCCTCCTCCCACCATCTTCTTCCGTCGCTTTAAAACCGCCCTGAATACCACCAAAAATCAGAAACCAGTAATTTCGCCTTCAGATACAACAAATCAAATGAATTTAACACAGAAGAAGAAGAAACAAAATCTGGAGCTGAGAGAGATAGAGACTAGTAGTTTACTCGAGAACAAGTCGAAACCCCATTGAAATTGGATACTAATTTTTTAATTTTTTGTATAGAAAAATAATAATTCAGCTGTTTTTCACTTTCTGCTTGCTATATTTTTCTGATCAGTTGACCTCCACGACAAAACGCGATTTGAGAGCGATCGAAAGACAAAAGAACTGTTTTGTGCTGACGTGGTATATCTGTAAGCTTCTAAGATTATTACACGTGGCTTTACTATAAATAATGAATGGCTAGGAATGGCCTTGACCCCATCTACCTCTTTGGTTAAGTTCACAAGTCACTAATCACTTCATCACTTGACAAAGATAAATATTCCTCATAACTTTTTATACAAAGTTAAAAGAAAGAATTATCCCAACTGATTCATTTTTTATAGCAAAATTTGAATTATGTATGGATTCATCATTCTAAATTCAATATTCCTTATGATCATGCTTTTAAAATCAGGTGTAACTTTTTTTGTGACAAGTTAAAGATCATAAAAATCTAGGATGAAACATTTACATTTTAGACCAAAATTAATAATATAAAAAAAAACAAATAAAGTCTTCAAAAGAAGATTTTGTTCATTTCTACATTTTTAATTTGCTCTTCAATCTAGTCAGAGCTAGGAAATGGTCTTAAGAGCTTCATCTTGAAACAGAAGTCCAAACCTATGGACGCAAACGCAAATATCAAGACGCTCTGAGACACCAAAACGGCGCCGTCTATCCCATGTGAAAACAAGCTTTCCCAGCTCAGCTCCAATGGCGGTCCTCTGCTCAACATACCAAGTCCTATATAACACATTAAAAAAAATCGAATCTATAATAAATCTGTTTTTAAAAAAAGACAGATCCAAATAATACAGGTCAGAGACTAATAATCAACTCATCAATTATTTAGAATAAATCAAATCGTTGATTAGTAATCTATTACTGGCAGATTATAATTTAAAAACAACCAAAGGGCGGGACAACGATGGGAACTTTGCCAGCTCATACTTCCACACAATATATAACATGACAAAGACAAAGAAAGTCTTTTTCTTTTACCATTTCTGTTAAGCTTATTCAATCACAAAACGCAATTGCTTTTGAACAATTCAAAGAAGTTAGATAGAAACAGTAATCAAATGTGTTGTTACCTTTAACAAACCCAAAAGCTGCAACGGCTCCGGATTTGAGATGATTATCATCCAAGTCTCTTCTGACTGCATACCTGAATGTGACTCCAAACAATGCACAGCTTGCAAACGCTATTCCCAGGGGCAGAACAAGCTGCTCCATGCTTGCGACTTGAGAAAGAGCAAATGGGAGTTCCGCAATGGTCCCAACCGCAGCTGCGATCACTGCCGCTTTTGCAGATTCTAACCTCTCCTTGTCTTTATCAATCGAATAACCTTTCTCCGAACTTCCAATTGTCGAGTTATCTGCTAATGACAAGGAGCGTTCTGCTTCCTCAACCATTGATCTTGCTGCGTCAATCTCCTGCTGGCATTCTGCAATCTTGAATCAGATATTGAATAAGATTAACATGCTCTGTCTACAAATACAAAACCAAACTAGAGACTTTGTTCCAAAACACGAGAAAACACAAAATGCAACCAAACTCATGATTTAGTTAGTAACCTTATCTAATGAAGTACCTTCACACAAACTAAGAGAAACCCCATTTCCAGGTTTCAAGCACAAAAGCAACACCATTGATATTGATTGATACTTTGAATTACCTATCCTATCCTAAGCATACAATGCACAACTTGAGCTTATCCTGGCATATAAATATATACTGCACAAATTCACTAGTCCATTGTAATATAAACCAATCATTCTCAATGCAACCTTAATCTATACTCTATAGTAGAACCTCCCAAAAACCTCAAATTCCAAAGAGCAAAAGAATCAAATGTTCAATCATTTTCATATCTAACACCATTTCGAGAACAAGCTCTCACCTCTGCGGCTCTTGATTCGAGCTGATTAATATAATCCTGTAGCAATTTCGCCTCAATTTCTTGTCTCTCTATATCTTCGAGCTCTCTCTTCGCAATCTCCACTCTCAACGAAGCTTTTTCCAGACCATCAAGCAAACCTTTGTTCTCTTCTCTGCTCAATAGCTCCTCCACTTGATTTCCCACAATACCGGACAGAGAATTCTTCAAATCTCCGCCGTCACTCGAAATTGCTACATTATCTTCCGACGAACTTCTAATTCTCCAGTTTCGAGTTCTACGATACTGAGAACTCGAGGCAGTCAATTGCTTGGGATTCAAAAGATTAATTTCAGGTAAAGTCACTGAATTTGGTTTCCATGGAAGCGATTGCAGAGATAAAGATTGCATTTTGATAAAGAAAAAGAAAATCTTCGAGTTCTTATCTGGTTGCGAAGAGTGGCCACTAAAACGGAATGAAAAACGACACGATTTTTAAAATGCAACGATGCATCAGCATTAGCCTTTACTGGTACTGAAATCCACGAAACGACATGCATTCTAATATTTCGAAACGGCATGCATTTCAGTTCTCCAAAGAAATCAAAGCAAACTATTTGAGAAGTGTTTGACCCGCATAATCACTTTTTCTTTAGTAACACCAGAGCTAAACACTGTTAATGCGGCTTTAAATTTTCTTTTGGATAATGCGAATCTTAACAAGACTTGCTCAAAAGTCAAAACTAACAAAGTAGTAGACATAACTAACAAAGTAGAAGATAATCATGGGGTACATAAACTCATCACTTATTACAAAGCACTCTAATTCCCGTTTTATTCAGACTCTAATCTAATTCCGACACTACGCTTTAAAAGCGTTGACCTCATCAACCACAGCCTTCTTGTACAGCGACACATCGGTTGACCCGAGCACCACGTGATACCCACGTGCCTTGAGATCACCGGTTTTGTCCTGAGCCGTGGCCATCCCTGCCAAGTAAGCTCCACCATTCGCCGGATCAGAGGCCAACACCGCCGTCTCAGCCACCCTCATGACCGACTTCACCTTCGGGTTTCCTGGATCGTTAAGTAACCCCAAACTCGCACTCAGATCTCTCGGCCCCATCATCACACAATCCATCCCATCAACGGCTATGATCTCCTTCACATTTTTCATACCTTCCTCTGATTCAATCTGCACAAAATATATCAATTGCATAAAAATTCTAACTTCCATTTTTTTCACAAGTAGGCATTTTAGAATTCAATTTAACAATTTCGTCCAATAAAATTGAAAATCAAAGGGGATTTGAGGATCGAACCTGGCACATAATGAAGAGCTTATCAGCGTAATTACCCAAATACCCTTCGTTAAATCCGAAGCTGGAGTCTCTCACAACGGAGTAAGCACAGCCGCGAACACCGTCAGGACGATACAGGCAAAACGAGACCGCCTCGGATGCAGATCTTCCGGTTTCGACCATTGGGAACATAATGCCGTCGGGTCCGAGATCTAACGCTTTCTTAGCTCAAGCCTGACTAATGTCGGGTACACGGAGGACAGTGGAGCAACCAGCGGCTTCGATTGCTCGAATGCAGTGAAGCGCTTCACGAATCCCGCCGGCACCGTGCTCAAGGTAGACGACAATGAAGTCAAATCCAGCTCTTGCAGCGATCTCTGCAAGCTCCGGAGAAAAGGAGAGAAGAAAGTGGCCGAGAAGCTTTTCTCCATCTTGGAGACGTGATTTCAGAGATTTTTTGGTCGCCATTGTGACTGAGAGAAGTGGAGGAGGGTGATGAAGAAGGAGAAGAAGAAGAAGCGTTAATAGAGAAGAAGAAGAAGAAGATTCATTCCTTTCATTGCATGCGATTTATTTCCTTTTTGTTGTTGTCAACATTATTCTCTTTCCAATTAATTTGAGAATTTAATTGGGTTGGTAAAACCATATTCTAATTTTCGGTGATCTGTTATTAATCCAAAGATATTTTTCTTAATATCATTTCTTATTTAAGACGAAATTTTAGACGTTTGAATTTTTGATTAAAACAAACAAAAATGAGTTATTACGTGGAGTTTAAAAGATATAAAGTTTGTACTTTATTCGAGTAGTACTTTTGGATTTATGTTATGTACATAAACTTTTTGTTTTCTCACACGCTTCCAAACAAAATAATGCACTTTTAACATTGGTCTGAATCTGACATGTGCATACAATGTGAGTGACGATTTAACATAAACAATAACAAGAACAAATGTGAGTGAAAGTAATCAGTATGATTAACAAATTTAATATGACAACACCCAATCTCTAACTTAAGCTCCAGAATTACAAGAGAAGAGAATTAAGTTGGTCTTGCATTTTGTTTGGTTTCTCTAATTATTTCCAACTCGATGAAAAGGTTATCTAAGACTGCAGTCTCCAGATAGCGTCGACATCAAGAGTTTGTCTCTACAGTACATTGTCTTCGTACAACCGCACAAGCGAATCAACATAGTCATGTTTACTTTGACGACCAACAAAATACCAAAAGATGTAAAATTTCTATTATATATATTCCTAGTTAATATTTTTAAGTGACTAAATGTAAAATTTTCCAGATTTTGCTAGTATGTTTCTTGATGACAAATGTAAAAGCTTCCACTTTTCCCGATTTACTTACAAAATTTTTACTCCTAGGTAATATTTTTAAGAGACTAAATGTAAAATTTCAAAAAATTTGCTAGTATGTTTCTTGATGACAAAATGTAAATTACTTCCACTATTTCCAATTTACTTACAATATAAATGTAATTTCAAGAAGAAGAAGACACGAGGAAAGGTTAGAAAAAAATAAAAAATTTGGTGCGGTGAAGAAACAATATGGATACTTCGTTCATCGTAACAATCGTTGCCACCATCCTTATGGTCATCATCCTCATCGCGTTTGCTCTATGGGGTTGTATTGGTTATCATGATCGGGTTCATCCTACTGCTTCTTAACTATTTTCTATTATGAACTATCTAATTATGAAAATTAATTCTATAGAATAGCATATCGCTCCTGCTATATTTATCGGTATTTCGCCATGAAGTTTTTTTTTGTTTAATCATAATGTAGCTCTTTATTTAATTGAGATTTTAATGATTTTTTCATATATTGATGTGTTGTGCATTCAAGATTACTAGTATATCGTTTATGTTTGGAAAAATAATCAACCAATTTTTTTTTTTTCATGAGTACCAAATGCAGGTCGACTCTAGAGGATCCCCTACATTATATCTAACCTAAGCGCTCAAGATTCTCATGCATATACGAAACATAAAAACGAAGAAACAAAAGAGAATTATCTGGTTTTTGCTTATGAAGAGACTCGCCTGAGGATGCAGACATGTATCTTTCAGAGACATCGAGAGTTTGTCTTTACCGTACATTGTCCTCAGGAAGTTTGATATTAAACTATACTCTCTTGCTTTCTAAGATCCCAAGCCAATCAACATAGTCGTAGAGCGTCTTGATCGTGGTTGTGCTTTGAAATCTCCGACCTTTTCTTTCTCCATTCGAAAATCGTACCAAAATTAGGCTAATTCAGATAAGAATCACGCCTAATGTTCTTACGAGCTACTAACTTTTTGTCTTGTGGAATTGATCTCCGGGAGATAACCCCATGCACTAAAATCAACCAAGTAAAGGCAAGAAAAGATTGTAAAAGAGCTCAGTTGTGTAACATCAGGTCTCTTGTCAGGTTCATCCTCAAGAGCAATTGCTTTCTCTTGTCTCATTCTCACAATCTAGATTTTCTTTGACACAGGTAGTTTAAACATCTTTCGTATCAAAGAGAACAAGTAAAATTGCTTTCAAATTCAATTGTTCTACGAAAAACAAATGGTTCATTACATATCGTCTACGACAAACAAATGGTTTAATTTTTAGATCTTTTTGTGTTTAGTACCCTACTTAGACCTCCCGTTGAGGCTGCTCTTACATACATATCCTTGGCACAAAACATCTCCGACAAAAACAACTTATTCATCATCATATAAAACTTATAATTACGTCAAAATATATCATAATAAATTTACGAAGACCCAAGCTTAAAACTTTTGACGTCGTCAACCACCGCCTTCTTAAACAAAGGCACATCAGTAGCTCCGAGTATCATGTGATACCCACGTGACTTTAGATCCACGGCTTTGTCCTGTGCCGTCGCCATCCCTGCCAAGTAAGCTCCGCCGTTAGCCGGATCAGATCCCAAAACCGCCGTCTCAGCCACCCTCATGACAGACTTCACTTTCGGGTTTCCTGGATCGTGAAGTAACCCCAAACTAGCACTCAGATCTCTCGGCCCAATAAGTGATGATGGACTTGGGCTTTCTCGAAGAGAGATAACGTGTTTTTTAGTAAATCTACAATGAATCACTAATTTGTTGGTGTTAATGTAACTAGTTTGAGACAAGGTGAGACAAATAATTCAGACCTAGGTGCAAAGTTGAAACTAGTTGTATCCGTGTATGTGACCAAGGAAAACTTGACAGTGTGAAGGTTTAGTTAAAAGGACATGAAAAGACTGCAAATTAAAACATGATCCGGTTCTATATGAGTTGACCATCTTTGATCTTCATGTGTTTTTCAATTTCTGTTTTATTAATCTTGTTTTCGTTCTAGCAATGCGTTGAAGCTTACAAGTCATATATTTTACGAACAATATTTGAATGTTTGGTGCGTTCACAATGATTTATGCGATCACAACCATATGCGTATATATCACTCACTCACAATAAAAAAAAAACGGTCGGGAGTCATACCTTTCCCAACGCCTTTCAAAACCTATGCGTAGGTCGCATCAAATCTTCTTCTTTTTTATGTCAACGCCTAAACGTAGCATCAAAGTTTTATCCGATTCATTAATTGTGTACTTGATCAATCTTTATTGAATATATTTTATTGAGTTGCATTCTAATGTATGAATTTGATATTAACTAAAACCTACTAATACCCACTTAGTAGTATAAATTTGCTAACGCGAATGAAATATCATAATAGAAATATATTTGTACAAAAATAATATTGGAAATGTGAATAATATCCTTCTCATGCATGCGAACATCTTAGTTTTACGGTTACACTTCATATTCTTTTTGTTTATATTCTACTATATACTTAATTGATCAGCATGTGAAGGTCGTCCTCCCAATCTAATTTGTTTTCCCTTTTTCTCACCAAACCAAAATGAAAAGTTGAATAATTAGGTAGAAGTCTACTACTTAGAAATTCAAAATATTTTTCCATCATATCAATTCATTTAGTTACAAAATAATGTCCCCTAGCTTAGCTATTATTATATCATGATGTTAAGATCTATTAATCTTCTGAAAAGAATATATTCTAACATATATTCGTTTGCCTTATGTAGTATGTACTACATATAACATGTCATGGTCCATCCTATCATCCTATAAATTATTATACTCCACTTGCCGAACAACTTGAATCTACTTTCGAAATATATGTCGACGACCTACGATTGTCAAAAATATATGTAAATGTAAGTGACATGAATACAATTCTCACAGAGAAAACAAAATATGACAGAAATTGAATATGTGCTTAAAGATTGCATTACTAGTAGTTACAAGTGATGCTCAAAAACATAAATTTTTAAATTGGCAAATATAAACTTTGAACTAGTGGCATTGAATATATGACTTTTAGAGAATTAGACTTGATTACACAAAAACAAAGAAAATATTAAAGAGGAAACTAAAAGTGTTCGAGAAAGATTTTGATATAGATTCAACTAATTTTTATGGACATGGTTTTATTATTCGAAGTTGTTGAGCTACAATCTGATAGAAAACTTTTAATCTGACATCTATTTAATTTTATTTTTAAATGTTCCATTCTCCACTAGAACTTATCCGTAAGATCACATCCATACTTGAATACTTCAACACAAGCACACCGAATTTAAAACTTAGTGTATAAGTATGTTCTTAAGGTCGAGTCATTGTCACTTTCAGACAAAATTATTTAACGTTGGTCGGATTCTTCTTCTCTTTCTTTTTATGGTGGCCACCATAACACATCACCTAAGTCCTTTGACCTCGATGTCTATATATCTAGTTCAAATGAAATAATCGATTTCAAAAACGAATAACATTTTACTTATTTTATTTTCTTGTAAAATTTAAAATACTTTACCGGTAAACCCAATACCACAAAACATCGTTAACTAAGAGTCTTCGAGATTATCAAAATTGTTCTTGTATAATTGCCTTTGATTAGATAATGATCTTCTGGATATCATTGGCCTACTACTTAATCCAAGTTAGGGGAGGATTGTGTTTGAATTGTGGTACGTATTAGAAGATATCTGAATATCTTGGAACTAATATTTTATAAAACATTACTTTATATGCAGCTAATAAGTTTCCTGTTTTGATAGTTGAGAGAAATATTCTCAACTGCCATTTGACCGGTGTGGTTTTGTAGCATCAAAGTTCGACTCTATTCTTTTTTTTTTTTGTCTTACAATTAGATTCCAAATTTAGCGGATGTTTTTAACAGAACTTTATAGCCAGACTATAATTTGTTCTATAGCCCTGTGAAAGATATATTTGCAGAACAAAGAATATTTCATGTTCGTAAATTTAGTTTAATTTTCAATAATAAAAGTATGTAATTGTACGTGGTTTCAATGTAATTAAGCAGATATGAAGAGAGTATTATACAAGTAATATTTTTAGAATTAAAAAAAAAACTCAAGGGGCAAAAAGGGTCAAGATCTAGATTGATGAAGCTGAAACCATAGTGGGATGTATAATTTCAAACACACAGATTTCAAGGAGAATGTTTTTGTGGGCCCCTCCTTCTTTAGTCCTTAGACTTGTGACTTGTCTCTCACATTATTCTCCACTGTCTTTATTTTCAATGTTTAAAAAAACTCAATTGCCTCTTCAGTTTACACATCGAAAACCAAAACACACTTCATTTCATTTCATTTCAAATTGTTTTCTGAAGCAAAATAATCCCTGAAATCAACATTTTCCAAACTTACCCATGCCATATCTAATTAATAAGTACTGTATACAATAAAAATGAATCAAATTAATTAGGTACCTTTCCTTGTAATTGTAAACGAACCCAAACTATTGTTTTTTGGTCAGGAACGAATCCAATAATTTAAATTTAGATGGAAATTTTAAATGGAATATGATTTTGTTTATTAATAGGTATGGTAGGGCTAAACCATCTTTAGCAATAAATAATAGTTTAGTGTATTTAGTGAGGATCATGTGAAAGTCATCAGGGCTTACCTGTCTCTTTTAAAAATTTTAATGTGTCTTATTTTTTTGTTTAATATGTACCTGTTCTTTAACAAAATGGTATCCATGTGTTGCGTGCCCAAAAGAGCAAAAACATATTATGCTGTTGCATATACATATAATTAGTTACACACTATTTATACAACCTATTTAGCATTAATTTTTCTCATAATGTGACATGAACAAGAGAAGGAACAACAAAAGACCAACCAATGTATCATTTATAATCTGTGTTAGGGATAACAAATTAAAGTCATTCAATATGCATGCACCCCCAATAGTATCCTTAAAAATCCAAGTTAACAAAAAAAAAGGAAAAACCCACCAATAAGAAAATTCAAAGTGAAATTAAGAACATATTGATTAATTAAATAAATAGCAATAATTAACCACTAATAGTACTATCTTCATCAACCAAACCGAGAAATTAATTAGCACCATGATCCTCCACTCAACATCCCAGTCCAATACCCACCAGACGTAGCAGCTGCATCACTACCGCTTCCTCGCTTCTGATGTTCATTAATGTCGACATTAATTGTTGCTGATGAAGAAGAAACTGGCAATTTCAAATCCTCAAAAGGAAACAAGTGCCTTCCATTCACATCATCACCACCTTCTCCACCTTCTTCTCCTCCTTGAAACCCTCCATGAAATCCATTATTATGATGATGATCTAATGAAAACCCTAGCAGTGTGGTGTTTGTGTTGCAAGGCTTGTAATGATCTTGCATTGAAAACCCTCCTGATGCTGGATCTTGATTATGAACTGGAAATCCCATGAAGGAAGAATTTGAAGAATTCCCATTGTTACTATTGTTTCTTATGAGATCCAGAGAAGAAGTAGCCATGGCAGAACATGAAGAAACAATCAATGGATTGTTATTGTTGTTGCTCTTGTTGGTGTTGTTGCCAATGTTGTGGATGAGGTCAGTGAAGTTGGTCCTAATCATCCCATGTGGTGAAAAACCTAAATTGAGATCTTGTTGGGTCGTCTCAAGGAATTTAGGGTTTTGACCGGTCAAACCTTGTTGAGACATGCTCATGAGGTGGTGGTGATGATCAGAGAGATGCTTCTTTGTAGCTGGTTGTGTAGAATCCGAGTGATTGTTACTAATATCAGAAGAAGAAGAGTGAGATCTCTTGTTCTTTCTTGAGCCACCGCCAACAGGAATGTTCCTAAGCGAACCGCCTTCGGTCCAATACCTTCTACAACCTTTGCAGAAGTATCTTGGCTGCGTCAAACTATAATTGTTGTAGTAACAAAACTTTGTGTTGGTTGAGTTACATCTCGGACAGTTTACAGCTTGATCCTTTTCTGGCCTTGCCTTCCTCTCTCCACCCACCGACGGTGGCTGCTGCGGTTGAAGCGGTTGCGGTTGCGGCTTTGGGCATGTGTTTGTTACTATTTCTTCCAAGGGCTTCACTACAATCTCCTGATCATCAAAATAAAAAAATACATCTCTTCCAAACGTTAGCACAAAAACCTTTGCCTATATACAAGTATAGAAGACATAATTGACATATATATGTACTGTCTATCAACAAATTAATGGATTTTCATCAAGATCAAAATGATAATTGAGATATTTGAGAGAAGCTTTAACTAAAAACATAAAAGAAAAAGCAAATTAATAAAGGGTAAAGTGAAAAAAAAAACCATATATTTAAAATTAAAGGAGAAGATCTAAAAACTGTTGAAGAGAAGAGTAACATCAAAAAGAAGAAGATCCGAAAACATTAAAATTCTAAGTCAAGATCTAGTAGATAGATAAATCAGATGATCTAAACTACATCAACACATACATATTGAATTGTACGAATATATAAATATGTAAATGTTTGTGTATAGTACCTGTGGCCACTGAGCCGTATCCATAGATGAACTTCCTCAGATCAGCCGAAACAAAACCTGATAATTCGTTTTCTTAATTAACTTATCTATATGGAAGAAAAAGAGGTATGCTTTTTTTTTGTTGGATGAAGAGAAAGAGAATTTTGATGGCTGAGAAATCTTTTTTGAATGAGGAACTTCTTTGTATGCTTTGTCTCTGATCACATTTGCTTTATGGTAGAGAGAGAGAGAGAGAGAGAGAGAACAAATTGTATGATAAAAGATTATTAAAACATTCCGAGTGGGAATCTTTGTCGTACTGAAAATAAACAAATACTTGAATAGCGTCTATATATAATATAAGCATGTATGTATGGGCTTATATAACTATTTATATATACACCCATCTATATATTTAGAACTTAACGGAAGAATTAATTAGGTGTAAATCATACGATCATAAATGTAGCCTGTATGTTGTATTATTAACGCGTTAATTCCTAAAACAAGGTACATTTGTAAAATCCTATTCGACAAGCAAAATAAGGTTATGCTTTAGGAAATATTTTGACTTGTGTGTTATCTGATACAACATCAGCTATCAGTTCCTAATTGTTTATTATAATTCACGTTGTTGTTTTTCAGTTCAAGGAAACTTTCAAATTTGAAAATCCGAGTCGGATTGAATTTTTGGTAATAAGTTAGGTATTGGATATTTAAGTCTTAACATCCACAAGGATTTTCGATTGTGTTTAAATTTAAACTATATAGTACATCGAAATTTCCTAGTTTGATTTCAATGCCTGACCTTAAAAGTAGATTGTTCTCTTCTTCTGTTTCAAAAGTCGACTGTTCTTTTCATAGTGAAATGACGGAAAGTGGATTCTTTTTAACCAAATATTTCGTTAAATATATTATGGTTTTTAGAAAGTTATCAGGCAACAGTTTTCCGATAATTCTGAGTAAAAACTATAATTAATAGATATATAAGTATTTAGAAAATATTTTAATTCAATTTAATATTGAAACTAAACTGTTTGATTATGTAGTGAACCATTCATTGAGACAATTAACCTATGTTATAGCATGTATTAAAAACTGCTTATTACAAATACCATTCCATTATATAGCATACTACTTTACTAGTATAACGCATCACCACTACTGCTGTATGCTACATCATCACATAATTGAATGTAAAATCAACACTTTACCTTTTTGAAGACAAATGCAAAGTGATAGTTATGTCCTTTTTAAACTATCTTGTTAAAAGATTATCTTTAAAAATAATTGTCAGAATGAAAGAAATTTTTCCAAAAGCTATATAATCTATAACTTTTTCACGATATAAAGTATACTTAGAATCATATTAGTACGGATGGAATAAACTTCAACGACCTAATAAGTTGACCATCCATTGACGAGTTGACCTCTTATATTCTCTCTTAGTTTGGTCGACCTATTATATTCTTAAATCAAATAACAACAAAATGATACATTTCATCTAATCTTTAACATGTTTTTCTTGGGACATAGTCACACGTACAAGTGTATAATGTGCAAATGTTAAGAAGAGAAAAGCCAAAGACTCCCTTAAAGGTCCACATGCACCAGATTAAAAAGCTCATCATCTGTTATTTCATAAAACTTATCCGTATTTCACGTGTTACTTAAGATTCCAATTAGGCTATGATTACCTGTATTGCACGAATTTAATTATAGTATTTCATTTTAGACGGTCATGATCTACTCCATCATAACGTTGTGGTGTGTTTGATTAGTCTGGCCCCCAGATTTAACATGACATATATGTCATCGCCACGTGAGCTATCTTACTTAGTGTACAAAACAGCTCAGGAACACCTAATTTCTTTCACTCCACATGCCACGCTCCCTACTTATTTAGTCATCTTCTTATCACCCAATAAATTGTTACCAAACACATATAATAACATTTTCTCTAAACTAATATCCAGCACAAACATTCGAATAAATCATATTCACTCGATTTGGTTTTTAAAATTAAAATTTGAAATAGTCAAATTTCATTATAAAGAAAGATTAATCTCTCTGGTAAACTTTATTATTAATCTTCATTTTCTTGAAGCAGTAATCATAGGAGACATATCAAAGACTGAGATGTTGACAAGTGTCGTAATTTAAGTTGACTGAGTCGACTAATGAACGGTTATTACGGGTTGATGTGGCCGGTGAAATTCAGGTCCCACGTTTGCTCATGCGCGTGCCTTCTCTGATAATTCTCGACGAAGAAAAAGTCCATCGAATCTCAGCCGTTGGATTTAGTAATGGGTCCGACGAAGTGCGTGGATAGCATCTTAGAAGTTGCGGTCCATGTCAGCGTGTGTGGACAAACCCGCACCATATTAACAACTTGCCTTTCTCTCTGCACCTTAGCCACTTTACCAATAGTGTGTCTTTTCTTTTTTTTCCCTCTCGAATACACTTTTGGAATAGATAACAAATCTGATGCAAGAGCTTGTTTCAGGTAAAAAAAAAGATTAGAAGACTCAGATAGATTTATAGATGGATTTGACTCGTTTTCAACCCAACTTTGGTTTTAAGTTCTTTTTTAAAGTGTCGATTCTTATAAAGAGCAAAAGATTGTCGTACAAGGCAAATACTTACACTCAAAAGGGTTGAGAGTTTGACTGACTCCTTGGAGATGGAGACACCGTACGTAACATTTCATCTTTTAAAGGAGGGGTTAGGCTGGTTTAGTGTAGGGTGGGTTCAATGTTTCGATTAATTGATTGTTTTAATATAGTTTTCATGTGTACTAATGGGCTAACTTATAACTGGTTATCTTATTGGCTTCCCTATTTTCAATTTTAATAGATTACACCACATGTAAGTTGGTGGTATTAAAACATCACCGTTTGTAAATATTGATGGCAAAAGACGAGCCAAAACAAAACTTTTATAGTAGTAGCTATTATCTACATAGACGACCAACCAATAAGCAGCTCTACATAGTTTTACTATTAGTATTTACTAACCATTGCAAATTCAAAAAAAAAAGAAGGAGAAGATGAAGTTCGCATTAAGGACTCTAGGGGGCTCAATACATGTGGGCTTTTAATTTCATAGTTAATGCCTTCTTCAAATAAGGTATAGGTCCATTATGAGTTATTAGCCCGTAACTTTTCCTAAACAACTATCTAAATTCTTGCTATTGCTAAAGTAATATTTTATCACCGAATAACACTTTTTAAAGCTGTAAGATTAATTTATCAAATGTATGTCACGTGTGAACTGTTTTGTTTTACAATGCTAGATTTACTCTATAAAGTATTGTTAAAACTTAAAACTAAGAAAGCATGTTCATTGTTCCTTGTTTAAGTGTTAAGCTCTCTTCTTTGCACCAACCTTTTTCCTTTTCTTCTTCATGTAATGATTGAAATTCCGTAAGGACGGAGCAAGTTTGATGGCGCACGAGAGATCTTTTTCAGAAGTGAAAAGTGAAAACCCCTGGCGCATGTTAGTAGGGTCCTTTTGATAGAAAAGAAAAAGAGAAGATAGAGAAAAGAGACCCATGCTCAAAAGTATTATCATGCGCCATTTTAAATGGTCCTAAGTCCCATCTCTAACCGATTCTCATCTATCTATCTTTTTCTCACCTTTTTCATATTATATGATTTTTATTCTTTCATTTTCTTTGTAGATTTCTTATCCATATTTTAATAGTTTCGTTATACCATTTCTGTAATTTACTTCAAAATGAAAAATGTGTATAGAGGCAGAATATTAGTTCGAGTACAACATTTAAAAACATACAGATTTTCCTCTATTCTTCACGACTTAGATTTAGCTATTAAAGCAAAAGGGTAACCAATCAATGCAAAGTGCAAACTCATTATTAAAGGAAAATCAACATCCAAATAGTATCACATGGACATATGAATATTCAATGTCATAAACGATTATATTGGAAAGAAAGAAAAAATGAAAACGATAAGAGAGAGGGAGAGATCTCTCACAGATCAGTCCAAATGAGTTTAATCACATAATTATCAAACTTCCGAGCACTTCGAAACTAATGATTGACATTATGATTTCCTACTTAACTTTATTATTCTAAAACTTTAGTATATTAGTCCAAGTTGAACTCTTCAGCAAATATATCTTATATAATTAATTGTTCTCATATTGTTTAATATAACGTTAGTATAAACAAAGACTACATCAACTTCGCATTCGCACTATAGAAACAGGATACTATTTGTATATATCAACTAAACTTTTGTGATATTTTCTCTCATCTACTAAGATATACTAGTATAACTTTTTTCCTAAGGGGGTATATGAAGATAAGATAATTACTTTTTCTTCTTCTTAGCTACATGGGTCGAAACTGGTCTTGGAATGTTGAGTAACCAGAATCTCAGAAGCAGCCCATAATTTGGTAGCTTCGCTGGAGTTGGTTCCGAGTCCAGACGGTGTCGTTTCATTACAATCCGTAAAATACTTTCCCGATACGTTCACCAGTCTTGGATTTGTTGCCACGTAACACGTCGTTGCTGCTGCCTAATCCCATGCCAAAACAAAAAAAAAGTAGCACATAAATCCAATAATCTTAAACAGGATTAAAAACAAAAAGAATAACTTATCCACCACAGATTATGTTACAAACTTTATAACTAACGAAAATAACAATTATTTACTTGAGGGACGGTCTTAACGAGCTTGGAAGCCAGGAAGAAGACGAGATCTGAGTAGGTAAAGACAAAAGGAAGTCATATAGATATAATTTGGAATCTTAATCATGATCATATAATTCATGATAAAATAATATGACAAGGTAATGAGGAAAAAAAAAAATAAACCAACCTGTCAATAGACCTTCTCGGTCTCTTGTTAACCGGGTTCTAACAACTCCTGGGTGTACGCAATTTACCGTAACATTCGCTCCAATTTTCTGCAATTTTGTTTTCTTTTACAATTAGATTCTATTTTTATATACTAAACTTTAATCACTTTATGCTAATGACCCACATGATTGTCCTAAATCCTAACTATGGTCAATAGTCAAAAATAAACTTTGTAGTGTGTGACTTAACTAACACTTTCATATATTTGGTTAGAATACAAATCTCCTAGTTATCTAGGTTTCTTGTTGTCCCCTTCCCATACCTTTCACTCTTTTCTTTTACACTAAGAAAAATCAATAAATTTGACCATTATGACACACATTAATTTCTACCATAATGCTTCAGAGTTTTTTTTGGGAATAATTAACTTTTGGGGGAATAATTAAATGGATGCAAGTAAATAAGAGAGATAGGTGTGGGAGAGAAAGAGACCTGGAGTCTAGAAGAGAGCTCCTTGGTATGCAAAACGTTGGCAAGCTTCGAGAGAGCATACGCACGTGTCGCATCGAATTGACTAATCGATCAAAACCAAAAAGAAAGATTTATTACATTTTCCAAAGGTCAAAAGTCAAAACCTTTTTACTTCTCTTTTCCCATTTATTACCCTCCTATCGAGTTACTGTCACTCATCAATCAAAACATTAACAACTACGCAGCTTTTTGCTTTGGTAAAAAGTAAATTCCTCGACAAGTTTTTATTCACCTCTCAAGAACACCAATCCTACTCTCTCATTTATAGTTCTAGGCTTCTAGCTATTAGGTTGATATAAGGATTGTAGATGGTACATTATTTACACTTCTGCTTTGGAGTTTTGATGTATAGATAACAATTAAGTATGGAATGAAACATTTATACCTCATGACTCAACCAGAACATAACACAAACTTACCACTTGGGTTGTGAAATGAGTCGGAGATATTCGATCAAGTCGCCGGAGAACCATCCGTGAATACCGGACGTAACGTTAACGATACGTCCTTGAACTCCTGTTTCCTCTGCCGTTTGAATCATCTTGTTTAGCAAAAGATTGGTCAAGAGAAAATGGCCTGATCATTGTGAATGGATTAAAAAATTAAGAAGGCTATTAACAATAAAGTAATACTAGTATATAGGGTAATTAAGATCTGTCATAGACTAAGGGAATCGTATAATTAGGAAAATACTACTATACCTAGATAATTAGTAGCAAATGTCATCTCGATCCCGTCTTCAGATATTGCATGTTCATGTGCTAACTTGCCTGCGTTGTTTCTGATTCCACAATTGCATAAATAATAAAATAATCACATAACATAACAATAATGTTTAAAACAAATTAATCCGAATTAAGAACTTAGATTAACACGTAGTTATGTAAATATACATGCATATGATTCTTAGGAAAAAAAGAAGATTAAAGACTTACATGAGAAGGTTAAGAGGAAGATCAAGAGACTCGAAATCGGCGACGAAGTTTCGTACGGAGGCGATAGAACTAAGATCAAGCTTCATAACGACGATCTCTGTCTCCGGAAACTCAGAAACGATTCTCTCTTTTGCTTCCTCCGCTGCTTTCACATTCCTCGCCGGAAAAATCAACCTCGCTCCTCGTTTCGCCAGAACTCTCGCCGTCTCCGCTCCGATCCCCGACGTCGCACCTATCACCAAATCAACTAGTTAGAATCTCCTGACGACTCGACTCACCGGAAAACACGAAGCAGAGAGGAAAAGAACTCACCGGTGATAACCGCTGTGATGGAACGAAGGTCGCAGTTCTCGGTAACTTCCTCGGCGGTGGATTTAGAGCCGAAACCGCTAGCACCGGCGGCGCCGAGAAGGTATTTACCAGTCTCGATCATCGGAGTGATTCTGTTACCGGCGACTGTTATGGGAGTGAAGAGTCTTTCTCTTTCCGAATTAATATGAAAAAAATTAAAGCCACAAAAAAGAAACAGAAGGAGAAGGAAGAAAACAAATAACAAGGAACGTAATTGCCGTTTTCAGTTAGAAGGGCATAATGGTAAATGTCTATATTATTATCAGAAAAACTGTGTTTCGATTGTCAGGTTTTTGTAGGCAACGCCGCCTGGCGAGAGAGAAGAAATAGTAATGTGTTATTTATAGTCAACTTTTTAATTGATGAGGTAAAAAGAGAGAAAAGTAGATACAACTTTTTTATCAATACGATCGGTGAATTTTTTTAAAATTAAATTTATCATATTCTTCTTGTACTCTCTTCTTGTTTTAAATCATTTCGTAGTGGTAGGTCTAGTTGTTGTATACAGTATAATATTTTTATTATGATATTATTGTCAACAATATTCATTCTTGTTTAAAACCTACTAGAGAGGTTAGCAAAAGATGCTGCATTACGATGAAACATAAAATACTAGGGAAACAATGTATACAGAAAAAAAAACACAAGTTTGTCTTAAAGAATTTTAGATTTAATCTTTACAAAGAATACATGTGTTAAATATAGACTGATTTTTTCCTTATTTTTGGACAAAGTTAAGCTGATTTTGGAATGGTAAACTCAATTTCAAAACAAGTTATCCAAAAATAACTAAATATTTATCCAGTGTTAATTTCTTTGACAAGATTTTGTTTGGATTTTTTCACTTTTGATATATAAAGGCAATATAAATAATAATTAAACAAATATTGGAAAAAATCTAAACTATTCAACATATCGATGGTGTAGAGGGAAAGAAATCATCAACTTTTGGTATGGATTGATTTTGGTATATCTATATTTAGAGAGCTATCATGTGCCTTTTGGTAATTATCACTTAAATGACTTATTGGATTGATGAATAATTTATGAAGCTATTTTGGTCAAACCTAATTGATTACTATTGAGTATTCAAACTAACTAACAGCTGTCAGTCTCTGGTTGGAGCTTAAAGTGAGATTATTTTATATTTTATGATTGATTTTTTACTAACGTACCCAATACTGAGCTTATTAACGTTTAGTTTTGTACAGTGGAAACAGATCAAAACACGGAAAAGATTATCGTCAAATGCAAGATATTAACGGTCAAAAGGGCTAAGGTTTGACTACTTGTAGGGGACAATTATACAATCGTGACGTATTAGTTGTATACTTAGTGTCACTCATTATCTCATTATTCTTTCCTCATTTACTAATCCTAATTTTTTTTAAATACTTGTATTTCCTATATCAATCTCGGAATAAGCGCGGTCTTGGGACTACCGTAGACAATATAAAGTAAGTACATGGAGACAACGAGTAGTTAGAGCAGTAAACGTGAAAACGGCAGGAGAGGCAATGTGGTATGTGGATGAATAAGGAAGTAATTAGTCTCGTAGAAACGTTAAAGAAGAATCTTGTGAGAAGGTTTACGCACGTGAGGTTTACTCACCGCGTGCTGGATCGCTTCTCCTCTCCCTTGGAACACGGTCATAGACAAAAAAATATATTTAATTTGTTTACTAATTAGTTTGGTTATTATTTGCTAATGATCAATTATTTTTCAATAATTCAGTCTCCGTAACATCCAATACCGTTTTTAAGTCATATTGTTATAAGTTTTTGTAAGGATTCAGCCAATGATTATATATGCTTGAAATTTTGTTGAACATATAAAGCTCACATGCATCTCTCACGGATGAACATATTTACTATACAAAAAAATCAAATCAAATATCAATAAGAGAAGGACAGAGAGTTTTACAAGTATGAAATTGATAAAAATAATAAAAATAAAATTCTGTTAAATTGTAGAAGGAGAACGAAATTAATATATTCAGTTTATCACATATTCACATGTCGTTTATATCCCCAAATTCACACAAAAAATCTCATTCTTTACAAACTTTGAACACATTCAAAAACCATGATGCTTATGTGAAGCTTTCTTTATCTCTCTTGTTTGGCACATCTGAGAGCTTCATGTGTGTTCCCTTTCATACAAACGACAATAGATGATTGGGGATGCAAAGCTTCTCTCCCTCCTTGCCTTTTTCGTATTGTCCTTGTTGTGTCTTGAGTACAAGATTCCAGCTCATTGTCACGTTGGTAGCTCGATTACGCTTATCCAAAAGTGAGTTCGAGTGAATATTGAACTCTTACTCTCAATCAGTGTTTTCTTACCCACCTTTTTTTTTCTTGGAGATAATGTGTAGAAAGTACTCTTTTTGATCTAGTATCTTCGAGTACTCTAGTTTTGTCAGAGACTTTTCTATATAAGAAACTTGCTTCAGTTCAATGACCTAATATTGGATCAAACTATGAATTTTGTTATGCAACTGACACTGTCGATTGACTATGAATTCCAAATGAGAAAAGTTGTGTGGCTCATATAATTACCAATCACACTTGTGAAAAAAAAAAATATCGATATTGTCGCCTCATCAACATGGCAATGTTAAAGAGTATATGCCAAAGGCAAAAATCTGTCCAAAAAAGATTGAAAACGTTACTTTCTTAACCACTTAAACTAAAAAGTAAAAATCACTTTCGGTTTAAGACAAAGGGAAAAATTGGAAATATAGAGATAATGGAAAATCAGCTTTTAAGAGCACTTGTATTGGCTAGCCAACGAAAATGGGGACCCATTTTCATTTCCTACATACATACGGCTTCCTTGGACTAATACTTTTTATTTGTATTTGTGAAGGTCGATTAACAATATTTAGTGTGTATTAAAATTAACATTTATTATGTAAATAAAATATATCACATGAAATCATCTCTGCCTTATTTACTTAAGTAATACACTCGTCTCTGCATTTTATTTCCTGAAAATTGGTTATTGAGTATGCTTTCCATCGTCACTTTCAACATTCAACCCAAAGTACATCTTTAGAATCATGATGATGTTGATATATACTTTTAAATACGTAGTTATCGAAATAGTTATCAATATGACAATAATATACAAAATTTGAAAGTACGTTTTATATATATTTTTTTCTGGATTATTATGCGTTTCTCTTTCGTTATAATTAGAAAAAGGTAAAGTTCCTCATCATAACGAATGGAATGGCGTCCTCCTTATCAAGCGAAAAGGTATCATGGGACTATTTGTGGCTTACATATATCAATCTACTATAGTACTATAACACAAAGCTGACAGAAGATAAATATACTGATTAGTAGTAGGAAATAAATAAAAACATTAAGAAATCTACTTTCATATATATAGTCGCAATATCCGTAAAGAGAGAACAGATGTTACGTACCATTCTCTACACTTACATGTGTTCTTATGTAATGATTTGATTAACTATTTGAGCCTCTGATTTGAGCTTTAATATAAATTAATTATGAAAATAACATGATTAGTTAATCATCAAATCGTACATCAGAAGGCTCATATCTACACGGCGAAATTAAACAGTTAAAATGCAAATGTTCAACACCTAATGGTACTCATGGTCCAGCTCCTACTTTCATTGATCATTGGTATTTTCACCGAAGAAAATTATAAAATTCATTTTGGTAATTGACTTTTTAACACAAAAGAGGATGGCTGAAATTGAAAAAAAAAAAACATTATTAGTATGATTCAAATGGTTAGGATTGTCAAAATCAATAGCTCAAAGCCTCAAAACATTTTTTGTTGCTTGTGTTTCATTGTTACGTTTATAACATTCAAGTAATATAATAAACAGATATTACGTTTTTAAAATGTAACGAAAATGATAATCAAAATTCAAAATAACGCAGTCATCATGGTAATAATCGAACAGTCAAATATTTAATGGCAAACGGTTATAAAATAAAGTTAAATGGTTCTTTTATGTAAAACATTTTTAAGTTTGACTAATGAGAAAATGCACATGGGGTTTTGGGAACTGAAAATGAATTTTGACCAGCAATAAACCAATCCCTACTTGGACGGAAGATTCTCTAKGCATCATCCGTTGGCATAATTTAAACTATCGACCATTATTTTCCACCCTATTTGTATTTTTAATTTCAATTAAACAGTCTACAACTAAAGTTTTTATATCATTGCAACTTGTATTCCTGATTCCAAACAATTGTTTACGGCCATCTTAATTATCCCCTGTTTTTTAATACATCAACCGACTATTTTCGATATAGCTCAAATCATGTTTAAAATATGAGTTTTCTTCACCAACTAAAGATTAGTACTCATATTTTATCACAGTTAGCATCATAAAACATATAAAAAACAATAACTAAATATAATGTGTCAAAAAAATTCGAACTCAAGTTGCTCTAGTCTAGTTCATCGATAAGTTAGTAGGTTGACTGTTTTTTTAAAAATGTTGATAATACGAAGTAACATGAATAATAATAAATAAGCGAAAACTATAATATTGATGACTAAAAAAATTCCTTTAAGGAGTAGTACTAGTTGGTTTATATAACAGTGGGACTACTAAACTTTCTTCGGTAGTTTTAAAATTTAGTAACATGTAATGCCAACACAAATCTGAACGTTGTACTATACTAGATAATATATAACAAAAGGTTTGTATTTTTTAATAAAAAGAAGTTAAATTATAAATTAAACAAGCTGCAATTTTTCTATTACGATTCGTTTGGTACAATCTGATTCATCCAAATGGAGATTCTGTTTACGATCACCTTTTTCCAACTTCTAAACCTTTTCTAACTTAAACGAATGAAACTACTGATTAAACGAAAATCATAACACAATATGATATATATATTTCTTTTTTTGCCAACTATATTTGACTAATAAACCACTTTTTGATCACTCATTAGTCATTAATCACTTATTTAAGTAGCTTCTATGAATAATAATTCAGCTTCCACTCACCCATTTCAAGCCAACAACTCAAATAACACCAATTTGAGTGTTAGATTCCATAGTTTTAATGTGAATTTCAGTTTATTAGTATGTGAACATGGCTTTCGGTGGGTAAGCCGATTAGCCTTGGGCCTAACTGCAGCTTAGCATTCCGGCATTCCCCATTAAAATGTAGGAGATTTTGAATTTCACCAATCTTTGATCGATCTATATTGTCATGGGGTTTTTTTCATGCGCTTTTCAACCAATAATATTGATATTCACTGAGTTTTTTTTTCTTAACTAGAGTAACAATTAGTTTGTTAAATAAAAAATTTAACCATTTTTTAACCTAGAAGGAATTACATGCTCATAGATTAATATCCAGACCAAACATTATAGAAAAGCAATTTAAAGATATTTTAAAATGAAAAGAAGAGGACACAACTTCTACAATGATTGTCACTCTTTTGCTCGGCCCGCCCTTACACCAAATTAAGAGTTTTGCAAATAGAAAACTCTACACATTTTTGGTTTTGTTTTCTTATTTATTGAATATGAATTTAAGTTTTTCAATATATATATATGAGTGTAAACTGCAATTTCAATGGTTTAGTTATGCTTTATTTTTTTTTGTTATTTCCTTTATAGAGTTCTGTCTTAGACCTATTGGCTTATATATCTTGCCTTTTTAGGCTTCCTTTCCTTTTTCTTTTTCTTTTCAATCTAATTACATTTGTATTTCATTGTAGAGAACCTTTTAATTTTGTTTTATTAACTAATATATTTGACATATATTAGATAGACAAGTTGCAAATCTCTAACATTGTTATTTCATGTACTACATAAGTACATAATATTTTTTGGTTTGTTATTTAGTTTTTTGTTTGTTTGTTAAAAGGCCTTCTTATTTACTTTTTATTTTGAATATTATACTGTTATATTGGAGGAAAGAAATTTGATAACTTTATAAATTTACTATTGTGACATCAAAAAGTGAAGTTAGTCTGTCCAGTGTCCATCATTCAAAGAATCTATCAAGTGGTTTAGGCAGAGAAGAGATTATGACTTAAAGTAGATATCTTAAAGCTTTTTGTCATCTTATTCACAAGTGTTAACCAACTGAATCCACCAGTTTTTCCATGTACCATTAGATGCTTATTATATTTAACTTTATTTGCATATACAATATTTGGTCATAAAACATTTGTAACTCTAAAACGTTCTGACAGAAAACCCCAAGAAATAATCCACTACGATCAAATCTACCAAAGTTTTTGTAACATAAAATGTCTAATTCCGTTATTTAACTTTCAATAAACTTAGTAAATCTAGGCTTCAATGCTAAGATGAGAGGGCCATCCATATTCCTCCAAGAATGCTAAGATAACTCCATTTGACCATCCGAATCCGGTCTGCATTTTTTGGAAACATGAAGTCAACATTACAAGAAACTTTTATTTGGACCCCTAAAACTCATGAAATCAAAAGAAAGTTGAAGAAGAAAAGTTGACCTGTGGCATATATTCTCCTCCACCACCATATTCACCAAGCTCTGTAACTTTGAGCTTCTCATGTATAGTCCCACTTTTCTTGTAGACAAGATAGTTGCTTTTGATCCATCTCCTTGCAATATCCTCTGCCATCTCTTTAGCTTCTTTTACACTCGATCTTCCGAGCCCTGTGACGATCATCTCTTGTTGCGGTGCCCATCCATTCGGAGAATCCCTGTTCCAGTGCAACCACATATGTATCAAGATAATATGCTTAGTGAAGTAAATTTCAAGATTCCAAATGAAACTTGAACCGCAAGCTTCATTTACCATTGTTGTCCTGAGTTTGTCAAAGAAGTTAGGATTCCAGCGGGAGCAATGAGCCCTGAGTTCTTAAGAGCTGTCACAACTTTCTTGACAAGATTTTCATCTACATGTTGCAAAATTAAACGTTCAAATACATAATTCAACATATAAAGTGTATACATAGACAAGTAGAGATACTTTACCTGAATTGATGGAATTAATCCAGATTGGTGCAAAGTTAGACGCAAAGACGTTGGTGTTTTGGTTCTCAGCCTTCCATGTCTCAGATTCCTGAAGACACAGACACGTTTTCAAAAGCTTCCTCATCAAGAAATCCGAAATTGTATTCAAAGATTCTGTAACAGCTTACCTCACCACTGGAGGAAAGCCAGTAATCCAGCCATTGCCCTGCTTTCTCGTTCCAAAACACGGTTTGAAACGCTTTCTCTCTCGCTTTTGACGCTTTCACAAAACGGTCTGAACCATTTTGATCTCCAGAAACCTTCATCATGAACGCTATATCGAGTTCCATCTACGGTAAACAGATAACATTCATCGTTTATCTACATAATATATGTGCAAGAACAGTAATCAAAGAGAATTATGATCAAGAAAAGTGGAGACCTTGAGAAGAAAAACATTTAGATCAACAGGAACCACTGATGTTGTAGCCATCGTTGTGAAATTAGGAGGATCCCTGCATTATCATTTTGAGAATTTAAGTATAAGTGACAGTAGTAACATGAACTACACTTGATTAGTTTGTTAAGTAATCGAACCTCATCCATCGCGTGCTGAAATCGCATCCTGATTCAGCAGCCGTGGCTATATCTCGATGGAACCGTTGTTTCTCTAACATAGTCGAGAACCCTGAAGCAGATTCTTCATCCTGTGGTAACACATGAAGAGAAAGAGTCAACATTTTTTCTCGCAATAAAATTAGAAAACATGTTTGTAAATAGACAAGAAACATACGAAAACAGAGGATTCAGGCCTTGGCTTGTTCCACATAGCATAATAACGGCTCAAAACGTGATCATAACCATTAGCGTCTCGAATAACCACTTTATGTTTTCCTACAAAGAAGAAAACATAACAATATTCAATCTAAGAATTAAACCAAACTAGTGTTACTAAACTATCTAACTAAATAACTAACCTGAGTTCCAAAACTCGTACTCTTTGAGAAGCAGAGGGATTGCTTTCCTCACAAGTTCTTCATCTTTTGTCACATTATAAATTTCATAGACCATGGAGCTCAACAAAGGTGGTTGGCTTGTAACAATAAAAACATTATAAATCTCATAAACATTTTATTTTCTCCGTTATTGACAAATCTCAAATAGAGACAAAGAGTTGTAGTTACCTTCTGTTAGTATAATAAGCTCTAGCACCGTTCAAAGCGTAACCATAAGTCTCCACAAGTGACATCAGATTCGTCACTAAACCTTTGGCGGTAGTGAACATTTGACTCGTCATAAGTCCTCTGCATGTGCAAAAGCACGTGTTACAAGACGGTGACATACTGACACGTTAGCTTGTGTTACGTAGTCAACACGAAAGGAGAGGAAATCAATTTAATAACAAAAAACAAAAAACATTTGATTTGTGATTTAAAAGTTGGAAACAATGACTTACTTGATGACCCAATAAGAATCCCAGTAATAGACTTCTCTGAATCTCGAACCGGGAATGATAACCGGTTCCGGCAACGGTAGAAGCGTGTGCCGGTCGGCAGACTCTCTTACTGAGTCAGAGACTCTGCAGCTCAGATTTCTCCAAAGACCGTGTACCTCACGCGCCCATTCTCTGACTTCTTCGTTCTCCACGTTGGAGAGGAAGCCGGAGGGATCTGAGACGAAATCTACTGGTTCGTGGTGCAGCAGATCCTCCCCTGCACCGTCAAAATATTCCTTGACGAACTTTTCAAGCGTCTCCACTGGCACTGGCTGGTCATGTGACTCGCTCGTGAGATCATCGAAGGCTGATTCGATGGTGGAGAGACTGTAGGGACGTTTGAGAGATAGATCAATGTAGGATTTGGGATCAGGCGTTTGTTTTTTAGGGTATGATCGAAGTGCCGTGTGCTGCACACGCTGGAGGAAAGTGACGAGTTTGGTTGTTGCAACCACAGGACCTGAGTCCGTGTCTGTGTCCGAGTCCAACATGGAAGTTGTGAAAGAAAAACAGAGGAAGAAAAAGAAGAAGAAGAACAGAGAACGTTGCTGTTTAAGGTATATGAAGGAAGGAAAAGAGAATAAGAGATTGAATGGAGAAGAGGATAAGAAGAGTTTATTATGTGTGTGCGTGGAGATGAGTAAATTAGGGTTATTAAGTTTGTATGATTTCATTGCCAAATGTTTGAATTCTGACTAGGGCTCTTAGAATAACGCACCAAAAAGGAAAGAGTATGAATACAATTGGCAAATGGTGACTATTAAACCCTTTGGCTGACTCAGATGGTTCATTCTGATTGGTTGTCTCAAGATGAGAACAATTTAGATTTTTTTTTCTTTTTGTTTGATAAACTTGGGAAATGGGGACCTCTCTTTCTATCTTATGAAAGATCCAGTTTCCAAAGAGGTCAATTTCAATACGAACCTATCAGAAAAAACAAAATTTCTGAAAACAGAACGTGAATTTAATAAAGTAGCACAAATCAAAACTCGTTGTTTTGAGAAGTAATCACGGGGATAAAGTGATACGCTTCTTATAAGATCTATCTCACAAAGTTGTCTAGTGGGCTTAATGAGTAAAGATATAAGCTTATTGTTGAAACATACATATCCTAAGAGGGTTTCCTTACTTTTTTCTTAACAAAAGCTTGTTAATAGTACAGTTTTTTTGTTTGCGTTCATAAATAACAAATGATGAAACTTGGAGAATGTGAATGCGTGCTACTTTTGCTGAGGAAATAACATTGTAAAAAGTATTCTTATTATAGTTTATGACCTTTTGTTCCCTAAACCTTTAAAACAAATGATACTAGGCACCCAACACATAAAAGCCAAGAATTATCAAAGAGACAGAGATATAACGTGACTGTTTTGAGTCAACATACTTGCTTCTTCAGCAGTTGGAACGACGGTCTAAGCCATAAGGAGATCCAATTCAACAAACTCAAAGAACCCAAAACTTTTTCTAGAAACCCAAGTGAGAATATGGTCATATGACAAAAGACATTTAAACAAGATTTTCTCTATATGGATGAAGAGATGGAATCACATTATACATGACAAAGATATTTAAACAAGATTGCACCCTGCTAAGCAAACAAATTGGGAAAAGTTTGGATCAAACACGACATTTACTTAGTATGAAGTTTTTTTTTTTTTTGAATGTAATGTTAAATTAGATTCAAAAGAAAAGTGTCTTTTGTACAACAAGTGCAACTTGAGTTTGAAAAAGGCTAAATACATTTTAGAACAAAGAAACTAGTATGAAGTTTTGAATCCTGCTTTTAACCAAACTAAAGGCCAGTGCCCACTGGTTCTCACAGCAGGGACCCACATGATCAAATAATCACTTTTGAAACTATGAAATCTAAAGTGACAGGATCTCTGACACATTGACAAAATAAAACATGAAACTGATGCTGTTCCGGTTTTAATAGTTGAACGCAGAGATCAGAAATGAAATGAAAAAGGTAAATCGAGAAACATTGAT
This sequence comes from Arabidopsis thaliana, assembly GCF_000001735.4. Classification (NCBI taxonomy): domain Eukaryota; kingdom Viridiplantae; phylum Streptophyta; class Magnoliopsida; order Brassicales; family Brassicaceae; genus Arabidopsis; species Arabidopsis thaliana. Next base: position 12,486,926 of record NC_003075.7, on the reverse strand, counting down.
CACAAAAGAAAACTTCAAAACAAACAAATGATCTCTACCAAATTCTCTTCTTGATATTTTTTCAATGTAAATGCAAAAACGATGATTCATTCTGATTTTAAACCCAAGTATATAAAGTCAGATACACGCAAAACAATCAAATTCTGAGACATGCACATTTACACACAGTAGACATACATTTTCAAATCAAGAAATTACAAATCCACACCAATCGATTATCAAAAGAAACAAACGAGGGATTAAATTTATAAATTACCAGAGGTTAAAAAACAGAGCTAAACGGTGTCGTTTGGATGAGGAGCGGCGGAGAGAGCGAGAGGACGGTGATGGGATTCGTCGTCGTCGTCGTCGTCGTCGTCATGAGAGGTGGAGAGATTGACGCAGGCGCAGCGTTCGAGGGAGGTGAAGAAAGCGGATATTACGGTTGCGCTGATCCAGCTAGCGGCGTGGTCGATCTTTTCCATGGAAGTCGTCGTGCTAACGTTGGAGGTGATGCTGATGCTTTTGTCCATGGCTTCTGGATCCGATTAGCGTTTCAGAAGACGACCAAGAAAAGAAGATCGTGGGATGGATCAATATATTACAGGAATAACGATTTTGAACCGAGAAAATGTAAATATAAGTATATAAAACGATTATTGTTTGTCAGAAATAGCGCATCTGGTGTAGTGGTATCATAGTACCCTCCCACGGTACTGACCAGGGTTCGATTCCCTGGATGCGCAGATAAAGGTTTTCGTTTTACAATTTTGTAGAAAATATGATTATGGGATTTTTGCTTTTTATGTCATTTTTAGGTGTTATTATGTAATTATTAAAGTTATATATATTTTATATAGTAATAATATTTATCAGGGGTGCATTTCGGTTTAATTTTGGGTTCGGTTTATTTGGGTTTTGTAATACTCTAACCATACTCAACCGAAGTTATTTTGGTTTGTGTTTGAACCAGTTTTAGTTCGGTTGGATTTGGTTTGGTATTAGTTTACTTCAAAAAAATCAATTAGCCGTATAAACGAAAGAACAAATGAAATACGAAAGTTTTTTTTTGAGTTTTATTTTTTAGAAGTTAGAAGTATAACCTTAGGTTTTTAAGAGTTAAAGTTTTAGAAATAATAAATACTTTAGTTTAGTTATTTAGTTAGAAGTAGAACCTTAGATTTTTAAAGGTTAGAATTTTGTAGATAATAATTACTTAGTTTAGTTATTACAATATTATTAATATAATTAGTTAATTAAATTAATAAACATATTGGGTTATTGGTTCGGTTCGGTTTTAAACAATGTAGTACTATATTCTTTGAGCAAGCAAATTTGGTATCTCTATCCTTCTTAACCTCAAAAGTCAAAGTTTTCATGCTGTTAAAAGTTGTTTTGACATGCATACCTAGTTCCATGTCATTTTGATCCGATTTTTTTTTTGGCAGCCATTTTGATCCCCTTTTTTAAGTTTTATTTACATGATTTAATCCGTCTGTTGTAGATCCATATTTCCTCGTTTACTTTTTTTTTTATTTTTTTTTATTTAAAGCAATATTATAAAATTTTAAACATAAAATTTTTAAACAAAGAATGCTCATTCGAATGACATAAATAAGATAGTGACATTAAATAGATATATTCGTCCGTACCAACTATGGAAAAACACACTCTTACTAACGTATGTTATTTCACATCATAAGAAATACCAATATTAAACAAAACACACAGAAAATATAGAAAGTAACAATAAAACAGAAAAACATTACAAACTTAAATTAAAAGTACTGTATTTTGGTATTTAAGCATTCTCCACTGTGGTGATCCTTGCGCTAGACTTCTTATATACCACACATAGATTACAATTTGGACTAATCCAATAAACGTGCAAACTCCATTCGATATCTGCGAACAAAACATATTATTAGAGATTATTTCTACATATTATAAGGATAACAGTTAGTCTATTAGAATAAAACACCTGACCTCCCTCCCCCTTAATTTGCTTCTTCCTCAAATGTTCCATAACAATAACTAAATTTAAATACTAATATGTATATATTTGAAGATAAATCCTAAAAAACAGATAATATATACTACCACATTTGAATAAAATAAAAATAAAAATCATGAAGCTAATAGTGATGATGTGTGAGAACTGATATGTTGTTAAGTATTCAAAATTTGTTTCTACGTACTATTTTTATAAATTTGAAACTTTTTAATCTAGTTAATTCATATGTGATTGAAAACAATATTTATTTAATAAACTTAAAACAAATTTAGGTTGTTCTTTAATAAAGAAACCGATGTATGGTTTTCCGGCTATTTTAAGAACAAACTTAGCTTGTTTTCCTTCTTGATGTTTACATTGCTAAACAAGTATTAGGTGATGTGATTTGCACATAATGTTTTTTCATATGCATATGTTTTGCTTAAGTTTTACTTATAATATGCATAGTAATGGTTAAAACACAAAACCACGATGAACATGTTTACTTGTAGTACTATAGAATTTTTAGAAAGCTTTGCACCGATAATCTGCAAAAAAAATTCTATTATCTGGGATTGTTTAAGATGATGTGATATGCACATAATTTTTTTCATATGCATATGTTTTTCTTATGTTATGCATAGTAATGACCATAAATTTTAAGATTTCGGGTCGGTTTCGGATTTATTTAAATATTAAAATATCAAAATTTTGTGTGCAAATCTATCAAATTACTTGAAATTTTAAAAAATTCCCAAAACAACACATGTAATTTTACTTAAATATATCCAAAAATAAACAAAAATAATTAAAATATCTAAAAAAATCAGAATATTTTCTATATATAAGTATAATATATACTAATATTTAAGGTATGTTCCGGTTTAGTTTTTCGGGTTCTGAAGTTTTTCTCTAACAAGCTTTTTCTTTAATTTTCATATGAAAAAGTTCAAAAATAAAATGTATGAAGTTACAACTAAAATTTACTTCTAACCTCTCTCTCTCTTACACTTTTACAGTTAAAAGTTACAAACAAATGTTTCTTTTACAACTTTAATTTGTCCAAAGAAACCCTAAACAATAATAAAATTCAAAAAACATATTTACAAAAGAGTTCGAATGAATTATCAGGTCACAATTCTCCAGTGCTCTCGCAGGAGCTCCCTAGATTTGTCGTTACATCATGAACTAAGAGCCTTACGATTTTCGTGCGGGAGGATCTAGGGATCTCGAGACATTCTTGAAGATCAGCATCACAAGCTATTAAAACCCATTCGTTATCATCGTCAAGATACTTGATATCGAACGTTCCTGCATCAACTTTCAGCCTCTTAGCCACTTCATCCTTCAATTCCATTATACCTGAACCCGAGGATATTCTGAACCGTATTATGTCGTCTTTGTAACTTGCTTTGATTGTTACCGTTCTCATTTCTGAGCCTGATGGTTCGCATGCAACATTTGCAATGGCCTCTTCCTTTGGGGGAGCGTATAAGTTGTTGTTGCTATTATTATCATTGTTCATCCAGTTTGTGTCTTGAAACTTATCGTCAAATGCTGCAGTGGGGCAGAGATTTCTCAGATCTTTTGAACTTCCAGCGTCTTCAATGAGCATTCCTCGGAAATGGTCTATAGAACCAAGAAGCCTGTTCGGCATTGCGAAGGAAGCTGCAGATACATCATGATCTCTAGAATAAGGTGGAAAAAGGAGCCCGGGTGATCCACCAACCGTGAAGAGCGGATCTTGATTTGGGACTTTCGGTTCATCTAATTGGTTACCGTCACATGAGCCATGAGAGGTTGGAGTCCCAGCGCTCTCATCCACCGTTCGTGATCGCTTGTGACCATTGCTTGGTGGTAACTCAGGCGAACCATTTGGCTCGTTCGGACTGTGATCACTTGACCAATGGTTAGGTGAATTATTGGTGTTTGGTAGCTCAGGTGGTTTGGAACCATTGGGTGAGTTTAGTGGCTGTGCTGATGTTTGACCGTGTGTCCAAGGGATGGAACTAACGGCCATGGAAGTCAGGTCGAGGCCTCCATCAGTACCTTGAACAGATTCGATGACTCGTTTCAGCTTTGTGATTGAACGATTCACTTTCTTGATCTTCCTCGATGGCCACCGCGAGATTCCGTGTTGCCTGCAAATTCGCTTCATTGTCGTCGGGCAAACTGTGACAAGAACAATATAGAGTTCAGATGAAATATCTCTAGCCAGTAACTAACCAAAACATGAAAAGTAAATGGATAGACCTCCTAGGCTCTTTGCAGCGTCTTTGAGACTTCCAGTGAAATACTGCTGAAGTACATCTAGACTGATTGTTTTCTCAGTCTTCCCACGCTTTTTCTCTGTTTTCTTCTTCTCCTTAACCACACCGTTAACAGTGGCCACGTTGATTTTCTCATTTACTGGATCAGAAGACTGAACCACAGGCTGAGGAATCAACATCGTCTCTGTTGCATTTGACTTAAAACCAGAAAAGGGAACTCGAATGGATTCTATTTTTGAATGAACCTTCTTGTCCGGTAATGCTTGGATGATCTCGAAAGACAATTTGTCGTCATCTTCACCAAAGTCAACCCCAGATGCAACCCTCAGACTCTGAAAATGTTCTTTCATTGTCACCAAAATAGAACCCAACAGCAAATCTTGCTCTTGGTCGTCTGTTATACTCGAAGGAAGAAAAAATTCAAGAATGTAACTGTCGTCGCCCGTGTAAGAGCTCTGGAGAGATATTGCAAAACAAGTGGTCAACTTGAACATGAGCGCATAATGGACTAGTGGGTACTGCGTTTTGCAGAACTTGGTGATGTCTCTGCAGAAACATGAGCCACCATTGAGAAAAGCTCGTCCAGCGACTCCCTGGCCTTTCTGGAGATGGTGTTCAAGACAGGCATCTCTAAAGCCCCAGACATGAGCATCCACGACATAGCAGGCCATGTCGGTTGTAGACATGCAGATTTGACCCATGCAGCTACCGTCAAAGCTGGTGCAGTTTTTCTTTAGACCGCCACCATTGGCAAGAACGCTCCCATGCTGACATGGAACCCAAGTCTGAGCGAGAGGCAAGTTATGGGTCTCACATACAACTGTCAGCACTTCGAGAATCTCAGCAAGCGCGTTTTGGCGACTCTCATTGCATATCTGTGGATATCAAGTTAACTGAAAACAGTGAGAAACCAGTGCTTAAATGGTTCTTGGTAATCCACAAAATGATACATGTAGCTAACCTGTGTTGTTTGGTGATCAAGTATTTCCGAGCTTTTCAGATTTACCGCCTAAAAAAATAACCAAATCTTGTTATCATTAATAAGGTATTAGAATTATATCCCTCTGTACGAAAAAATACTTCAAAGCTCAAGCAAATCACAAAAACACAGAACTATTTGGATACAAGAAAATGAAAGATATTAAAAAAAGCTATAACTAAGATAGAAGCTAACAAGATACTGATATCAATTTGTTGTTATTATCAAAGAATAAACCATGCTTTGAATAGAAAGAGCTTCAAAATAGCAGGCCAAATGATGAGCAGAAACCTTTTATTAACGGTTATTCCTCAATATAACCGGCAAGGCAAAACTTGCAACTCAAAAATCTAATCCATTCACACCAAGTTCTAGGAACAATTCAGAGAAAGGATAAACAGAGTAAAGGGTGGAGTATGTGTAGTAGTGAGAAAAGAGAGCCAGACCTCAAGGGCTTTGCAAACTTTGTCCACTTCGGGTGCATAGTGAATCTTCTCTGAGGTCATTATAAGTTCCACAACACCTATGCAGGACTGACCAGAGGGATTAAAGACAGGCAAGGCCAGTGTACCACGCACGTTGTAGTGCAAGGCGTGATCAAGCCGCGAGAATTCTTTGCTGGAATAGTACTGAACATTTGGAGTCCATTCAGGCAATTTCTGACGGAAAACTCGACCCGGGAGTCCGAGCTCTACGTCACTTTCACTATCCACAGAAAACATATATGTGAGAGAGATCATCCTGTATTGATTAAGCCCATTACCATTAGGATTAAGAACAAAAGGTTGACCCAAAGTCGTCAGCAAATCACGACCATTCTTTCTCACAGGAGCCCAGACCTGAGCCAAAACGTGTTGTTCGGTTGATTCTTTGAAGTATCGAAGCGCCTGAGTCATCCTCTCTTTGATCACACAGTAGTTGTCTGTGTTCTCTGGTGGGACTAGGCTCATCAATGGAGACGGAAACTGGAAACTGTTATGCTTCTCTGTTGTGTTCTCAGCTGCTGATGGAGAAGAGTCTGCAATTACCAAAAAATTCACACCTTCAAGATACTATAGTACCAAACTTGACTTGCTTCCCACTCCTTTTATAGAACTTAACTATTTTTGGCAACTTTATGATTTTACCAGAAATATCGATGTGAACTAACAATAAAGTCTCAATCACCATACCATAAATAAACACGAGAAATTTCAAACACTTTAGGTTCAGAATTCGCAGAAAATTAAGGAAAGAGACCTAAATAACGTAATTGACATAACCTCCTAAGAAGGGACAAACAAAGTCAAACGCAGAATCAATCAATCAATCAATCAACCAAAAATCTATGTTCAATCCTTAAGCAGCTACCTAAATCCAAGCTTAAACCATTCCATTAGCATAACGAAATTCAAAAATCCAATATACGATCAATATGTATCGCAATTCCGATAAAACTAAAAAAAAAAAGGCTTAAAAGGTCGGCGAGACTAACAAGGGAGGAAGAGAGGATACTCGGCGAGACGGAAAGAAGGAACACCGGAGACAGAGCTGATCTTCTCATCATCGCCACCGGAGGTTGCGTGGTGAAAACCATTTCCTCCACCGTCGGAGAAAGCCCAGAGAGGCGAGCAAGGCTGCTCAGAGGAAGAGGAGACAAAAATCGGAGAAATCATGCGATTCGATGAGGATAAGTAAGGGATTTGATCTAGTGGCCATGAACCGTCAAGATCTAAGTCGTCAACATCCATTAGAAGCTCCCTTGACCTCGAAGGTTGAGTAGTGACGCCGTTTCTAGCGGAATTATCATCGGGCTCGCACATTTTTCCAAAGCAGTTTCTGGAATTTTCCCGGGAAAGTTTTTTTGCGTATGCAAGTTCTTCTTCTCCTCTATCGTTGGTTGATCTCTTTCCGATTGGATAGAGAAAGAGAAGCGAGAGAGAAAGGTCAAATTGGCAGAGTGTGTGATTCCAATATCGCAGAATCAAACAAAAAACAAAATTTAAAATTAAGACATTTTCGGATAATATATTGAGAACCGATTCTCTGCTTCACAATACAACTGTGCCCCAAATATTTAAAATATTATTATTCCTCTAGATCTTTTTTGTTTTCTAATATATTCCTCGAGATTTTATTCACCATAGTTTCGACAGCTACAAAATAATAAAAGGATATTTGACATATTCTAGATTATTCAGATAATGGAGTAAATTAATATTAAATAAATATTAGATTCATATTTTTTTTCTTATTGTAAAATTATATATCGTCGTTAAAAATGTTATTATTAGTGAATCTTATTGCGAGAGTTAATTATTTAGATTATGTAGCATTTTTGCATTGTCAAGTCCGACGGCTGCATTTAACGACACGTTAAGCAAACTCGTGGTGGGAATGCACCAATCAAATTTCCTTTAATCCTTAAATTATGATTAAGTGTTGGAAAATTTGGAAATGTTTATCATAAAATAATACTACAGCGTAAAATATTAATTATTACGTAATGCCTTTTCGGGATTATTAATGGGAAATTGAGAAGTGGAGAAAAGACAAATCCTGGACCTACCTGATTCTTTTAGAATTATAGTGCGATTCACTTGTTAATTTGATGGATTAGTTAAGCTATATTTTTATAATCCATCAAGTTGCGTTAATTAGTTTAATAAACTAGAATCATGTTGTTTGTATTAAAACCTAAAAACAAATATTTTTAAAAAAATATATAAGATTAACATGAAGAGTTGTTATCAATAATTCTTTATAATTTTTTTGTGGTTTTCGTTCTATTGAATAGTTTAATTTTTATCAAAGAAATGTTGACCAACACTTGGGATGAGTGATATTATAAACATAAGTGATATCAATGTATTTACAAAGCATTTCGTACGTCCAAAATTAGTTGCTTTTTGTTTTGTTGACTCTCATCTCTTTTATAAAGTCGAATATTAACTTTTTAAAAATTTGCAGTAGTAAAAATTATTTATATGTTCGCTTTCAATCGAGAGATGATCAAAAGTTCCAAAAACTTTGTTAGGAAAAAAGAGAAAAACAAATACTACAAAATGATTAAAAAATCCCTAACTATAAATGATTATAACTGTTATAGAATATCTTTGCCACTTGTATTAAAGAAAACGTTTGACCAAAAATAAAATAAAATAAAAATTAAGAAATGTTCAACTTGCTAAGAATTACAGAAGATAGACTCTTGTATGGATTTGTACCCCTATCTTAGATGGAATGTAACTAGATTTTTTTTCTTCTTCTATAAATTACGCTTAAAATTTAATGCCTGGAATTAACATAGAATTAAAATAATCAGATGTTTAAATGCTTTAAATTCTCAGTGGTTAACAATAAGATTTATTGAGTAAATAACTATTCACATTAATAGTTTTCTAACAATTTTTTCAAAAAGTAAAATGATTGCTAACAAGTTAAGAAAACCACACTAGCAGCCAAAATAAAACATAAACAAACACCATTCCTCTATAGTTGGCCCAATTTATACTTCACAACATGTAATCAATTAATTAGCAGAAATATAATAGTTAAATTGGGATAAGAATCTTATGTGGTAATGGTTTTGGTTTATTTTAAACTGATGAGTGAATTTATCTCGAGTAAACGAAAATGGTTATCCCAAAACTATCTCTCAATATCATAATTGGTACGGAAATAAGGACTAGGGATCATATCTATATATTTTATTTTTATTTTTTATTTTTTTGTAAACGAGGGATCATATATTTTCATTGTTAGGTTTTAAGATTCTAATTTGGCTTGAAATTTTGAGTTTCGACTATGATCAATATTGTTGAAAGTCTGATAAGAATCATTTGTTCTTTTAAGATTAATTTCGAAAAAAATTAGAAACAAATTTTTGTTCAAATAACAACACATATGTACATTGGTCTTCCTCAAATATGATCCGTTTTGTATTTCATTTATAGGCTGGCTTTATTTCTTAAAATTTCGTTAAAGGCTATAGTAATTATAAACATGTTAGATGTCCAAAAGGAGAAATATAAAAAAGCATGAAGTGTAGGATCTAAATGGAACAGGCGATAGTATCATTAGTCTTCCTTTTAATTTTAATAGGCAACGAATAAAATAAAGGCAAAAAAATCGTGATACGGGTTCCACTTTCGATAGTTTGTGTATTATGATTATGATAATCATAAAATTCAACCATAAAAAATGATTAAAAATGTAAAGAAAACCCACAACCTCATTTACTTTTAGTTGTAGAATATGTCATCTTTTAATTTCGAGTTTAAATATTTCAATTAAATTATTTTAGACAAGAAATGTCACCCTCACCATTCTCTTTGGCGTTTATACATCAATACAGAAGTAGTGGTCGGGAAGTTATATGAGATCCATCAGACCATCATCACATGATCTGGAATTATCGTCTCGATTTCTTTCAAGATTTCCGTATATATATATATGTATGATCGTTCTGCCATGAAACAGATTACTTACAAATTAATAAGTTTTTTAAAAAATTTAAACAGATTTTGCTGGCTAAACTTTAGGTGTAAAGAACCCAACGCAACATCAATTAACTCACGTATTTGACCACACCAAGTCCTTTTTTTTAGTTATATCAATTAAGTAAATTTATACAAGTCTCACGTAACCAAACGTATACAACAATACAACACATTTTAATTTGCTACCGACCAGTTTCTAAATTGACGTAATTCCTAAAGATCAACTTCAATATTATAGTATTCAACAATTTGTCAATCACTATTCTAACGTTTTTTCAAAAACTTTACTCGAGCTTCTCATTATCCGGCGTAAAAGCCATTAACGTTCTAACTCTTCCTTATATATGAATCATCTGAAACCTTCAACTCTTTTCAGCTTTAGTTATCTATTGCCATGATATATACAATCCACTTGAATATTTTTGTGTGTTAAGAAAAAAACTTATTTTTGTGTGTTAAGAATCTCTCCGAGCTTTTAACGGTATGTCGGTGTCTCTAGTTAATTGTATCCCCAGTAACAGTCATAAATTATGTTATGGAACATACGGAGACAAACCAATACGACTAAAACGTAGATTCTAATTTTTTTAGCCCTTGTTGTATTAAAACAAAACGACAAGCAGTATAGTCACTGACATAAGAATTAACATTTTAAGAGTAATCATTATGGATGGTCGGCTATATAAAATAACAAAGATACAATGAAATAGTTTGTCTTTTGTCGCCAGTAAAATCACTTTATTCAGTGGTTTTGACGACGTCAAAGAGCATTATATATTATTAAATCCTTTAAACGAATCTTACTACTAAAAGCTGAATGAAGAAAATCACATTCGAAATATAAATAGCAATTGTCCTGTTAAGAAAAAAAACAACAGACATCACATTTCCAAAGTAAAAAAAACAATGATTCTGTGACAAAAAAACAAAATAAAAAAAAACAATGATTCATGTGGAAAATGTCCAATAGGAGCTAGCGATCACACCGCAAGAATTTGTATTAGTATTCATCAGACGCAAGAGGAACTTGTTCAAATTCGGCTGCCTGTTAATGAACATGAACAAATTAAGAAAGTAAACTAATAATAGTAATTATAAAAATATGTAACTATTGAATAATTAGTTGACAAAAGAAAAAACACAGAGATAAAAAAATGATAAATCTAAAAGAATGTCAACGTAGCCTACAATTCCAAGATAACGGGGTCAACTTGTATATTTGGTAATACCAAATTACGTGAAGAAAGCGAATTGAGATATCGACGATTTGAAGTTATCGATATAACCTTCCTCAAAAGACATTATCTAATTAACACTAGAAGAATTAATACTTTGATAACTATGACTGAAAGACTTTTTCTCAAATGTGAAATGTTAAATCAAAACATATCCCGTAACAACAAATTAAATAAAAACCTCCAACATGATTGCATCTTCTTACTATAATGGTTAATGTTCAACCAATTCATGATATACAAATTACAATTCCAAAATATTCAGTCAAAACTGAAATCTTAGCCACATCAGTGAAATGTACAACTTCAAAAACCTATGAACAACAACAAGCTAAATATTAAAAAAAGGTATATAAAATATTGGGAATATTTTTAGTAGTTTTTACCGTCAAAATTAGAAAGTTTTTTTTTTTTTTCCGGGAGTGTTGGGACACACACTCACGCAGTAGAAAAAAAGCCTAGAGTGCAATTTCAAGTTTGGCGGCCCATTATCGAAATTCAAAATAGCATTATCGAAAATTCAAAAAGGCCGGAGAAGAAGAGATGAAGCAGAAAAGAAAGGTCTACGACGATAGTTCTCTGGAGAGTTGCAGATCTCCAGCAGAAAGGTTTTGCTTCCATTTATTGTAAACATTCGTTTGCGTATAGATATCCAGTAGAAATTTCTGATAAAACATTCGTCTATTTAGAGCTCAATCTCGTTCTTCACTTGGAAATCGTGATGGGATTTCGAATGATGTGTAAATGATTAATTACGTTGAATACTGAATAGTCTCGTACTACTCGCATTAATCTCGTACTGCTGACTTTGGGCTTCGTTCTGGTTTTCGAATGGTGAGGTAAATTGTTAAACCGATTCATAGTTTGATTTTGGTTTCCAAGTGAGTTTGACTAGTATCGAATCAGATTTAAGCTTATAATGGAACTTTTGATATGGATTTTGGACTTCAAAGAGATTCTGAAATGAATAGGCTCAGTTTTCTGCACAATCTTTTGATTAATGGCTAGTTTTTGTGTAGACTAGAGATATGTTTCCAAGTTTCAGAGTAAATTTCTTTTTTCTCAGGGGAGAATTTTTGTATTGGAATCGACTATTTTACTGATTTTCACTTCTGTTTCTAGCTGAAGAGAGTATAATTTGGTGAATAAATTTGTGGCAGAAAGTTTCAGAAAACGATTAGACGTTAGTTGAATTTAGCTGGTGATGCCATTAGTTTTGTGAACTGTAACTCTTTTATCTCTTCTATTCAAAAACTTCTTATGATGAATTCTTGACTAGCTTTTGTTTTGGCTATGTAAAGTTGAACATGCGAGCACTTCAAGTTTGTTATGTGTTTCCTTTTATGATTTCAGTGTTCAAAAAGAGGCAATTGCATAAGTACGGAGCATTAAGTCCAGTCCAGTCCAGACACAGTAAATCCAACAACAAAAGGTTTGATGCTTATCTTGTTGTGCGCATGCTTTCTTATCCCTTTTTTTGGTATGTTTCTACAGTTATCATTGGAGATCGTGACTAGCAAAATGCAGTATATTTTCACTTCTGGCTGAAAGTATTCAGCTAATCCAGAATATTTTAACCTCATACATATACGACAGAGCTGCAGTAGTTTCTTCTAGCATTCTGTGGGACTGGTTCACATTTTTTTAACTGTTACTTTTAGTAAGTAACAATAATCTACATGTCACTGAACATGCATCGATATATACATTTATGTTAAGAAAAGTGTGTGGAATATAACACTACGCCTTTAATTGACTGTAAATTTTTGTTCTTTTTATGTCTCAGCTTTCGTCATGCTATTAATTCAGGAAACCTCTCTAGAACAGACATGACTTCTTTCTCTTCTCTTTGCAGTAATACTTTTCATTCTCCAGAGACTGAGCATGGCAGAGAACATGTTCTGATAATAAGCCGCAGATGCACTGTCCTCAACAAAAGCACCATCAGAATCTGATACCAGTAAAAGCCACTAAATGGACTCTGTTTCATCAAAGAGGTGAGTACGGAATTATATTGGTGTAGATTGAAAAGCTTAATAGAATCAAAGTACAATTTGTTTTAAGGCTGATATACAACTGTACACCATTGAGTTATTGTCTGATCTCCTGATCAAAAGTTGTATCTCGTTTGGTTATAACTTACATCTAAAAATGAGTTTATCAATTTTACGAAAATTGGGTCCACATAGATAACGTACATAACTCATATCGACTGGCTTATGTTTGCTCGACTCATGATAAAGGTATCATAGGTTCTTTACAGGTTCTAGAGATCAGCTTTTCATATACTTATTGTTCTGTAGTGACGTGTCTTTGGCCTCTACCAACCTTTCACTTTGCTTATCCCCAACAATTTCTGGTGCGTGAAAGCTCTTTTGCTGGCACAAAGAAAGCTCTTTTACTGGCACAAATGATGGCTCAAAGACACATCTGCAACACCCTCCAAGTTTTGACTATGGAATTTAAGCAAACATCAACATCACATTTTCACCTAAAAAGGTAAATTCTCCCTTTTTACCTGATTCTTTCTGTGACTTTAGCCTTTCAAAATCATTGCTTGATGCTTATCAATCGAAGTTAAAGATTTAGTGACTAGGCATTTCTTTGAATTGCTTGAAAATTCATAGCAGGTCTATATTTTGGTGTACCAATCCAGAGAAAATTCTGTGAACGTATGAATGAATTAGGATGAAATATATGTAGTTATGATTACATATGAAGTAATATGTGTTATATTGGATTTAATCCAATGTGTAGTAGAGAGAAAAGTTTCTTTCTCTTTGAGAGGCTAGTAAGAAAATGTAGTGTAGACAAAATAGGAGATTACAGCCCTTTAGCCAGTAACCGTAAGAACAACATAACTGTAACCTTGAAAAGTTCATCTGTGTCTGCTCCTACCAAGATCTTTAAAACGATTTGAAAAGTTCAGGGGTCTTTATATTTTGTATTTTAGCAAAGCTTTATCATATAGTTTTATAATCCCTAAACTCATCTATTTAGAATCTAAGTTAGTGATATCTTTTTCATCATTCCCACTATGAGCGAGGGAGGTCACCCCTCAGGATCCACCATTACCACCAGTGATAGATATATACATAAATATTTATTATGTAGTTAATGGAACATATTGAGATTATATATATTTTTTGTGATAATGTTCATGGTAGGCTTATCTTAGTCTCTGTGTGCGTAGATGTTTTTAAATTGAAAATGATATGTGAAGTCTTCGCTAATTCGATAGAAGACTTCAACAGAATGAGCAAGATACATATACATGTGCCATACTAAAAGGGCCAAGTTGTTGATAAACAAACGTGAAAATATAAAAAGCTGTCTATCACTAAAGGGTAAAGGGAAAAAACTGATCAATGTGGGTCACAAATCAAATCCTAAATCAAGATATTTATTTGGGGGGTCCTAGGCACAATCATCTTGGTAAGTTTATGTGTCAGTCTATTAAAAGATGTCAAAAAAAACTTATCTGCTTTTGCTGGTAGTGGAAAACTATTGTTCAAAACGTATAAACACTATTTTCCCCAAAGTTAACAGATTTGAGAAATGATGTTACTGGTTGACTGTTCATTTTTGTTTGTGTTGAGTGGTTCACTAGGAAATCTTCTTTTCGATGAATTGTGGAAAATTAGCAGGATAATACTTGCTTAAGTTAAAATCATATAATCTCGGTAATTAACAAGTATTGGTAGGTTATTGACTTGTTTCGAATCTTATTAAAATAAAGTCTTAGATTTGAGTTGAGAATCTTGTCCTAATCCAAATGAAGAGGCCCTAGGTATATCGTTATTTAAGTAATCACCACTTTCAAAAGTAATAGAAGAATATAGAAATGAATGCAAAGAAAAAGAAAAAGAAATGAATGCTTATAGAAAATGTACATAGTAACAGTGGTTGTATTGTAGTGCCTTTGGTCTATTGGTTGAATTTGGTGATCGATTTTTACTGCTTGCTTAAACTTGATAACCAAAACATTCTAGAATTTGGTGTAGAAACCTAGTTGCCAAAGAAAAAACTTTTACATTTGTTTCTGTTTCAATTATTTTCTGGGGAAGGGTAGGCAAAGAAGAAGCCTATGATTGATGCTTAGCTAGTGTCAAATAATCGAAAACCAACCTGAGTCAGGAAATGAAATGATGGGTTATAATAATTATAGAGGTCCCATATAAATGAGGATTGAGACACTTGAATCTAATCCTTAAGCATTATAAAGTTTCTATTCATCTTGTTTAGTGGAATCTCATCACCTGCTTACTCACTTCTTACCTTTCCATTATATTATAAGAGCCATAAGGAATATATACCTTCATATTTTATATACCCAAAAGGCTCTTTAAACACCACTTCCCCTTACTGATTTTGTACATAACCATGTATTCACATCACATGGGACATGTGATCTAATTCGTACTTAGGATATATGTTGAACTTTTGCATCTGTAGAGTTAAATCTCTTATCTACAAAATAAAATGGTTACAACTGGTTGCAACTTGCAAGTGAAATCACTTGCAATTTGGTATATAAACATGCATTTCAATAGTGTAAAAGTTACTTTTATTTTACTAAAAAGAAAGTTATAGATATTTTATATCATTATAGAATCTCTGTCCAAATCCAATATGGTTGCAGCACACCTGCTTTTGGTAGATGTACACATACACATGATATCTATATATATACCTTCTCTTGTGCCTCCTTAGCTCCCATCAAAACCCTCAGTTCTCATTTGGGTGTTTCCTTTAATTTCAATTTTTTTTGTTGGGATTGATTTTTAAAGTTATGGTTGATCCTCAATCACCAATCACACCACACCTATACCCACAAGCAATTCAACTTAAACTCTACCAAGCCTTCATCTTTTCCATTCCTATCTTATTCTCCATCATTCTCTTCCTCTTGTTCTATCTCTTTTACCTCAAGAGAAGAGCCTCTTCTCTCTCCTCTCCTTCTCCAATGATTCTTCCTGTTTCTTCGAGCCACCAGACTTCTTCGCATCTCCCCTCAGTAAGTGTCTCATTGTCTTTGTAGATTTTTTTTTTTTTGGACAAAATGTCTTTGTAGATATGTATGCAAAAATACTGAATCATTCACATCAAGAAATGTATATGGTCCTGTTTTCTATACGGTACTGTTCTATAAAGTTGAATGAAGAGTAGTGTTGAGATTGATTGTGTTTTATCTTTTGCAGGTTTGTTTGTTAGATGTGAAAGTAGAGCTCAAAGACAAGCTTCATGTTGTTTTGTTCAATGAAGAACTAGGAACAAGAGATTCTCTGTAAGTTACTCCTGTTTCTTTTTGTCCTGCTTTAAACTTGTGAAATGTCTGAATAGAATTACTGTTTTAAAAGCCCCACAAAAATCCATCTTTATTCAAAATCTCACTTTTACCAAAACCTTTTAAAATATTTTCAGTGTCTTGATTTTCAAAATGAATTTATCAAATCCTTTACTTCCAATTCATCTGTGAGTTTTCATGACCTTGGGCTTTTAAGGAATTATGTTAACAGTATACCAATTGAGATATGTGAGAATTATCCTCTTGAAATATACGAATTGAGATGCTCTTTGCTCAAGTATTTTTAGGCCGTTGCTTAGAGCTAGGGAATATTAAAAGCAAAGACGGAAAGTGTAAATTCCAGATAAGACCAAAACCAAGATTTTAGACAACTTATACCTTTTATTTACTGGATTTTTTGTCCTCATTCTAGATAGTAAAATACCTATCTCGAAAAACTCTAGAATTCTGCTAGAATTTCATATCCTAAATGTGAATATTATACTTTTTCAAGTCCTTATGGTACTATGACCATTGGTTTTTGTTTGTTATGGTGGATTGAAAGTTTGATTGATTTGGTATGATAATGAAAATTGGTGCAGATGTTGCGTCTGTTTGGGAGAATTCGAGTTAAAGGAAGAGTTGGTGGAAATGCCTTTATGTAAACACATATTTCATCTCGATTGTATTCACCTTTGGCTTTATTCTCACAACACTTGTCCTCTTTGTCGATCCTCTGTCTCCATCTCCTCCACCAAAACCTCTGTTGATGACGACAACGACCATCCAGATTCTCCTCAAACGTCACCGGTTTGATTCAAACCCCCGAAGGAAATAAGCAAATACACAAGTTTTGTTAGTGAATAGATCGATACAAGATGTAAATCTTAATTTTGCTGATACAAGATATCAAAATGTAATCCATCACATTATATATATTGGTTACACAGATTCATTCATATTGTGTTTCTTCCGCTTGAACCAGCCAGACGTATTATTGTTGTGAATTAACCTAAGGGGTGAAGTTACTTGAGGACGAAGTAACTTGACACAATAAGAACCAACGTGGAGGTTCCCAGCTAAGAAACAAGTTCTTTTTGATAATTTTCCATCATCTTTCCTCAACACCATAGCCCCGTAGATCGGTAAGCAATTCACCACCGCGAAGCTCACCAGCATCAGCTCAAGGTAGAGTTCTCCTCCGCAGAAGAGAATACCATAAAGCCCCCAGACAAAAGCAAGCAGATTCACTATGGCAACCGTGGTCAAGGGCAAGAACATGGACGAAGAGGTTCCGAAATCAAAGATTTCTTGCTCGTACCGCTTCCTCTGTTCGTCATCATCATTGGCTTTACTGGTGACGTTGAACTTAGGTGTGGAGAGGTTTAGGGTTTTGAGAATGAACTCTATAAAACCAAAGAAGAATGAAGAGAGTCCTTTTATCATCAACATTCTTTGATCGTTCCACCATTTCCGATAAGTTCCTCCTTCCAATAAAAAGTCTGATAGATCTTGGGCATAAGCCCCAAAGAATAAAATGATGTAAAGCCAAAACCACGGATCAGATGCCTTGGGGAAGACACTAACTCCAGAAATGAGTGCAAGCTGTGGTAAAAGTCCATAGACGGTCAGAGGAATTGACCAAAATGGCTTAAACGGAGAGTTGCAATAACCTAAACCCATTAAAAGGTCCAGTGACTTGATTCCATAGGTAATTGGGCTATACTTTGAAAAGGACATTTCGAAAAGCCCAACTGCCCAACGGATTTGTTGACCCACAAGATCAACTAGGCACTTTGGGGAATCTCCATAAAATGCAGCTTTTTTTGGGTTGCAAAATACTGATCTCCATCCTTCACAATGGAGCATAAACCCTGTGTAGTAGTCTTCTACTAATGACCCATATCTGAATCCAATCTGCATATAGTATAAGTGTATAACAAACGGAAGATATGTTAAAATCATAACAGATGAAAATCAATACTAGATGCGGTAATTATGAGAGTTGATTTTTTTATTCCTTACCTTGGATCCCCAATTGGTATTGTACTCATAGATACATCCTGCTACATTGTGTGCTAATGACAAAACATCTTGGGCTTTGATAGACTTATCCGCAATCCGATAAGGCTTTAGTTCATTTATCTCCGGTAAAATCAACATATATGGAGGTCCATAGAAAGCTCGTCGATTAAAGAAACAACCAGTTCCCACATGAGTTGGACCCATTAGACCATCAAACCCAACCATATTAATAATGAAGAGGCGTTTGTTTTCACAAGCATATATATCATTTTTGCTTATTCCTAGAAATTTCTGAGGAAACTGCACATATCCTAAACCGGATTTGATTTCAGGATCTGTTAAATAGCACAAAGCACGAACCAGTGTTGCCGGGTCGTTCGAATACATATCACAGTCTAGTGTTAGAATGATCGGTGAATTTGTCATCACCCCTGATACTCGTAGCTACAATGAAAAGAAAACACGTTATCCAAAACTACTAATAGGCTAGTTAATCGAACTAATGTAAATATTAGGTTTAGTTGATACCAAAGTATTAAGAGCACCAGCTTTGAAATGATGTGGTGAAACTTTACTCTTCTCTCTTGAAACATAGATTAGGTTTGGCATTATATATTTTCTGGTATTGTCCATATCTGTCTCGCTATTTTGCAACACCTATCGTCAAATAATCGAGATTTTGGTACATAGAAATAACAAATTAAAGAACCACATGTTGCAAACTATATTGTTCTTAATTTTATGCATATTCTTCGAAAAAGATATTTAAAATGCAATTTCATGTTTTTATTCATATTTATAAATACCTGAATAATTGTGGGATGGTCATGACGACTGAATTTGTCGGTCCACAAATCGAATACCCCACGAAATTGGTCGCATGTGATAAACGCAGTTTCAACTTTTCCACTCTCCACCACATGTTCTACTCTACTCTTCATGTCTTCGTACATCATCTGTTCCACCTCACATTTTAATATGTTTGTCTAATGGATTTTTTAAAATTCAAACAAATAGTGTTAATTACTAGTTACTGACTTATACTATCATTAAGACAGCTAATAATCCTCTCGTTTAGGATAAAATGTCATGGATGTTTAACCACTAACAAATGATTAGGCAATATCAATATCTTGGAGTCATAAAGGACATATCACATCATCACCATAATTGTCGACAAGAACGTAATTATATGAAGCACAACAATGTTCACTCGTCATGACTCGTAACCACCCCACAATTATTGAGGTATTTATAAATATACTAAATTTTTTGAAATTGTATTGTAAATATCTTTTAGAATTTGCATTCTCAGGGTTTTACCCTATTCAGTTTTGTCTATTTCTACACATTTTATTTTTATTTGTCATTATAAATATAAAGTACTCCCTGTCTCCCTCTATAGTCCCTCCGTCCAACTTTTTTTTTTCCTTCATTAATTTATTCTGTTAGAAAAAGGATGTTATATCATGAATTACAATTTACCCTCGACGAAAGACTACTAAAGGAAAGAACTTAAATACCAGTGAACAGTCTTAAGGGAGTTTCCTAAATTTAATTAGTACGGTAAGACTCATTTTATTTAGTTGTGTTGACTTACGTATGTGCATTTGACGAGATTAAAAAAAGAAAAAAGGAAAAACGAACATACAAAACCTAATTAGTTAAAAAAAAAGAACAATCGCTGCTAAGTAATACATACCTTAAGGTTTTCAGCTTCATCACTTCGAGAATGTGACTCTGAAGAGAAATAAACTTCAGGAGACCGATCTTGAACATTATTCTTCTTGCAAAAGGGCAACCACTGCTTAGAGAACTTAGCAGCTTCAATAAGAGCAAAGAAAGTCAACGACGATCCTCCATCGTCCGATACATACACCGAGATCTTATCTGACGGATACTCGTAAGCCATCACCGATAAAGCGGTGTTAACAACCATCATTGGAGGCTCCTTGTACGGATCAGCCGTGCATATAAACACGTCCAGCTTTGGAAAGTCCTCCGGTTTAGCTGCATATTTCTCCGGGCACTCGGTCCGATGAACCGGGTTTAAGCGGAGGGAAGTTGTGGTTGCCCACATGAAGGCGAGAACAATATCGGAGAGGAGAAGAAGACATGTTATAAGAGTGTTGTTTGCTGTGACAAGTGAGTGTACATGGTGATACATGAGAGCTATGATGCCACACGTGTGAAATATGGCGTAGATTCTATATGGAATGGTGCGCCGGCAAGGATGACACGTGTGGAGGATGTTGC
Source organism: Arabidopsis thaliana (assembly GCF_000001735.4). Classification (NCBI taxonomy): domain Eukaryota; kingdom Viridiplantae; phylum Streptophyta; class Magnoliopsida; order Brassicales; family Brassicaceae; genus Arabidopsis; species Arabidopsis thaliana. The sequence continues at coordinate 12,466,421 of NC_003075.7, read as the reverse complement.
CGACGACCGAGTTCTTTCTATGAGTCTCCATCGTTTTAGTTACTCTATTTTTACAAATTGTTTTGGAGAAGACTGGTAAACTTACCTCTACTAGATTGATGATATTTATAGTTTAGTTGTCAAAAAGAGTCGATATGTTCTCCCAGACAATTTTAGGATTTCAATTTTCAACAGTTTCACAAAATGAATGGTTAATTTAAGCTTACGGTTTAGTTCTTTCACTAGACTATTACTGAAATTTGTTTTAAATACCTAAACCATTTTTGTATTAAAAGTCAGTTATATTAGTAAAATTGTGTGAAAGCAAATTAATTTAAACACATACATATAAATAATAAAAATATATATTGACTTGTTTTTTTCTTTCTAAAAGATGGTATTTGTTGAGAAATTAAAAGGAGAAAATGTTGAATAAAAAGGAGAAAAAAACACGTGGCTGATGATAGGGGTTGTGAGAGCAACTGTCTTCAGTCTTCACATATCTTGGCGTCGGCGAGAGAGGAGATGAAAAAATATTAAAATAGTACCCAAATAGTTACCTCATAATGTCGTAATCTAACACATAGCAATATGTTCCAATTACATTGAAAACGAGATTTATTTACTTAAAGCGATATAGTAATATGAACCACCATTACTTCCACACGATTGTATGATTAAGACATTCGTATATATGGATAAAATGTATAATGTATACTACGTTTGTGTATACTTTTATAGCAAAAATATATGAATCCAAGAAGTGACCAATCATAACCAAGATTCAAATAGGTTATATAGTGTGTGCGCGCGCTAATTGTAGATAAAAAAGTAAATATTAAGAAGGATTCATTACATTATTCTCTCTTGCTTCAGCTTGAGCAAGATGCATTAATTCATATCATTCTTGTTGAAAATTAACCCTCATGGTGAAGTGTTTTTTTTTTTTTTACAATGGCCTAATGGTGAAGTTACTTGAGGAAGAAGTAGCCTGACCCGGTAAGAACAAAACTGAGGAGCCCAGCTAAGAAACAAATCCTTTTTGGTAATTTTCCGTCATCGATCCTCAACACCATGGCTTCATAGATCGGTAAGCAATTCACCACCGCGAAACTCGCTAGCATCAGTTCAAGGACGGGTCCTTCTCCCCAAGTGAAAATACCATATAGGCCACGCATAAAAGCTAGCAGATTCATGATGGCGACCGTAGTAATGGGCAAGAACATGGACGAAGAGGGCCCAAAATCGAAGATCTCTTGCTCATACCGCTTCATTTGTTCATTATCGTCGTTGGATTTACTCGTGACATTATATCCTTGAGTGGAGAGGTTTAGGGTTTTGAGAGTGAACTCTGTAAAACCAAAGAAGAAAGAAGAGAGTCCTCTCACCATCCACATTCTTTGATCGTTCCACCATTTCCGATAAGTTCCTCCTTCTAATAAAAAGTCTGATAGATCTTGCGCGTACCCACCGAGAAACAAGATAATGTAAAGCCAAAACCATGGATCCGATGCCTTGGGAAAGACGCTAACTCCATGTATGAGGGCAACTTGGGGTAAAATTCCATAGACAACGAGAGGAATACACCAAAATGGCCAAAATGCATAGTGGCAATAACCTAAGCTCATTAATAGGCTCAATGGCTTGATTCCATAGGTAAGTGGATTGTATCTTGAAAAAGCTACTTCAAGAAGTCCAACGGACCATCGGATTTGTTGGCCTATTACATCCGTTAGGCATTTTGGGGAGTCTCCATAAAATGCAGCTTTTGTCGGGCTGCAAAAAATTGATCTCCATCCTTCACAATGGAGCATAAATCCTGTGAAGTAGTCTTCTACTAATGACCCATATCTGAAACCTATCTGTAAAGTTTGACAAATGGCTAGTAAGTAATAACAAAACAATGTCACAGAAATCAAGATTGGAGAGTCGATTGTTTTACATGTGAATGCAAACATACTTTTTTTTCATTTTTTTCATTTTTATGTGTGTTTTGTGTTTATGTTAATTACACAAAAATTTTGTTAATATGTTTATAAATATGGATTTTGAGAAGACTAGTTGATGTAAAAGAAACAAAATCTGTAAACATAACCAAAAAATCAACATACATAAAAGAAAGCTAAAGTTCATTTTAATCTTACCTTGGATCCCCAATTGGTGTTGCACTCGTAGTTACATCCTGCTACATCGTGTGCCAACGCCAAAATATCTTGGGCTTTAATGGGCTTATCGGCAATCCGATTTGGCCCAAATGTTTCTATCTCAGGCAAAATCAAAGTAGTCGGAGGCCCATAAAACGCCCGTCGATTGAAGAAACACCCAGTTCCCATATGAACTGGTCCCATAAGTCCATCAAACCCAACCGTGTTGATGTCAAATGGGCGTTTGAGCTCGGATGCATAAATATCATTTTTGTTTACTCCTTGAAATTTTTGAGGAAATTGCACAAATCCTAAATCAAAATTGATTTTAGGGTCTGACAAATAGCACAGAGCATGAAGTGGTGTTGTAGGATTGTTTGAGTACATGTCACAATCTAGTGTTAGAATGATTGGTGAGTTTGTCATCACGGCAGATACACGTAACTACAAAGAAAATACATGTTGTGGTTAACGAAATATTACAAATATAGAAATGACAGTTTAACCGAGATATGGATTAGTTGATACCAAAGTATTAAGAGCACCGGCTTTGAAATGATGTGGTGAAACTTTACTCTTTTCTCTTGAAACATATATAAGGTTTGGCATCATCTCTGTTTCGTTATGTTGTAGCACCTTCACCACAAATTAATAGATAAAAACGAGTTTTTAGAAACATTAATTTGTGACGAAACTTTTACCATGCATTACAAAATAGTTACATACCATAATAATGGTAGGATGGTCATGACGAGTGAATTTATCTGTCCACAGATCGAACACACAACTAAATTGATCGCATGCGATAAACGCAGTCTCAACTTTTCCGCTCTCGACCACATGTTCGACTCTACTCTTCATGTCTTCGTACATCATCTGTTCCACCACACAATTAAATATCTTTTTCTCATGGGTGTTTCAAACTTTCTAACAAATAAAGACTTCTCTGCTGTCATTAAGAAAACTAATACATACTCCTATCGTTTAGGAGAAGAAATCATTAAAGTGTCATGATTGTACTGCAATAAATGAATAGGAAATATCATGGGTATATGTCACAGTCTCCCACAAACTTTTGGGGTCGTAAAGGACAAAAACGCCATTAAGATTGTCGACAAGAACGTCGTAAGGCTTTAAAGGACAACAGTGACTATTAATCTGTTATGTGTAAATTTCTGTTGACCTATGTATTAAACCTAATTATACGTGATTAGTTGATGGTAATCAACATATAAATCCAAACCATTTTCTTTATATGATATTTACTTAGAAATAGAAAGAAAAAAGTGACTAGTTGATAAATACTCCCTATGTTCCTAAATCATAACTAGTCTAATTTTAAACTTTTTCCCACATATTAAAAAAAACATTTAAAATTTTGATAACCAATGCTTAGTTTTTTGTGATTCAACTTTCTATAAATCTAAACCAAGAATATTTGATTATTTTTGTTGAAATCTATAATTTATCATCCATAACTAATTTAGAACGCATAGAAAACTTTAAAAATGTATCTTTTTGAAACAATGTTTTTTCTAAAATTTGGATTAGTTAGGAACAAAGAAACTAATACATACATACCTTAAGATTTTCAGCTTCATCACTCGAAGAATGTGACTTTGAAGAAAAATAAACTTCAGGAGAGCGATCTTGAACATTGTTATTCTTGCAAAAGGGCAACCAATGCTTAGAGAACTTGGCAGCCTCCATAAGAGCAAACAAAGTCAAGGAAGATCCTCCATCGTCCGATACGTACACTGAGATCTTATGAGACGGATACTCGTAAGCCATCACCGATAAAGCGGTGTTAACCACCATCATCGGAGGCTCCTTGTACGGATCAGCCGTGCATATAAAAACGTCCAGCTTTGGAAAGTCCTCCGGTTTAGCAGCATATTTTTCAGGGTACTCGGTCCGATGAATCGGGTTTAACCGGAGGGAAGTTGTGGTTGCCCACATGAAGGCGAGAACAATATCGGAGAGGAGAAGAAGACATGTTATTAGAGTGTTGTTTGCGTTGACAATTGAGTGTACATGGTGATACATGAGAGCTATGATGCCACACGTGTGAAATACGGCGTAGATTCTGTATGGAATGGTTCGCCGGCAGGGATGACACGTGTGGAGGGCTGTCGAGTGTTTTCTCTGAGGTTCCATCTTTTTACGGAAGGCAACTGGTTTTTGGAGAAATTAGTGACCACAAATATATATATATAGGCCGGTTTCTTAGTATTGAACTATTGATAACTTTTCTGAATATACACACTATAGACAGTTCTTATGGTCGAGTTTCTCATTTATGAGATAAGATGATACAGTACAGTGTGATCATTATGTGCCTTTGAAAAGTTGAAGCCAAAATTAAAGATAAGTGTTTATTAATGAAACTACTTCTCCAAAAGACACGTGTGAAGTGAAGTAGTTCAACACCAGAATAGCCTGACTAGTTTATAAGAAAGAACGGTAAATTTTTACATCACGATAAATACACGATTTTAACTTCAAAATAATACATTCTACTTACAATAACTAACTTTAAAGTCTATTATTGTGTGGTAGTAAGTAAAAGTTTTTATTCTGTAATATTCAATTAGAATTCTAAAATGAAAAAAAAACTAATTCTATGAAATATTTGTTTCTTTTAAAAAGAATTCAGATAATTGATGTGTTATTTATTTTATCAAAATCAAGTTAACTGAAGTTTGCTCGCGAGTTGAGAAAATTACTAACATATACTACACTTAAGTAATTAAATTTTTGTCACGTGTTAGATTTTAGTGAGATATGTGGAGTTTTATTTATATAGTTTGAAATTTTCAATGGAGAACTTAAGTTAAAATTCTCTAGCTTGAAAAAGATGCGAAAATGTCAAATGGATGAAGACTGGGGCTTGGAGAGTCACTGCCTTGACGATTCATTCACGTCACGCATCTGCCAAGTGCCAACTTCTTAACTTCTTGCAAAAATATCGATTGTACTTTTCCACACAATCAGACATAAAGAATCGTAAACCGAGGAATACACGGAATATTTGTATAAAGGTAAGTAACACTTTACGAAAAATATGATTGAAGTTTTCTTGATAAATATTAATATGTGATAGAAGTTTCTCCCAAGTAAATATGATTTATTGTGTTTTTATTTGCAAAGAAATTTGAGATAAAAACAGAGCCAGACTACGTAAAATTTTAATCATTTAGTTTCTATAATCGACTACTTTGAGTATGATAATTAATATCCCACTAGCTCGCTAGGGAAATATTTTATTTTAAAACTTTAGGGAATAATTAATTTGTTATAAACCTAAGATAAATATAAAGTATTTGTACGGTGAAACTTCAATTATAAATACAAATAAATACAATAGATCGAAGTAAGCAAGATAAATGTTGTCTTATCGTCTATTATATCTCAAAATATCTCAAAGACGTTTTAACATTTTGACGAAGTAGCATATCTCTACGGCCCATATTTACTAAATTGTGCTCAAAACATCCATTAAGAAATATAAAAAATACAGTCGTATTAATCAGTGAAAATATCAATAGATAGTGTATGTCGTTTTCAATTACTAATTTAAGCTTATACAATAAACCGAAATGTATGTTCTAAAATGAGGTGAGAAATGGATTCAACACATTATTCTCTCCTAATTACTACAATACAGACGCAATATACCGAAATGTATGTTCTAAAATGAGGTGAGAAATGGATTCATCACATTATTCTCTCCTAATTACCACAATACAGATGTAATATTAGTTTAACTGAAACGACAGAACCAACCATAATGGGTCCAGTTACTTGAGGAAGACGTAACCTGACACAATCAGCACAAATGTGAGGATTCCAGCTACGAAACAAACCCTTTTTGGTAATTTTCCATCGTCTATCCTCAACACCATAGCCTCATAGATCGGCAAGCAGTTCACCACCGCGAAACTCGCCAGCATCAGCTCAAGGACGAGTCCTTCTCCCCAAGCGAAAAGACCATAAAGCCCCCAGACAAAAGCAAGGAGGTTAACGATGGCAACCGTAGTCAAGGGCAAGAACATGGACGAAGAGGGGCCGAACTCAAAAATCTCTTTCTCATACCTCTTGCTTTGTTCTTCGTCATCGTTGGCTTTGCTTGTGACGTTGAATCCATGCGTGGAGAGGTTTAGGGTTTTAAGAGTGAACTCTATGAAGCCAAATAGGTGTGAAGAGAATCCTCTTATCGACCACATTCTTTGATCGTTCCACCATCCGCCATAAGTTCCTCCTTCTAATACAAAGTCGAGTAGATCTTGCCCATATGCACCGAGGAACAAAACGATGTAAAGCCAAAACCATGGATCTGATGACTTGGGAAAGACGCTAGATTGATAAAGGAGAGCAAGTTGGGGCAAGAATCCATAGACGATAAGAGGAAGTGACCAAAAGGCCCAACATGCGTATTGACAATAGCCTACTCCCGTTACTAGACCCATTGATTTGACACCATAGGTAATGGGGCTATACCTTGAGATGGCAACTTCAAGAAGCCCAATGGCCCATCTCTTTTGTTGGCTCACTACATCAATTAGACTTTTTGGGGAATCTCCGCAAAATGCTGCTCTTTTGGGTCTGCAAAAAACTGATCTCCATCCTTCACAATGGAGCCTATACCCTGTGTAGTAGTCTTCTACTAAAGACCCATATCTGAATCCAATCTGCATAGTTTTGAATGATAAAATGAAGTTATACGGTATAACAAACTAGGAAACAAATATATTATGATTTACAACCAATGATCTTACTTTAGACTATCAATTATGAAAGAAGATATTTTCTATGTTTCGTATCAATCAAGAAATCAAGTTTGTTTCTAAAAATTAGCTATAATTATCTAAGATTAGAGAAACTAATTGTTCTTAGTTCACTTACATGGAACGAACAAAAAAAAACTAATTCTAATAAGTTAACCTAGAATGAAACTTGTTTGGTTTTGAGGTTCATAAACTTTCAACTCAAAATCAATTAAAAATGAGCGGATCTAGATCATGTCACTTCTATATCACTGGTACCATATTAACTTTTATGGATTTTCTATCGATAACCTATCGTTAGTGTTTTACCAAAAAAAAACCCTATCGTTAGTGGATTTGTGTATGTCACTTATATATATTAGTTAGGTCCATTTTCCTTTAGATATAGTTTTCATGAAAAAATATAACAAATGGAAATCAATACTAGATAAAGGTACGAGCTAGGGTTGGTTATATCTTACCTTTGATCCCCAATTGGTGTTAAGCTCGTAGATACATCCTGCTACACGGTGAGCCAATGCTAAAACATCTTGAGCATTGATAGGCTTATCTACAATACGATTGGGCTTAAGTTCATCTATCTCAGGCAAAATTAAATTAGATGGAGCTCCATAAAAACCTCGTCGATTGAAGAAACAACCAGTTCCCACATGATTCGGGCCCATTAAACCATCAAACCCAATCATATTGATCTCAAAGAGACGCTTATACGCGCATGCATATATATCGTTCTTGCTTATTCCTTGAAATGTTTGAGGAAACTGCACAAACCCTAAACCAGTTTTGATTTTAGGGTCTGTTAAATAGCACAGGGCACGAACTGGTGTTGCTGGATCGTTGGAATACATATCACAGTCTAGTGTTAGAATGATCGGTGAATTCGTCATCACTCCAGACACTCGTAGCTATAATAAAAAGAAAATACGGAATTAACTAAAATTAAACGAAACCAAAAACTAATTATAGATAGGTTTTTTAGTTGATACCAAGGTATTAAGAGCACCGGCTTTGAAATGATGTGATGAAACTTTACTCTTCTCTCTTGAAACGTAGATTAGGTTTGGCATTATATATTTTTTGGTATCGTCCATATCATTCTCACTATTTTGTAGCACCTGTCCTTAAATAAATGTTAGTTGAGATTTTGTCAAGACAAAAGAATTAACATATGGCAAGGTATAATTGTCTAGTAAATATATTCAAAATGCAATTTTCTTATGATATATAGTAGTGAGAAAACAATATTTGAACTTTTTTTTTCTTTAAATTACCTGAATAATTGTGGGATGGTCATGACGAGTGAATTTGTCGGTCCACAAATCGAATACCCCACGAAATTGATCGCATGTGATAAATGCAGTCTCAACTTTTCCACTCTCCACCACATGTTCTACTCTACTCTTCATGTCTTCGTACATCATCTGTTACACGGTGAAACAATTATACACCACACAATTTATTTATTTTTCTCTTGTATAGTTTTTTTTTTTTGACAGCTCTCTTGTATAGTTTATTACGATTTATTTATAACACTGGTTGAAAATATCTTACTACTTGTGACAACTTTGTTTACTACATGTAATAATAACATAGAAGTATTACTAAATTTTAGTGTACTATTGAGTTCTCATACACTTTTTACTTTTACTATTTTTTTAGACGACCAATTTGTCCTTTTTATCATAGAGATATTTTATTGAAATTGACAATATTTGGTCAGTCTCTCCATTTTCTATGGATATGTCAACCAGTTTTGCCATAAAATATCTTTTTTTTTTCTGAACAAGTCTTTCCATTTTGTTTTAGAGGTTCAACTTTAAAATTACTGTTTAATATTTAATTCATAATTGATGATATATCAAGGAAATGCTTACAGTAATGGTGGGCAGGAAATATCCAATTCAAGTTTACTTTACTTATGCGCAATCATGGATAACTGAAAATTCAAACAAAGAAAAACTTCTATCATTTAGATTACTAATACTCCTATAGTCGTATATATTTTTGGGAGAAATTGTTGTAGGTCACTACGACGAGTCACAGTCTTCCAAAGTATTAGGTCATAAAAGAACAAGATTGCCACTATCGTCGAAAAGAGATACGATAAGGTTCTGAAGTGACTTCTTCAACACAACAATCGCTCCCCATTGATTTAGCAAATAATTATTTTTTCTGTTTGTAGTTTTGTACTCATTTTATTTTTTATTTGTCATTATTAATTACTCCTTCCACGAAAAATATAAATGTTTTTTTGTCCAAATTTTTTTATTAAACATGTTATTCCCCACTATTCAACGTAACCAAAATGAATGACAATTTTAACATTCGATAAAAAAAAAAACATTCCTAATTATAAGTGATTAGTAGAATAATACGCACCTTGATATTTTCAGCTTCATCACTCCGAGAACGTAACTTTGATGAGAAATAAACTTCAGGAGACCGATCTTGAACATTATTCTTCTTGCAAAAAGGCAACCAATGCTTAGAGAACTTAGCTGCCTCCATAAGAGCAAACAAAGTCAACGACGAACCTCCATCGTCCGATACGTAGACTGAGATCTTATCGGACGGATACTCGTAAGCCATCACCGATAAGGCAGTGTTGACCACCATCATCGGAGGCTCCTTGTACGGATCAGCCGTGCATATAAACACGTCCAGTTTCGGGAAGTCCTCCGGTTCAGCTGCATATTTCTCAGGGTACTCGGTCCGGCGAACCGGTTTATACCGGAGGGAAGTTGTGGTTGCCCACATGAAGGCGAGAACAATATCGGAGAGGAGAAGGAGAGACGTGATTAGAGTTGTGTTTGCTGTGAGAAGTGAGTGTACATGGTGATACATGAGGGCTATGATGCCACACGTGTGAAATACGGCGTAGATTCTATATGGAATGGTGCGCCGGCAAGGATGACACGTGTGGAGGGTTGTGTCGCCGACCGAGTGTTTTCTGTGAGGCTCCATCGTGGTACTCTTTATTTTTAATAGAAAGACAAATTGTTTTAGAGAAACTTGGTACATAGAACAAAACTCACCATTGATATTGATATTTTATAGGCGATTTTTTTTTCCAGAGTAGACATTCTACACCTCGATTTTAGGTTGGAAAAGTAAATCACTGAATAGTGCTATAAGTTTTTAAAATAAGTAATTACATCTATGCAATTTAAATACAATGTATACTTCCGTCACTAGAATATTACTTAAAATTTAATAAGTTCAAATTTAACATATTAAAATAATTTATAACAAGTTGTTTATCAAATATATAATAAAACAAAGTTATTTATTAGTAAAATGAGTTTACTATTATTCGGTATACACACATACATATAAATTCCTGATATAGATACTGACTGTATGTATAAGTTGGTATTTGGTGAGCTTTTAATGGTACAATTAAATTTAAACTTCTCTATATATGGAAAGAAAAAAAGAAAAAAAAGAAGAGGAAAAGATAGGGATTGTGAGATCCACTGCCTTCACAAATCTCGGCAATAAATAACCTACATCATCACTTCATTATCTCGGCAGTAAATAACGTCATTAACTATGAACGGTATCGACGTATTAGTAAAGAGATTCGTATAGGTGTATTTATGTGGTACGTATATAAATATTGGACCGTCAGAAAATATAGATATTTGGACCAAGCAACCAGATATGCACGATTTTTTTTCCCCAAATGATACACTAATTAAAATTAGATTGAACTTATATGTTGGATAATCATTATCTAATCTTTCGTATGTGGGATTTAGAATAATATCCTAACATTTTCTACACACTTGTCATAATCAAAGAAATACTATATGTACATATTATAAAGACAAACTTCACAATTTATAATCTCACCAGATCAGCATGTGTTATACTATGTTGACATATTGTAGTTGTTTTGCAGCGAGAATGGTTGTACACGACATATTGGACTAATCCAAGTAATATGCATAACCCAAATGATATCTAAAGAGAAAAATAACTCTTTTTTCCTTTGCAGCATTCGATATTTTAATGCATGTGAGTGAATAGTGATATAAGGGAATGATACACTTTACAAACATAAGGGGATCCAGAAGTAGTAGCGAAAAGGTGGTCCATACTTCATACAATTACGTTTGTGAATATGGTGGCAAGAGCGGCCACATACATGTCCTCACAGACAAAACATCAATAATCTTGAATCATTGTTAAGGTTAGTGGGAAAACCTGAAATAGTTTTAGGTCTAGAGTTTTGTTTATTTAACATTTTAAATATTGATAATATATGTACCTTTGGGGATTTGACAAATACAAGAAAGCCATGTTTGAAATTTTATATATACATTAAAACTTAGATGAAAAACAAAATCAAAGAAAACACAACTACGAAAAAGAATCAGAAAACACGAGAGCCATGAGGTATAATCCCTCTTTAATCTCTTATAATCCCAGAGTCCCAAAAGTCCTTCATCAAGTTATTCACAAATCTCATTCTCTTTTTTTTTTTTTTTTTTTTTTTTTCTTTCTGTTCGTTACATATTTGTTTCTCTTACACACAAGTTCCTAGAAGAAAAAGAAACTTCCAAAAGCCTATTTTAAAAGTAGAAAACCCTCTCCCCATAAACCCCCTTTCTCCATAAGAGGCTCCAAAAAAACGAGCCATTTTTTTTGCCTCAGGGGATGTAGTTTCTTGTTTAAGCCATGCGCAACAAAACACAGACACAAACAAGATAATTCCGAAAGACAAAGCAAATAAGAAGGAGACGAAGACTGATAGAGAATAGAATAAAAATTAGTTGGAATGATTATCTGTTTTGGAAGTTGTTGTTAGTGTTGTTTCAACTTCCCTTAACAGCATCCGGAGTTGGTTCCCAGGCGTCATTTTCTTCACTTCCTCTTTCGACCATATGAATATTCTCTTCACCATGTTGCAGAACTCACTGCACCACCAAATTAAGTCAACAGATATGAGTTTTGTGTAGTGATTCTATTGACTAAGAGATAAAGAGTAAGTTACTTACGGCCATGGGTCATCACCGACAAGCATCATATCTCCCTCATCGTCTGTGAACACTATTTCCCATTGATTGCGACTCCGCAGTTCCCCTTTTATGTCAAACAGCTTCTCAATGTCATCTATGAGCTCGTTGTACCCCTTTAGCGCATTTAAATCCACAGCCCTGCCCACAGGTACGCCTTGCATCTGCACCTGTTCAGCGATAAAGAATTCAGGATCCTGTTCAGTCCCGCAAACATTATACATAATGTGTATCTGTTTTGCAACTCACAGATTACACAATGTATATACACTTCACGGTAGCCATGTAGGCATATATATACCTTGGTACGGCTTCTTGTAGAACTGCTTTGCTTGCTTTGGACCTCTTTTGGTGATCCCTCCGCAGGTTCCTGCTTTTTCTCTTCTGATACTTTTGAAATCTCTGATTTTGGGTCTGAGTGGCTGTCCATAGTCGGTTTGGATATGTTGATTGGTCGCATGGGTGCAGTTTTCTCCTCAGGAACCGCTAGGGAGGAACTCATCAGATCAATTCCAAATAATCTATAATTAGCGGTTGTCTCAGGCTTCTTCTGCTCGACTGGGGAAACCATTTGGTCGTTCAGTGTTGAGTCTTTTGCTACATTTGACACAGAGTAAGAGTTATTTAGCCAGTCAGATTTCTTAGCATCCTCATTTGCATCACGATGACATTGCTGAGGAGAACTCCACTGTGAGGTGATGCACGATTGTGCAAACTCATGGGGTTGCGTCAAAACAGAGCTCCAAAGGTTTGAAGCTGTTATGCCTACATCTAAACACAGCATGTGAGATTTAGCAAGGAAACTTAAGCTATGTACTAGCAAATCAGTGGCGGTTAGATTGTGCCTCACCAAGTGCAGATACTTCACTAACTTGACGGGGCCTTTTGTTCTTCAGCATAACTGATTTGGGAACGTTTTCTGAATTTACAAACGGTTCAATTTCCCATGGTGAAACCTTATTGGGTCTTGAAATCGATGCAGGCTCATCCCAATGAACCTACACAAACATGTAGCAAACTGATTGAGTTTTCACACTTAATAAACACTTTAAAAAACATGTAAAAGTGGAAGGAATTTTACTTCTAAGCATCGCCATTTTGAGTCTTTCCAGTGAGGGGAGCAGTCTTTCACACCAATAACCGTGCCAGAATATCTTTGTAAAGAAATAGATGTGTGAGAATAGCTTTGGGGACAAAGTGCAGGATACATAACAAAGAAAAAATTCAGACTACCTTCTTTCAGGGGAATCCTCTCCCTCAAAACGCATCTTAAATCTCATCCCTACAGAGAACTTATTGCTCATGGCTTCTAGATATTTGTTCAAGCTAATGATGAATTGGCTTGTCCTGCTCAAACCGAGAGTAATTCGATAAGCAGAATGTCGAAAAAACTCACCTCAGATATTCCCATAGAGTAATAACTGTCTACCTTGGTTTATAGTATACAATGAACATAGTTTTCGTTTGAGTAGCATGGCGTGCAGTAGCAAGCACTCCCAGATGCATACTATGACTTGATATAACGGATGAAGGCATACTGCTCTGTTGAAGATTAGCACGTCTGACTCCAACTCGCAACTCTCCGTTCTCCCCTCTGGAAAATATAATATAGCTTGGAAGTTCAAAATCTACCAATGGACCATCAAAAGAAACAAAACAAGGTAGCAGCGTGAAGTATAATACCTCAGGAATACAAAGGTGTCCCCAGCAACCAATCTCTTTGATGTAACAAAGGTGCTCCACCCTGTCGTCAATAGATGCCTCCGTGGTTGGCCTGTTTAATGAATTATCATTCATTTTATACAATTATCATGGATACATAAAGTTTGATCTGAGTTAACAAGAAATGGATTCACCACCTCTAAAAATATGCTTGAATTTCCACTGATAACCGTGCACATCTTCGGCTACTAACTCCTGGGTCGGGGTTTGCTGAGTCATATCCTAAAGGATAAGAACATAAGAAATTCATATCAAAGGCCATTTTGGTGGGAAACAAAGCACAAATAGTAAGCGTGTCCTAATACCAGCGGAGGAAGACATTCCGTGGCATGTTTCCTTAGAACAGAAAAGCCACCATGGGTGCTTGTATCAGACGCTGTCAAAACCTTGCTGAAAGAGTGAACTTTCGGCCTTTGCAACTCAGGAGGAGAGGGATCAGGACTCATAGGTTCATCAACTTCCTACAGTTTACATTTAGAGATCCACTAAACATTGAATTTAAGGAAGTTGCAACAACAAAAACAATCAAGTGATCTAATTGTGTCACTCACAGTTCCAACAGGGATCAAAGTAATCTGAGCATAGACCTCATCCGTATCTTTCTCCGCCTGACAAGAACAGAAATGAAGAAATCAAACAAGATCCAGAACTTCCACTCATATTTAGTCTAATCATTTCCAGCTTCTTCATAGATTTTCTACAATATCCATCTATATATATTGCTTTAACTAATGGACGACACATCATCAGATAAATTCGGTTTTGCTAAATGTGGAAAGTATACCTGAAGACTAACGTTCATAACATTGCAGAGAATCTTAGGAGGAAGAACAAAAAGAGGCTTCATCGTATTTAAGTCGACTTGTTGCGTTGACGCTTCGAGCTGAACCACCAAAAATAGAAATGTTTCATTAAAAAAAATCTTTCTCAAAATTTCACCGATCTAAAAGAGAAGCTGCTTACTTGTTCCATGTGACCTTGAGGAAAATAATAAACTCTTTCTTGAGCTTGAGGAACATCAACAAGAGGTCCCGCGCATAATTTCCATAACTCATCGTACAGATATTCACCTGTTTCACCACACAATGTACACCGGTTAATTTCGCCGGTAATGTCGCCGGAAAATTGAAGAAAAAAACAAAACTCCGGTCAATTTCTCACCTCCGCGATTTGCCATCAGCTGATTAAATCTTCTATCAGTCACACCAAAACACACAGTCTCTCTATCTCTCTCCGATGAAGAACCGGAAGCTGAAACAGTCGAAAATAAAAGAAGGGTGCGTAATAAAGTGAGGAATTAAATTGAAGAAGAAGGTCCCTTGGATTCCGTCTCCACGTTTTCTTGTTCTCTAATGCATGTAAGTAACGATCGAGAGAGATCTGAATCGTAACGCAACGCAATCCTTCCTGCTCTGTAACTGTAACCTCTCTAATTTCTCTCCCGTAAAACCAGCTTCTATCGTCTTCGTCTCCCAAACAAAGAAGACTAAACTCTTTTTTTTTGTCTCTCTTCGTCACTATAATCGTCAAACAACGCCGTTACAAGAAAGAATCTCTCACTCGCTTCTCTCCCGTCTTTAAGTTAACACCTCCGTTTGCTTTTATCTCCGTTTCACTCTCTCTTTTTTCAATACTTTTATTTTTAATAAATTGATTTTATATGTATGTCTAAAATTGGACACCTTTTCGTATATAATAATACGCTATACATTAATTGTATAACCAATTGTAAATTCCTTACTATACTTTCTAAGACATGTTGTTATCCAGACAGTACCAAATTTCTAGGAAATAGCTTGATTTGAAGAAAGTAGAAAGTTATTTTGAAATTAAATGTATTGTTTATAAAAAAATATATGATAGAAATGCTTAGCACAACAATAATTGTTTTCCTCAATTTTTGTTTGATTAAATAAAAAAAGAGCTAGCAAAAAAAAAAGCGTAGCTTTGCTTCTCTATTTAAACCAAAAATCAGTTTTAATTTTACAAAAAAAAAAAAAACTTTAATTTCAAATTTATTTGGTTTATGTTTTAATACACTTTGATATTTTAGTCAAAAACAAATAAATAATGGGTCTATGATAAACACCTTTATACTGTATAATATAGAAAATAATTGGTTGTTTTACACTGTACTAATTGAAAGAGACTTTGTAAGTTATAATTATAAATAGCTTTTTACTTTTTTTCTATACGTACTAAACAATTAAATGCAATTGCGTTAGTGGATGAAGGAATTAGTATTAGTTACTGGATAAATCATAAATGTGTTGGCTTTTAAGGCTGGTACGGAGCGTGAGGGCGCGTGCCGTTGTCGTTACGGTAACAAAAGTCGATCAAGAGACATTAAACAGTAACACCCGTCATCGTTAAGAGTCCGTCACTTTTACCGTTTGCTCTTATGCAGGCAACAATACTGGCTAGACTTGGATTAGAGACGAAGCAGCTTTGACCTCCTTCTTTGGATAAATTACATTTCTACCACTAAATGGTGGGACTAACATAAGCATGTGGGAAGTGTTTCCATCTCTGATTTTTGTTCTTTTCACCTTTTGCAAGAACTTTTTTCCAACTCCACATTTTACTAATTAGAAACATCAAAATTTATTTGAGTCATGATATATGTTGATCGTTGCCAAACAAATATTATCCGGAAAAATTACTTAAATACTTAGAAAAAAATGTTTTGATTAAATGTTTTTTTTTTAGAATTTTGAACATTAATATACGTGAAATCTTTTGAACCGTTAAAAAATGATCGATGATGGATAAATAAGTAGATGTTATAAATAAGCGATTAATATCACTTATAACATCAAGATTAAGTTTCCTAAAAATCTTATGATACTCAAATTGAAGGAACTCAAAAAGTATGACAAGCGACAAACGAAAAACACTAAATAAATCTATTTTACTAATTTAACCAAGATATGTAATATAATAATTTTTGTTAGTATAGTTATGTTTACCATATAAATTCAAATCCTTATAATGTAGATATACATATATGTTGGGTTAGTTATTTATTTTAGTTTTTTTATATGATAAGATTATAACTCCCAAATATTTATTTCAATACAAAATTTAACATAATAATTTTATTTCCTAAACATTTGTACCATCACTAGTAGTGTAGTGCATGGATTTTCGTATAGTAAACTAAGTGCGATCTTTAGATGATCAATAAATTTAAATTTCTGCATCAAAATCGTATATTTGCTGTAGTCATTTGGCAATGAATAATGCCAAACTTTTTAATAAATAATAAGCAAAATATAAAGATGAAAAAGCCTATACTCCATAGTCCATATATTTATATACCAATTAACTAATTACTTTATCGTTTAGTTCTAATTAATTATGTTTAGTATATTACTAATTATGACAGAAAACGTCACGTATGACGTATTTTTGACAATTTCTGTTCCCTTTAAGGATATAAATAAGCAAGATGCCTTAAAACCCACCACCACCATCTCCGGATCTTCTCTTTCTCAATTTAGACTATTTTAATCGTATTTATTTTAGTAATAAATTGGTATCTTGTCCCCCGTATATTCCCCAGAGCTTGTTCAAACGAATCTCAACTGTAATATAGAATTTTCGTGTCCACTTAGAAAGCATTCATTCCCATATATATCTCCCACATGTTTGGTCTCAAATGAGTTCAATCATTTACTGATTTTTAGTCAATTTAGTGGTACTAATTCTAAGAATCTCAATTGTTCATCTATTTTTAACCCAATAGTCAATCGGCATACCACTTCTTCAAGCCCTTATCGAATTCACTCGCTCATGTAGTCATGTGTTTTGTAGAGATTTTTAAGTAATATCTTCTTTCTTGTTTGATTTAATTGGCTAATATTTTTTTGGGGGAAACTAAAGGTATAACTATTGCAAGAACATTGACTTGATGATTATGTATGTGTGTTTTTTTCTCTAAAAACATTGACATTGACTTGGTGATTCATGAGCAAGAAGGTAATTTCGTGATTAACAAGGTAATGAATCTTCTATTAAAATAGTAGGTTACTGATTCCCTGCTTCTTGATGGCGTATTCCCTGTTTTCACCTCTGTATAAAAACATACGTCACAGAAAGTTACTCATATTTGACAGCAAAAATCTAGAAGCAATGAATATGTTCATTTAAAAAAAAAAAATATGATATGTTCAGAAAAAAACTTTCATCTTAAATTTGCTTTAGTTTGTTAGGTCATGTGTTCGATATTCTTGATTCTTGAATTTACTATTTTACATATCGAGGATTAGTGATCAGTAAACAACATTTTTTAGGTCTATACTATCAAATCCTGGCTTTGATTTAAGCTAGGTATATATCACAAGCTATAATTAATATATATATATATATATATATACACATGTTTTATACACACAGAGAGGACAATATATATGTATATATATGATACAAGAGTTAATGGTAATGTTTTTGTGGAACGTGTGTTTCAAATAAATACGAGACGTTGCGAGTTTCTCCAAATGCGTTTCTGTTGCCAACATGTCCACGAGTTTTTTCGTGATTTATCTTCTTATATATCCAAAAATTTACTTCAAACCACATTATTTAGCAACGAGTTTTGTTATTATTATTATCATTCAAAAATCTCGGAAAATCTTTGTATAGTTCGAAATCTAAGAAATGGGTTATAAATGTCCTATAAGTGGCTACGGAAAAGGAATGATAAGTAGGCTTTTACGTACATCTACACATAAAACCCACAGAGGTCGATAGTGGGAAAGATAATTAGGGTTTAAACATTTATAACTTGGCTTTTAGAGTTCTATTATAAATCATAAAATGGTACAAAAAGGAGAGAAACTTCCAATCAATGTAAGGATTTGTGTGAATGATTATCTTTACACTGCTCATTATTGAAATGGATGGAAATAGAGTTTTGTATAAATAGCTTTATTGCTTGACACCTGTCTGTTAACATAATGGACTATACTTTATACTATGTATATGCTCGTGTGTGTGTTTATTTAACTTATATTTCTAATCAAAGAGTCCCTTAACCCCCTCTTAAGAGTCAAGGGTCACATTTGGAAATTATTAAATAATTAAAATGGTACTTAATAGTAGTATATGATACTGATAATGTAGTTGAACAAGTCATCTTGCCGTGAAATGTTTAGTAATTTAGTAAATGAGGATTCTAAGATGCGTAAAATAAAACATGAATAAGACCTATAAACAATAATTAAATAAGTATCTATACGTGTGAACAACAACACTCTAACTATATCTAGATTTAACTCCATTGTTTTTCTGGACACGTTAACTGAACATGGAAAACAATTTTTGAATGAAGATCTTAAAATTTAATACGTACTAATTTTACAAAAAAAAAAAAAAGAATAAAGAGAGAAAATAGCAAAAGATATATAGTACTATGATTGGCTGGACAAAGATAGAGTTTGCGCACCCATGTGGAGACCAACCATTTGAATGTTTCATGGCCTATATATCCTATACACAATTCATTATTTTTTTGGTCGTCACACAATTCATTTATTAACGAGTGGAAATATTTAATAAACTATGGTATACACTCTAATCGCAATTTAGTCCAGATTCATAACTCCTATGAGATGGATAACATATTACTTATTTTTCATATAAATTATATATATATATATGTATATAATTGTTTATTTTTCAAAAATAACACAAAGTAGAATAACTTTTCAATCCTACGAAAAGGGTCAGTTTCAGTTTTACCACTTTGAGGTTTTTTTCCAGCTTCTCATGCATTTAAAAGAAACAGTTATTCAGAGAAGAAATTAATAAAATAATATTAAATTCATGAAAAGGTAACAACATCTAACAATGGATAAATACTAAAGTGTAGAGGAGGGGTTAGACAGAAACATACATTATCATCATAGGAGAAGTTGATGTCCTGAACGTACGTGAACTAACAACGATATACATTAGCAGGCATTGATGGTTCATGGTTTCAAGTTTTAATACTGATTTGATTAAGAAGGAATATTGAGGTTTTTGAATAACAAAAAAACTGAAGAAAGAGTCTATAATCACTTATGAAAGTGTTAAGACTTAAGAGTAATTATATTGAGGATTTTATTCTAAATTATGGAATATTATCCCAGCACTAGTTAAAAATAACTTATCAGATGATCAGCTACCAGATTTTTCATTGCTGTTGGTCAAGTGTTTTGAAAATCTTAAAACAGAAATATAAAAGTTTTGAAAATGATAGAAATAGTAGAAGCCTATCCGTTTGGGTTTCAATTTAGGACATTTTCCACGGGAAAATATAATTCTGAGTGTTAAAGCAATAAAAACAATCCGAATATGAGAGGGACACTTTATCATATTCTTTTTTTCTAATCAAATATATTAATTTTTAAAAAATACTTAAATACAAAAAAAATTAATTAAATTATTAACTTATAAAATGTAT
The DNA here is from genome assembly GCF_000001735.4 of Arabidopsis thaliana. Lineage (NCBI taxonomy): Eukaryota > Viridiplantae > Streptophyta > Magnoliopsida > Brassicales > Brassicaceae > Arabidopsis > Arabidopsis thaliana. Next base: position 12,446,320 of record NC_003075.7, on the reverse strand, counting down.
TGTAAATTGAAAAGAAAGGGACCACATATTTTTTTATTAATTCAAGCAGCCGGATAAATAAAGTTTAGACATGGAAATGTTATTGGTCACTGATGTTGTAATTATTATATTATTAGTGAACTAATAATAATGGTTTTAGTAGGATAGATTATTGGACCGGCTAAAAAACAAATATTCCGGGATAAGTGGGATCTTTGTTCCTCACGTTTCCTCCAAATGATCGATGTTGACTTTCATTGACTTACTCTGTGAGATTCCCCTAGCCGTAGGATATTTGAGTACTCTTCTTAAGTCCGTCAGATTCGGAGGTTCCCAAATCGTGGAATACCATCATCCCGAATCTGGTGCAGTTACAGAAACGCCATTACATGAGTCAACAACTTTTGTTTTTCACTATTATTATTCATTGTTTAACAGTTTTATTTTGTATTGTTGGATAGGAAAAAACATTTGGCTAGCCAAGTTGTTGAAACTCGTCGCACAAGCAATTCGACTTATGTATTAGAAACATAACCTTGTCCTAAGATGAAAATATAGCTAGAAAATTACTATCAATATTCTAACCAATTCCGAATACGCAGTTTTGTTGTTCATTTTTTTGTTTCCTCTAGGGCGAGATTGATTCAAGACCATACACACTATGGATGAAAACAACTTCTTATTAATTCTCCACACCGTTTGTGGGGATGATGGAGGAGTGGTGGTGCACCATGAGCCATCGTCCATTATGAAGCTCAAAGACATTGGTGATGTTGAATTGACCTATGTGATGGAGCGCGATCGTGGAGACCCAAGCCACGCTGCTCAGAATCCGTGTCCTCGATTCAATGACATACGTTGGAAACCCTATCTCCCAGTTGTCGAAACAGAAGTCCCATCTTTGCATCACTGCGTCAAACCTAAAAACGAAGCAATACAAGTGATAAATCAATACGATGTTTAAAACGCTCTAAACATTGGAAGGAGCCACATTTCTAGAAAAATAAAAAGACAAAGATTATAGTAAAGGGTAGGTAAGTAAGTACCCGGTGAAGAGTTCACCAGAGCCGTTGAAGCACTTGACATAGTCAGAGTTGAGCCATAAACTAGTCATTCTGGGAAGTGACCTCGAATCGAGGATGCTAAAGAATTTATCATTCACAGTCATGACTTGTTTAGTAACTGCAAAGAACGCCTTCCACCCATTAACCGGAGTTCCACCATTTGTTTCCTCTGTAAATTCCTTTGTTGTAGAGAATGAAATGAAGGAAAACAATTGGATCAGCAAGACCAGTCTTAAGGCAATATCAATGAATTCTAAGAAACCTGAGAGTGCAAGAATAAATCTCATTTCTTCAAACCCTAAGAAGCACATTATTCCATAAAGCTACAACAACAACAAGACAGAATGGTTAAAGAGAGTCCAAAATTACTTGGAAATAAAGGGCTCTCCAGAGGACATCGTCATTCGCTGTCTTTCTCATGGAGGAACTCGTCATTGATAACTGGCAGAGACTTGAGTAATCTAAGTATCTGAGCGCGTAGCATGTAACCTCCGGAAACAATTGCTCGATCATCGACATTCCCGCCGCGTTATCATTACCGAACTTCGACACCACCATTTCCTAAACCCTTTTTTTGGTGGAGTCGAGAATAGTGAGAAAGAGGGCAAAGGATCAAGGGGATTGTTTTGTTTTGTGGTTCCTTAAAATTTAACCCTAAAAAACAAAACCGTTGTCTCTCTTGGAAATTGGGAAGAAATTCGTTTAATTCAGTTTCGGTTCGGTTTAGTTATTTTTGGTTTTCAATTTATTTGGTTTTCTAAGCACCGGGCAGATTACATTTACACCTATGGAAGTTGGAACATCAAACACTAAAGAAAATCAGTTGTCACTGATAGTTTGGGTCCAATATTATCAATGAAAGTTCTTTCTACTCCTAATCCTAGGGTTACAAACTTTAATAGCAAGGCACTGTTATAAAAAAAAAAACCTAAGCCTAACTCTGCTATCTAAGAGAGTAAATGAATGAAAATCATGATGCTGCTGCTTAGCAGTATCATGACCCAGCCACTATCCGGCCATAGTGATCGAGCTTTATCCGTAATAGACATCCCCAGAAATGCCCAGAGTCGTGTTGAGACTAACCGAATCGTTGCTAAGACCACGAAAAAGAGGCTTATCAATAGAACTCCCAGCTCTTTACTCTCTAGATTAGCTTGTTCTTTCACAATCTTCTCTACATCCAATCTGATATCAAGAAACAAGAAGAAATATGGGGTCAACTAAGAATACGTTTCAAGTCATGGGATAGCTCTCCGCTTGAGATTTCAAATCCTCTGTTTTCTCTATTTAGGAATAAAAAAGAGTACTGACCTCAATGCAGAGTTTCCTCTAGCCAATGATTCTACACGGGAAGCTACAAGAGTTTTCCATAGCTCTAGGTCTCTAAGTTCCTTTTCCTGCTCAAAGAATATCAAATTCATTGGTAGTTTCTTCAACGGACAAAGACTTAATCATAAGAAATTATTGAATTTACCATTTTCCCTTTCCATTCTGTGATCTCTCTGATGTCAGCTTTGCTTTTCTCCACAAGTACTAGGGTTTTCTTCATCTCCAAGCTAACCTCTGGTTGTTTGTCATTCATTTTCTTTACAGAATCCTCAAGAAGCGATAAATTCATCTCAATCAATTTCACTTTCTGCATCATCACTTTCAAAACGTTATGCTTCTCCTTGACTTCATACTTTTTGTCTCCTATGATATTAATCGTCTTCACAACATCATCTTTCTTCTTCTGAGCTTCAGTTTCTTTGCCAATCTGATCTGTCCTATTGCTTTTTATTTCCCCATCTTGTTTTTCATCTGCAGTTTTTAGTTCCACCATAGCTGGTTTACTGGGAGGAGTCTCTGATGGAACAAACAGATCTTCAAGCATTTGCTCAAGAGCATCAATGCCAAATACCTCCACAACACTCAGAGTACAGTAAAACTCAGACCCATAGTGACTAACTAAATTAAGTTTCAGATATCTCAACCATTTAGGTTCCGGGAGCCGGAATGACTGGATCTGCTTAACGTTTGCAGCCGCAAAACTCCCAGCAGGTGTCCACATATCACTAGGGAAACTCAGACTCCCTGACAAGCTAAACTCTTTGGGATTCGAAGAGTAATGCTCAAAATTTGCAATTCTCACCGTATCAACCAGTGTCTCCTCGGCGAGCTCAATCACAACATACTTATCTGACACTGAACAGGGATTTCTTAGATACTTATCATGATCTTTGCCAAGCACATTGCTAGCTCCTTTTGCTTCCTTGTTGTGATCCACAACTTTAGCACCCTTCATAGCAGAAGCGTAGTTATACCCATTTCCATCTGGTTCTAACCTATAACGAGTCCCATTATTCACAAGCTGTGATGAGCCATTAACTTTGAGACTCTTGTCTTCAAGATTGACATATCTAGGATCACGAGCTTCCAGAGTTTTCTTGCTTATTCTTCGTTCTGGCAACACAACTTTGCAGATCAACAAAGCGTTGTTCACAAGAACATGCTCATACACATCTTGTAACTGGCCTTTTCTCAGGAGACAAAAGTTGTTTTCTTTCTCAGTGGCCTGAGGGAAGACAGAACTCGTGGAATTCAGTGTCTTTGAGACTGATCCATCAGTGTAATTCCCAATTCTATCTACAAAATAAATTGATTTCTTCAGAGGAACACAATATAGCAATCTCTGGAATATACCCCCCAAGTTAAAAGACCCTAAATTTGTTTCCTTAATTAACATTTGAAATGATAACGGAATCTCTCTCAAACAAGGAAGAACACTTACCTGCATTACCATAATCATCATGGCTTTGGCCAAGCTTGGAGTAGACGAGGAAGAGGAAGCACCAGAGTAAGAGAACGAGAGAGATAGAACGCTCGAAGAAGCTGCCGCTTCTGGAATTAAAATTATCAGCCTTGTCGGAGATTCTGACAATTCGAAACCTTTGCAATTTTTCATTCAGGCATATCGTCGAACAGCTTCCGCGCCTCGCCATATCTATAAAGCAGAGAAGAGATCTATACTCGTGTGTGACATGCACAGATGGAGAGAGTCAAGAGAGATCGTTGGTTGTATGACTATGACCTGTATCTGTAGAAACCGAGAAGAGGGCACGAGGAACAAGAGCAAAAGAAGACGGATGAAGAAGAAGAAAAAAGGTAAGAAAGAGAGTGCATGACTCGTGTTGTTGCTGTCTTGTGTGGTTTGAAACAAAGAACCAAACTTTTTGTCCGTCGATTTCCTCGGAATTAAAACTTTTTTTGTTTCTAAATTTATACTTAAGTTTGTCTAATCTATTGTTAGCAAATCAAAGAAGTGTCTTTGACCCAAGTTTTTTTCTTTATTTCTGTAAATTTAACTGTCCGAAACTTCAGAGATTGAGTCGAAGTTACAATGACGGACAATGAATAAACCTAAGCTTAGTGATTTGATGTCTCTGGGACGCCGGAATCATACTTGAGCATTGACGTCGGTAGAGTGATTAACAAGGACAAAGTCGCCGGATTCACGCCGGAGATGTTCAGGGACAAAAGGAAGACTTCCCGGATTTTGCTCTTGTAAGAGAGAATTTAACGGAGTCTGAGGAGGGTAATGGTCAAGTATGAAGTCTATTGCTTCTCCACTTATCTCTTTCTGGTTCAATAGAACCTACACATGGGAAAATAAAAGTATGAACAAATCAAACGAAAACGCAATTGCGGTTAAATGTTTGAAATTACCTTAACGGTTTTGAGGAGAGCGGTTTGGTTTTGCCTGAGGAGAGAAACTGTTTTGTTATACATCTGGCTAATGAGTTCTTCGCTTCTATGTGCGACTTCATCATCCATGTTGAAGTTAACTGGCGGCTCGACGAGGTCATAGTCGTCATAGAGAGATCCTTCAAAGTCTAAGCGTGGTCCCACGAACTGAGGTCTCTTTCTCCATGGTGGTGGTTCGCCATGTATCACCATTGGGTTCTCCAGGTTCCATCTGAAATCCAAATATATATAAGTCTTGAGTAAGAAGAAGCTTTTACTTTAAAGGGGAATGTGAAAATATGCAAAATTGGGCCTCTCACATGGTTAAGATTTTACGAGCTAGCCATGAGGCGTCAGAGAGATAATCGACTGATGCCTTTGAAGTATCTGAACCGTAGATCACTTCTTCTGCAGCTCTTCCTCCGAGCAAGACCTGAAATAGAAATTTTAGAAGTATAATAAACTCGTAACATCGAATATTAGAGAAATGAGTGAAGAGTTTTTTTAATAGAGAAAAAGAAGCACCTGAAGACGATGAAGCAGTTGTGGAAGACGACCAAACATGTAGGACTCATCATCAAGCCGATGAAACACAACTTGAGACAGTGTCTGACCACGAGGAATGATAGAAACGCGATCGCACCGCTCAATCTTTGCATTCTCATACCGCAATAAAAGATGTGAAGTGATTGCCACTCCGACTTCAGTTGTGGCTCTACGACACTGACCTTGATGTCCCAATTCTAAACCAATACGTGTCGGACCAACAGTGAGTCGGTCCACAGCGTCGTCCATGTCTGATTGAAGAATCGAGTTATGCGTTTTCCTGACAGCTACAAGAGCAGCCTCTTGAACCAACTGTGCCAGTTTTGCTCCGGACCATCCTGTAATTGATATAAACAATTACTTTAATCAAAGTTTTATACAGGCCAATACGTTCAAACACATAAGTTGTCTATGGGAAAAGGTACACCATGAGCATAACAAATATTCTTTGCAACATCAATTGTAGATTTTATACCTGGTAAGTTACTTGCATAAGATGATAAGTCAACAGAATCCGACATCTTGACTTTGCTGGCATGAATCTTCAGAATATCCAATCTCCCTTTCGCATTAGGGGGACGGACTCTTATCTGATAAGAAGATTATTTTTAACGGTCTATCCGGTACTCTTAAGTCTACAAAATTAATGCAAGATAAATTCAAATGGCTTGCGATTGTCGTTTGGTTGTTTATTAATTCGAATAACTGCTATCAAAAATTTGAGAACAGAAGATTTAGTGTCTAGATTTTGTTAATCACAAACCTTTCGATCAAATCGACCTGGACGTAGAAGAGCAGGGTCTAACAAATCTCTGCGATTGGTGGCACCCAAGAAAATCACACCTTTGCCTGTGTCAAAACCATCAAGCTCGATGAGTAGCTGGTTCAATGTGGTTTCTCTTTCTTGTGTGGCCGCATTGTACAACTGGTCTGAGTTTTCCTTGAAAATCCCTTGACGTCTAACGAATACCAAAATATAAAGAGCGATATCAGTTAAACTCCGTCTCAAGTTGAAAAATTATGCAAGGAAGGTAGTATATCAAAATCTAGATACAAGGGACGAAAATATTGTATACCGAGTTGCTAAGGCATCAATTTCATCGATGAAAATAACGGATGGCTTGTTTACCTGCACAAGGACATAGACATCATCAAATACTATTTAACATCTCTGCACAGAAATGTATAAATACACATATGTCCAATCACCTTAGCTCTTTTAAACAGATCTCTGATACGAGCTGACCCAACTCCAACAAGAACTTCGACGAATTCAGATCCTGCCATTTGGTAGAACGGTACACCAGCTTCCCCCGCAATGGCTTTTGCAACGAGTGTCTACGAAAGCAAATCAGGTTAGGTTAGGCTCTATATTGCTAGCAACTGGGTTGTCAAAAGATCCTTGTAGATAAAGCTAATCGACTACAATAAGAGGTAAACTGATCATTGACAATTGTATAAAACATTGAGATTTTATAAGATCTCAATCGAGAATAGGAATCAATCATAACTTGTTAATAGCAACTAAACATTCAAAACTTTTTTAAGACAAATTTCAGGTTTAAGTTGAAGGAGTAGTGATGATATTGCCAAACACTCAGCATACTCTGAAATACAACCATCAACCTCAGCAGAATTGATCTCAACAGGCACCACTGCATGTTTGATTATCTATAGTATTTCTTAGTATTCTAAAGTATAATGCTGCTACAAAAATACTATTCAATACTTAACAATAAATCTTTTCGATTGGCATTAGCATAGATGGTTACACATACCTTGCCACAACCAGGGGGACCCTCCAGAAGAACTCCATGGGGAGGTTTAATTCCCATTTTATCAAACAGGTCGGGATTCTTCAAGTACTTTACAAGCTATCAAGAAAATGAGATAATCGTAATGAGACTAAGAGGTTAGTAAGCTTCAGATCCCGGTTTCTCTCGAGCTTCCAAGATTCAACGAAATAATGTCATGCAACTTTATACTTGATGGGGTAGCAGTGAAGCCCTAATGGTAAGGGTTTTAGAGGCTAAGCTAACCAAGAATGCACATAATAAAACAAGAGATCCATACTCAGGGAAGAACTGGCGCAAGCATACTAAAGTAATTGCACGAGAAATTTGGTCAAGCGATACCTCTTGAAGTTCATCAACTGCTTCATCAATCCCTGCAACATCAGCGAATTTAACACCGGTTGAACCCTGAAATATAATCATTGAAGTCATAAAAAACTCAACCAAAAAAGTATTAGAACTGAAGAAACATGCATATAGGAGTAATGGTTAGAAACTTACATCAACACGAGCTTCTGCTTTAGACTGAGAAAAAGCAATCCCTTGCCATAAATCCTGCAAAAACATTTGAAGTGATTGAGGGCGCAAGCGATATCAATAGATTCTGCAAAAAAGTGTTGAGTGATTAAAGTATTATACCCATTTCCTAAAGTTCTTTGGTCTCCGTGACAGTGTGAAACGAACAAGAAGAACCATAGTCATGACAACAAGTAGGATTGGTTTGAGCATCTCCAGACTTGATGCTACACCACCAAATGTATAGAAATCAGAAATCCTTGAGAAGATGCCCCCATCGGCGAGAACATCAACAATGTAATCCCATGATTTTTCAAGAACACCAAGGAAGACGCCAACAAAAAGTTTGAGGAATGGCTTTGCTATAGGCCAAACAACATATACTGTAGTGACAAAGGCGAAACTAGTGACTGCAAAAACAGCTGAGGCTAAGAATCCTCCAACAACAACTGCGGCTGCAGCAATAACTGCTGTCACCATTCCCAGCTCAACCATCACTCTACTTGAAATAGAAGACGCAACAGGGTTTGGGAAGTCCGCCACTTTTCCAACCCAAGACTGCAAACATATAAACTCAGTCAATAACAGAACAAAATAGATCTGTTTGTCAACCTAGTGAATAGGTTATGAAAAATTCCTAACCAACACAATACAAAAATATTGAGGACATTAGATTATATAATCTAGTAGATAAGATCTAAATGAACAAAAGCGTGATCACCGTCATGTGCCTTTCAATTTCGTACTGCGGACCCGTGTATTCTTTCAGAAGAGCTTGAGCTTCTCCAACTTCAAGCTTCATTGACCTATCAAGAAACAGATCAATAAGAAAATCATACCAATATTCTCCATACATCAAAATTAAAACTTTTATTCTTCTTCTTAATCCTAGTAATTCACCATTTGGTTCTCTGTAAGCTCTTGACTCCAGGAATCTCCTTAAGATCAACAATAAAACCTCTATAGCCACTCGTATAAGAAACACCAGAAACTTCCTTCGATGTAAGCAGCTTAACTTTATCATTCTCCATAGCTTTTCTAAAATCTTCCAAACTCATCTTTGGTAAATCTTTCACATTTTTCTCAAACTCCTCTTCTTCAGATAACTCTGGCCCAAAAACTTGCTCCGGAACATAAAGCTTTCCTTTGTACTCCCTCAAAATATCACTCAAATAAACAGACTCTTCGCTTTTGTCTGTCTCTGTTTTCTTCTTCGAATCAAACTTCCTTTTGATAAATTCAAACGCACCCGTCGCCGCATTGGTGCCTTTGCTTAAATCTTCTCTCTCCTTCAGATTATACAGCTTATCACCAACTCGGTAACGAGGTTCCACTTGGCTAGGATTCTCCTTCAAAACCCTAGTTACGAAATCGTCAGCAGCAGGGGAATTGTTCGTCTCGCCGGAGCTAGATGACCCAGTTTTCAATTCGCACAAAACTGTAAACGACCGACGCAGAATTGGAGCTCTCCATCGAGTTTGAGTTCTCGCGGAGAAACTCGATGTAGTCGCGTGTTTCAATATCGATCTCTTGGGGTTTTCTGGGATTGAGAACCGAGTACCGAGTGAGAAAACATTGTCTATAGACGCCATTTTACGACGATAACCATGTACAGAAGAAAAAGAAGCTTCACTAGAATCGCATTGCGAAATTTGAATCTCTCTTCGTTCTGGATAAGAAAATAGAGCAATCGGAGGTTTATTCAATCTCAGGAGGTTTTTGTTCTGTTAGCTCTAAATTACAACAATTCGACCCGACTTCGAAACCCGGTTTCTGTTCCGGGTACATTGTTTGTTCACTAAAATAATTTATTTAGCTCTAGTCGGCCACCTTCGCTGCATCACACACACTTAAGTCCAAACTCCGTTGTAACGTTATCACTATGTCCAAACAAAACATCCTTTTGCTTTTACACGTCGTTTTGCTTTCCCTTTAACCAAAAATAAACTCTTTATCCCAACTAGTGAACACTTAAATCATCGCTACCAAACATCTCCACCGAGAAATGTCGAAGTCTTGTTCAAACCTCGCTTCATGCGCCGTCGCCACGCTCTTCATAGTCTTCTTAATCATCGCCGCACTTACTGTTTATCTCACAGTCTTTAGACCGAGAGATCCTGAGATCTCCGTCACTAGCGTCAAGGTTCCTTCATTCTCCGTCGCTAATAGCTCCGTTAGTTTCACCTTTTCTCAATTCTCCGCCGTTAGAAACCCTAACCGCGCAGCTTTCTCACACTACAACAATGTAATCCAGCTCTTTTACTATGGAAACCGGATCGGTTATACCTTCGTACCTGCTGGTGAGATCGAATCGGGTCGAACCAAGCGTATGTTAGCTACTTTCTCCGTTCAGTCGTTTCCTCTCGCGGCGGCCTCTAGTTCTCAAATCTCCGCCGCCCAATTTCAAAATTCGGATCGGTCCGGGTCAACAGTGGAAATAGAGTCGAAGCTGGAGATGGCGGGTCGGGTTCGGGTTCTCGGTTTGTTTACTCACCGAATCGCGGCTAAATGTAATTGTAGGATCGCGATTTCCTCGAGTGATGGTTCCATCGTAGCCGTCCGTTGTTAATATTAAAAAACAATTGTAAAAGTGACATGGTTATTTTTCAAAAATACATGTATGTGAAGTGAAACCTCTTGGGTTCTTTTCTGAATCCATCAAGTTAGAAAATTGCAAATATTAATACAAAGCTATTGTACTTTTAGATTTTGTACGTATACTAAATTACAACTTAACACGAAATTTTCGGTTGCCAATTGTAATAGCCTTAACATTAGTCTACATAGATATGCATGCTTTCCATATTCTTTGTTTGGATTAACGTTTTCTGTATAGTAAATACACTTATAGCCATAACGTAGGGCCGGGTATTCGGGTATGCGGGTCGGTTCGGGTAATACCCGATCGGGTACGGGTATACTGTTCTAGAATCCAATAGAGTAAATAGAAAACTTCGGTGGTTCGGTTCTAATCGGGTTTGGGTTGGTTCGGGTATAGAATTTTAGAACCGTTAAATACTCGAAAAAAACGGGTATCCTTCGGATTCATGTATTTTATATCCAAATACCCAAAAATTTACCCAAATACCCGAAATTGTACCAAATACCCGAAATTTGTACCCAAATAGTCGATAATTTTACCCAAATACCCGAAATTATACCCAAATAGTCGAAAATTTTACCCAAATATCTGAATTTTACCCGAATAACCGAAATTTTGTCCAAATATCCAAAACATTTACGAATATTTTGCATATATAAAATATTTAGTATTAAGTATTTAAATATAGGTACATTTAGTTTTTAGTAATTATTATTGGATATTTGGATATAAATGTATTTGGTTCAAATATTAAATATAAAATAAATTTTTATATGTATAAATCTATGAATAAGTATATGTAATTTCGGATAAGTTGATACCCTTTCGGGTATCGGGTTTGGGTCGGCTATTATCCTATATCCACGGGTACAACAATCTAAAACCCAATAGGGTAAATAGCTAATATACGTACCCGCCCCAAACCGGTTTTTCGAATCGGTTTCGGTTCGAGTTTTCAGGTACGGTTTTTTTGCCAAGGCCTACCATAACCTATATTTATTATTTCTTATTTAAGACATATACTTATGTTTTCTTATCTATCTTTTTTTACCGCTTTCTCCGTCTTCTTCTTATTTACTCTACATAATGAATCAATTTTATGATGTTTACATTGCTAAACAAAGTCTATATAATGTGATATGCGCATAAACAAAATATGCTTATGTTTTGCTTATGTTATGTATATATTTTGCTTATGTTATGCATGTATCTATATCTTTATAATTTACTATCATCTAATCTTTTCATATTTCTATAAAGATTGCACTTTCTTCTCTCCTTCGTGATCTTCGAGAGAACTTGTTCTTTAATTAATAAAAATTTCTTTAATTACTTTTATGATGTGGAACAAAAACAAGCTAAATATGTAAACATTGCAAACGCAATCGTTTGGACCATCGTCTATCTACTACATGTGGATCCAATTATGTTTGTAAGTCTTTTTTTTTATTGGGACTCCTACCCTCATCACTAATGGGATTGGAGTCTTGATCATGGGGATCTATTTGGCCGCATATATTAGATTTTGCAAGCACTCTACGCAGCGATTAGTGATTATCATTTTGGTACTCGAGGTGGTATCTGTAACTACATTTGCCACGTTGGCTTTAGGTTTCATCGAATCTTTGGGTCTTCGGTGATTTGTTATTGTGGACGTCTGTTGCGTTTTCTCCGGTGTCTGTATTGGTAAGTTTAGTTTATGAATATCAAAGATTAATAAATATCCTCGCATTACTAATACGAAAAAAAATTAACAACGAAATAATGATAAACGCAAGTGAAAGTTGTAAGAACTAAGAGCGTCGAACATATGTCGTTCTTGGTAGGGTTTGCAATGTTTGCAAACGCAACCGTTTGGACCGTCATCTCTTTACTGCCGGTTGATCGTATCATGTTTGTAAGTCTTCTGTTCTTTTAAATTGTTAGTTCACTTACATTAAATTTACCTAATTTTGATTTTTCAGTATTGAAATTTGATTTCTTTGTTCTTCAGGTTTCCTTTGTGTTATGCACAGTACTTGGCTTAGTCCAATTAGTTGCGTATGCCGTGTATTACAGATCGACTCAGATGTTTGATGAGCTCGGAATACAATTATGGTTGTGTGTTTGCTTTTGGTTTTGAGTTATGTGCGTGATTTGTTATAGATATTTGTATTTTTGTGTCGATCAATAATGAATGAGTCACATTTACAGACATAAATATCAGAAAAATAGAACAAATACACACAAATGCAAGAAAAAAAACTCCCAACGATTGAAAACTAACGATTTAATAAATATAGTTTCTATGATAAATTGATAGTACAAGAATTTTCCTCAATTTCTTCTAAAGTTTGGGTACTTGTCAGCCTTTCTCTTCTTTTTTTTTATGTGTTTGTTTATATGAATATAAGTAAGCAAAAAAGGCAAAATAAAAATTAAAAAAGGAGAATTATGAAGAGGAGCCATTGGAGGAGGAATTGTAGCCGTAGGGGTTATTGCTTGCCCAATTCCATAGATCCCTACACATCTCCTCTATCCCATTCTTAGCCCTGCATTGACACCATACCAAACAAAACAAAAAACTGCCTAAATACCAAACAATTACATCGAAATGTTGATGCATTGATTTTATGTTTGTCATTCATATACTTATTGCTATTATGTTAACAAAATGAAATGAGCTTACTTCCAATTTAGTTCGCGCTCTGCTTTTTCCGTTGAGGCGTAAACAACTTCAGCGTCTCCAGGACGTCGTCCAGCCATCACCAAAGGGATTTTCTAATTGGTAATAAATCATAAAGTTCAAAATCAGTTCTCAAAATATGGGTATCGAAAGGCAAATAACTGGCTCACTTGGTAAGAGTATTGAGCTAGTAAAACAAATCAACTAAGGTTTACCTTTCCGGATGCTTTTTCAAAGGCAGCGACCATTTCTAGGACCGATGTTCCATTACCCGTTCCAAGATTGTATACCTCACAACCTGACCATAACAAGTATTAAGCCTGACCAATGGCGAATAATGATGAGAGTAGAAACATCAAAGAGTTTTAAGATAATCCTTACTGATTTTGAGATCATCTAGCTTACGCAGAGCAGCTATGTGTCCATCTGCTAAATCCATGACATGAATGTAATCTCTAACCTGAAAGAAACACAACAAAGATGAATAATATCTGTTAATATAATTCACAATTCGTTGTATTATCTCCCATACTCCATAATATATCACAATTTAAGATTGTAATGTAAATCTGTCAAATGGTTTGTTGTCTATAAGACATCATAAGTCACATACCCCTGTACCATCCTTTGTCTTGTAGTCGGTTCCAAAGACAGTAAGGTGAGGTCTCCGGCCAACTGCAACTTGTTGGACATAAGGCATGAGATTGTTGGGAACTCCAAGAGGATCTTCACCAATGTAACCACTAGGATGTGCACCAACAGGGTTGAAGTATCTAAGCAATATGATCTTCCATTCCGAGTCAGAACGATGTACATCCCGGCAAATCTCTTCGATAAAAAGCTTACACAGCACAAGCAAATAATCTCAGTCAGATTCATTTCCTGATTATTATCATTCATCACCACTATCACAAGGTGGGCTTGGGTCAATACTCAGGCTAAAGGTGCTACCTTTGTACGGCCATATGGGTTAGTGGCAGAAATTGGTGACTCCTCAGTGCAAGGAACCTCCTTAGGCCAGCCATAGACAGTAGCTGATGATGAAAATACAAGCTGGAAAACAGAGTAGTAAAAGCCAATAATGAGATCAAACAAGACAAACTCAAAAAGGGAATGCATGTGGTGGCAATTAGAAAAAGAGAGAGGAAGGAAAAAAATTACATTTTTGCAGCCGTATTGAGCCATAACCTCCAAAAGAGTAACAGTGCCAACAATGTTATTATTATAATAGAGCAAAGGCTTCTCCACACTCTCACCTACTGCTTTAAGTCCAGCAAAGTGTATCACTGCATCAAACCTATCATAATTCCACGTTTCCATTAAACTTCGACCCCTCAATTATATCAACAGCCTAATCATAAAAAAGAAAAGCTTTTTTTACTTTGTTTCTGAGAATATCTTCTCAAGCGCAGGCCTGTCTCGGAGATCCACCTGCAGGTACAAAAACAAAGATTTCAGAAACTAAAATGACTACATAGATTCTGATTTCTGCAATGGCAGACTATAACTTTATTGTTCTGTGTTTAATAAAATGATAAAATTCTGATTAGCCCTCCCCAAGAACATCCCAATTTCACACACAGACAGATCAACCTTGTCAATATTTAATTATAGCACTAAGGCTAAATATTAAATTACTCTTTCACATGGCATCATCAATACTTAATTCATGATTATGTGTACACACAAAGAAAACTTAGCCACATAGTGTACACAAATATTAACCAGAACCATATGAAAACGATGATACGAAATTCTTCAAGCACACGTTTCCTAAACCAAATCAGCACCGAGAATTTTTCATTTCCGCGGAGAGAGAGAACGAAAACAGAACCTGGTGGAAGGAGAGGCGGTTTCCGTTTTCGCCGGCGAGTTTCTTCACGCGCTGAAGCGAAGCAGCAGAGGAATTGTCGTAATTGTCAACAACGACGGCGGAGTAACCACCTTCAAGCAGTTGAAGAACAGTATGACTTCCGATATAGCCAGCGCCGCCGGTAACCAAAACACTCTTCGCCATCGTTAAGAGAGAAAACAAAATATCTTAGAAGTTTCGAAATTCTGGAGAGCGTTTTGTTTTTTATTGCGTTTTGGGATTGAGCTAAAAAGGGTTTTATAGAAGAAGCGGTTTTGACTGTATGATTTACTTTCTGATTTCTACGTTTCTTCGAGGGAGACAGAGAGAAAAATGAAGAGGAAATAATTGCTACGTGGCAGGATTTGGTTTGGTTGCGAATATACCGGAATGTTGTGAATTGTCTTAATTACCCTTTGACGTTTTTGTTAATGGAAGTGTATTTATATAGTTGATCTTCTTTTTTTGGTAACAAATGTTATTTTATTAGGCTCAATTAAGATTTAACAAAGCGAATGGATAAATTTGGATGGATTTGTAAGCCTAAACTGTTTAGGTAGAAGAAGTAGAATTGATTTTTCCAGAAAATTCGGGGTCACGAGATTTGAGTATGCTAGCATTCTAAGATTGTGTGTAACTTTAGGTATATATTAAGATTTTATTTCCTTTGTTTTAATATATGTTATTGCGTTTACATTATTATTAAGCAAAATATAAATAGATACATGGAAAGGTAAGTTAATATAAGCTATTTCCTCAAACCATATCATTAAGTGTGTGTTAAATTTCTATCCAAAATAAAATGAACAAAAATGGTAGCTACACTTCTCCAAAGACTTTCCGTGACTTGAGTGATGAGCCAAGAAATGTGTGATATTTATTTTCTTCTTTTATCAACTTTTTCTCTGTTTTCAGTTTATACTTTATAGTTTTCCTACATTTCTCGTGAACATTATAAGAAACCAATAGAAAGGTATATAGATGTAATATTGCTTGAAACTCCAAATTAATATTTGTTTTCCTTTCTTATGAAAGTTAATTTGGTCATCGTAACTTCCTTTGATTTAATATATTGTACAATAACCCGTTTAGAGAATTAATATATTGTGGTTCACTTAAACAGCTCCGCTTGTCAAACTAAGTGACGTACCAAAATTAAAAAGCTTAAGAAAGAAAATTAGAGCAAGTCTAAGGAGTAAATCAATAGCCGACCACTTTGTGAATAAGCTTCAATGTTAATCCATTGAATACACCAGTTTTACGTCAAATTCTTTAATTCACTTGATAATAAAGCATAGATTAATTAACGTGGATTGACAAGAGAAAAAAAATCGACTATTTTTATACTAGATGATTGCCAAGTTTCTTTAAATATAGTTAATTTATTGTTTTTGACGCAGTCTCCATACTCAAGCTATGCATATAAATATGTCGGTACGTAATACGTGTGACCAAAGTGTTAAGTGTACACTGTAAAATATGAGAACGAGTTGTATGTCGTATAGTTTTTTTGGACAACATATGAAAGTGATATTGATTAGGTCACACTAAAAACAAAGAGTCAGTTTGGAGTCTTTGGGCCATAATTATATATGGTCTTCAAGATAAATTCAAAAGATAATTATATGATGGAGTTAGGTCGAAGTCTTTTAGCTGCTTCTGGGTGTGTGATTAAAAATTTAATGTGTAATTAACTCAAAATCAAACATAAATATTTTGTTTGGTTCAGTTTTTGGAATAGGCCATATTTACTAAAGATCATAATTTATTGTTTTCCTTAAGTAAATTAGTTACATCTTCGAAAAAGTGGAATGGAGGAAACAGAGAAAGTTGCGAGTTTCTTTCGCCTGAATTAACTGAGGCCACATATACAAGGAACGGAAGATACAGAAATAACAAAAAACAAAATTGGAGGTGCGGGGAATCGAACCCCGTGCCTCTCGCATGCGAAGCGAGCGCTCTACCATATGAGCTACACCCCCAATTTTGAAGATTTAAATGTTACAACTCTATTTGTCTAGATTATACAGGAAGCATTCCTTAAGAGTTAAGACATACTTGGCTGATAGGCTTTCTTCTTGACGACGCGTACTCACTTAGAGGCAAACATGTAATTGACAGAAATGTGGAAATGCGACTATATAATGAACCAAGACTCAAAAAAAATTCTTTCATGATACTAAAAGTCAATATGTTTACAAAAGAATTGCATTGCTTAGTGTTTGCTTAACAAGATTCTAAACCCAAAAGCCAAATTCTAAACTGGAACAACCCGTAAAAGCTTTGTGGTTTCTCATTGGGAAAATCTTCTGGCTCTAACCCATGGTGGTAATCTTGGAACTTGCACTGTAACACCATAGTTGTTAATCGTCATTCTCTGCTCTTTCATGCTTGCAAAGCGAGAGTCCAGTGTCTTCCTCTTCCCTCCTCTGTGTTCTACTTTCTGATCTACCTCATGCCTCTGCAGATTAAGAAGATCAATTGTTATTAGCCCTCCAAACATTCAGTATAAAGTTATTGGATATAGTGATATTCGATTCAGTTATCACACCAAGCATTTACCAGATCAAGCCCCTATCACATTCCATGGTCTGGGATTTACAAACCCATAAAGATTTACAACCACATTCAATTCATAAACCTTTCAGATACTCCCTACCATCAACAGGCAGATATAGCTACGGATGCAGAACAGCAGAAGGCTAAAATGCACATCTTATGGTCCCCCATAAACATATCAAAACGAATACTCGTCCAAGGGAGAGATACTAAGAAGCTAGTCTAATGCAACCTAACAGATAATCATGAGTAAGTTACCTTTGCGTTGACTCTAGCCTGTACAGATATATTTTGAACTGGTGGAGCAATAAGCCTGCACAAAAAAACAAAGAAGAAGTGCTGAGGAACCGAGAAAAGACGTACAGACGGTACTGGCATCAACAGATAAAATGATCTGTTATCGAGTTGTTAGCAACAAAAGCTGAACCTCTTCATACATAGAAGGATCTAAGCGAAATCCAGTTATCCAAGTAACAAAGAAGGATGGCATTATAAGGATGCAACACTTCACTTCCCAGTGTTAAAAGCGCCAAGACACTGACACAACTCCAAATTCCAATTAAACTAGACAGAAAAAGTGCATGCTCTTGACAGATCTCCTGGTCAACAGACCAAAAGATGGCATTTGTTCCGACAAAGCAACTTATCAATGACTAAGAGAGTAGCTCGAGAGATGACCCGAAGTACAACGAAGTAACAATTAATGTATATTGACGAAGATCCTGAGTCTGACTCTTTTCCCAGTAACAGGTATTTACCAAGACAGTGTCACAACCTCAGAGAGGAAGCTATAATCTTCAGGATGTAGCAAGAAGATGAAACATAACACCTAGGAGACTGAATGAATGCAAATGAGTTTCATGAATCCACTGAGGTAAAATCAAAGGCCAAGCACAGTATCAGATTGCTTGACTTGTTACTCTGACAATAACTAAAAACACCAACTTCAACCAAAAGCAAAGTTTATGCTCAACCTAGCCATAACCACCCAAGGTCATATCAAAGGCCAACCCAGTCTTGAGAAAAACACCCTAGCCACTCATCAGCAAAGTTTATGCTCAACCTTAACGTTCTGAATTGTTTTCTTCTACCCAAATCTCCAATCCCAAAATATGAACTGACTCCTTCAAGCATCATCATAAACTCAACTACATAAATCTGTATAGCTATGCAGTCATCTAGTGACCAGGAGCTTAGAAAAGAAGCTTCTTGAATCAGACACAATCGAAGATACTATAAGGACTTCAGATTAACAAACAGGTCAGAGAGTTATCCAGCATTCTAGACCTTGACTGATTGGCACTAGTCATCCTTCCACCATTAAAAGCTCTACCGCGGAAATCGAGTGGAGCAGCAGTAGAAGCTTTACGAGCAATGTTTGTTGTTACAGGAAATTGAATTCCTTGGAACCTAGACCTTCTCTTACCAACAGCACCCTGAAAAGTAAGAGATAAGTTACAAAAAGAAATCCAAACAAAAGAAAATAAAAAAAGGATCGTAATGATAGACAACAGATCAACTGAGAAACACTGCAAAGCTAACCTGTCTAACAGCAGAAAGTGAGTTCATATGATGGCGCACATTAGAGGTATTATTTCTCGCAGCACCATTAAAGTTTTGGTTTTTGTTCTGCACAGAAAAAAACTAAATTATATATAAATGCCAACGACCAGTTCAATGACATTAACGTCTGGCAAAGACAAGAGGCATGTAAGCCAAGAGACCTTTATGAAGGGTTTATACCTTTTCTCTCCTTGGTTTCTTGCCCTTATTCACATTGGTCTTTCTCTTTGCCAACTTGATAATATCATCTAAAACAAGAAAGTATAAATATTATCATGAGCAACCAAACAAGCGGATACATAGAAGCTATGAGGAACATGAACATTAAAAATACCTAAAGCCATGGCGACTTTCTTTTCAGTGAGGGCAATGGTCTCCGCTATAAGTGGTGTTCCAGTCTCCATCTGCACAAACAAAGCAAATTCTTTTACCGAAAAAAACACAAACTTTTATACGATATGTAAGAAATTATACACTGTTCTTTAAAAATTTGACACAAATCAAACAAAACTCCGTTACAATAGTGAGAAATTAGTCAAGAGAGTCAAAAGATAGAAGATAAAGGAAGAATCGAATCCAGGGAAGATAAAGAAATTTAATCCAAGCATGAAATGAAAACAATTAAGTATATGTTCCCCGAATCCCTGAGAAGCACTAAACCCTAACAATTCAATTGAACACGAATCAAAACCTATATCAGGACTCGTCAAGAAAGGAGGAAACTCTTACGAATTATGAAGTAAGAACCTTGCAAGAGAAAACGATTAGGGAAAGCGACGAAGAAGATGATCGGAGAGAGAGGTCGAAGCTAAAGTATCGTTCTGAAGAAGCCGATGAACGAGTCAACTCGCAGCTGAACTAGTTCTCTGAGATTTTATAATGGAGTCGGCGGATTCCAACGAGAAATTAAAACAACATTACGCTTGCTAATCGGATTTCAAGTCCACATTACGGTAAACCGGTTACATGATCGCACACGTGGCCTAATTTCATTGGGTCTATTAGAACAAACTTGATAACAAATGCAGTAAATTTGTTATTCCCGGTACGTTTTCAGTGTTTGGGTAAAAGAAAAAACAAAAGAAGTAATTATTTATGTCTGATCTAACGGTTGAAAATAAGGGAGAAAGAGGGAATAGTTCAGTTCTGGCCGTAGATCCACTTCTCAGCGTTACTAGTGTAAGAAACGAGTTCTTCAGGCTTAAACCACAAGCTGATCTCGTCTTTAGCTGTCTCTGGTCCATCGCTTCCATGTATAATGTTCCTGCAATTTCCCAAAAAACAAAAGCAAAACTATAATCTCCGAGAAAACAGACAAGCAATCATATATACATATGTCATAAAAATAGAATGGTACCTTCCAACAACAACAGCGAGATCGCCTCGGATAGTTCCAGGTTCTGATTTCTGAGGATCAGTGGCTCCAATCAGTTTACGTCCGTATCTAATCACTCCTTCACCTTCCCATACCTAAAAACAATGTCTTATTGGATCATTAGAGCTAAAACAAGTCGGTTTTATGTGAGAGTTGCTTCTTTACCATGGCAACAACAGGGCCTGAGCTAAGGAAGTTACACAAGCCGTTGAAGAAAGGTCTCTCCTTTAGATCATGGTAATGCTTCTGCGCGAAACCCTTTGAAGGAACCATGACTTTAATGCCAACAAGCTTGTATCCTTTGCGTTCGAACCGTGTAATGATTTCTGATATCTGGAGGGAGTTTAAAGATTTAAGAGTTTTGAGCATTTGAATAAAGAAGACATGAAATTACAAGAGAATAACAAGTAACAAACCAGTCCTCGCTGCACTCCATCAGGTTTGATAGCGATGAAAGTGCGTTCCATCTGATTCGAACAGAGAAATCCAATTAAACAGAGAAACCAGGGATAACACAAGAGAAAGATATAGAGATATGTGTGTTTGGTTTGGTGATCAGTTACCTCTGCAGCAAGTGCTTCCTGATCTTGGAGCATGAAGGCTATAACAGAAATGATAAAAAAGAAAGCAAGGCGAATATAATAAGGCTCTGTTAATCATCACATCAAAGTAAAACATGAATATAGATAAACAAAAAAGCTCATCAGCTATAAGTCTTGCACGTATAACTGATATTAGACATCATTTTGGAGTCAAAACGTTGAAAGGCTTAATTTACACTAACTGTGTTACAAAAGTGAAGATTTGAATGTGTCCTGTAGAATATATTCATAAAACAGTAAATCACAGATTTATAGGAAACATTATGCATGTAAAACCTGCAGCAGGAAGAGCAAGGAGTCCGGTGATCCAGCTATTAGAGACGAAGCCAGAACCCGATTTTCCAAAGTTGGATGCATACTGAGGGACTTTTCCAGTCGCATGCACCACACTTGCTGCACCAATGGCTCGGCCTTCTGAAAACATATAATAATCAACGTATCAGCAAAATGTAAACGAAACACGGTTTGTGACTTCTGTTCATATGTGAATAATAAAACCAACAGATCTTAAACATCCTCTTTATATTAATGGGAAAATCAATAAGAAGTCTTATGTAGGCAAAGCAACGATGAGACAAAAACCGGAATATGAGAGTCTAAATTTGTGTATCCAATAGTTTCACATAAAATGTGTTAGCAAGAAGTATTCTCTCACAAGAAACAAACAATTTATTTTCTTGATGGGAACACACGTAGGATCAAGTAAAAGCTTCGATCAAATATTTTAGATTGGAAACGATACAACAGATCACTGATTCAATACAATCGAGAATCTAGAAAACGAAGAAAACCACAGGTAGATTCATAAAATATTTGACGTCTATCTAGATGTATCATCCCATGACGTTTATCACATTTTCAGGAAAAAAGAGGATCAGAGAGAAAATTTACGTACCGGAGAAGAAACGAGCATTCTTGGCTGAAGAAAGAAGAGACCTGGCTGCTCTAGAAGCAGATCTGCAGATTTGGGAGCTCATTTTCTCTGATACGATGCGTGAGGACTGAGAAGAGTGATGTGCAAACAGGGACCTCAAAAATGTGAACCTATTGGAAGATTTTATACCAACATGTTTTGATCGGGTCGGATCAGACAAGGACTTAAAGGCTCAGGATTTATTGCCTTTCTAATCACTTTTGTTTTCCAACTAGAATTATTGCCTATTCAAGAAACGAATATATTCCAATGTCTTTAGCAGCTAAAAGAAGTAAACCAAAAATATTGTAACCACCAGTTCAGTAAAAGAACCTTTCATTGACGTGAATTCTACTACATCTAAAAAGAAGCATTATATACATATAAATGAAAACTATCCAGAGCAGTGACCGCTCTTCAATTTATTCTGGAGCTTCGACTGATCCATTTGATAACCTTTCTTCTGGTTCAGACTTGCAATCAAGGCGCAAAACCGACAACCACGAATCAACCTAAAACCATACAAAACCGCGAAATCATTGCGTTCAAATGCTGTGGGATCTCTCAACAACAATCTGTGTGTAAAGATGTATATGTATTTGGTTCACCTGTGTTTTAGAGGTGCTTGAGCACTCAAATCTTAGACCTTGACGGGTTAATATGTAAAAGCAATAATGGGTTTCATCGAATTCTCTCGTGTAGCTTGGTACCGAACCAATTTCAACAATATCTGCTAGCAATGTCGAATCTTGAGGGCTCAAGTCTGCAATAGAGAATTTCAAGAGACATTACAAGAAGAATACAAATTTGAAACAGGATTGTAAAAGCTGAACCTTAACTCACCTGTTGACAATAAATAGAAGAAAAGACAAGGGCCTTGAAGGACGACAAACCGAGGAAGCCAGTCGTCTACTTCTGTATCATCTATTGGTGGTGGTTCACCCGGAAGAGCTGCCCAACGCTAAAGTCAAACAAAAAAATAAGGCAAATTTGTAAAACATCCTAGTGGATCAATAATGATAAGTAATTCAGAGTAAGGCCCTACACTTCTGATAAACAAATAACCAGATAAACGGGCAGAGCGCAAGACTTCATCCACATGTTCCAACCTATGTAGCAGTTCAGCAAGAAGAAATTGAGATATGCGCTTTTAATCTGAGAATGGAACAAATTTGAGTATATGACTTACTGGGCTTTGAGGTAAGCTTCTCTTTCTTCCATATCAGAAAGTTCTGATCTAAGTGATTCTAACTCCGCTGCTGATAGCTCGACCTGCCAATGAGAGAGTGATCAGGATTCAGGAGAAAACCCTGAAACTTCAATGAGGTGAATCAAAAACAAAGAAGAAAGGTGTGAGAGAATGGAACCTTCTCTTGACCATCTGAAACCCAAGGCAGACGGCGAAGAGTGAACAAATTCAACATAGTTGCTGCTCTTTTCAGGTTTCTGCGAGTCCGTGACTGGCTATAAGGCCTACTCTAAACAAAACCACCCGAAAAAACAATTCATTTCAGCTCAGAATTTCCCTTCTTAGCATATTTATTCGCTAACAATTTACCTCAGAGAACTATCGTCCTTTGGCTGCGAAGATGATGGAGTATCGTGCTGAGAAGATTCTGCTGTGGGACTAGGAGCACTAAAGTGATCAGGTAATATGTTTAGCTTCTTAGGAGTACCATCATCCATGAATTGAAACGACTCCAGAACCTTCCACTAGAAAATGAATCAAAGCTTAGCCAGAGATGAAACTACTCTAAAACTCTCAGCTTGTAGTACATTGATTCCCCAAAAGAAGTCGAAAAAATCACATAGTTAAAAACTTTTTTGTCCATTCAAGAGATGTCATCTGAGCATGATCTAATCTAGATTCTGATATGAGACAAACTCCTATATGAACTTTAGCATTCCATGAACATTATTTAATCTCCCTAAATGACTTGTCTCTCAGTCTCTATCTTATGCTTATTCTTATCATAGATCTAATCCACAAGTATGTATGTATCATCACTTGGAGAGATATATAACTACTAAAAATCCTTATTCCTCACTGAGGATCAAACATACCTCTTTATATATCTTTCAACGCCGAATTTTACAATCCCACTTCACCAGAAATTTTGATATCCCTTGTGAGAAATCAGCTCGCTGTAAAAGAAAAACAAAGTTCAGCTTCTACAAAAAGAAAGAGGACGAAAATGAACTCTTTCTTTTTCCCATTCTAGATTTTATTAGCTCAAATTAAAAACAACAGAATCGAATTTTCTGGAAACCCTAACAAAATACAAAAACATTGAGCAGAAATAGAAGCTCGGAAGTCGGAATCGAATGACGGGAACCTCGAATAATTTGAAAAAATTGACTGAAGAGAAGATCGAGACCTTGTTTTTACCTGATCGAATGTGATCTCTGTATTCAAGGGAAAGTGTTTACGCAATTGGTTTTTTGGTTGAGTGCTTACTGCTTCAGCAGGAAGAAGATGTTGGGTTTGGGAATTTTACTCATAAAGAAACTTTAAATTTGGTACCAAAAAGACGCTTTTATCCCCCGGTTAGGTTGCGTCAGCCAGCTCTACCCACATGGGCATTGCTGCAGATATTACAAGTTTTGTAATTTGTTAACGAATGTTTGTAAACTTTTGACTAATCTTATCTACAATATAATGAATTTATCGAATCAATGTAAAAGTTGTTTTCATTCATGCTTAATACATTAATTGATCAAAGTTGCCAACTAAGTATTTGGTGATGCCGATGAGTGTAAAGGACAGCCTAAGACAAAAGTGTATGTCTAATTATGATTTGGGAGTATGGGATTCCAATTATTAATGTCGTTGACCCAAATGATTTATCTTCTTCTTGCTGCTTTTTTCTTAATAAACAAACAAATCCACATTATTAGCATTTAGCAATATGTTTAATTACATTACCATTGTTTTTAATCTAGGCCCATATCTCTTAAGAATATTCAAACTTGGTCCAGGTTAAACTTATGACAAAGCCCAAATGTTCCTACTCTTTCTCCTAAATCATTATTCCAAACACCGGTTACGCATTAACCGGTTCAGGTCCACTGGTAATTTGGAAATAGATAGAACTCATCTAACTGAAATCATGATATGTGGTCATTATAACAAGCGAATCAATCACACGCTTCTTCCTTCCTCTTCCATCTTCTTCATATCTCCCTTAGTCACCTCTACTCTACTCTGCAGGCAAAAATAGTTATGGCGACTTCTTCGATCACTATCCCGACCATTAGAACTCCGATTCATCGATCAAAATTTCTAGGCCAAACACATCAATTTTCAACTGTAAACCGGTCGGTTTTCCCGCCTCCAAAACAGCAGTCAAAACTGTATCAAGTAAAGGCCATGGGTAAATTCAATCTATGGGAAGTGATGGGAGGAAGAGGATTATGCAACGGAGAGAAAGGTATTGAGAAGGAGCTCCAGAGGAACATTGAAGACGAGCAAGAGACATCAAAGGCTGAGAACAACGAGACAGAGAGAGAGAGCGATGACAGTAACTTGTCTTTTAAAGTACCTGAAGATGGTTTCGAGAAAGAGATGATGGGTCTCACAGGAGGATTTCCCGGTGGCGAAAAGGGTTTAAAAACGTTTATCGAAAAAAATCCACCACCTCCTCCACCACCACCACCTGCAAAACAAGGAAGCGATGCATCCGCGGTTGCTACAGATAAGAAGCCGAAAGCGCCCAAGCTACCCCTTCTCATGCCGGGGATGATTGCTATAGTCAAGAACCAGAACAGTCCGTATCACATGTATTGTGGAATTGTGCAGAGGATCACTGATGGAAAAGCTGGTGTCTTGTTCGAAGGAGGAAACTGGGACCGTCTCATTACTTTCAGGCTTGAAGAGCTTGAACGAAGAGAAAAAGGTCCACCGGGTAAGAATCCAAAGTCTTGTATTCTCGAGCCTCTTATCGAACAGATGCAAAAGGAAGAGGCAGCACCATAAGTGATCTTCTCTTCTCTGTATGTAAGTTCCTGTGAATGTATATGTAACGTACCTTTGCGTTTTAGGCTACAATATTTCTGACTGGTTCTAAAAGAGCTTCATCATGTGATATAAAAAAAAGAATAAACGATGAATTTCAATCATAAAGCACTTAATAATAGAGATTCAAATGCACTCAATCAATGATGAATCAGTATAGAAGTTAAAAACTGCAATGGAGTAGTTTTATTGTTATCATTGGTTGTTGTAAACATCAACCATATCAGTTTCTTCTTGACTATCGAGTATATTCTGTAAATGGTAAAGATGAGAAGTGATCCACCATTCTTGTCAACAGATCATGTTGAAATGATCAGATGCAGCCTCCCAACTGTAAAAAAAATTCAGAAAAGGATAAGGAAGTTAGAAACAGAACAATATTATTAAATCATGAAAAGGGTTCTCTCAACTTGTAATTGGTCACATAATTATAACTTAGTAGTTGGTCACACATTATACTGTTAGATACATGTTCATCTAAGTGTTGTTATACATGTCAAAATGAAGTTACATACCAAAATGGCTTCCATTTCTTCGTTTGAAACTGGCGTGCGCTTTGGCTGCGATGATGCCTTCCCGCCAGTAGTCTTTTGGATGTTGTTCAAATTGGAGAAGAACAATGTATCAGCTTCATTTGCCACCTGACTCTTTCCCTCTGAAGCTGCAATGCCAGAAAGTAAATCGCATAACAAACAGATGATTACCCAAACCAAAAGCTAAAAAACATAAGAGCTTCTCTATAATGATTCGAGATTTGATAACAAACACGATTCGATTCAATGGCTAAACAAATCTGTGTATCCTTTGAATCTAACTATGTAAATGCAAATCAATCAGAGCGAAATAGATCGGAAAGCAAAAATTCACAGCCAAATGAATACAATCTCATATCTGATTCATGAAAATGAAACCGTACACAAAAAAAATTCGAATCAAGCGAGAAAAAGCCGAGCAAAATTGTGGAAAAAATAACATAGATTCTGTGTAGAGAGTTTCATGGATAATCGAAAACCTGAAGGATTAATATGTCTCTGAGGGAATTTGATGCGAGGAATCCTCTTCAAACCGTGAACTACGTTCATCTTCTTTTCGCTCTTTCGTTCTCGTCTGTGTACCAAAAGGAGAATGTTGACGACGGCGACTGGAAATTTTCTCTCTCTGTATTTTCCCGAACCTTCGGGTTTATTTTCAAAGTTTCTCCAAAAGTGGGCCATTTTTTGTGGTTAGGCCCAGATAAGTCTATATGACCCATTTAAAAGCCTCACAATGTTCGTTTCTCTGTTGGGACAAAAAAAATCCCTCTCAAGTCAAAACCATAAATAAAAATCAAACTAGGAATTTCTTTTTTGTTTTTGACTCAATCGTGTTTTTTGTTTGAGTGCCATTAATTGCCATAATTATGTTAATCTCAGATTCAGACTGAATGTTTGATAGCAAAGGGTAGAGACTAAGAGAGAACCAGGACTTAGTCAAGCGTAAAAATCTTTTTGGGTGGTTGGTCGTAATCCACCAAAATTTGGTAAGCTTTCAACGCGTTATCTCAATAAAAGTATTAACCACTTCTTTGTTTCTCTCTATTGTCTACACTAAATAATATATACGTTTCTATAAAAAATCCTAATAAATTGATAAAATATTTACTAATTTCCCAACAAGATATGTTTATTTTTGGTATCATTTAAAACATGAGTCCGGCCGAAAAAAAAGTTTATCAAGTTAATTGTCTATATGTGTTTTCTAGTCTGCCTTATTGTGGAAATCATTCATTTGCATTTCTTCATATACCTTACATGTTGAAAAGAATTTACCATCTTATTATTACTCAGCATTTGAGTCATAGCTAAGAGAAGAAACAGGCAATGAATGTATCGTCTGAAAGAACTGTATCAGTGGTGCGGGTAATGCAGCCTAGGGTTGGGAACTGGAAAATATGGTGGGGATTGTGGTGGAGCTGACTGGAACATACCAGCACCAGTGTATGGTGGTGGTGGTCTTCCTGGAAAAAAACTAGGAGGAGGGTATGGTATGGGTGTTGTGAAGCCAGGCACTGCTTGTGGAGGAGGATACACCATTGGAGGTGACATTGCCGCGTTAATGAAAGGCCTGGCATTGCCATTTTCATTTCCTACTCCTCGATATTGCCAGTTTGGTATCGCCATAGGCTCAATCTTTGTGTTCTTGCTTCTCTTATTTCCAAAACACATTAGAAGACAACACTTTGTTGGCTTCTTCTTTTTCTTCTCCATTGTCTTGTTTTGGTTTTGTTCCGGGGTTCTAGGAACATGGGAAGAGTAGTTGTCTCCAAGAAAAGAGACTAGTTCTGCCTTTTTGCCCCATTTCGTAAGCTTATGAAGCAATGTTGTTGGGTTGGCATCACCTGTGACTGTCAAGAGCCCTTGTTCTGCGTTATACTCAACTGTACTCACCCCTGTTTCGAAAATAATATTAGCTAGAATATTTATAACAACACTATAGCTTTAACAATATTTCACTAGTGGATCTATTACCAGAGACATTTAGCAACTTTCTCTTTGCTTTTGTCTGGCAGCCTTTGCAACACTTGATTCCAACTCTCAGAACGCAAGTCTACAGTTATTACACATAAAAAAAAACTCGTTAGAAAACTCTTAAAGGAGATGCAAAAACCTCTGGTGGTAAGAGAGAAATATACTCGAACGGGTGGAGATAGGTTTGCCATTGCATAAGCACCTTTACTTGAAACTCTAATGTAGAAGACGACTATAAATATGAGATAAGTTACTTTCAAAAATGAGTCCATAGACGTTTTGATATATTGCTGGATTCGCCTGAATTTATACAACTTTCCATGTTCTCTTGATATTGTACCTTTCAAAAACAAAAACAAAAATCTAAATGTGATTTCTTTGTTATTTTATCATCATAAATGACAACGATTAAAAAAACAAGTATGGTTCCACAAACTTGGTATCTTCATAATCAAGTGTAACGTCATTTGTTGAATATCCACGTACGAAATCATCTCCCTATACTAGTAACTGTTCCTTTTTAAAAATTGAGAAAACAATAATAGAGGATTTGAACTTTCTAGTAATGGAAGATACTTAGATACATACTTGTTTTGGGTGTGTATGAGTTTCTTAATTCAATTCATCTTCCGATTTTGAGTAATGACCAAGATCGTGTTTGTTATGCAGCCTTACTGCTGTGCAAGGCTTTCTTTCTCATATCAAGAAGCGCTTATACAAAATACTGTCAATTTTCCTCGTTTAAAACTCGACTTGACCTAATTGTACATTGTGAATAGGTTGGTTTTGGACGAACGGACTTTACGCCAAATTACATAAAGAATCTGTTATCTGTGACAAATATACACTTGTTTTCGTATTTGTTTTTTATCTTGGTTTTGTAAATATTATTCAATTATTTAGTTAGACCAGTTCAAAATGAAGTAATTGACCATGTCATATGCCGCCAGTGGCACGGCACCAATTTTTTTCAGTGGAAAGTTGGTTTTCTTTTTGTAAAAAAATATATGAAAACGTCTTGTAGTTGATTATTCCGCTAGATAATAATTAAAAATTGGATAAAGATGACCGATTTACTTAATGTCATTTCCAGAAGAGCAACATTAGAGAAAACTTTAAAGTCATGGTAAAGCTTATTGACTGATTAATGATGCAATAGAATCACTTTTCCTTGGTTTACCTTAAATTCATCAATAGACTATGGTTACATTCACATACGCAGATACTTATACGATCGTTGGTAAAAACTGATTATCTCTAATTTTTACCTTCAGATCTCTTACAATTTAACCAGTTATCTTCAATTCAATATAACCTTCCCGTAAATCAACATCGACTGTAAATTAATGGACTTGTCAATTGTTTTGTATTATTTGATTATGCTTATAAGATATTAACGTAATAGATGGTTCTTACACTTTTTGCATAGTAAAGCAAAGCAAACTTGAATAATTAAATTCTACTATTCTAGTATCCCACGGCAAAGTGACGTCATCTTCTTACCCCAAAGCACACTTCACTACGTGTCCGAATAATGGTAAAGTTGGTCGCCTATATAATTCTCTGCCCCACGAAAATTTATTATATAGAGAAAAACTTTCAAGATAACACAAAACCTTTCTCTCCCTATTTGTTGAAGAAGAAGAAAAAAAAAGAAAATGATGGATTCTCTAGCTAAATGCTTCAACAGGCTTCAAGAAAGGTACGACAACGTTCTAGAAGCAAAACCTATCTACAGAGACGACTTAGACATAACGTTGCCTCTGAACGAATCAAAGGAGGTTTCAGTAGAATCGACCAAAAAGTCTCGGTGCTTGCAGAGAGCCAAGAGGATTGACAAATCGCTGAGGTTTGAAGAAGGCGAAGAGGAAGAAGATGAACAGAATAAAAAGCCTCTGGCTAAGCCACGTAAGGTTGTGAGGTTTCAGTTAGAGAATAATAAGATCTTCGAGCCAAAGAAGACGGTGAGTTTTGATGATGATCACGAACTCAAACCAAAGGAGAATCCTCTGGAAGAAAAAGAGAGTTTGAAAATGGTTGAAGGGAAGGAAGAGGTCGTGAGGGTTAAGATCAAGATGACAAAGCATGAAGCTCAACGGTTGTTGTCGAAATGCAAAAACGACAGCGTTTTAAAGTTGGAGCATCTTATGGACCAGATCGCACACGTCCCTGTTCATCAGCTTCAAGTCGCTATGGTGATGGTTGGTTGTAATAATGAGCGACAAGGAAATGGCTGCTGGTTATCCCAGCTGGAATAAGTTAATCTTGAGTTTTTCTATCAAATTTTGTAGTTTTAGAGTAGAAACTATATAAATTTACGTTTGTATATATATTTTGTAACAGATTAATAGAAGTAACATGATTTTGTGGAATTTTTTTTGTTGTCGTCTCATAAATAGTAATGTTTCAAAATTTTGACATTAGTATATTCCAAGGCCAAAAAAAGGAAAGTCAGAAACAAAGCATAGAATTAACAAACCATGACACGAGTATAATCCAATTCCAAGGTATGGTAGAGAGAAGTTGATTGCACAAATTCGTAAAAGCGAATGATTACTGATTCACTTTGAATTGTGAAGTCTTTGTTAATTATGTCGTTTCTTTACTCAATTTAGGGAGTTAGGTTATTTTTTAGAAAACAAAATTGTGGAGTTAATTAAAGCTAATGTATCAACCTTTTACTGGTCTTTAAGATCTGAGTTTTTACAAGTTTTGTTATTATTGTATTCATATAATACTATTCTGTTAAAGAAAATGTAAATAGTGATTAAAATCAATTTGATCATCTACTCTCTTTTTCTATATGTCCAACGAGACAGGACAAATCAGCTTGGTCATTGATTACGGGTAGATAGTAGACTTTGATGATCATTTTTGCTGGCCGTATAAATTAATTTTATAACAGTTATGCGTTGTTCGTTGTGGGTATGTATCAACGTACGAAATGCACATTGGTGAAAAATTTAGATCGATTGTGATATATGAAGACTTAACAAGTTTATACTAAACTACTAATATTTATTTATGATGACAAATTGAACCTTACATGAAAGACGAAAATGAATACATAATTTCGTTTTTTCTGAGGATTTTCTCTGGGGTAAATAAGCCTTTTGCTGATCTCAAACACACTGAGATAAAATCTCAGATGAAAAAATATCCCTCGGTAAAAAAAGGGAAAAAAATCAGCAAAAGGGCAAACTCCCCCACAAAAAATCCCATTTTCATAAGAAAAATAAAAGACTTCAAGATCTCTAAAACGAAAAAGAAAGGATTAAAGAAAAAGATTACGAAAGTGTTTCTTCAGGCCATTCAGTGATTCTTTCCAACGAGGGCCTCCACTTACGACATCTCCGACGAGACTCCTCCTCTTCCTCAGCCGCCTTTGCAGCCGCTTCTCCCGCAGATCTCTCCGCCTCTAACTCCCTTAGAAAGTCACCAAAAGAAGCCAAAGTTGTTTCTCCCTTGCCGTCGACGTTACCATTGGCATTTAGCTGAAAAAGAATGAGTTTCTCTAACTCATCTCTTCTCAAAACTATCTTTACTTTACGATCTTTTCTCTTGTATTCTTTCTTCATTACTTCTTCTTCTTTAACCATTTTCTCAACGTTGTTTCCTCCCATCAAACAGTTTCCCATTTTTATAAAATTTAAAAGCAGATTTACTAAGAACAAAAATAAAGTTTTCTTTTTAGGGAAATACCCACAAAAAAAGTGTTAAGAGGAAGAAAAAAGAAAACTTGGGAATGCCCAAGAAAAAAAGTCTCTCTTCTTCTCTTTTTCTTTCGGTGTGGGTCAAGTTGATGGAAGCTTGAGTTGTATGAATCAATGTGTGATGTTGAGTTTATATATAATGTTGAGCATTTCTGTTTAATGATAGATGTATGACTCATAGTAAGGATGCTGATCTGTTGGATTTATATTTAAAAATGTACGTACTATATCATAGTTATTTGTATTGAATATAAATTTGACCAACCTAAATGTTTGTTATTCAGTTATGAAGATGCTTATTTCAATTTAGTTTAACAGACCATCAATATGAACTGAAAATTTTCATCTAGATTACTTGATTTTCAATTTTTTAGTGTAGATGATGAACTGAACCATATAAGAATGAAATGAAATTAAACTCTACGCAATTTCAAGAAAAGAAAGAGTACATATTACTAAGTACTAACTCCACTGCAATATTTGTTAAGAAACTGAAATTTTAACCGAAAAATCTAAAAACATCCACTGCAATATGCTAATTAATTATATAGTCATAGATGTCATAAACTAATGGTGATAGCGAGAGAACACAGTATTATTAACAACATTAACGGCGATAGCCCAACTAATTAAGCTGACATAGATGCAAATTTGCAATGAAGTTGCAAGATTATATTAGTGGGGACTATGAAATTATTTAAGTCTATTTCAATTGTTTGTGCAAGGTGTTGTAGGAAATTTTACGTTGTATATATTTTTCTTTTTGACGTGTATAACATTGAAATAGTTTGGATGGAACAGTTTAAATGCGAAAGGGCTTTCCATTTCTATTCGAACAAATTGGTTATCAATTAATCGAAGTTCATACTAGCCAAAACTTTAGAAGTTCAATCAAAATCCAATGTGAATTGTTCCTGCATGCATGCATGTGTTTTTGGTCAAACAATGATTTGATTTCTATTAGCTTTAATTCAAAAACAAACAACGTTCTGGAGCTACAAGAGCTCTCTTCCACCAAAACATTAGCTAAACGAGGAACGTAAACGGAAGACATAGAGATATTTGTAAAACGCCATGTAGATATCATTGTGTGACTCCTCCAAGTTGATAAGATTAACCAATTTGAGTGGGGTCAGACTTGAAAAACTCTGATATGTACGCATCTAAATTTCAATTTCAATCAACATAACCAAAACGTACTGTATATTGAATAAGCATTTAGCTAATTCCATACTCATTGTACTTTTAATCCTCCTAGTGGCTATTTTATTTCGTTTTTTTCAATACTATAAATTATTAGAATAGAAGACATAAGAACACAAGTTCATGTTCTCTCCCGTTAGTTAGTGTCTTTAAACCAAACCAAAACCGTGTTAAAACCTGGCAACTCACATTTATACCAACCACCCAACCTGTCTTCTTTATTTTTTTTATAATCGTCGTTAGAATCAATAATCACAAATAGTATACTTTAATATAAAACCCATCTACTCATTAAATAAGTGTTACATGTTAATAGCTTGTGGTCGTAGATACATTCATATTCGTTTCCCTCAAGAATGCATATCATTTAATAGAATCCAATCATTCATATTATGATCTGTTTCAAACAATGTCAAACCCATTTCTTTTGAAATATTCTCTCCTGATTTCACGGACCAAAAACCATATTAGTACAAGGTCGATTTAAAATATATAACATTTCAAAACCACTAAACTAAAGCCATCTGAAGAAATTTAAAACACTCGTAGATCGGTGCTCAAATACAGTTAAAACCGTTGTGTCATATGGTTATATCGTTTGCATAAGCGTGATCGCGATGTGTTACCACAATTATTGCATTAGTTCTTATAATAATAACATAAGAACACAAAAATAATTCATGATATTTTACATGTAGACGTAAATGTCATTAAGAAGCGCGATCATATCAGATGATCCTATCATTAAGCACTACGCGTAATACAATAATTGGATCGTTATCAAATTCTTCTTATCGAAACGAAACTTCGTGGAAATTTACAAAAGGACAACACAAGTACGTGGTGGTGTCACGGGGGCTGTCGTTACTCTAAGGGCCCAACACTCACGAGCTTCCAACTTCGATCTATATTTTCTTAAAAACAACAATAACTCATGTCGACAACAAAAAAACACTAATAAGTAATAACTGACCTAGAATTAATATTCGGTTAAGTGATTTCTGGCAAACTTTTTTTTTTTTTTTGGTCAGGCCTACAATACTATTTAATTAATTTTTGTCATAACAAAAAACATGATGACCTCACATGTAAACTGAATTTGGTTTTCCGAAGCCCAAAACCTAATTCTTAGTACTTTAGAAGGCCCAATTTATAATAGTTTTTTACTTTGCGTGTGTAGTTTGTAGTAGCTCTTCTTTTAGCATGCTCCATAGAGCTTCTTAAAGGAGCTTCCGGAGTTACAAAGCGGTATATTAACAATCTCCTACATCCAACAAAAGAGCACATGAGATTGCGAAATGTGTAATTGATGATCTTCGACTTCCTTAGTATGTCGCAAGACATTACCGATGTGTAATTGTTGCTCTGTTCCTTACCTTTTTGGCTCTCTCTCTGTTAATGAGTTGTTTTGACAATGGGGCATCGTTGGTTATAATAAAAGACGATAAAAAGCTCTCCTTTTAGCATGCTCAAAGTATTTCCGAGTCCAAGACACATTATGAAGATAAGAGTATTTACTAAATTCATA
This sequence comes from Arabidopsis thaliana, assembly GCF_000001735.4. Lineage (NCBI taxonomy): Eukaryota > Viridiplantae > Streptophyta > Magnoliopsida > Brassicales > Brassicaceae > Arabidopsis > Arabidopsis thaliana. The sequence goes on along the minus strand of NC_003075.7, from coordinate 12,411,602 downwards.
TAAAAATAGTTGGAAAGATAAAAGTAAATAGTAGTTCTAGAACTAGTAGCTTATTATATATAGTAGTCGACTGTTTCATAAGCTACAAACTTCATGCACTAAAGTAAAAAGTTGGTTGCATTACTTAGGAAACTAAAGACAGACAAGAGCAGAGGAAGAGGAAAGAAACCTCCTCATTCTTCATTTCAAACCAACGAAACAACATATATCTAAAAAAAGTTAACATGAAATGTCGAAAGAAAGACTTACTACCTTTATAACTCCTCTCACTCCATCCTTTTACGTTTGTTTTTCAGTTTTGAAAACATTTGCTCGATATCTGCAGAAGTTATCGCCTTTGATGGCCCAGCAGACTCCTACAAAACCAACAACGAATCAAGTCTTTTTAAATGAAGTGGTTCCTGAGAATTGTAATCAAATTTCTTTCATAGATGGTGACAATATATACCATTAAACCCTGGAGTCCGTCTTGGAAGTCTTTGATTCCGTGAAGGAGCTCAACTTTGGATACGTGGTCTAGATTATTCAGAAGATCAAGTGCTTCACCTTCTTGTTTCTCCAGTTTCTCTGTTCTTTTTTCCTTCGCCTTCTTCTCGTATTCAACAATTGTGTCCTCTGCATCAAGTAGATAGCTTACCTTTCTCTGCTTATACATCTCAAGGCACTTTTCGCATCTGCATAGGATGTTCCTCCAGTTTTTGGTCAAAAACAAAGGTTTCTTCTCAAACTCAGGACACGAGTTTAGATCAGTCCTAATAACACAACCAGCTGCAGGAACATTTTCAGAGCCATCGATCTTCTCAGAACATTTCCGCACAACGAATTTCTCGGCTTCAGTACTGTTCTCAGGCTGGCCGGCTTCAGATTCATCGATCTTCTCAGAACATTTTTGCACAACAGATTTCTCGGCTTCAGTGCCGTTCTCAGGCTGGCCAGGTTCTGAGTCACTGATCGTCTCAGAACATTTTCCTACAACAGATTTCTCAGCATCAGTACCGTTCTCTGGCTGGCCGGGTTCAGAATCCATGTGGTTTTTGTCTAACTCAATTGTCTCTGAACAAGCATTAGCAGAACCAGTGGAATCTACTTTAGCAACAACCCACAAGTTCTCAGGATAAAGTGTCAGAAACGAACATGCTGGGGAGCAGTTTTGACAAATGAAATCTTCATAGATCGGCTCACTTTCCTCATCCCTTGGAATCTGTTAACATCACATAACAAATTGCACTAAGCGCCAACAACAAAAAAAATCAATCGTAAACAACAAGATTAAGCACTGGCCACAAACCTGGCTACCAACACTGTCTGAAGGTGTGAGACCGAGATGCTCCTCATGAAACCAATCCTCACAGAGACAACACTGAATCATCTCTACTTGTTCTTCCACATTTGGGTCAGGGTAAGGTCGGTCGCAAGTGCAGTACAAGCCTTTGAAATTATGGTTGTAAGAATTTTCAGAGTTTTCTATATCTTTGCTCGGGAGAAGCTTACAAGCCAAAGTTCCAAACTTTGAGTTCCCGCAATCACATCGAAAATTTCTCTTAGTCCACAGCTCCAAAAGCTTCATAACCAGAACAATGTTCAACCATTAGGAAACCAATTAACACTATGAAATCAGATTTCAAAATACATAACCTGGCTATATATCAACCATATTTACCTCATGGCCATCATGACAAGATAAGCAACAAGCAGTGCAAATTCCAGCATTCCCCTCTGGTGTACATGTAATGCATGAGAAAATTGCTTGCCTTTTCATGTAACCCTTTGGGAAAGTACACTCATCTCCTTCATCTCCACCCAACACCAAATCCGCTGCCTTAACATCAAGAATCACAAAAGCAGTTAATGAATATTAAACCCCTAAACCCAAATAACATAGGATTACAGAAACAGATACACACTACTGAAATTAATAGAAACTAATTAAGAGACACACACTATCATTACTAGCTAGCCAAAACCTCAGAGACTGTACAATAACAATCCAACACACTCCACTAGCTTCAGAAAAGGTAGTCAATTTAAGGTCAGAATCCAATTTCAAGACGTTTGTTTACACTTAAATCTAAACGATTTATCACCAACCAAGGAGTGAAAATGTGGAAGAGTATTAAACTTTCGTAAGGATCAGAAACATACATAAGCTTTAAAACTGATCAAGAGGAGAAAGAGAACATTACCAGCTCTTCTGCGTCAAGCCTTTCGATATATTCATTGATCGTTATAGTTCCTTCAGCTTCATCCTCGAAAACACCAGATGCCATTGTCGCAATTATTCTTCACAAATTCCCACCTGAATTCACTACTAAAAACATGAAATTGGGTAAAATAAAAGCTATTCGAAAGACTCAAACGAGATATTCCCTAAATTCCTTAAAAAAAATGAAACCCTAGATTATTCGCAAAACATCAAACATGTCAATCGGACCATTACCAGGTTATTGATGGAGTTCTCAGACTTGTAAAAGCCCTAAAGCTTTTCACTTTTCAAGACATAGATAAACGAAGGCAGAGAGAGAGAGAAATTGGGGAAAACGAAGGTGGAGCTTAAGGGTTTGGAAGAAAGAAGGATCTAGCGGATGTTAAAATTCTTAAATGCGAGAAAATTTATGTATGTTATATAAAGGAAGGGACTTTATCGACATTTTCCCGCCATTAACCCTCCAATTCTATTACCCTTTTCCCTCCACTATCAGCAACTAAGCATAAGCACAAGATAAGTATTGTTACTTGATAATGTACATGTTAATATTAATTTGTATCGAGATTAAACGGATATCAAAATCTCAAATTCTTGCTTATATGGTTTTTTATGAATTGAAAATTTATATTTATTTTTTTGTTTTGATAACTAATGTTTAACAAATATCATATCTGTGTGCAACTAGTCAAATCTATCCACAAACACACATACTAATAGAGTAATAAGCATATTTTTAATTATCGTAGATTAATTGATAACCTCTAAAAAAAAAATTAAATTGGGGGATAAAATATTGATAAAATCTAAAGTTATTTAAATCAAAATCACACACTTTTTGTTTTGTTTCTTGACATCTTAATTATAAAATCTAAATATTGGCTAATATAAATTTCAATTTGGATAATATGACTTTATTGGGCCTAATATGATGATACGTATACGGCCCAATAAGAGGTTGAATATGACTTTGACTTTTTCAGGTTTATGGTCAGTGAGTAGCAACCAATCGCAGTCGTAGTTGAAAGTCTCTATTAACTTCTTCTCCGATCTGAGAAAACGCGTCAGAAGTTTCTCGTTCTACAGATAGAGAGAGAAGAGAACGAGAACGAAGTAGAGAGAGAGAGAGAGAGATCATGTCGCAGCAGAAGAAATACATCTTCCAAGTTGAAGAAGGCAAAGAAGGTAGCGATGGAAGACCATCAGTTGGTCCAGTGTACCGGAGTATCTTTGCCAAGGACGGATTTCCCGACCCGATCGAAGGAATGGATAGTTGTTGGGATGTTTTCCGGTGAGATTTCTCGTTTAACCGATCGGAGTTTGTGTTGCATGAGCCTCGTTTCCGATTCTTGCTGAGATTTTGATCCTTGATCTGTTGACTGATCATGGAATTTGTTCTGACTTGCGTTTTTTGCTCTTTATGGATTCTCAAGTAGTAAGAATCGTATAGTTTAATTTCGTCTAGTGTTTATCTGGATTTGATTCATGTTTGTTTAAGTTTTTCGGATCGCAAGATCTACCTAAGTTGCTCTAATCGATAGAAATATAATTTGTTGGTTAATGATTTTGCCATTTGTCTATAATAACATCGTTTTGAGTGGCATGTGATTAATTAACAGTTGCATGAATTTGGTTGACATTTTTTGTTTTGCTTTGTGTGTGGTTTGGTGATATTTTGTGGTTGTTGACTTACATTTTTCTACTGTTATTGTTTATTGCAGCATGTCTGTTGAGAAGTATCCAAACAATCCAATGCTGGGACGCCGCGAGATTGTAGATGGAAAGGTGTTGTTACTGTTTGTTATTGATTTTGATTTTGTGATTTTCGTTTCATGTTATTATAAAATTCACTTGTTATTTTGATTGTTCTTAGCCGGGTAAGTATGTCTGGCAAACATACCAAGAAGTCTACGACATTGTCATGAAACTTGGAAATTCTCTCAGAAGTGTTGGAGTTAAGGACGTAAGATCCATCTTTTTCCTTTCAGATATCTATATTCAGTCTCATTATTTCCTTTTTTTGTCGCAATGTGATTATTCCCTTGCTTAATCTTGTGTTTCCTGATATGTGGGATATTAGGAAGCAAAATGTGGTATCTATGGTGCAAATTCTCCTGAGTGGATTATCAGCATGGAGGTAATTTTGCGGCTGAATCATGATTATGTCATTGATTGTGTTTTGTTAGAGGACTGACAGTGCACTTTTGATGTAGGCTTGTAATGCACATGGACTCTATTGTGTACCGTTATATGATACACTAGGTATGCCTTTTTTAGTATTTCCCAATATACTCTAGAAGGATAAATTCGCCAATAGATTTCCAGTGAGCTTCTACAAATCTTTTAGCTAGCTTATTTGTCATTTTTGTTGCGTGTCAATTTTATAGGTGCTGATGCTGTGGAATTCATCATTTCCCATTCAGAGGTTTCAATTGTCTTTGTGGAAGAGAAGAAGATCTCTGAGGTACAGTAAGAATATATATTTTGTGTGAAATATATATTTATCACTTTCATGCATTGATTACCGTTGCTAAATTTTACATTTTTGTAACCTCTTCTTACCACTTGCTTTTGAATTTTGATTATCAGTTGTTCAAGACATGCCCAAACTCGACAGAGTACATGAAAAGTGAGTGATTTTTTCTTGTGTTAGGCCTGTTAGGCCGTTAACATAGTGTGCTTATGATCAATTGTACGTGATTATAATTACAGCTGTTGTGAGCTTCGGGGGTGTCTCACGTGAACAAAAAGAAGAAGCTGAAACTTTTGGGTTGGTTATATATGCTTGGGATGAATTTTTGAAGCTGGTATGAGACTTGACATTTGCTCGTCCTGAAATATACTGATTCTGTGATATTTCTTTCCAGTGGTCTTATAACTATGCTTATCATGTTTATACTTTCCATTGCGAATATTTCTCCCAGGGTGAAGGAAAGCAATATGATCTCCCAATCAAAAAGAAAAGCGACATTTGCACGATTATGTATACGAGTGGAACCACTGGTGACCCAAAGGGAGTGATGATATCTAACGAAAGCATTGTGACTCTAATCGCTGGAGTGATCCGTCTACTGAAAAGTGCTAACGAGGCTGTGAGTTTCCTTCTTGCTTTCATGCATTTTTTAGGATTCACAAAGAAGCTGCAATCTTTAAGATTCCCATGTTCCTGACTCTGGTCTTAATCGTTTTTTTTGCTGTGCAAATCAATAGCTGACTGTGAAAGATGTGTATCTTTCTTATCTTCCTCTTGCCCACATCTTTGACCGAGTTATCGAGGAGTGTTTCATTCAACATGGTGCTGCAATTGGCTTCTGGCGAGGGGTCAGTAGAGTTTGAACCTTTTTATTTAAACCAGTTTTGAATTCCTCACTTATAATTCTCTCCGGGTTGTCTCCTCAGGATGTAAAATTGTTGATCGAAGACCTTGCTGAGCTTAAACCAACTATTTTTTGTGCTGTACCTCGTGTCCTGGATAGAGTATACTCAGGTAAGATGTTTGAAATATCATATGCCCAAGTAGAGCAAGTACTTTTCAATTCGCCCTCTATATTGAATTATGTTCTCGTATCATCTGTTTTTTCCAAATAACTGAATCTGAGGTTTTACATTTGTACCACGTTACACACCTTCATGAAACTATTACTAGCTGATGATGGGATATACCAAATGTGAAAAATATTCTCAATTCTACTAGAATATTCTTATGATAAGCTTTCATTCTTTCTTCTTTGGTGATTGTTACATTTTCCCATTATTTATATTCCTAATTATCAATTCGATTTCGTATCATTGATATACATGGTTTATTCACTTGGACAAGTTACCCGTGTCTCATTAGGTTGACCTATTATATTAAACAGGTCTTCAGAAGAAGCTTTCTGATGGTGGATTCTTAAAAAAGTTCATATTTGATTCTGCATTTTCCTAGTAAGTCAAACTTCTCTTTGCTTATCTATGTCACTAACCTTTAAGCTATATGATCTAACACACTCAAAACGTTCTCAGTAAATTTGGTTATATGAAGAAGGGACAGTCTCATGTGGAGGCCTCTCCACTTTTTGACAAACTTGTGTTCAGCAAGGTGGCAAAGTTCTTCAATAAAATTCTATACTACACAACATCAGAAGAGCCTATCACTCTTCGTTTTGAAATTTTATAGCAATTATTTCTTTTGCTTTACCACTTAGGTTAAACAAGGACTCGGAGGCAATGTGAGGATTATTCTATCTGGAGCTGCTCCTCTTGCTAGTCACGTAGAGTCATTTCTAAGAGTGGTGGCATGCTGTCATGTTCTCCAAGGATACGGTACCCATTCAATATATTGAGTTCTTCAGATCCAAATGAAACTACATAAATGAGCCAGTTTCGATAAAGTCACTATCTCTCATAAATCACCTAGAATGTGTGAAACAGTTGGAGTATTTTCTGCGTGTACTAGTGTTTTTAATTGAGCCTCGTCATGCATCTTTGCCATCCAGAGTGATGTAGTATATGATCCCTCACTAACAGAGAATGTGATTAGTTGTCCGTTTGTTGTTGTATCATTTACAGGTCTTACTGAAAGCTGTGCTGGAACTTTTGTCTCGCTGCCAGATGAACTAGGTATGCTCGGCACAGTTGGTCCACCAGTGCCAAACGTTGATATACGCCTTGAATCCGTCCCCGAGATGGAATATGATGCTCTTGCGAGTACTGCACGTGGTGAAATCTGCATTCGGGGAAAGACCCTTTTCTCTGGTTACTACAAACGTGAAGATCTCACGAAAGAGGTTCTCATTGATGGATGGCTGCACACAGGTATTTCTTTCTCTGAACTTGTATACAATTAGTTAGAATATTGGTTTTTGTAGTCCGGTGAGTTCTTTTCAGTTCTCACACTCTGCTTCTTATACTCTCAGGTGATGTTGGTGAGTGGCAACCAGATGGAAGCATGAAGATAATTGACAGGAAGAAGAATATCTTTAAACTCTCACAAGGAGAGTATGTTGCGGTGGAGAACATAGAAAACATATACGGTGAAGTACAAGCTGTTGATTCCGTAAGTAACCGATTTGTAGTTTTCTCTCTCATAGGTTTGGTAAATATTCTCATCTACTGATAATCACAATCACAATATTTCCATTCAAATTTATTAGGTGTGGGTGTACGGTAACAGCTTTGAGTCCTTCCTAATAGCTATCGCCAACCCAAACCAGCATATCCTTGAACGCTGGGCTGCAGAAAACGGTGTGAGTGGTGACTATGACGCTCTCTGTCAAAATGAAAAGGCAAAGGAATTCATTCTCGGAGAACTTGTTAAAATGGCCAAAGAGAAAAAGGTTATTCATTGTCTCTATATCATTTGAGTTTTCCAATATGGATTCATGGTTCTTTGTTGTCTTTATCTCATTTGAATTTATTGTGTTGGACTTTGCAGATGAAAGGGTTCGAGATCATCAAGGCGATTCATCTTGACCCAGTGCCATTTGACATGGAACGAGATCTTCTTACGCCGACCTTCAAAAAGAAAAGGCCTCAGTTGCTGAAATACTACCAGGTAATACAAACACTTTTGCGTATTGAAACATTTAGAAATCTACTGACATTAAGTATTAATTAACATGGTCTCTTCGTCATCTGCCAGAGTGTGATCGACGAAATGTACAAGACCATAAATGCAAAATTTGCTTCCAGAGGGTAGATTCCTCCTCACTCTCGGTCCTTGGGTCTCTCATTTTGCATGACGAAGACTTTGTTAATAGGCTCTTCTCTCATCTGTGTACAATATTTGAATATTTCATAGCATCAGATCAGTCCAGAGCTGCTACACTGTTTTTCTTTTCTATCTTTTTTTGGAAATTTACTTTTATGTTCTATACTTGAATGCTATCTCTTTGCCAAAAAAAAAAAAAAAGAATGCTATCTAACTTTTCTTTTTAATAAAATTTTAAAATACATGGCGCTGTCTCAGTATATGTTTTTCGGAAACTATTTATTAATATTCTTCGTAAATTTAGTCAGGTCACATGTTTGAAAAGGGAAATAATATCCGATAACACTGCAAAGAATACAATATTTTCTGCTAAAACATACCGTGTACTGTGTCTATTTCAGACGTCATACAATTTTGAGGAAAAGAAAATGAGGCCAAATCTGTCAACAAGACATGCTAAGATCTCTACTAATTCATTCAGGTGGTACTAAAATCCAACTTGTTCACCCCATTTGCTTCAAATCACGGAATCAGCAAGAAGTTCCGGTACACTGACAAGTTCTTCCCATGGCAGCAATTGTGATAAAGGCGAATTTTGTAGAGCAACCAACTCTTCCCTATTGTACTTCACCCTCTGATCTGTACCCACATATCACACATTTAAACTTTGAGCCCTTCTTCTTCCTTATCAAGAATTGTTATAATAAAGCACGTTAGTGAGAAAAGGGCGTACCTAAAAAACTCCTGGGAACAGCAACAGAACTCTCCGGCCTCTGGTTGTTCCTCCTTGCTACCTTTCCAAAACTCTGTGGAGTAGATGACCGAGGAAGAAGTTGATTCTGGTCGAGAGAAGAAGAGTCAGCATGCTCATGCCTCACCTTGATGTGAGGGTACCTTTTGCAGAGACCAGCAATATCATCTTTGGTTAAAAGCCAACAACCTTGGAGGTCGAGTGTTCTTAGCCTGTTAGGTGGTCTAAACTTCTCAAGACCATTGCTGGTCAAAACTCCATCTCGGACTCCGAGACTGACTAGGTTTGGAAGAGAGGAGAGATGGTGGAGTGTGGAATCTGTGAGGGATGTGCTTGTTAGGGACAAATGTGTTAATCCAGTAAGGCTACTTAGACCGGAAAGAGCTTTGTCACCCAGGTACGGATGTTCTAGACTCAGGGTTTCAAGGGAAGTTAGAGATTGTAGTGCTGCTAGTGACTTCTCTTTTTCTTCTTGTGGAGATATTAGATAGTAGAATCCTGAAAAAAATAGAGTCGTAGGGTTATGATAGGGTTAATAATCACTCGTTAGATCTTAGAAGGCTCATACATACCTAGGGTGCTGTTCATGCCCAAGTCAAGGGCTTTAATGCAAGGCATCGTGGTGCTGATAAGCAAGATGGAAAGATCGTCGACAAATGTCTGGGACATAGATAATGTCTCAAGTTGTGGCACATGTCCAGCAAGATTCCCGACCCCAGAAGGAGTGATTTGTGTATCCGAGACATTAAGATTCTTTAGATTCTCACCAACACATGCTACAAACCCAACAGAATCATCCCCGAAAGCTGTGGAGCTCAGATCAAGATGTTCTAGGTTAAACATAGTTTCTAAGAAGCTGAAGTTTTTGAGGGAAGTCTTGGAAACGTCTAAGTAGGTTATACAGCTTTTGTTGGTAAAGGACAAGGACTCTGTCTCGGCACTGAAATTAGCTCCCGATAAAACTAGCTTTTTCAAGGAAGCTAATGAGCTATGAGTTTTTGGTTCGGAGACAATGGTGCACGTGTTCATGTGTAAGCATTCAAGGTGCGGAATGTTTGGAGTCTGTGTGATGCTTGTCCACGAGAGGTTTAGGAAGCTCAAGTTAGAAAATTTGAGAATACTGACAGCTCCTTGGTTGGTTACGTTGCTTCCCCAGATGTCAAGGTACTCTAGCTTTGTCAGTGCCTGAGCAGCAATAAAGAAAATGGCGGTCAGAAAAACTAAAAAAAGATTGATCGTCTACATATTAAATGTTATTACAAATAGGCATGTTTTTCAGTGACAAAAATAAAATAAAAATAGGCATGTTTTTAATAAGTGAATTCGGGCATACAAACATCTTCACGCAAGAAACTATATTGAACATACACTTGAACTTCATTTGTAGGGATTAATGGGTTTAATAACCAGGAAATGATATTTGAATTTTAGAATCCTGAAGACTAAATAGTTTCTGTGCACATTATACTCTATACTCAACATAGTAGTAGTACCTAGAACTTTACAATTTTAGCAGAGCTCTCTAACAAATTTAACTAGATAGATAGATGATAACTATTGAACTACACAGTTCAATAACATACATCATGCAATTAAAACAACCCTAATGACTACAATAAAGAAAGAGCACAGGTAATACCTGGAGAGAAATCAAGTTCTGATCAGTTACAGGTAAGCCGCCCAAATCCAAAAGAGACAATTTTTTAAGTGAAGCAAGAAGAGAAATTCCAACTTCAGTGACACCTGTCTGTGAAATCCACAACTTTTTCAGATTTACAACAGATTGGAGGTGCTTCATACCAGCATCCGTAACCTTGAAACATCTTGAAAGGTCCAACTCTGTCAAACTTGTTAATCCTGAAAATCCAATATCACATATTAAACACTTAAATTTCTCTTAAACTTCCATTCCAAAACTCGGAGTATATCACTCAACATACCTGTGATAGGCCAGAGGGTGGAACTGTTGATTCTCTGGCAATCTGAAAGATTTAGAGTAATTAGATTAACGAAGCCTCCAATGTAAGCCATCCATTCTGCGTTAACTGAGCTTTTGCCTCGGAGATCTATATTCTCTACAGAATATTTGAATCCTCTGCACAGAAAAGAGTCTTGTTTAGTTGTGTGATACAGATACAATAGTTCAGTGTCCATGCAATCATTGCATTTTCCGCAACGATGTACCAAGACCAACACAATTCTACAGCTAAACACTTCAGGAATAATTATTTCAACATGAATACAGAAAAAAAAAAAATTCTAATCAAATTTAAAAACTAAGATCCCAAGCGATCACTCAATATCTCAAATCGAAGCATATATATATATATATAGCTCAGCATTTCGAGATCAGAAATCAGATTCATATTAGAAACGATCAGAACTATGTAAGGAAGTGAAGAGTTTACTCGAGTAACGAAGGGAAAAGAAGCCGCTTTTTGAGGAGGCGACGGAGGAGAGCATCAGCAAGGTGAGGAGGCAGACTCTCAAGACTACGCCGCTGAAGTCGCCATCGTTCCACCGCATCTCCGCTCTTACAAGCTTCCTTTAAGCATAGACGCACCAAAGGACTCTCCATCTCCAATCTCCAAATCGCTGAAATCTCTGATCTTAGCTCCAAATTTCACAAACCGATCCAACCTTTATATAATAAGAATAAAAACCCTAAATAAAATAGAAAATCAAAGAATTAAAAAAATCCGCCAAAAACAAAAAACAAAAAGTTGTTCATCCTTATTGGGCCACTAAAGCCCAAACGTTTCTAGCTTATATGGCCCGTTGATTCACGTGTATCAGCACGTGCCTTCTTCTATTGAACGTTGTCGAGTGTCGACTATATCATACTAATCTTAGCTCCAATTCTGCAGATTTTACTCTCATCCTAAATAAACCTCTCTTCATCGAAAATGTGGAGACTCTCTGTGTCAATTTTCCTCTTCTCATGTCTCTTCGTTTCTTCGTCTTCGTTGGGCGATTCGGAGGCGACGTGTTCCGGTATAGTTCCGTTACGGTACCGGTACGATAAGATCTCGATAACCGACTTTGGAGGCGTTGGAGATGGTCGAACGGTGAATACTAAGGCGTTTAGGGCGGCGATTTATCGGATTCAGCATCTGAAGAGGAGAGGAGGCACGCTTTTGTATATACCTCCGGGAGTGTATTTGACGGAGAGCTTCAATCTCACTAGCCATATGACTCTTTACTTAGCTAAAGGTGCTGTGATTAGAGCTGTTCAGGTAAAATTTCAAATTTTCTGGTTTATCACTGTGAATTTTGAATTATGAAATTGGATTGGTATGAGATGATTTGAAATGAGTAATGAGTGACGAATTCGTTAGTTGCTGATTTGAAATTGAAATTAGCTCATTAGTCAAATGTTATTAATGAATTAATGGTTACTAATCTTTCTTGGTGAGTGGTCTATATCTACTCTCTGGAAATGAGTTTGATGATTAACTGTCAAATACTGTGAGTGATTACATTTCAAATTTTTTTGACTATAGTTATTATTTTTATAAAGTATAGTATTCTAAAAATAGAATTGCATTTTTTTTTTTGCCTATTTGATTGGATCTGAATTGGAGTGAATTCTCAAAATGTCATCTTTTTGATCAAGTTTTTATTTTGAAAGAAGAAAGAAGATTTGGGGAACCATGCACGTATAATAATTGATAAGTAGTAATAACTATGGGTATGGAATTTGGTATTGGTAGGTCCAAGCTCCAAAGCATCATGGGACCGTCGGGGATAAAATGTTATTGTATGCATGTGGTGTACTGCTTTTATGTCTATGTTTCAATAGCTGACCCGAAGATAGCTGGCAAATTTTGTCTTCGCGTTATCCAATTTTTGTCAAAATTTGGTTATTATATTCTCTACTAGTGTATGTGATATATTAAAGAAAATATCTAAGTGACTAAAGTAGATTAAATCTTGGTTAGAGTGTTTTCTATAGTTGGGACTGTGGATAGTTATGGGTTTTATGGGACTCTGGACAGTTATGGGTTTCATAATCCTTTAGTGAGTATCTCAGATCAATGAAGTAGGATGCTGCCATCTATGTTAAATACTCAGATTTAATTTTCTGCTTGGTTTGTCTTCATGTGAGTGAAGAAAAAACACAAAACTTGTCATTGTAGTGCATATCAATGTGTGTGTGTGTGTGCACCTTATGACCGATTTTGAGCTTGTAAACATTAATAAGTCAGGACCATTTCATTTGTCCTGAGACAGAAATGAGGACAAGGCCACTTCGTTGAAATTTGGGTGATTAATGCAGAGTGGGAATCTTGTGAATTGTTTTGTGACCTTTTGGCTTTTGTTGTGTGTTGACTTCAGGATACCTGGAATTGGCCATTGATTGATCCTTTGCCGTCTTATGGAAGAGGGAGAGAGTTACCAGGGGGACGGTATATGAGCTTTATTCATGGTGATGGGCTTCGTGATGTAGTCATCACTGGTTAGTTTCGACCATCTTATATTTCAGTCATATCTATATGGCTTAGATGATACAGTTCAAAATAGATATTTTGTTACAAGAAATATTCTTCTTGTTGCAGCACTGTTTTGACATTAAATTGCAACACTATGTACACAGGACAAAATGGGACAATAGACGGTCAAGGAGAAGTGTGGTGGAACATGTGGCGTAGTAGAACGCTAAAGTACACAAGACCGAACTTAATCGAGTTCAAGGACTCTAAGGAGATCATAATCTCCAATGTTATTTTCCAAAATTCACCTTTCTGGAACATTCATCCTGTGTATTGCAGGTATATAACACTAGTTAATACCCTTTAGATCTCCCAAACGTAGATATAATATATCTTCCTCTTCTTATGGTATTGACTTTGTTACTTGTTTTGATCCGTGGCAGCAACGTTGTCATCCATCACGTTACGATCTTAGCTCCACAAGATTCTCCCAACACCGATGGAATCGATCCAGGTTCATCTTACTCTTAACTCTTTTTCCAATCCACAGTAGACTACTAGATTGGTTGCTGTGATCAAACATGTCTAGATATGAACTTGGAAATGTTTTTGTGTGCATAATAATCAAAGCTGTTTATTAACATCTGAACAAAATGAATTTGTTGATAGATTCCAGCTACAACGTCTGCATAGAAGACTCCTACATCTCAACAGGAGACGACCTAGTGGCCATCAAAAGCGGTTGGGACCAGTACGGAATCGCCTATGGCCGTCCAAGCTCAAACATAACAATCCGCCGCATCACAGGATCTTCCCCGTTCGCAGGTATCGCAATAGGAAGCGAAACATCAGGAGGAATCAAGAACATTATAGCAGAACATATCACTCTCTCCAATATGGGAGTTGGAGTCAACATCAAGACAAACATTGGTCGTGGAGGATACATTAAAAACATCAAAATATCAGACGTCTATGTAGACACCGCAAAGTATGGGATCAAGATCGCCGGCGACACGGGAGATCATCCGGACGAGAATTATAACCCGAACGCTCTTCCAGTTGTTAAGGGAATACATATCAAGAACGTTTGGGGAGTTAACGTTCGAAACGCTGGCTCTATTCAAGGTCTTAAGGGCTCACCATTTACGGGTATATGTTTGAGTGAGATTAATCTACATGGAAGCTTGAATTCGTATAAGACGTGGAAGTGTTCGGATGTCAGTGGAACTTCACTAAAGGTTAGTCCTTGGCCGTGTTCGGAGCTGAGAACTACCGGCGGGTCTAATTTGTGTTCTTCCACATTCTAAAAACTTCTGAGCAAGTTCTTACCTCTTTGGTTCAATTTTTTTTTGAAATAATTTATCTCCAGTTTGCAGTTCCTCCATTTATATATATGTTTGTACTTTGTATGTTTTAAAAAAATTATGTAATGAATTGTAATTTGAAAAATGAAGAAAGTTTAACAAAATAAGCAAGTCTTTTTTTGTGAATGCTCAAGTTTCTGGGAAAAAAGAAGTTGGATTTATAACAGTAAGATTGATGGTATACTGGACATATACCGGCTCTAAAGACAGTTGGGCTCGATACTACAAAGGCTCGAGTAATAATTTGACAAAAGAAGGCCATGTAACATTGCCAAATTATTCAGAGGACAGCACGTCTTATCACTTGTCTAAATAAATAGCATTGATATTACAGTATATGGAATAACATGAGATTAGATAAATTAACATGATATTTGTTAAAATAACACGAAATCTATTCTTTTTTTTTTTTTTGATAACATAAGATAATTAATTTATTTATTTATAATTTTCCCTCCATTGGTTTTGTAGATAAGAAACTAAAGTTAGGCTATTTAATGCGTATATCTATTTATGTACCTCAATAATTTGAATTAGTGAGGAAAGAGTTAAAGTTGAAGGATAATAAGTTTATTTTAAGTGTGAAAATGTCGAATATGTGTTGACTATATCAAAGGGATTGAAAGCAATGTTTTTCCGTACATGAGTTTTTTTTAAATTGTTTGGCATTTTCCTACTTTACTAATTTATTGCTGTTTTTAGCGAGTCCAATTGGCTACTGATATTTGGCATAGCAAATTATATTTTTTTTTCATTCTACTAAAAATACTGTGCAGCGTTGACACACACACACAAAATACTGTTGCGTAATTAGAAATAAATGCGATACTTAATGCCGTAAAGTTTACAGATCATACAAAAAAAATCTTCTTGGTTTTGTAATGAAGCAATGCAGAAATAATATGTCAACTTACGTCATTATCTTGTGAGCTGATTCAAAGATTTCAAGAGTTATGTTTTGGATGCAAATATGTCAAATTACATAATTTCAGCTGATTCTATGAAGTGTAAATACAAATTTAGGGTGCAAAGTGCCAAGATTCATTTTATAAGGATGAATGATGAATGAGATCCAAATAATAATAATAATACAATGAATGAATGACGCAAAAGAGAGTGACGCCATTATAAAAATTAAAATATCATTTGGAGTACTAAAACTAGAAAACAAAAAAGAATGATAAAAGGGAAAATCCACGCGGAGAGAGGTTTGAAATGTCTTCGGTCCAATCCTGTCCTTTTGAATATTGATTTTCTTTTTGATTTTTCTTGCTTTTTATTAATCAACAAATCTGTTTTTTGGAATTACGTTTTTTCTACGTTGAAGTGATTTTTTTTCCTTTTGTAAAAGGCCTACGTTGAAGTAAAATTACATAAATAAATGTATGTTATGAATATCGACCCAAAAAACAAATTATTTCTACACTATACTTTGCGCAAATCAAATCTATCGAAAACGATTTTGGTAATCCCATTCCCATGAGTGAGTTTTGACCCAAAACAAATTTAAAAAAGTAACCATTTCATTAGTAAAACGGTAAATATGGTTCATAAACCTTTTAGTGGTTATTGGTCCTGTACACTACACTCGTGTGTGTCAACTTCAGCTATGAGATTTTTGCTGTAACTTTTTGGATAACGGTTCAATTATTACAAAGGTTATTTCTTACGTATGAGAGGTCCAAATTACAATTGAATAATATTTGATGACATACAAAGTTAAAAAGGATTAATCATAAGAAATGAATGTTGGAATGGAATGCATCTATCGATCTGACTACTTTAGATAGCTTGATGTTGGACTTAGTCAGCAAAGACCTTATCATACTCTTGTTGTATTGTATATATCGTATCACACAGTGACTGGTTTTTTCTACTTTTCTCTTTGGAACATATCAATCATTATGTATAAATAAATTTTGTCCAAATTAATGGCCATTTGTCTCAACCATAAATAAATATTTATTCACACACCTATATGACTATTTGAGATAATTCCATGGTGACTTGGTCAGCAAAAACCTTGTCATACTCTTGGTGTATTATCACATAACTTTGTAGATTATATTCTTATGGAACATATCATATATATTTGTCCAAATTAAACCCATTTGTATTATTTTCCCCTCTCGAGTTTAATATTTCTTATTTAGAAACAGTTAACAACTTGACATAGCTCACATAATCACTCACAGACTATATATGTATAAGCAACTACCATTTTAAATATTATTTAGTTATATTGTTAGACTGCAACTATTATTTATTTTCTTTGCCAAACAAATTTATATTTTTTCATGTTAATACAATATTATATCTTGAACAAATGTATGCTTAAATATATTGACACAAAACAAAAACATATAGGGGTTTTTAGGAAGAAATTTTGTACAGATTAATTAATCCTCATCAGATTTTTATTTTATATCTTATTTTTAGAAGTGTATGATTTTAAAACTAGAACAATCAAATCT
Organism: Arabidopsis thaliana; assembly: GCF_000001735.4. Classification (NCBI taxonomy): domain Eukaryota; kingdom Viridiplantae; phylum Streptophyta; class Magnoliopsida; order Brassicales; family Brassicaceae; genus Arabidopsis; species Arabidopsis thaliana. The sequence goes on along the minus strand of NC_003075.7, from coordinate 12,394,685 downwards.
TAGTAAATTTCATTCAACATAATTTTTATGTTATTGCTAATCTATTGAATGTTAATAAGAATTGTATTATACCAAATTACCAATATGTGTTTTGATACTTGTACTTAAAACAGAATGTGGAATATCCTTTCCCTTATTAATGATATTAAACATCATTACAATTCATAGTTATAGCAATGAAATATTATCCATAGAAAGGTTGTTGCATAATGCATACTAGTAAAGCATCAACCAACATATTTTGAAAATATTCTTAATCAAATAAAAAACATATATTGGAAATTCTTTAACAGTAGAAAAAAACATATAATAATAGAGAATCTTAATCACATGTACAAAGTCGTAGTTTTGAAAGTGTACATTGAAAGAGACAGTTGTATAACCCTTTGTTGTCTAATTATATAATTAACCCACTATAGTTAAATAAATGATAAACTTGGTTACAACTACATTAACAAAATTGAAATGTTGAATTGGTCAGCCTTTGACCTTATACTCTTTCACTACCACCACCCCACTTATCAATTACACTCTGGCCCTATACTTCCTTATACCAAAGACTTTTCTTCAATTTGAAAGTTTTGTCTCTCTTTTAAAAAGAAATAAAATAATTATTTATGGTTTGGTCATTTGGTCAAATTTTCAAACACTGAAAATCCAATGCCTTTATATACCAAACCAACACTCATCCATTTTTATCACCAATCCTATAACACTCTCATTCTCATCATATCATTCTTCAATCTATATAACCCATTCTTAATTATACTCAACACACATTATATTTTTCTGATCATATCATTCTTTCAGTCCATCTATATAACCAATTCTTGATTTATACTTAAAACACACATTATACATCTTTCTCATCATAGTTTGTATCAATTTCCTAGAGTAAACTACCTAAAGGAAAAAAAAAATCTATTTTGGGAATCATATACTAAAAATGGAAGGAAGAGATATGTTAAGTTGGGAGCAAAAGACATTGCTAAGCGAGCTTATCAATGGATTTGATGCGGCCAAAAAGCTTCAGGCACGACTTAGAGAAGCTCCGTCGCCGTCGTCATCATTTTCATCACCGGCGACGGCTGTTGCTGAGACTAACGAGATTCTGGTGAAGCAGATAGTTTCTTCCTACGAGAGATCTCTTCTTCTGCTAAACTGGTCATCCTCACCGAGCGTACAACTTATTCCGACGCCGGTTACTGTAGTCCCGGTGGCAAATCCCGGCAGTGTTCCAGAATCTCCGGCATCGATAAACGGAAGTCCGAGAAGTGAAGAGTTTGCCGATGGAGGAGGTTCTAGCGAGAGTCATCATCGCCAAGATTACATTTTCAATTCAAAGAAAAGGTAACAAATTGTTGATATCTTTTTTCACAATTCACCAAATTGAATTTAAAAATCTCATTTTTTCTAGAAACTAATTTGAAATTTGGGTAATTTTTGCAGAAAGATGTTACCAAAGTGGTCAGAAAAAGTGAGAATAAGCCCAGAGAGAGGCTTAGAAGGACCTCAAGATGATGTCTTTAGCTGGAGAAAATATGGTCAAAAAGACATTTTAGGCGCCAAATTCCCAAGGAGTTATTACAGATGCACACATCGTAGCACACAAAACTGTTGGGCAACGAAACAAGTCCAGAGATCAGACGGGGATGCTACGGTTTTCGAAGTGACGTACAGAGGAACACACACTTGTTCGCAGGCGATCACAAGAACACCACCATTAGCCTCGCCGGAGAAGCGACAAGACACCAGAGTCAAACCAGCCATTACCCAAAAGCCAAAGGATATTCTCGAGAGTCTTAAATCCAACTTAACCGTTCGAACCGATGGGCTTGATGATGGTAAAGACGTTTTCTCGTTCCCTGATACGCCGCCGTTTTACAATTACGGAACTATCAACGGCGAGTTCGGCCACGTGGAGAGTTCTCCGATCTTCGACGTTGTTGACTGGTTCAATCCAACGGTCGAGATTGACACAACTTTCCCCGCGTTTTTACACGAGTCGATTTATTATTAATTAAAATTTGTAACAGAGAAATAGATAGTAACTAGTAAGTAATGATCAGCGAGAGTTAAAACATAAAAGTACTTAGAGTAATCTAACGATGCATAATAAGGAATGTTCAACAGGACTTGAACATGATTTCAATACTAAGAGAGATTTATCTAGCTACTGGTAGTAGCCGCAGACTTCTTGTTGTAAGCTTCCACTTCCTTTTTGTATGCTTCCATCAGTTTTGCGGCCTTTCCGTTGTAAACTTGCTTCTCTTCTTCACTCAATTCCTGCAAAGACGTATTCGCACAGATAGATTAACAACAGGAAATTGTTACAAGCCAATGTGTTTTGTTGCTAGTAATTGTGATTTTTCATACCTTCCATTTCAGTGAAATGAGAGCAGTAACAGTAGCGTTGTTTGTCCCGGGACGTTCTTCTGTCAATTTCTTCCTTTCGTCCTTGCTGTAAAAACATGATAAGTTAGGAACTTTCTATAAAGACCAATTCGGATTATAACTTGAAGTAAGTTCATACCTGAAGAGAAAGTATGAAGAAGCAGGCTTCTTTGGTTTGTTAGGGTCAACGTTTTCGTTCTTCTTCTTCTTGGTCGCCTTCTCCTTCTGCAAGAGACAAATAATTATGATCCTGTGAGTCTCTGAGTTGAAATAGACCTTGGTGAGTTAAGTGTGAGTGAGAGAGAGTTATTACCTTGATCAGATTATCAGTTTTCTCCTTCTTCTTAAGCATTTGAAGAGCTTCTTGTTTGTGGAGTTTCAAGAGTTCCTCTTCTTCTTTCTTCTGACTCAGGGCTTCTTCTTCCTTTGTCCTCTTGTATTCCTCCATTGCTTGCAGGTATGTCTCCTTGTTCTTCTTTGCCACCTATTTAAACAAGAATACCTCAATCATTCAGTCTTAAGTCTTTAATGGCAGTGAAATGCAAGCATATTTGTATGGAAACAGACCTTCTCGTAGGGTGCCTTTTTCTTGTCTGACAAGTTCTTCCACTCCTCTCCAGTGATCTTTGCGACCTATAACCACATTTAAACTCCATAAGTTAGCTTCACAATTTGACAAAAACTGATCTGGAGAACGAATTAAGTAATTAGATTTACCTCCACGACGCTTTTGTTTTCTTCGCGTAAAGCAGCTCTCCTCTCGTTTGCATAAACAAGGAAGGCAGATACGGGATGTTTTGGCTTCAGAGGGTCCTTCTCCTTCCTGCAAACCATAAACAGCTCTAGTTAGTTTACTATTGATGATCAAATTGATATAGTCACTAAGACTTTTGGTTTTTACTTGTTCTTCTTCTTGTTGTCCTGTTCAGCTTCCTGGACAAAGTTGAGATACTGATCAAGCAATTCCATTGCAGTTCTCTGCTTCTGGTCATCCTCCAGAAGCTTCATGGCCTCCTTCTCGCGCTTCTCCTTAGCAATGACCTGGAGGTAAGCTTCTTTCTCAACCTGGTACCTTTCCTCGTAAGGCTTCTTATCTTCTGCACTAAGAGACTTCCATTTAGCCCCCAGAATGTTCGAAGTCTCCTTGAAGTCAGCCTCAGGGTTTTCCTTCTTGACTTCAGTCCATTGATCTTTACACCACAAAACGTATGAGGACGATGGTCGCTTTGTCTCAGGACAATCCTTTTTCTTCTTCTTATTCGCCTTTTCTTGCTCAGCCTGTGTGAGAGATGACTGACCGCAAGCAAAAGTCTGAAGAGCAAAAAACACAAAACACTCTCGAATCAATATCCAGAAACCAGTAAATATTTTCTCATCATCAACAACAGATAACAAGGAATTGTCAATTGAAATGAACATATCACTATATTAGCAACTGTGTCAACAACAAACGCATCATACACTAAACGAGAACCAATCCTGACTCTGACTTAGATTCTAATCTCTAACCTATGAATCTATGACGAAACTTTGATCAACTATCAAAACAAAATCTCAAATGATCAATAACACATTCGGAATAAGCATAAACCAGATATATTCCAACCTAATCTAAACACCTAGATCTAGAAACTGACTATCAAGCCAAAATCTGAAATGATCAATCAATAAATTCCAATATAATCACAAAACCCAGCCAAATCGAGAACTAAAAGCTAGATCTAGAGATTATACCATGTTAGGTTTGAATTCCTTCATCTTCTGAAGCTTCTTCAGCTCCACCTTGAGCTTCTCCTGCTCAGCGTCTCTGGTCTCTAGCTCCTCCTCCTTCTTTCTCAGAATCTCATCCTTCTCCTTAAGTAACTCCTCCGTCTTATCCTTCTCGATCTTCATCTTCTCCAACATTGTCTGCATCTCCATCAGATCTTGCTCGAAAGACTTCGCTGACTTCCCCTTGACGGAGACAGGCGATGGTGGCGTCTCCACGAGCTCATTCTTCTGCTTCAACGCCTTTCTACTGTTCCTTGGTTTCTTCGTCGGAGCTGGATCTGCGTTGGTCGCCATTTCTAAAGTCGAAAATGAGAGAGAGTGAGATTTCGAAATTTAGGGATTGAGAATTTTAGGTGGAGCCTCCGTAAAATATCTTCGGGGTTATATAGAAAGAAACACAACGGTCTGATAAATTCGAAATTCAAAAAAATATTTCGTGGATTTGATACTTCTTTGGCGTCCGAGGATATATTTGTAAATTGTTAATCTTTTTGAATTTTCAACAGTTGGAAGAATATTTCTTTAATTTCCTTTTTTGAGGGATTTTGTTTATCTTTAAGAAATGTTAACTCTTATCACTTTATCAGTGAGATCTAAACCGATTTCAACCGGACAAAATCTGGTGTAAACAGAAAAAAACATAAATAATGATTTTACAAAACCGGAAAAAATTAACTCAATTACCAAACCGGTTATGCTTCCTTCACCGGCTAGCTCCCAAGAATCAATATCACATTATCTCAATTTTTCTTACATAATTTTACATGTTTCCAATTCACACAAATTTGTTCAGTATTAGTCTATTTATTTCCATAGAACCGGTTTTCCACTGGCCATGTACCAATCACATTTTGTGTGCCTCTCAGCCATTTACTATAGTCTCCAATATAACATCATTCAAGTAATCAAACGGACCAGGCAAGCACCAATGCAAACAATCGTTCTGTACCTTTGCATTTTTGTCTTTATCAAACGGCCTGAACTGTCGGTACTCACCCGGATGACCGTCCGGTCGGGTCAGCAACATCCGGGTGAAATCCAAAAGCTTTAGATTCCCACCGTCCTGGTTAGTCTTCTCTCTAACCGCCCTCTTGAACTGATCAATCTCAATATCTTTTAGTATCTTATGTACATCCTTAATCTCAATCTCCTCATCGCTCACCGGCTCTGTTTGCTTACACGTCCCGCCACTATGCCATTCCCCGTTTTGGAAATGATCGGGAGTCGAAGTCCGAAAGAAAACCGTGCCTTTACTGTTATCTTCAGCTGCTAGAAAGTCCATGACATTATGCAGCGATGCGTTATAAGCATAGTCGAATCCTAACTCTTCTATGTGAGGTTTTTCCTGACAGTTATGGCAACCGACGAGTTTTGCATTTTCGTGGTAAATTGCGGATTTAAGAAACCATTTACCGGTTGAGATGATCGCATAGTCGAAGCTAGGCATGAGACTGGTCCATGTCTCATCGAGTCTATCAAGATGTAGCTGAACAGAAGCGGTCGAGACACCGTTAGAATCTTCGAAAATAGCGGCTTGAACAAGAAATGGCGACCATATGTTGGATACAGTAAGGTTATGTAAAGGGAAATGCCAACGTTTTGATTTGTACTCCATGTCATGGTATACTTCAACCGGTTCTTCAATCTGGAGAGACCCCAAACAAAAATGAGTTTCTCAAGAACTTGAAAAGTAAAAAAAGTCGAAACAAAGATATGTTAAAAGCAAGCAAGTGTTATACCGTAGAGAGCATACAAAGCAGTGATTCGACGTGGTTACGAGATATGGAGTCACCAATAAATGCCCAAGATTTATGCCTCATAAGTTGAAGAAATCTTCTAGGGTCAAAACGTGGTAACAAACAGTCATGAGGTTTCCATTTCCAGTAGAGAAAATCTAAGTCAGGCCGGCCATTGGTGATACAATTTTGGTGACCGTCAATGAGTGATCCGCATGATTTGTTTGTGTAGATTGGTCCTACTGAATCTGGGATCCATTTTCCGGCGAAAAGATCACACTTCTCTACTTCAATATCTGATTCAAGAAACAACAACCACCCAAAAAAAAAATTAAGTCTCAATGTGAGATCAACTTTGATACAAAATGTTGTAACACTAGTCCAAGATCAATTTATTAGAAACCAGTCTTTGAACATTGCAGCTAATTAGCATCACTTATCAAATGATACAAGTCACCACAAGAATAACTTTAAATTAGAAGAGCAAGATCCATGAATTGTCATTTCCTTTTTTCTATTCTCTAAACCACAATCTAAAAAAAAACGTAAACAGAGCTTTAAATCTTGTAGATCCAAAACCCTTAGATCTCATAAATCATAATTGTGCTCACAAAACAAGGTTTAGTCACAAACAGTCAAACACAGTGGACAATACACATAGAAGTCAAATACTTTTGCTTTCTAAATAACTGATCTTACCTTGAGGAATCAGATCTTCATTTTCCGGTACGATAATCTCCGGCGGCAGAAACCGAGCTTCGAATTTTCCGGTGACCGACGCAAAGATTGGAGAAAACTCGCTGGAGTGGAGAATGAAGAGACGGAACGCGAAAAAAGATATCAGAATAGCGGAGATGAGCTTGATGAGAAGCACATTCTTATGATTCATGGAGATTGATGACAACTTCAACTTCATCTCAAGAAGAAGATGAAGATATGCAAACAGTTCAGTGAGTTGTTTTTGCCTTTTTGGTATTTGTGTGTTATGTTTATTCGACCGACCAAAGCTCTGGGGACTTTTCTTTATTATATGTTACTAAATCATTCGACCATTTCTAAAAAAGAACCATACAGTAAAATAATGAATAGAGACGTATTAATCTATTAATCTGTTTATATCACACAATTAACCAGACTGGTGATATAATGTTTGTTTCAATTCCTTCAAACACTATTTTATAAAAGGATTTCCTTAGTTAGTTAGTTTAATTACACTAAAATACTCAGATTTGTAAATTTTTTAACGATATTGTTATACATCTTTTTCCAAAACTTGAAGCACATTTTCAGACATTTATGATCAATATCATCTCATATAAATACATTCAAATCCATTGATATGAAGGATCACCTAATTAGGAGACCAGAAGTGTAATTAATTAACATGGAAAGAGTAGAAAACAAGGAAAGGCAAAAAAAGAGTTCAGACAGCAATACTTGGTGTTTGATTGATAATGGGCTTGGGCCGCTGGGCTAATGATTTGGGACTAAAATAAATATTAATTTTTGAATAATGATAATTAATTTAGTTAACTATCCATCTTCTTCGTTAACGTTTCCACTCTCTGCTTTCGTCTTTTCCCGCTCTCTGTTTTCTAGGGCTCATTAATCTGTGTTCCATTGTTACGATTCGACCTTTTCTGCACAATTTCTCTCATCTAACCGAGCTTATTTCTCTGTGATCGAGAAAAGATCAGCAATTTTACTTTCCGAGTAAGATTTTCTCGGGAAAACTCCTTTTCTCTGTTTCTTTAGTTTTCAGTTTGCATTTGGGAGAAACTGATAGGAATACTTTTGAGAAAGTCTGAATCTTTCGATTTTTTGCGAACATTTTAGTTTTGGTAGCTCAGTGGAGATTTGGGGTTTAGGGTTTTTGTAGAGTGAGACTGTGTGAAAGTTTCTAATTTGCGAGTGATTTCTCAGAAAATCTTTGTGGTTTTGTGTATTTTGTGTTATTTACAGGCTTAAGCTTGAACTTGAACACCAATGTCTAGTCTTGGGAACCAATCGGAGAAGAACAGCAATAACAAATTTTCCGATAATGTTCCACTAGCTCAACACGAGATTTGGAAAGAGAAATATGAGAGTTTGGTGACAGAGCACGAGAATCTGGTGAAAGAACATGAAACCCTAATCAAAACACTCGAGCTTATAGAGAAGCACGAAATCACATTAGAGGATTTAGTGAAGAAGAAGCAGCGAGAAGCATTGGTTGGGAAAGAAGAGATTGAAAAGTTTGACAAGGAGATTGGTGAAAGGAAGAAGATGCAAGAGATGCTTGATAAGGATCTTGAATACTTAAAGTCTTGTGAAGAAACTGTGATGAATGGTATGAGTTCAGGACCAAGTGGTGCAAGAGTTGCAGACAAACGTAATGTGAACAAGTTTGAATCACAAGAGGGTAATTTTAAGTGTTTTTTGATATGTGTCTAACTAAATGTGTTAGCATTACATAAACTAAACATGTTTCTATTTGCAGATGTGATAGAGATTAGTGACGACGATGAAAGAACCCAAAGTGAAAGCAATGTAGGAAACTGTAACTCATCACATAAGAATTTAGAGTACTCCTTCATATTGTGATCAAGATGTGGAGATGGAGAAGCACAATGTCAGATGTGGTGGTGAAACTGGAAGTTTCAAAATCTTTGGAAGTTAGTAGAAGTAGATGACTATGAGTCTCTCTGATGGACTAGGAGGGTTGATAAGATATGAAAGTTTGTAGTGTAACTGTGTAATAAGTGATTTAGCCCAACACAAAGTTGTAAGAGAAGCAGCTTGCATCATTAATCTACTTTCAGATTGTTCTATATAGTAACAACTAAACAAAAATTGAAATAACTAGCTAGTTTATGATATTCATTGAATCTGATGATAAGTTTATTCCTCTTGGAAGATAGAGATGATTATAGCTTAGGACAGGGAAGTACAAGGTCCTCATTTTTTTTTGGCCTCAAAATGATGTTTTTTGACTTTGTACCTTTTTTGATCCAAGTGCACTCTACTTCTGCAATCATAGAGTGCTTCAACAAGAGAGGGATTAACTCCAGTATTGCCCTCAAAGCATTCTTCAAACGGAAAGGTCTTCAAGCAAAGGTATTGTATATAAGGTTGTGATTGGCGACACAAAAATTGCGGATTTCAACACCTAATTCGAAAAACCGCACTATTGTTACCAATCACCATTAATTATTACATATACACGTTTTTTACTTTTCTATCAAAACACTATTCGCGTTTTTCAAAATAAGCTAAAAACTTACAGACCGCTTTTGAAAACAACAAACTTCCATAATCATGCGGTCCAACCAATTCCGCAGTAAATTTTACACATATGTTTTATTGTATTTTTTAATTATTAGAAGCATTTTTATAATTATATATATAATTTTTTACCCAAATAAACATATCTAAACTTTTCTTTCGCTTTATTATAACCTGTCTTTTTTTTTCTCTCTCTTTTTTCGACATCATCATACTTTTCTTTAGGTTCTATTATATAGAGAACTTTTGGAGTTTGGAAAAAAAAATGGAGGATTCTTTCTGATTTTTCAAAATATAATGTTCGTATTAAAAAAAAAGTGGTAATGGCTATAATGAGATTACATAATTTCAAACTTTTCAGATGCAGATTTTGCAAATGTAATAACAGAGACAAATAAAAATAATAGAGATTTTGATCATGATTTAGATGACATAGAAGTAACAGAGATAACAAATAAAAAACATATGACGCAAATAAGAGACAATATTACAAATATGTTATGGGAAAATCAAATTAATAAATAATATTTTTTAAATATTTTTATGATGAAATTAGTCAACACATGTAACGATATGTTTGTTATAAAATTAAATTTATATTTTGATCAATTTTTGTGTTAGTAGTTTATAAATATTTGTTATTGTTTATTTATTAACACAAAAAAATAATTAATTAATATATATATATATAATTTATAATCCGCACTGCAAGTAGTTTTTTTCACCAATCAAACATTATTTTGTACCGTTTATTTTGTACAAACCGCACTAATTCTGCAAATATATTTCTTCCGCACGTACCGCAGTTGAACCGTACCGCAGTGTAATAACGCTTTCCCCGCACAACAAAAACAGCGGTTACCATTCGGACCCTAAGTCTCTGCATATAAAATCTGGAATATGGTTAATCACTAAAACCAATCACTAAAGTAAAGTTGAAGGAGACAAGAAGAGTGTATCAACTGGTGAAGATGGGCTTGGGCCACTTGGCTAAATGAGTGGTGGAGATTAAAACTTAAATATTATTTTTGAACAAGGAAAATGAAATAAAGTATCATCTTCTTCGTTACTAAACACTCGTCTCGCCTTTTCCCGCTCTCTGTTTTCTAGGGTTCCATTGATACGATTCCATCTTTGTCGCGTAGTCTCTATCATCGACCCGAGCTCCTTTCTTTGTAACTGAGAAAAAGATCGACTTTTTTCTTTTCCGAGTAAGATTTTCTCAGGAAAAATAAATCCTTTTTTTCTCTGTTTCTTTTGGTTCCGGTTTGGGTTTAGGACAAAAATGGTGTGAATCCGTTTGAGAAAGACCGAATCTTGTGGACTGTCTCTAACATTTTAGTTTTGTTTTTGGTTGCTCAATAAAGATCTGAGTTTTAGGGTTTTGTAGATTTTAAAGTTTCTCTTTTTAAGGACACATTTCCAATTTTTTTTGTTAATCAGGTTAATCTTGAATTGATTAAAGACAACAATGTCTAGTCGTTTGGACCAATTGGTGAACAAGTACAACAAATCGTGTGAAAATGTTTCATTTGCTGAACACATGATTTTGAAAGACAAGTATGAGAGTCTGGTGATAGAGCATGAGAGCCTAATTAAAACGCTCGAGTTGCTAGAGAAAACTCATGGATTCACTGTTGAAGATCTGGTGACTAAGCAAAAAGAAGCATTGGAGAAGAAGGAAGTGATTGAAAAGTGGGAGAACAAGTTTGGTGAAATGGAGAAGAAGCTAAAGACTGTCGAAAGGAGTATCGAATACATAATGTCTGTTGATGTTCAAACCGGTGTGGATTCAGGTAGTGCAAATAGACCTAATGTGAAGAATAGTTATCAAAGAGGGATATTTTAGTGTTTTTGATATGTGGTGTGTCCACTTACTCTATCAAACCATGTTCTCTGACTAAATCTCTATGCAGATATGTCGACTAGTGAGGACGATGATGGAAACCGAAGACAAAGAAAAGGAAGACTCATTAACTCATCAGATCATGACCACTTCATTCTTTGATCAAGATCTGAAATCAATTTAGGAGATGGAGAAGAAGCACAGAGTCAGAAGTGGTGATAATGGGAAATTTCAAATCTTTTTAAGTTAGTAGTTCTTGTTGCTTTTATTTCTAGTAGGTGTATATGACTATGAATATCCGCTGCATTGTTCTTGCTATTGGAGTAAGGAGATTAAGATATGAAAGTTAGTATGTTAAGTGGATTTAGTATCACATAATAAGGTAGTAAGAGAAGCAGATTCCATCTTAAATCTACTCTCACATTGTTCCATAAACCGTTGAAAAAGAATTAGTTTAGTGATTGAACATGTTCTGTGTTCTTTAATGAATATCTGAAGATGATGAGCAATAAGAGAATCTGATCAACGAAAAAGATAATCTGTACGAATGAAATCGACAACACGGTAGTAAAGAAGTAGTTTGCAACAGATGATTTGAATAAGTTAGCGATCGAGGATGAGAGATTAGCCAAAATAAGAGGGAAAGTCAAATGTAGAAACTTTTATTTCTTCTTATAAATATGCTCTTTAGAGTTTGCAATATTCAACATACAAGACAACAAAGGGGAAACAAGGCATGACCCAGCTTATGAATCCAAGGCATGACATTAAAATCAATTACATGATTACAACTCAAACGATAAAAGAAAATCGGAACAAAGAACGTTATGAAGGTCTCTTTGTAGCTGAAGCTGCTCCCTCAGAGTCGTGATCTTGACTCGGTATCGAGAACTTCTTTACTTTCTGTAACATTCATTGTTCAAAACAAAAAGCCAAAAACTTCAATGAGAAATAGAGAGATTTCACTAGTTTGCACTTAAACGTGATTCTGTAAGGATCCATGTTACGCATAAAAGTTATAACCCATCAAGATCAAGACCAAGAATGGGAACAAAACCAGTTCCTACTTTGATTGCTACCTATAAAAAGAGACTAATAGTGAGCTTTCTCATTCTCTAATGGCTTCCACAAGAAAATCTGTAGTTTCTCAAGAATCATCATTGCATTGTTTCTACTTTTCTCGAGAGTAAGGGTATTAGCTTAGAGTAACCTAGTGTCTATGACAATCACTCAGAAACTGTTAAGTGTAACCACAGAGTTATTAACACAGATGTATCAAGTAAAGCTCCAAATGCTCCACCAATAACTTGGCATTTACATATTCATTACTCAGTAGTAGAAAAAAATGTGATAATTTCTCAAAAGTTTTCTATGAGAGACCAAGAGCAGCTCCAAAATTGTCATAAAGCATAAGTGACAATAACGATTCGATATATCTTGATCGATCGATGATAGAATTTTAAAATTTAGATACCTTGTCCTAAAAATTCAACTGACTTATAAAAAAAAAATGAATCACGAGCTCGTAGATCAGTAATTAGAGCGATAAAAAACCAACCTTTGATAGAACGCATTCTCTGAGAGATTGCAAAAATCGGACGCATTTCTCTTGATCGAAAGGAGACTCCGCGACGCAATTGAGAAGTTGGAGAGCCTCTTGGCCGCAAATTGGTTGAGTACTCTGTTTCTCCATTGAAGGTATAAACCCTAAAGAGGGGTTTCTCAGAGAGACAAAGATGTTTCCAGTGAGACGGATCACCCACGATCTCGGGGGCGACGACTCAAAAAAGAACAAAATCTTTAATGGGCCATAAAGCCCATCTGAGTTCATTCATCAAAGCCCTTTTAAGCTTTCTTTAACTCTTGTTCAAACTTCTTAATTAGCCCATAATGTTTTGACTATCAGAACAATATTTGATATACATACAATTATAGTCGTGGATGGTTGGTAGATGATAGATCGTCAAAAAAATTAATGAATGACGATGTAGTATAGAAGAAACACAATAATTTAAATAATTGTACATAATATTGAAACGTTGATTACACAAACCATCACATATTAACAACATTAACTTTGATCAAAAGCTGATTAGTACTCGCTACATGATCACCAATTCTTATAGAGGAACACACACAAAATCTCGGGGATATTTATGATGTTATTAAAGCCGTGACCATCGTCACAAAACTAGTAACGTTATAACACCTATATGGTACAATATTCACACTCAAATTAGATTGTTACATTATGGAGAAGATAACCGAAAAGGTAGTTGGAAGGTTAGTTCAGTAAAATTGAAAGGGAGAAGCAGAGCAAACATGTTAAGTGCATGGGAATGGCACGAGAAATGGTACGTGAAATATGAAGATGAATTAGACATCATTTAATTTCTTTGTTGGTCCTTCTTTTAATGTATTTATTAATGTGTCTCTGCCACTTTTCATGAGACACTGTCTCACTCACTTTCTATTCCACATGTATTTTTACTATCCACATTCTCTATATATGTTAATGCCTCTAATTTGTACGGTTTGTATGCTTATCTTGACCATGTAAATATGTACACTATCCGACCACACATCAAATTTTTGATTATATTAGAATGTCGGTTGAGTAAAACTAATTCTATATTGAATCATGGGTTTAGATAATGTATTGTGTAAAACTTTGTATCTTAACGAAAAATTAATGCAGAATTCATTCTTAAAACATTTCAAAACTATCGTATGTACATCTCTGCTAAATCTCAGTCAAGATCAATATGTCATCAGGACGTGAAAGACATATAATGGCTGATGATAGACCAAACTAAAATACGGAATAAATACGGAATAAGGCATAATGCATACGGAAAGGATTTACCAGTAAGAAGTCAAACATCCGTTGAAAGTTTGAAACCATGTCCTTTTGGGTTTTGGCCAAGACAGTCGTTGACCGACCGGTACATATAACAGAATCCTGGTTTGATCCGGTTCACAAATTGGTTTTTGGCAATAACTCTTAAGATCTAAGAAACACTTGGTTTCATTTCCACCATTCCACAAAAGCTTATCCAATGGCCCAACAGGTATTACGCCCCCACCCAAGTGGACGGTCAAGATTCGATGGACCACGGGATCCTAAAGCCGTACCATTTTCATATCTGAGACGCGTCATCGTAGTTATGGTCGTTAATACACAGTTAGAGAACGTTAGCTAGATCATATAACTCATGACGTGAATGGTTAGAATTGCTTTTACCATGTTCTTTCTTTCTTACCTTCTAAATTTTCTACTTCTCTACCAAGTATCAGACTGTTGAATACTTGAATGTGTCACAAAGATTTGTTTATCATGATATATTATAAAGTACTATAATTAGAAAATCATGGAGAAGATCTCTCATGAAAGGTCCCCATTTATCTTTTGGCATAAATCTTGTAAAAGAGCTCTGGAATTTTGTGACAAACAAAATCTTTGCATGAGGGGACACCAATACATTATATAGTATATGTATGATTGTGTATATGCATACATCTATGGGCCATGACCATCTTGAAGCCAAGCCTTACGAATTTAGGAAAGGGCACTGGAAAAGTCATGTGATTGTTTACTATTTTTGTTTTTTGAATAAACGAAATATAAATGCAACAAACCTCTTTAATACCCCCCGGCCCAATATTTGAAGTTTGAACCCACACAAGATTTGAATTATCAATTTAGTGAATCACTGCAAACTGTTTATTTTTTTTCCTTAATTTGATTGAGTTCTTAATTGTTCTCTTTATCTTGATGATTCTTGAAATACTTCTATAGCTCGAAGATTAAAATGTAGTATTTTATAGAATGGACATTACATATTGTCTATTGATGAGTATGCATGAATAATCACGAAATTCACATGAACATTTTGGGAAGAGGGGCCCAAAGTATTAAATACTTCGCATTTTTTCGTATCTACATATTACTATATAGTTATGCATCTAGATTCTTATAATAGCCGTACGTCATTGAATTGTGTACGTAATTAATGTTTGAAAGCATTTCGATATCTATTTTCTTCCTCGTAAAATATTATAATCAGCAAGTTGCATGGGTAATTTTTGAGATTGTCGGAAATATTTAATTTCTCATGAAATTAAGTTCACGTTTTATATAGAACCAAAAAAAAAAGGCCTGAGAAATGTAGTAGCCTCTGAACCAACCTTACGGGCAGAGAAAAAGATAGTACAGTAGTATTTAACGAAAGCGACACGACAATGCTCTTTCTCGAGTAGTTGCGGCTCTAGCCTACGTGTCGTCAGCTCTTTTCCCTGCATCTCCTCTGTATTTTCAATCTTTTTAATGTTATTTTTTATTTTTATTTTATCAATTACATCGGTTATTGCTTTTGAGTTTTCTCAGAAATGGCGATTAAAATTGTTTACGTAGAGTTTTAAAATAATAATTAAAAAAAAAAAAAAAATACACGAAAGGTTTATCAAACAACACACTCTCTAAGTCTCTATGAAAGTTTTTTTTGTAACGTGGTATAAATTTCGGATTGAAAACAAAGTGGTATTTAGGAAAAATAGTAAACCATTGGAATAGAGCCACAAGATAGAAACGATTACCATCCATCTAGGTCGAACACTGCTTGCTTCGTGAGACAATAACCTTAGCTTCTCACAAGGTTATAAATTTTAGAGATATTTTTGAGATAACTAATTGAAAAAAACAAATAAGCAAACCAAGCAGCAATGCATGAAAGAAAGTAAATCATCTCAACAATTCTTCGAGAATCACACCTTAAAGGTACTGATCATACAAGCTCTATCAACCCTTAAATAAGACCATGGTGTGGTGGACCAAAATCATGCAAAAGCAAGCTGGCCCGAGCCTGAACAGAGATATTGACATAGACAGGTAGTAACATTTTGCAATTGATGGTTCACTTGGTATCCGCTGGCCAAAATCAATCAAGAACCAGATCGAACCAAACCAAGGCATGGACCAGCTTGACCCATCGTAACATCCCTATTCCTAAATAACAATGAAACAATAAAAGGACAAAAAACAATTATGAACATACTCTAATTATTCAGGACGATTAGATTTACACAATATGGCTTAGTATAAAACCATAAAACTAAAGTTGATTTATGCGTGCATAACAATACAACCATAGTTACATCGTACTATTATAGAAACTGTTAAAACAGAGTGAGATTCAAGTGCTCTAGACAATCAACTACCCCAACTGCTTCTTTCATTTAATCCTCATGAGATTTTTATATTTTACTCATTTTCTTCTGAATTTTTGTATAAACTGCCAAAATATAGTTTTATGATGTGCCATATTTCAAATCAACTTAGATTCTCCTTCTTCGTATCTAGTCTCAATCTACCTGGCATATCACACTATTTTTATTTCAAGAAACTAGTTTTTGGACTTTGGATTATTAGCTTGTAATCGTGTAACAATAAATTATTATTAGCCTTTCGAAAATGATATGATTAGCCTTAAGAAAACAAAAACTAGATGCAAAAGCTTTTCAATTGTTCTCATCACGTGAGATCACACGTGCCTCTACCAACAACAACAACATAAAAACGAATTTTTATATCAAATAAAGGAATTTTTCAGTCGACCAAAATTTTTAAAAAGAGATAAAGAGAGCAGAGCACGTGGAAGCAAAAAGAAACTCGACCTCCCATTATCGTTAACAGACGAAAATTATTTTTCAAAACTTAAAACGTTAATAATTATCACCATTAACTTACATTAATTCAGTTTCATTCATATTTTTATATATAACAAAGAAAAAAAGATTACGAACATAACCGAGATTTTATGTCACCGGTATACAAAACTTTCTCCGGTTCCGTTTAGTAACGGCCGGTATAACTATTTATTTATTTAAAATATTATTAAACAGCTAAAAGAGGATCCGACCCGAATAGATCCCCGATATCTTGAAAATGGTCCTCCATGTGCCAGCTGGATAATCCGGATCCGAAATCGAATCCGAAGTTCATATCCGTACACATATCCGCCGTGAATAGATCTTCCCCAAATAAATCGCCGCCGAGATAGTCGGGAACCACTGAGCTCCGGAAATCGAACACGTCATCATCTGAGAACAAGGGCGCCGAGAAATCAGAGAAAGTTTCAGATACCGTTGTCATGGATGGCTCTTCCTTGACTACAACGGCCGCGACTGGTGATGAAGAAATGCCGGAGAATTCGTCGACGGCGAAAGGAGATCGGAGAACAGACACCGGAGAGCAGAGACAATCGTTGCTGCTGCTTCTGCTGATGGAGGAAGAAGCAGTAACGGATTTTTTGCTTTTGTTGTTTTTCTTCTTCTTCTTCTTCACCGGAGACGGTGGTGGGGCTTTCTTCTCCGTCGCTGTTGTCGGAGTGACTGAGAAATTAGTCAGAGCGTCGGGACCACGAAGCTGAATAGCGGCGTTATCGTAAACCATAGCAGCTTCTTCCGCCGTGTTGTAAGTACCTAACCAGAGCCGTACACGTTTCAACGGATCTCTTATCTCCGCCGCCCATTTTCCCCATGGACGCTGTCTCACTCCTCGGAACTTCTTCTCTCCCGTCGTAGTCGTCGTCGCTGAAACAACCGGAGAAACAGTAGACTCCGATTTAACCGCTCTCTTTTGTCTCTTCTTCGACTCCATTTGACCACAACTACCAGTAACAACAGCACCGGAATCGAGATAGACTTCGTTGACAAACTTCTTAACACGACGGCGTTTAGAGACAAAGCGTTGATGTTCTTCTTCTTCGTCGTCACTGGAGGAATCAGTAGCGTCTGGGTCAGTGACTGAGATACGAAGAATCCTGGTTTGGTGAGTGTTGGTTAACTCCGATACGATTGTTGTCGTGTTGGTTTTGTGCTCTGTGAATTTGATTCTCGGTAGAACCATTTTCTTCTCCGCTTCCATTTTTCTTTCGTATTCTCTGTTTTTGACTCGAGACTGTGACTTTGTTTCTCTCTGTGTGTTTATAACATAGAGATTAGGGAAAGCAAAAAGGAAAGAAGACAAAGAATAAAGATGGATTTTTTATTAAAGAGAGAAACTTGAACAACAAGAGTGATACTCTTCTTCTTCTCTAGGTGGAAAAAGTTTTCTTAAAGGACGCGAATTTTTTTTTTATAGAAAGAACAAAAGGCACGAAAAACACTGCGAGAGCCGAGAGAGAAACCTTGCTGCGTGAAGATTTTTCCCGGAAAGTTGAAGAAAGGAGAAAAGGGCTTTTGGTTATATTCTTAAGGAATCGTTCACAAACGAGAGAGAGATAAGAAGAGGAAAGGAGAAATAGAAAAAGAGGAAGATGCTACTTTTGGAGGAGGAAGGGGTTAAAGCTTTGCTTGGGTTTTTCTAGGAAATATTCCTGGAAAGAAAAAAAATTTGGGCAGAGGAGAGACAAGAAAATGTTTTTGCAGAGTGTGAGAGAAAGAGTGACACGAGGAAGAAGATGAGAGATTTAAAAGCGGCAGAGCACATGTAATGGTAGAGAGTGACTATTTTATAGGATCTTTGAAACGTCTCATATTATTAGTGTTTACTCCTTTCTTTCTTTTTTGGTATTTAATTTAATTTTCGAATATCTTATAAAAAAAACTTTTGACAAAGATATTTCTTTCTGTTTAAGGGAGGTGGACAAGATTCATTTGTATCTAAATTCTTTTTTATTTGCTAAACACTTTGAGTTTAGTGTTTTATATATATGTACAAGAATATGAAAGACATTTCATAATTAGTGTTAAGAGATTTTTAACTTTTCATTGGTGATGTCAAATGATGAAATGAATGAAAGACAATTGTCAAAACTATGCTTGTTACAGTCCAAATGTACACTTAATTGAAATTGAAATTTAGAGACAAAACTAGATAAAAAACAAAAACTAAGAACTACAACAAGTGTCGACAGTAATTATTGTAACGCAAATAAGAATCATGACATTAATGGTCGATAATTAGATATTAGTGCCGACCAAGGAAATTTGTCTTTTTAAAATTAGAATGAAATCTTAATTTTTGACTGATTTTTAGCAAAAACTAATTATAGCCGGAAAAAACGAGCTTGGCAAAACCAAAATGCCGCATAAGTCAAACGATTGAGATATCGACACGTGTAATTACAGAATTGGGTCCAATCCAACGGCTGGGACGTGCCTTTCCATGGGGCAGCTGACAAAGAGAAAAACATATGTATTACTAATACTAATTACTTCTATAATCATTTTTTAAAATTTCCTCGTAATTGGAGATTCAGGTCACGTGACACCGGAGACACGGTCCAGTCTTACTTTTGACCAGAACCAATAATTTATAATTAACAGCAGGTGATTAATCTCATAACCTCCGTGCGAAGTTCTCTTTTTCACCACAGGGATAGTATCGTACTTTCACCTAAGCAAGTTGCGTTGTGAAAAAGAAGAAAGACAAGAGACCGTTACGGCTCGTAGTTCTTTACTGTTTTAACCTTTACCAGTCATAACCTTGCCACTTTTTAGTTATTACAGCTGGTGCTGGCTAACGTGGCAGACAACAATCTAGGACGTTGCGCCACACACACACATTAAAAAAAAGTACAGTAATTTTTTTTGGAATCATTGTATTACTACTTCTTAATTATGATTAGGAGTACTTGATAATTTTCTGTTATTTGCTTGCAGATTTTATGTGACTATAAAATGTATAATAACAGAGTGACTTTAATTTACTGACAATTTTTAAAGACAAGCATATTTGGCATTTCTAATTAATTAGAGAATAAAAATTTACTTTCTCTATTAAGTTAAAAATCTTTAAAAGTGTTAAACACTTTGACCAATGGTCAACTATGCAGCATCTACTTTCCTATGTAACGTATGGTTGAGTTAAGTTTCCTAATCATGATTGAAATGTTTTTGATTTTGACACGATCGGGTAACACTTTGTATTTCGTACAACTAGTTTTCATATATATTGAATTATTATTTTTGAGTTTTGATTACAGAAATGTTTAAAAACGTACTGATATAATAATATAATTTGCATAGAGAAGATATTGGAAGCCCATGCTACATTACCAAAGAACGAAACAATCTGATCGCAGGGTATGTGAACCATGTACCCGTTTGTTATGTCTTGTCTTTCCCTTCATTTTTTATTTGCTTCCTTTATGCTATGCAGTTTTTGTCCAACTTCTTTACTCTGCAATGTACGCACTAGTTTAAGCGTACTCGTTTAACATGTAACACTCTACCTGCGTTTTGTAAAATTATTTTCACATGAATATTTAGTGTAGATTTGCAGTGAATATCATCTAACAAACTCTCGACCATGTACTGATGTACATATATATAGTATCACTAATTTCGAATCTTTGAATAATACATGCATAACAAACAACTATAGTATAATACTATAATTCATCATGTATTATGTATATGTTATATTCCGGACAACATTGATGTATAGATTTTAGATTTAAGTTGATAAATATATATAGTTGTAATAAATGTGGTATAAAATTTCTCAGACAATAGAGCTGAGTGAAAAATGTGAAATAGATTATTCTAAATCACTACAGTATAATTAAGCATCAAACCCTAGATGAGCAAAATTTACTTCGAGCCACGTAATTCAGGAATCCCATAACATTATTTTCATATGTCTCATTTCGAAACAAATAAAATTTCGTTTCCGGAAATAAATCAGTATAATAATAGGCACTAATTATTAAGATAATGAAAAATTTGTTGGTCCACGAAATAATAATCATTACACAATCATTAATCATCAGTTCTTGAGACAACGATAAGTTCATAGAAACTCGATATATTTCACAATGTAAATTTTACGTGATAATCGAAACTTTTATTTTTTTTTCACTGGATCGCAAGAGAAATGTGTGGGTTAGACCACGCCGCTTAGGATTATCATTTTCATATAACGAAATAATTAAACCTGCCGTATATTCAAAACCGAAACATCATTTATTTTATTTTTGTAGGAAAACTGTTTAAATATCATCACGTATAATGGAAACATATATGAAGTGTTAGATATTATTTTTTGTGGGTCAAATTAAGTTTTAAATTCTTTCTACTAATTTTAGGTGAATTTATGATATTTTTCTCTTTTTCAAAACTAAAATAATTCCCAACTCTCTTTCTTGTTTACAGTATGTTTGGTTAGATTATTAATTATAGCATACTATGTTTATTGGTTGTGAGTCTTGTCTCTTCTGCCATGTTAGATTACAAGGTCACTGAACATTTATTTCTAGATGATTTGTATACTAAAATCTTATACATCTAAATTTTGTGTTATATTAAGTGATGATGTTGTGTTATATTCAAAGAAGAAGAAGGAAGGGTTAGTTTGATTTGAAGCAAAGAAACGAGACCGTACGGATATTTGTCGAAGAATACAAAGACACTCGTTGGACCGACGATGGGTACACTCAGGCCCATCGTGGGACCTATCTTCCTCTTCTCTCCGTTACTTCGCTAACGGCGCCGTTCTCTTTTCTCGAGCCTTTTCTTTCTTCTATTCCCGTCCACAGGTCCACTTGGTCATTTCCTCCCGTCATGTGACGGCTGACGTCCTCGTCTCAGTTTCCATTTTTTTTCTCTCTTTACTTTGTTTCTTTTGTATATTTAAAATAAAACCCATAATCTTTGACAGATGAAAAAAAAAAAGAAGAAGAAGGGAAAATCCAAAACCTTTTCACAAAATATTTAATAGCAGTTTCGAAAAAAATGGTTTTCTGATCAAAATTTTTGAAGAGGACAGAAATGATGTCATTTTAGTGTTTATGGAAATAACATAAGTAGGGTCTGTTCGAAAATACAATTCAAGATTAACTTCCTAGTTTCCTTCCTACAATGGCATTAACATTTTAAAAAAGTTTTAAAGATATAATTGGTGTTAATTAGAAAAAAAAACACATGATTGGTGAAATGATTTTTCCATAGATTAAGCGTACGCATGTATAGAAGGAGAATAAAAGATGATTAAAGAAATAGTAAAAGATTCAATAATTATCCAATTATCCAGTTTGAATGTACATTATGTACCTGGAAAGAGCTTCAGTGACGCTGGTCAGTGGGCAGGAACACATTAGCGTTAATTTAACCTAGAATTATTCAAGAAAAGGAGAACATAATTAAAAGAGAATGTAATCAGACGATTCTTCTGTAGTTGCGTGAGTTGGTTTATGGCCTCAACCTTCTTATCATGCACTTGTAAACCGAGAACTATATAAGAAATATGAGTAAATAAGTGTTTTTTTCGTTATTGGTTGATGATTGCTTTTCTATGTCTAAATATGATCAAAACATACACCTACATAAACACTATGTTAATAGTTCACTTTTGTCAAAGATCTGATTAAAGGCATTTATTTGTTGACAATAATTTAAAGGCATTTACTCATTGGTTTTGTGAAACTGCAACATCTTCGAGATTTCTTACACAATAATTAACATGGTACCTCGTGCACCACCGCGAGTTAGTTAATTCTGACATCTCTATGTAATTTTTCAAATCATCTATTAAAATTTTAACTACTATGCACTAGTTTTTGTGTTTGTAATTATCTTTTGAAAGCACAAAATTTTAACTAATTAGTAGTATATCATTGTAAAGTGTAAACCCATGATATATCATTGTAAACACAAAAGCCGATAAAAATCAAACCACAAAAACTCACATGGGGGTTTACTAGATATGGTTTATAACATTCCAATGCTATCAAATGCTATTAATTGATTTTAAAATCTGATTCCACTAAATCGTTAATAGTTGAAGTATTTCAAGGTTATATACTTATATTATAAATTCAAAAAAATATAAAAACGTATAAAGTTATATACTATATGATGGTGTCTCTTGAAATATGGCCGTTGTTGTGATATGTATAATCAAAATTTTGAAAACTTATTAATTAGAAAATGGGATATATAAATAATTAGGATTGCACATACTCAAAGTGGTGGAGTGGAGGTGGGGTGGGCGGTGAGCTTGCAAGTGATTGTCACATTTTGTCATATAGTGAAGACAAATCTCAATAAATATTACCATCTTTCGTTAATGTGTTATAATTAAATCTAATTAGGAACCCTTAAATTATGGACTCACGAACTCTTTCCAACACTTTCGCACGACCCTATTGCCGGCCAGTTAGATATGTACATTGAATCATTTTTTACTTGTTTAATACAACTCTGTTGGGTTTGCAAGTGCATTAGATTATACATATGACATTAACTAGTCTTTCTAATTAAACTTATTAGATTAAACAACGTTTTAAAACTGTACTTGTCGCGAGAGTACTAACAATCAAGATTTTTCATTTATAAAATATTTGACAACCAGTTCACTTCTATGACTAAAGGTGTAGACATGGGTCGTAATGGTTCATATAAAGAATCGTAAACTTTATACAAATGAAATTATTTATACCATTGTTTTTGTTTTGTGGAAAAACTTAGACAATCTTCACATATTCCCATGAAATAATGTATTGTTTTTTGTTTATTCATATTTGTTGTCATAAATCCGGAGCCTCAACCGGAAAGATTCAGGTTCCATAGAAAAATAACAAAATATTTTATATCTTTGCAAAGGTAAATAAAAAGTGCTAACGACTAAAGTTAAAATGAGATACAATGTCTAGTTTGACTCCGTATTTCAAGGGACTACACAACCAATCAAATTTAATACAAGGTTGCTAAATTATACGAAAAACATCAAAAACTTTTCGGAGTTAGAAAAAAACTAATCATAGCATAGAGGGTAGGGTAAAAATCTTTTCAGTTTTTACCAGAAAATCAGGAACCATTGGTCTATTATATTCCACATCACTGTTTTGGTAGACGCACGGAATTGACCTTTTTCTATCACTATTTTGATAATTAACATATTAACAAGGCAATTGTTTATTTGCGGAAAATTACATGTAATTATCTTTTGTTTTGTGTAACTTGTCGACAGACCACCTAAACAGGTTTGACCCTGACTTGAGAAAAGGCAAAGAGGAACATATAAAGCAAGTGGACGTTGACTGTTATGTCTATTCTCATGTTATTTTTTTATTAAATGAAGATTTTTTGTTTGTTTATTTTTCTTGTCAAAAATAAAAAAGATTATTGTTTTCTTCATCATTAGCCAATACGAATTTTAACAAGTACTGCTGCAAGAGTGTGCTACTATACTATTCTCATGTTATTTTTGAAGTAATTCAAGATAATTTGGTTTTTTCATAACAAAAATAAATTCAAGAGATAATTGTTTTCTTCATCAGTAGAGACAGTATGAATTTTAACAAGTACTGCAAGAGTGTACTACTATACTATTCGAACTGCTCTACTCGTTAGAAAGTTATGATTCAACTTTAATTCTCTAACAATATAAAGGATAACATTTTGAAAAAGAAAAAACAATGGTTTATAAACCTATGTAAAATGAACAATTTTTATTTTATTTTTTATCTCATGTTTGATTTAATCACGAGGAAAATAATGTTATTTACAATATAAACTTCTACTGTAGTAGTTTTCACGTATGCCAAAAAGGTATCATTGGTAAAAGTTGTATATCGTAGTCAATTATTAAATTTTCAACAAGAAGATAGATTGGTTGATGAGATTATACTAAATGGTTTTAACTAAGCCGTCGGTTTAACAGCGGAGAAGTAAAACAAATAACATGTTGATCCACCGATTTCGTGGGGACCTAAGGATTTACATAAAATTGACACATTTTTGAGATTCAGATTTTCTTGTATATATATATTTAGGTTTCTAATTTCGCAACTTGGAAAGAAGAAGAGAAGCCTTATTGCAGTATATGAGCAGCAAGGACACGTCATTTTCTGGAATTAGACAAATCAAGTTCACGTTGTAACTTGCCTTATTTGTCTCCTTCCTATTGTAATCCCTGCCACCTACCTGTTCCTCCTCCAAGGCTCCAAAACACAATTCACGACAAAACATTTTGTATGAACTCTTTTCTTTTGACTCAGAAAATGTTAGTATTTCAGTAAAATAGATAATATGAAAAACATAAATTATTAGTCCAAACTCCATTCAAATATGATCCTGAGGATACCATGTGGGTCTTAGGCTGGCTTGTGGTGCTTCTTAGAAGTTAGAACCCTCCAAATATCGCATTACTTGAGACCACTAGTTCCATTTTGTCGGTTCGATCACAGGCCGGGCTCTAGCCGAAGAAGATTATGGGTCAAACAAGTACTAGAAATAAAACTTTGTCGACTCTGTATAATTATATCGGCCCAATGGGCTTTTTGGGCTCTGAAGCAGTTGGTTTCCCTGGTTTAGAGGCTTTGATGAAACAAACTTGTGAATCAGAAATTTGAATCTATTTCATAGCGAATTTTGAAAACCAAGAATTCCTAAACAGAAATGTGTTTGTTGAACCGGTTCTAAACCGAAGAGAGAAGAAATAAACACAGGAGTATACAAACTTCATATGTAAAATATGGGATGATGAATCAACAGTTAGAATTTTGATAGATTCAAATTTCACTCGGTGTTGAAGTCTCTGAGGCTCCATTTTCGGATTTGGGTTTGAGTTCGGGTTCCGGTTCAATGCTGGTTCGTCGGTTTCCAACGTTCTCGATGAGCCTAACCAAATCAGACATCTTTGGCCTCTGATCTGCTGCTTTCACAACACAGGACATTGCAATCTGCAACATCTCAACCATCTCTTCCTCTATGTTTGTATACCTCAGAAGCTCGATGTCGAATACTTCTGCGGTCCATTCCTCTCTCACTACTGAATGTACCCATCTAACCAAGTGGATGATCTCGTCCCCTGCAATGTCCATCACAGAATGATCATTAAACCGAAAATATATCAGCTGAAACAGTCTAGTCACTTCGGGTTGTAGCGTTACCTGCGGTAGTGTGAATGGGCGATTTTCCCGTGAGTAGTTCGAGTAGAACAACACCGAAGCTGTAAACATCTGACAATTGAGAAGACTTCCTTGTGTCGGTTACTTCTGGTGCACGGTAACCAGCTTGCCTCGATATCGGTGGAGCCAAGGGACTCATTACAGCAGTTAATCCAAGATCAGAGACACAGCCATTACTCTCGGAATTCAAGAATATATTCGAAGATTTGATGTTCCCATGGACGAGTTTTCCATTGTTTTCTTTGTGGATACGAGCAATCCCTTTAGCTGCGCCAATAGCTATTTTCATTCTTGTTTCCCAGTCTAGAGGAATCCTGTTTTCTCCTCTGTTACCTGAAAACCAAAACATTTCAACTCTACAATGAGCCTAAAGCAAATGGGTTTGATTCTGATAGTAGTTATGATGCATTAGATCAAAAAGTGAAACGTACCATGAAGCAAAGAAGCCACACTTCCTCGGCTGAAATAGTCATAAACCATTAGCTTCTCGTCTTTAGAGTAATAGTATGCCTTAAGCTCCACAACGTTTTCATGCTTAATACCTCCAATGATCTCCATCTGCTGCTCGAAATCACGTTTCCCAGCCGCAACATCCTTAAGACGTTTCACAGCAACAGAAGTTGCATCTTCAAGAACTGCTTTGTACGTCGTGCCAAACGTGCCTTTACCAAGAACCTCAGCAGAAGCTCTCAATAGATCCTCAAGATCAAAAGAGTAGTTACATCCTTCAAAGAACGATAACCGGTTGTTCACATCTTCCATCCGAGAAACAAATTTCTCAGGAGACATCCCACCTTTCTTCTGCAACTTATTATCCGAAATGACCCCATCACCGCGTCTTAACTTCCTTCTTACGTAACAAACAGTCAACACAAACGCCAAAGCCGTAATCACCACAATGGAAACAGCAATAACAATCAACAAGAACACCGTCTCGGATAGTCCCAAGAAGCGAGCTTTCGACGGTTTCTGATGAGTCTGCTCGCTAGGTGGTGGCGGCGTAACGAGGGTGTAGTTACCACCAGGAGGAATAATATCAATGCCTGTATAAGACGAGAACGGGAACCTTCGAAGCCAATCTGGTATCGGTCCAGCAAGATCATAATTGTTGGACAAGTCAATGTGCTGCAGACTAGAGAGCACACTCAGATCAGGAATATCACCAGAAAGCGTATTGTTAGCAAGATTTAACGACTGAATCCGCTTAAGACGAGACAACGAACTCGGGATTGTCCCGTTGAACCCGTTGTTTGAGAGATTAACACTAGTGAGATTCTTCCAAACAGAGAAATCCAATGGCAAAGGACCAGACAAGTTGTTATCCTGAAGATAAAGAAAGGCCAAATCTTTCAACTCAACAAAATCCTTAGGAAACTCGCCGGAGATTAGATTGGATCTGAGACTAAGAACTCTGAGAGCTGAGAGTCTGCTTATAGTGTTTGGAGGAATCTGACCATTGAGTCCAACGCCTGGTAATCTAACGGCTATGATTCGAGATCCGTCTTGATTACAAGTAACTCCGGTCCAGATGTTGCAGACTTGAGAAGTCTCGTTCCAGTTGAGTGAACGAGTTGGTTGCATAATGGTAAGAAACTCAAGCAATGCGCGTTTGTCTTCTAATGGATCTGAGTTTGCTCCATAGATAATCAAACACAGAGAGAGACAGAGACTCCATAGATAAATCCTCAAAGCTTCCATTTTTTTGAAAGTGAAAAAAACGAGCTGTTTCTTTTTGTAATCTGGAGCTGGAGAAAAACAACAATCAAAAACCAATTTAGCTCAATTTGATTGTGGTGATGATGATGATGGACATATAAATGGTGAAAATTTGTGAACTTTAATTTAAAATAAAAGGTACCAAAAAAGCGAAAAGATTACAGATTTCTAGAAGACTGCTGATTATAAAAGCAAAAGTGGAATCTTGAAGTTGTTCTATGTGACCACTGGAGATTTTAAAATACAACAGGAGTGGGAGACATAAAAAGTGAGTAACTTTAAGCTTCGAAAATGACGAAGCTTTAATTTAAACTCACATAAACCCTAGAATTTCTGGTAATTAAAATTGTCGAAAAGTAGAACCCTAACTCTACTACGAGATTAAATTTATTAAAAATAAAGAATTGGTAACCTCGCTTTTTTCCAGATCTGAACTTTATTGTCGGCTTAGTTTCTTCTCGAGAATCGAATCAGCTCTGGAGTTTTTTAAGAACACAACTCGAAATTAAGAGGAAGAGAGAACAACTTCTTCAATTACGCAGTGAAGATAATGTGAAGAACCGCCATTGAAGCACTTGTGAAGTTAAGAAGAGCTTGTGATTTTCAAGCAACGGATATAATTTTGTTCTTATTTTTTGGCATATTAAAGTGGGTGAAAGTGACGAGGGAAGATACTGATGCGACTCTATTGTTTCTTTATACGGTTTACAGGTTGGTGACCGGTGAGTCTGTACGTACCCGGTTATTTAATACCGAACCGGGGACCATTGAACTTTTTAATGCCAAATTAAGGCTGTATCTTTCAATTTGTAATCGATCTTCGTTTTACAAAGTTCGATTCGTTCTGAAGTAATGTAAATTAATCGGAACATTAGCTATTTGTTAAACCGGTTAAGTTTTCTGAACCGAGATATACATAACCGGTTGTTTAATTGGTCAACGCTAACAAAAAGAACGATATAGTAATTAATTATGTTAAGAAGGAAATTATTTAACTTACCAAATGTATTAGGCAAATACGTTTTTTTTTGTTTTGTAGTACTTGTCATAATGAAGCTCAAGGCATTTAAAGCATATCGACTTCTACCATTTTAATAAAATTCTTGGTTTCTTTTTGGCATCAATAAATATTCTCTTTTTATAATATTACTATTTCTTCGGTGTATTAAATATTTGACCGACGCAATTATAGAATTTATAGTGCATCATAATAGACCAATAATTTTCAAATCTTTCATGATTATTATGATGATTTTACACCATCTTACCACATTGAGAGGCAATGAGTATAAGGCCATTAAAGCATTTGAATCTATAAAGATTATTTTATACTATAGTTTTGTTCCTATACTTGAAATATGTACCCAAAAAAATTAGCTTATGGTCTCAGAAATGGTTTATTCAAGAATTGTCAACCATGAGAACAAGAAAGCTTTAAATCTACATATACATTTTTGCAGCCATTTTGTGAAATAAATTTTGTAGTTGAGATTTATTTACAATAGCTGCCACTGGATTTTAATGTTTGTTTTGATAATTAAAAATAAAATTTTTGAATTAAATATTTGAAAATCTTCCCGAAATCTCTCTACATTAACTACACGATTAGTTACTAAAATAAAACTTCCAATATATTTAATATCATTGAATTACTACAAAATTATTATTTTTGATATTGTTTTTCTACATGACTATAACAATTCGATTATAATCATCAAACCGCACAAATATTTGATAGCATTTAATTACTACAAAATTACAAAATATTTAAACAATGATTCATAAACATATCATAAATGAGATCAATGAGTTTTTTTTACGGGACAGGTTGGCGGGACGGATTTGATAGGACGTTACTTAATAACAATTGTAAACTATAAAATAAAAATATTTTATAGATAGATATAATTTGTAAACTTTTATATATACTAACTTAAAAAAATAAATTGTCCCCGCGATATACCGCGGGTTAAAATCTAGTATTATTGAAGATTTCATCAAATAAGTACAAACTTCAATATAGTATATAACATTGTCTTCATACACAAGTTAAATCTCGCACAAAACCAGGAGATCTAGTCACTTCCTAAAAATGGGTGACCTTTTCAAATCTCAGGTTTCCTTTTAATATTTCGGATTTTTGATACCGACGAATCACACACACTGTGATGTTCTATAGACTAAAACAAAAAAAATAGCCCACAAGACAAGATAATGAAAGACACAGAGTTTGTGATAACCGGTACCGGGTTTTAGGTGGAAAGAACAAGCGAGAGATGTAATTTCCCGGTCCATTCTTCACCCGGTTTCAAGGTGATGGGTTTCTCAATGGCTGCTCCATCCACACACAACATGTGTCTATACTCATCATCTCCCAAATCCGTCAATGCTCTCGCTTTCTTCTCCCATGGATTCCATACCACTGCAACAAACCGAGAATCTAATACTGTTAAAAACTGGATTCTTGGTAAAAAGGGCGGTTAAGGTTTTCGGTATTTGGATCTTACCGACATCAGGTAGACCTTCTTTCTTGATGAGGAATGTGCGTTTTCTCTCATGGTCGAAAATGGCAACCACGTCTTTAGAATTTAGGTACACTCTATCGATCTCTGATTCAAAGGTTAATGCATCGCCTTGCTCTGTGAACCGCTCTCTATCATGCATATTATCAAGATAGTCAAGAGTTTCCAGCCCTTCAAGTCTAACTTCACTGATAAATACCAAAAGAAAAGAGAATGTATTGAGTTCTACGTTATATTATGTGACAGCAGAGACTAGTAGAGGCTAAATTCGGTGTTTCACCTAATATCGGAAATGGAGAAGTAAGTGTGGTAAGCAATGGAAAAGCTAAAAGGCTTTGAATTGATGTTTCTGACTCGTGATATCAGTGTTAGGTTCCCATCTAATGCCAATGAGACTCTCAGATGAAACTCAAAGCTGAAACAAGAGCAATAGCAATTTAATCATGCTGAAATGAAAAGAATCAGATCATATCGAGGAATCAAAATAAAATCATTTGATCGGGTTTGCAACCTACCTGTAAGGCCAGATCCTCATCGTATCTTCATCAGATGACTTAAGCACCAAATCAACATAGGCTTTTCCAGTTGAGTCAAATGAAGGTAAAGCAGGTGGATTGTTTTCTACAAGCCACATCTTGTTTCTTGCAAACCCGTGTTGCTCAAGTGATCCCCGAGTTCCAAACTTATGAATAAAAAAAATATAAAGAAATGTGATCAAAACCAAGATTATTCATGTCCAATATTACATGTTACTTTTCAAAAGTCTATATACCTGAGGAAAGCATATAGGGATTCCTCCTCGTACCGGATGGGGAGGCTTCAAGTTGGCCTGAAACAAGAGCATGTAGTTCAGTAAATATGATACAAAGTTGCGTAGAATGTTGAAAAAGGCGAGTTCTTTACCTTGGTGCTGTTGAATAACAATTCATCACCCTTGTCAGTCTTCCATGAAAGAACTTGTCCTCCATGTAAACTAATCTGAATCATAAACAAACCGTCAGTTCAATAAGCGAAATGGAAATGCTTATGAATGTGGTCCATGAATCATAAAAGCCAAAGTTTCCATGGCCAACAACATCAAAACTATATCTAAAGCTATCAGATTTGTCTTGTTAAGAGAGTTTAAAGCCACAACTACGAACTAGGCCTTCAACTTTCAAGAATCAGAACCCAAATAACCAGTAGAAACAGAGCAATCAAACACGCTTATAAACACTCTGATACTAAGAACCAAATACACAATTTTCCCCCAAAATAAGACCTTTTGGACCAATTTAAATGTATCAAGAGTTTGGAAGAGGCATAACATCGAACAGTTAGTGGGCATATCTTAAAAGTCAACATCTTATCCTATAATCCTGAATCTTGCATCGAAGAATGATTCTACTTTCGTAAACACAACCAATAACATAGGAGAACCAAAATGAAACAAGAATAAATACAAAAGCTATAACCTTTACAGAGGCGCCTCTAGGATTCTGAAGAAGAATCTGATCCGTTCCATTTCTATCCTTGACCAAGTCAACGGTTGGTCTCTTCTCAGGACCGGTTCCAGATGATGGTTCCATTCAAAAACAGATTCAGAGACTTCGATAATATTTCACCTTGACTTCTCGTGTTTTTAAATCCAGAAAAAATTAGGCGAAGAAATCACAGGAAGAAGAAAACAACTAAACTTTCTTGTGGAAAGATCTCAACAAGAAAGCCAAAGAGATCTCGTGGAAATGAAACCGAAACCTCAACCACCACTTCAACTGCTTGCTTATAAGTCTTTTTCTTACACACCGATAAAGCTGCAACACACAAAACTCTCTAATGTTGCAATAAAAAGAGGATAAAGTAAAAACACGATTAAGACACGATTAAGACAGATCGTGAGGTTGTAATTAAGGTTAACGATTAGAAAAAATTAAGAGATGCCCAGATGAATTTACGTATAATCAAGAACACACAAACTATTTTTGACACGGAAGAGATATTTAAAAAGACACAAGTCAGAAAAATTGGGCAATATGTAGAAAAGTTGCTAAAGATTCAACAGGTTTTAATAAAAGACTGCAAATGGTATTTTAATATGTAATTGTTTACTTGATTAATTCCTCACTCCGTAATCTATCAAGTTGTTAGATAAATATTTTCTGAAATTCATTAGGTTAATATTAAAGACCAAAGTCACCAAACTCTATAACGCCATGAAATAATCCCATAATAAAACTTGCGTTTGGAACTACTAAACCTAAATATCTATTTTCGTCTCAAAAATGATCAAATATTCACTTGACGTTATGAATTTAACCGTAAATATCAAGTTTTGTTTGTCAAAAAACAGTGTCGAATTCTTTTTAATTTATTTTCAGTGGTTAAGTTTTTTTTTCTTCAATCTTATTGGCTGGCTTAATAAAATTGAAAAATGATAAATCTAGTTGCAAAAAAAAAAAAAAAAAAAGAAGAAAAAGCCAAAGAACAAATAAGATGATGGCAGGAGGACAGCTGGTTGTGATGAAAGGTGTGGGGATGGGTTAGATCTTGACATGCCACCATGATTAACGGAATTAACTACCTGTTCATATTTGGAGGGAAAATTAATTAACTACTAAAATTATCGTTAATTACTAATTAAATTCATTTTATAATTTTATTATAAACTTGGTCGCAAGTCTTATTGTAGTCGATAATTGTGTCAACTGTTTCTTTAACCTTTTCGATATATTCAGCAGATGAATAACATGCATACTACTATACTAGTACACATTAAAAGAATAATCACTAAACGAAAAGGTGTTTCAACAGAGAGAATAATCAAACAAAGAAGTCTGCGCAAGCAAATAATCCAAAAGAGACAGCGACTATATATTTAAAGTTATTGAACTTAATAAAAAGAAGATAAGCGTTTCTCAAACATGATTATATAAAACATTCGTATTATTGGTTTATACCATACCGTGTCGGTGTTTTAACTTTCACTCTATACCAAAAAATTAATGTATAAAGTTTACGAGTATAAGAAACCTTTGGTAAATTTATGTAAGACAAGAACAAGATTCATCGGGTAGAGTAAGAAAAGCTTATCAATTTATCATGTCTAAGTGGTCTGGTGGGACTTGTTTCCATGATCTAATAAGTTTAGCCCAAACATTAGTACTTGCATGGCACTTTGTTTCATGATCAAATATAGCTTATTTTCTCAGTTTTTACTAGCTAGTAGTCTTGTAGATGTCCCCTTTTTACGAGTTGTTAAAGGGACGATACCTACTTATGTGTAATGTAGCGTTCTTTTGATCATCACTAATTTGAAAGTGCAGAATCTTATTGATCCAATATGTAGAATAAGAAATGTTCAATTGATATATAAATGATATGAAAACTTGTGGTATTTCCACCTGACCACTATGTTTGGGTTTTCACGAAAACTGAAATTTAATCCGTCATTTTAGGATAAGGAATCAGTTCCATCGAATGTTAAATACTAACAAATTTCGCCAATTTACTTGATAAACAAATGGATTGAGGTCTCTCTATACTTTAAATATAGTCCACACATGTTATTTCCTAAATTTTAGATAGCTAACGATTGATCTATG
Source organism: Arabidopsis thaliana (assembly GCF_000001735.4). NCBI lineage: Eukaryota > Viridiplantae > Streptophyta > Magnoliopsida > Brassicales > Brassicaceae > Arabidopsis > Arabidopsis thaliana. The sequence continues at coordinate 12,360,941 of NC_003075.7, read as the reverse complement.
TTTTTCTTTATAAAATTCTATTGAAACGTGGAAAATTAAGGTATTATCAGATTGTTCTTGTCATTTTATGCCGACCTATGATATCTTTAATTCGTCAATTGCGTCCCTCTGCGACGCCGTTGGTCGTGTTGTTTTATGTAATCATTAGTTTCTTTAATTATATCAAAGGAATGATTCATCGTTCATGCAATAATCTGAATATTTAAAAAGTCAAGTGCACAACAACTGGCGATCAAAATATGTCAATAGACCGGATGGTCCGGATTCATAATCTAACTCTGTTCTTTTCACGTTACAATCTTCTAAACTTCCAGAGAAATTTGCATTTTAGGATTGGAAAACGATTGAATAAGATGGATTTGCTGATAATTCATTTGTAATCATGCAACCCGAACTCCTATTTTGCAATTGAAAAAGAATATAAAAGACACAGAGACATCAAACATGTGTATAATAATATTTTGAAAACGACCACCTTAATTAAATTGGTTTTTTAAAGTTGTTTTTGGTATATCCAAATACCAAATGTATGGAAAAATGAAAAATCCATCAACTTCAAAAATATGTAAAATTTTATTTTGTCAAAGACGCTTTTTATTTGTTTTTGGACTTAGCAAACACACACAAAAAAAATGTGTCAAAGGCCTTGAGGCTTGAACCCTTCGGGTTTCTCGTTTAAATGAGCTGGCCCATACTAACTGTTAACCGTTTATTGACTATCTGTGGCTTTTAGTTAAAGATCATAGCTATAGTTATTTTCGAATTTTGGTCATCTGGTTTATATATTGTGAGAAAGTCCTAGAAGCTAGTTCCTTTTAGAAAAGAGGAGCAATGCTGAATAATAGAATTTGTGTGCTTGGTGACTAGAACGGTCTATATAAAGTATAGGTATGAATGGAATTTCGTTGCAGCTCAGGAGGAGTTGTATTTGTTATCTTAATCCGTTGCAGCGTCTCACGGTGGGAAGATTGTGTGTGACAACCTACTTGATGGGCACTTGGATGTTTCATACTGTATGAAGCTTCCAGAGGTAAGAAAACTATTTTAAAAGCCCATTTCAGAGTCTCACAAGTCACAAACAATAAAGGAATAATGTATCATATATATATAGCCCTGGCGTAATAGTAGATAGATAGTTCGCTTATGGACTCATTTAGTAAACAGAGTTTTGGATTCAAAGCTTCCCAGCTAGGACTAAAGTAAAAGCTTTTTCTATACTATATTAAGTGATGACTACATATTTTTATAAGGAGTAATTTTCAAGTTTGAACCAAGTAAGACCCAACCATTTATCTAAGAGACCCTTTCGAACCCGGATTCGAGCTCTGGTAAAGTTCTGGTTACAGCTGCAGATGGCATTTTACTTCCACCAAACCATCTGCTCTCAAACACTTCACCATCATTAGCGTCTCTCTCCATCATCACTTGAATCTTCTTCGCTCTTGAAACCCTTATCCCCATTGTACACAAAAACCCTAATAAACCGAATCCTAATACAAATCCCACGATCCACAACCACCACCAGGTGGACCACGACTCAACATTCTTCTTATCGTTCTCCAAAGGCTCGATCACCGAATAATCCCCATGGCTCGAACCATAACACACACCCGGGATAACCATTCGGCTTATATGAGTCGCTTCCTCATCTTTGGTCTGTGCCTTGAAACTCACGCATCTTACCCTAGACAGCATTTCCTCATCCCTCTCTTTAGGTAGATCCCTAAACGAAACCTCTACAGGATTCTTCATCTTTAGAATTATTTCTTTAACATTGTCTTGATCCGACACATCCAATACCTTAAACCCTAAGACAGAAGTGATTAACCGGTAACCAGGTACGGTATACCAATGGTTAGACCAATTCCCTAGATTTTGGTATACTATAACGACTCTCCTAGCAGGAGGAACCGAAACTGACCTTTCCGGAATAAGCACGTTGCTGAACTTGGCCCCGGAGTTCCAAAGACTCTTCCCGGTGAGACGGACGACAGAGACTTCGATGCCGGAGAGATTTTCCGGTAAGATAGCTCGGTATAGTGCACCGGTATGATGTTGAGTGGTTAACGTCTTGAGGGCGAAATTCTCTAAGGATTGAGACAAGGAATGTGGTAAAGTGACATTAAGGATTGATGTTGTGGAGTTCAAGTGGATAAGAGAGGATTGTAATGTAGAAGAAAACAAACTGGTATGTAGTAAGAACACAACACAGCAAGTGAGAGACTTTGAGTTCATGTTTCTCTTTAGTGTTTTTTTTTTCTGTCTTTGGGAAAATGTTCGTTAGAGTTCGAGGTTGTGTAAAGAAGTGAAAAAGGCAAGTAAATGTAGGACCATAAGTAAATAGATGATGATGCATGTATTATATATTATAACTCGATTAAATGAATCTAGTGTCGTTAAGGATTAGAATCTTCTAACATATCGAAATTAGATATTAATATTATAGTTTTGCTTTCTTTGATTTATAAACTAATTACGTACTATAAGACGTTATAGACAAGTTTTGTTTTCGAATGAAATTGGGATAAAATGAAAAAAAAGAAGCAAATTTATAATTGAAACTTTTAATTTTGAAAAGTAGAGATAATTATTTAGGGAAGGGAAGAAAGAGCGCAATCAGCGGCATGAACTCGTTACTCAAAAGTCAAAAAGAGAAAAAAGAGTCAACTCTTTAGTGTTTTTTTCTATGCATGCGTTGCTTTCTCATCATTTTATCTCTATAAATCCTAAAACATAAACTTAAAAGGATTGGATAAATTTTCATTACAGCAGTTTACATATTATAAGAGTTCAATTTAGCACTTTTAGACTTGACAAGAAAATAATAGTAATCAACATTGAATTGGATTTGAATTTGTCTAAGGCACTGTGAGTATTAAAGCTGATTATATTATCATTAACAAAAAAAATCTCATAAAACTAAGTTTTAGTTGCCAAAACAAATGTACACAGACCAAAATATTGAGCCCACAAGTGAAAATAAATGGAGCATATATCCAACTCTATATTAATGGGCCTAAACTGGCCCAATATATGAATTTGATTTTATTTTTTGATGATTATTTAGTGACTTTAGTCGTTTATACTGAAAAACTTAATTCCTTGCCTTTCCTATAATCCTTGACGCCAATACTGAAAAGGAAATTATAAATTTTGATTTGGAAAATTTTCAAGAAAGTAAGACTAATTATGAATTTTTGTAATGAAATTGAATATTTGAGAAGAAAGAATTGTATAACAAGTGATGAACTCACTAATGCTACATTTTTTCTTCCTGAAAGTAGATTGGAGGTTGGTGAGTGTATAAATGTAAGAAAGTAGAAATATAAAAAAATTAACTGAATGGTCATATCAAATGATGTGGAAAACTGAGGATTCACTCTTTTGGAATAAAATAATCAAACAAAATAAAATAAAAAACAGGTAAGAGAGAGAGTCTCTGCTTAGCCATGAGTTGTGTGTTTCCATTTCACCACAACAAAAAGGTACTCACCTTCTATACCCAAATTGAAACCACCCTTCGATTATTCCTTTGTAATTATTTTTAAAATGCAACATATTGTGTTGTAGGTCTTGCTTTTTTAGTTGTCTTTCTTTATTTATTGTAGATCTTGCAAAATTTGGTTAGAGAGAACTCGATTAACGATATTTAATCACAAATTCACAAAATCTATCGAGTTGAAGCAGAATTTTAAGTTCTGGACAGCAGTAACATATTGAACCATGCTTAATATACAACAAACATTTTACACCAAATAAAACTATTTATTTAGTATGTAAATATTCTGAGAATTCAACAAACATGTTCATATTATATCTTAAGTAAATATGGTGAACCTAAAGAGAATAAATATTTTTCTAGACAAAACGAAAACAAAATAGTTTTAGCAGAAGAAATCTTTGTTATCATGAATGAAAGATCGAGTGGAACTTTATAATGTTAGTTATTTTTTTGTTATTTAAATTCCCTTTATAACAAACCAACCTTGATAAAAAAATAAAATAAAATTATTCATTTACCATTGAACTATCATATGATGTCAGTAAGCTTTATAAACTTAGAAATTTTCAATTTTTTCAGGAAACAGAAAAAAAATCAGTGACACAGCTGATATGATGATGGGAAGACTACAAGAAGACTGAAGCAAGTTAACAAGAGACCCATGGAATCTCTGCAGTTTTGTTTCCCACTTCTGTTTTTTTCTTCCATGCTCCACTTTTTCTATCAATATCTCTTTGTTTTATATGTAAAATTCAATTTAAAACACACACACATATATTATTTATATTTGAAGGATAGAAAATTAGCAGATACTGAATAAAATTGCATAAGATTTAATTAAGACAGCTGTAGAAGGACAGAGTCAAATCATGGGACAACCCTATATGTCCAATAAAGGTATTGGAATCCTTTGTATCACCTCTATTTACCTTACAAATTTCATAATTATAACTCCATAATTAGAAAAAAGAAATTTAATTAGATTGACCAAAATATAAAAGAGAGTTAATTAGATATATCGCTATGATTTGCAAATAACATCATGTTTTACGCTAATATCTTATTATAGCACCAAATTATTTATATTCTTACAAATACAAAATTCATAATCATTTTTCTAACGATCACTACTGATTTGATTAAATATGAGAATCACTATTAGTAAAATTTTAAAGACATCATGTTTTATAACAATAAAAAGAAGATAAAAAAAAAAGATAAAAGACTTCAATATACAATAATTTGTTTTGTCAATAACATACAATAGAAATTTTATGAATTCAGGTGATGACACACCAATGACAAGTAACACCAATAGTTAAATCACAAATCCTCAAGATTACCATTTTGATTATAAGTGGTAATCTTGTGATTGTAAAAGAACAGAATTTTAAAGTCGATACTATAATACTTAACTATTTTGAATTTTAGAGAGCGCACCAAAGAATAGACGACATGTTTGATTGCTTATATCTGTCGTATGTTTTCTTATATCACCAAATTATTGCTGTCTCCATATGCTACTAGTTTTTATGATTATGTGTCCTTTTTTTATATTGGTAATCGTTTAGGCAACAAATGACCATGCCGTTCCGGAGAAAAGGTGCTTAATTACCTCATTATCAAAATGCATGATTCTACAACTGTTTAAACCAATTTCCCAAATCATCCAAAACAACTGTTACACCAATTGCAACTGTTTGATGAACAGTTGGTTTCTAACCACGTTCGTAAACCATAGTAACATTGTAAATAAATTAAAAAGTTGAATGAGAAAAAAATCGTACTACAAGAAATGATGGATGGAGAAGAAAGAGTGGTATGAGACTAGATGTGCCGATGGACAGATCAGAAAAAAGGTTTGATTAGACTAAAACATTTTATCTTCTTAAAGTTGTGACACAGGTTTATTTTTTTTGCAAGTAATATCCTTTATTACTATTATTTTCACTTTTGGTCTCCACCGAGAATCGGATGTGATGATATTCCCCCTCTTTTTATGAGAAAATTATAATTTATATATTTTAATAATAATTCGTAATTACGTCTGTAGTGTAGTGGCCATACAGGTTGGGTCAAGTATGTTCCATTCGTAATTAAGTCACGTGAATAGAGTATTAGAGTTGTTTAGTGATGGTATTGACGTCTTTTTTTAGATGTATAGTTCTAAAAAAAAAATTTGGTTGGCTACAACAATTTGGTATATCATAGATGATTTAGTCTTGGTTTGGTCTCTTTCGTTTTATGGGTTTTGTACGAAAATAAAATCATATGTACTTCAGTTTGGTTACAATGATGTCTATTATACCTCTTTAAGAAATGTTTGGATATTTTTATTTTTATTTCATTTTAAAAGATCGGTTATTGCATGTGCACAAACCTATAACTAGAGTTAAAACCTCTAAAAACACGCCTTTATGGGGTATAATCAAAAGCAAATGAGTTTACCTAAATATGTCTCTTCCACAAAAAAACTCTAAAAGTGTGTGTCTATTGTCTATAGATTCAATATTAAGCATATTTTATATCGATGCTTAATGACATCGACACACTTAGTAGTTCCTAAAACGAATAAAAGATCTTTTTGGCAGAACAGACTATTACACCAAACTATACATATATTGCTAAGCACTTATGCGTATGTGAATAATCAGGCATTAACCAATAGCAGCCCGAGTCATGATGAGTCTCTTTAGACTTCTTATTCACTCGCGATTAAGTTAGCATTCAACATCCTCACTCATATGCTCGATAAACCCCGATCTTCACTGAATCTTGTATGCCCAAAACGTTCGCCCCATTGGACGAGCAAAACCCTAGCAGCCCTACGTCGACATCATTCCGCTTATTCCACCAAAGAACGCTGCTCGTGGGTCCTTCGTTTCTTAGGCGTTGTAAATAGTCTCCAGGAGAATTAGCCTTTTTTCTTTTTTAATTTGGCTGCATAAAACAAAAAATCAAAGATAAATTAAAGAACTTTCAGATTCCTTTATTCACTTTGTAAAGAATCTAGAGTTTGTTTCTTTCCAATATTAAGCCATTGTACTTGATGTTTAGGGATATTGGAAGGGCCAACTCATATGCTTAGATTAATTACAAACATTAGAAGATAATGCTGACCAAAAACTATCATTAGAAAAAAAAAAAGTAACAGATAGGTTTTGTGTTTAAATAACATTGCCTTTTAAAGACAAGATATGATGTAGCCAAAACAAAAGGGAAAAAAAAAACGAAGAAATTTTGATATAAACAACAAAATTATTGCGGGTTCAAACATAATAAAGAGAAACATGTTATAAAGAAGAAGTGAAATGTGACAGAAAATATAGACCGACATCGACCTGAAGATATCAATGTAACATGTGAACGTAGGAAAAATAGTTCGTAATTAAAGTTATGAATATAAATCTTGTTATATCTTATGTGACTATGGTAACATGATTTCAAATATTTGTAACATTAGCAATCAGTAATTGGTTAGAAATTATATATTTATAAATCTTACAGCAAATTTTGAATAATTAATCAAGTCAATAAACGAATGAATTTTGCAACAAAAGATAAAATCTGTCATTTCAACTTCCAAAGGCCAGAAAAGCAGAAACCGAAGCACTTTCAAATGTGATATATATGTAAATACCAAAAATATAAAAATAACTAAAGAATGTCATTGAAGAGAGAGGAGCATAATTGGGAAGTGTAAAATAAATGAAAATTATGGGAACTTGTTGCTGCAGTATTAACTCTTCATGCCCCAAGAGCAAACAAAGCTCATGAGTTTGTCGCCAAGCTTTATTCCTTCCTTTTTAAAACAAATATTTGTAATTACGCTAAACCCTAGCCATCTAAAATAATAGACAAAACCCTACTTGTAAATTGTTGAAACCGCCAATTCCCAGAGAATAAAAAGAGAGAGATTCAAAGAAAAAGCAAGGAACACTTATAAGGGTAAATTTAGTCTGCGATTTTAGAAAATGATAGTGGCTTACAAAAATGAAAACCTAGTTTACTCGCTAGGGTTCATCAAATCAAATATAGTTAACCTAGAAAGATGAAAAATTAAATGGAGAAAATGATTGCATTCGCTAATCTAAAGAGATATGAAGAAAGTAAGTCATACCAGATTTGAATATCCACAACTGGTCATATTCTTCTTCACCTATCCATGGCGATGCCTTAAATAAAGATAAACCCAAAATGTTAATTTTACCAGAACTATATATACGAAGGCAGCATATATGTCACTTAGTGGATCAAGCATGTTTTTGTGCAGGAAAGATTAATCAAGAAAATTGGAATACAAAAGAGAGAGGGAGCTCCCTTCAGTCCAATCAAAGAGAATCAATGATCCAATTTGTCTACCGCATCATTCATTCATTTAACGAGTCTAGTTTGAATTTTGGCGACTCGGTATTTGGATGAATGAGTCGGAAGCTAATTGAATCATATCACGACCTGTGAATGGACTCAAGGAAGCTCTCTCTACATATATATTCCTAAAACATCAATTCAAAACAGCGAGTATTAAGTGTATGAACATGTGTAATATGCGTCCGAGCGTGTGTTTGTACATCTACTCCATATTTGCATGGATCTATAACCTAGCAAGCGAAAAACCATGATTTAGAAGAATATGCAACAAAATTTGAAAGAAAACAAAGAAACCCTAGATCTCATCTAAAAGCTAAAGTGATTCTAAATGGATCTATGACAACAATAATATATTCGTATGTATGTATATGAAGAGATAGAGCGTTTGGAACATCAGAAGATTGATGAAAAACTAGAGATGGGAAAAGAAGATGATGGTATGTATGTATATTCATGTATTGTATGGAGAGAATAGATGAGAGAGAGAGAGTTTGAACAAAACAAGATTTGATGGAGAAAGAGAGAGAGGGAGAGAGGCGTAGAAAAGGGATGGTAGATGCGAGGAAATACACTGCGGATACAAGTATGCAAAAGTAGTGATGGGTTTTTATAAGCTTCAAATTTAGAACTTTTGGGGTAAATTTTGTAGAAAAAATCCCTTTATATTTTTCTTTACTTCATTGGAACGTGGACTTGGACACAAACTAAGATAATGTTGGAAACTGTCAATTATTTAATGCGTAGAAGCTTAGACCGGGTAGTTCCCTTTTCTCATCTACACACTTTTATTCCTTTATTATTACTCTAGTTTTTTGCTTTTACTACTAGTCTATATTCTTTTATTCTTCTTTTGCCCAATAACTACATTTTCTACGTTTTCTATATGAGAAGAAAAAACTACATAATTTTTGATGTTGCATTCTCGTTAGCATATTAAAACCATTGTTATAACAGTCAATAAAAAGTCTTACTTAACATTTTCAATTAAAAACCTGATAAAGACCAACTAATGACAAAGAGCCGTGAACATATATAATGTCAAGAGGCCGGTCAACTAGCACTGCCTTAGCTCTGATGAGTGAAGATGGTAGACGAGCCTAACAATCTGCGAAGACCGAACTTACCATTGAGCAACGCCATCAAGATTAACGATCAAATTCACATACCGGGTATATATGATCCTTGCACTCCAAATCCTGGACGTTCTAACTGTAACACCGTCAACATTCATCACAGTTCATCAAAATCTCTATCGTTCTTCATCATCACCCTCCACTCCATTTCTTCATCATTTAGTCCATCTTGGATGATGGCCCATCACCCATCATGGATCCATTTCCATTTTCAGGAAGTCCTACCTCATTTCCAACAAACATAATGCTTAATTTTGTTCACAAAGATATTTTCTTAAGCAACTTTTCCAAAATAGCCACAAAGTGATATTGCAAAACAACCGACGGTTCTTGTTCGAATATTTCCAATCTTCTTGATGAAACAAAATCCAATGGGCTCCTTTGTTCTCAATTTTATTACAACACACAAAAGTCCTAAGCGACTTTCTGTAGAAATGAATACAATGCTTCAAGACACAATTTCAAAATCAATAGCAACAGACGAGTCTGGATTCCACAAAACAATATAAAGAAAGGAATGAACGTATCCACTGAAAATATCACACCATTTTACAGTTGATGGTTTCCTTGAGATATTATACTCAGTTGTTCACTGTGGTCACATTTTTCAGAAGCATATCCACAACATCTTTGGAAATTCTCGTAGCTTCGTTCTTCAATTGCTCGATTTTGGCATCAGTCTCTTGCTCAAGCCTCTTCACGTTTGCACCTGAATCTCCACTTGTCTGTTTTTACATTCAAGATTTCTCATCAATATAACAAGTGTTTGAAAGAACCAAGATGTAATAAAAGAACCACATTTTCAGTGGCTTATAAACCAGTTTATCAACATTACCGCTTCGAGTTTCCTCTGGAACCCCTGCTCTGTACTGGTTTTGTGCTCAGCAACCTCTGTTTCAGCTTCTTCCTTGGCTTGCTTCAGTCTAGTCATTTTTGCTGAAAATCAAAACACATACAGATTCTCAATCACAAGTTGTAATTCTGCAACTCATTTAGTGCCCAACTGTTAAATTTCCATGATGAGTACAAAGTTACAATCAAATGCTATATTCAACCAAAGGCTTTATGTCATCACTCTTATCATGATCCTAAGACTATATCATCAGATAAACGCATCCACAGTACATGAAGAACTCTGGCATTAAATCAAGACATACGCGTAGAAACCGAAAGAGTTATAAGAACACTGAACGATGAGTAAACCAATCAAATGAAAAACTTTTAAGCAATTCTAGAGTCTCAGATTCAAGGTATCAGAGAATAAGCATAGAACTTGTAAATACCGGTCCTAGCGGCATTGACAATTTGCTGAGCTTCACGTTCAGCAGCAAGCAGTTGCTGGATCCCTGCAGATTCCATAATTTCTTGAAAAGACCTTAAAAAATCTGTTTGTCAAAAACAACACAAATCTTCATATAATTTTTATCTATGAATTTGCATAAACAACGTGAGAAACCAAACCACAGAATCCAAAAAATGACAACTTCAACAACATTGTTTAAACAAACACATGAATCTAAAACGGTGATCGGGTCAGGCATAAGATACGATCCCCTTTGTTTCATAGTAAAGTCAGTAAATTTCAATCAGATCAAATCAAAAATCCACAATTTGTTCCATGAGTCAAACAAGATCTGTTCAGCCCAGTAACCAAATTCTAGAACAAAGAAGGATAATTTCGATCCAACATTGGATCAAATAAGATCTAGAATCCAAAAGGTACAATCTTTTTGAGAAATCTAGGAGAAACAAAGAGAAGAAATTCACCTTCTTCGCCACGAAAATGGACAGAGAGACAGAGAAGACCGGAGAAAAACTTAAAAATTATTGAATACAGAAGAATGAATAGAGAGATCAAGAAGATTGATGAATTCGAATAAAATTATGGGCCTAATGAAACCCATTATTCTCTAAACAGATCAGGCCCATTAATATAGGAATGGTCCATTCCAAATTTCCAACAACAAAAAATAAAGCAATGAACGGTGGAGTAAGCACTAAGCAATTTGCATGTCTATGCATTTTCATTTCGTTACGTGTTTCCTTCTCCGTAATAATCCTTGCAAAGTAAATAATCCAAAAAACTAAACATCTTTCTCTGTCTACTTATCTCTCAGAGAGGCAGACAAAAGGACAAAAGTGAAAAATCAAACTGAAAACTGTTTCTGTTGCATATAATAATGTATGAAAACAACAATGTGAAACTTTATCGATAGTCATTGAAAATACTCAGTGATGTTCTTGGGGTTTTGCTCTGTTTCAATGGGGATAGTCATAGCCTCATAGCCTCATCTTTCTTTGCAAATTTTGTTGCGTTCACTGTAGTTTTTGCCATTACACGAAGAAACAAAATTTCTCTAAATTTACCTTTTCTTTTCTCCTCCTCTCTATCTTTAAAAAAAAAAACTTTTTTCTTTTCTTAATTTCTACTGAATAGTACTGATTGCTCTAGTAATAAACACCAATCACACCTCTAATCTAATTTATGTGATTATCTGATAGTATAGTAAAAGCATAGCATCAAGGTGAGGTAAGAATGGGGTTCTTACGTGGCCCCAGCTGATATACAAAAGAATTATTGTATAAAACTACGTCAGGCATGATTAACTAACATATGATTGGGGCAAAAGTCTATGCATCTATGATCACCACAATCCACATATATATATAATATATCTATGTTTTATCGATAAGATCTATTTGGTATGATTAGTTTGACATAGAAGTAGCGCAATACTAATTCTTACCACTTTTGTAATTAGTAATCACATTAAAAGTACATTGTCTAGCGGTAGGATTACCAACAGTACACATTATATAAACTGTCTGTTTAATCAAATTGTATGATTTTTGTGCTTTTTTTTTTTCTTATTCAAATTTATCGTTTAACGTACATAAATATTAACATCGGTATCATTACCAAATTCAGTTGCTGTTGTTATTATCCTATCCAAACCTAATTGTGATCATGTTTTAACATTAAAAAAAGAAAAAAAAAAATCGGCTAAAGATGTATCATCAACTTATATTGGTTGACTCTCCGATGAAAGCGATTTATATGACCAAGTGTATATGAAAGATGATGTTTAAAGAATCTAATGAACGTTTTGTATGGCCGAAACGTTACACATACACGTGTCACCGGTATCTTAGTTCCTCCCACGTGTCCGGAACTCCAAAACCACTATGTTATTTTTTTTGTATTTTTTGCCGTCTCGTAATGTTTTGATTAAATAATATTTGTTTCGGATTCCAATTAGAAAATCACTCTTTTAGTTATCTAAACTTTGGGTGGTTTACCATTTCAACATGACAGATATACGTAACAGGTGTGCACACTATACACAACCAAAGCGTTAGATAAAGAGTATAGTACCACGATTTATATTTACGATAATATATACTTTTGTACATTTAGACAAATTGCAATGATAATTTTGTCTATATATCATAAATTCAAACATCTAAACAGACTTAATCGCTTGCTGAATGCTGATCGCGAACGCTAACATATCATATGAGTCATATCCCAAACTTGTGGATATACTAATGGTTTATGTTAATGTAACTGTATGTTAAAACATTAATCAGCAATGTATGATTTTATAAGAGATTCGAAAAGAATCTGACAATAGTTTGTGTGTCATTATAATTATTTCCGTTCAAAGAACTAAATTTTGTAAGTGGTCCAATAATCAAAAAACATTTTTTATATGTTCAATCAACCGAGCATTGACATTAACTTAGTAAACGATAATACACTGAATTTGTAATCTGACTTTACAAGTATGATTGATGATTTTTTAATTATCGATGAACATTTCAAATATATTATTATTATGTTGGGAGAAAGAATGGTTTTGTTGTTTTGAAACATAAATGCTTTTATTTCAAACTAATATCATATTCCCTGTTTAGTTAGGTTACTAATTCATATAGATTTTTTTTTTTAACTTTTGGATTAATTTTTGACAAAGGTCTGGATACAACTCAGTTATAAAGATTGAATGGAAGTCTAACTTTATGGCACGTGTATATAACGAATATAGTGATATCATATACTGTATATGAGTCATATGACAACTTCATAATGTAAAATTATCCAAATTGACTATACACAATTATTCAATCGCTAAAGAAAAGAACATTGAAAAATTTAATATATAATTTAAATGTATTACTACTCTAAACTCTGCATTGAAAAATTTTAGAACGTAATTTAGTATATAAAATAAATGTATTACTATTCTAAGATAATTAGTTAATTAGTTTTGAGATGTAAAGTTTCGTCAAGTGTCAACGAGCTTCATAGATTTTGCGCTGTATATTATTATGTCTAGCTTAAAAATTTGCTGTATATTATTATGTCTAGCTTAAAAATTTACTGTTTGGGAAAAATATGAAAGTCTCCTCTACCTGAGTTTGTTTTAACCTTCTTTTTAAAATTATCAAATCCAAACATGTGAAATTTTTTGGTTCAGTCAGGTACCCAATGATTCATTTTTAACAATTAGAAGTTGGAATATATTTGACTTAAATTTCTCTAGTTAAAACATGTGATCTGTCATATTAATTGCACTGTTGAATGTTAATCGAATTTGGATATGTATTCACTCTTTGTTATCCCATATGGCGGGTTGAATCACCTGTCAAACTAATATTTTCAATCTAATGTCTTATTCATTCCTTTGTACAACTGAGACCTTAATTCCATTTTACTTAATTTATATAGGGATACGTGTATATAGAAAAGGTGGATCGGTGTTTTATTTCAAGAGTTTTAGTCATACAGATATACTTTTTGTGCATATACGAGATATATGGTTGTATTTCTGTGTTTAAGAGCAAGCAAAATTCGATCAAGAAGCTTAATTTGGTCAACCTTACGTTACTAGAAAGGTATGTGATGGTGGCGAACCGACGATAACCGATAAGAGAGAGAGAGAGATAATATACATTTGAGGTCTATTTTACGAAAGAGTCTAATTTGACTGTTTATTTGCTTTCTTCTTTTTTGGTGGCCTGAAATATGAATACCAAGATAGAAAAAAAGACTAATTTTGGCTTATCCTACAAGTGGCAACTGGCAAGTATACAAATAAGACTTGTATTTTTATCTGAACATACTGTCAAATTTCTATGTCATCTCATATACTAATGTTATATAATTATATGTTATACACATAATATTAGTTAAAAATAGAAGTCTTAAAAATAAATTTCGTTATACTCATCATATCAACTAATTATCGATTCTATGAATATGTTGGGTTAAATTTTGATGGTAGGAGAGAAGACGAATATCAGATGTTGACATGTGAACGAATCGACGTCAATGAGAACATGCATACGATGAAATGAGTGTGTAAATCCAATATTTGATAAGTGAATAAGAATTATGTGATTAATGGGAATTGGAATCAAGGAGCTCAAATTAGAACTATCAAGACTAGTTGTTTGACCATACCAAAATATGGTAAAATAAGACTAATAGTATGTGAAATCTTAGATCTTGTGGCCTAAAGGAATTACTAGTGATAGTGAAACTACATTATTGCTTGAGCTAATAAACCAATATAATTTAAAACAATGTACCACTCACATATCCCATACCGAAAACAAGTAGATAATTAGATATTTATATATTACTAGTTTCCAAATACCGTCCAAATTGGGAAGCATTTCTCACCAATTTCTTAAAGAAATCAGTTTGCTAGTTGCCAACCCTAGCCTCAAGAATCAAGATAATGTTTACTTGTTTTATTTATATTAGAAAAAAAAAACAGAAGAAGAAATCATTCCCGCGCAAATAAGGACATTATTGGTATTTCGTTGACTTGCAGCCTATAAAAAGACCCCTAGTAACGGCCTGATACTGCATCCGCTTCTTACTCAAACACTTTATCCTCAACCTCAAGTCTCTCTTTAAAACCCAAAAATATTCCAACTTCACGAACATAAATCATCAACTACATTAAATCAATCGATTTAGATCGGATAATCATCTCCGTCCCGATATAATCTGCGTTTTCAGATATTAATCCGTGAGTATCGCCTCTTTACCTATCGAAATCTCGTGTATTGATCTGATCTGTTTGGTTTCAAGGAAAAAATAACGTAATCAAGAAAATTATTGACTAATGACTAATCATAATTTTGTTTTTGTTAAAGGCCTGATCATAGTTTTACTCTGTAATTAATGTATCATGATAATGTTTGATAAATGAATCAAAAGTCTTAAATCGCTTCACGTGCTATTTTAACTTACCACAATGACTAATTCTCGTGGCATATTCATCATTTGTCAGATCTTTAAAGCATGGGAACAAACGGTACAACATGTCCAGGACCAATGAAAGCAACCTCTAATGGAGTCTTTCAAGGAGAGAATCCTCTGGAACACGCGTTGCCTCTTCTCATACTCCAGATCTGTATCGTTCTTCTTCTCACTCGTCTTCTTGCTTTTCTCCTCCGTCCTCTCCGGCAGCCACGTGTCATCGCCGAGATTGTCGTACGTTTCTTTACTTCTTTATGATTTATCTTTTTTTTTTTGGGTCAAAGTTTATTATTAAAAATCTTATTTATCCATTTTTGGGGTCTAATTAAAAGTCAAAGATAGTACTAGTTTCATCAATAATTAGATAAGGTGACGAATTTTTTGGAAATTTACATTACAAGTTAAAACTAGTAGCCCCAATCATACATACACTTGATGAATTAGTCTTCGGGCTTATATATGACGTATATATCGTAGGAACTTTCGTGGGAATATTCTTTTTCCTTCCACAAAATTCGCTGACACGTTAAGCTTTGAGATATCTTATAATATCCGTTTATGCTTCCACGTTCCTATGAATCTTGTGGGAATTGATAAATTTCAACATTTTGAACAGATAAGATAGTCAGTCACGGATCATGAATTCATAATTACTTTCCTTGTTAAATGTTTAGTCAAATAATACACTTTAAAACACATATCATTGATTATTACAATTTTTTTTTTGGAATTATAATGTCTTAAGTTTGAGTTTTATATTGTGGTTTTAGGGTGGAATATTACTTGGACCATCAGCACTTGGGAAAAGCACTAAGTTTATCAACACAGTTTTCCCACCAAAGAGTCTAACGGTTTTAGACACACTTGCAAACTTAGGACTCATCTTCTTCCTCTTCCTCGTTGGTCTCGAGCTCGATCCCAAATCTCTTAAGCGAACCGGAAAGAGAGCTCTCTCTATCGCTCTCGCCGGAATCACTCTTCCTTTCGTATTAGGCATTGGAACTTCTTTTGCTCTCCGCAGTTCCATAGCTGATGGAGCCAGCAAAGCTCCTTTCCTTGTCTTCATGGGTGTTGCTCTCTCCATCACAGCGTTTCCCGTCTTGGCCCGAATACTCGCTGAGATTAAGCTTCTAACCACTGATATCGGAAAGATTGCTTTGTCCGCTGCTGCGGTCAATGACGTGGCTGCTTGGATTCTCCTTGCTCTCGCGGTGGCTCTTTCTGGAGAGGGGAGCTCTCCGCTTACTTCTCTTTGGGTGTTTCTCTCGGGTTGCGGTTTTGTCTTGTTCTGTATCTTTGTTGTGCAACCAGGGATTAAGTTGATTGCTAAACGTTGCCCTGAAGGAGAACCGGTAAATGAACTTTACGTGTGTTGCACGTTAGGTATTGTTCTTGCAGCTAGCTTCGTCACAGACTTTATTGGGATTCATGCGCTGTTTGGTGCTTTTGTGATCGGGGTTATTTTCCCTAAAGAAGGCAATTTCGCGAATGCTTTAGTTGAGAAAGTTGAGGATCTCGTGTCAGGTCTTTTCTTGCCGCTCTACTTCGTCTCAAGTGGTTTAAAGACCAATGTTGCGACGATCCAAGGAGCTCAGTCTTGGGGACTCTTGGTTTTGGTTATATTTAATGCTTGTTTCGGTAAAATCATCGGTACAGTCCTAGTTTCCCTTTACTGCAAAGTTCCGCTTGACCAGTCTTTAGCGCTTGGTTTCTTGATGAACACGAAAGGTCTTGTTGAGCTCATCGTCCTCAACATTGGTAAAGACAGAGGGGTAAGTCCATTAACTTCCAAACTAAAACTCATGTTGTATAAAAATATTTGCATATTTACTTAATTTCTTGATGTGTTGTCACAGGTTCTGAATGATCAAATTTTCGCTATAATGGTTCTAATGGCGATATTCACCACATTCATGACGACTCCTCTAGTTCTGGCAGTGTACAAACCGGGTAAATCCTTAACCAAAGCTGATTATAAGAACCGAACGGTGGAGGAGACGAACCGTTCAAACAAACCGCTCTGCCTCATGTTCTGTTTCCAGAGCATAATGAACATCCCCACGATCGTCAACCTCATAGAAGCATCCCGAGGCATAAACCGTAAAGAAAATCTATCAGTCTACGCGATGCATCTTATGGAGCTTTCAGAGAGATCATCGGCTATACTCATGGCACACAAGGTCAGGAGAAACGGTCTTCCCTTCTGGAACAAAGACAAATCTGAGAACAATAGTTCTTCTTCCGACATGGTTGTGGTCGCATTCGAGGCTTTCCGAAGACTCAGCCGTGTCTCAGTGCGTCCCATGACAGCGATCTCACCGATGGCGACTATACATGAGGATATTTGCCAAAGCGCGGAACGCAAAAAAACCGCTATGGTGATTCTTCCGTTTCATAAGCACGTTAGGCTGGACAGAACATGGGAGACGACTAGGAATGACTACCGTTGGATTAACAAGAAGGTTATGGAGGAATCTCCATGTTCTGTTGCGATTTTGGTTGATCGTGGACTTGGTGGTACGACACGTGTCGCGTCTAGTGATTTCTCGTTGACTATAACAGTTTTGTTTTTTGGAGGGAATGATGATCGTGAGGCGTTAGCGTTTGCGGTGCGAATGGCTGAACATCCCGGGATAAGCTTAACCGTTGTTCGGTTTATCCCTAGCGATGAATTCAAACCGGAAAACGTGAGGATCGAGATAACCGAAGATCAGCTCTGTTCAGGGGCAACTAGATTGATTGATATTGAAGCTATAACCGAACTTAAAGCAAAGATTAAAGAAAAAGAAAGTTCTCGTTCTAATTCGGATTCTGAATCTCATATCATTTACGAAGAGAAAATCGTGAAATGTTACGAGGAAGTTATCGAAGTTATTAAAGAGTATTCTAAAAGCAACCTTTTCTTGGTGGGGAAGTCACCGGAAGGTTCTGTAGCGTCAGGGATAAACGTAAGAAGCGACACGCCTGAGCTTGGACCGATCGGGAATTTGTTAACGGAAAGCGAAAGTGTTTCGACGGTGGCATCAGTGTTGGTGGTGCAACAGTATATAGCAAGCCGTCCGGTCGGAATTTCGAAGAACGTCACGACTGAAGAGTCGCTGGTTGAGGATTCTGAGAGTCCTTAGTGAATTTTCTATTTGGGATTCCAAGACTCGAAAGGTCAAAAGATTGGCTTGTATAATAACATGTGTTTCATATTGTAAATAATAATTGCGAATAAATGATTTCTATATGCTAAGGTCTCCGTGACATTTTCTTCTTTTAATTTACATGACCAACTAATTATATACATCAATTGAACTACCAACGGTTTGACAAAAAAATAACTACCTACGGTGAATAAAATAAAATGTTATACATCTTGATTTTATATAATAACTACCAACGGTGAATAATATAGTATAGTTTTTTCACAGTTTTCTGTTTTGTCTTCAAATTAGTTTTCAAAATAGAAATTAATTTGGTTTACAAAATTACCGAACTTCCATGGAATTTAATTGACGACTTTATCGAATGTTTTGTAGTTAATGACTATTTTGGGAGACTTCTAAAAAAAAAAACGATGCTGGCTTAAATTTGTTTGTTTATGCATATATGCGTTGTGATGATTTATGTGTTTCATCACTTTTTCTGTCGACATATGGACTATTATATGTTTTAGTTTCAAATTTGATGTTAATGACTGCTGAAACTGTTGCATGGATTGTTTTATAGAGTTGCTTCTAAATGAAAAACAAAATATATCTTGGATTAATATATATGTATATATGCGCAACCATATATTGATCTTTTTTTCTCGCTCTGACTAATTTTGGCTTTAATAAGCCGCAGAGTGATTGTTTAGTTGAGTTTTTTTTTTTTTATAAAGTGAAATTTTATAATGTTTCCATGATGAATTTGGAATTTGTTTTGAGATTTCTTATCACGAATGATCAGTTTTCTGTGAATTATGAAACCTAATTCTCGGATATGTTGTGAATATTGATGATTAGTCAATTCATTGCCGGTTGATCGAATTTCAGGCATGCATACATAAAATATTTCTCATGGAATTTTGTAAGTGTTTCTAGAGAAAGTAGAGAGAACAACCAATGGTAAATCATGCAGCAAAGCAAGCTCTCGACTTCTTTGATGCCTCATGCTTCGGAGTAAAACCAAGCATGTGCTTATTTCGTAACAAGGCATTTTCCTTAGTAATGTGGTTCAAAAACGATTTACGTACTACTAAGAGAAGAAGCTTTTTTCCTAAATCACACTTTTATTAAACTTTTTTTTATTGATATCCTAACATTCTCACGAAACTAAATTATATTTATACTTTTTTGATAATAATGTGAATTATAATTATCTTTAGAAAAATATAGAAACAATCTATTTTTTTTAACTCTCTTCAAAGTCTTAGAAACATGAGCATGCACGACACCCAGTGAAACCAAAACTCTTCGGCCACGTTTCATGACATAGTGGTGTGGTTTGATTTTCAACTCTGTCTAACTTCTCCATTTTCAAAGGACTTTACAGAGCTTTAGTTCAGATTTTTAGTATCTTTGGGGTTCATGGTTTCAAAGCAGTTTTTCTCTTTTCTTTTTCTAATTTTCAAGATAGTTAGATCGTTGTGAAGTTTGTAAATAACATAATTGGTTTAGAAGCTGTTTACTTTTCACATGGGTCTGCTCTGAAATCAAAGGAACAAAAGGGTAGTTACTAGTTAGGCAACTAAACCCATTTGAACTCTTTTTTTCTTCTTTTTAATCAAATCCTCTTGTTTGACTTTTCGACGTTTATGCTTTTACTCATGTATTAGGAAGGAGTTAGTGACAAATATTATTGACTTATACGGCTTTTAAAATATATATGAGAAAAATTGGACGATTTTTTTTCTTTTGTTTGATTGAAAAAGAGTCGTATTGAAAGAAAATTAGGACGCTTTCTTAAATGATTTTTTCTCAATTGATTATAAAGTTTCGCCGATAATGTTTTTTTATATGTTAGTCTTACACTGAAAGTAAAGCGGCAGAGGGGAATAATTGTTCTAGTACACGAGCATGCCCTTGTATAATTATAACATCTATATACATAAAATACATTATCAATATTAACTTTATATAAACATCTTCATGAATCGTGATCATGTCCTCCTGACGAGATCTACCGTAGTTGAAGTTTCAAAATTTGGCTTTCTATGTAAAATTCGTATCATATCAATTCAACATCTTTATTCCCACATTGTTTCATCAATTGTCCATCTTGTTTAAATCTGGAGTTGATTTTTCAATATCCGTTAGTCCGAATAATTACGAATAAATAGAACGTGATTTCAAGAAAATCGTTGATTAGTAGCAATCTTAGAAGCAAAGCTAGAACGTGATTTGGTGATTTGTTTTACAAGTTACCTAATTTTAGCCATATGGACCGCACATGAATGATGGGCGGTCTCAAAGCAATATTTCCAAAATGGTCTTTTAATAATTGGTCTTTTTTTCCATTTCTGCGTAACACTTTCGTTTGACGTTTTGTTTAAATTTATTTTTCAGATAATTAGTATACACTTGCTGTTACATTAGCTAGCTAGCCTTCGACTTTATGCTTTTAGGTTGGACTCACCATACCGTTTAATAATAGTTTCAAATCATTATATATATATATATATATATCTTTTTCCTGTCAAAAAATATTAAATCTATCAAGAAAGTGAAATTAGGTTGTAGCTTAGTTACCACCAACCCCGCTTCCGCATGGTCGTTAAACCTTATGATCTTTCTAATTTATATCTTAAATATAAATCGGCAAAACATCAACAACCCATTAGATATGTCCCTCAAACTTTGAAAACGATTATCCAAATAAATTATTTATTAAAACAAGTGAATAATACTTCTATATAAATGGGTTTAAGCCTCCTTCATTAAACACATCTCACAACTCACTAATCTCTAGCTAACCATGGCATTTCTAGTAGAGAAACAACTCTTCAAAGCCCTCTTCTCATTCTTCTTATTAGTTTTACTCTTCTCCGATACCGTCTTATCTTTCCGAAAAACAATCGACCAGAAAAAACCCTGCAAACACTTCTCGTTCTATTTCCATGACATCCTCTACGATGGCGACAATGTAGCAAACGCAACCTCCGCCGCCATCGTGAGCCCTCCAGGACTAGGAAACTTCAAGTTCGGTAAGTTTGTGATCTTTGATGGGCCCATAACAATGGACAAGAACTATCTCTCAAAACCCGTGGCTCGCGCACAAGGCTTCTATTTCTATGACATGAAGATGGACTTCAATTCGTGGTTTTCCTACACGTTGGTGTTTAACTCAACGGAACACAAAGGGACATTGAACATAATGGGTGCTGATTTGATGATGGAGCCAACAAGAGATCTATCGGTCGTTGGTGGGACAGGTGACTTCTTCATGGCTCGTGGGATCGCTACCTTCGTGACTGATTTATTTCAAGGGGCTAAGTATTTCCGAGTTAAGATGGATATTAAGCTCTATGAATGTTACTAAGTAGCTAAGAATGTGTGTTTTGTTTGAAAATTTTATGTTGACACAGAGAAATGTGTTTACAATAATTAAGTTTTTTTTTTGCCTTTTCTTTTGCTGTTGTCTTTTTGTTTATCTATAATTATTATGTGATTTATTTCAAGGGGATAAGTATTTCCGAGTTAAGATGGATATTAAGCTCTATGAATGTTACTAACTAGCGAATAATATTTGTTTTGTTTGAAAATTGGTATGTACACAGAGATAATGTGTTACTAATAAGTAGTGTTTTTTTTTGTGGCCTTTTTATTTGGTGTTGTCTTTTTGTTTATCAATAGTCAATTATTTCTGTCAAAGAAATATATTTTTGGGATGTCTCTTCTTCATTAGATAAGAAGATATATATGTTTCTTCTTCATTAGATCCCAAGTACTTGCAATCCCATTTTATCAGGCCGATCTAAGCTGGACCAAGTAGAATAATATATAGGTCCATTAATGATCCATCTTGCCGAAAGTGGTTGCTAACTTTTTTTCAACTGGTCAGTGGAATTGTGTATAATCCGTTATTTTTTTTGTCTTTCTCTATTTGGGGTATGGGCTATGAATTTAAGGGAATTCGTAATCTCTATATGAATTTTGAAGGGGTTCTCTTGATTTTATGGATTCATAGTATAATGGCCCAACGGCAAGGGCAGATATAGTGTGGGGATATCAACGCTTTGAACAGAAATGGTATGGTTTCAAGATAAGTGAAAGCTTAAGTATCAGATAAACATTGATTAGCTTTCGCATATAGTAAACAAATACAATGTCAAAGTTTGTACTTATGATAAAGACCAAACCATTTTGTTACTAATGTATATTCCGAGAAAATATAACAAATTAGGAGATTCTTAATTAAAATATATATGGTAAATTAAAACATGTTAACTCGATGTTAATATATGATTCGATTGTTCATAAAGCTCTCATTCGGTGTCGTAACTTGATTGTATTCATCTTATAAGATGCAATTATGTCAACAATGATCGATGAATGGTCCATACTCGATATACCAATATTAAAATATAAAGGAAATCAATACCAAACTATATAATAACTACGGACTATACTCTAGACACAAAATTGTCATTTTCCAATCCCAATAACATAATTAAAATAAATCTCAAAGATAGTATGGGCAATAGATTTCCACCCTTTTACATTATTTTAGGTCTCGAAAATTGTTATGGTTTGACAGACCAAATCATAAACGTAGTTCGGCCAATCATTTCAAACCAAATCCGAACTACTAAATGCATCACCATGCTATGAAATGGATCTCATTCTATTTATATAATTTTTAAAAAAAATTCAAAGTCTCGTATGAAATCAAAAATGGTAAACAATCATAGAAAATTTCTTCCATTTCTTGGTAAAAATATATTTTTATGTCATAATTATCTTCTAAAGGATGTTGTGGCAACTACCCACATTAATAACGTGGTGGTCGAAAATCAGCCTACCAATTAAAGTACACATTTTTATGACGAGTTGATGACCCATCAGTGCCCATTAAATAATACGTACGTTAAAAAAGATGAAGAAAAGAAGATTCTAGCATGCACTATCAAATGATAAAAAGAAACGGTAAAAACTATGTTTTTAACTGTCAGATTCACTATATAAACCACGGCGACGACAAGTGGTATCTCATCAACCAAAACAAAACATAAAAAACAAGTGGAAGCTTTAAAACGAGAGGGAGAGAGCAAAAATGGCGACGTCGGGAACGTACGTGACGGAAGTTCCGCTAAAAGGATCGGCCGAGAAATACTACAAGAGGTGGAAGAACGAGAACCATGTCTTCCCTGATGCTATCGGCCACCACATCCAAAATGTTACCGTTCACGAAGGCGAACATGACTCTCACGGGTCTATCAGGAGTTGGAACTACACATGGGGTATACAATTACTTATACTTTCTCTATATATATCAACATATTATTTAACACTATATATATCTATACACAATATTATGGTGTATGTGTGAAACTAGGGTTTTCGTAGTATATAGCCAAATATGAATTATGATGGTTAATTAAATAGTTGCACCATATTGTCAGAAGTAGGCGCAAGAATACATCTAAAACTATTCATAATATATAGGTCTTGACTATTTCAATTTTCATATATGTTTTACATAAGAAAACGAGGGTCAGATATTCTATTAGTAAAGTTTTTTCATTTTTAGGAAGATCTTTGAAAATGGTAAACGTAAACACTGGAACACATGATTGTGTTTGCGTACATTAAACACGAAAAAACGCAAAAATTAGCAAACAATCGAGTTCATTAGTTAATATACAATCTAGATTGGTTGGTCTAGTTTTGTTTTCTATGGCATGATTGGTTTGGTCTTGGTCTAGTTACAGTCTTAAAGAACGTATTATTGTGAATATATCTCTCCTAAGGTTTAGATTTGAACCAATGAACATGTGTGTGTAAAGATGGAAAGGAGGAGGTGTTCAAGGAGAGAAGAGAGATAGACGATGAGACCAAAACGTTGACGTTAAGAGGACTTGAGGGTCACGTGATGGAGCAGCTCAAAGTGTACGACGTCGTCTACCAATTCATTCCCAAATCTGAGGATACCTGCATCGGCAAAATCACTTTAATATGGGAGAAGCGCAACGATGATTCCCCAGAACCAAGCGGGTACATGAAATTCGTCAAGAGCTTGGTTGCTGACATGGGAAACCACGTTAGCAAAACTTAATCATCATTCCCACAGTCGTCGTCGTCATCATCATCATCATCATCATCACTATCTCGATTTATAAGTTATGATGTTTTCAGTATAATAAATGGGGTCTTGTGGATCGTTAATTTCTATGTGTAAACCGTTTGGTTCTGTATGATGCTTCGATATATTGTTATGTTCATGATCATATGTCGGGTTCGATATAATGATTCTTAAGATTAATTTACTACACATTTCAGATTTTCAGTGTTTATCTATAATTTATGACTTTTCATATACGGATTACTAAACATCTAATGGTGTTAGTTAACGATCTAGTATAGGTGGACTAGGCAAAATTCTGAATAACAGTTAAGTAAATAACACGAGTACGTATATTATGGTCATACTCACGTACAGGGCGGCCATGAGGGAAGCCGGGAGAAACAAATGTATGTGGACTCCAAAATTTTCCAAAAGAGAATTATTTCAAATAGATCTCCGAAAAAGATATTTTTATGAAAAAGACCCCCAAAATTTAAAAGTGTTTATGATAACTTTAAAAAAATATTTTACTATTTTGGCCTTAATTTTCTAGGAACCAGTCATACTCATGTATATACTAAATTTTAACCCGCGATTCACTGCAGAATAATTTATTATTAAAGTTAGTTTCTATAAAAGTTTGTAAATTATATATATTTATAAAATATTTATATTTATAGTTTTTAATTTTTATTAAGTAATGTATATCAGAATTCCACGAAACAATTGTTAATATACTTAGGATTTAACATGTATTAAAACGGTATGTTAATATTATTTTAAAATTTTATAAATATTGATTCAAATCCATTTGACACATAATCTTGTTCCAAAATAAGACCTATCCCGTAATTTTTTAATTTTTCCCGCAATTTGTTTTTCACCTCAATTGAACTGTTATGCCCCTAATCTTGATGACGAATTGTCTACACAATTTCATTGTGATAGAATTCTGATATTACAAATTGCCGAAAGACCCTAAATAATCTATCGATTTAATAAGTTTTCCATTTTTCTCTCAAAATAAAGGCCTTCGTATTGAAAAAAAATGACAAGTGCATCGTTTATGCAAAATATTTGCTTGTTTTTTTCTAATAATATATTCTGATATTTAAAATTCCTAAACATGGAGGAAACGAACCATAAGAAACGGCATCTATAAATATTTATATATTTATTTATACATGTTTATGAAACATAAAATTTTACAAAATTCACTAAAAATTGTAAAACATAGAACTACAAAGTTTTCACTACATAACAAATTAAGTACCCCGCTTGATCTAGTATAATTGTATAAATTATGTTGTAAATGTGCCTGATTGTAAAATTTTGAGTTGACGACCATAAACGTGGTACCACCAGAGAGATCACCCAAAATCGGACTTTGCAGTTTCATCATTATAAAATTGTAACGTATATATGCGTTCAATGATTGATGTTACAGGATCCCTGGACCATGCAGATGAGTTTATTTGTTTTACGGAAAATGCAACTACTCTGATGCATTCGAGATCTATTATTGCTTGCTTCTTACCGAATTCAAATACTTGACCCCACTAATCCGATAAGGCTAATTAATATGTGTCTCACCCTCATGAGTTATTGCCGATCCTAACAAATTTGGAATCCTGAAAAGAAAAATAAAAGAGTGTTTCTTTCAACTAGTAATAAAGCTTATTTTAAAAGACGTTAACTTTATCCTTCTAAATAGAGTCTTAGAAGTATAAGAGAGCATGATTAATGTCCCATATAAGCATTATCAACGGCTGGTTCCGAGTCTGAAGACAAACTATGAGCTTAGAATTAGAACTTCCTGAGTTATAAAAATTATTTTTCTTTTTTTTTGCATGTTTTAAATTGTTTTTTTGTAGTGTAAAAACAGTAGTTTTTTCCCAGAAGATAAGTAAATTAGGGTTTGTTTATCTGCTTCCAATTCTATGGCTAATTAATTTGGATACTAATTAAAGCGTTAACAGAGAGGACGTATGTATTTCTTAATTAGACTCCAAGTTTTTCTTGGCCCATTTGGATCAAAAGACCAATTGTATGGGCCCATAAATGACCTATTCTGATTACTAGAGATTGAGTAAACGGCTCCACTTTTTTTTTATGAGCCTGTCTCATGATCTCTCATTCTCTCTTCAAATCTCTATCCCATATATGTATGTTTATTAGTTTGAATTTCATTTAAAATCTAATTTTAAAGTTTAAAATGTTAGTAAAATTATTTGGTGATTGATTATAGTGTTAGTCAAATTATTTTATAATTTAAAATGCCATCCAGTAAAATTTTGAAAGTAAAAAAATGTGATTTTCCATATATATTATTATATACCAACATTATTTGTCCTCGCGATCATTATGTATGGGGCATTATTATACCGTATTTTTCCTCGCGATTAATATGTATGGGGCATGAATCATGAACCGTGATTATCTTCTAAAGGATGCTGTGCCAACTACCCACGTAAATAACGTGGTCCAACATTAAATATAACAATTTAATTGAAAGCTCTTCAACAAAAAAGTTAAAAAACAACACACATCTATCATTAAATAGTGTTTGAGTTAAAAAAGAAACAGAGAAGATTTTAGGTATGC
Source organism: Arabidopsis thaliana (assembly GCF_000001735.4). NCBI lineage: Eukaryota > Viridiplantae > Streptophyta > Magnoliopsida > Brassicales > Brassicaceae > Arabidopsis > Arabidopsis thaliana. The sequence goes on along the minus strand of NC_003075.7, from coordinate 12,333,802 downwards.
ACTATCAAATGATTTAAAGAAACGGTAGAAACCTTGTTTTTAACCGTCACGGTCCCTATATAAACCTATGAGCTAGCGACGACAAGTATTCAGTATAATCAATCAGAAAACAAGTAGAAACTTTAAAACGAGAGAGAGAGAAAGAAATGGCGACATCGGGAACGTACGTGACGGAGGTTCCGTTGAAAGGATCGGCGGAGAAACACTACAAGAGCTGGAAGAGCGAGAACCATGTCTTCGCTGACGCCATTGGCCACCACATCCAAAATGTCGTTGTTCACGAAGGCGAACATGACTCTCACGGGTCTATCAGGAGTTGGGACTACACATATGGTATACATTTAGTCATTTACTTATACTTTCTCTCTATATATTTATCACTTTTACGGCCTATGTGCGTCCGAAACTATGGTTTTGGTGGTCTACTGCCAAATATGAAATACTACATATGATCATTAATTAAGGAATTTGTTCTATAAGACCAAAAACATATATAATAATCATATTTTGCATTTATGTTTACATATGAAAACGAAAGTCATATGTTTAAAAGTAAAAAGTATTTTCATATTTGAGAATAATTTTGAAAAATATAAACGGAAAAACATGATAGTCAGATATTAATCCTTATGGTATAACTAGCTAGTGGGATGTTGGAAATTGTAACTAATAAACACATGTGTGTAAGATGGAAAGAAGGAGATGTTCAAAGAGAAGAGAGAGATAGATGATGAGAATAAAACATTGACGAAAAGAGGACTGGATGGTCACGTGATGGAGCATCTCAAAGTATTTGATATCATCTACGAATTTATTCCCAAATCTGAGGATAGCTGCGTCTGCAAAATCACTATGATATGGGAGAAGCGCAACGATGACTTTCCCGAACCAAGCGGCTACATGAAATTCGTCAAGCAAATGGTTGTTGACATTGAAGGCCACGTCAACAAAGCTTAACCACAACCATCACCGTCATCACTATCTCGATCGATATTGTATTATTATGGTGTCTTTTCGATAATCAATATAATAAAGGGGGTCTTGTGGAGTTTCTATTCTCTGTAACTGTTTGGTTTTGGAATATGCTGTGATATGTTGTTATGCTCATCATATATCGGTTTCGATATAATGAGTATTAAATAAAGTACGTTCAGTTATCTACATATTTCATTGTTTTTTTCTTCATATATGTAGATCATAGTAAACATCTAGTGGTATAATACTATAATTAGTCGGTGTGGTATATGCAAATTTCTAGATAGCAATTAAGTAAATAACAAGAGTACGTATATTACTTTGGTCACACTCACATATTATACATCTCATTTTCACCTTAATTGGACTGTTATGCGCTTAACCTTGCATTGATGAAGAAGTCTACCTACAGAAATTGTTTTTGTTATTTTTTTTTATACTTAAGAAATATATCATTGTTGTAGAAAATAAAATAAAAAATATCATTGTTATAGAACTTGTTTTTAAAAATTGCAGAAAAACCTTTAAGAAATAAGTCTATATATTTACTTGATAATTTTATTATTTTTACTAAAATGTTAATATCATTTTTTTTGTTTTCATCTTCTGATTCTTAATTAAGATCTCTAAATATTTCGATGAAAGGAGAATAACCATCACAACGATCGAAATCTATTAGTAGTCTTTATATGTAGTTTATAAATAGTTATATATGATCGGCAACTGACTCCATATGCACATATCATCACGCCACGCCCATGCAGATTCTTTAATTTCTCCGACATTGATTGTTGCTTCTTACCGAATTAAAAAAACCTTACCCCACTAATCTGATAAGGCTAATATGTGTCTGACGCTCATGAGTAATGGCCCGATCCTATCAAATTTGGGTCCCGAAAAGATAAATAAAAGTGTTTCTTCAACTACTAAGGTAGAAATAAAAACAGTGAGAAATAAGTAAGGTAGGGGTTGATTAGTTTATCTGATTCGAATTATATGGCCAATTAATTTGGAGCCTAAATGCATACTGTACGTGTTTCTTCATTATCCCCCAAGTTTTTGCTGACCCAATTGTTTCGGCCCAAATATAATAATCTACAGGCCCATTAACGATCCATCCGGGTTACTGGAGAAGAAGTCTTGCTCCGAGACGACGTGCTCTTTCTCGCCGGCGTCGTCGTTGCTCTCTGGTCGGTTGTTAATCTGATTTTTTTTGTTGTTGTTGTTGTTCTTCTCTTTCTAAGCTTTGATTGTTTAAGGAATTCGATTATCTCTGAGAGATTAGAAACGCCATGGAGGTTCTAGATTCTTAAGGCTTCATCACTCGAAACTGAAATTAGATAGTTTTGTTTGTTTTTGAGGAATCACTAATCTGATTCTCTTGAGAAGTTAGCTTTCGTTCGTAAGAATTCACTTACGTTTGAAATCTCAAGTCTTTGTTTCTTCCAGGCAACAATTTCTCTCAAAGATGGCGTTTTTTGGGCTCTCCCGTGTTTCAAGACGGTTGTTGAAATCTTCCGTCTCCGTAACTCCATCTTCTTCCTCTGCTCTTTTGCAATCACAACATAAATCCTTGTCCAATCCTGTGACTACCCATTACACAAATCCTTTCACTAAGTGTTATCCTTCATGGAATGATAATTACCAAGTATGGAGTAAAGGAAGAGAATTGCATCAGGAGAAGTTTTTTGGTGTTGGTTGGAATTACAGATTAATTTGTGGAATGTCGTCGTCTTCTTCGGTTTTGGAGGGAAAGCCGAAGAAAGATGATAAGGAGAAGAGTGATGGTGTTGTTGTTAAGGAAGCTTCTTGGATAGATTTGTATTTACCAGAAGAAGTTAGAGGTTATGCTAAGCTTGCTCGATTGGATAAACCCATTGGAACTTGGTTGCTTGCGTGGCCTTGTATGTGGTAAGTTTATCTTCGCCTTTGAGTAATGTAGCTGAGAATCAAGACATTTCACTTTTGAGATTCATTATAATCCATCCGAAAGAATAGCTGAGGGAAAGAAAGACTGCATGTTTATATAGTTTCCTTTCGTCCCAAAGGATGGTTTATGTTAAGTCAGATTACATTAAATTTAGTTTTATGTGATAAAGTTATGTGTTTTCCTGGTTGGTTTGGCTGTGATGTTTTCTGACTAACTTGCTCTTGAAGCTTGATAAAAGAATTTATGTCTGTTTATTATTGTTAGACTACATACATATCAGTGGAGAAGTTTGGAGTAGTTCTTGCAGTCTGCTATTTCTCTGTTACTTTTTTCAGTTATCAAATCCATAATGATCTTCCCAAGAGCTCATAGGCAATTAGGTAGTATGATCTTGAGCTGAGGTTTTTGATAGCATGGGAGAGTGGTTAAGGATTGGCAGAAATCAGGATTGGATAATGCTATAAACCTGAGTTTTCTTTGATTTTATATATGTTACAGTACTATAGTTCCACTGGGTTTCTTACTCAGGAATCTGTTTGGAAGTCTTTAGATATTATAACGATGTTCCATGTTTCGTCATGGATCTAGTTCCAGAGCTATGTAAATAGATCGATACTCTGAATCTCCATCATTGTTGTATAGGTCGATTGCGTTGGCTGCTGATCCTGGAAGCCTTCCAAGTTTTAAATATATGGCTTTATTTGGTTGCGGAGCATTACTTCTTAGAGGTGCTGGTTGTACTATAAATGATCTGCTTGATCAGGACATAGATACAAAGGTCAGTTTGTTTTTAAGCTATCTTATGGTATGGTGATAAAGTGATGTCAAATTTATATATCCCTTTAGTATGTTGGTTTAGGAAACATGTTTTGTGTAACTATGGTTTCTGTAACCATGGTGGGAAAGTGTTATTGCTTTGACATCTGGAACTGGTCTTGATTTTTCTATGTTGGATCAATTTACGACAACATTTCCAGTCATATCTCTGTTTTGGGTAATAGCTTATCTGCATGTTCTGATGACTTCGTTCAAAAAGTGAAAGACTTCAGGTGTTAGATATGGTGAAGGTGGAATATGTTTTTCGATTGAAATATGTGTTTAGTAGTTAGGGTAGATACACAGCATTCATGTAACTGGATTCATTCTTCCATAAACAAAGATGGGTTGCTTGTATGTAAAGCTCAAGATTTTGTATGGTTGTTTTGTTTTAGATTATGTTGTCTTACAAATTTCTTTTATATCCAGGTTGATCGTACAAAACTAAGACCTATCGCCAGTGGTCTTTTGACACCATTTCAAGGGATTGGATTTCTCGGGCTGCAGTTGCTTTTAGGCTTAGGGATTCTTCTCCAACTTAACAATTACAGGTTTGTTTGGATTTTTTACTTGCCCTAAAGTCGCGTATTTGCAAGTGTTTGTTTAAAAATTCACATACACATATGGTTCACCCTTATGTAGTTGGCCCAAATTCTGAAGATATGTTCTCAGGTCTTGTCTTTAGTTTTGTGATCAAATTCTTTTCTACTTGAGCTCATTTCAGTATGTATATTCTGCAGCCGTGTTTTAGGGGCTTCATCTTTGTTACTTGTCTTTTCCTACCCACTTATGAAGAGGTTTACATTTTGGGTAATTTAAATCTATTCTGGCTTCTCAAAGTTAGACATTATATATTTTCTGATTTTCTTATGATTGATTCGTTTTTATAATTGCAGCCTCAAGCCTTTTTAGGTTTGACCATAAACTGGGGAGCATTGTTAGGATGGACTGCAGTTAAAGGAAGCATAGCACCATCTATTGTACTCCCTCTCTATCTCTCCGGAGTCTGCTGGACCCTTGTTTATGATACTATTTATGCACATCAGGTATATTCACTTTTTATTTTTTAGCTTCAAAATCTATTTGATTATGACCAGTAGCAAAGTAGTTAATCTCAATGTGTGCATATTGCTTGCTTTGTTTTCTTTTTCTAGCTTCACCACCACAGATTTCTTTTTCAGCTTTTGTTTCATGTCTCATGCAAATGCATCCATTTCGATGTTCGACTTTTGTCAATCATAAAGAAGAAAATTACCCTGATCTCCCACCTTTTCCATCTGATTTCTATACTTTAAGTGAAGAGTTAGCCCCATAAAAGTCTTCCCGTTTGCAACAGAAGTGAGAAAAGAAAGTTACCTTTGTGGCCCATTGAAAATGAAATAGTATATGCCACAAGCTACGAACCCAAAATTTCAGCTCAAGTTCAGTTTTTATGCAAGTAATTTTGAGATATTCTAGGTTAAATCATTTTTTTTCCATGGACTAATGTCTAATATATTGTGTCTCCAGGACAAAGAAGATGATGTAAAAGTTGGTGTTAAGTCAACAGCCCTTAGATTCGGTGATAATACAAAGCTTTGGTTAACTGGATTTGGCACAGCATCCATAGGTTTTCTTGCACTTTCTGGATTCAGTGCAGATCTCGGTACTCAATAAACTTTACAAGGACTCATTTGTGATTCCTAATTCCATTTACTGTCTTTTGATTCTTTTTGTTTCTCGCTCTAATGATTAAGGGTGGCAATATTACGCATCACTGGCCGCTGCATCAGGACAGTTAGGATGGCAAATAGGGACAGCTGACTTATCATCTGGTGCTGACTGCAGTAGAAAGTATGAAAATTTGGGTTTATCTTTTGTACTCTTTCACAATCCAATTATGTGATTTGCCTTGGAAAACCTAATAGTGTTTTTATATCTGTACAGATTTGTGTCGAACAAGTGGTTTGGTGCTATTATATTTAGTGGAGTTGTACTTGGAAGAAGTTTTCAATAAAGACTCTCTCTCTGTCAACGAATGAGGATGAAGCTGTAGTGTGAGGAACCTATATATGAAGAATTGAAGTAGACTTTTGAGACACACTGTAAGTGAAACAGAGGACATGGTCTTGCTACAAAGTGGGTCTCCTTCAGGATTGAAATGATCAAGGAGCCATTGCCAGAAAAGCTGAAACTTAACTCTTTTAGATTAGTGACTAGTTACTACTGGTTCTTGTAAAAGAAGCTATTGTTGTTGTTTGGGATCCATGTCTTTTCTTCCAGGAGGTAGTTTGGCTGTATGTATACAATGATCATGACCTTCTGGTCAAACAAGAGGCTTTACTTTTGGCTTTTATAGTTGACATACGCAATATCATTGATTTTGTAACCTAAAGGATGTTAATAACTTTTCCTTTTTCAATCTCAAATTGCAAAAGATTAACATTGAATTAGCCGTGTGATTGATTGGAGAAGTGGAAACAACTAATATGCAGAAGATTTCCACATCCACTAATTTATCTTCCAATGGGACAAATACTTTTGTTTATACGCGGTTCAACTACGTACCAATAAAAACACGCCACGTGGTCATCGTGTCTGATCTCAGACATTAAAAAGCCATAAGAATCGGAGATACAATCTTTCTCTCTCGATTGACTTTATTGACTGAGAGAAAGCTTTTGACAATGGGCCACAGACACAGCAAGTCCAAATCCTCCGATCCGCCACCGTCCTCCTCCTCCTCTTCCTCCGGCAACGTAGTCCACCATGTTAAACCTGCCGGAGAACGCCGCGGATCATCCGGTTCCGGAACCGTCGGATCGTCAGGCTCCGGAACAGGCGGATCTCGTTCCACCACATCTACTCAGCAGAATGGTCGGATCTTAGGTCGGCCGATGGAGGAAGTACGGAGAACCTATGAGTTTGGTCGTGAGCTTGGTCGTGGCCAGTTTGGTGTCACGTACCTCGTAACTCACAAAGAGACGAAACAACAGGTCGCTTGCAAGTCAATCCCTACGCGCCGCCTTGTTCACAAAGACGACATTGAAGATGTTCGCCGTGAAGTCCAGATTATGCACCATCTCAGCGGTCACCGGTAAATCTCTTTTTTTGTATCTCACTGGAAAATGCTTCTTTGACATTTTCCGAAATCGAATCTGAAACGCCTTTTGTTGGAATATTGGTGAATATTTAGACATAGGATTCGTTTTCTATATTAATGAATGGTTTGCATCATATGTGGATGAAAAGTTTGGTGGTCCTATGTTAAACTCTTGAAAAAGTTTCCCTTTTTGCATATTTATATTTACCTGAGTTTCAAATTGGTGAGTTGATTATAGGAACATAGTGGACTTGAAGGGAGCCTACGAGGACAGACACTCTGTGAATCTGATAATGGAGTTGTGTGAAGGAGGGGAATTGTTCGATAGGATCATTTCTAAAGGTCTTTACTCAGAGAGAGCTGCTGCGGATTTGTGTAGGCAGATGGTGATGGTTGTGCATAGTTGTCATTCTATGGGTGTAATGCACCGAGACTTGAAGCCCGAAAACTTTCTCTTTCTTAGTAAAGATGAGAACTCACCATTGAAAGCTACAGACTTTGGTCTCTCTGTCTTCTTCAAGCCAGGTTTGAACAGCCTCTATCCTTCCCTATTTGATTTCTATAGACAATTTATCCCTCTAATGAAGTTGATCCATTAATGCAGGTGATAAGTTTAAGGATCTTGTTGGAAGTGCATACTATGTTGCCCCAGAAGTTCTAAAACGGAACTATGGACCAGAGGCTGATATCTGGAGTGCTGGTGTGATTCTATACATCCTTCTCAGTGGTGTTCCGCCTTTCTGGGGAGGTATTGTCTTGATCTTATTTGAGAAGAGAATTTGGTTTCACTGTTTAAATGTTGGACTGGAATGTATAGTCACGTTCTTTCTGTTGTGCAGAAAATGAAACGGGGATCTTTGATGCCATTCTTCAAGGGCAACTTGATTTTTCAGCTGATCCATGGCCAGCACTATCAGATGGTGCCAAAGATCTTGTGAGGAAAATGTTAAAATATGACCCTAAAGATCGGCTTACAGCTGCGGAAGTGCTAAGTAAGACCCCTTTATAACATGTTTTGATGAATAAATTGATGAAAACACCTTCTTTTATCCAATTTTAATAACGTTTTGATACATACGCAGATCATCCGTGGATTAGAGAAGATGGGGAGGCATCAGACAAACCGCTTGACAATGCGGTGTTATCCAGGATGAAACAATTCCGGGCGATGAACAAACTAAAAAAAATGGCCCTGAAGGTAATTAAAACACTGATTGAAACAGTCTTACCATCACTATTGTAGTTTATGTAGTCTTCTTGTTCTAAAGCCAATCTTTGGTTTTCGTTTTGCAATTTCAGGTTATCGCTGAGAACCTTTCTGAAGAAGAAATCATTGGTCTTAAAGAGATGTTCAAATCTCTAGACACTGATAACAATGGAATAGTCACCTTGGAGGAATTGAGAACCGGTCTCCCAAAACTTGGTTCAAAGATCTCTGAAGCTGAAATAAGGCAGTTAATGGAAGCAGTAAGTCTATCACAATCCACTACTTTGATGTCAAAGCAATAATGCTTATGATGCTTTGTTTCTTTTAGGCTGATATGGATGGAGATGGATCAATTGATTACTTGGAGTTTATATCAGCCACAATGCATATGAACAGAATCGAACGTGAGGATCACTTGTACACCGCATTCCAGTTCTTTGACAATGACAACAGCGGGTAAAACATTGTTCTTTAGCTCTCTATTTCTTTCTTTAACAAGCTATAAATAAAGTCTCACTCTTTGATCTTGATTTGTGATATTAGCTACATAACAATGGAAGAGCTAGAGCTAGCCATGAAGAAATACAACATGGGTGATGATAAATCCATCAAAGAGATCATTGCTGAAGTAGACACCGATCGTGTAAGTATACGTAAATCTCTGGTTTCGTCCAATTCATACATCTGTAAGTATACGTGTAAGTTTAACACTCTCTTCTCATCTTTGTATTCGAATCTTTAGGACGGAAAAATCAACTACGAAGAATTTGTAGCGATGATGAAGAAGGGAAATCCAGAATTGGTGCCAAACCGACGCAGAATGTGAGAGATCTTTTGATGTTGTTTGTTTGTTTTTGGTTATCACTTTACTCAAACTTTGTGTTTCTGTTACAATCAATTATTTTGTTTCCTGCAATCTCTTTTTATCAACACAACATAAAAAATACTTTGAGATCAGAAAGCCATTTGCAGGTTTGGTTAATGACTTATGAGAGATTCAATATATAATAATTACAGGTTGATTCTTGCATGATTTGAAGCTGAAATTCACTTAAAAAATTATAGAATGATAATCTTAACCCTTACAAACAAATTTGAGATTATATCTAATCAAGGCAATAAAAAAATAAGCAAGGTGCAGTAGGAGGGATTAGAAGTTTCAAATCCGATTTTTATACATGAAAAATGACGAAATCTAATAATCTTGGTGACATTTTCTCACAGAGAAATCGGACAACTAAAATGAGTAAAAAAAATTAAAAGAACGAATAAAAAATCAACTGAGATATATATAAAAAAAAAACTGGAAGAAGAAGAAGGACCGCGAGCTTTGGATCGAATTTGTTAAATTTTTCTTCTCTCGATAATAAAAACAACAAATGATCGTTGATCGTTTTTCTCTAGATTCGATTCCGATTCCAAAGAACTAGTCTCCGGCGTGTAATCTCTGATCGTTGAAGATCCAAGCTACGCCGCATCTTACTCGCCGGCGGCTTGAATCATGGTATGTCGCTCCCTTCTCTCGACCGATACGTCGGAAATCTTAAACCCCTAGATTCCTTATTGCTACTCCTGCGGAATTACAATTGTTGTACTGTGATGATGTGAATAGAAATGGTGAGAGAATTCTGAAAATGAATGATGCCAATATTCATTGAATTTAGCTTCTGATTCTAAATTTTTCAATCAGGATATTCAAATCCAACTCAATATCACTCTTGAAAGTAAAATTACTGTTAGCGATTCGTTTTAATGCATCTCTGAGCTTATGTTTTGATTTGTAAGCTCTCGAAGTTTAAGCTTCTTGTGATAGCTTATGAGCCATTCATTGATAATCTATCCAAACGTTAAAATGTTCGGCAATATCTGTTTATATATGTGTGTAGTTTTGACCAGCGTGGTGTTATAAGTTTGTTGTTGTCTTCTATTGAATCAGGCTGATAGGAGAAACAGGTGTAACCAGATCCTCCTTTTAGCATACCAGAGTTTTGGCTTAGTGTTTGGAGATTTGAGTATTTCTCCTCTCTATGTGTATAAATGTACATTCTACGGAGGATTGAGACATCACCAAACAGAAGATACGATATTTGGCGCGTTTTCTTTGATATTTTGGACCATCACTCTCCTTTCACTCATCAAGTACATGGTTTTTGTGTTAAGTGCAGATGACAATGGTGAAGGTATGTGCATCGGTTGCTAATTGAGTCTATTTGTTTTCTTCTGAGACTTAGGGTTAGGATGTAAATGTTGAATTTATGTTGCAGGAGGGATCTTTGCTTTGTATGCTTTGCTCTGCAGACACGCAAGATTTTCTTTGCTTCCAAATCAGCAAGCTGCTGATGAAGAAATCTCTACATACTATGGTCCTGGAGATGCAAGTAGAAATTTGCCTAGTTCTGCTTTCAAAAGCCTTATAGAACGAAATAAAAGATCAAAAACTGCTTTGCTTGTTTTAGTCTTGGTAGGAACTTCCATGGTAATAACCATCGGTGTCCTTACACCAGCAATTTCAGGTGATTAGGCAGACTTCGTTTCGCTTCTTTCTGGTTATATAGTATGTTACCAATTTTTTCCTTTTCCATGGTTTAGCATCTAACGTTTATCTTCTTGTAGTCTCTTCGTCTATTGATGGCCTTGTGGCCAAGACAAGTCTGAAGCACAGTAAGTAACGTTTCCTTTCCATACCTACATATCTAGTTTATATATTCTTACGCATTCTGTCAGTGTTATTTATATTCTTTATCAATGTGTTATTTGCATAGGTACTGTGGTCATGATAGCATGCGCTTTACTGGTTGGACTTTTTGTTCTGCAGCACCGTGGGACAAATAAAGTTGCCTTTCTATTTGCACCTATAATGATTTTGTGGTTGTTGATAATTGCAACTGCTGGTGTGTACAATATTGTGACTTGGAACCCCAGTGTATACAAAGCCTTATCTCCCTACTATATCTATGTATTCTTTAGAGATACGGGAATAGATGGATGGCTATCCCTTGGAGGCATTCTTTTATGCATCACAGGTAATATGGTCATTTATGCTCTGAAAATAGACTCAACAAATTTTAATGCTATATTATGTCTCATCTTTGCAATTTGTCTGAATTCAGGAACGGAGGCTATCTTTGCTGAACTTGGCCAATTTACAGCCACATCTATAAGGGTATGTGAAGCAGCTTTTTTGGTTCCTTTATGCAGCAGAAACTTGTGGAGAGACTTTTTATAGTAGTTCTTTAGGAATTGCATCGTACAGTTACTAGAAGTTTTTTTTGTTGCTAAAGAATCCACAAGCAATTGGTCATATTATGGATTTTTTTTATTTTATTTTTGACGGAATTATGGATTTATTCTTGACCCAAGGAAGAGGAAAAAATATGATAAACTATTAAAATCTGGTTATTGTTATAAATATTTGACAGCCTCTTTTGTTGGCTAATAAAGATGAAGAAACAATAACATTTTGCTATGTCATGGTTCTCTGCAGTTTGCGTTTTGTTGTGTTGTTTACCCGTGTCTGGTGCTTCAATACATGGGCCAAGCTGCGTTTTTATCAAAGAATTTTTCTGCTCTACCTTCAAGCTTTTATTCTTCCATTCCAGGTAATAGTTTGGTCAATCTCCTTTTCACGTCTCTTTCCTCTACTTCTGACAACCTGTATCAATCCCTCCAATTTTATATAATTCCTCTACAAGTCCCAACAATACTACAATTTCTCAAATAAATGTACCTGACCTTCAATGTTGGGATGTTGTAGTGGTTGATTTTATCCATGGTACATGTCTAGATCCAAAGTTTCTGGTTTATTATTCTTATCTGCAAGTAATATATCAACTCATTCATGTGCTCTTCTTTGTTCGTGTAGTTTTCATGTGTTTTGTTCTTGTTCTACAGACCCATTTTTCTGGCCGGTTCTCATGATGGCTATGCTAGCTGCAATGGTCGCTAGTCAAGCAGTCATATTTGCCACGTTCTCGATTGTCAAACAATGCTATGCATTGGGATGCTTCCCGCGTGTGAAGATTGTTCACAAACCAAGATGGGTCCTTGGCCAGATTTACATCCCTGAGATCAATTGGGTTGTCATGATCCTCACCCTTGCTGTCACCATTTGTTTCCGAGACACTCGACACATAGCTTTTGCTTTTGGTAAGGACTTAACCTTCCATCAAACTCATAAGTTCCATCTTTTATCATTAAACAAATCCTTTGTTCTCCAGGGCTCGCCTGCATGACTCTAGCCTTTGTGACTACTTGGTTGATGCCTCTCATCATCAACTTTGTCTGGAACCGTAATATCGTCTTCTCCGTCCTCTTCATCCTCTTCTTCGGGACCATAGAACTTATCTTCGTTGCATCAGCCTTAGTCAAAATCCCTAAAGGAGGCTGGATCACTCTGCTCCTTTCCCTCTTCTTCACCTTCATCACATACGTATGGCATTACGGCAGCAGAAAGAAGTACCTATGCGACCAGCACAACAAGGTCCCTATGAAATCAATACTAAGCCTTGGCCCGAGCCTCGGGATCATCAAAGTCCCCGGGATGGGTCTTATCTACACAGAGCTCGCCAGCGGTGTTCCTGCCACATTTAAGCACTTTCTAACAAACTTACCGGCGTTCTACCAAGTTGTCGTCTTTGTCTGCTGCAAAACTGTCCCTATCCCGTATGTGCCGCAGAAAGAACGGTACCTTATCGGCCGGATTGGACCAAAAACATACAGGATGTACCGATGCATTATCCGAGCTGGCTACAAAGACGTGAACAAAGACGGAGACGACTTTGAAGACGAGCTGGTGATGAGCATCGCCGAGTTTATCCAGCTAGAATCCGAAGGCTATGGTGGCTCAAACACTGACCGTTCGATTGACGGTCGGCTCGCTGTTGTGAAAGCCTCAAACAAGTTTGGGACAAGGCTGTCTCGGTCTATATCCGAAGCCAACATCGCAGGCAGCTCGAGATCACAGACAACAGTAACAAACAGCAAGTCTCCGGCTCTACTTAAACTGAGAGCAGAGTATGAGCAAGAGCTTCCGAGGCTGAGCATGAGAAGGATGTTTCAGTTCAGACCAATGGACACCAAGTTCAGGCAACCGCAGGTGAAGGAAGAGCTGTTTGATCTGGTGAATGCTAAGGACGCTGAAGTGGCTTACATTGTCGGACACGGTCACGTGAAGGCAAAGCGGAACTCAGTGTTTGTAAAACAGCTGGTGGTAAACGTAGCGTACTCGTTCTTGAGGAAGAATTGCCGGAGCCCAGGCGTGATGTTGAATATTCCTCACATTTGTTTGATCAAAGTGGGCATGAACTATTACTTGTAAGTGAGAGTTTTTTCTTTTTATTACTGATCCTTTGTGAGAGTTTTGTGGTTCGAGTTTCATAAAATTGGATATAATGTGTTTTTTTGTTTGTAATATTTTACTTCTTTTATTTCTTGGTAACTTTGGTATTGGTGAGACTTCAAACGAAGTCTCAATGTCTCAGTCTCAGTGCCTCGGTTTAATGTAGAAAAGTCATAATGTAAAAAGACAGAAAACGATGTACTGGTGTGGTGAGTGGGGGATATCTTCTTGAGCATAAACTTAAAAAGAAAATAATAAAAATGTCAGAAGTGGGATTTGAACCCACGCCCTCTTACGAGGACCAGAACTTGAGTCTGGCGCCTTAGACCACTCGGCCACCCTGACTTCTGCTTAATACTCTACTCTGTGTAGTTTTAGTTGCAAATTGTTAGCTGATATTCATTTTCTAGGAACAAGATTACAAGAGGTTCACAAAACGTTCTCGGCCGTGGATGGCCCCACACGTTATAAAGACGTTACATATACTTATACTTACACGATCGGTGAGTGGATGATATAGTAAGAAACTATAAAACGTATAAGCTTCGTACAACTTATCAATTCGTGACATTGATTCCATTTTACAAATGTAATGAAAGAGGAGAATATAGAGAAAGAACAACATTAACCACGAGATTGCAAAATTCAAATATCTTGAAATTCTTAGTTATATAGAGGCTTAGAGAGAGAAGAAATATCACTACTTTTATCCCTCGACGCTGATCAACAATGACATAAACAACAGAACAAACCAGTCAGGAAAATTCCAAGTTCATTCACATAACCGAAAGAGCCACCTAAAAAAACGCCCAAAACACATTACTTCGATACCATTTCACAACACCCGTTTTGCTAGCCACGGACAACCTTGTGTAAACCCCTAATCTTTCTTCTTGTTCTTCAACGGCCCAAGTGGGATCTTGCTCAACACCTTCTCATCCAACACTGCATACTGCTTCTTGAGCTCGATCATTGCTTTCTCACCTAATGGGTCGACTTTGTCTTCATACTTGTCGTAGGCAAGAGGAACCGTGAAGAGCAACACAAGAGCTGTTGCAGCAAGATAAAAATTTAGTCATCAGGGTTCAGTGATACAAGAGAAGGAAAACACTAAATGGTATAGAAGTATAAGCAAAGCATTACCTATGTATGCCAATGTCAAGAAGTTGAAGCAACCGCCCAAGATTGAGAGAACCCATAACCCGGCAATAGCCTATTCAATCCAATGGTACATTGTTGTCAGATATAAGGATAAACATATTAAGTACCAAGTCCCAAATAGTTTCTACTTAAGCACATTTGAACTTACAATGAGGAATTTCTTGAGATCCCTTCCTGATGCAATTTCACGGAGAGAAGAGAATCCACGGTTGATCTCGATTCTGAGCCCAGACGCAAGCTGAAGAATAGGTTCTTCAGGGATATGAACTTCAGGAATCTTTGGAGGGGACCTGACAGAGAATCAATTGTCAACAATGCACAAGTGAATAATCATAAGCTGAGACATATTTACATTCATCAGTTTTAACTTACTTGTTAATGAACATAGTGGCATTAGACCACAAAAACAGCACAGCGAGAACAACAATCATCACGTGGCAAAGCAGAGTGAGAAGATGGTACTCCATCAATTCAAACACAACCCAAGCAGCTGTAGCACCACCAAGTACACCACCAGACATCTTCTTGTTCTTCCACATGAATATATCAGCCGCTGCAAATAGGAAGAATAATCAAGTTGAGCAAACATTACAACATACTGTCATCTAAATCAACCACATTAGAAAAACATGGAACTTGATACTGTAAGGTTTCTATATCGAGATTATGTCAAAAACCCATTTTTATGATCAAAACATTCATTTAGAAATGGAATCCCTAATTAAACCCTCACAAATGCCAAAATAAAGAACCCCAATAATACAAATGGACACGATGGATCGATTCAGATCAACGAGTAAAATAGAAACCCTAAACAAGTGCAGATTCAAATCACACATATCAATGAAACCTAATCCATCAAAATGAAAGAATAAACCAAACAACACATATAAGAAAACAGATCAAGCCACAACACACACAAATATATGAAAGTAAAACCAGATCGGAGAAAAACTTACGCTTTCCACCGCCGAGAACCTTATGAACAGGCTGCTCTCGTCCGAACAAGCGGTAAACTTTCGATTTCATAGAAGACGAAGGAGAAGAGGGCTTCTTAGTCTTCTTCTTCTCGTCTTCATCATCAGAAGATGAAGAAGACGAAGAAGAATCACCACCGTGATGGATCTTCTCCGATATCTTATCCATCAACGATTCTCTCTCCACAACCTCAACAGCTGGCTCAGGAGCGATCACAGATTCATCATGCTTATGTTCTTCCGCCATCGTTTCAAAACGCAAAGATCTTAGCTTTTTTCGATTTCGATGGAAGAAACAAAGAACACAGTATTTTAGCTGCTTCCCAAAGTTTTTACCTTTTGAGAAGAAAAGATCTCGAAGCCTAAAATAGAAGAAAGAAATCGAAACTCTAATCTCAGCCGTTGAAAATATGAAACTAATCTGAGCCGTTGGTTGGTTCGGATACGAACTTCCGAAGCTACAGGTTCGTTTACTTAATTAGAGCCAAACCTTGGGGAAAAAGGCAAAAAGCCAAATGGGAACACAAAATACATTTCACAAAACGAATGGTCGACATGTGACGCCGTCAGAGTTAACGTTTCCCGTCATGAGGGACGTATACGTGGCGATGTCTGAGCTAAGTAACTAGGTTATGATCAGGTGTCACGCGGCTGACGCATGATGCGGTACGATCTAATTTTTTTAATTGCAGGACACGTGGAGGAAGATTCAGCCATTCGTACATGCGTCACGTTCTTTCTGTCTGCGTCAAAAAAGGACACAATCAAACAAATTCTTAATATTATAATAAACGTAATATTCTAAAACAGTATATAACGTCTAGAAAAAAATGATAGTCGGCAAAGAAAATAACGATAATAGGCAAAGAAAAATATAATAATAGGTGTAAAACAAAACACATAGAAAAGTGAAAATAGGTGTAAAAAAAAGAAGAGAAAACCTTGTAAAAAATGTGAGAGTGAGAAAGAGTGGAGCCCAATAAAGCACAAATAATGGACATCAATCTGATCAAGCCCAGTATCAGTTCTCTCATGGGCCCATTACAAAAAGATGCTCGGAAACAAACTGAAACCTCAAGTTATGGTCCATAAATAATGAAGTACACAAAAATGCTCAAACCGATGTATTGTGTTTCGAATAACTCAGACAATTACCTTGTACATGGAAGACAAAGTGAAATAGTAGAAGCTCCATGAGAGAACACAACACAAATAATAAAACAAATGATAGGGTAATGGCATGATGAAAAAATATTTTAGGTACTGCAACGTCTGAGAAATGTAATTTTTTTTCTTTGTCGAGAGAACAAGACGAGCTACTTAAATGGAGTCATATTTTTTGTTCAGACGACTTCACCCTTACCATAATATATTCCACTAAAGCCTTTGTGGTATACATTAAGAGCAAATTGGTCATTTACAAAAACAACAAATGGAATATCCGTTGAATTAAGCATCTGACTTTTGCCCTTTGTTCAAATCAAATGCAGTTATAATGGGTTGAGCTAAGTTAAAGCCCATAACATTTAAAGCCCATTGAATAATCTAGAAACGACGACGTCGTTTTATTAGAGAAACCCCATTTCTGTAACACAGCTCCTAAACCCATTTGCTCACTTCGTCGTCGTCTCTCTCTCTCACTGGTAAAAAGCAAACAATGTTGCTCCGTCGTGCAAAAACACTACCCAAAACCCTACAAAACCTCCGGTTATTCTCTCCGGCGGCGAACGCAGCTCTATCCCTAGATCATATCCAAGAAACCCAATTAACTTACCTCCCTGGATTCCCTCGACCCGATCCAAAACACGCAGAGACGATCTTAGCCGTTCCAAGGTCTGTCTCCGGCAAGAGCATATCAGCGAAAGAGCGTAAAGCGGGTCGGGTTCCTTCGATCATATTCGAACAAGAGGATGGACAACACGGAGGAAACAAGAGGCTTATTTCAGTTCAGACGAATCAGATCAGGAAGCTTGTGAATCATTTGGGTTACTCTTTTTTCCTCTCTAGGCTCTTTGATGTTGAGGTTCGAGCTGAGATTGGTTCTGATGAGGTTATTGAGAAAGTCAGAGCCTTGCCTAGAGCGGTAAAGTCTCCATTTCTCTCACTCATGAAATTGATTAAAGTTTGCATTTTTTCAATGTTTGGTTTAGTGGTGTGTTTGGATTATTGGTTTATGTATTGAGTTTTTAGAAATGTTATGCTATGTGATTTCAGATTCATTTGCACTCTGGGACTGATGCTCCACTGAATGTGACATTCATAAGAGCGCCTCCAGGTGCTTTGTTGAAAGTTGATATCCCTCTTGTGTTCATTGGAGATGATGTTTCTCCTGGATTGAAGAAAGGTAATAAACCCTTTGCTAGTTTTTTATAATTGGGATCTTTAGTGAGGAATCAAAAAGAAAATAAAGGAAGCATTTTGATAAGCATTTGAGAATAGAGGAGTATATACATGAGTTTGTTAAGGTGCTTACATAGGAATCACTGTTCTTAGTATGAGTTTCTGGATAGCATTTTCTTTTCTCGAATCATAGGCAATGAACAAAATAGATGAGAAATGTGGTTAAAGATTTGGAAGAGAGATAGTGATCAAACATGTGGTTTTTGACTTCTGATTGCTGTGAACGAATAGTCCTGTACGCTTGAGTAGATATGCTAAATGCAGGATTAATACAACGGTTTCTAACTCCTGAAGTAGTTAAGGCCACACATATATTCTTGACGTCATTGGAGCTCATTGAGCTTCTAATCTGTAGAGAAGTGATACTGCTCGGGTTTCAGTTACCCTTTCTTGGATCAGACTGAGCTAAGCTTAGTCGATAGCAAGTAATCATCACTTCAAGTGACGTTATGGTTGATGTTTTACAAAATTTTAACTCGATTTAAAAGAAATCTATGTTTGCATTATACATCTTATAATGGCTTGTATCTTCCTCTGGCTACCCATTTTTGGGATTTTGAAGTTTCATTTCTCTGGCTACTCTCTACCCAATTTTGTAGATCGCAGCATCTAGTTTCCTGTTAGATTTTGATATTGATCACTATTTCTTAATCTTTTGGCAGGAGCATCTCTGAATACGATTAAAAGAACAGTAAAGTTCCTATGCCCAGCAGAGATTATCCCACCATATATAGAAGTAGATCTAAGCCAATTGGATATCGGACAAAAGCTAGTAATGGGAGACCTCAAGGTTCATCCGGCTTTAAAGCTTATAAAGTCCAAAGACGAACCCATTGTTAAGGTCGCCGGAGGACGTGTCACTGACACGCAAAAGAAATCGTCTGACACGCAAAAGAAATAACACCGGTGAGTCATATTAACTGCGATTATCCGGTGCAATCTCCAAATGTTGACCAAAAATGAATGGATCGATCTTCTTAGAACTCTAAAGGTCCTTTCGGATGGAGGTTTCTTTATGTGTTATTATTAGTGTTGCCAGAAGATGAAATATTTCCTATCTTTTGATTCTACAATGCATTTATTTTCTATTCACAATCAACTACTTTTATTTACAGACCTCTAATAAGCGTAGAAAGGGAAACAAAATTTAATCTCTTTTAGATTTGGCTCTGTTTTTTGCCATTTATTGTTTCTTAAAAACATTGAAATGTAGGCGTTAAGAAATTGTTCGTTGTCATCTTCATGAAACAATCCGTTTGAAGATGAACAGTTTTCCTGAAAATCTTCATTTTCTTCACTCTACCTCTAACTTCAACACTGCTTTTCAAATCCACTCCTCTACCGTTCAAATCCTCCATTAAACCTGGTAGAGATGCTAGTAGCTTTGTCTTAACAATCTCAGCCGTCAGATTCATCTTAACCGTCCGTTTAGCCGGAATAGTTTCACTTCTTCTAATACTTTCTCCAACCACCACCAATTCACCGTGGTAAAACGAAACATTAACGTTCTTCACTATAAACAACGCCGGATTAGGATTATGTAACGAGATTTCGACTGAGACTGTAGTGTTTTGGTTCGTGTTGACTTTACCGTTGACAAAATCGAACCGTTGGTTGAAAGATATGGAATCGACGGTGAGGTTTGGGCTATGGAGATGGAAAACCGTGAGGGAGAGCACGATGAAGGTGACTGCGATGAGCATAGTTAAAGATGCGATGAAACCACAACATAAGATGAGTTTGGTCTGTGAATGGACGTATTTGGTTCGGTCGTGGTGGTACTGATCTTCTTCGTCTGGTTGGTCGCTTCGGGTAGTGAGAAAAAGTGGAGCTAAAGGCTTAGCTTGATCCTCGTTAATCTTACTCATGGCTAGCTCCATTTTCTTTACTTTGGAGATATAAAAATTAACAATATAGTAGAAATATGTATATATTAGGATTTCGTTTGTAGTGGAGATATAATTTTCAAGAACGCGTTTGCCTAGAAAATAAATAGGGTTGACTATTGACTTGGACAAGGGAATGTAAAGTGGGATGAGTTGATTTTAGTATTGTGAATCTTCTAATCTTTAATGTGATTGGTCTGATTGGTGTTTATAAAGCAAATTTGAATCTTCTAATCGTTTAATATTTGATATGATTGGATAAAGCAAATCTTCTATTTTTCATATAAAGCAAATTTGATTGAATCCTCTAATTTTTGATTCAAATCTTTGATGTGATTGGATAAAGCAAATTTGTGGGAAAAAAAATATATGTTACCACATAACATTTCCTTAAAACCAATCCGATGGTCGGAGACACGTAGACAAAATTAACATATCTAGTCTTACTATTTATTGGCACAAAAATATAAAAATATCTTACTATTTTTGAGCTAAAAAATTTAGTGTAAACAATATTAGTATAAAATTAGCTTTTCGATTTTAAATATACCATACAGTTTAAAACTTATTGAATCTTGTCCTTGTTACAACGTAATCATCTACAATTGACGAAAAGACTGATTTGTGTTTGACTATTGACTTAGAAAACGAAAAGGAATTGGGGAAGAGTTGATTTAATTTTAGTGGTGGCTTATAACTTCTTGGCTCTGGTGATTACGATTGGTGTTTAATTATAAAGCAGAATGGACAAAGTATTTTCCAAGTTATTTCTTATATGAAAATTGATGTTGCAAATTGAAAAAAAAAGAAGAAGGAGAAGGTAAAACTGGGTTTCTTCATAATTTTTCTAAAAATACACGACACGACAAGTCCAAAGTATTTTGAAGTAGTTAAGAGATGTATATATGTATATGTATTCCAATGGTAAATGCAGACAATCTATTTTATTTCCGAAAAGTAGATAGATATACACAAAGATATAGCAAACTATGAGAAAACATTACACACGATTGATATTAAGTGCACCCATTTTATTTGTTACAAATACACTAAAGTGTTCATGATTTACCTCAAACCAAGAAACACTCATTTATTTATCATTATAGCATACGTAAATGACTTAGGCAAATAACCATATTGACCCTTTACTTAACACCATTGACGTCTTTGAGGGGAGCTTTTTTGTTGGAATGGCGATCGCAGAAGCTCTTCAATCTTTCCAATGCATCCTCCAATACCGGAGTCTCCATATCGATAGAATGCCTCAACCAGTTCTTCTGACTGAATGCAATCCCTATCAAATCCAACACACAACATGTCCTTAATTATGTTTATAATTAAGTAGTGTCCGAATAATTTTTTCTATAAATCCTAAACCCTATAACTTGATACTATGTGTTGAAACTGTAGAGAGGGCTAAGAAACCATAAGTAAAAGAGATTTATTAACTATTACCTGGTAAAACGACGAGGTTTTCTTCTTTAGCAAGCTTATTGCAAAAGTCTTGATCGTCTTCGATGTCCACAAAGCTCGATAAATCAAGCTCGGTCTGCGACAACAATAAATGTTTATGAGAAGAATGTCTCAAAATAAATTAAAGAAGATTAAAACTGCGCTACTAATATAATAGAATACTCACCCATAAGAAGGTGCAGGCTTCGGGTTTCATGTAGCAAGTGAGGCTAGGAATGTACTTGAGCTTAGAATAACCAAATTCTACTTTATCTTTCAGAAAACTCTGCCTCTTATCAAAAAACTCTTGAGGAGTTTTCTCCAAGATGTCAGGAATAGCCGCCTACATGCATGAACAATACATGAAATATTTTGGTCACTCTTAGGGTGAGAGAGTACTAGTCCAAATTTGTCGGAAAAGCGAACCGTCCATACCTGGATAACTGTCGGAGGGTTATTGTTTATCTGGAGAAAATCTTGAGCAGCTTGTAAGACCTGTCCACGCATAGCAATATAGGCCAAATTTTTTTAAGAAAACGTACTTTAAAATGTATATGAATAATGCATTGCTTATAAAGTGATGGCAAAATTTAAAAAGAATCGGACCTTGGTGTTTCTGAAGACACCGTCTAGATCATGTAGCGTGAGCCAACCAGTTCGCCATCCTGGGACTTTCCATCCCTTTGATATGGATCCGAGTGTAACCACTGGTACGATCGACGAGAATTTTCCCATAGGAACAAAAGGGTTACTACCAAAGAGTGTCCATCTAAAAACCTCGTCAGAAACCACCATAATCTTGAGTTCCTTAGCCAGTTCAGCCAGCTGCGGTTCAAAAATTATACAAGAAACAAACAAGGTAAGTAAGTTAATGCTTTCACTAGTAGCCAAGACTAAAGAATCTATATAATTATGTAATACCTGTTTGAGATGAGCCTCGGAGTAGGTGTTACCATTGGGGTTGTGGGGGTTGATTATAAATATGGCAAATGTGTTCTCGTCCACGAGCGCTCGGACGCTATCAAAGTCGATTTCAAAGTTCTTTTCTGGAAGGAAATTATAGTGGCGGACCTCAAGGTTCTTGTAGATGGAGCGGACTAGGTCCCATGGGAAGCCGGGACTCGGAAGCAAAACGTTGGCTTTCGGTTTAGCGAGAATGTCTACCGCGAGCTCAATAGCTTGTTTGCATCCCAGAGTCATAAACACGTCATCTGCGGTAAGCTTCTTTGGAAGACCTTGGTTTAGATACTCTGCTACGGCACTGAGAATACGGAAGCAAAAATGATTGTGTCAAAGATATATAAATAGAGTTAGGATGCAAAATAGAAGTGTCCAACGGGGCTAAATCAGAATTTAATCAAAAATATTTGGTCCCTTCCAAGTTCCAAAATTTTGGGATTGCTAAATTTGAGTTAAACCAAACTAAATGTTCATTTAAGCATATATACCAAAAATGACAAATGATTTTGGAAAGGTTTTGTGAACAAATTAACAAAACGACCGTTCCAAAATTCAAAGTCAGACTCTACCAAAATAAATTGGATCTAGTTACACTTTCAGCACATAACCATTAGAGATAAAATGTACCAATACGGAGCTGTTTGTAATATGGAAATTTCAAGAAATCTTATGTAGACATGTTATCAATAATAATGTATTTATGTATATTACCTTTTGGCGGCCGCGAGGCCTAAGCTAGGAGCATAGGCGTTTCCCGAGCCATAAAGAACAGCTTTAACAACTGCTTTTTCGGCTGTATTGCTGGTCTCCAGGATCTCATTTCGTGGGGGCAAAATGGGTTTGCCATGAGGATCGCACAGGGCATAGAGTGCAGAGGTATATGAGCCTAAGGAGGCCGCAGCAGCATCTTTGGCCGCCTCGCTTCCGCTGAATTGCCAATCAATGCACTTAAGGGTTGCCATATCTACTTATTTTTCTCTATTAGATTTTGTTTTTGGGTGACTAACTCTCATTGCTACGAAGTCGAATATATAGTGAAAATTCCCAACCACTTTTCATTTTTTTGCCAATGGTTTTCACATTGTTCTAAACATTTGATATCTCACGTGGGATATTAACATCAACATAGAAGACAAAAAGAAAATAATGTATCTCGAATCTCGAGCCTTCGGTGATCTTAAATCTTGTTTAAGTAAACTGTATGATTGATCTTAATGCATGCTATATTAGCCCTCTCTTGTAGAGTCGCAATCTCCTTTATTATACAAAAGAAACAAAATAACTCTGTCGATTACTCATCACTCATCAGCATCAAGAAGAAGCAAAGATTCTTACGTATTTAAATATTTTTTGTCTCTGTCTTCGACCGACGAGAGGAGGAAAACCACCCATGGTTTTTTGTTATGTTTTGCCCATTTTAAAATATAAATAGTAACGTACGATTTCATGATTTACTCGTTGTTATTATCTTTACAAGGTTATCCGTGTCATGCATAAATTTATATTTAATTTTAAAACAAGTATATTTTAATGTGACGTAATAGTTAATACTAAATTTTATTATTGAGAAAACTATCAGATCAACATACAAGACTAATTATGTAATTAAGTAAACCTAAAAATATTGTTACTAAAGACAAAATATCCAATGGTAGGAATCAATTTTTCCTTCATTATGATCTAAACTGAACAAAAAAAAGTAGATAAAAAGCTTATCAAACTTATCAAAGTTGCACGCTAACATTTTCTTAATTAGAATCTCAATCTAGTCGATCGGTGTTGCCGGTTAGTTCGGGTTAGGAAGTACTCCTGGCTATTCAGTACGAATCCGATTCAACATGCTTTTGAGCCATATATAAGACATGACCAAATGTATTTGAATGGCTAATTAAGGAGGTCAATATAGATGTTCTTGTGCTCCCATGGTATTTTCACACCAGTCTAGCTATACCTAATGAAAATAAATTATTTATCTTATGTTTCGAAAAGTAGAAATACATCGATCGAAATATTGCAAACTATGAGAAAACATTACACGACATGGTGATAAATTCACCAATTTTATTTGTTACAGATACAAAAGTGTTCATGATTGATCTCATATCAATAAAACACACATTTATTATTATAGCATATGTAAAAGACTTAAGGCAAAGAAATTTATATTGACCCTTTAGTTGACGCCATTGACGTCTTTGAGTGAAGAAGCTTCAACTATAACGGAATGGCGTTCACAGAAGCTCTTTAATCTTTCAAATGCATCCTCCAATCTTGGAGTCTCCATGTCGATAGAATGCCTCAACCAGTTATTCTGACCAAATGCAATTCCTACCAATCCAACAACATGCGTTTAATCGTGTTAAAGTTAGGTTGTAACTCAATGACGAACCACTAGATTACATGTCTTAGTCTACATTTCTTTATATTACAAGTTAAAAAAAAAAACAATCGAATATATTTTTCCTTAAATCATAGTTCCCTAAAACTTAAATCTCAATCTTCTGAAAACTCTAGAGAGGGATAATGATTATATTACCTGGTAAAACAACGAGATTTTCTTCCTTAGCAAGCTTCCTGCAGAAGTCGTGATCGTCTTCAATGTCTACAAAATGCAATGGGTCCAGCTTGGTCTGCGCTATGCGGATTATCCACAATGAGAAGTTTGTTTCAAACTAATACATTAAAAGAAAAGTTATAGTAGACTAGACATGTAATGATTATAGGATAGAATACCCATAAGAAGGTGCATGATTCAGGTTTCATGTAGCAGGTGAGAGTTGGTATGTTCTTGAGCTTAGAATATCCAAAATCCACTTTGTCTTTTAGAAAAATCCCCCTCTTCTCGAAAAAATCTTGAGGAGTTTTCTCCAAGATTGTGGGAATAGCCGCCTATATCATAAGATTATGATAGTGAATTGGCCATAGACTATAACAATTGACAATAATAAATGGATTATCGATTTTTGTATTTTTTTCATTTACGAGAGTAAACCAATAATGATCCAAACCTGGATGACAGTTGGTGGTTTGGAAGTAATCTCCAGAAATTCTTTCGCAGCTTTTAAGACCTGTCCATATAAAACTAGATAAGCCTAATTGAAATGAATTTTTTCATTTACAGTTAATCAAATATAATAGTATATAGGAAAACGATGCATATCACGTATATCGATATTAAACAAAACAAAAAAAGTGACCGGGACCTTTGTGGATCTAAAGACACCATTTAGATCGTGTAACGCGAGCCAGCCCGTTCGCCATCCTGGGACAATCCATCCTTTCGATATGGACCCGAGTGTAATCACTGGTACTATCGAGGAGAATTTCCCCATTGGAACAAATGGATTACTCCCGAATACGGACCATCTATATACTTCATCCGAAACGACCATTATCCCGAGTTCCCGTGCCAATGTAGCGAGCTGGGATTCATCTTTCAAGTAAATATTAGGGCCTTGGTTGCTAAAATAATGTTATCTATTAGATTGTAAAATTTAAATTTTGTAAATTTTTTATCTAATATAGTGCAAATTGTAAACGAAATAAATGTGTATTGCTTTGCTGGTTACGTTTACAACGTTTGAAATATATATTTCTTATAAAATTAAGTCAAAGATGTAGTCTTTTAATTTAAAGAAAAAACCATGTCAATATAAACGTAAACACAAACTAAAAGATCTCAAGTCTAGATCATCTAGCCAATCATGTGAATATATACTTCTCCAAGAGTACTAATACGTACGTAAATACCTGCTTAAGATGAGCCTCAGTGTAGTAGTTCCCATTGGGATTGTGGGGGTTGATTATAAATATCGCAAAAGTGTTCTCGTCTACCATCTCTCTAACGCTGTTGAAATCGATCTCAAAGTCTCTTTCAGGGATGAACTCATACCTTCGGACCTCAAGGTGTTTGTAGATAGAGTGGACCATGTCCCATGGGAAGCCTGGCCTCGGAAGCAAGATGTTGGCTTTCGGTTTAGCCAGAATACTAACCGCGAGCTCGATTGCTTGTTTGCATCCAACAGTCATATATACGTCATCTCCCGTTAGCTTATTGTCAAGATCTCGGTTTAGATATTCCGCCACAGCACTGATCATATATACAAGCGTAGAGTTAAGATGCAAAATATGGATACCCTGACTGGACATTAACTTTATTTATGTATATATTACCGTTTGGCAACCGGGAGGCCAATACTTGGAGCATAGGCGTTTCCCGTACCGCAAAGGACAGCCTTAACAACCGCCTTTTCGGCGGTATGGCTGGTCTCTGCCTCTTCACTTAGTGGAGGCAAAATAGGCTTTCCTTGAGGGTCACACAGACTGAAGATTTCAGAAGAGTAAGTGCCTAGGGAGGCTTGGGCGGCCTTTTCGGCTGCATCACTGCCACTGAACTGCCAATCTACGCATCCTTGGCTAGCCATATTTCTTAACTCTAGCGTTGGAACTAACCAACTTCTTTTATTTTTATAGAGAGATGATTGTTTTTGCGTGATTTTACCCTCATTGCTACTAGTGAGATTATATAGTAAAAGTTTCTACGTTTTTTTTTATATTGATTTGATATTTCACGTGGTAAGTATTATATATAATAGTATCGAGATAAGAAAAGAATGGAAATATTAATGTATCTCGAAACCCTACATGGTAGAACGTGGGTTTCCTCTTATCAAGGTGATCACATAAGATACGTTTGTCAACGTAAGATGGTCCATTTATAATAAGATTTTTGACTGTTGAAATTGGATCAGAGCCTTTTTATATTTGGATCTTCAATTATACAAGTTGGTTTATAGTCCCTAAGAAACTTGAATCACTTTCTATGATAGTTTTACCTCGTACTATCTCTCTTTGTAACACCACAATAATGTTCATGTTCAATCTTGAGCAAATAAATTAAATTATATACTCATGAGTTAGATCTACCTGCAAGATGATAAACCTTATTAATTAAGAACGCAAATTACGGATCATGCAATTAGTCTTAATCTTATGCCCTGAGCACGTCTATTAAAAAGAGGTACCCATATTTTGTTGATAACGCTTATGGATAAAGATTGATAAACTATATATACAAAACACAACAATTTAGTATATTTACCAACCGATTTTGGTGTTCAATGGTTCATACTTTTAAATGGCATGTGTAATCTGTTTCATTCGGTATGCTACATAAATTGATTATCACATCAGCAATCCAAAAGATTCACGAAAATTAATTGTGACGCATTACATCAAAGGGTACATAAAAGTTAGACGTAGAGCGTAAGAATGTCAATATTAAAAAAAAAAAAAAAAAAAAGAGGCTTTCTTATTTTTATACTATTCTGGAATAATATATCAATTAAATTGAAGAAGAGTTTACAAAAGTCATGATAAAAAGTCTAAAAAATATAAAGATTACATGATTCATTGAGTATCAATCGAAGTAATGAACCTTAATGGAACAAATTCAAAGCCCTAGTAGATTCAGTAACTGAAATAGGAATTATGAAGCCTATTATATCGAGCAAATTGGGGAAGACGGAGAGAAACATCTTCCTCCAGATTGATGTCAGCCTCGATCGTTCTAAATATGAAACTGAGACGTTCCTTATCAGCTTTCTCCTTCTCACTAAGTGTCCGGTGGTGAGGAAGATGATCTCGACCTTCTAGATGACGGACGCGTGCAGAAGAAGAAAGAGCAGACTGATTGATGAAGAGCAAGAGGATCATGATGATGATGAAGCTGGTCCTACAAGTATTCACCATTGTCGAAGAGAGCAGCTGAGAGGCTTTTAGGGTTTTTGTTTTGCCTTGTTGTGAAAAAGTTTGATTTTGTTTGTTAAAACAAGGTGTGGGTTGTTCATATATATAGATGATCATAGGCGGCCTAAAAAAATATATCCTATTTTGATAGATTTCTTCTCCTATTTAGCTTTGGAAAAAAGTATTACGTGTCTGATTGGATTATTGAACATTATCACCTGCATAAAATCTCACGAATTTATCGGAAGATAATAGTTAACTTTGTTATGCATTTTTTATATAATTGGATAAACATAACAAATATAGGAAAACACATAAAGTTATGGATCTGTTAGGGTAAGTAACTTGATATATATATCGTTGTAACAGAAAGAGCACACAAAGAACGAAACAGAATATACGTTTTTGTTATAGAAATCTTCTTACTTAACAAGCAACCTTAAACCTTAAGAGAAAAAAAGTGATCAACAACCATGGAATATGGAGAAGAGCCCCCGATTAAAAGAACTAGAAGAAGTTTTCTAATGCTTCCTGATGATTTGGTATTAAACTGCTTAGCTCGCATCTCAAGATTACATTATCCAACTCTCTCATTAGTCTCCAAAACATTTCGCTCTCTTCTTGCTTCAACGGAGCTTTACCAAACCCGAATCCTCTTAGGCCGAACCGAGAGTTGTCTTTACGCGTGCTTACGACTCCGTACCGATTCTGAACTACTACATTGGTTCATTCTGTGCCACAGACCACATAGCTCCAAAAACGTTTTGGTTCCGATTTCATCTCCCAGTTTTACCTCCCCATCCCTGCCGGGTGTTGTAGTGGTTGGTCCTGATGTATATGCCATTGGCGGTGGATCAAAGAATAAAAACGTTTCGATATATGCCACTGGATCAAAGACTTATAACGCTTTGTCTAGCGTTATGATTATGAACTCTCGTTCTCACACATGGCATGAAGCTCCAAGCATGCGGGTGGGCCGTGTGTTTCCATCTGCTTGTACTCTTGATGGGAGAATATATGTTACGGGAGGCTGCGACAATCTCGATACAATGAACTGGATGGAGATTTTTGATACGAAGACTCAAACTTGGGAGTTTCTACAGATCCCTAGCGAGGAGATATGCAAAGGCTCTGAGTACTTAAGCGTAAGTTATCAAGGAACCGTCTATGTGAAGTCTGATGAAAAAGATGTGACTTACAAGATGCATAAAGGTAAATGGAGAGAGGCAGACATATGTATGAATAATGGATGGAGTCTGTCGTCATCATCATCTTATTGTGTGGTAGAGAACGTGTTCTACCGTTACTGTGAGGGGGAGATACGTTGGTATGACCTCAAGAATAGAGCATGGACAATTTTGAAGGGCTTGGGAAGATTGCCTAGTTTGCCTACTTCTCATTCAAATGTTAAATTGGCGGATCATGGTGGAAAAATGGCGATTTCTTGGGAGGAGTATATGTTTGTTGATAGGGAAAAAAAGATTTGGTGTGCGGAAATTGCGATTGAAAAACACCAAAATGGGGAAATTTGGGGAACGCTTGAGTGGTTTGACAATGTGTTTATATCCAAAACGCCAAACGGTTATGTGGGTTTAGTGCATGCTCTTACTGCTACGGTTTGGTGAATTTTGTCAACCACCCATGCAATATTTATCATTTTCTTTTTGATAGTCTTGTCGAACTGTTTGTCTTAGATTTTTTTTTCTTCTTTTTTTGCAATTTTATTTGGCAACATGTAACTATCAAGTTCTTGTTGCAAAGCTGGCTCACTTTGATAAATCATTCATCATTCAACTAAAAATGTTAACTGCCTCAATTTTTTCCACTATTTACATGTTTTACCGATGTAAAGACTTTGAAAAAGTCTTGATATGGATATGTATCATCATAGTATGTCTTCCAATATTTAGTGTTAAGTTTTTCATTTAAGTGTGGGTGTAACATTCTAATGAAATCTTCACCCAAATCTTTCAAGAAGCCAAATTGGCTTTGTTTTTTTGGCTTTCATTATTAACTTTGTTACATTAGAGATCAAACAAGGAAAAATACACATGAGAGATAACAAATGGCGTTTACTTCAAAAAAACCTCGCTACTTAATCTCACTATACAATCTGAATTTGCAAAAACAGTTACCACAACTTCCTCTGTCTTTTTGGTAGTACTCGTGTCTGTTTAACACTCAAGAATATGAGATATATATTTAATGATTCTTAAAAACTTAGCATTGTTTTCTACAATACATGTACTTGGCTTTAGCTGGTGCTGCAGTCGCAGGGGTGACATCAACAGATACTGGTGGTGCTGTCGAACTTGAAGGCAAAGCCGAAGGCACCGATTGAACCAAATCTTTCTCTTATCAAGGTGATCAAAGAAGATACGTTGGTCAACCTAAGATAGTTCATTTATTATAAGATTTTTGACGGATGAAATTGGATCAGAGCCTTTTAGGGTTTTTTTTGGCTAGTTGAGAAAACTTTAGATTTTGTTAGTTAAAACAGGTGTGGGTAGTTCATATATATAGATCATAGGCGGCCTTAAAAACAAATAGATTTCTTCTCCTATTACGTGCGGCTGATTGGATTATTGAACATTAAGGATTATTGACTCGATGCTCTGATCACCTGCATAATCAAAAGAATATTCCATGTCAATATATATTAAAAAATCACAATTTTATCGGAAAATAAAGGTTGTGAGATGTAAAAATTTTACACAAATAACGTGGGTTTTTTATTTCTTTGGAATATATGGAAGTTTAAGTTCGAAGGCTCTATATGTTCGAGAAGCAGGATCTACAACAAGTTAAATTCATTTCTTTTAAAGAAAACATATCTCTAAAGATGTCGAATCCAACATCTCTACCTAGAAAATATACCATTGGACAACACCAAGTCGGTAACGTAGTTCCTTTCATAATTACAAATATTGTATAACTCTTTAATAAAAAATCACTTTCTCCATACTTAAGTTTAAAACGACTCTAAAGTGACAATTTACAACTCGATCGAGACGACTCTAAAGTGACAATTTACAACTCGATCGAGAGGTTAACTCAATTCTTTGACTTTTAACTCCATACTTGGGATATATTTGGTTTTGTAGACTAATTAAGTAAGTTTTAACAAAAACTAAAGAATAGTGATCATGATGAAATTATGAATACTCAAATAAAAACAAAAACAAAAAAGTTGAGACCTAAAGACAATATAACTCACAAGTCACAACATAGCAGAGGTAGAAAGCCATATTTAACAAAAAAGCAAAAACCTTAGGATCCTCATTACAGGAAGAAAGGGACCAGGTTTCAAGATTTGTCTACATTTAGGCAAAATTCACAACTGCATAAAAAGGAAAGGATCATCATATCATATCAGATCAGATCTCCCATTTCTTGAGCTCCATGCCATCCGGAGGAGTACTCTCGATTGTCTTAGTCCCAACCTCTTGCCAGTTTGTTGACAGCACTGTCCCATTCGATTCCACCTGCTCATTGTTCAAAACCCGAAAACCATAAATGAGTCGATCAAAAGGACAAAACTTTTACAGTACTCCATGAAAAGAGATACTCACAAATGATTTGCTCATCGCTCGCCTCATATCCTCATCCGCATTCTGGTATATCTCCCGGAAGAATTTGTTCAAAGCTGCGTCTCCTTCCAGCTTCTCATCTTTTTCCTGCAAGTCAACCACAATCAAACAAAAGAAGAGAAAAAACAAAACCGTTTGGTCGAGGTTTTAAGTACATGGTAAGAGACGGACCTGCTTCTTCACTTCAGCTTCCAGCTTGTCCCAGTCCTTAACTTTCTTAGAAGATGGATAAGCTGGCCTCTGTGAAACCTCTGCATCATCATACATACAACATAAGATTTACATTACAAGAGACTGTTGTTTAAGCTCATCAGATGACACTGAAGAAGGAAAAGGTAGAAAACCTGATGAGACATTAGGCTTTGGCAAAACCGCTGGCCCTTTGCCGTGTTCGAGGGAGGCCCATGTGATTATATCGGCTTTTGCAAGACAGATCTCAATTTTGGTCGACAATACTTCATATTTGCACTTATCTGGTATTATCTGAATATACACCGTAAAACAAAGTCATGTAACATGTTCAGCTCAGAGTGTTGAAAGAAAAACCAACATTAATTCATTCAACAGATAAATTACCTTTCCAAACAATCTCGGTTGGAGATAATACGCATCCTCTCCAGGAACCTCAATCACAACACTCAGCTTCAAAACACAAAACAATACCATTAACACACAAGCACACAGAAGTGCCATTGAGTTGGGTTCTTAAGAGCCTTATACTCACAATTTGTTCACCAAAGTCGATGTTAACATTCTGCTTGGGTATTCCTTTTGCAAAAACAGTTACCACAACTTCCTCTGGCTTTTGGTAGTACTCGTGCCTGTTAACACTCAAGAATATCAGATATTTAATGATTCTTAAAAACTTTGGTATTGTTTTCTACAATAAAACTACCTGTACTTGGCTGTAGGGGTGACATCAAGTTCAGATACTGGTGGTGCTGTCACACTTGAAGGCAAAGTCGAAGGCACCGGTTGAACCAAATCTTTCTCTTCTTCTGGAAAAAGGATATTTACAAGTTCCATAGATCAAAACCTTAGGTGAATTACATAACAAAATATTTTGCACCATGGCAAACAATACAATCACTCTAGGCATGTAAACATAATCAACCAGAAAACAAGAAAAAAACACAAAAAACATACCTGTGATTAGAAAATTGCATTCATCTATCAACTTCTTAAATTTGGATTCACTCGGCGTGATAGAGGCACCCTTTTCAAGAGCTGTTTTAGCAGTCCGATACTCTTCAAGCTTCATACAGGCAGTTCTACAAATACAAAAACCAAACCATGAACAATGGAAGTAATAGCTTGACAGATATATACCACATTTGCAGACCATATAAACTGGTAGTAAAACAATCTAAGGACTAAGGAATCAGAGAAAATTAAACTCTCACTACAACTTATATACGACTTAAAAATGTTACATAGGAGGAAATAGCAAAACGTTACCCTTTTCTTAGGTAAGCTTTGGTCAATGAAGGATCCAACTCAATTGCTTTGTTCGCATCTGCCACGGCCTCTGCTCATTGAGAATCAAATGAGACCAAAATCTTATCCAACTAGTAAAGTTCTATGATACTACGCTAAAAATGCAGAGAATACTTTCTTAAAGCAAGAAATAGTTGAACTAAAGACTAATCACTCAAGCAAAAATTGAAACTTTCAATACTCCGTTAATACTTAACACTATCTGTAAACAAAATTCTCCATATTCACAATCAAAGAATCAAAAGACTAGCACAGCTAAAACCAACTTAAACCAATGTTTGAATGCATAACTTGTAAAGGGCACTCGCTACTGATAACAAATAACTAAATTTCGTTTCTCATGAAAGCAATTCCGATACATTGTTCCTCCACAAACAGCAAAAGAGAGACACATTAGTATCAAATTGATACGAAAGCTTTAAACTTTCGAAAAGAATTGTGACACTATCAAGCGACAGGACACAAAACGAAACCCTAAATACACATAATCCAGCAAAGTCAACAACTTTCAGCTATGATGAAGTAAGAAACCGAAAACATACAAAAACCCAGAACCCCAGAAGGCGTCCACGACAGTAAAAGACGAAGATAACAGAACAAAGAAGCTACCAGTGAAGCTTTCGAGTTTGATATAGGCCTGAGCACGATCAGCGAAGAACTCAGCGCAATTAGGATCCAAGTCAATGGCTTTGGAGTACAAGTCAACAGCAACATCGAAGTCATCGTCTACGAAAGCCTCTTTAGCCTTATCAGCAAGCTCCTTCGCCATCGATTGACTAAGAAAAAAAAACAGAGGAGAGCTAACAAAGACGATGAAATCAAAACAAGGAGGGAATGAAGTAGAGGGCAAGGTTTGTTACTTATTGCCACAATGGAAGGAAGGAATATAAAGAGAGATTGGATGTTATCGTTCTTCTTCTAGATTGTTCCTTCGTTTTATGCGACTTGTGTTCAGGGAGTTGAAGAGTTCGAACCCAAAATAAAATTTATAAAAACAATAATTTAAATATTTTTCTATTTTTTCCACAAAGTTTCTCCTTATTTTTCTAAAATAATATATTTCATTTTCTATAAATTTAATTTTGTGTGTACATCAAATATGTGAGATTTGATATTATTAAGAAAAATAGGTGAGGTCTCTAGTGTATATATTTTCGTTTAAAAAAAAAAATATATATTTTGTACATGTTGGAATTTTGTTACTTCACTTCAAAAACATTTCATGTACTTTGTCAAGTTTTCTAGAGTTAAAATAGTGTCTGACTTAGATGATGAATAACTGGTTTAATTTATTATGGATCACAAATTACATAGTGGATTTGACAATTTTATGATTAACCAAAGTGGGACTATTGCCTTAGAAAATATTGTTTTCCTAGCAGTTTCGTGGAACCTTATTGGAAGATTCAAATATGTGTGGATAGGGATGGAGAAGTCAATTTATTAGTGTCAAGTGGATGTGGTGAAGTCAATTTAAATAGTATCATATCAACTTTGCTTATGAGTTGAGTTGACCCACAATAACGTTAAATATCAACCTGCATCTGTAAAATTCTTTTTTTTTTTTAATGTTTAGTTCAATATAATTAACCTTGTTCCTCGTATATAAAAAGAAATCTGTGACAAATAGCCGACAAAAAAAAAATCTGTTGGGTTTGATTTGGACCGGAATATAGACATTGCGGCCTATCAAGAAATAAAACTTGGGCTAATCAAACAACGAAAGCCTGCCTATAGTAGATACGAGATAATGTTGATGCTCCCTCATCGGAAGTTTGAGGATGGGCACTCGTGTGTAGCATAGTATAAATAAAGAAGATGGTCGAGGATTGCAAATTACTTACCTGGACGGGGTTTACGGGTGATCATGAAGATCCGTGGCCTAGGCTGGTGGCTTCCTGCACTTGAGGTGCGCTAAGCCAAAGGTCACCCCAAGTGGGAGATCCTGCGTCATTATTTGTTGCCTTGGGGGCCTGCGTTCGCGCGGCCCCTTCCATTTCCAATAGTTCAATCTTTTGATCGTCGTTTTGACTGAGTTAATTAGAGCTAGATCTTAGTCAATGGCTCATGTTACATTTATTTTCACAGATCCAGAAGAAAAAAAAATTCTGTCTAAGTACCAGCTAGGCTGGTTATTGGATAGTGTTAGCGATCCAAGACACTGATGGAGGCAAATCATTGTAATGGGCTCATAGTTGCTGTTAATGGATCTGGTGCTTCTCAAATATTTCATTTGGTTGCAGTCTAACACAAGTTTGCGTTAGAGTGTTAGTGGCAAAAGCTGAAAGTTTCAAGCCCTTATGGTGCAAGATTGATTTATGCCACAGATCAAATGTTGTGGAAGCGGTGCGCATTGCATCCTTTGTGGATCAAACCATTCTCTTTGTTCGAAGAAGTGTAAAGAATGTGTCAAGAATTTTGGCAGCAGAGACGTGACTAGTAACTTTGTAGCTAAGTTCATTTCTTTTAGGAACATTAAAGTTGGCCCAAGATTTATTTACTTGTAGGATTTTGTTGGCGTTTTGCCATATCAGCTTTATCTTTACCTTTTTATGGATGTTTCCATCTTAAAAAGTACAAGATCCAAGTTTCTCTCTATGTAGAAAGATGAGCTTGAAATTGATTTCTTATCCAAAAGGTGAACCATATATAGACACATACACTAGACTCTTTGCTCAAGGTCCGTGGCTAAGGGGGATTTTAAATTTACCATTTTTGCTAGTATTTAAACCATGAGTCTCAGTCTCACCATTATTTTAACAATTTGATCAGCAAACATATAGAAGAACAATTTCAGAGCTCCAAGGCTACATGAATTTGCATCAAGACTCCAAATAATTGGTTCCAGTTTCAGAGCTCTGCTCTAGATGAAAACAATGATCTCTAATTAACTCCTTTCATTTTGGGTTTCATAATGACAATAAATATGACAATGCTTTAAACAAAAAAAACATGTAAAGTAATAAATGAAAATGAGCTTGGCAGAGTAATTAACGCATTATTATTAGGGAGTTGTAACGTACACGAATTTGCGTTAGGCGAAAAGAGAATAGTGGACATAAAACTTTGTCACATGCTTTGCCATCACGCCCATCACCTTATAACCATCGACTCTGACCAAAATTATTATTTTAAATTTTGTATTTATAAACAAAAACTTTGATGTTGAAGACGTCTATATTGATCTCATTTGGCAGAAATTGTGAAGGTAAAGAAACAAAGTAGAAATAAATTGTGAGAATGAGGAGCATAATAGTATCACTACAGCTAAACCAGGATTAAAACTAGAAATGATTTCAATTTTTAGAAACGATATGATAGAGTGGCAAATTAACTCTTGAAAAAATACTCCATATGTTTCACAAACAATGTCGTTTTGACACTTTACTAAACTTATACGGTACCAAAACCGTGAAAATAACGTCAATCATCATCAATCATTTAGAGAGAAATTAAATAAACTATTGTGTATATAATTGAATTAAATTAAATGAACTAATACATGTATCCAATATGATCATGAACTGTACTGTCCCTAGTTGAGTTCCGTTTTATTTCATCATTAAAAACCCAATAACGAAAGAGGAATTAAAAACATATATACGGTGAACACGCATGCAAGAAATTTGTGCAATAGGTTTACACTTAGCAGGAAAAGAGGAACAAAAAACAATTAGTTATAATAACTGATAACTGAAATAAGTTTATGACAACTGAAAACAAAATAAAATAAAAACTAACGGCAAAATCTAACATTGACGACGTTGTAAGGAATGGGTGCTGAAATGTTTTTATACAGACATTTCAACCGCACGGCATCTCCATATTACTACGTACTAGTCCAGTCAATCAGTATTCTCACACGTGAAAAACGACACTTTGCGTTTTCACATCTAGATAAGATTGCCTTTTCTTTAGATCAAATTTTCATTTTACCATTAATCAAGCTATAAAAGTGAACATATTTACAATATTTACGATGATATGTTATATATTTAGTTCGTTACATCATCTAATAAGTTTGCAATTTCATTTTCCAAACGGGTAACTAGTAAATGTTCAATTCAATTTCTGTCAAATTATACATGCGAATTAGGAAATGAAGTTTGTTTATCTTTTCTGCATGTGAAAGTATTATTTGTTTATCTTAGTGAACTTGGATTGTGGGATACATTCATTATCCATCCAAAATATGGGATTTTTTCTGCTTGACTATTTATTATTAGTTTGCTTGTATATCCTAAAGTATAGGCATGGAATCGGCGTATTTGATTTTGATTCCTTTTAAACCAATACCTTTTACGATCTTTTCTTATTCATTTCCTTGTTTCTTAAGTCAAGTTTCAGATACATACCTAAACACAATTGTGGATCGTTATGGAGTATTTTTACAAATTTACGACAATATATATGCGTAAGACCAGAGGACCTATAGGTATGGGTTTCTTAGGAAACCGATATAAATTGATATAGATTATAGAACTACATACAAACATAGGTTTTACACATTGTTTATTAGTTTTAAGAAAAAACAATAAAATCATTTAAAAGAAGTAGTGATTTGATATTTTTTTTGTTTTGCTGTAAATGAACCAGAAAGGTCTTATTTAAGGAAATATATTAAAACTTCTACATTAAATAACAGTTTATAAACCTTCACAGATAGAATCATAGAAAAGAAGGAAAAAAAAAGTGTGGTGGTTAGGAAAAAATATACGATGTGAAATGTTTAACTACAACTTGCTATATCGAAAACCTTTACTTGTAAGTCCGTAATCATCGAAACTTAATTCTTGTTAGAGAAAATAAAAACAGTGCAGCCAAATTACCCTAAAATTACGTGAAACATCTCATGACATGACATTACGTACCCAACTTAACTTCCATGCAATATCTATAAATACCCTCATGAGTCACATTTCATGCAAAATCAAGAAACTCTCAAAACCCATTTCAAAAGAGAAACACTTCTTTAAAAAGTTTTATTAATAAATAATGGGAAAGCTCTTGGTGTTAATGTTAGTTGGGATGTTCTTGGCTTTTGAAAGCTTGGAAGCTCTTGAATATGGAGATGCACTTAACAAGTCAATCTTGTTCTTTGAAGGCCAACGATCCGGTAAACTCCCGACTAACCAACGAGTTAAATGGCGAGCCGATTCTGCCCTCTCTGATGGTTCACTTGCTAATGTAAGCTGCCTATATTCTTACACAACTCTATATGCAGATATTTCTTCCAAAGTTGAACCTTATTTTATCTATAATTTGGCACTTTTTTTTTATTTTTTTTTATTCTCTAGGTGAATTTAATTGGAGGATATTACGATGCTGGTGACAATGTAAAATTTGTGTGGCCAATGTCATTTACCACAACCTTGTTAAGTTGGGCTGCAATTGAATACCAAAATGAGATTTCTTCCGTTAACCAGCTCGGTTATCTCCGGTCTACTATCAAATGGGGAACCGATTTCATCCTACGCGCTCATACATCTCCCAACATGCTATATACCCAGGTAAACAACCTTTTCCCTGGTTTACACATTCTAATAGTATATATATCTCGTATCTTCTATATTTCATACCAAAAAATTCACTATCAAAATTCAAATACTTATTATTGCTTTTGTTTTATAATGGATACAAAAAGGTGGGAGATGGTAATTCAGATCATAGTTGTTGGGAGAGGCCAGAAGATATGGACACATCAAGAACTCTCTACAGTATCTCTTCCTCTTCCCCTGGTTCTGAAGCCGCGGGTGAAGCCGCAGCCGCTCTTGCAGCGGCCTCACTTGTTTTCAAATCGGTCGATTCTACTTATTCATCCACACTATTAAACCATGCAAAAACCGTGAGTATATTTACACATCAAGTCCAAAGAAACCATTACATTAGTTCAATCGTGATGTAACGTAGCTTTATCTATTTTATGCAGCTATTTGAATTTGCTGATAAGTACAGAGGTTCTTATCAAGCATCTTGCCCTTTCTACTGCTCCTACTCCGGCTACCAGGTAATAAAATCAAATCAAACCGGTATACATAGATTAAACCGATAAACTACGGATATATTTATGTTACGTACGTAAATAAGTTACTAACAAGACACTTTTAATTTTAAATTAGGATGAATTATTATGGGCTGCGGCTTGGCTATATAAAGCAACAGGAGATAAAATTTACATAAATTATGTTATAAGCAATAAAGATTGGAGCCAAGCCGTTAATGAATTCAGTTGGGACAACAAATTCGTCGGCGCTCAAGCTTTACTCGTATCGGTTAGTATATATATAACTAAACCGACTTAGCTAAATTCTATAAACGTTAATTAAGTGGATCTAAATTAATATTTTTCTTGTTGATTTCTAATTTAAAGGAGTTTTACAACGGGGCAAATGACTTGGCAAAATTTAAGTCCGATGTTGAATCCTTCGTCTGTGCAATGATGCCAGGAAGTAGCTCTCAACAAATTAAACCAACTCCTGGTAATTTTCACTAGTTAGCTAAATAAATGGTTAATTGGTTTTGAG
The DNA here is from genome assembly GCF_000001735.4 of Arabidopsis thaliana. Classification (NCBI taxonomy): domain Eukaryota; kingdom Viridiplantae; phylum Streptophyta; class Magnoliopsida; order Brassicales; family Brassicaceae; genus Arabidopsis; species Arabidopsis thaliana. Next base: position 12,294,259 of record NC_003075.7, on the reverse strand, counting down.
TTTTTTTCTTTTGGTGTTGGCTTTCTTATTACATTTCTTTTTCTTTTTGTTTATTCAGGTGGCCTTTTGTTTATTAGAGACAGTAGCAACTTACAATATGTAACAACGGCTACAACTGTTTTGTTCCATTACTCAAAAACTCTTACCAAAGCCGGGGTTGGTTCAATCCAGTGCGGTTCGACCAAGTTCACCGTATCTCAAATTCGAAATTTTGCCAAATCACAGGTAAATAAATTATTTCCACCTTGTCCGGTTCTGTACACCATTTTCATGTTCTTAATCAACCGGTTTAATATTCAGGTTGATTATATCCTTGGAAATAATCCAATGAAAATGTCTTACATGGTCGGATTTGGGACAAAGTATCCAACACAACCTCATCATAGAGGCTCATCTTTACCATCGATCCAATCTAAACCGGAGAAAATTGACTGTAATGGAGGATATTCATACTACAATTCTGATACACCAAACCCGAATGTGCATATTGGTGCAATTGTGGGCGGACCGAATTCATCCGATCAGTATAGCGACAAAAAATCAGATTACTCTCATGCTGAGCCCACAACTTACATCAACGCCGCCTTTATTGGACCTGTTGCAGCTCTAATCAGTTCTTCCGGATAAACTCACGTTTAGATTGGTTGTGGGGAAACAAATATTAGCAAAGAAGAATCATTACTCATCAACAAACTATTATGACTACAAACTTAAATAATTAGTCAGGGGATGTATCGTTTGCTTTAAACATATATCTCTATATAGATGTATATACCTACACACATACACACACTCACATATATATCATTGAATCGTATATCTTAGCTAAAATGAAAACTATTTAATTACAGATGTCTATATAGGTTTTCTTATATCATTGTATTGTATAGATTTTTTATGATACATTATATATAGTTCATTCTTATTTACTATATGTTTTCACGTTAGACACTTCACTTCTTGTGGATTGTCTTCTTACCAATTTGTATAACAAGAAAATCCGAATTATATTGGTTAAGGCTTAAGTTGGAAACAAGACGAAAATTACGACGCTCTAATCTCCAGAGACTAGACATAAATATACATTTTCCTCAATGGCTAAAACTATAATATAATTTTGAATATATATATATATATATATATATATATATATACATACACCTAATGCTCTCTAGTAATTCCATAAATACCCACTGAAGAACTCTTGGCTATTCAATAGTTCATCGAAGTCACCGGTAAAACTTGGAAAAGTTCCGCTCCCGGACATCAAATCCGATGGTAAACCGTTACTCAAGCGGCGGCCCTCGATTGCTCCAGCCGCTTGGTGCGTACTCGTTTCCGCAACGCTCATTTCTTGAACCGCAACAGAAGATTCATCAGCGGATGGGATCATAGGATTACTTGTAGGGGAAGAAACAACTTCTTTTTCGGATTTTTTGGTTAAGGTTGGTTTGGGTTGGGAAGTTTTTGCTCGAGTCGAACCGGCTAATGAGTTTCTCCGGGTTGGTAGTTCATGATTGTGCTCATTAGTGTATGTTATGGTGAATTTCTCCGGGTTTTGAGGATTTCTTTCGACTTGTTTTCTTGCCAAACACCCTTTTGAGCTACTGCATCTGTAATAACTCCTGAAAAAAAAGAAACACCAAAATTGAAAGATTAGTAAACCGGTTATGTTTGATTAGGAGAAAGGAAGATGAGATTAAACCGGGATTGGTTAAAGACCTTGGGTATGGAGATCCTTTGATGGGTTTCTGCCCGTATTTACGCCACGCCCATGCGTCCGACAACAGATTCTCTTCTTTCACTTGCTCAACAACTCTCTTCTGTTGATTCTTCTTGCTGTCCAAATTCAAACTTATATTATTTATTTATGATCTAATTATTCAACAAGGAGCATATATATGTATATTTATACGAATTATATAACAAAACGCGTATGCGTTACTATTTATTTTACTAATGATTTATACTAGTAACTAAGACAACTTAAACCCAATTTTCTTATATGATTAATTTGATAAGAATATTTTAGAACCAAATTTCGCATTTTAAAGAACCCTCTTAAAGAACTTCAAGAATACTGACCTTTTCTTTGATTTGGATTCTGAAATTCGGATATGATCAGCTCTTGATCCGTTGGATAAAAGACAACCATGTGATCGTTGTTTCTTGTCATCTCGGAAAGGTTTTGAATCTTCAGGGAGAGAGACCGAGCTTGTGAGGATCGTTTGTGTGGAGAAAGGGTAAAAGGGTTTGTAAAGTTCACCGAGCTCATCTAAGCCACTTGTCTCCATCTCCGGTTCGTAGAAACTAGACGTCTCCATCGGTAGGCAAAACGAAGGTGAAAACGTACCGGAACTTTCGCCGGAAAACGCGTCTCCGGAGCCGGAGTAGCCTCTGACTATTGCTTCTAGGTCTCCTTCGTCCATATAAGCCACCTCACCCATATATCTCTCTCTTTTCGAGTTTTTGTTTCCTCTTTTATCTCTTTTGGTGGGTTGGTGTACAAGTACATATGACGAGAACAAGCCTTTTGGGAAACAGCGGTTTATATAAAGAAGGAAATAAGATTAGATTGTTTGTGGTTTAGGGTGTTTTCGTTTCCCATGTGAACCCGTTAAGTCATTAAACTTTTAAAATTTATTGTGTTGACTTTTGAAAAAGTCAATTCGTACCTAAATGTTTAGAAAATTTTAATAAAGTAACATTAACTTGTCAAATATCCATCTCCGACAAAATATCTCAAATTATAAATCATACACAACATTCAGGAAAGTCCATCTTACTATTAAATATTGAAAATATAACAATATGAATATATGATTATATATAACTAAAAAAAGGAATTTGACAATATGTCTTTTGGAATATATATGAAGTAGAGAGAATTTAAATATCATTGCTTTAACTAAATTAAATATTTAAAGCGGCATTTGTACATGCATATGCATGAGTATGACATATAGTAGTTTTTTTTTTAATTATCTTTTGTCGTCATGGTAATTTCTTTATTTGATCGAGGTTTTGTCACTAGTTTCATGATACTTGTATAATTATGTATGTGTTTAATGGGGCACGTAAGTCTATTAGCTTACCTTGTGTTCACGTAACGAGCCACTGAAATTAAATAAACTTATAGAATAATGCTGCAAGTATGATCTATACCGTAAGCTTCTTTTGATAAATATTTAAAAATAATTTGGGAGGGTATTAATAATACTGTATTATCACTTCATCTTAAGCCTTGTGGTAATATATATAGATTGGTCCAATAACCCCACGCCTCTATCATAGAATAGGGATGGATACCTTTAATCCCATAGCACAAAATCTTCCCAACTAAGACTAAAGAAAGATTCTCCAATATATAATATCTTCTTCTATTTTTTTGCTTTTTTTTGTAATAATGATTATTCGCTGTGTTAATATTGATATGTTAACTTCTTATGTTTGTTTTTACTTACATCTAAATGACTTTCAACTGAATAACATATTCAAAAAATATAACAAATTTTTAACTTGTTACCTCAAAACTAGTTATGTTGAACACAATCATGGCAATATTTCGACATGAAATTAAGAAAACAGAAATGATGTAACAAAGTATTGCCATCAAATAAAGTTTTTTCATTATTGGCGATGCTATCTTTCATTTATCTATCTATCAAATGGAAACCGAGATGAAATAAATACTAAATTTAATGATTTGATTATATTTAACACTATCAAACTTATTATAAGCTCATAATTTCTTTGAAGTTTATTTGATTGACTTTGCTTTGTCAAATGATCATATATATAAGTTACAGAAAATATTCGTATAATTTTGTATTATGGTCTTAAATATTTCGGTCCATAATGGTAGCCTTTTCTTTCTTTTTTAGGCGATGGAGATTAAAAGTTGGCACGGGTGATTGCAGTCCCATAAAAGGCAAAAACTTAAAGTCAACAAAACAATAATAAAAACCATTTGAGAAATAAATTATATATAAAAAAAAAATGCTAGTCAGCTTACTCTTGCAACTGGGAAGAAATTTTCATCCCCTCTTGCACCAACTTGAAAGTCTGTCTATGTCATATATTGATGATAATACACTAAATATACACACATGGATAAACTGATCAGATTAATATTTGAAATTTACAGAAAACAAAATTATTTAAACGAATACCCATTACCCAATATATACCATTTAAGAGCTATATATATGGATATGTAAATGATTCTGAAATGACCATTTCTGTTGGAAAACAAACCTTGCTAAAGTCTGCCAGATATTTTTGTATTTTTACGCGCTTATTGACTTCTGTGAGTTCGATTTGAATTATACACTAACTATCTTTGTCTTTATTAAAGATGTGAGTACTGAGTAATACCAAAATAATGAGATAGTATATATATGCATCAATACTATTTAACTATAACTAACTGTTTTTTGTCAACAAATAATCAGTTTTTACATTATTTTTTAATAATCACTTTAAATACAATATTATTAATTAAAATAACTTATGGGTTCTTGACTTCTTGTGTTTTCATTGTGTAACACTCCGTATATTTTAACACTCCAAATTTTAAATCTGGACAAAAAAAATAAGAAACTGCTCATGTTTTTGCGTTTATCTAGTTCCCAAATATAATTAGTTATATAATTTCGGATTGATTATAACTCAGTTATAGTTTCATCAGAAAAAACACTATTTTGAAACCACTTTATGATAGTTTTGATTAGAAGATGAACTTCAATCTTGGTGCTGTTATTAGATTCATACTATTTATACTTTTGTACGTACGTCGACTGTCGACATGGTATGTGAAACCATGACAACATATGAATTATACGTATATTAATAGAACGATATTGTCATATTGATGATCTCACAAGAATACAAATAGAACCGACTTCTTTGAATTCTTCTTCTAACGTGTGAAATAAGCATACGTGCGGTGTGTGTAAATACGCAGTCACATATATGTCCATCATGGACGACGCTCCATATACATAGCATTTCCAAATTCAATTACCGAGAGGTAACACCAAATAAATCATACGATATCATAAATATATATGGAAATGAATTTAGATTTGCAAGAGTGATCAAATCACAAGCAACAAATAATGAAATCTAACGATCTTATATATACGATGATATATATGATGTACAATGATGTGATTACTATATTATTAATTTCTGATAAGAATAGATTTGATTAAATATGGTATCACTTAATATATGATTACCGAAATTTTAAATAATGAATTTAATTTCAACAAGCTACATCCGAATTATATTCGTGACATCATGCGTAGGGTTCCACTTGCACTAGTTAATTTGTATATATTGTTCGTATACGTATATAAAGTTATAAACAACTCTTATATTATATGTACATGTACCGTTAAGCATGGGATCACTATATATAGATTGACCATTTCAATTTTATCTTTCTAATAATTGGTCCATATTCAACAATAAAAATAAGAACAAAAATGAAACCATGCATATACCATCTGCGGTGAAAAGTAACAAACATACACTAAAAAGAATCCGTGATAGATTAATGCTGCACTTGTTGTTGTTATGGCATCTCGTAATAAGTTAACCAAACAAGTTTTTTCCCTGTTAGTTTTATCAGTATAAAGGAATTGTGTGTTTACAACTGAATACGTTCTCATATTAATATAGGTTGGTCCCTTTAATTTTGAAATAATTTTAAGTTATAACTTCTAACCAACAATAAAAATTGAAAACATAAATTATCACAGCAACAAGGGATATCTTTATTACATCTTTTTATTTTCTTATTTTTGAAGAATTAAACAGTCATCACTAATGAATTTCCTCTGAAGTCTTAAGGCAACTCTGATCCGAAGGTACAAATAAACTGTTGAAATTCAAATTCTAATACTTTAGTATACACATATGTTGAGTAACTTGATATAATTTTGGTATTAACTTTTAATTAAAGTTAGTTCCGTACAAAGGAATGCTGTGTCGTACGTCTCGATGCACGAATTCATTTTTGTATATAACGTGGTGATAAGATGACATTATCATACTCAATATAATTTTTGGTCGACTAGAGTTATTGTTGTTTATATACAGATTATTGATTTTGATTATTCAATACTAAAGTCTAAAGCCAATAAAATTATCGTTATTCATCTTCTGTTAAATTGCTTTGGATTTGAATATTTGATGTGACATGTCTCCGTACGCGTTTTCGTGTCATTACTAATTAATGGATTATATATTTGTTAACCAAATTATTGAGGGTAAGAGAAAATAAACTATTGAAACTTTTTTTGGTTAAATAACGTACAATATACGGAAAGGATTGCATAATTACGATACTAACAGAAACTACTAATATTTAAAAATATTTGTGACCACTCAATTTAACTTTTACAACTAAATTTGCTTTAAACGATATGACCAAGAATATGAACTTACTAAACCATCATAAACTGATAAAATCGTTGGCGTTTTGATTCGACCTATACACTTATGTCGATTTCGGTTGTAAAAAGTGATTATTACAAGAAAATTTGATGTAATGGAAACTAAATGAATCATAGTGGTAGTGGCAGATGGGTTGCCAACTGGTGATGGTGAAAGCGGCAATAGATCAATGGATCAATGATATTATCATAAATATTGTTAAAATAAAATTCCTGTTTTTTGGTTAAATACATAGATTAAATGCCCAAAAAATGAAATTAATGATGTGAACAAAATGAAATGATACGATGAGTTGATATGAAGTGTATAAAACGATAACCTTTCAAAATCTGGTCCATAATCTCAAGTTCTCAATTAACCACTTGTGTGTATAGGTTGTGCCCTAAATATTGTGCCCATCCCCTATTAACAATGGCGTTTGCATGCCTAAGTTAATTGGGCTGCTTAAAGACTTTGAGAACACGGTAATATAGCCACACCAGTTGTCTGCATTGGAAGCCAAATTATCAAAAAAAATTCGCCTAAACTAACTGACTCTTCAAACTATCCAAGTGTTGTCAGAAACTTTTATTCCAATACATTGTTAAATTTTGGCATATAATATTGAAATCCTCGAGATCTCGAAAGAATGTAGTAATTTAGAGAGTTGAATCATGCTAATTATTGATAAGAAAATAATCTTAACTCCTAGTGACATATATAAATATGATTCATGAGACAGATTCACTAATGGCTTCCTCTTTCTTTGTAATGCCTCGAACTGTCCATATAAACCTATGAGTTTGCTATGCAATTGCAAGCATTTTGATCCAAAGGCCGCCAAAACGTCTTAATGTTTTCTCACACACATTCAGACGTTTTGACGGCCTCATGTGTCACATCACCAACTATATTGGTTATACAATGTTCTAAGAGATTTAGAGAATTGTGTTGAAGTGATATAAATTTAGAACTTGTTGCCAAATGAGCAAATCGAAAAATGAAGAACTATGACGAGTTTTAAAGTATTCCGGCAAAGTCTAACCACTCTTTATGACTTCTCAGTGATCTTAGCTCCTTTAGGGAAGTTAGCATGATCATAATCTCAAAATAATTGGCTAAACCTCAACCAACCGGTCCATAAAACGGATGAATCGATTTTTCGTCTCAAAGGTAACCTTGAATCTAACCAAATAAAATCAAACCAATCTCCCAAAAGCCGACATAAGAGAAGCAAAACCCAAGGATCAAACCAGGTAAAAATGAGAATTAGACAGGATAAATTAAACCGGATGATTTCCCGGTTTATTCTGTCCACTGGTTTATTTAGTTGAATTTCTTCGTCAACGTCATTCTTCTTCCTTAAACCCTAATCAAAAATCTCTTCTTCGAGCTATGGCGGCCTTTGAAGACAGAGCAGATGAAAACGATGAAATTGCCTTCAAAGATGGCAACACTGATATCTCCCAACAGCTTATGGACCGTTACGGCAAGTCCTCAGCCGCTCAGCACCGTCATCTCGTCGCCACCGCCGTCGCTATGCGCTCTATTCTCACCTCAGAGTCTCTTCCACCATCTCCTTCAGCTTTCTTCGCAGCTGCTATATCTTCTGTCGATTCTTCAACTGAAGATCCCGTGGCCGTTTCTGCTTTGCTTACTTTCCTTTCCATAGTCGTTCCTCTGGTTCCTTCAGGAGAAATTTCAGCTACTATGGCTCGAGATGCTGTGGCTGTTTTAGTAAAACCAATTGAAGAAGAAGGAACTAAACTAGGAGTTGCGAGTTTGAGAGCTGGTGTGAAGTGCATTGGGACTTTGCTTATTGGTTTCTGTGATTTGAATGATTGGGAATCTCTTCAAATTGGTTTTGCTTTACTTCTTAAATTCGCCATTGATAAACGTCCCAAGGTAGTTTCCCATTTCTTTGATTTTAGTGAAGAAGTATTATATTATAGTAACAAGGAATCGTGGTTTTTGTGTTTTTGCTTCTGTTAGGTTAGAAGATGTGCTCAAGAGTGTCTAGAGAAGTTATTTGGTTCTCTCCGATCATCTACTGTTATCAAGGAAGCTAGTAATACAGTATATGCTTTACTTAAAGAATATAAGCCTGTCTTATCTGACTTAAGCTCGACGAAGATTGAGGAAGGTTCTAAGGTTGACTCGACGTTGAAATCCGAGAATGCAGAGGCTGCTCATGTGCTAAATGTCCTCAGTGCTACAATTCCATTTCTATCTGCCAAAGTTAGTTCGAGAGTTTTTTCAGAACTTTGCGGGCTTATGGCTTCTCAGTTTTCGCCGCTGACGAGGCAAATTCTCAAAGGGATTGATACTATCTTCAAGAATTCGGAAGATAAAATTGTTGTTCCTGAGATAGAAGGACTTGTAACTACTTTGACTAGTTATTTATCTTTACACGACAAGAATCCTGCTGACACTATCGTGCATGTGACCACCCTGTTAAAGGATGCTTTGGAGAAAGCCTACTCAGTCGAACCGACATTATGTCTAAGTAAACTTCCACTAGTTTGTTCGTCATTGGCAGGTTTGTTAGTTCCCTCCCTAGCTTTCAGCATGTAGTTCTTTTCGTCTTCATTGTGGGATTCGATTTTTCAATATATCTGTCATGATGAATTCCAACTTTCCATTCATATGCTTTAGGCCTTCTGACTTCCACGGACGACATTGCATCCAAAGCGTCAACTATATTAAAAGACTTGATCAGTAGCCACATCGATAAAAAGAAACTTCTGACCGAGGGAAGCTTGTCTAATCAAGACGAGGATAACGTAACCAGTGGAGACAATATAAATGCAGCAAGATGTGTATGCTCTGTCTTTGAGAGTGTCCTAAACTCATGTGATGGAATTCCAAATGAGCACATTTTAACTGTCATAAATCTTTTGATCGAGAAACTTGGTACGTGTACTTTCACTTGGGTGCTATGTTTTGTCATCCTGAACATGTTATTTACAGAACAATTTTTTACAAGCAAACAATTTGCTTTCCAAAAAGTTAATTAAGATTGGTGTGCATAACAAACATTTTTAGCGACATATTTTAATTCTATCTCCAATTGTTTCAGGAGAGCTTTCTTATATTCTTGCAAAGAATATCATATTAAAGCTTGCCGACTTGATGAAAAATGCAATCGGAGATACTTCTAGCTCACAAGATGTAAGTTTTCAATAATTCTCCCACTTGACTTTTTCCGTAACTTTCTAGATTTGTAAATGATTGGTACGTAGGGACCTATTGTATTACAGTTATGGTACTGGTTTCTTAATTTAGAAATTTGGTTGGTTCAGAAGGTTGAAAGTTATTTTTCTGAGTGTCCCAGTGGAGACTAGTGAGTTTGATACTCAATGATGCATTCAATGATATTTCATAATTAAGAGAAAAGACATCTTGATTCTCATCATATATCTATGTTTGCAGTTTGTTAATGATATAAAGAGTCTATCTTTACTATTTGATTTATACTAAGATTGCACTTATCTGCAGCTTCAGCAATGTATTGGGTCTGCAGTGGTGGCAATGGGACCAGTAAGGCTACTGACACTTCTTCCTATCACTCTTCATGCTGAGAGTCACTCATGCACAAATGCTTGGCTAATTCCTATCTTAAGAAAATATATCATTGGAGCATCTCTTGCGTATTATGTTGACAACATTGTTCCGCTTGCAAAATCACTGATGCTTGCTTCTAAAGGAGGTACTCTTCTATTCCGACAATGAGAATTTCAATTACATTAAACGGGATAGATTATTCCTATCTTCTAGTCCTTTGGATTTTGTTTGCATATCACGGTTTTTACTATACTATTCTATTTCTGCCACTTGCTTTACATCATGCAAGAATATAATTATCACCTAGGGCACAATCAGTTGATAATTTCTCTCTCTGTCTGGCGATTTTTTCACTAACATTTATTTATTTACTTGTTCGTTAGCTAAAAAGTCAACTCACGGCAAAGAGTTGCGGGCTTGTGGTCATGAGCTTCTGAGACTGTTACCTGCCTTTTGTAACTATCCAGTTGATGTGGCCAACAAATTTGGATCGTTAGCCAAACTGATGGTTAAATTTATCAAAAAGAAATCTTTCATGCATGAAGCTGTGGCTCTTTCTCTGCAGGTGAGTTCCTTCACATTTCATTTATGCTAGGGTGAGCTGACAACTTGGCGATCTCATTGAAATTTTCCTTTTTTAGATGCTTGTAAATCAGAATAAAGGAATGCCTAAGCCCAGTACAGATATGGGAGAAGCAAAAGCCATAAGCGAAGAAGATGCAACAACAGAGCTTGAAAGAGGATTTCACTATTCGAAGAAAGCTTCAACGAAAAACATGAAAGCTTTGGCATCAAGCTCGACAGAGTTGCTTCAAACTCTTGTTGATGTTTTCACAGTTTCAGGCACAGAGATCAGTGCAGACTTTAAGGTTTATAAATTTCCTTCTTCTCTGCATTATAAACTTATATCAAATTGGTTTCAGATCCTCCATTGTCTCTGTTTTAGAGGAAAACACTTACACATACTCTAGATATTTTTTTGGCTAGGGAAATAGCATTTTTTGGTGAGTTTAATTTTTGATTGACTCCTTGTCTGCTCATAGACTGTAGAGGGTAACAACTTTAAAGCAGAAACTATTTATAAGCATGAAAAATACTCTAAATGTATTTGTTGCTCAAACTCTTGTTAGTATATTGTCAATTAATGTCGTATATGATGTAAACTTTCACCTAATAATTGAACTTTTGATAGGCTGAAGAAAACAGTATATAGCTAATGATCTTGAAATGGCAGGCTGCAATTGGATGCTTAGCTTCTACTCTGGATTCGTCAGTTAGGAAAAAGATTCTGATATCCTTGCTAAATAAGTTTGATCCTGCCGGTGAAAGCGAGACTGAGGGGCAGGTCAATCAATCGAATGATTCTGTCGATGAAGAAAAAGAAAACTGCAGTTCCACAAAGACACAGTTAAAGAGGTATAGTTCTAGTCGTTCTGTTATATTTACTTCTATTATGAAACTCATCCTCGTAAAATCTCTTGCCTGACTTGTTAAATTTCTTGAATATTATTGGATACGGTAATAGCATGAGATCCATATGTATATCTAGTTATTTCTCCTCTTCTCCTATACCTCGTATGACCTTTTTCACTGGCATTTGCTTGCAGGAGTGCTGTGCTGGATCTTGCATCTTCATTTGTTGAAGGAGCCAAGGAAGATCTTATTGAGTTGATTTATAATCTTGTTCGCCAAAGTTTTCAGGTATGTTTCTAAACTTGAGCTTAGAGAATTTTCTTATGTAGAGGCTGATACATGAGTTGTTTTCGGTTTAGGCCACCGACGAGGCTGATCTTTATGGGGCATATGATACTCTGAGCAGAGTTCTACAGGTTGGTTACCCCATCTAAGCTTGTTGCAGTTGCTCTTATACTGTTCACTGGGTGGCCCTCATGCTTATGTTCGTCGGTGCAGGAACATGGTTGGTTTTGTGCATCTCATTTTGCAGAGGTGATAGAGATGTTACTCAGCCATAAAACTCCAGAGGATGCGGCTTCTTCTAGAAGCCGATTTGCATGTCTCCACGTCCTAATGGCTCATGGAATTCAGGTTAAATATTTTACTTTTGTAACTTGATATCGGTAAATATCCATTGTTTGAGTATATCCCCATGCTCTGTTTTAGAAAATGTAATAATGTATAATTCAATCTTGCCTTATGAAGACAATTTCTGTATTTTTGATGTTTACATTTTTTTTGCAGTCAAGCACCGAGGAGGAGAATGAGAAGGCTTTCCTTATTCTGAACGAGATGATCCTGACACTTAAAGAGGTAAATATACTGTTTGCTTCGTTGCTATGTTAGTTTGTTGGTGCATAGGGAAACAATACAATTACTCAACTACTTAACATTATCTTGCCTTTGCATATACAGGGGAAAGAAGAACATAGGAAAGCAGCTTGTGATACACTGGTTATGGTGTATACCACCCTGAAAAATTCATCATCTATCACCAGTGATGAACTTTGTCCCAAATTGATTAACATGGTAAGTACATGAGATGAGCTCGCCATAACTATTTTAATCCACTTTCGTTACCGCTCAAATAACCAATTAGCATCCATGAATCTTCAGATAACGGGTTATATTTCTGGAACGTCGCCGCACATAAGGAGTGGAGCAGTGTCTGCATTATCTGCCTTGGTATACAAAGACCCTGAGATATGCCTATCGTCACCTGAGCTTCTTTCATCTGTTTTATCATTGCTTCACACTAAATCCATTGAGATTATAAAAGTAAGTCTACCTTATGCCTTTTTAATCAGACCCCAAGATGTTGTTGCTCTACTTAATATGTACTTTTGGTTTTCTCCCTAAGTTTCTCATGCGTCTTCATGTATCTCCAGGCTGTTTTAGGTTTTGTGAAAGTTTTAGTCTCAACATCGCAAGCTCAGGACTTGCACAGTCTACTGCAGAACCTCTTATACGAAATTCTCCCCTGGTCGTCTGTTTCAAGACATTATTTTAAGTCGAAGGTAAATAATGAGGATAGTGCTTGACTTTAGTTTCCAAGTGATTTCAGTTCCTCTCCTTCCTCAAAACGGGTAGTTTGCCTTACGAAAAATGTGCATATAGGTAACGATCATAGTTGAGATTATGGTAAGGAAGTGCGGCACCCGCGCAGTCCAGTTAGCCACACCAGACAAGCACAAGAGTTTCATCGAGACAGTTTTAGAGGTTCCTCTCTCTCCTCTGTAAATTTGCTTGAAGATTCGAATAGTATAAATTGAAAGAAACGTCTGCATCATTTCGCAACTTTCATCTCAATGTGCAGAACCGTTCGGGGAAATCAAAAGACAAAGAAGAGACCAATGAGTCACAGACTACATCCATCGATCCATCCAGAGGGTAAGATCCTTAAGAACATCAATTATAATCCCGAGATCAAGAACACATCCAATCAAATCACTGCTTGCTCATTATATGCATACAAAATAACAATTGGTTCTTTCTTACAGGCCGCGGAAAAGAAATTACAGAGAAGCTTCATCAGAAACTACAGCCAAACAAGATGGCAACAAATTCAAACGGCAAAAGAGAACATATCAACAACACACACCTGCTTCCGACATTAATCAAAGTAGAACAGGACCACAGCGCCCCGGTAACAGAAGCTTCGGAAAACAAAGGGAAGCTTCTGGAAACAATCACAAGTCAGGAAAAGAGACACGAAAGCCACAGAAGAACAGATTCAGGAAAGCAACATGAATCTAATCTCAGTAATAGAGTTTTGCAGTGATCATCATATACCAAAAACAGTAACATTGGTGTGTACGTATACGATTTGTAGATTATACACATCAATATTTTTGAAAGATTAGTTTTTAAGACTAAAAATCGCCAAAGAAAAGAAAAAAGAGAAAAGTTTTTGTTGTTATTGAGGATTTACAAGATTAGATTGCAGGAGCTTGCTCAAGCAGTGAAACAATCTCAATCCTGCTTCTCACCAATCTATGGAACACTTGCCTCACTTGTCTCTGCAAATCCTCCAATCCCACTTCCATTCGCCGGCAAATCTCCTCCATCTCATCCACCTTCTCCGCAACTTCCACCTCCTCTTCTTCATCTGCCGGAAACCTAAACCTCTCCGCGAATTCCATTAAAGATAACCCAATCTTCTCCATCCTCTGCATCTCCTCCATCAATCCACCACCACCACAACGCTTCTCCTTCCGTTTTATCTCTTCACCAATCCTCTCCTGAATACTCATAGCGGCGCTAGCCCAATTCTGGTGTTTTGGAAGCGGCAATGGCGCCACAAGAACACTGCTTGTCTGACAAGGAACCGCCGCCACTAGCACCCACATCACCAGAACCATAACACTGCTCATTATGTAAACCGGCATTGCCGGTCCGGAAGCTTCAGCTCCACGTGGCAGCACCAGATTGGCCACCATCGCCTGAATCTGCTTCGAAGCAGACCAATTCTTGCTGACGACTTGGCCATATAATCCTCCTCCGGTGACATTGCTACGCGTTCCAAACGACCAAGACCGTGACGTCGTCCTTCTTTGGTTACTGCAACCACTTCCTCCACTGTTTCTATCTCTCCTCTCATCAGCGTTTAAGCCAATGAGGAGACTTGTTAAAGCACGCTTAGCTCTACGAACGCTTCCGTCACATAACGGCCGTTGCTTAAGCGCCGTGACAGCTATCTCCGCAAAACGTCGGCTCTGTCTAACGGAATCAATCCCGTTAACGACGGCGTTACATAAATCTAACGCCTTTAAAATCCGATCAAGCATTTCCGGCAAAACCCTTTCTAAAGACGGCGATTTCGAGATCTGGGTCGTGCTCAACACCGCCTTGAACTCTGCTTCACAGGACATAAAAACATCTAGAAGATTCTGTAACCAAGGGATCGAGAGAATCGGATCAGACGGCTGAGAGACGGCGGAAGAGGAGGAGGAAGGAGGCGGAGATGGAGATGTGATTAAATCCGAGAAACGTTCGGCTACGTGTTTCTGGAAATACTCGAGTTCTTCGAGCTCTTGCTCGTGATTGACATCCATGGAGACGATCTGATTACGGCGGATGCTGATTCGACTCAGGAATGAGCCTTGAAATTCCGTCGCACGAGCCATTAGAGTGTAGTGTGTTGTGATATGAATCAAAAGCAACAGTGAGTGAATTTTTCCGGAGATAAAGGAGAGGTTTTTTTGAAGAATTGGGGAAAAAAGAGGTTTTGGGGATTTTAGAAGAAAGAAGGAGGAAGTGATGATATTAAGGAAGGAACCGAATTGGTGGTAAACATGTCTTGTCGGAGAGAGAGACAAGACTTGTTTTCAATGTTTTAAGTTTATTTTTAGGTTTTGTTTCTTTGGGACTCGGGAAGTGAAGAATATTCGTCTTTGGTCACTTGGCGACTTTTTCTTTCTTTTATACATCCTCATGACGTCATTTTATCTCAAAATGAAAAGAAACTTGTCAATATTTTATCTTTTTGGGACTAACAAGTCATACTATAGGCCAAAAAAAAACACTATTTCTATTTTTGAAGTTATCTGAAAACTAATTTTGCTAGGTCATATTTGCTAGGTCATAAAAAGCCAAATAAAAATATGCAGAATAGTTTCACAATGAAATAATATTCTACTTTTTCAATTAGGCTTGTGAGAGGTATCAATGAAGAAAAAGCAATGGTAGGTTAGTTTTTAAGAAGGAAAAAGAAGCATGTGAGGTTAGTATTTTCTCTCTTCATTAATTTACTCTCGTTCTATCTAATGTATATGTCACTAAAGCGGTAGATATATCATTACAACATAGTTTTATTTGGACCGAATTTAATAGGTACTTTATGTTTCACCAAACAGATCTCGTGGACATAATTTTCGCTTTCGCATGTGGCAAAGTTAGCCATGACCTTGACAAAAGTAGGAAAGAAAATTTGTTAATCTCAAGAATACTGTTATAGTGAGCAACTACTGATTAGGTTCTGGCAAAAATGATCATATATTTATAATTGGTTCTTATATGGATAGAGTTAGTGTATGATCACGTTTATGAAAAGACGTTCAAGCGCCAGAAGAAACCTGATTGATATGTAAAGAATGATGACTTAATCATCGCTTTTTTAGTAAAAGGTACTCAGACCCAGCTAGATCTCATATGGTTCGGTGACGTAGAGGAAGCGTGTATGATAAAAATAAGGATACATCACAAATTTGCTCGTATAATTTTTTTTTAAACCAAATTTTTTTTGAAGTCTCAAATCACAGAAAAGGATAAGCATTAGAAGTTAAAAAACATGAAAACTATTTGAAAAACGAAACATATAAAAATCAACTTTTGAAAACTATATATTTATTTGGGGAGAACTAATTTGTTGATGCAAAAGTAAATAGAAGTGAGAACAAACGGATCGGATACTTTGACCAAGTGACGTCTCCCTTTGTAGTTATTTGGAGTCATTTGTATTTGTATAATTTGTTTATTTTTGTTTTGAAAGTTTTTTAATTATTAACCATTTAGTTTATATCAAATATACTTGCATAGATTAACTGATCAAGTAACATATAATCTAGAAAAATGATATTGGTTATGAAAAAATGTTATACTCTGATTTTACAGATTTATTAATGAAAAATCAAGAATGTTGATAGTTTTTACAAAAATTATTTTTCGTCAGAAGTGACATCAATCAGTTAAAAAATCGATTCTTTACTAAATTACTTTACTCTGAATATCAAACTGCCCGGATAATTATAAAAGTAAAAAGACAAAATCTCAAATTTTAAAATGTAAACAGACAGAAAAAGAATTAGAGATGCCGATGCATGCGGAGAATATTATACAATTTTCAGGATATATATTTGTCAGATATCAATGTACTTTTTCTTTCAAAATCTCAAATTCAACACAAACCTATGACTCCACTGAATTTTACGAGACCATCCGATACTATGGCGAAAATGAATGCGGTCAGATAAATGGATGCGGTAATTGCGGGCATCAGGACTTTGGTCTTTCACAATCAGTTTAAAGTCATTTCTTATGGTCGGTTAAATTAACCGTTAATGACGGTTATAAAAGAACATCAAATAGTCTTATAACATTGTCGGTCCAATTTTGTATTATATTATTGTGTAATTCGTTATTTCAAAAACTTTCTTTGCATCACCTTTCTTTAACACGAGAGAGCAATGATGAGAATGCCGTGGCAATAAAGTGATCATTACCTTTTATATTTTGTAGAAATATGTAAAATAGTCAACGTATATTGTTTATATTACGCTCTACAAAGTTTATAATTATTTAAAACTTTGAAAATTGTTTTACTTATGTAAACAGTTATTTAAAGAAGCTTTTTTCTCACTAAGATCTTCGACTATACACTAACACCTCTTTCTAAATTATGGGGTTTATCAAACACTAACATTCATTTTGCATTGTTGAAAAAATAAGGTATCTTCTTATCAAAGATTTTTTTTATCTTTTAGTTTATTTAAAAATTATAAAATTAAGAGAAAAGTAGGATTAACATTATATAAAAATATTGCTGGACAATGCTAATCAATAAAGGTATAGTTGGAAATAAAAGATTTTTTTTTCCGGATATTTTTCCATCTATACTTATTACTATATTATCAATTATGACTCAATTACTCTTTTAATAGACTAAACCAAATTTTCCTCTAAGTATCCTTTTGAAATTGTCTAAAATTTGGTGTAATCTAGTAAAAAGGGTAATTTTAGACAATTATGTTAATTTAGTAATAAAGGTACAGCTGGGAAAATCTCCAAATAAATTTCTTTCATTTCCAAGTTTCCCCTTGTAAAATTAAAAGGATTTTCTTAAACTTTATATATAGAAAGATTGAAAACGAATTCTAATAGTAATTTTGACTCAAGATTCTGAATATATATCGAATAGGTACAATATATAGAAGTAGCTGTAGGTCAAGAATTTAAAAATCAGGATTAAATTCATATATATCCAAACACAAACACACGTAATTGGCTACGATAAAACCCATCATTCATTTGTTTCGGACCAATTTGCAATATCTCATAGTCACTAAGAAGAATATACAAAATGGGCTTTGTTAGACCTGTTTGCATGACAATCCTCTTTCTTTTGATTGTATTCGTTCTTTCGGCGCCGTCCTCGGCCATGGACCTTCCCGCCACATCCGGTGGTCACAACCGGAGCAACGAGGAGGTTGAGTTTATTTTCCAAATGTGGATGTCCAAGCACGGGAAGACTTATACCAATGCTCTCGGAGAGAAGGAACGGCGTTTTCAGAACTTCAAGGACAATCTCCGTTTCATCGACCAGCACAATGCAAAGAACCTCTCTTACCAGCTTGGTTTGACTCGGTTTGCAGACCTAACCGTTCAAGAGTACCGAGACCTTTTCCCTGGAAGCCCTAAACCGAAACAAAGGAATCTCAAAACCAGTCGTAGGTACGTGCCACTCGCCGGAGATCAGCTCCCAGAGTCAGTTGACTGGAGGCAAGAAGGTGCAGTGTCGGAAATTAAAGACCAAGGCACTTGCAGTGAGTACTTTTACTAGTCTTCACATTCATACCCTAATATTCGTACGGTGATTTATTTAGGTCCGAATTTTTTATTTTTTTTTCGCTTATTCAACAAATTCTTGCCTTTGTTTTTCTTAGATAAATTTAGGTTTTTTATTTCCGAATATCGAAATTTGACTTCGTGACCTAAATTAAGTTTGTTATTCCCTTTAGAATGCCTTTATATGTAGTATAGTAGAGTTTCATACTTATTTTTTGGCGTGCTAGTTACTTTTGTTAAATTATTTGATATTTTTAGTATCTTTTCGGTAATTTTCTTTTTTTATATATATATTTTTCTTTTAAAATTTTTTGTTTTGTTTGAAGAATTAGCAAAACATTTTAACTACTTTATGCAACTACGTACATGCCTTTGAAACAATCAGATTTTTTTTTTATATTAAGAATTTTGAAAGGCATCACGATTAGTACTTTAATATCTTTTTTTTTTGTATATTAATTTAAATAAAAGACAGCTGCTGGGCGTTCTCCACAGTGGCAGCAGTAGAGGGATTAAACAAGATTGTGACAGGAGAGTTAATCTCATTGTCCGAGCAAGAATTGGTCGACTGCAACCTAGTCAACAACGGTTGTTATGGATCAGGACTAATGGACACAGCTTTCCAGTTCCTTATCAATAACAATGGTCTTGATTCCGAAAAAGATTATCCATACCAGGGCACTCAAGGCTCCTGTAACCGCAAACAGGTTCACCTATTAGTGCTGCCGTAATTAAACACTCACATATATGTGCATATATTTATAAGTAGCTAATTTCAATTTTTGTTTTTGGTACGTTGGTCGCAGTCTACCTCAAACAAGGTCATCACGATTGATAGCTACGAGGATGTGCCAGCGAATGATGAGATTTCCTTACAAAAGGCGGTTGCTCACCAGCCCGTGAGTGTTGGCGTTGACAAAAAATCCCAAGAATTTATGCTCTATCGATCGGTATCTATCATACCTTATAAAATTCATTTTTTTGTTGCATCCAAGTATATACAATTAATAAACTCATATGGTCTATGTTTACATGATTGATGTCATTAAGTGTATATATAATGGACCATGCGGAACAAATCTTGACCATGCACTTGTTATCGTCGGGTACGGTAGTGAGAACGGTCAGGACTATTGGATCGTGAGAAACTCATGGGGAACGACTTGGGGAGATGCTGGCTACATTAAGATTGCTCGTAACTTTGAAGATCCAAAAGGTCTCTGTGGAATTGCGATGCTTGCTTCATATCCTATTAAGAATTCGGCTTCCAATGCATGAGAGTTATCATGTGTTTGTTTCAGTATGTCTAAAGGAATCTGCCCTAGTACTTTGAAAAGAGACTGTTATGAGTGTCTGGATTTTTAAGATGTTTTAGGCTTTTAGCCATGGTTGCTGACTCAATAAAATGTTTCTACGTTCGCTTTATTCAAATTTAATGTGAAAACGTATCGTATTATGTGTATGACTTGGAATTTTAGTTTTTTTTTTTAGGGCCATTAGGGTTTTACTCGCGTCTCGACTACATGATATTTCAAGGATATGACAAAAGAATTCAAAAATTTGTAACTGGTGTCAGTTGATGGAATTTTGGTAGTGTTTTTCCAACAAAATGTCGAAAATATTTGATTTTTTTTAGACAAGTTTTACAGGATTTTTTCTGTTGTCAACTACATACTAATTAGAACTCAACTCTCTATGATATTGGTAGCCCAATATATTTAAGAGTTTACAAACAAATCTTAAAATTAAAATTTTGTTGAAATGTGCTAAGCATTCGATTTTCATATGACAAAAACGAGAAATAATATACAACGAGGAAAGAAAAACGAGAAAGCAGTTTTTTTTTTTTTTTTTTTTATTAAACGAGAAAGCAGTTGTGGAACAACCAATCTCTTTTAGTAGATTAGAGAAAAATGTGTCAATCATCATACACACCACTAAGACTAACTCTGTATAATATATTACGAACATTTGTCAATCTGTCTTTCTTAAAAACATATATTTATAGTTCATAATAAAGTTTACATTTTCTGAAACTCTCAAAATCGATCAAAACTTTTAGAGCAAATCAATGTTTTCTTTTGTCAAACAATTATATATATAAATCTGAATTGTTTTTGTATCCAATTGAAATCTGAGTTTACATATCTCTGTTATATGAATTTAAGATTTCCATTTGCATGCTCGTAAAATGAGACCAGTGGCCTAAGTAGATTAGGACGTAATATCCTTAGTTACTAAACACATGGATCGTTAATGTCCATTATTGGAACGCGTTAATATATATATATATATATATATATATATATATATATATATATATATATATATCATTTGGTCAAAATGACTAAGGCGATTGGTTGACAAAATGACATATTGTAAAGAAAGACTCAACTGATGGCCAAACTATTGTTTATGAACAAAATCATTGATTAAATACTTGGTACATAGTAACACTGAACCCATATACTAGTATCCATCAGCATAATTATGGCAGTGACACTATGATACCCTCTTAAATCATTTTTAAATATTTGGTACGTATAGTTAAATAACGGAATTTATTTAAATTTGTCTTCGCTCCCACGTTAGCTTGTTTGATCAGGGATAGCATGTGTACCATTTATATATTGTGAGAGAAAAACCCCATAGAATTGATGTTTCCTAGGAAAGTTAGATGGTGAAAACTGAAACGCGTAATGTGAGACGCGTCAAAGTTTCATTGGATCAATTTTGATATACTATTTAGTAACCAAGGTTTAGTACTTATTAGTAGTATAAGTAAGTATAGACCCTTAGATTGTTTGGTTGACTTTTCTTTATCACTCTCAAACTTTGTATTCTCTCTAGTCTCTAACTAGCAAAACAAAGATCAAACTCTGTGTTTGAGATATGGGGATTACGCATTACAATAAGGATCAAGTATTCATCAGTTTCCGGGGAAAAGACGAGCGGAACGGATTATTAACTCTTCTTAAGCAGAAATTGATTGATGGCAATGTGAATGTGTTCACTGACGATAAGTTGACTGGACAACCGCTCCAGAATCTTTTCGGACACATCCGAAAGTCAAGGATCGCTATTGTGATCTTTTCCAAGAACTACGCCGAGTCAGGTTGGTGTTTGGACGAACTTGTGGAGATCAAGAAATGCTTTGAGACGGAGGCACTTAAAGCAGTCATACCCATCTTTCATAGGGTGAAGGTTTCAAGCGTTAAGAAACAGAGCGGAAAGTTTGGGGAAAAGTTTCTGGCTTTGCAAAACTATTTGCTTGCTGAAGAAGTCGATAAGAAGAAGATTAAGCGTATTAATTCCAGGATCAAGAGATGGAAGAAAGCTCTGAAGATCGTCACTGAAATAGCTGGATTGACTCATGACAAGAATAGGTACGATTTGGCCATTTGGGACATGATCAAAGTGTTTAGTTTTTTTTTTTTTTTTTTCCTTCTAAAATTTTCCATTGACCAATGTGTTTAGTTTATTACATCTTTAGTTTAAACTATCTGTTTGCAGTCCTGAGTTGGCTTTCGTGGAGAAAGTCGTTGAAAAGATTATTAGACATTTAGCCAGTATTGCAGCAGAGGAAGGACGCAATAGTACGCTAGAAACTAGTGAGGTGTGTTCTTAATTAGTTCTTTACATGAGTAGTTTTTACCTAAAAGCAGACATTGTGGTTAAATCTCTTTATTGCAGACACCACCAGTAATACAACCAAACCAGATAATTTATAATGTCATAAACATCCGGCTCCATCGTTCAAAGAGCTTGGAAAATTTTAAACTGAGCTATAATCCTGAAGAAGACAACAAGGTGTCTGTCTTAGTGTCTCTCTGAGATTTTTTTTTTTTTTTGGCTCCGTAAACTTCATCAGTATCTGATAAGTACGCTTATGGTGTGACTCACAGAGTTATGATTTAAAGCCTTCGTCTCCTACTCTTACACGCAGTGCCTCAAATCTTGACCATAGAGATCAATATGGCCCATTTCCATGTAAGTACATAGACCTCTGCATACGTCGTCTGAATATTGACTGACAACAACTTGATTTTAAATCCACAGTTGAAGCGCTCATGGTTAAAAAGCAGAATGAGAATCAACGGAGCATTGCCAATATTGTCTTGAAAAAAACAAAGACGTGGCACAACTTGCATTTCGTCTCTGCGTTACTGTTTGGAGCTTTGTTTGTGTCTTACATGGTTAGGAGCAAAAAATGATCCAAAGGAAGGAATCGCCGAAAAGAAACTTCCGCTGCAAGCAACTGAGAGTCTGTTCTATTTTTCCTTGTTTCTTAAGCAAAAGCCTTTGTTTCAAGATTGTACTCGTACTGGATTTACGTTTAAGAAAGATCACTAAAAGATAGTTCGATGCCTGATTATTCAATTGCGAGAGTGTTTCTTTTTCTTTCTAGTGCGTACCAATAAAATCATAACTGTCCAGAAGCAATTGAATTGGGGTTTACAGAGCATTAGCAGAGCAAGAAAGAAGAATAATTTATTTATTTTACTTTGAAGACTCAACAGAAGAAGCAACAATTGGATAATGCTAGAGTAGAGGTTAAAAGACACGAAACTAAGTAGTAGTGAGATATGATAGAGGATCCAATCTTCCTCAAATGAACCTTCTGGTGCATCTGTGGACCGCGTCACCCTATAATATAAAACATACTTACAATCTGGCCAAAAATGAATTAAGACAAAGAAAGATTGGTTGACAAAAAATATGCTAAGACAAAGAAAAGACTCGGTGGTTGCAAACTTGCAATATTATTAGTTTATGACCAAAAGTCCAAAGACTCCATAATAAACTTTAAAAATTGCACATCAATTAAGGCATGGAACCTAATTTGTTTAATATAATGTAGCAGTTGAAGACACAAGATAGAGACAATATCTTTCAGATACAGATGTATCTAAACTATTGCCTTGTTGGAGATAATATATGTATAGATTTTAAATAAGAAGCTCTACAGAAACATTAGGTTATACGGATCAAGTGTATCAGTTTAACATAAAAGCTCACACTAATTAATGGAACCATGTGCAGTTAAAAACGGTGTCTCCACATTTAGTAATCAAAAAATTATGAATACATGAAAAGGGACTTTGGTGTGTTGACTTCAATGGTTAACATCAAGGAAACACTATAATACATCTTCTCCTTCTACATCTTCCTCTGCAATCAAGATCTGTCTACCATAACCTCATCCAAATGACGAACTCTTCTCAGTCGCGGAAGCCTCAAGTGTTCATCAGTTTCAGGGGTAAAGCTCAAAGGAAAACCTTAGTGAGCTTTATAAAGTCAAAGTTAGAGGAGATCAGCGAAATCAATGTTTTCATGGACGAGTACGAGATTAGAGGGAGGCCAATCACAACACTCTTCGAACGAATCAGAGAGTCAAGTATCGCACTAGTCATCTTCTCAGACAAGTACCCTGAGTCACGCTGGTGCTTAGACGAGCTAGTTGAGATCAAGAAGCAAATGGAGACAGGATCTATTGTTCCCTTTCCAATATTCTACAAAGTGAAAGCTGAGTCCGTCAAGAATCAGACTGGTCACTTCCGTAATGTTCTCCTCAAAACTGAGGAAGACGTTCGCAAAAAGGTTGATAGGAGCAACATCAGGTCAATACTTGAAACAGAGGATATGATTTGGGGATGGAGACAAGCTTTAGTCTCTGTTGGTGGAAGAATGGGGTTTTCTTATAATCATAAATGTGATAACGATTTCGTTAACGATATTGTGGTCCAGATCAAGAAAATGTTAGCCGATTTATCTCCATCTCCAAGAAATGGTCTTAAAATCATAGAGAGGCCTCAGATGCATCCTCAGGAAGAAGTAACGTCATTGTTACAAGCTCTAAACCTTAAGAAATCTGATCTTGAAGATCTTATTCATATCAATGGCGTCGTTTCCCATGGCACTGATCGTCTGGTGTTTCTTGACCTGATCTCTCTTCAGAATCCTATCCTCGCTGATCGATTAATCGAGCTAGTTCAAGCTGGAAGGAATCTCTTGGTGTTGTTAGGTTCTCTAGAATACTACAATAAAGTTAGTTTCCTCAACCCCCTCAAAGTCTCTTCACTGAATTGTTATAGCTAGGAAGTCACTTGGTATTATTACTATAAGAGATATATTAGAGGAAAATATTTACGTTTTGATTTTTCTTTTTGGAATCACTGCTCTGATACCATATTAGGTGAGAGTGAATTAATTCATTAAGAGAGAACATGTACAACATATATAGGAATTGATCTAGGGTATACACAATACTAAAGACTAATATATCCTTGATATATACACTCTCTTTTAATTATTTCTCTGTAGGGTTTCACTTTCAAGCGTATCTTTCTTCCCAAGAAATCTCAACAATTGCCTGGTTACACAGTTGTGGCAGAGAGTAATGACAATCTTCGTAACCATGAAGTTAGCTACTCTGATACTGTTTTGACCTGTTTTTCATTCTTATGTAACATACTGAAACGTAGTGAAATGAAAATCGACCCTCTATCTCAAAGAGTATTCATCGGTCTTGGAGAAAAGCATCTCGGAAAATTCCTAGTGAGCTCTCTAAAAGAAGAATTGGAATCGAACCAAATATTAGTGTATGTAGAGGATGAGACGAAGAGCAGGATCAAAGAGTCAGGGGTTGCAGTAGTGTTCTTCTCAAAGAAGTACCCTAATTCTGAAAAGTGTCTTGATGAGCTCGTTGAGATCAAGAAACTTATGGACGCAGGGAAAATCGATCCCTTGCCTGTTTTTTACAGCTTAAAGGATGAACCAGTTAAGAATCTCAAGGGATATTTCCTTAATAGGCTTCTCAAGATAGAGAATGAAGTGCGTAAGAACATCAAGACGAGAGATGATAAGTCTATACTTGATACTGAAGCTAAAATCTGGGGATGGAGAGATGCTCTCTCGTCCATTGCCTCAAGACCGGGTCTGAGCTATGAGCTTAGGTATATAACTATATGTGTGTGTGTGTTTCTTCTATGTCAACATTAGTTTCTCACTAATGGGCTATATTTTTGCAGCACTGATGACGTGTTCGTTAGTGATATTGTGACCAAGGTCAATGAACTATTTGCCTCAAGGGAGAGAAAGAAGACAGAAGCAGCAACAACAGTTGTCAAAACTCTCGATGCTGATGACTTATTCTATTCCCGAACTTCGTTCTTACAAGCTATAGACCGTGACATTACAGATTTTGAAAGCTTCACTGATATCCCAAATGGTCTTGTACTTCTGAGGCTTAAAGGACACACTAATCTAGTGTTCCTCAAACTGAGTTCTCATGAAAATCTGGTCAGATTTCAACGTTCTGACTCATTCAAATTCCTCACAGAGGTTTAATTTCTCCCCAACCCTAAATTTCTTCTCTCAAATCTGAAGCAACTTTTGTGGCTTCTCATGAAAATCTTTAGGTATTATTATTACCCTTGCAGGGTTTTGCTTTGAATCCTTCTGGTGTCATCAGATTTAGCGAGCCTTCCCTGGCATTGGAATTAGAGTCCAATCAATCTCAACAATAGTTTTGAGATGGATTCAGTTGGAGACAGGACGCTCAAAAAGCATTTCTTCTTTGCTTACTTGGGTATCAAGTTAAACCTCTGTTTTGTTTTCCTCACATAATTAAGACAATGGACGGATACATAAAAAAATGTACGTGTATTCAAGGAATTTTTGGTTTTTCTTTTTATCCCTTGAACCTCTGTCTCTGGTTATTCAACAAAAGTTACTTAGAAAACACCAGATTAAAGTCATGGTGTTAAAGACACCAAGAGCAGAGCTGAAGTAAGGAAGAAGAAGAGACAAATCAAAGATTAGATAAATCTTAAAACACCAAGGACTTCATTAACTGAATATTAAGCAACAGGTCAA
This sequence comes from Arabidopsis thaliana, assembly GCF_000001735.4. Classification (NCBI taxonomy): domain Eukaryota; kingdom Viridiplantae; phylum Streptophyta; class Magnoliopsida; order Brassicales; family Brassicaceae; genus Arabidopsis; species Arabidopsis thaliana. Next base: position 12,267,856 of record NC_003075.7, on the reverse strand, counting down.
ATCTTGATTTGTCTCTTCTTCTTCCTTAGCTGCAGGTTTTATACTTGTTGTCTTTGGATTTTAACAAAAGAGGAGGGGAAGCCGAAAGCATTGGTAACATCCAAAGACAACAGATGCTTCAATTGTCTTTGAACTATTAATCATAACAACATTTTAGTGTCCGAGAAGAAGTGCCTAAAGAGAATCTAGTCTCAACTGGTCTTAGACTGTCTTATGATGACGATGAACGCAACTCTTCAGTGACTTCTGCTAGTGGTAGCATTGTAGCTGCTTCTTCAATGTTTCAGCCACTCGATAATAGTATTCGGATTGACCTCAATAGACAAAAATATGCAACTTGACCAGTTCATCAAGGTACTGACTGTCTCTGCATATGCTCTGTTTTTGCCTGAACCACATAAAAGTAAACGTGATTACAACCGCAATCTGAACAATGGTCTGATATGCATCACATTAAATAACCAATATGCTTGACAGTTGATACAAATGTTGCATAACACACATACTTTGAGATGGAATTAGCTAAAGACATGACACTTAAAAAGCACTTGTTCTTTGGTTCCTTGGTTATCACTTATCAAGTTAAGTCTCTGTTTTGTTTCCCCTCAAATAATCAAATAATATACACGGATATGTAAAATATATGTGTTTGACGAGTATTTCTTGTCTTTTCTCCTTGAAGCTTTGTTTATTATTCAATCAAATATGTCCCCATTTGATAACACATTTACTTATAACCCAAGAAAAGTATTTGTTAAAAAAAAGAAGATCTTATTACATGTTCACATATTCCTTCTTCTGGAGTAGCAACGTTGAAGCTTCACTTCATCAATAGGAATCGGATCTTCCGGGAAATTACACGGCACAACCGTCCCCGGCTGCTTCTCCGGTAACAACTGACACGGCTGCGGAGTCACACCACTAGTATAACCCGAAACATCAGTACAATTCCAAAGCACTTTCTTAGGTTTCTTCGATAGAGTGATAGTCACGTTAGAGATACAAATTCCAGTAAACTGATCTCCCGATATTCCAGCTAACTGAGCAGGCATCGTCACGTTCTCGGCGACCATGTCTTGATAATTAATGTTCTGAATCACCGGTAACGCTTTCGGATCATAATGATCGTCCGGATGCGAACCGTAACTTCCGGTCATCCAAAACACATATTTCATTGTCATCATTGTCATTCCTCTTACGTATACATCCTTCACGTAACCTCCTCGTCCGATAGCTGTTTTAATCCTGCAGATTTATCGGTTTAAGGTTAGCCAAACCGAATTTAAACCGGTTCATATGTGTGAACGGGGTGGTTACATACCTGATTCCAGATTCAGAGTTAATGGCAACAATATCTTCAGCTCGAACATCTTCAATTCCACCGGACATTTCACTGCCGAGAGCGATCACGGCACTATCAGGAGAAATGCATGTGAGCCGTCGGATCAAGAGCTGTTTCGTAGGCATGCCGTAGTTGATTCCGTATTGATCCCATCCACTTTTAACGGCGATACAATCGTCGCCGGAGACAATGTAGCAGTCCTCAATCCTCGTGTTGGTACAAGAATCTGTAATAAACCGGAAATAATTTCAGCCAGATTTTATAAAGCCGGTTATTGGAATTTTAAGATTTTATCGGTATGATTTCATTATCGTACCTGGGTTGATACCGTCAGTGTTTGGTACCGTGACCGGTGCTAATATCGTCAAACCTTGGATATATATATTGCTGCATTTTCAAAAGAAATAAACAAAACCGGTTTAATATGTTAAAATTTGATAACCGAATGGTTTAACCGGGTGAGATTAATTTACCTGCTGTAGACCGGGTGAATATGCCAAGAAGGAGAATTCAAGAAAGTGAGATTGGAGATTTGGATACCATCAGAATGCATAATCTCAATCAAATAAGGTCTTGTGTATTTTAGTTCTCCTCTCTTGAATTTCCCCCACCATGGTTCTCCTTGTCCATCAATTGTCCCATTCTCACCTTTTATTTAGAAATTTGCAATTTCGAATTAAGATTCAGTTTGCTAGTGTGTAATTTTCGGATATTTTGGTTATTTCGATATAAATTGAACTACTTACCGGTGATAACAACATCGGTTAAGTTTGAACCAAAAAGTAGACTGATGAACCTTCCACCATCTGTGTCTCGCCCTCTTCCGTACGAAGGCAGTGGCTCTATCACTTCATAGTCACTCTCTTCCTATCAATAACGTTAGGACCAAGAATTTTCATAATTAGCTTACAAGGGAAACTTGGAGAAAGGGTCTCATATTTTGGTTAAACTGTGGGGCAAGGTAAAAACAGATGTGCCCAAAAGTAACATGTGGCTCAGATTTGGAAGAGAAATGGACGGGTGAGATCTTCCTAACAAGTATGGGTCGCACACTCGTGTAACCGGCCAATATCGAATTCGATCCCAAGTTCCCCACTAACTTTCCCTATTTTTTGTCTTTGCGTAACCACCTCCTTCAATTCTAGAGTAACGCATGCTAATAAAATATCTAGCTTTTAAGTAGAACCCAAAATTGTTATATTTTTTAAATCTCGCAATTTTAAGTTGGGCTACTTTATATTATAAACAAATTATTTACCGAATATAAACATAAATTGAATGGCCCAACCAATATATCATCAGAAGTTGGCCAACAAATGTCACGTTATGTATGTTATGATTTGCAACAGAAAAAAAAAATTCATCAAAGACGTTTGTGGAGTTTTGTGTCACGGGTGTTACTAATTTTCCTTTTTTGAGTTCTTGTAAATGAAAGATAAATTATAATGGAGAAAAAAAACTTACTTGAGAGGCGAGGATAACAGCATCACGGTGGAGGAAAAGCGTAAAATGGCTGGTCAGGTTAAAGTTTCCGGTGAGCCACCGTCCGGCGGGAACAAATAACAATGAGCCACCGTAGTCTGCGAAACGGCTAAGTTGTGACACCGCGTCGCGAAACGCCGCTGTATTTGAAGTTACACCGTCTCCTACGGCGCCAAACTCGTCCAATGAGGCTGAGTAAGCTCTACATGATATGGCTGAGTACTCAAACTCTTCTCCGCGATGGTGGTTACGGTGGCGACGATGGCGATGATTATGGAGATCAGTGGCTCTGAGGTCATGTTCTGCATCGGCGGCTCCGATGAAGCCACCGTCGTAGCTTATAGGGAGAAGGAGAAGGAGAAGAAGGTAACCGGCGGTGGAGAGAGAGGTCATGGCGGTTTTTTAAGAGGAGAAATGAAAATGGATTTTTTTTTTTTTTTTGGTATGAAAGGAAGAGTTTCTTTATATAAGGGAACAACATAAATAGTTCGAATTGTAATAGCATTAATTTTGTTTGTTTTTTATAGGATACGGTTTATATATTTTAGAGAATGTTATTCGATCATTGCGGAATTTGAGTCTAAGTAATATAATACTTCTAACTTATAAGAAGACTGGAATAGTTTTGAATCATTTAGAAACGAAAAAAAAAACTTTATCAATAATTTTTGTATTTCTAAGGGATTTGATTTTTTTTTTTAAACTTATATACTTTTATAAAAAGAAAAACTTAAATACAACAATGCCTTACAAGGAAATGCTATGGGTAAAGTTTCAATTGATTGAGCAACAAAAAAAATTGGAAATGCAACCGCTAACTTCTTTGACTTTGAAACCAGCATTGTAGGATGAGACTTCCCCCATTTGAGCAATTGCGTTGAAGATTTTGTTATCCTCATCTATTAAATTATGTGAGAATGTCATCAAATAAAGAAAATGTTTGTTAGTGTATATCACATAAATAAATTTCAAAACTAAATAATGTAACCTTGTTTATAAATGTATATATATCACATGGCTATACAACTCTTAGATAAATCAACAAAATTGTATAGCCATGTCATAAATCAACAAAATTTTAGTGAAATTATATAGTGAAGAAAAAGTTATATACAACTAGAGCCACAATGGTTTACTGAGTCACTCCCACCCACCTAATTGAACCTTGCCTCTATTTCGGAACTTAACATAATAACATATAATGATGCCGTTAATAAGTATTAATTTATACATGTCAAAAAAATACTTACCCTAATCGTTCAGTATCGTTAGTCAAATTCTGTAACGGTTAAAAATATCTTAGCTTATTACGTATATACATGCACATGGGGTCTATGAGAATATGTTAAATGAAAAGATTAGTTATTGGTAGTTGAGACTTTTCATCTCTTGCTAAAGAATTCGTAGTCAAAATCTCTAACTAAACCCTTCCAAGCTACCTATCAAAAACCTAAAGTCAAAAAGAACACCAAACTAAACCTAATAGGGCTAAATTAACCTAATCAATCTGAAGGGATCTAACAAAACCAACGCGGTGGAACCAACGAATTTATAATTTAAAAAAAACTCACACACATACGTATACACACAAACTTCTAACAGTAAATAATGTAAATTGTAGAAAAATAATGTTATGAGAATTGAGAAACTATGATGTATATCCAATAGCGTTAATTCTCATAGGGACGGCTTCTCTAATGATGTTTCGTTGGTTGCTCTGTTTCTCTAGCTTTGCCTATTTCCACTTAACATTTGTACATATGTACTTTATTTTATTAATAAATTTGCATTCAGAAAAATATATATACAGATGTGTATGTATTTATAATACTATATTAGTGTGTTTGTAATATTTTTACATTTATAGTAATAGAAATATAAATTATTACTATGATTTTAGTTGTACACTTGTACTTAATAACTATATTTTAAGCAATTATAACAGCCAAAATATTACAGTAACATATTGATGTGTTTTATATTTACAATTCTTAAAGTGAACAACAATGTGAAAAGATTATGTATTAGGTCCAAAAATAGATTTTTGATCATAATAAATCATAATCATCAGACGATTTATCATTATGATTCATAATCTTCGGAAATAGTTTTTTTTTTTTTTGTTATCTTTCATTAATTCGTAAAACACAATAATAGATTTTCGATTAAATTGTTTTTATTTATTTAATAAGGATATTTTGAAGAAAAAATTATTACCTTTGTGGATTTTTCCTACGCACTTTTGTTTTTATGGTATAAAACGGATTTTCCCTTCCCACTTTTGCTTTTATTATGTAAAACTATGTTAATACTAATTAATATATTCACGTTTAAAAAAAAAAATCGGTATAATTAACTGATTAAAAAGGAATGAAATTTGATAAATAAATTTTGGAAAGATTTTTTGTTTCCAGATAAAAAAAGATATTATCATTTGATTATGTTGTAAAATTGTAATAGGTGATGTATAATTGAATACGTTTGAACTTCCAGTATTATCAATTGATTATGCACAATTGGTTAATTGATTATCATTTGATCTCCCCGTATAATCTTTCCAGTATTATCCAAAATTGGGTTCTTGATTTCATCTTTTCTTTCAAAATTCAATTTCTATAGATTTTTATAATATACTAATATTAAGGATATCTTCATTACCAAGTATGATTATTATAGATATCTTCACATGTAACTATATAAAATCTTATGCCATATATATTAAGGATATCAATCACGATATACATGATTGATTATGTCATTCTATGTTGAAACTTGGAAACTAATACTGAAACAAATTGTGTACCAATACCAATACAAATGTGTGTGTATATAAAGTACGAGAAACACAAAAACCAAGTTAACAAACCCAAAAATCCAAACATTACAAAAAAGTAAAAAATAAATGAAAAATCTTTTAGTTTTTATATTTGTTTTTAGTCTTTGCATGTTTGATCATGTATCGGGAGCCGGAATTAGGATCGGGAACGAACTTAAATTCCAAAAACTCCTCTGGATGAGGTGTTATTCCAAAGATGATGTATTAGGTCCAAAAATAATACCAATCGGAGGGCATTTTGTAACTTATTTTAGTGTTAACATTTGGCGTACAACGCGTTTTATGTGTACTTTGAAACAAGGGCCTAATTACAGACATTATCAGAATTTTACAGCATTCAAGCTTTTCGGTATGGAAGATCATGGAGACGTATGGGATTGGAGAGCAAGAGAAAATGAAATTTATTTAAAGAAGAAAGAAGGTGGCAAGTTTATTAAAAATCCGGTTAATATGCATAAAGTATATGATTGGATAAATTAAAAAAGAAAATAAACTATCTAAAAATAATATTATGATTTTAAAATAAAACAAATATATATATATATATGGATAATAAAAAACTTCTCAAGTTATATTATGATTAGTAAAAAAAAATGTATCTTGATTCTTGAGATTTTTCTCTTTTTTTTCTTGTCTAAAAAATGTATCTTGATCTCAAGAATTGTTATTTATCAACAAGTAAAAAAAAAAAAAATGTCACCAGCGTATATCTCCCCACCAATTGACAATAATACAGAATCAGTAAAGTGTGCTCATTTAATTATGCCAGCTCAACTAAATTCGAGTTCATATACACTTCATGCCTTGTTGCTAAAAAAAAAAAAAATACACTTCATGCCTTATACCTAATAAAACATTTAATCAAAGAGAATTGAGATGGATTAAGCTGATAAATGAGAAACTACAATTTTCGAAGTGGGATTTAAGTATTGGCTGAAAAGGGACCGTATGTGATACAAGCTAATGATGTGTGCTTTTTTATGTCGGCTTGCACGCCACGATTACTCTGCCCATTATCCGTGAGCTAGCCTCAGCAATAGCATGAACCCATTACCCATGATATATCTTCTCCCACTTCTTATAATTTGTTTTTATTCTATTTTGTTTGTAGTTATTTTATCTTTCTTCATAGACTCATATGCAAGAATAAGTATAATAGTATTTTCTATTTTGATAAAGGTATAACTAACGGAAATAAGCGGAAATATCAACATGCTTCATCTTTACCGTTTACATATTGTATAGTGCAAGGCTATGCATATTGCTTGATATTTTCAACAACTTTTTAGAAAGAGTTTACGTTTCTTTAAGCATTTTCCATCATTTTGTTTGTATTTTTCTTCCTTTTGTTATATGGTCTATACGTGCATATTAAACGTACACAACAAACAGGATAGAACTATATCATATTACTATAACGGATTAGTGTAACATAACTTTTTAGTGATATAGAATCTTTGATCCTTTAGTGAAAAAATGTATTATTTTGTACCACGAAAGTGGGGTTGTTGTAATAATAATTGGGAAAAGGGAACTTCTCAAGTCACGGGAAATTGCGAAGCAACCGACCAAGCATTTTGATCGATAGTGGTGGAGTGCACGAGAGATAAAGAGAGAGAATTATTTTCATATTGTATTTAATAATAATACCCGAAAAAAGTAACAAAAAAGGAATTAAACAAATATCAGTTTGACAGTTTTTTTTTTCTTTTTTTTTTTTTTGACAATGTTCGACAGTTTATATACAATCCATTATGCCAAACTTAGCTCGAAACTTTTTTTTTTTTTTTTTTTCTGTTTTCTCCTTCTTACTCAGTTAAAAGAATTTGTATATTGTAGACATGTTTTGCATTGCAAAGTCAATCCTGAATTTACCGTGAACCATTTTTCTAATCTAAAATGTGAAAATGTTTTTGCAATAAACAAACAATGGATAGGGATTTTACATGGACCGATTTAGTTAAAGGCTCGTCCGATCCAACAACTATAATGTTAGGCCATACTAATTACAAAAAAAAGGCCCAGTTCTGCAGCTAGTCCGTGCAAAATCATATTAAAATCATATACTACTCGAAATTTCATAAACAACACTGAAGGAAAACATAATTTCCCTAGGAGATTGAAGCTAAAGACGACCACAGTCAACCATGCGGTTCAAAAACGGATTGGACTGAAACACAACCTTTTAAACAGAAAACTAAAATAAATCCAACATAAAACCATAGACCATGCTTGCAAGAGATCCAAATACATGAAGACTTTTTGAGAACAATAAACCTAAACCAAACGGAGACCAACACAATGGAGATAGATTCCTTTTACGACGAATAGATACTATCTCACGAATCATATAATCATAGGTTTGTAAGACTGACAAGATAGACCAACTAGAGATCATCCAGTTTTATGAAAACAGCGATGTCGTTGAGATACGACAAATGAAAACGCCTCTGCAAAAGACTATTGAACAGTCCAACACTCTGGACAGTATTAGCTCCATACATTTGCATTGCATTCAAATCATCTAAAAACATAAATATGACATGATATATGGTTTGACTCTTGATTTGAGCAATTAGGTGTATAAAGTGGCTTTAATAAAGATTAATTAGGTGTAATTAAGTACATAATCTACCTACAAAATGTTAATTATATTAAATATTAACGTATTAATAATGTAGTTAATGGAATGGCTCCTTCGTATAGTCTATAGCTGTCCTACCAGTGCCCTTCCCACCCAACTAATTCTAGTGGACAAAACGTATGCTCCTGTGTACTGTTCCATGATTCCATCATATTTTCTTAATAACCTTTTTTGTTAATTTTATGCGGACGAGTTTTGGTTGCTTTTCTAGATCACAATGAGCAGTCTAGAGTTGGAGATATTTATATGATTGATATTTATCTTGCTATAGTATATATATGATTCTGACTGGTACGTGGATGTGAACCATCTCCTCGAATTTTTCATGCAAATACATATGTAGATAAAACCGAACGAGGTAGTTGAAATGAACGATTTACAAATTGTTAAAAAATGGAGTTAAAAGATAAAATGATAATTATGAATATTTACAAACAGAATCTGAACAATAAACCCAAACACAATCATTAAAATAAACTATGAAGGTCCTAATAAGAAATGATGGTTTGGTACAAACATATATATTTAGGAAATTTTCTCTAGTTAGACTTTCCCATTTATGGATAATCTGGAAATGTCATTTTTGTGAGGAATTAATCTTTAATTAGTTAGCCATTTCCCATTTAAAGAGAAACAAGGCAATTTCATTTTTCTTTTAGTTGCAATCATAGTACTCTTCGATTTAACCCCACTATTTACGATACTTTAATTTTCTAGTCCCTTCACTAAATGATAAAAAGACTGATATGAAAATTAAATAATTTAATAAAGGTTCGGCCCAACCCACCTGGTTCTGTCGATTAATTAATAGCCTATAATTTGTTCAGAAGATGTGTTCGTAAGCTAGCTGCTCAATTTTAATCATCTTCATGCATATTTTATGTTGTATATTAACAAATTATAACAAATTTGTAAACTAAAACATTTAAAATCATCTCTAAAAGCTTATCAAAATCATAAGTTCGAACATTTGAATATATATTTATGAGATTGTATATATATCACTCTTACAAGTTACAATCTCTACTACCATCTCTATTTAGACATTAGAGTAAATGTACTTACGAGATTATACCTCTTACACTACGTCTACAATCGCTACCGCCACCTCTATTTAAGCTTCTCTGTCTTACAATATCTTGCTTAGTACTCAGCATTGTCTGATTAAGCTGTCGTACAAAACAAGTCAGCTATTTAGTTAGGGTTTGGTCGGCAATTAAATAATCTATCAACCTAATTGGCTCTCAATCGGAAAATGAGCCGAGGTGGGAGCTTTGGAGGCGGACAAAGCTCGTTAGGTTATCTTTTTGGGTCAGACAATGAGATTCCAAAAACTCCCGCTCCACCGGTAGCCCCAAAGCCTGCACCACCGTACGGTGTAGATTCCACAGAGGAGGACCATGAAGCTGACCAAAAACCCAAGATCTCTAACAACAACTACCAAAGAGTTCAGGGCCAAAACTCCGGCAACTTCGTCACCGTAAGTCTTTATTAATTAAACTCCACTTTCTTTCTTTTTCCGAAAAGAAAATTAAACAAATAAGGGTTATAATTAAAATTTCAGGATCGTCCAACGACGAAGGTGAAATCGGTTCCTGGTGGAGGCTCATCTCTAGGATACTTGTTCGGAGATAAGTGAAGAAATGAAAATGAAGTTAAAAAACTAGGGTTTGTATCTCTCTAGTGAGGCTTTTACTCTATATCATACGTACGTAATGTAATGTGGAGATCCCTATCTAGATCTCTACACATCACTTATTTATATTTACGTATGAAAATGTGTGTTTTGAGTTAACAGTTAATTACTTTCAACTTGTGGAAAAAGGGTTTCTAGTCAATATTTTCAGCAATATATATGTACTATATAAGTATTGAACATTGGACATTAACTGATCTGTCCTTGCATTACGTGATTAAGTGAAGTTTCTTCACTCTTTAGTATATCGGAAAGTGAAGCTTCTTCTTTTGCACATGGGTGATGGGTATACATTTTATAACTCGGATCATTCGTGAAACCTAGATATTAACAGAAAAGAAAAAAAAAAAAAAAAAAGACATAGATAACTTTCAAAAATGTAACGAATTAATTTTCTTGTCATATTTACAATACCAAATGTAGAAACACTAGATGAGGGCTTGATCTCTTATCCCGACTAACAAAACAAATTTTTACTTATTAGCTCACTATGTTTGCTAAATTGTATAAAACCGAAAAAAAAAGCAGAATTTTATAAATTACACTTTGTTTATTTTGATGTTTTTATCATAAATAATTACGTCATGTACCATGTTTAATACAAGTTGTTTTAAGAAAAAAAAAATCTTCGGTACGTTTTCATTCAAATGTATTTGTCAAAGACGCAAACCAGCTAAATCAATGGACTATATCTCTGGACCTGAATGAAATTATATATTAAATATGCGGCAAATATGAAATAATGAAAAAGTACGAGGCTATTTTATAAAATTATTTAATTAAACCAAGAGTCCCGGACCTTCTCAAACCTTCCTCTGCCTTTGAAATTATCCAAACTAAAAACAAATCTGCGATCAGTCTTCACTGAAGAAAAGCTTTCGCAAAAGAAGAAACCGAGACACTCATTTGAATTTGCTCAGACTTTGAAATCTGGTAATTATTTCCATCTTCCTCTTGTACGTTAATAATCTCTGTTTTCTCATTTAATACTACGATTCTTGAAGTTCTTGATCATTCAATTCCTTGTAATTTAAGAATAATTATTTGATTGTAGTTGGTGGTTTATAGTCTCTCAAGTGTTGCAAGAGATCTGATCATATGTTACTCTACTGTTCTTGTTTGCTTGATAGATATATATTGAGATCAACGTAGAACCTAACCTCATGCGACGTTTTCCTGCTCTTATAGAGAAGTTAAAACCGATCTTCACGGTCTCAGGATCAAACGGTATAATTAACTATCTTGTATCAAAATCCTTCATATGATTTCAGTTTGTCATAATTAGGAAGAAAACGAAAATAGTGACTCTGTTTTTTTTTGTGAGAAGCAGGTAAAGTGGTAAGAACCATTGTACCGAAGAAACCTGTGAACGAGAACATTAGTGAAAGCGAAACAATGAAGAAGATGGAGGAAACGGTAGAGCCTATGGTTGCCTTAAGTAGACCACCACCATTTTCACCATTTGTCGGTCCAGTGCTCATGTATTCCCTGCTTCAATCATGGACGTCTAGCCGCGACGAAGACGGCTAGTTGTGTCAGCCAAAGTTTCTTAACAAGAAGCTCTTAAATCTTGTCTGATAGACAATAACTGAGTTTTTAGTAGAACCTTATGAGATGTTTATTAGAGATAATAAAGGTTTGATGTTGTTTATAGTAAGTCGATGGTTTGTTTGTTACAGTGACCAATTCTCTCCAATACCTTAAACACTGTAAGAATTGAGTCATGATTTTACAATTTGAATGATTATGTGCTCTCAAACTCTCATCAAATGATGGGAATTCAAAACGAAAGCGTTTGAGAGTATTGAAGTTTAGATAATGAGCTTACTGTTTCATCAAAAGCTAATGGGCTTTGGCCGATTTCAGGTCCATCAAACATTAACCTAAAGTTTTTTTTCTTTCTTATAAACAAAATAGCAAGCAATAATGAACAACCAAATCATATAAAAGTGGACATAGAATATGATATCCCTGTGCAATAGCCCTAATGCTGGGACCAAAGATCTCTAAATATAATAATTAGAGAATATAGAGCAGGTATATATGCAGCTTTTTATTATTTTATTCATAATTCCATTTTAATATTAAACCAATTAAGAAGAGGACAGAAACAGTGTTAATCAAGAATCCAAAGGAGAATGTAATGCAATATTTAATGGGGGCAAATCCCTCTCATTTATCGTCTTATGTTATAGTTAATTCAAAACAAAACATACGAGTCCCATCGTTTTCTTAGGAATTTGTATTTAGTTGGTTACAGAAGAAATTTGATATTGGATTCGTTTTCTTATTAACCTTATTCATATGGACTAGGAGTTTACAACAAAAAATTACCAAATCCATACTTTTAAATCACAAACTACAAATGTCAAACACCAAAATAGTAGTGGTTACAATTATCTATCACCTTCTCCAACAACAACAAACTAATCATTGTGGTATAGTTTCATATCTGTCCACTTTTTTTCTCCAATAGTTCAAGTTTTATTTTTGCAATTTCAACGATAGTAAATATTATATATAAATAATATATTGAGTATTTGAAAAAATAAATTTTGTTTATGTAACTATTATATATACATATAAGTTGACTTTGTACTAATAGATCCAAAAAATGATTTTTCTCAGAAGTTGGCAACAAAGAAAAATTTGGAGCCAGAGTTAATTGACTTAAATTCATAACATTCACAATCAATAACATGACCTTCCAAAGGATATAAAATTGAAAATGTATAAAGTATTAACTATTAAGGGATGTTTTAACAAAAAATATGCTAATACATGCATTGGTCATTAATGCATTATAATGTTGAATTTCTATTTATAAAAATATGATCACCTATTAGAAAAATAAAAATAAAAATATTAGCATCTATAGTCTTTTGATCAGTACATATGAATAAATCTAAAATTAGATTTCCAATCTTCCAAATGTCCAAACTTTTAATGAAAAAAATCTAAAACCCATTATTCATTTCCAAAAAAAGAACCAAATCTGGGTTGAAATAAATATACACAAACACGTGGACTGACTAGAATCTAACAATGTTAAATGATGAAGCCAATGTCATTGAGACTCATAGCCAGTTGCCCAGCGACTCATAGCCAGTTGCCCAGTTCATTCGCTGAGAATACGAGCCTACGAAACGACGTAGGTTCGTAGCTTTTGAATTTAGGACAGAAAATGACACGTAGATAGTTCAGAATGGCCCACGTGGGAGAACGAGGAAAAAGTAGGACCCAAACACATTCATGGATCCGACCGCTCGTCTCTTTTTACGAATGCTTTCACTTTCATCCACACTCTTAATTTTTTATACACAAACCTTTTTAATTCTTAAAAACACAAAACATATTAATATTAGTTAATGCTAACACCAAAAACATGAAAATTAGATAAAACTATTTACTTATATTTAACAGAAATTAATTATTAAAAATAATGACAACAACCCCATGTTTTATTAATTTTTAATAATATTTGTTTCCTCCTTTTTTCTGTTATTTTTATTTTTTTATTTCTCGTTTAATGGAGTTTTTCTAGTGGGAGAGTATTGCGTTCTCTCTCACCTTTAATCTGTCTTCTATCTCTCTCTCTGCCCAAAGAGAAGCCCAAAAAAAAAAAAAAACTTTTGTCTTTCCCTTAATTTCTCTAATTTTCCCTCGATTTCTCTGGCATCAACAGTCTCATTCTCATTGATCTTTCTTTTTTGTAGCGAGAAAGATCCATTTTTTTCGGTTCGTTCTCTTCTGGGTTACGAATCAAAGAGCTACACAGACACAGACACACACTGTTTCCTGTTTCTCCCCGGATTGCAAACAGAACTAGGGTTTGTTTTCACAAATTTTGGATCTTTTTTTTGAAGAAAAGAACAAAATTTGGATGAAAGGAAACCAGAAAGACTCGTCGGAAAAACCGATATGGGATCGGAGCTCATCAAGTACATCTATACCCGGAATGTGGTCTTTAACCCGACCCGGTCCAAAACTTATGGTTTGGCTTATCTGTTTCATTGTCTTCACTTACATTATCTACATGCTTAAGCTTGTCTCTACCTCACGCTCCTGTGACGATTCCACTTCTTTCACCACCGTCTCTGCTCTCTCCACAAACGTCTCTTCAAATGTCTCGTCTTTATCCACCTCCTTAGCTTCACGGCGGCGTAATTGGGAGGAGGAAGAAGAAGACACGGTGGTGGATAAGCTGACGGATCTTAACCACGTGGTGTTTGGGATCGCTGCGTCGTCTAAGCTATGGAAACAGAGGAAAGAGTATATCAAGATCTGGTATAAACCAAAACGCATGCGTGGCTACGTTTGGTTAGATAAAGAGGTTAAAAAGAGTCTTAGTGATGATGATGACGAAAAGCTTCTTCCTCCGGTGAAAATCTCCGGTGGAACTGCTTCGTTTCCTTATACTAACAAACAAGGACAACGCTCTGCGTTACGGATCTCGAGGATTGTTTCTGAAACGCTGCGTTTAGGTCCGAAGAATGTTAGGTGGTTTGTGATGGGTGATGATGATACGGTGTTTGTTATTGATAATTTGATTAGGGTGTTGAGGAAGTATGACCATGAGCAGATGTATTACATTGGGAGCTTGTCGGAATCTCATTTACAGAACATATTTTTCTCGTATGGTATGGCTTATGGTGGAGGTGGATTTGCTATAAGCTATCCATTGGCTAAAGCTTTGAGTAAGATGCAAGATCGGTGTATACAGAGGTATCCTGCATTGTATGGATCAGATGATCGCATGCAAGCTTGTATGGCTGAACTTGGTGTTCCACTCACTAAAGAACTCGGATTTCACCAGGTAAAGAACTTGACTCGTGTTGGTCAAATTTTTGTTGGACATTTGTTGATTTTGGGCAGAATTGGTAGTAATTTCTGGTGTTGTAAGAATGGAATTATAGATTTCTTGAGGTCTTAATTAAGTGGGAATTGATGATGTTGAGTCTAGAAAACTTAAGTTTGTTAGCTTTGATTGTTTTTTTGTTTAGTGTAAGTATAAGCAAGTTTGATGGTTGGTGGCAAAATAGGTGTTTTTAATGATTTTGTGACATGGGTATTGAAAGTGTTGATCTTTGGAATTGGAATTTACTCAACAAAGTTTAAGACTTTAAGAGTTTTGTTTCTAGTTTTAGAAGGAATGACTTGTAGTACCAAACTTTCAAAGTTTGAAGCTTTATTAGAAGTAAAAGCATTCAATGTTTTTAATGATCTTCTGAGAAAGCTTTGGTTTAAAATCTGAAGCTGGTGGTCCGTTCATGACTTCAATTTCGTCTCTTAGCTTTGTTCTGTTTTTTGTTTGGATGCTATTTTGCCAAAATTTCCTGTGGTTTGGTACCGACAAATGGGCGCGTGAGTAGCTCAATGTCCCTTCATTTACTTGCGAATTTGCTAATTGTAATGAGTGGGACCCGCTTTTCTGTTTTTAACAAATTAAATGACTCGTTCCTCTCATTGTTTCTACGCGCCATGTGAGCGACTGATATACACGTTCCTTCTTTCATCTTGTGTTCTGTTTCTTTGTTTCAGTACGACGTTTACGGGAACCTCTTTGGCCTTCTCGCTGCACACCCAGTAACACCGTTCGTCTCGATGCACCACCTCGACGTGGTGGAACCGATTTTCCCTAACATGACACGTGTCCGCGCCCTCAAGAAGATTACCGAACCTATGAAGCTTGACTCAGCCGGGCTTCTCCAGCAGTCGATATGCTACGACAAGCACAAGAGCTGGACCATCTCGGTCTCTTGGGGCTACGCGGTTCAGATTTTTCGCGGAATATTCTCTCCCCGAGAAATGGAAATGCCTTCTAGAACCTTCTTGAATTGGTACAAACGGGCGGATTACACTGCTTACGCTTTCAACACTAGGCCGGTTAGCCGGAACCCGTGTCAAAAACCGTTTGTGTTTTACATGTCGAGCACGAAATTCGATCAGCAGCTGAACACGACGGTTAGCGAATACACGATACACCGTGTTTCACATCCTTCTTGCCGATGGAAGATGACAAACCCAGCTGAGATTAATACCATCGTCGTCTACAAGAAACCCGACCCTCATCTATGGGAAAGGGTAAGTAAAATATCATCACTTTTAGCATATGATTTATATGTGATTAATGTTATGTACTTAATAGTTTTTGTGTGTGTTTTATGTACAGTCACCTAGGAGGAATTGTTGCAGAGTATTACAAACAAAGAGGAATAATACGTTATGGATCAATGTTGGTG
Organism: Arabidopsis thaliana; assembly: GCF_000001735.4. Taxonomy (NCBI): domain Eukaryota; kingdom Viridiplantae; phylum Streptophyta; class Magnoliopsida; order Brassicales; family Brassicaceae; genus Arabidopsis; species Arabidopsis thaliana. The sequence goes on along the minus strand of NC_003075.7, from coordinate 12,251,614 downwards.
TATGTAGAGCAGGTGAAGTCACTGAAGTTAAGTAATTTTTTAATATAGTTTATTTTTGTGAAAGGGAAGGAAATTAGAGTTTTTTTAGGCTGTTTTACCGCTCTTAATTTCTTGCCACGTTATTTAAAATTTTTATTCATTGAGATCCCGCCCTAGTTCTTCTCTCAGTATATGATCGTTCATAAAAGAACTGCTCTCAAATACAATTTACCGATCAGAATCTAAAAGTCATCACTTCAAGCTCTTTATCAGGACAAAATGTTTTTCCTGTATATACGGTGCGTGAATTGTATTGGACTCTGTAGTCTGTACTTTCGAAAAAGAGAGAATTTAAAAGGAAAGGAAAAAGTCATGAAATCTCTTAGTCCAAGAGGGACGTTTCAGAAAACAACAACAACATGCGAGGTCAAAATCTCATACAAACAACGACCTCAAAACAATCAGCGAACGTTCAATTCTTGACCCGTAACAAGACAGCATTAAAAAAAGATGAAATAAAATTTTCCAATCGGGAGAGAAAACAGGCAAAGAGTGATCACTTTGGGTAAGCGGGAGGAGGAGGATAAGCCCCAGGAGGGTATTGAGAATAAGCTGAGGGAGGAGGGTTTTGAGGATAGCCAGAAGGTGGATAACCTTGTGGAGGGTGTTGAGGATAACCAGAAGGTGGATAACCTTGTTGTGGAGGATAACCGACTGCGGGTGGGGTGGCTTGATCAAACCGTGACATTTGCTGAGCCGGAGGCACTGCCATTGGCTGTGGCCCGAACTTACCGTCCCTCTTGTCCATTTCCATCTTGTGTTGTGTCTACAAAAGTATTATAGATATTACCGTAAGTGTAGGATTTAAGTAAGGAGAGATTGGAATGGGTTGATATGATATCATCACTGCTCGTACCTGCATACATGCGCAAACCCTGCAGACCAAGCAAAGTACGATATATCAGGACAATAGGTTAAAATTGGGTTTTGATCGAAACTTATAAGAATGGCACTTTGGATGGGGGATTCTTACGTGCAGTACACCATGTCAGAGCAACATGTGAGTATCTGAGAAGCTTCTGAAAGCTCATCCATACCGACAATACATGCAACTATGGAGAATATGCAAGCCACTTGGCTGAGGCAAACCATGAAACCCTACACAGCCAAAAAGCCAGCACAGATTACGAAACTTGTTTATCGTGTTTGTAATTGCTTGTGAGTGTCAGTAACAGGCATGGTCTGGGCAATGAGGATACTTACAATGATGCAGTTGTCACATTTTGTCGTTTGAATTTGGAACTCATCTTGCAGAAGAAAGCGAGTTGAGGCCACAGAGTTTGCAAAGCAGCAGAAGACCTGCGATTGATCTGCTATTTAGAAGACCAGAAATTTGCTAAAATTTCGCGAGGTTGCCTCACAAGTCACACCTAGGTATGACTGAGATTGTATGCATATGCTACAGGAAGCATTCAGATGCTGAAATCGAAATTTCTAGACTAGCTGTGTCTATAGAAAAGACTTCATTTTTGTTGTCCAAAAAAAAAAAAGACTTCATTTGAAGATAATAGCTAACAAAATCAAGTTTCTTACCTCAGTGGCAAGACAAAGTTGAGGACATTTGGCTTCTCCACACCTACCACTACAAGGCATGTAACCGGCACAGCAGACGTACCTGCGAGACAAAAAAAACAATCTTCTTAAACTAAGAAGATGGAATTGGAATGGAGCTATATGAAAGTGACTGAATGTGTGATATACCTTGACATATCATCGTAAAGCGCACGCTTGCGAAGCAAGTATGATGCACAAGGGGCACTGCAATGAGAAGAAGAAGAAACAAGACATTTCCATATGTATGCTAAACATATCAGACCCAAAGAGATACACAAATCATACAATGTCAAACTCCTAATGCACTGAAATTATCACATACAATGATCAGAGAAACTCATATTATCTGTGAAATTCAGATCACTCCATACACATTTCTTGATGAAATGAAAATCAAGCCGATCTAAGAATTTAAATCGAAGTCAACTCTTGGTCAATTCAAATAAACCAAGATCCGACTACTACAAATATCCAAATTCCAAATACAGAGAGAACAAGCAACGAAAAATCTCAGATCAATCGAAACTTACCACCACAACGCGAAGCAACAATCTGCGAACAACACAGAAATCGATCAAATCAACAACCAAAACCAATCCAACCCACAAATTTCAAAAAGAGAGAGTGAGAAATTACAAGGAGTATCGTTCTGGATACTGTGGGTAAGATCGGTATGCCAAACATTACGGAAGTTCTTACGAAGCTCCATCTTCTCCATATCCTGTTTCGGCATTTTCACAAGGATCTGATTTCGACGACGAAATGAGGTCAAGCGAGAGAGAAGCGATTTAAGGATCAGAGACTCTTCGCGAAAAGTCTTTGAGAATCTGATCCACAATCACATCTAAAAGCTGTTCTCTCACAAACGTGTTTCTGACTTCATCTCTCTCATATCGACAACTTGAGAATACAAATTCTTCTTCTCCCCTCCCCTGGATGGCAACTGGCGTTGACTAGACGAAGTCACGAGGCAATTTCGTCAAATATCAATAATACTAGGGTTAAACTGTAATTAGTTTTATTTTAACCCCGACCTATTACTTTTTGCAATTTCGTGTCTTTGTGTCTCTTGTCACTGATCGTCTCGGAGGAGAAGAAGTGTGGAGGTTGAAGAAGGGAGAAAATGAGCGGTCATGATTCTAAATATTTTTCGACTACGAAGAAGGGAGAGATCCCTGAGCTCAAGGAAGAGCTGAATTCACAGTACAAGGTTCTTCTTCTCCGTCTAATTTCATATATGGATCTGTGATCCGCCATTTTCACGATTCTAATCTCATCTCTTTCTCGTTCGTTGAATTATGCATAATCATTTTCTGGTAGATCTGTATGATTATGGATTCGAATTGATCGGTTAATTTTGTTGATATTTTAGTTTGAAAGATTGATGATGGTGTACGTTATAATGTTATGTGTTCAATGGTTCATTTGAAACTATGTAGAAATGGAATGAAATTCAGAATAATGGTTAATGCGGGGATGTGTTTAGATTGGGGGATCATAAGTTTTGAATATGGATCAATGCAGTGGTTGGGCGATAGAAACAGTTCTTCTTTGAGTAGATGGTCCAATGGTTGTATATGGTACTGATTGAAGATGATGGAATGCGTTTTTGCTTCAGTTTCCTAAATTCTCTTTTTTTCTTTATGTTCCTAGGATAAGAGGAAAGATGCTGTTAAGAAGGTTATTGCGGCAATGACTGTTGGAAAGGATGTTTCATCACTTTTCACTGATGTAGTCAATTGCATGCAAACTGAGAATCTGGAGTTGAAGAAGCTTGTTTACTTGTATCTGATAAACTATGCAAAAAGCCAGCCAGATCTTGCTATCCTCGCTGTAAATACTTTTGTTAAGGTAACACTTCAGCTACTTTGCTTATATAGCCTACCCAAACATAAAGACCTAACATATGGCAAGTTTCTTGGTCTTTCTCTGATTTTGGTGGATGGAAAATTATTTAAGAAACTCATCGTTATTAAGTTCTCGCTTTGTATTTGGCAGGATTCACAAGACCCAAATCCATTGATCCGGGCTTTGGCTGTGCGAACGATGGGCTGTATTCGTGTTGATAAGATTACAGAATATTTGTGTGATCCTCTTCAGAAATGCCTAAAGGTTGAGTTTTTAATGCTACCTTGTCACTGCACCTTGTAGCAAATATTTATGTCCCTCAAGAATTTTTTTATTCTTTGACTGATGACATATTTCTGTATTTTCTGGCATGTTGCAATTTTTTTATTTTTCAGGATGATGATCCATATGTCCGCAAGACAGCAGCTATTTGTGTTGCTAAACTGTTTGACATAAATGCTGAATTAGTTGAGGATAGGGGGTTCCTGGAAGCCTTAAAGGATTTAATATCAGACAATAATCCAATGGTTGTGGCAAATGCTGTAGCTGCCCTTGCAGAGATCCAAGAGAATAGTACTAGTCCCATATTTGAAATCAATAGTACCATCCTCACAAAGCTCCTTACAGCTTTGAATGAATGTACTGAGTAAGTCGTTCCTGATTTCCATCTCTTACTTTCACTCAGATTGTGTATGATTGACTAATTTTAGTCAGATCATATTAGGTTTTGTTTTCGGAGAACAGACAGGCTGGCCTAAATATTCACAGTAGGATAATCTGTTGAGTTGCGGACTTGCTTCTTGTGTTAAAGCATCAGTTTATCTATGCATTTTGTTCTGTATCTAACCTAAAATTGTGACAGAACTTTGTTGTTATTGAAGTTGAAGGTTTTCTGTGTAGATAAAGGACTCATGGTTTTGAACATTGGGGAAAGGGATCCATAAAGCGACTATTGTTTCCTTTTGCTGTATACATATTTATAGCTTTCAATTTTTAATACTGTTTGTGTTCTTCACAGATGGGGTCAAGTTTTTATATTAGATGCTTTGTCGAGGTATAAGGCATCTGATCCTCGTGAAGCTGAAAATATTGTTGAGAGAGTCACTCCAAGGTTGCAACATGCCAACTGTGCTGTTGTGCTTTCAGCTGTTAAGGTGACACTTTCAAAATATATACTTCTCTCTGGAATGTCACCTGTTCGCCAGTCAAAATTGTTTATGAAGTGTCAACTATATTCCCTTACATAATTTTCTAATGCCAGTCCTCTTTATTTCATTGCTTTCCAGATGATCCTTCAGCAGATGGAGCTTATTACTAGCACAGATGTGATTCGAAATCTTTGCAAGAAGATGGCTCCTCCCCTAGTTACATTGCTTTCTGCAGAACCTGAGATACAGTATGTTGCACTTCGTAACATTAACCTTATTGTCCAAAAGAGACCCACTATTCTTGCCCATGAAATCAAGGTAGCTTGATCCTGTCTCGTAGACTCTCCGAAATAAGCAATTGATATATTCTTATATTTGTTGATAATGCTTCATGGTTTTATTGCAGGTGTTCTTCTGCAAGTATAATGATCCGATATATGTTAAGATGGAGAAGTTAGAGATTATGATAAAACTTGCTTCTGACAGAAACATAGACCAGGTAATCCTTACTACACTTTTATCATCTGCCGTTTGTCCAAGTTATTTTGTTTTGGTGCACATCATGATGGTTTCTAGACCATTCCAATGTAGGTTCTTCTGGAGTTCAAAGAATATGCCACGGAAGTAGATGTTGATTTTGTTCGGAAGGCTGTTCGTGCTATAGGCCGATGTGCCATCAAACTAGAAAGAGCAGCTGAACGGTGCATCAGTGTTTTACTTGAGCTGATCAAGATCAAAGTAAACTACGTTGTGCAGGAGGCCATTATAGTCATCAAAGATATCTTTAGAAGATATCCAAATACGTAAGTTGATTTTGGCCTCCTGAAGTGCTGTAATTCTTTTTAATCTTGGCTATGTCTTTTAAAATAATGTGCAGGTATGAGTCCATAATCGCAACACTCTGTGAGAGTCTAGACACATTGGATGAACCAGAAGCTAAGGTAACAAAATTTGTCGTTTGGGTAGTGTATATTAGCTGGAAGCTTCTCCATCGCAAATATAATCGGTGAAACTCATACTTGTATTTGTTGGCATCTTGAAAGGCATCTATGATTTGGATCATTGGTGAATATGCTGAAAGAATCGACAATGCGGATGAACTTCTTGAAAGCTTCCTGGAGAATTTCCCTGAGGAACCAGCACAAGTCCAACTGCAGCTTCTTACAGCTACAGTCAAACTATTTCTGAAGAAGCCAACTGAAGGCCCACAACAAATGATTCAGGTTCTGCCATGACCATTATGAAGACTACCTTTTGCTCTCCTAATCGATTAAAGCGCATGTATTTGACGACAGGCCTGGCTTTTGCCATGTTTCAATTTTTCAGGTTGTCTTGAATAATGCTACTGTTGAAACAGATAATCCTGATCTCAGGGATCGTGCATACATCTACTGGCGTCTTCTATCGACTGATCCTGAGGTATGTTTTCTTAATATATTCTACTAAACTAGTTCAAGGACATTGGAGGATGAGCAACAATCATCTCTTTTACCTACAGTCATCAGTGCTCTTCTTTTGACTATAGGCGGCCAAGGATGTTGTTTTAGCTGAAAAGCCTGTGATTACTGATGACTCAAACCAACTTGATCCGTCGCTCCTGGATGAGCTACTTGCAAATATATCCACCTTGTCCTCTGTGTATCACAAGCCGCCAGAGGCTTTTGTAACCCGCTTGAAAACCACAGTTCAGAAAACGGAGGATGAGGATTATGTAGAAGGGAGCGAAACAGGATATCCCGAGGCATCTGGTAATCCGGTTGATGGTGCAGCTTCCCCGTCAGCTACCACAGGCTATGTCACAAAGCTAGCTGCTGCCCCAGCTCCTGTACCCGATCTGCTAGGTGACCTAATGGGGTCAGATAATGCTGCAATCGTCCCTGTAGATGAACCCACAACTCCGTCAGGGTGAGTTTTGAATGGTGAAAATTACATTAAAAGTCTCTCTCACAGTTGGGGTGTGCGATGGACTGGTTTTATTCAATCATATCTATTTGGATCACCTTGTTGTTTATAAAACTCATTGAATCACCTAATATTGTTTGCAGTCGTCCACTGCCTGTTGTCCTACCAGCATCAAAGGGTCAAGGTCTGCAGATTAGCGCTCAATTAACCCGACAAGATGGTCAAGTATTCTACAGTATGCTCCTCGAGAACAACTCGCAGTCACTTCTTGATGGCTTCATGATTCAGTTCAACAAAAACTCATTCGGCCTTGCAGCTGTCGGATCACTTCAGGTAATAGTAGTTGGATATGCTCTACATCTACGCCTATTATATATCCTGGATTCCTGAAACTGATGTCCAGGTTTTGTACTATTATAGGTTCCGCCTCTGCAACCCGGAGCATCTGCCAGGACAATGATGCCAATGGTATTGTCCCAAAACATGTCTACTGGCTCCACCAGCTCGGTATTGCAAGTTGCCGTCAAAAACAACCAGCAGCCTGTCTGGTACTTCGAGGATAAGATTGTACTTAACGCTCTTTTCTCAGAAGATGGTCGGATGGAGCGCGGAACCTTCCTCGAGGTAAAAGACTAATATATGATAAAGAGTTCATTAACAATACAGCACCATGTTAGTCATTGACTAATAGTGGAGAGGGCTTATGATATTAAGATGGGCGAGTAATTAGTGACAGATTTTGTGCCTTAAGAAGCCTGGGGGAGTTAGGGTGCTGTAGATCTTAACATATGATATGGTTTTCATCGATTTAAGTTTCTAGACTCAGTAAGAACTGAAGGAAGATATTGATTTCTGATCATAACTATATACCACAGTCTTAAAAACCAGTTCTTCTGAGTTATAAAACATTTGTTTTTTTGATTAGACATGGAAATCGTTACCGGATTCAAACGAGGTGCAGAAAGAATTCCCCGGGATAACCATCACGAGCGTGGAGTCAACACTTGATTTACTCGCCGCATCAAACATGTTCTTCATAGCAAAGCGTAAGAATGGGAACCAAGACGTCCTCTATCTTTCGGCCAAGGTACCAAGAGGCATACCGTTCCTGATCGAACTAACGGCCATAGTGGGTCAACCTGGTCTGAAATGTGCAGTCAAGACTCCAACCCCTGAGATCGCTCCTCTCTTCTTTGAAGCAGTCGAAATTCTCTTCAAGGCTTGATTTGATTTTACACTGCCCTAAGGTAAGCAAATTTCTTCTTTTAGTGTATGTAGTAAGTGAATTGTTGCCGACTTCTTGTTTCTAATTTTTGTGTTGGAACCCACTCGTTTTTTTATTCTCGTAAGAGCTTTGATTTTTGATGTTGTCGTTGCGTATATGCCCCAAAAGGTTTTTGATTAAACTAGTGTGATAATGACTTATTATCAGCAAATGCTATTTTTAGTGTTCAGTGACCGACATGAAATCAAAAAGTTTCCTAAGTGGAGCGAAGAGATTCGTACACGTAAACCAGTTGAGAATTTGGTACCTTCTTCACAACAGATAGGCGTAGATAGATAGATACTGGGCCCGTAATGCGACGTAGCAATTTCCTAATATCAATATCAATCATGATTTCCTGTAACATGCGGTTACAAAATAGCTTCGTCGAAACTAATCTTCTTTTAATTATCGATTGATTATTAAATCAATTCAAAACCAAAACTAATTGAAAATTTTAAAGCTTGAGGGGGACTAATAGTAACGTGAGATTGAAGTAATGCCACCGAATATAAGGGTTGAGTAAGGGCGCTACACGCCATCACATAAAAGGGATTATACTATCAATCAACTAATATTTTTGTAACTTAAAATGAAATACCAAAGTTTCGACATTATTGGTTTATGAAAGCTCACCATTGTATTTTAATTTGATCAAAACTATACATTTTAGTTGAGACCGTAAGTACAACAAAGGTCCAAGCTTGAAAATACTTTTTTAGACAATTTTATCATTTACTAAATAGAATAATTATTATTTGTCCCCACCAAGGGTTTATACTTTATATCAGTTTATCTGTAGATAATGTTTTAAATCTGTTCATATCCAATATTTTACTAAATATAAAAAAATTGTTTTTCTGGTTAATCAGTTTTTAATTTTATTTTGAACCAAAAGTATGAATCATAATTTTTAGATTTAAGATACTATAAGTAGTGCAATCATTAATTTAAAACTTGCTTATATAGTTATAACTTATATGGTTAATATTGTATATCCCATAAAATAATACTAATTACCTTGGTGGTCAAATCATGAAAATCTTATTATAAAAGGGCTAATGGGAAATATTCTTAAGAAAATCCAGAGTTTCCTTGTACGATATGGTTTGTGATTAATGAATATAAATACAAAAAAGTTTGATTAACAACCAAAATAACAATTAAAGTAAAGAAAATTGTGATCCCTTGATTTTATCTCTCTGATAAAGTCGCCTCTTTCGTCGCAGCTAGTCTTCTTCGTCGCCATCAGAAAATTCTCATTCAACACAAAACCTCAAAAAGTTTTCCCAGAAATCCTATCAAAAGAAGGACTATATCAAGCTTCTGTTTCTGTTTTTTAGGTAACTAATGATTTTTTTCTTCTCCGTTACAAAAGTCACTTTATATTTTTGTTTTGTAGGATCACTAACTCTGTTTGTGAGGTTCTTCTTTTCTGTTTTCGTTTGTTCTGTTTGGTTGTTCTGAGATTTTTTTTTTTTTTTTTTTTACTTCTGTTTCAGCCCACTTTTTTAGTTTCCAGGTTTTACTGTTTTTTATTTTTTTAACCACTCTGTTTTCAGTTCTTCGTCTATTAGGGTTTGGTAACTAATAGTATCTCTGTTATGGTAAACCAAGTTTTTTTTTTCATTTGAAAGCTCAAGATGTTCTTAGGATCATATGATTTTCCATGAGTATTCAACATGAAATTTACTTTCTTCATAATGAACCTCATAAGTACACGAGAGTCTTTAATCTTATATTTGTCATCACAATGGATACACATATTTGTATTGCTTTAATCTCTGTGACTATTATTCTCTCATTGTTAGTGTATAGTTAGCTATGTTACATTGAAGTACTTGTGGTGTTTGAGTTTGGTTTTCCAGTTACTTAGTATGATCACAGAGCTAGATTTTGCCTCCCATTAGAGTTTCAATTAGGAGTCTTATGAATTTTTTCTGGATACTACAGGTCTTTTGGTAACCTAAAGAGCTGCTATACACTGATCTGAGAACTGTCAAAACTTTATCATACCAAAGAATGGGTTGCTGCTGTTGTCTCCCGAGTATACCCGAAGTAAAGCCTCTACGTCTTTCTTGTTTGCAGCCTTTTTGGGTTTTGGTTTTTGTTTTCTTATGTTTTATTGTTTTCTGTAGAGCTCAAGAACTATAGATGAGCATCTTCCCTTATCTCGTGCCACGCCTTCCTCTCTCTCTAATGCATACAGTTCACCTCTTTCGCCGCCTATTCCTTTAGCCATCACGAATATAAATCTTCAAACTAGTCCACCGAAATTGCCAAGAACTCAGGGCAATTCGAGTGAAGCATCCCCGGGACTCACACAAGTTGTTCCAGAGAAGAAAACATGGCATGTTGATGATCTAACTGATTTTGAGCTAAAGAAACAGTATCGAGAAGCAATCGATGAATGTCCAATTTGCTTAGAAGGTATTTTGTTTATCATTCAAAGTTACATGTTAAATATAACATTTTGGTAAATATCTTCATCTTGTTTGTTTGCAGAATATGAGATTGATAACCCGAAATTGCTCACTAAATGTGGCCATGACTTTCATCTCGCTTGCATTCTTGCATGGATGGAAAGAAGCGAGGCGTGTCCAGTTTGCGATAAGGTTTGTGTCCGTTTAAAATCCGCCATTTTCACAATACATTTTGAACTTCTTGAGTCACTAGAATCTGTTTTGACAATAGAGTCTACTTTTTGGGTATTCTTTTCACAGGAATTAGTGCTCACTGAATCATAATCGTGAACAAGAAACCAATAGCTCGGAACAAGAAGTGCGAAAAACGGTACAGAAGATTTGATATAAACAGGCATTAGGACTTACTCTGGTGGTATGATGAACATTGTTGCTCTCTACTACATTCAGAAGCTTTCACTTCCTTTTGATGATATACAGAAATTAGATTTGATTGTTTAATATTCTTTGAAAAACTCTTATGTTTAAGATTTGTTTCTGAATCTGAATTAATTCGAGAAAAGTTGAAGAACAGTTTTAGAAGAGCCTGAAAATTCAGAGATTTTACTGTGATAAAAAAGGATTCTCTGACAAATTTCTTAGATAACAGTTTTTTTTATTACTAAACCTTCTGTATAAATCTAACTCTTATGACTAAAATAATGATAATTAAAAAAAAACAAGAAACTCTAACCTTTATAACTTTTACAACAAGAAAGCCCTAAAAGCTTCTCTCTATTACGGTGAAGTGTTATGAATCTGATGAACATTGGATAAAAGCCTCGTTAACTTACTCAATGTCTCTCGAGCCGACACAGTCCCAGGATGATCCTCTCCTGAGATCGAAGTTCTTATGAAGATTGCTTTTCTGATCAAGTCATCAGCCAAACCAAATTGCCCGCCTCGTAACATCAGCTTAGCTCGAGTCTCTAGCACGGTGGCTCGAGCTAGAGCAAGTTCTTCCCATAGAATAGGGTTTAGTTGTGCACTTGTCTGAACTGGTCTCCAGCAAAGCGACTTGTCTAGCCATTTCTCTACTGGTGTCACTAGCGTTTGGTCAGCTGCTTCAAGTGCGTTTGTGCAGACCCTTAGTAGCTCCACTGAGGCTGTGCATCGCGAAAATGATATGAACGTTCTGATTGCAAGAGGCAAGATTACTTGTTTCACAAGAATCAGCAGCTCTGTTATCTTCAGCTGAATAGTCGGAGATTCGTTGCTAAAACCAAACAGCAAGAAACAAACCGCCCAGATCTGCTCTGCGGTTTCAACAGTCGAGCCGCGGCTTATCACCGCCTGAACCATTGCGGGAGCGTTTTCATTGACCAGTACTCGATTTCTCGCATAGAGTTTCACAAGCTCGTGGATCTGTATAAACCCTAGCTTGATGCTGCTGGTTCGAGCAATGTTGAATCTAAGTAGCATTGAAGCAGCTTCAGCTCCTGATCGTTTGGAGTTTGAAGACGTAAAACCGCAGGTTATAGCGCGCCTTAGTCTTCTCCATAGCCGCTTCGGACCTCTGTGTTTCTCAGGGAGTTTATGAGCAGCCAAAGCTAATAAAGAAGCTGGAACTGGTGCAGGAGCTAACCACCCACTAGCAACAACCATTCTCGTAGCCAAACTTCTAGGTCCATCCGCGTGATCAAAGATCGAAAAACAAACTTCAAACAGCTGCAACAGAAACGCATTTCTTCTCAACAGATTCCCCTCTCGACCACTACACACCATCTCTCTTAACGGCATTCTATTTATAGTATCCAAAAGCCGGCTCGGGTTTATAGGAAGCTCTGACAATATTGCTCCTACGACTGCTAATCCCAACGTTAACCGTCCGAGTTTATCTTCAATAGTTCTCAATGCATCCATTTCCGAAACCGGATAATCTTTAACATTCCCCTGCATCAACGACATAGCTTCAGCACCAGAGAGGTAAGAGAGTTTCAACGGCTCCATGTTCATAACTTGAGAGAGACGTGTAGATATCAAAATATGAGTCCCGCCTCCAAACCGAGGAAGAAGATCCATCACAAGCTTCGAATCCCACCAGTCTTTTTCACTCTCCAAGTTATCAATGACAACCAAGAACGGTATATTCCTCATCAGCTCTTTTCTAATCTTGGAAACCGCAGCATCTTCTTGCTCTTCGAAGCTCTTCATCCGCGTTTTATCCGAAGAATTCTCTATCCCGATGTCGACTTCCAAATACTGATAAAGATTCAGATAGTTCTGTCTTATGTAACGGCTCTCACCACCTATCCAAAGAACCATCTTATACCTTTGGTGATGCCTGTAAGCAAATTCAAGAAGCAGCTCAGTTTTTCCAATCCCTGATTCACCTGACACGCAAGCCACGCCTTTCCCGTAAACAACCTTCATCGACCGTTTTCTCCTCGTGTTTCGCCCTACTTTCACTTGACTCCGTGAAGGCATCTCTGTACTTTGCATCTCAATCTCTTTCTCTGACTCCTTCCACACAACTTTTTCCTTCCCTTTCTTCCGTCTTTCTTCCGCTGAACCGCTTTTATTCCACCCGAGCGTCACGTTCTTCTTCCTTCTTGTCGGCCTTGCCTTTAACTCAAAGTAATCCCTTTCAGAATCTCCAGCAACATCTCCAAATAAAACAAACTCTAGCTCAGATAACTCCTTCTTCCTCCCAACAAAACTCTCATTCCGCGGATACGGAAACTCCTCTTTCTCCGCTTTATCCCGCCATTTCGTTAACCGTTCCACTATACTTCTCCTCCCTAACCGCATTGCCAATAAAGTAACCGCCCTGAAAACACAATCTCTCCAGTTACCTTCATGAGCTTCAAGCTTCCAATCATCAACCCGCGATAGCCCGTGAACCGCCTCTTTCCATTCTTTCTCAATCCCACCATACAAAACCCACAATTCCCCTCCATGTTTCTCCCACAAATCTCCTCTCTTCTCAACTATATCTCTCACAAGACACTCTCCAGGAGAAAGATCAAAGAAAACCGGAACAAGATTCTTCTTGTTTGCGAAAAACCGTAGCTCCTCAATCGTATAAGGATTCTTAAACGCCTTTCTCGTTAGTATTATAACTCCAAACGACGCACCATCCATCGCTCTCTCAACTATTCTCTGTTTCCGTGAACTCCTACATCTTCCTCTATCCGACATAAAACAACTCATCCCTTGAAACTCTAACTCAGCTCTAAGCCAATCCGCAAACCGAAGCAAAGAAGGCTTCTGACCATACAATCCTATAAACACATCACAACATCTCAACCTATTATAAGAAACAGATACAGAAGATGTCTGAGTATACGAAGAAGACTCATGACCTCTTCCATATCTAGAAGGAGTACAAGAGATCATACTACTCGAAGCGATTCGATCAGCAGCCTCAAGGCTCTGACATTGATTAGGAGCGGTTAAAAACGCAAGCTCAGGCTCTTGAAAACCAGAGCTGGAGCTAAGAGGATCAAAGCTATCACATTGAGCATCAGAGCGAGTAGATTCAGATAGTTCTTGTTGGATTTTAGGAGATCTTGGTGAGAAAAACGGAGACTGATTAGCTGAGAAGAAAGCAGCTGATGAAGATGAAGACATGTTCCTTGTAGGCTTTGTCGGATATTGCCCGAACCTAGAACTGTCACCTCGAGAATCCATAACCACAAGTTTTCTTTTATTGACAATCTATCAAATCCCATAAATGCAGCCCTATGAATCCATTGAAGCCAATCTGATTCAAAGAAAAAAAAAGTCAAACAGCTGTCAAAAAAGGAGAGATTTTTGGCTTTGATAGCTTAAAAGATTCAAGATTTGGAAAGACAAGAACCCTAGAAAGAAAGGTTACAGTTAAAGGAAATGAAATCTTCAGAGTATATACTATAAAGCTTGTACTTGAATAGTAGAATGATTTTTGAAATCTTGAATAGTTAAATAGATAGTTTCACAAAGGGAAATAAAAACCACTTCCTAAAAGCAAAAAATAGAAGAAGAATCATCAATTTTTCTTTTAAGGAAAATAATTGATTTTGAGGACATTGCAGATCTAAGCAGAAAGGGAAATATAATAATCATAATAAAAATTTCTAATTTTAAATAAAAATGATTTCTTTTTCATTTTCGTACAAAGGATTCAGATCTGAGAACTTACATTGGTCGGAACAAGATCATCTTGAGCTCTTTGTATCAATCAAACCCAGGAACTTTAGAAGAATCAAGAACCCTAAAAACTCAATCTTTCAGGTTTTTTTCAGAGCTCTCCTGAAGAAGAAGAAGCCAGCTAAATTAAATTATCTCAAGAAGAGTATCAATCAATGAGAAAGGAGATGAAAGTGAGAGAAATAAGAAGTTATAAAGAGAGAATAACACTAGAGCTTTCATAGAGTAGTCGAATGCATCACCATTTACAGATAGACTTTTGAAAAGGACTCTAATTTTTTTTTAGGGTGTTAAAAAAACAGGGGAGACAAAAAGTTGAGATTTTTATAATAAAAATTGAATTTTGATCAAGACCCATAAGAGAACAAGACATGTTTCTCAAAACCCAGAAGAGGAAAAATTCATAAAGAGTTAAGAGTTTTTGATTAATTACCACTAGAGGAGAAATAAATATGGAATTGTTCTTAGAGAGACTTACCGGTTTGAGTTCGAATATGTATCTATCTAGAGAAAGTAATTTTAGAGGTCTTTATCCAATAAACAGAAACATGGGCACTGTCAAATCATACAAAGCACACAAAATCACAACACTCTCTTTCTCTTTCTTTTAGAGATCTTTATCTCTATTCTCTTGAAATGTTGTTCAAAAGGAGGAAGAGAAGACAGAGATTGGGAGAAGTGAAATTTCGAAATTAAAAGAATTAAAAATAGAAAGACCTAAACGAAGGAGAGATCAAGCTAGCTAGGTATGGCTTGTGGGCTCCACTTCACAAGTGATGTTGTTATTACAAAAAGTTTTTTTCTTTCCTACTGTTTTGAATCTGCCGATGAACAATGTTTCCTGATAAGAAATTTTTCATAAATTTAGTCTCTGGGGTGTAAAAAAACAGAGGTTCTCATAGTCACGTCCCTGACTAGGATATGGGCGTCACTGTCCCTTTCCGTCTGCTCTTTTGTTCATAAAGATAGGTATATCTTCTTGGATAAAATAAAAAAGAGATCAAACGAAAGAGATAAAAAAAAAAGTATTTTGTTAGGGAATAAATATGTTTAATATCCTTTTTTTCTCAAACTTGTTCATTATTGTTATTGATGAGAATATGAGATGATTTTGTAGTTACAATACAAATTAGTAACTAAAACGACACAAACTTTGCGACGAGTAAATTTATTAGCAATTATGTTATCCAATGGGATGATCGTCCTACAACCGTCATATTTCGTGATCTCAATTTCGTCAACCATATCAAATGACGACACACGAATGGTTTGCTAACTGAACGACATTTGTAGAGGTCGATAAATCATCGCTTAAATACCGAAAAATAAGTAGGTCTCTCGTGCATAACTAACAGAAAATACTTTGAGAAAGCAAGAGTCACATACATCACCTCTCGCATGACTCTAAGATTATAGGTTATCTCATCTTCACTCGGATCATGAAAATGGGTTGTCGAGACCATTGCTCGTTAACAATTCACCTCCAACTTGTTAAACACATGTATTCGAGACGAATCATGCGCAATCATTAAATGCTATTGTATGGAGATGTGGATTGTTATTCGGCCATATGCAAATGCTTATCTCAAAAGATGTGACGCACCACATAAGCTATCTCGACCATGCATGCTACAACTATTGCATCGAGTCACATATGCCGAAAGCACCTTACAAGTAGCTAGTTTCTCTGAGGTCTAAGCTAGGTCCACGTAGTACAACCATATCTAACGACTAAAATATCTCGTATTATAGTGTTTATTTTCATTTTATTAATTTTTTAAAACGATTTTTTTTTTCTTTCCAAACAACGAAACCAGATTACTACAGAATTTCGTAGGATGTTTTTAACATAGTTGTTAAGTTTCTACCACTCGTAGATATATGTCTCTATGTTGAGAATGTGTACATTTTAATGAATCTGTTCCGATCCCTTTATAATAAAAAGAGTTGACAAAAAGAAAACCCTTAATTATTAGCATAATGATTTATACTTGGATTGTTTCTGGCCATCATTTGGAATCTGTCCACACCTTTTACTATGAAGTTAGTTATATGAAAATTTCAGTAAGGTCCACAAAAATATTTATTATTCAAGAAATAAGCCTTTATCCTTTCCAGAGGAAGTGTGTTTAGCATTTATATAGTCCTTGTTAATAAGATATTGTTACTTTATGTTTGCTTCTTGTTTTTTATTTTATTTTTATATTGTCTATCTTTTCACAGAGAGTTTATATACTGTCTTCTTTTGCACCTTGTTATTGGAAACACCACAAAATTGTACTCTAATTAACCATATTTGGCTTCATATACACATGATACATCTTAACGCATTTATGCCGAACTAAAATCCGATTGGACAAAAAACAACGTCGAACGTTGTTGTTTAACAGGAATGCTTATATTCCAATAGTATGTGATTGCATATTTGTACATGTAGTTGTTGACAATATGATTTAAAATCTGGTCGAAGAATTAACACAAAAAAGAGGAAAAATTGAAACGTTGTAACGAGTAAGTTCTAACGTGCAAGTGGTAGACGAAAAGCCATGACGTAAATAAATCGTTGCATGATCCCAATTCATTATCTATTAAAAATGGAATATATGGGGTACGGCTTCATCAATTACAATATGAAATTAAATAGATTTGTTTACGATTATTTTATTGCAGTTATGCTGAACCTTGCATAGTTGCATTACAATAAATTATTTTATTTTGCTTGAGTAATTCTTTGTTAATTTGCCTACTAACGGTCGGGTCAATTCAAATAGATAGATCACACGTTCTGAATAATGGCACAATAATTTTTAAAAAATATTATGATCGTCCGGTTTGATTTTTAGTATTTTATAAGAATGCTTGTTATTTATTTGTTTCCATCAATACATATACTTCCATTTTGAAATAGCATTGGATTAACATTGTAAAGTGCTAATTCACTATTCCAATGATCTTAACTTTTTGTTTCTTTGTTTGATTTAGACTAACTCAAATAATAAAATCAAGATAATTATAAAAAGTATACATTGTTTAAGGCTTTCTTATTTTTGTCATTCAGATTAGATCATAAACAAATGTAAAAAAATATATCACCTTTTTTGGGTGATCACACGCATAAATTCTAAGGTCACGAATAACAACCATGATGGTTAAAATTTGATATATGCCATGAATCAAATTCTTTCTCTACGATTTCACTTATAGTTAGCCACCGTAAACATTTTAAATAGTAGTAAAAATATGTCTCTTTCACATACAATGTAATCAGTCTGGATTTTGCTTCAAAATCATATGATTAAAAGTAAATTAATTCATTAGCTAGATAAGTAAAATCAAAATTTTGGTGCTTAATTGGTATTAGTCGTGTTCACGACCAATGCTTTTGTGGGGATCAATGATTGAAGACGTAGACCTTCCCATGAACGTAGTTCAATTATCTATCTTCCCAAGCAATAATTGAGTTATTAAATAAACTCCACTAAATCAAGTGTAGGATATAGCCATGCATGTAACAATGTAAGGAAGATATATGAACTTTTGTACATTTTTAAAGTATTGTGGAAGATATATATACAATTATTTTCATCACTATATATAGAAAAACTATAAAACGAATAATTTGACCTGGTTTTATACACCGAAATCTACCCTTAGTTAGGATTTATAAAATTTGATAATTAACTAATGTCCACCACCCTAACTCGAATCTTGATAAGCTTAAGATGGATATAAATTAAGATTCAAATCAATAATAGTCATTGATAAGACAATAGTCTTGTGTTTGACACCATATGTTTTTTGGGGGTAACAAACAGCTCAATGATATGCATTGTTTTTATGGTACACCGAATGATGTTCGATGTTTCCTTGGTTGCTTCCAAAGTCAGTCCAAAAGACAGTTTTGTTTGTACATGCTCACTCAATCCCCCACGTGTCCTCACGTGATATCAACGTACGGTCCTGATGGCCTCATCACTCCCTTTTCACACGTTTCATCCACGGCTCCGAATTATCGCCTCTCCAACACCTTTTCAAGAGATCACATTTGCTCTTTTAGCAGAAAAATGGTCTAATTTAGAGAATTAAAGTCCAATTGTGAGGCCCATCCTTATGAATTAGGAATTGAATAGAAGGAATAATTTTGATTTAGTTTCATGTAGACACTATTTCCTTATGATTTAGCTTTTGTTTGACAAAGCAAATTTTGTCAATGATTGAAAGATGAGTCAATTATGAAGCTTAAATATATGTGAATGATAATTGTAAGGATTATATGGATTTTAGTCATAGTGATAACAAAGATCACTTGGCCACATGTTTTGGTTATTTTTGAAAACTTTTTCTGTTGTTGAAATCCTGAATATATGCATGAAATCGAATTTTACCACATTACGGAGAAGAGCAATTATTAAAGTTGAATGTGTACACAGCAGAAAAATACAAAGAAAGCGTCCAATCTGTACATGTACTACAACATGATTGACTTTTTGGTAATGATAGAATAAAAATGAATATGTAATTCAATGTTACCACAATTTAATTACTTTGTAGTACCACGGATTAGTTAGATAAAGTAAACACAAAGGTGTGAACTTAGATCTCTTTATAAGTGGTTTGGTGGCTTCTCAGAGAGTTTGAGAAACATTACCATACTCTTTATTAGTCCATCCCCCAACCATTCATATACGATTGTGTGATATATGTTCTTTTCAATATAGTTATATAAATTTTCTCAAATAGAATGTTACAAACATATTTGATTAGTTTTGTTGTTGCTGATGATGACAACTAATTTTGACAATTTCAAAAATCATTTGTTGTTGTTGAAATTTCAGTCCTTTGTTGCTCATCATAGTGTAAGTCTATCAACAACAGTAAAATGAACAAAAATCTTTAGTATCGTATTATATACTATATTAGGTCCATACATTTTTACGAGTTAATTTGAGGTATCCACATCCATACACACAATATCTCATATTGGAGCATGTGATTTTTCTGCAAATAGTTTGTACGTACAATAGATATGATTGTGAACAATTGTAAAATAGTCACAAATAGTAGTACTCTAGTACTTGGCCACATTTCAATAATCTTTAGTGATCAATCTTATCACCCTAAGATGAATTTTTCTTTTTTGTTAAATATCAACATATATAGTCCTAAACCTACATTGAAATTTGCTCTCGTTATAGTTTGAAATTTATACAATGCATATCATTAATAGCATTGTTTGGTCCAAATCAAATAAATATAAAAACAAATGCCATCTAACGACCGACAATTATATATAGAGGGTATGAAATGAATTAAATACAGAGCCTATCTATAACACTCTATATCGACAATTTGCACGTTATGATCCAAATTCCAATCACAAAGATTAATTAATTACTTAACCTTCCTAATGAAACCATTAATAAAGTGAGTTTAAACTAGAAAACTATCATCATTGATTTTTATTTTCATTTCTGACCATCACTTTAATAATGCATTGACAGTATTGTCTCCTCGTGGCTTCTTCTTCTTTTTGAATTCGAAAGTTGTCTTTAAAATCTTCTGATACTTGATTACAAAGCTTTTTTACATTTTCTTCTGATAAGTGTTTGGTGAAGGTTTAGAACTAAACCGGTCAGAATAAACCATCTTATTGCAGATTTGTTATACGTTTTTATTTCCTTTGATAAAGACTGAAATAAGTATTGTCACAGTAGAGATAAGAGACGTTGAAACATGAAACCATTAGTAAAGATTCACTGAACATCATTTACTTTCAAGAACTGCTTTCTCCTGATTGTGAATCGGTAAGCTTGGTGCTGAAATCCCAAACCTTCTTGGCCAATTCTGTATCTTTGACAAGTGGTAATGGTTTAGCAATGTTGCTATCTTGGAAGTATTCCCCTGAAACTCCTGCAACTTGAGGATTCAATGCCACATAGCAAGTTGTTGCCGCTCCCTACAAAGTCGTATACTCAGACATTATAAACCACATAACGGAACAAAACCAAGTTTTATCCTTTAAGCAAGATCTGAGAAACCTTGTGACCAGTTTGTAAGTGATTGGTTACCAGTGTGAGGCTTCGAAATTAGAAGCATACCTGTGGAACAGACTTGAGTATATATTTAGCCACTGCACCAACCGCTACTGCATCAAGCCAATGCCAGAGAGGATCAGAAGAAGTATATGTATGCGTTTGTTTACTTGTGTGTAACCTTGTGAAGTATGGGGTGATGATAGTGGAATAAGAGAAAAGAAGTTACCAGCCAAATAGGGGTTGAAGTAGCGCCCGAGGTTAGTCATAATGGCTCCTGGATGAAGCGAATTTGCTGTTATATTGACTCCATCTTCCTATTTTATTCATACCAGATTTGAATCAATATAACCATGGAAACATAGATTTTGATTTGATAGATCTCTTGTTTTTCTAGTTACCTTCAGTTGCTTTGTAAGCTCGTTGGCGTGCAACACATTGCAGAGTTTAGATTGTCCATAAGCTCGCATACTACTGTAACTGCAACGGAGACCAAACCAAGGAAGAATGTTAGATTTTGATAGAAGAATTACTATTTGGTTCACCATTAGTACCTTGACTTGTCATTGATCTTATCAAAACGAACTCCTTCTGGATACGAGAACCGATGAGCTTCTGATGATAGGTTAACAATTCTTCCTTCTCGTTTGCTTTCACGTGATGTGCTCTTCATTGTATCTAGCAGAAGTTTAGTCAACAGAAAATGACCTGAAATAAAGTGGATCACAAATTCCATGCCACTGACTAAAAACTAATGATGATGTTAACTTAAGTATATAACTTTAGAACAAAGCCACATAATGTTGGTTTACTTCTCCTACTCACCTAAATGATTGGTTGCGAATTGCAGCTCGATGTTGTCCTTAGAGAGCATAAAAGGACATGCCATAATCCCGGCATTGTTGCTTACAAGATTAAGACAATTCAAAACATTAACCATCAATAAATCAAAACCGCTATATACAGTATTCAATAGCTTACATCAAGAGGTTGAGTGGAAGACCAGTAGATTTGTACTCAGACGCAAATTTCCTGACAGATTGCATTGAGCTGAGATCTAACTCCATGACATCGAGTTTAGCTCCAGGGACTTGCTTGACAATATCTTCCTTAACTTTAGCACCAGAGTCAGTGTTCCTCACCGCCATAACCACATGCACACCACGCAGTGAAAGAACACGCGCTGTCTCTACTCCTATACCACTTGATGCTCCTGAAAATATGAACACAAAGACAAGAAAACTTAAGGAACCAAACATGTCCAGAAAACTCAATGCAGGCTAGACTACTTTTTAAAGTTGTATCAACCAATGATCAGTTAAGCTCTTCCAAGCCTTTTCAAACCCTGATAGGCTATTAGGCTGACTCAGGGTTTGCCCAATCGATGCTACACTCAAATATGTATGTGCAAGTCTTTAGTGTCACCTAACAGGGTTCTATCAATTCAAGGACTCCATTGTTCTTGTTTCAGGCCCTAATGTAATATGATCAAAATATAGAAACGATTTCTACAAGCAAATCTGTATTTTTTCTTCCCTTGGCCAGGAATTGTATAGAGTTGTGATATATAACACAACTTACAAGCAGCTGAAACAGAGACGAGTTATTTTCCCTTAACATGCAATTATACATATGGTCCCAAACTTGTTGTACTTTAAAATTCACCAAACATGGAATTTTCAATCCAAATTCTTGAAAAAAAAGACAACTTTCGAACAAGAAACAGTGATGACCTCAATATTTATTAGAGTTGACCGAATCAAAGACAGACCCTGATGATAAAAACCTTAAATTCCAATTGTCTAAACAATAAAAGTCAAGTCTTTTTACTAGATATGAAATCAATTCGAAGACAGAATCAGAGAGGACAAAAGTTCTGGAAATTATAAGAAAAAAAGTCTACAACTTTAGACAACCCCATGTCGCAAAATGGCATGAAAGTGTTGATAGAAGAAAACCTGTGACTATGGCAGTGAGACCAGTCCCATCAACACCATGTGTGACTTCCTCTGCAGTTGAACGAGACGAGAATCCAGATGCTCCTTTCGATCCAAAAAACCACATCTTTCAGCTTTTTTTGTTTCTGCTGGAGAAGATGAGAGGAAAGAAGTCCAATAAACACAAACTATGGGACTTGTTAGCGTTTTTCTCTTCTTGAGTGGTCAAGCGATTTCGCTTTTATTCTGATTTAAATAACTTTATTTGTTCATATGTGACAGAAATGTGATTACTTTACTTTAATCCTCATGTCTCACGAGGTTGAGGTTGAAGTGTAGAATAGTGCATCTCCAAAGTCAAATGATGGGGATTTATTAACAACTTTCTTTTTAAAGGATTTAACAAATGTCCTTAAAATAGCTCCCACCAATAACATGAGTTAACTCCAAAATCAGAAGATGTTTTAAGCTCTTTCTGTTTGGTTTCTTACTTACTTATGTCTACGAGTTAGTTCACTAGACAACTGTTTTGAGTCAATGAGAAAACAGATAAGTAACACTTTTGTTTAGGCTGAAATTGGATAAACCATCTTTTTGCAGAATTGAAATGGAAATGATTTCAGATTTGTTTTTTACATTTTATTTTGTATCAATAAAGACTGAAATAAGTATTGTCACAATAGAGACATCGAAAGTAAAGGTTCCCTGAACAACTATCTACTGCAACGGTAATCATCATTGCGAATCAGTAAGCTTAGTGCTGAAATCCCAAAGCTTCTTCGCCAATTCTGTATCTTTGACAAGTTCTATTGGTTTAGCAATGTTGCTATCTGAGAAGTATTCCCCTGTAACTCCTGCAACCTGTGGATTCAATGCCACATAGCAAGTTGTTGCCGCCCCCTACCAAGTCGAATACTCAGACATTATAAACCAGATTACCAACAAAAACCAAATCAATCCGTAAAGCTAGACTGCTGTATCATTCTCTCCTACTTAAGCTGAGAAACCTAGTGACAAGTTTGCAAGTGATTGGTTATTAGTGTGAGGTTCAGAAATTAGATGCATACCTGCGGAACAGACTTGACCATATATTTAGCCACTGCACCAACAGCTCCTGCATTAAGCCGGTGACAGAGAGATCAGAAGAGACTCAAAATATATGTATGCGTTTGTTTACTTTGAGTGTAACCTTATGAAACATGGAGTGATGAGAGTTGAATCCGAGAAAAGAAGTTACCAGCCAAATAGGAGTTGAAGTAGCCCCATAGATTTGTCATAATGGCTCCTGGATGAAGTGAATTTGCTGTTATATTGACTCCATCTTCCTGTTTTTAATCATATACCAGAATTGAAGATAACCATGGAAACATAGATTCTTGATTTGCTATATCTTTGCTTTGTTTAGTGTAGTTTACCTTCAGTTGCTTTGCAAGCTCGTTGGCGTGCAATACATTGCAGAGTTTAGATTGTCCATAAGCACGTATACTACTGTAACTGCATGTGGAGACCAAATCAAGGAAGAATGTTGGCTTTAGAAGAAAAGATGGGATCGGAGAATTATACTATTTGGTTCACCATTAGTACCTTGACTCGTCGTTGATCTTATCAAAGCGGACTCCTTCTGGGTACGAGTAACGATGAGCTTCTGATGATACGTTAACAATCCTTCCTTCTCTTTTGCTTTCACGTGATGTGTTCTTCATTGTATCTAACAGAAGTTTGGTAAGCAGAAAATGTCCTGAAATGTATTTGGATTACAAAAACCGTTGCACTGATTAGAAACTAATTATATAAAATGTAGGACAAAGCCATAATGTTGGTTTGGTTATCATACTCACCTAAATGGTTGGTTGCGAATTGCAGCTCGATGTTGTCCTTAGAGAGCATAAAAGGACATGCCATAATCCCGGCATTGTTGCTTACAAAATTGAGACAAGTCAAAACATAAACGTCAATAAATCCAAACGGCTATAGATGAACCACGATATTTCAATAGCTTACATCAAGAGGTTGAGTGGAAGACCAGCAGATTTGTACTCAGATGCAAATTTCCTGACAGATTCCATTGAGCTGAGTTCTAACTCCATGACATCAACTTTAGCTCCAGGGACTTGCTTGACAATATCTTCCTTAACTTTAGCACCGGCGCCAGTGTTTCTCACCGCCATAACCACATGCACACCACGCAGTGCAAGAACACGAGCTGTTTCTACACCTATACCACTTGATGCTCCTGAAAAAACATGAAAACAAACAAAACAAAACTTGAGGATCCAACATGTTCAGAAATCTCACTTTCTTAAGTTGTATCAACTAATAGATTAAGCTCGTTCCTAGCCTTTTCAATACCCTGATAGGCTGATACAGAACATGTGCATACTAAACTACATACTCAATCTAACCAAAATAAGGAAGCAGCACTTCACAAAAGTATTGAAACGAGATCTACAAGCAAATCTTTTTTTTTTCTTCCTTTGGTCAGAAATTGTATAGTGTGTGATTATAACATAACTTAGAATCAGCTGAAACAGAGACAAGTATGTATATATATGTAACTTTCTAATAGCACATGTTATTTGCAGATCAAATGGTCCCAAACATGTTGTACTTTAAAATTCACCAAACATAGCAATCCAATTCTTGTGAGCAAAAGCTTGTTACTTATTGGCAAAAAAAAAAGACAAACTTTAGAACAACAAACGGTGATGACCTCCATATATTTATTAGGGTTGACCGAACCAAAAACAGACCCTGATCATAAAAACATCAAATTCCAATTGTCTAAACAATAAAAGTAAAAAATCTCTACCCTACATATGAAATCAATTCATAATTATAGAAAAGTCTACAACTTTAGACAAACCCAAGTCGCAAAAGGGCATGAAACTATTGATAGAAGAAAACCTGTGACAATGGCAGTGAGACCAGTCCCATCAACACCATGTGTGACTTCCTCTGCTGTGGAACGAGAAGAGAATCCAGATGCTCCTTTCGATCCAAAAAACCACATCTTTCAGCTTTTTTTCTTCTGGAAAAGATGTAAGGAAAGAAGAAATTAACACAAACTCTGAGATTTGTTAGGGATTTTCTTCTTTAGTGGTCGAAGGATTTCGCTTAAGTTCTGATTTTAATAATTCATATGTGACAGAAAAGTGTGATTACTCTAATTGGGAAGGATAAATAATGACGAGGAGAGAATCCTCGCTTCTCACGTGGAGATTTGATTAGAAGATTGCATCTCCAAAGTCAAATTAACAACCTTCAATAAAATAGCTCCACCAAAAACGTGAACAATTAAAGAAAGACCTCAGATGTTATAACAGTTACCAGAGAGCTAAAAAGATTGAACTATTGCGGATGGAATGGGCCGCGCGAACGCAGCCCCCCAAGGCAACAAATAATGACGCAGGATCTCCCACTTGGCCATTTGGGGAAACCTTAGGCTTAGCGCACCTCAAGTGCAGGAAGCCACTAGCCTAGGCCATGGGTATTCATGAACAAAAGATTGAACTACTGGGAATGGTAGGGGCTGCGCGAACGCAAACCCCCTCTGCCACAAATAATGACGCAGGCTCTTCCACAAGGGAAGACCTTAAGCTAAGCACCCTTCCGTTATGTGCAATGGAATTCACTAGCCTAGGCCACTCGTCTTCTTGATCACGAGTTGACCCCGTCCAGGTAAGTAATTTGCAAGCTTCGACCATGTTCTTTATTTATACTATGTCACAGACGAGTATCCATCCTCAAACTTCCGATGTGGGAGAAGCGATTATTGCCTTCAAGGCAAGGCTTCGTTACTCTAGTTCTATACCTTTGTGGGCCTCCTCAATGACTAATGTCTGGCCCAAAGATAACCCATTTGACTACCTAAAATAACATTTAAAATAATGTTCCATAAACATAAAACATTTAGCTCTTTTTTTTCAATTTCTTAACTCAGATTTTGTGGATCGGAAGTGACTAAATTTTTTTTTCTCGAATTAGAAATTTCATTATAAAAAATTTATGTTCTGTTCAAAATCAATAATTATATATTGGAAACCAAAAAGTTGAACCGTGATATTCGAAA
Source organism: Arabidopsis thaliana (assembly GCF_000001735.4). Lineage (NCBI taxonomy): Eukaryota > Viridiplantae > Streptophyta > Magnoliopsida > Brassicales > Brassicaceae > Arabidopsis > Arabidopsis thaliana. The sequence continues at coordinate 12,225,228 of NC_003075.7, read as the reverse complement.
ACATTAACATAAATATTTTTCACTAATACCGATCTCTCCCATGCCACCACCTTGACCTACATGCCGCGAAAATAATAAAAATAATTGTTGCATTAGAAAAGAGAACAAACCTATAAACGTATATTCAATGAAAAAAAATATTGTAATTCTCTAAGCAGTTAATCTCACCAGGACTGTTCCCATCCAGGTCTGGATTTGGACATGCCGTAACGTCCATAAGGGAAGCCGTAATGTTGAGGGCGTTTGGCGTTTTTAAACGCGCAACAGCCAACACAGTAAACAGCTATGAGGAAAATAACAACAATGACGTTCACTAGAGAGAGTTTGTGCCAATCGCGACGTACAGTCTCTAAAACGCCAGCTCTACACGTGTCACAATCATAGCAGAGCACCGTCGCTGCGTTGTTCCACCGGTAACAATCAGGGTCTTGTTGTATCACCGTGTCCGTGTTGTAAACGCACGACGTCGGTGGTTTGCAGCATCCAGACTGTTTCCAAATATCAGAATATTTCAATTACTCGAATTATTATTAGCATGTAATGTTTAGCACTAGCTTATTTTTATGTTACAAATCTCTAAATGACTAGCTAGTTTACTAATTTTACTGATTATGAAAAAAATTGGAATGATTATAACGAGTACCTGAAGAGGAGATAAGTCTTTTTGGAGATAATCAAGAGGAGTCCAAAGAGCGAGCTTGGAACAAGTGACTGAGCCCAAGAGACAAGTCTTTATAGTAACCCAATAATTAGTATCTACCACCCTTGTCTTAAGCCAAGGGTGATATGCTTCAAGCTTAAACTCTTTATAAACCCTACCATCGACAACCACACCACCACTATGGCTAGTCACTATGAATCCAAACAAGGTCAAACCCATGAGTGCGACTATGATGAAGACCATGAAGAAGAGGTACACCCACAAGACCCAAGCCACGTCACAACATGCACCGACTAGACCAGCTACTGACAAGATCAAGATAGCTAGGCCTAAGATCAAAAGTGGCTTCTGAAGAAAATGCTCGCATGTCGTTTTGCTCCTACCCATCCATAGAGCTGATCCTAATAGAACTATGGAGGAAATTAGTGTTAGGATATTCAAGAATCCTATCACTGTATTGCTCATTCTGTTCATTTTCCTTCTCTCTCCTTTTTTATTTGTTACTAGATGATTCTTTGAATCTTTTGTGTGTGTATGTGTGCTGAAAATTCTTGCTGGCTTGTCTCTCTCGATATATATCTTAATCACATATCATTCAGCTACTTTATAGTAGTTGAGATTTTTATACATTAAAAACAATGTTGTTGATATACATTCACACGTATGACTGAAATACAAAAAACAAAATCTTGACAAAACAAAAGAAAAAGAAAGTGGATGGAATTATTTTGTTATCTTTTTATCTAATTTCTTGGTGTGTTTGCTACTTTTAATGTGATAATGTATGCGTCTTCACTTGCTTTAATCTCATCACTTTTGAATTTTGATGAGTGGCTTTACCTTTTTTCGCAATTTATATTTAAAAGTTATGTATTGTTTTTTTTAAAAAATAATTTCCTCGATTTGGATATTTGAAGCTTTGTATCATATGAATTCAAAATGTTGGTTTAAGAGTATTTTTCGTAAATGTGGGCTTTTTGTTTTTTGGTTGGAACTTGGCGATTAAGAAACCGCTTTCATTTGGCTCTAATATCGGTAAAAAGAAAGTTCATGCCATACTTCACAAAGTGGGATGATCATAAGCCAAACTTCTTAACCATTAAGTAACCTTTTCCCGCAACACCTTTATATTACTTTTTGTTTATGGATTAAGATTATGTTAAATATATACAACACCCACAATAATTGAAAAACTTTGATTATTTAAGATAAAACATCAACAAAATATTTTGAAGATGATTAGGACATCTAGCCTAGATATTTGTGTAACTAGTAACATCAGTATGTTACCATCCGGATTCAAACTTGCATATTTTTGAAAAGGAAAGTTGACATCTTCATCTTTTTCGTATTGATTGGTTTAAGGGTTTTGTTTTGTATTGCAAGATACTCGATGTTTTAAACAATCAACTTTTTTTAATCTTGATCCACTACATCACCACTCTTAATTCCCACTAGTCTCAAAGATTATGTAGAAAGTTTAAAGATTTTCCCAAATAACAATAAACAACTCTGATATTTGTTTGATAAATGTAAACAACCCGAGTACTACATGACCAAAGGGCAAATGCAAATTACTTATTCTCTTAAAGTCAAGCTCAAGCTGAAGTCTTGCACTTTCTTGGCCCATCCATATTGCTACAACTCTTTTTTGGATGATAGTCATGTAGACTCTTTCACATTTCTTGGCCCATTAGATTCTTTCATGACTATCATCCATATTACAAGTTGCTGCATCAAACATGTGAAATATGTTATCATTCATGTGAAAGATGTTACTAAATCTGGTTCTTTTATTATTTTACTGGAACCCTACCATGTGGAACAGAACATGCATTTTCATGACTATCAACCAAAACCAAAACCAAAACCAAAACCCCGAACTGAACATCATCCAAGAATATCTATAACTGAAACTGTGATTCAAAAGTTGAAAATTCAGTTATAAGCATGTTATAAAAAGTGGAAAATGAAAGACTCTTATAGAAGAAAGAAGATGAAGAAATACTTGCGATGATGGTGTTAGACCAGTTCAGTTCGGCTTAGATGTTGTTCTATCAAATTCTACACATTTTACAATTATGTTGCTAATGTTTGGTATTGGAAACACTTATTGACAATGTTAGCAACTTAGCATACCTATGTCCAGTTCAGTTATGTCTCTGTGATATTCAAACAAGATTCTGAGCTTACACATGTACACAATGTATTCTTCCATTGACATAATTAATGTTACAAGATACAATGCCATTGATACATAATAGATTACACATTTACACTGTTACAAGATCAAAGCTCTAGTGGTACATATAGAGATCATCACACATGACATAGGAAACAAGAAGAAAGCATATAGAATTAAAGATTGATATATTCTTAGCTTGATGATGATCAGAGAATATGTAGGAAACTTTATGTCTTGGACTTGAAAGGAATAGCTCTGATGACTATCTGATGGTACAGAGCAGCAAGCGCAGCACCAATGAATGGACCGACCCAGAAGATCCACTGCAGACACATAAAACAAAAGAGACAACAGATAAGAGCAGAATTATCAAAAATTCTGAGTTGCTATTTAGATGCAATTCATAACTTATCATACTTAGCACAACCGTTGATGTAATTAAAGAGGAAAACTTACATGGTCATCCCAAGCATGATCCTTGTTGTAGATGATGGCAGCTCCGAGACTCCTGGCCGGGTTAATGCCAGTTCCAGTAATTGGGATGGTAGCCAAGTGCACCAAGAAGACAGCAAACCCAATTGGAAGCGGAGCCAAGATCTGCAAAATGTTCGATAACCAAAAAACACATGAGCTCTATGTGAAGAATATGAACTCAACACAACTCAAGGATACTAGAGAATTAGCAACATACAGGGACATGAGAGTCTCTGGCACTTCTCTTAGCATCAGTAGCTGAGAAAACAGTGTAAACCAGAACAAAAGTTCCAACAATCTCTGCACCAAGACCTGAACCCTTTGTGTAACCATGAGCCACCACATTAGCTCCACCGCCATTCGTCTGGTACAGCCCTGGTTGAAACCCTTTAACCACACCAGCACCACATATAGCTCCAAGGCACTGCATTACTATGTAGAACAGAGCTCTGGTTAAAGATAGCTTCCTCGCCAAGAACAAACCAAAAGTCACCGCCGGATTAATATGTCCTCCTGCTCATTACCAAACCAATTCGCCACACACAAGTCAAAATCAGATTATGATCTTCACACAGAAGAAACAAAGTGGGGCAAACTAACCAAAGTTTCAAACTTTAAGAAGAAAATTACTCAAAGTTTCAATCTTTAAATGTGAAATTACTTTTAAGTATCAAACTTTCTTCATTATATCCAAGTTTCTCACAACCAAGTAACCCTAATTCCAGATTCCTTCAACCTAAATTCGAAAACTTTAAACAAAATTCAGAGCAAGAACAGATCCTGAACCTGAGATTCCAGCAGTACAGTAAACAAGAGCAAAGATCATGCCACCAAAAGCCCAAGCGATGCCTTGGATTCCAACAGAGGCACACATATTGGGAGCTCTCTTAACACCCATGACTGTCAAAACGGTGACGTAGAGGAAAAGGAAAGTGGCTATGAACTCAGCTATCCCTGCTCTGTAGAAAGACCAAGATTTGAGCTCGCCGGGTTCGAAAAACGGCGCCGGTGGTGGTTCCTTATAGTCCTTGCTCTCCGTCTGAGCCGCCGTACCGATCGGCTGTCTCTCTGGGAACTTGTTGGCTCCAACATTGACGTCTTCTTCTTTGCCTTCCATGTTTCTCTCTCACTCTATCACCACCAACTTTAGTTTGTTGTCTCTGTAAATTTGATGACTGGTGTATGTGGAGGTTTTATAGTTTGGTTCATTTAGGCAAAAATAATTATTAATTAAATTTGCTACTAATTTCCAAAATCTTATATTTGTTATTCATGCAAATTTCTAAATTATCAGAAAATGTGTAAATAAATAAATATAGTTAATTACTAATTATAGAAAATAAATTAGTGAATTTAGACTAAATTAACTTAATCTGTCTAAAATTTTTGTGATAGATAATTTTAATTGCAATGGTTGATATAGAGTCGCACTCAAGTCTCTTTTGATTGATGATTTGCATTTTTTTTATTGTCAATCATAACTCGTGGTTTATAAACCTACATTTTCCATGTAAGACTTTTAATTCGTTTAATGTTTAATAACGGTTTTCTATCTAGTTAGTCTTTGAGCATAATACTTAAATTAAAAAATGTTGTTTTAAGATAAGAATTAGAGGTAGGTAGTTGAAATGGACTGGACAACTAGGCGCGAAAACGATGCATAGAAGAAGATGGACATAAGATTAAGCAACTACCATATAATTTGTTAAAACAGAATATATTACAGCTCAAATGATGTGGACAATTCTAACATAATGTTTCTATCAATTATGTGAATGATATTATAGAGGAAATTATTGGATGTCAAAAATATTATAGATGAAAGAAGACACTTCACATGGAAAATGTTCGCCTTATCGATCTCTACTGTTTATAGATCAATTCATGGTTTATTTAAGTTCCTTTGTGTCACTACTGTGTTTTTTTTTTATATTGGGCTTTGATCTAAAAACTTTTTTTGGGGTCAATTGATCCATAAACAAGCTTTTCCTTTTTCTTATGGAATATACTTTATACAAAAAAAAGTACATTAAAAAAAAGAGAAATCTTACTTTAGCATCTACATATGGGCAATAGAGATAGAGGGAGATACATTTGTCATTTACTGTGTATAGGTTCTTTGGTGGTTATAAATGATCTCAGATTTATGTGACACAATAAATATAGTTGTTCTGCTTCATTTTTTCTTTTGAAAAATATAGATTAAGATCCTTGATTCATCATGAGGTATTCCAATAAACTAATTATCTTGCTAACTTTATCAACAATAGCTCTCATTTTAGTTGGAGAGAGTCACAAAACAATACCTTCGAAAGAGGAGAAAGAAGAGATGAAGAAGCTACTTACCTATCTCAATAAACCTGCAGTCAAAAGTTTCCAAGTAAATTTAGCCTTTCTTTTCTTAAATTTTCATAAAACATTACAAAAATTGTTGACTATTGTAACAATATTACAACTATCATCAAGTTACATTTATTTTCAGACCACACCAATTTTTTCTTGCTTTTGATTTCGACAGACTGAACATGGTTATATATTTGACTGCATCGACATTCAAAAACAGCTAGCTTTTGATCATCCTTTGCTCAAGAACCATTCTATTAAGGTTTATCCTACAAACCACGAAAAAATATCTATAAATAAAATTCTTATTAATGTTTGGATGGATTGAAATATAAATGCAGTTGAAACCCACAACTATACCTAAATGGACCAAAGATAACAACGCTTCTCATAAAACTAGTTCTCTGCCATTTCGACAAGATGACATAAGTTGTCCAGTTGGGACAGTCATTGTCAAAAGAATTATACTTGAAGATCTTATACGAGCTCAACGTTTGCAATCCTTACGATTCAACTATCCAGGACAAGTGTCTGCAAAGGACAAGAAAATTGATTTAACTGGTCATCATGTAAGAATCATTTCTTATTACACGTAGTTGAATTGAGATCGCCTTGTAACTTGTCCACAATGCTTATAATATTTTTTGATTATCTATTCTTTTTCTCTTCGGATTTTAGTTTGCCACAATTAGTTACAAAGATGACCACTATGGAGCAAAAGGAAACATTAACGTATGGAATCCAAACGTCTCACCTGATCAATTTAGTCTTGCGGCTATGGCTGTATCAGGCAACAAAGGATTTCAAAGCATTTCTGCTGGATGGATTGTAAGTCAAGCTAGACCCTATTTTTACTTATTTTCTAAATCAAAAATTTGGAACTAACATTCCAAAATATGTTTTTAGGTGTATCCAGGGCTAAATCAGAATAATCAAAGTCACTTGTTCACTTACTGGACTGTAAGTTTTTCAAAACTTCTTAAAGTCTTGACTCTTAAATGTGGCATTCATATTATGGCTACTATCTTTGATTTAAATAGGCGGATGGAAATAATAAGACTCATTGCTACAATACACTACGTCCTGGGTTTGTACACGTGAGCACCAAGTATGCAATTGGAATGCTCGCCCAACCAGTTTCCATTTATGATGGTCAACAATATCAACTAGAAGTCAGCATATATCAGGTATATATATAAATATACAACATTAGCTTTCTTCAAACTAATATCGAAAAGTCAAGATTATGTTAACAACTTTTGATTTAAGCAGGATCATGTTACAAGAGATTGGTGGTTTGTGCTAAATAACGAGCCAATTGGATACTGGCCAAAATCATTGTTCACACGTCAAGGTTTAGCTGATGGAGCGAGTGCCGTGTTTTGGGGAGGAGAAGTGTACAGTTCAGTGAAAGAGAAGAGCCCAAGCATGGGAAGTGGACATTTCCCACAAGAGGGTTTCAAGAAAGCAGCCTATGTGAATGGTTTAAAAATAATCACTGATATAACAAAAGAAGTTTCGAGTCCGTTAGCTTCAGCTTTAAAGACATTCGCAAGCAGTCCAAACTGTTATAATGTCCAAAAAATATTAGGTGTTGGTGAATTTTGGTCAAGAGCTATTTTATTTGGAGGACCTGGAGGATGCATATTTTAGTTTACTTGTCTTAAGAACTTTATACACTTAGTGTATATGTCCTCTGCTTAGTTTTAGTTAAACAATAAAATGGATTTTTAATCTTATAATTATCTTGATTTTTAGATAATTATTTTTTTTTCACTTTTTCTTTTGTGAGGATCAAGTATATATGATCAGATACAAACATAAACTTTTTTTTTTTAGTAAACAGATTATAATTTTTTTTTTTTAATAGATTTCTTCCTAATTGTTAATTTGATTTTAAGTTGGGCTTTTTTTTTGGTTAAAAAGGCGGCTGCATTTGTCAGGGTTAGGGTTTTGATTAATCTCCTCTAGAACTATATTTAGAGCTATATATAAGCAGATAAGGGATTGCACGATTTCTCAATAGTTCCGTCGCTGCGTTTCCATCACGTCGATTGCTGTCAGAGCCACGCCTATGAAGAATTTGTGCGGCTCTGATACCAATTGATGCTATGGAAACATCGATATTGCCTGATTCCGTGTTTCCTTTTACCTTGTTGTTAACGCTTCTATGTCTTAAGAAGACGACACAAGTTAACTAATTCATGAGATTTCTAAAGAGGACGGTATGTTTCTCCCTTAGTTTCTTGGAGCAGAGTTTCATGATTGGATCGATCTTACATATATCTAAGACTTAGGCTATATAATTTTCTTTTTTTTCACAAAATAGCACTTTTGTGTCGTCTTGAAGATCTAGAAGTTTTCTTTTTGTGTTTATTAGTTTTAGATTTCTTTTTCAATTTTAGGTCATTGAATTGCTACGTTCTTTGTCAAATTATATCTCGTTTAGACTGAGTTTACATATTTTTCTATAAAATGTAAACTTATTTGTAAACCACATTTGAAATTCTTGTTCTTCATAGTTTATATGAGTCTGAGTTCCTTTCGATTAATTTTTGTTTCATCAAATCCTTCTCTTTGAGACACCTAAGTCAGCACAAGTATACAAGAAGAGAAAAGTGTTTTAGAATTTGCTAATAACTCGCACTTAAGAATTTACATCTCTATGTTCTTAAGAAGTCTTAACTACACAAGTTGTTGGGTTAATTTATTTGGTCTAAATCTATGTTCTATGAATGACCTTAAGGATGCACATTCTAGTATGATCTTTTTGCATTAACTTTTTTATTTTGAGATGAAAATCAGAAATTAGATGGTCTGATCTTTAAGCCTTTTGATTTCCACTTCCCTTTTTCTTATTTTAGATTGATACAGATAAATACAATCAATTATGTTTAAGAGATTATGATTGTTTACTTTATAGATTTCTTTTAGAACTTTTCTGTTTGCTTTAGCAGAGAGGTAGATACGTTTATTTCTCAGTATTAATATGAAGAGTTTAATCTCAGATCTTCTCCTTTTAATTTTCTGGAACCTTTAACTATTCATTAATTTATTCACTCTTTATTAATATGATTCCATGAAAAAAGTATAAGCCACTTGTCTGTGAGTTCTTCTCAGCATTTTGCTTGTAAGTTGTTCATTCACTATAACTGATTCTTTTGATTCATTTGTTCATTTACATAAGAAAGATAAGAGCCTCTGACTTTTGGATAACCATTTTTTATACACAATGGATTCCTCCAATAAAAACCTTGTGTTACGAATTCTGTTAACAATTTCTCTTGTATTAGTCTCTGAAGCAGCTCATGAAAGCCGGGGGATTCCATCGGAAGAAGAGAAGAAAGAAATGGAGAGGCAACTCAAAGCTATCAACAAACCTGCTATCAAAAGTTTCAAAGTGGGCTTAGCCTTTCCTTCTTCATACATGCTAACTAAGAAACATGACATAAGTTTTTATGAGTATACATTAACCTTTTTTCAACTTTCCCTTTTTGAATAGACTGAACAAGTTGAAATATTCGATTGTATAGACATTCACAAGCAACTAGCCTTTGATCACCATCTGCTAAGAAACCACTCTGTTAAGGTTTTGAGGTTTATCAAATTCTTTATACATAAACTAAAGCTCTTTAGAGAATGACTTTGTGAACTCCTTGGCGTATATATGCAGCTAAAGCCAACAAGTGTACCTAAATGGCCGATCACATACGACAACAAAGGACAAAAAGTTGGTCCTATGCAGCTTCAGCTAAAGGGAATAAGTTGTCCACATGGGACAGTAATTGTTAAAAGGACTACAATCCAAGATCTTATAAACTCGCAACATTTGAAATCCATTGGTTTCAATATCCCTAGACATGTCCTTAGCCAGGGAAGTAACATTGATTTAAGTGGACATCATGTAAGAATCCTTAATTCACAGTATAAAATACAATTACTCTGTTTCCATTTTCTTAATTTCTTCATTCTCTATGGATATTTAGTTTGCAACAGCCGACTATGACTATGACAACGTTGCTGGAGTAACAGGAAACATTAACCTCTGGGATCCACAAGTGTCACATGATCAAGTTAGTCTTGCAACCATGGCGATTGCAGGCGGTCCTAAAATAGAACAGCTCGCCAGCATTTCAGTTGGATGGATGGTGAATCCGTTGTTATACCAAGATCACATTCACTTATACACTTACTGGACTGTAAGTTTTGAGTAACCACTTGAAAGTTTACGCTTATGTTTTTTTTTTTCTAACTTGGCATGGTCTTAGTGAGATATATATGGTAATTAAATATTGATTTAAACAGGCAGATGGATATAATAAGACAGGCTGCTACGACATAAGATGTCCTGGATTCGTGCAAGTCAGCAAGAGGATACCACTTGGTGTCCTTCTTCAACCAATTTCTGTTTATAATGGCACACAAAAAGAAATGGACTTAAGCTTGCATCAGGTAGTTACCTCCAGAGTCTCTGGTGATCTCATCTTTTAAGTCACTTAGATATTCATCTTATAATATCGCGAACAGGATCGTGTCACGGGGGATTGGTGGCTTATATTTGGAGGTGTGAATGTTGGGTATTGGCCACAGTCATTGTTCATAGCGTCAGGCTTAGTGAAAGGAGCAGATCTTGCATCTTGGGGAGGTCAAGTGTACAGTCCAAAGACAGAAAAGAGTCCAATCATGGGCAGTGGGCATTTTCCTAAGGAAGGTTTCGGAAAAGCAGCCTTTGTAAACAATATACATATCATGAATGGTAAGGGAGAAGCTTTGATTCCACAAATCTACACTATAGAGACACATGAGAGCAGTCCAAATTGTTATAAAGCCAAGTTTGTTCATGATGAAGATGAACCTTGGATAAGAGCTGTTTACTTTGGAGGTCCTGGAGGATGCTAAGGCAATAATCTATGAACTGGAGAGTTACAATATCTTAAGTTATAGATTAGGCTAATATGAGAAAATTTTACAAATTTTAACCATATCTTAGCACTACTTATGCTTTTATAAATAATCAAAATAAACTAAACCAATTTCAGAACTTTCAGTATATGTTTATTGAGCATTGGACATACGTTTCTTGTCTACAAAAATCATAATTATAAGATTAAGAAACTGCATTATAAGTAGGACATAAAGTATAATTGCTATTGACTAGAACTTCTAAGCAAATCAATAAATTTCTTGCTAACTATTTTTCTCTCCTAATTGTTAAATTTTGTTTTTGATTTTCACATAGATACGGTAAAAACATATAAGAGTTTTTTAAAAAAGGAAAAAAAAAAATATACAGCAGTAAAAAAGTTGTTCTTTCTAGGGTTAGGATTTCGTCAATCTTTTCTACCAATATATATATACATACAGAGCTTTCCACTAATTAGGGTTCTACAATTCCATCAGTCGGTTTCCATCACGTCAATTGCTATCAGAGCAACGCATGATGTATAATAACTAAGCGTCGCTCTGATACCAAATTGATGCAATGGAAACATCGATTTTGCTTTTAGATTTATTTTCCCCAATTTCTCGTAGTCAGTTCTTTAAATGCTTCAGTTTCCTCCTAGATTTGAATTGATCTAGAACTTTGGGGGTTTTTACCCAAGAATTTTACAAGAAGTTAGGCCATGAGTTTTGGATTCAGACCGAACAAACTTTTCCGTGTTTGGAGAGCCGACAATGTTATATATGGAGCTCTAAATTTGATTTGTTATCCGTAAATGTTCAATACACTGCGATGCTCAAGGTTAGACTTATATCTTGGATTTGGCTTATATTTCTTTTTCTTCAAAAAATACCCTTTCGTGTCTTGCATAGAAAAAGGTAAACAAAGACTTTAATTCTTGAGATTTGTCAAGTTTTTATTTTGTGACCTTAGAAAAAGGTAAATGAATACTTTAATTCTTGTTCTAAAGTTTATGTATACTAAAGGTTGCTAAAGACTCTTATTAGAAATTTAGAATCCATAATAAGGGGGATAGAAAGAAGGCCACTTGCCACTCATTATAATGGTATATAGATTGTTTGTTAATATTAATTAATGGTCTTAGATTAATGTGACACCATATATACTTTTGACAACCATATAATTAAGAGTGCCTTTGAATCTTTATAGTTACATCAATTGGTTGCCATGATTTCTTTTGATAAGCTTCTTCTGCTTACCTTTTTAGCGGTATCTCTCATTCTAGTTGCAGAGAGTCGCGGACAAATCTTACTAGAAGATGATGAAAACGAGTTGGATAGGTTACTCAATTATATCAATAAACCTCCAATCAAGAGTTTTCAGGTAAATTAGTCTTTTGAAAAATCGGATAACATGTTCGTAAGTTATGGTTTTCATGCGGCTAGAATCATATTGTTTACATATCAAATCAAGTTGATTGCTTTTTTCAATTCTGTAGACTGAAAATGGTGATATATTGGATTGCATTGACATTCACAAGCAGCTCGCATTTGATCATCCTCAGCTCAAAAACCATTCTATTCAGGTTTATGCATGTCTATATTATAGAAGTTCCCTACTTCGAGTATATTTTTTAAAAAAGAGGAGTTTATTTATGAATTGATTGAAATATGATGTGCAGTTGAGGCCTACAACTATACCTAAATGGAACATAACTAATAATAATGATTCTCGTCCCGTACCGCTTCGACAAGATGGCATAAGTTGTCCACTTGGGACCGTGATTGTTAAGAGAACCACACCGAATGATCTTATACAAGATCAGCGTTTGAAAGCCATGGGGTTCAAAGATTCAATATCTCTTTCTTCAAAGAGCAAGAACATTGATTTGACTGGTTTTCATGTATTAATCTGGCTAGTACATCTGTCACATAGAGAAATTTGAATTTCCCACATACAATGAAGCATTAATCACTTCTTTCTTCTTATATTTTCTCTTTGATTCTAGTTTGCGGTTGGCTCAGTACAAATATTCTCATTATGGAGCAAGAGGAAACCTTAATCTTTGGGAACCAGAAGTTTCACCTACTCAATTCAGTCTTGCAAGTATGCTTATCTCTAGCGGCTTAAATGAACAGTTTCAAGGCATTAGAGCTGGATGGATAGTAAGTCAAGATCTTGTGTTGTCCCTTGCTTTCTCTAATTTTTTTTTTTATCAATGGTGAAAAGTAAAAAAAGATTACCAAAACCCACACTCAAAAATATCCTCAGGTGTACCAATGGTTAAACCGGAATCACACTCGCTTATACACCTACTGGACTGTATGTTCTCAAAATCTCTAAAGAGCTTTAATATAAAATCCATCTTGACATTTTTGATATTCTCATGTTGTGGATATCATCATTTATACATGTTCTATCATTTGACTCATATAGACGGATGGATTTAAGAAGACAGGATGCTATAATACATTATGTCCTGGCTTTGTGCAAGTGAGCACTGATATCCCACTAGGCTTACTTCTTAAACCAATATCTATTTACAGTGGCGAACAATAAGAAATAAACATCAACATATATAAGGTAGCATCAACTACCAAAATTTTGCTTCTCTAGTCATTTCGAATGTATAAATAACTGCGTCTGTTTAAACAGGATCATATTACAGGAAATTGGTGGTTGATGGCGTTCAATAATTATGTTGGATATTGGCCAAATTCATTGTTCACAGATGTTGGTTTAGCCCATGGAGCAAGTTTAGTATCATGGGGAGGAGAAGTATACAGTCCAGTGAAAGAGAAGAGTCCAAGCATGGAAGTGGACATTTCCCACAAGAGGGTTTCAAGAAAGCAGCCTATGTGAGTGGTATTGAACTAATCGAAGATATTAAATTGGAAGGTTCGATGGGTCCACCACTTCATTCTCTAAAAACAGTTTCAAGCACCCCAAATTGTTACAAAGCCATAAAGAAACCAGGTATGGGTGAACTTTGGGCTAATGCTATTTTCTTTGGAGGGCCAGGAGGATGTACATTCTAGTTACCATGTTCTTAAGATCTCTATTTAGTTTTTCATTTTTAAGTTGAAATATAGTACATATGTTTTGGTGGAAGAATTGAAACAATTATGCTGGAAGATATTGTTGGAGCTACTTCGTAGTGTCCTTTTTTCAAAAACAATTTGTTTGCTTGTAATAAGGTTTAGCTAATATGCAAAATTACTTCAGTACATGTTTCTTCTACTTTTTTTGGGGGTTAAAGTGGGGAAATTAATCTCCTAAATTTTTCTTTTGAAACTAGAGAAAGGTATCCAGGAATGTCAATACACTACGATGTTCAAAAGATTGACTTATATCTTGGACTTCGAGTAATTTTTTTTTCACAAAGCAGAGCTTTTGTCATAGATAAAAGTAAACAAAGAATTTAATTATTGGAGATCTGATAAGTTTTTTTGTGAGCTTAGAAAAAGGTAAAAAGGTAAAAAGGAAAAAAGTCTTAAAAGTTTGCAAAAGACTTTTATTAGAATCAACAGAAAGCTAATAGCAAGAGAGCCACTTGCCAGTCATTCTACATAGGATCTTTATTGATTTTTATGGTCTTTAGATTAATCTGACACCATTATATAGTTGTTGTGCATCAAACATTTTTTTTTTTTTTTTTTGTGTGTGAAAAGATAGTTAATATATAGTCTTGGTTCCTTGGGAGTTTTATTAGTTGCCATGAATTCCTATGAAAAATTTCTTATGCTAACTTTTTCAGCAATAGCTCTAATTATAGTTACTGAGAGTTACAGAACAAAACCATTGGAAGAGGAGGAAAACACGTTGGAGAGTTTACTCAACTATATCAATAAGTCTGCGATCAAGAGTTTTCGGGTAAGCCTTTCAAAAAATATGGTATAATCATAGAATGGTCGCATTTTTTTCAGAACAAATCAAGTTTATTTCTGTTTGCAATTCTGTAGACTAAACATGGCGATACATTGGATTGCATAGACATTCACAAGCAGCTAGCCTTTAATCATCCTCTACTCATAAACCATTCTATTCAGGTTTTATCCCATATAAGAATTAGTTCCGATCCCTAATTCGACTGAAAGTTCTTAATGAAGAGCTTATTTTATGAATGGATTGGAATATGATGTGTAGTTGAAGCCTACGACTATACCTAAATGGACCATAAATAATAACAACAATTCTGAGAAAGGTGGTTCCTTCCCGTTTAGACGAGATGGTATAAGTTGTCCACTTGGAACCGTGATTGTTAAGAGGACCACACTGGAAGATCTTATACAAGCTCAGAGTTTGAAATCCATGGGCTTCAAATCTTCAAGATATGTTTCTTCAAAGAGCAAGAACATTGATCTATCTGGTTATCATGTATGAACCAGGCTAATACATCCCTATATATATATACATTGAGCATTAATCACTTTTCTCTCCTTATTATTCTCTTTGTATTATAGTTTGCTGTGGCTCAGTACAAAAAATTTCATTATGGAGCAAAGGGAAATCTTAACATCTGGGAACCCGAAGTTTCACCTAATCAATTCAGTCTTGCAAGTATCACTATCTCTGCAGGATCAAATGAACAGTTTCAAGGCATTAGAGCTGGATGGATAGTAAGTCATAATCTTGTGTTTTCCCTCGCTTTCTCTGAATTGCACTCATCCATGGTGAAGATATAGAAAATTTACCAAATATACATATTCCAAAATATCGCTCAGGTGTACCAATGGCTAAACAAGAATCACAGCCGCTTATACACATATTGGACAGTAAGATCTTAAACCTCTAAAGAGATTTACAATAATACATTTGACCTCTTTTTTGGTATTTTCATGTTGTGTCTCGCCATGATTTGTATATGTCCCTTTGATTTCGAAACAGGCAGATGGGTTTAACAAGACAGGTTGTTACAATACATTATGTCCTGGCTTTGTACAAGTAAGCACTGATATCCCACTAGGTTACCTTCTTCAACCAGTTTCCACTTACGGTGGCAAACAATACGAAGTAGGCATCAACATGTATAAGGTAGCATCAACTTCCAAACAAATTTGCTTATATGAGAAGTTTTATGATATTAGCCAATTCCACCAAAACTTGAGGGTATTTGTTAATGAGAATGTTCATGCTGTTTCTCTAGTCCTTTGATTCTATAAGTAACCGTGCTTGTTTAAGCAGGATCATATTACAGGAAATTGGTGGTTGGTGGCGTTCAATAATAATTATGTTGGATACTGGCCAAAATCATTGTTCACAGATGTTGGTTTAGGCCATGGAGGAAGCTTGGCCTCATGGGGAGGAGAAGTATATAGTCCAGTGAAAGAGAAGAGTCCAAGCATGGGAAGTGGACATTTCCCACAACAGAAAAGTTACACGAAAGTAGCCTATATGAATGATTTTGTAGTATATAATGATCTTGGATCGGAAGGTATGACTCCACCACTTGATACTCTAAAGACATTCTCAAGCACCCCGAATTGTTACAAAGTCAAAAAGGACCAACCATTGTTTGGTCATGTTTGGGATGACGCTATCTTTTACGGAGGACCAGGAGGATGCACATTCTAGTTATCGTGTTCTTAAGATCTCTCCGCATTAATCAAGTATCCTCAGTTTTTTCACTTTTTAAGTTGAAAAATAAAACTTGGACCTTGTTTTCGAAAGAATAACAGAAATACAAGAATGTCTTCCAAATTTCTGTAACCGTTACATAAGCCCAAGATTATGTGAATATCATTAATGCAAATTATGCAATCATCCTCTATTGATAATATTCTATGGAAAGGTTAAAAACACTTTACTGTAATATAATTTCATTTTAGACCGCTAAAACCATTGCTAAATTATTTGTAAATAAAAATATGAAAGTTTTAATAAAACTATGATCAATTGAATTAGATTGATTTTTGGGTAATATTAGTAACTAACCATAGAATCAAAATAAATGAAGAGAATAATAGCCTTGTGCCAAACATATTAGCAAATAACATTTTGTTGGGTGGAGTAAATACTAAACTATCTCTCTATTATCTTGTTTTTACAACAACGCCCGTGCTAGTTGTAACATAGTTTTAAGTGATTGTGTACATCTCTTGTGGAAAAGTCATGTGTTAATTTGAAATAACATGCTATATTTGCAAAAACGCATGCAATTTTCTTAAAAGAAATTTCCAAAAAGGTTTGGTAGAAAATGGAAACTACTTGGTCAAAGTTATTTTGTTAATTCTTTCAAGTCAAAGGTCTCATGTGATTTAGTACTTAATTAACTAAATGTGTCCATAAATTTAGTTTGAATGTGATTTAGTACCTAATTAGTTATATTGTGTCAATGAATTTAGTGTAGAAAACATTTGGTCAAGGGTTATTTTGTTAATTCATTTTAAATCAAATGTCACAAGTGATTTAGTACTTCCTAAATGATTTCTACATTATAAATTTATAACTAAAATCCTTTTGATTCATTATTTGCAGAAGAAAGAATAAAGACAAGAGCCTGTATTTTAAAGAATAATCAATATGACTTCCTTCAACCACTTTGTGTTACTGATTCTGTTAACAGTCACTCTTATTTTATCCGCTCAAGCAACTAAGGAACGCCGACCAATACCATCAAAGGCAGAAAGAAAAGAAATGGAGAGACAACTCAAAGCTATCAACAAGCCTGCAATCAAGAGTTTGAAGGTTGGTTTAGCCTTCCTTCTTCTTCCATGCTTATATTGTTTCATACCTGATTAATATTTTATTTATCTTTTTATGAACAGACTGAATATGGTGATATATTCGACTGTATCGATATTCACAAACAACGAGCATTTGATCATCATCTACTCAAAAACCACTCTATTCAGGTTTTTTATACAGAATTTTCTCTTTATCTCCTTTCTTTTCAATAAAAGATGAATATTTCCTTAGAGAATGATGTAATTTGTGAACACATTGACGTATATATACAGCTAAAGCCTACAAGTGTACCTGAATGGATCAATAGAAACATTTCAGGGAGATCATTTGGTCTTCTACAAGAAGGTATAAGCTGTCCAGATGGAACAGTAATTGTAAAAAGGACTACAATGCAAGATCTTATGCATGCACAACGTTTGAAATCCATGGGATTCGACGGCCCGAGACCTTTTCTCACAGAGACAAACAACACTAATTTCAATAGAAAATTCTACGTAAGTAACCCTTATAAATTGAGAGTATACCAACCACCATTTTTAGTTTCTACTTTCATTTTCTGAGTTTTTTGGTCTTTGTGGATATTAGGTTGCAAAAGCTAACTATGGACCAGATCTTTTTGCTGGAGTAAGAGGAAACATTAACATATGGTCACCAAAAATCTTGCAAGATCAAGTTAGTGTTGCATACATAGCAGTTGGTGGAGGTGCTAAAGAAAATTTTGCCAGCATTTCAGTTGGATGGAAAGTAAGTCACTTCTCGTTCCTTAGCAAAAAGTGACCATGTTCGCTAATACGCCTCATCAACTATAAGATGCATGAGTTTAAAGTTAACAAAAGTTGAAAATATGTATATACAACAGGTGAATCCATCTCTATACCATGGTGATCATGTTCGTTTATACGCCTCTTGGACTGTAAGTTTTGAGTTATACCAGTAAGCGCTTGCACTAATATTTTCTTTATCTTCTGAGGGTCTTATAAGTTCTATATGTATATGTTTGCTTATAATTGTGCTAATAGTTACATGGAAGCAATACCGGCTGCAACGACATGTCATGTCCTGGATTTGTGCAAGTTAGCAAGACTATAGCACTTGGTGCCATTATTCAACCAATTTCCATCTATAAGGGTCCACAGTATGAATTGCGTTTGACCTTGTATCAGGTAAAGTCTACTCATCTTTTTGATCACTTCTTTTAAAAGTCATTTGGATTCATCTTTCAAAAATTGGGAACAGAATCAAATCAAGGGAGATTGGTGGTTTGCATGTAATGATGAGGACGTTGGATACTGGCCAGCATCATTGTTCAAGTCCTGGAGAGAATCTAACGCCGCAAGTTATGCATCTTGGGGTGGCCAAGTGTATAGCCCAGTGACAGAGAAGAGTCCACCTATGGGAAGTGGTCATTGGCCTAGTGAGGGCTTCCATAAATCTGCTTATGTTAGCAACCTCCAAATCATTAATGTTAATGGAAGAGTTTTTAATCCACAAACGGGTACAGTGAAGTTACATGAGACCATGCGAAGCTGTTACAAAGCCAGATTTGTTCATGATGCTAAGAAGCCTTGGTTAAAATCTTTTTACTATGGAGGTCCTGGAGGATGCATAGTGTAATTATTGATCTACGAAATAAAGAGTAGCAATATCTTAAAAGTTTTAAATAGGCTATAGGAAAAAAACCACATATTTGAAATATATCTAAGCATTACTTGCGCTCTGTACGAATAATAAAGTTTCCATGAATCTTCACAACTTTTTTTGCAATATGTTTGATGTTTATGCCTAAGTCAAATCATCATAAATTACCATCCTTTATAAAACCAACATGGTGATAACCAAAAATGTGGGTTCTACTGTGCTTTTGTCTGAAATTCATCTAAAAGCTTCTTTTAATCATGTCTTAAATATGATGACAAAAAAAAAAATCATGTCTTAAATATATATACCCATATACATAGCCTAGCTTGCCCCTACTCTTTACCTCTAAACCCCTTAAGACTAAAGAGTCATAAAGATTGTCTTGATGATAATAGCATAGCTTGCCCCTACCCTACTCTTTCACGAGAGTATATCAATTGATTCACCAGTTCAAAAGACTCATAAAGATTCTCTTGATGAGGGAAAAGATTCTACCAAAGTGTGTTTAGCAACTGTCATGGATACTTAAGGCTAGTGAACTACACACCTCCACACGACGTAGAGAAGCAAGAAGAGCTCGTTGAAGGTCTTTGAAAGCATAAGGATATGAGCTGCATAACAATAGTCTATCAAGATTCCGTTGGTGGGCTTCAAATGAGGTCTAAAGAAGGGAAATGGATCGATATAAATCCGTGTGAGGATCACCTTGTTGTTAACATTGGAGATCTAATGCAAGCATGGAGTAACGGTCGGCTGCGATTGTCTGAACATCGAGTTGTATTGAGAAAGTTGGTGAACAGAGTCTCTCTATCGTTTCTTCTCTGTTTTGTGGGCAAGAAAGTGATACTTGCGCCACAAGTATCATCAAGATATTGAATGCTTAAGTAAAGCAGCTTATGTGAGAGGCATCAAAATCATCGATGGTTCGGGAACAGTTTTCGATCCAGAAGTGGATATAATGATGGTACATGAAAGGAGACCAAAATGTTACAAAGCCATATATGTTCATGAGGATGATGAGCCTTGGTTAAGAGCTTTTTACTTTGGAGGATGCATAGGGTAATAATGATCTACGAAATAAAGAGTTGCAAGATCGTAAGACTTTTAGATAGGGTATAATAGAAAATTGACATAATTGATATATATATCTAAGCATTACTTGCGCTCTAATGAATACTCATAAGTTCACAATTCAGCACAAAATATCGAATGAACATAGATTGAGTGCAAACTCACCCTTCAAGAAAAAACAAAAAAAGAAGAGGAAAGCAAAATGGTAATATAGACTAAAAACTCACAGAAGATCTGTAACAAATGGAAACTATTATGGTCAAATATTATTTTGTTAACTATTCATAAGTCAATATCATTTAGTCCATATTCTTTAAATTTGCATAAAGATAATAAATGATACAAAAATGCATGAACTAATTGTGTCAATAAATTTAGTTTTCATGTGATTTTCTACATTATAAATAAATCATTTTGATTCATTTCTGGTTTGTAGAAGAAAGAATAAAGATAAGAGCCTCTTTCATAGTATCAATGGCTTCCTTCAACCACTTTGTGTTACTGATTCTGTTAATAATCACTCTTATTCTATCCGCTGAAGCAACTAAGGAACGCCGAGCAATACCATCAAAGGCAGAAAGGAATGAAATGAAGAGACAACTCAAAGCTATCAACAAGCCTGCAATCAAGAGTTTCAAGGTTGGCTTAGCCTTCCTTAATCTTACCTGCTTATTGTTTCATATCTAACTTCTTTTTCTTATGAACAGACTGAACATGGTGATATATTTGATTGTATCGATATTCACAAACAACTAGCATTTGATCATCATCTACTAAAAAACCACTCTGTTCAGGTTTTGTTTTATACATAATTAATACTCTCTTTATCTAGCTATTGCCTTCTGTATTAAAAGATGACTCTCCTTAGAGAATGATTACTGACTTTGTATATGCAGCTAAAGCCAACAACAGTACCTGAATGGATCACTGGAAACAACATTTCAGGGAGTTTTAGTCTTTTGCAAGAAGGTATAAGCTGTCCAAATGGCACAGTAATTGTAAAAAGGACTACAATGGAAGATCTTATGCATGCACAACGTTTGAAATCCATGGGATTTGATGGCCCGAGACCTTTTCTAACAAAGACAACCAACAACACTAATTCAAATGGAAAATTATACGTAAGAACCCTTATAAGTTGAGAGTATATATACCAACCACCATTTTATTTCCTTTCTACTTTCGTTTTTTGAGTTTCTTTGTTCTTTATGGATATTAGGTTGCAAGAGGTAACTATGGACCAGATCTTTTTGCTGGAGTAAGAGGAAACCTTAACGTATGGAGACCAAAAATCTTGGAAGATCAAGTTAGTGTTGCATACATAGCAGTTGGTGGAGGTGCTAAAGATAATTTCGCCAGCATTTCTGTTGGATGGAAAGTAAGTCACTTCTGGTTCCTTAATAAAAAGTGACCATGTTCGCTAATACGCCTCATCAACTATAAGTTGCATGAGTTTAAAGTTAACAAAAGTTTGAAAATATGTATATAAAACAGGTGAATCCATCGCTATACCACGGTGATTATGCTCGTTTATATGCCTCTTGGACTGTAAGTTTTGAGTTATACCAGTAAGAGCTTGCACTAATAGTTCCTTTATCTTCCGAGGGTCTTATCAATTCTATATGTATATGTTTGCTTATAATTGTGCTTATAGTTACATGGAAGCAATACCGGCTGCAACGACATGTCATGTCCTGGATTTGTGCAAGTTAGCAAGACTATCCCACTTGGTGCCGTTATTCAACCAACTTCCTACTATAAGGGTCCACAGTATGAATTGCGTTTGACCTTATATCAGGTAAAGTTTACTCATCTTTTTGACCATTTCTCTTAAAAGTCATTCGTATTCATATTTCAAAAATTGGGAACAGGATCACATCAAGGGAGATTGGTGGTTTGCAATTAACGATGAGGACGTTGGATACTGGCCAGCATCATTGTTCAAGTCCTGGAGAGAATCTAACGCCGCAAGTTATGCATCTTGGGGAGGTCAAGTGTATAGCCCTGTGACAAAGAAGAGTCCACCTATGGGAAGTGGTCATTGGCCTAGTGAGGGCTTCCAGAAATCTGCTTATGTTAGCCACCTCCAAATGATCCTTGGTGATGGAAGAGTTTTTAATCCACAAACGGGTACAGTGAAGTTATACCAGACCAATCAAAACTGTTACAAAGCCAGATTAGTTCATGAGGTTTATAAGCCTTGGTTAAAATCTATTTATTATGGAGGTCCTGGAGGATGCATAGGGTAATTATTGTTCTATACGAAATAAAGAGTAGCAATATCTTAAGACTATTTAATAGGCTATACGAAAAAAGCCACAAATTTGAAATATATCTTAGCATTACTTGCGCTGTAATGAATAATCAAGTATTAGAAATTCACAACTTTCAGCAAAAAAATTTATATGTTTACTGAGGATAAATTGAGTGCAAAATCACCTCAAAGTATAAGAATAAAACATCTCTTTCTTAACTGCATAATAATGTAATTATAAGATTAAGGAACACTGCTATCTCATTAGGACATATACCTATTTACTAGAAGCTCTAAGTTAATAACACAATTAAAGAACTGTGAACTTTGGTCTGATGCTATCTTCTACGGAGGACAAGGAAATGATGCACATTCTAGTTAACATGTTCTTAAATCTCTATGCATTAACTATTCTCTGTTTTTTCACTTTTATACATGTGTTCATAATATTTTCATTTATTTTTTATTTTCTTCTTAATTACATTAAAAAAACAAAATCTCTCAAAAGTTGTTAATTTTGTTGATAAATTAAGAAAAATAAATCTGTTGGTAAAGAGATTGGACGAGATAAAGAGAGAAGGAGAAAGAAAGAAGAGATTCGATGTTGAATCTGGTGATGAGTTCTGGCAAAGACAGAAGAGAAATTCAATGAGAAATAGCTTTTTATGGCTAAATTTTGGTGACGAAGAAGGTAAAAAGAAACACAAAAAGAAGAAGAAAACAAAATGGTAATATAGACTAAAAACTCACAGAAGATCTGTAACAAATGGAAACTATTTTGGTCAAATGTTATTTTGTTAATTATTCATAAGTCAAGGTCATTTAGTCCATATTCTTTTTGTTTGAATGAAAGATAATAAATGATACAAAAATGCATGAACTAATTGTGTCAATAAACTTAAGTTTTCATGTGATTTTCAACATTATAAATAAATCATTTTGATTCATTTCTTGTTTGTAGAAGAAAGAATAAAGATAAGAGCCTCTTTCATAGTATCAATGGCTTCCTTCAACCACTTTGTGTTACTGATTCTGTTAACAGTCACTCTTGTTTTATCCGCTGAAGCAACTAAGGAACGCCGACCAATACCATCAAAGGCACAAAAGAATGAAATGAAGAGACAACTCAAAGCTATCAACAAGCCTGCAATCAAGAGTTTTAAGGTTGGCTTAGCCTTCCTTAATCTTACATGCTTATTGTTTCATATCTAACTTCTTTTTCTTATGAACAGACTGAACATGGTGATATATTTGATTGTATCGATATTCACAAACAACTAGCATTGGATCATCATCTACTAAAAAACCACTCTGTTCAGGTTTTGTTTTATACATAACTAATTCTCTCTTTATCTACTGTCTTTTGTATTAAATGATGACTCTCCTTAGAGAATGACGACCAACTTTGTATATGTAGCTAAAGCCAACAACAGTACCTGAATGGATCACTGAAAACAACATTTCAGGGAGTATTAATCTTGTACAAGAAGGTATAAGCTGTCCAAATGGAACAGTAATTGTAAAAAGGACTACAATGCAAGATCTGATGCATGCACAACGTTTGAAATCCATGGGATTCGACGGCCCGAGACCTTTTCTCACAGAGACAAACAACACTAATTCAAATGGAAAATTCTATGTAAGAACCCTTATAAGTTGATACCATATATACCAACCACTATTTTCTTTTCTTGTCTACTTTCGTTTTCTGAGTTTCTTTGTTCTTTATGGATATTAGGTTGCAAAAGGTACCTTTGGACCAGATCTTTTTGCTGGAGTAAGAGGACACATTAATGTATGGAAACCGAATATCTTGCAAGATCAAGTTAGTCTGGCATACATAGCAGTTGGTGGAGGGGCTAAAGAAAATTTCGCCAGCATTTCAGTTGGATGGAAAGTAAGCCACTTCTGGTTTCTTAGCAAAAACTGACCATGTTCGCAAATACGTCTCATCAACTATAAGTTAATAAAATTTTGAAAAATGTATATACAACAGGTGAATCCATCCCTGTACTATGGTGATCATGTTCGTTTATACGCCTCTTGGACTGTAAGTTTTGAGTTATACCAGTAAGAGCTAGCTTGCACTAATAGTTCCTTTATCTTCTGAGACTCTTATGTATATGTTTGCTTATAATTCTGCTAATAGTTACATGGAAGCAATACCGGGTGCAACGACATGTCATGTCCTGGATTTGTGCAAGTTAGCAAGACTATAGCACTTGGTGCCATTATTCAACCACTTTCCATCTATAAGGGTCCACAATATCAATTGCATTTGACCTTGTATCAGGTAAAGTCTACTCATCTCTTTGATCACTTATCTTAAAAGTCATTTGGATTTATCTTTCAAACATTGGGAACAGGATCAAATCAAGGGAGATTGGTGGATTTCATGTAATGATGAAGACGTTGGATACTGGCCAGCATCATTGTTCAAGTCCTGGAGAGAATCTAACGCCGCAAGTTATGCATCTTGGGGAGGTCAAGTGTATAGCCCTGTGACAGAGAAGAGTCCACCTATGGGAAGTGGTCATTGGCCTAGTGAGGGCTACCAGAAATCTGCTTATTTTAGACACGTCCAAATGAGCCTTGGTGATGGAAGAGTTTTTAATCCACAAACGGGTACAGTGAAGTTATATGAGACCAGTCGAAACTGTTACAAAGCCAGATTAGTTCATGATCATTATAAGCCTTGGTTAAAATCTATTTACTATGGAGGTCCTGGAGGATGCATAGGGTAATTATTGATCTACAAAATAAAGAGTAGAAATATCTTAAAACTTTTAAATAGGCTATAGGAAAAAAACCACAGATTTGTAATATATGTAAGCATTACCCGCGCTCTAATGAATAATCAAGAATTTGAAATTCACAACATTCAGCACAAAAACTAATATGTTTACTGAGCATAGATTGAGTGCAAAATCACCTCAAAGTACAAGAAAAAAACATCTCCTTCTTAACTGCAAAATAGTGTAATTATAAGATTAAGGAACATTGCTATATTATTACGACATATATATTATTAACTAGAAGCTCTAAGTTAATAACACGATTAAAGAACTGCGAACTGTGGTATGATGCACATTCTAGTTAACATGATGTATTTCAAGTTATTTCAAGTTAATAACACGATTAAGGAACTACAACTTTATCTGAAGCTATCTTCTACAGAGGACCAGGAAATGATGCACATTTTAGTTAACATGTTCTTAAATCTCTCTGCATTAAGTTTCCTCTGCTTTTTCACTTTTATACATGTTTTCTTAACATTTTCATTTATGTTTTTTTTTAATCTAAATTACATTAAAAAACAAAAATCTCAAAAGTTGTTAATTTTATTGATATATTAAGAAAAATAAATCTGGTGGTAAAGAGGACGAGATAGAGAGAGAATGAGAAAGAAAAAGGAGACTCCGTAATGAATCTGGCATGAGTTCTGGCAAAGACAGAAGAGAAATTCAATGAGAAAGAGTTCTGGCTAAAGTTTGGTGACGAAGAAGGAAAAAAGAAACACAAAAAGAAGAAGTAAGCAAAATGGTAATATAGACCAAAAAGTCACAGAAGATCTGTAACAAATGGAAACTATTTTGGTCAAATGTTATTTTGTTAATTATTTGTCAGTCAAGGTCATTAGTCCATATTCTTTTTATTTGAATGAAAGATAATAAATGATACAAAAATGCATGAACTAATTGTGTCAATGAATTTAGTTTTCATGTGATTTTCTACATTATAAATAAATCATTTTGATTCATTTCTTGTTTGTAGAAGAAAGAATAAAGATAAGTGCCTCTTTCATAGTATCAATGGCTTCCTTCAACCACTTTGTGTTACTGCTTCTGTTAATAATCACTCTTATTCTATCCGCTGAAGCAACTAAGGAACGCCGAGCAATACCATCAAAGGCAGAAAGGAATGAAATGAAGAGACAACTCAAAGCTATCAACAAGCCTGCAATCAAGAGTTTCAAGGTTGGTTTAGCCTTCCTTCTTCTTCCATGCTTATATTGTTTCATATCTAACTTTTTTTTCTTATGAACAGACTGAACATGGTGATATATTCGATTGTATCGATATTCACAAACAACTAGCATTTGATCATCACCTACTAAAAAACCACTCTGTTCAGGTTTGATTTTATACATATTTAATTCTCTCTTTATCTACTGTCTTTTCAATTAAAAGATGCCTCTCCTTAGAGAATGACTGACTTTGTATATGCAGCTAAGGCCAACAACAGTACCTGAATATATCACTGGAAACAACATTTCAGAGAGTTTTAGTCTTTTGCAAGAAGGTATAAGCTGTCCAGATGGCACAGTAATTGTAAAAAGGACTACAATGCAAGATCTTATGCATGCACAACGTTTGAAATCCATGGGATTCGAGGGCCCGAGACCTTTTCTCACAGAGACAAACAACATGAATTTTAATGGAAAATTCTACGTAAGAACCCTTATAAGTTGATAGTATATATAGCAACCACCATTTTTGTTTTCCACTTTCATTTTCTGAGTTTCTTTCTTCTTTATGGATATTAGGATGCAAGAGCTGATTATGGACCGAACCCTTTTGCTGGAGTTGCAGGAAACATTAACATATGGAAACCAAAAATCTTGCAAGATCAAGTTAGTATTGGATACATGGCAGTTAGTGGGGGGCCTATTGAAGAAGATTTCGCCAGCATTTCAGTTGGATGGATTGTAAGTTAATTCTGGTTCCTTAGCAAAAGTGACCATGTTCGTCAACTGTAAGTTGCATGAATTTAAAGTTGACAAAAGTTTGAAATATGTATATACAACAGGTGAATCCATCGATGCACCATGGTGATCATGTTCGTTTATACGCCTACTGGACTGTAAGTTTTGAATTATACTAGTAAGAGCTTACACCAATAGTTTCTTTATCAACTTGTCTGTGTCTTATAAGTTCTTTATGTATATGTTTCCTTATAATTGTGTTAATAGTTACATGGAAGCAGTACTGGCGGCTGCTACGGCATGTCATGTCCTGGATTTGTGCAAGTTAGCAAGACTATACCAGTTGGTGCCGTTCTTCAACCATTTTCCATCTATAATGGTCGACAATATGAATTGCGTTTAGGCTTGTTTCAGGTAAAGTCTACTCAACTTTTTATCACTTCTCTTAAAGTCATTTGAATTCATATTTCAAAATTGGGAACAGGATAGTGGCACGGGAAATTGGTGGTTTGTATTTAAAGAGGAGATTATTGGATACTGGCCAGCATCATTGTTCAAGTCCTGGATGGAATCTAACAGCGCAAATTATGCATCTTGGGGAGGGCAAGTGTATAGCCCTATCAGAGAGAAGAGTCCACCTATGGGAAGTGGTCATTGGCCTAGTGAGGGCTTTCATAAAGCTGCTTTTATTAGTGGCCTCAAACTCTTCGATGGTCACGGGAAAGTTTATAATCCAGGACGCGGGACAGTGAAGGTACATGAGAGCAGACCAATCTGTTACAAAGCCAGATATGTTCATGATGTTGATAAACCTTGGTTAAAATCTGTTTACTTTGGAGGTCCTGGAGGGTGCATAGGGTAATTGATCTACGAGATAAAGAGTAACAATATCATAAGATTTTAATTTTACACAGGCTATAGGAAAAATCAACAGATTTGAAATATATCTAAGCATTACTTGCGCTCTAATAAATAATAATAAAGTATTAGAAATTCACAACTTTCAGCACAAATTTCTATAGTTTATTGAGCATAGATTGATAGCTAACTCACCTTAAAGTACATTAAAAATAAAAATCTCATTCTCAACTGCAAAAAAATGTTACAAAGTCACATATGTTCATGATGATAAGGATCCTTGGTTAAGAGCTATTTACTGTGGAGGTCCTGCAGGATGCATTTGGACATAATATATGATATGCAGAGTTACAAGATAAATCTTATATATGTTTGTATGAATAATAAAGTTTCCATGAATCCTCCCAACTTTTTTGCAATAAGTTTGATGTTTATGCCTAATTGTAAAAATGTCACAATCTAATCATCAATTTACAATCCTTTCTAATACAGACATAATGATAACCAAAAATGTGGGTTCTACTGTTACTGCATTTGTCTGAAACATTTCTAAAGCCTCTTTTAATCATGTCTTAAATATATATACCCCTATCCATAGCATAGCTTGCCCCTACTCATAACCTCTAAACTCTTTAGACAACTAAATATATAATATAATGTCTGAACTTCATTCTTCTCTGCAGCTTCCTGTGTTAGACTTAACACAACCAATTGAGTCCTCTATACTGTCTTCTCTCTCTGAGGCTTGTAAAGAGTGGGGATTCTTCTATGTCACCAATCATGGAATCTCTAAAGAGATGTTCAGCAAAATTTGTTCCTTGTCCAGAGATGTTTTCAAAGCTCCTCTTGAATCAAAGCTCAAGCTTGGTCCCATTTCATATACTCCTCGGTACATCGCCTCTCCTTATTTCGAAAGCCTTGTTGTCTCTGGACCTGATTTCTCTGATTCTGCCAAAGCTTCAGCAGATGTTTTGTTCCAAGATCATCATAAACCAGAGTTAAGGTTGTCATTACAACACAAATCAGTGTTTCTTTTTACATATTGTGTGTTTCACATCTTTTTATTGGCTTGAACCTTTTACCTCTCCTCTTTTTTTGTTCAGAGAAACAATGCAAGAATACGGAGCTAAAATGGCAGAATTGTCCAAAAGACTCATAAAGATTCTCTTGATGATGACTTTAGGAGATGAAACCGGAAAGAGACTCTACCAAACTGACTTTAGCAACTGTCATGGATACTTAAGGCTAGTGAACTACACACCTCCACACGACGTGGAGAAGCAAGAAGAGCTCGTTGAAGGTCTCGGGATGCACACTGATATGAGCTGCATAACAATAGTCTATCAAGATTCCGTTGGTGGGCTTCAGATGAGGTCTAAAGAAGGGAAATGGATCGATATAAACCCGTGCAACGATTTCCTTGTTGTTAATATTGGAGACCTTATGCAAGCATGGAGTAATGGACGGCTGAGATCATCTGAACATCGAGTTGTATTGAGAAAGTTGGTGAACAGAGTCTCTCTGGCGTTTTTTCTCTGTTTTGAGGATGAGAAAGTGATACTTGCACCTCAAGAAATTGTGGGTGAGGGAAAACAAAGAAGCTACAAGTCGTTTAAGTGTTCGGAGTACCTGAAGTTCAGACAGAGCAATGAAGAAGGGAAGTTTGAGAAGATTGGTTTCACTGTCAAAGACTTTGCTGGACTAAAGCTGGCTCAACCAGATGATCCTTAGAGACCAAACTGGTGTTTCGGTTTAGAGATCACTAAACCGGTTTTAGAAGAAGAAAGATATTGTTGCGAGTGTTAACTAGTGGAATCAAAAGCTTTTGGATTTGATTTTTGTATTAAAAAATGTTCTGAGTTTTTCTATAACCATCTAAAGTAATGTTTCAGAGGTTTTTCGACATGTTTATTCAAAGTGGGAGTTTTTGTCAAAGCCAACATCATATGTATTCAGTTTCAATGTGAACAAAGAAGCGTAAGATAGACCCACAAGTGATTGTGTCCTGAAAAGGAATTGAGCAGCACTAAACACAACTTTTTCCCTAAGATTTTATAGTTTGTCTAATCCAACTTGATTTATACAAAGTTTAAGGGTCTTACCTTTATTTGTTCTTTTTGACTTGCTTAAAAGCATGTCTGTCTCAGTAACTGAATATTTTCTAGCAGGAACCACAGTTGAGTCAAAGTTTGCTTCCACTTCAAGATAATAAGTATTACTATTTAGCGCAAGTGGAGCCAAAACTCCATTGAAGATGTGTTAACAAAACAGACCAATATTTTAGCTTTCAGTTTTTAGTATGATATAAAAGCTTCTCGTACATTATAGGAAGGAATATACATGAATCCCTACAATGTTTCTATGCATTGAAAGACTTTAGAATATGAAAATGCGACAAGATGAAACTGTAAGAAAAAGCGAAAATTTGACTAGAAAATAAAAAGCTTATTCAATGCAAAAGGGTTTGTATAGCTGAAAACGAGTCTTACACATGTTCAAATCTTGGGAAAATCATGACTAAATTATTCTTCACTGAGGCCTAATAAGCAAAAATGACCAAATTGTTTTTCTATGGAAGTCAAGGGCTTACCTTCACGCCTATGAGCCTCCTCTTCTTCCTGAAGCTTTTTTATCCTTTCCTCATCAGATTTCAAATGATATATCTGTTTCCTCTTAATACCGCTTTCTTGTTTCCTGGCTCGAATTATTTGACCAATATGCTCCTCTCGCTTCTTAGCCTCTCAAACTCAGGTTGTCGAAGACGAATCACCCTGAATATTTCCTGGAAACAAAATTTCGCTTTGAGTTACTAGACAATAAAAATTGCAAGAAGTGATTGCTACATATGAAGATACAGTAGACACAACTTCACAAGCCAACTTACCTTATTATCCAACATTCTGGCCAACCTTTTCTTCTCCTTCAGGTCACTCTTAAGACGCTCAACCTCACGCTAAACAAAATAGAAGAGACTATAAGGACCTTTTTCGCCTAAACTCAGAACCAATATATAGAGATGCAAAACTACTGTAAGAATAAATTTCACCTGTTGCTCATTTTCATAAATTTTCCTTTCCTCTAGCAGTCGTTGCTGATATACAACACTTGGCTGCAAGTCTTCAGGCTTTTTATCTGCTTCAAAGTCATCGACATCAAGGGCCTCCTCCTCCAGAGCATCCGCTGACTACAAGCCTGCTCA
Source organism: Arabidopsis thaliana (assembly GCF_000001735.4). Classification (NCBI taxonomy): domain Eukaryota; kingdom Viridiplantae; phylum Streptophyta; class Magnoliopsida; order Brassicales; family Brassicaceae; genus Arabidopsis; species Arabidopsis thaliana. Next base: position 12,194,250 of record NC_003075.7, on the reverse strand, counting down.
ACTTTCTCGTTAGCAGGTAAAAAGATCAGAAAGCACCATGAGAGCATCTTGTCTCTGCCCAACATTGATAAGCTCGGCAAACACGCAACATTCATACATCAAAGCATGAGTCAAAAAGGTAAGAATTTGCAATGTTACCATCTGTACGCTTCAATGCACTCTCAGGTTTGGTGAAAATCGCCATGATTCAGACAGGGTTGGACCCTGTGCACTAGCAACAGAGCAAACCCCAAGAGCCAGGCCTGGATTCAGACTAAAGTCTTAATAACCAGCAAACTCCTACTAACCTGAAACAACGATGATTTCAATGAAATATTAATCATCAAATCAAAGAAAAGATTGAAATTTTGACAAACCCACCAGCTAAAATCAATGGAAGCAGAATCATAAAGTTTTCTATTTTACAATTAAACAACTAATTCTCCAAAACCCATAATTCAGTTCATACTATCAAAACTTTTGAGCGAGTGTAGAAAACATACCCAGCGGTGAAATGGTTGATGATTCGGTGCGAACACTTACGAAACCAATCCAAAGAAACCAAAGATTCAATCTTGCGGGAGAAGAAGAACCAAAGAGCGAGAGGGACTTAGAGAGGGAGCGAAACGTAAGTTTAGAATTTTTTGGCATCCTATTTATACAAACAATAATAAATTACAAATAATCCCTTTTCGAGTCGGTTTACCGAAAACAGTTTAAAAAACAGAGTGTTTTGTTTTTCTTAAACCAGAAACCCTAGAAAATATGTAATGTTGAAATTTAACATCAGTTTTATAATCAAAATCTTTATGTACGAGAAATACGTAATCCAAAGTCTGAAAGAAAAAATAAAAAAGTGATCCAAGTCTGTGAAAAACTGACGACTTCTCATGGAGGCCGGAGAAGCTTGTTTACAGCCGTGTCAAGAACATCCACGTTTTTCCTCAGGTGCTTTCTGCAGATTGATTTATTAAGGATTCTAGAACAAATTTCTGTCTAAAATACGATAATGAAAGCTTTGAGCAGACATGTGTGTCTGTGTTCAACATTCAGACACAAACAGGTTGACACACATATAAGGATACAACCGAGCCGCCAAATTCTCAACGCCTTTAATTTCCTCGTTTAATCTACATGTTGAACCAAAAAAGAAATCATACCGGAAGCAAAAAGACGCAGGAGAAACGCATCTTGAAAGTTAGAGGTCAAGCTCAGGAATCTTATTAAAACTTCAGATGAAACAAAGTGTGAGATATCTCTGTCTTAAACTAATAAGCAACATATTTGGACATTGACTCACTGGACTATGCGATTACGTAGAGTAATAACGAGACCGTTATGAAAGTACCTGAGGCAAGAGTTGATGTACCGGTTCCCTTTGGTGGCTGCATCTAGAGCTAAAAAAATTCATAGAACAAAGAAAGGTGGCTCAAGTTGATTGCTCATATATAAATGGAAAACTGAATCTATTGCTCAAAACAGGTAGTGTTATTACCATTTTCCTGAAGCCGTCCCGCTGCCTCTCCAAAGCAAGCCATGTGATCAACCGAGCTACCAGTAGCCTAAAACACCATCAAGGAAGTCTCATAAACAACACACACACAAGGAAAAGAAACAGTTTTCATGAAAACAAACAGTCATAGGACATTGAACAAACTTAGCAATGGTTTCAATGCAGCAAAAGATTATGATCATTCCACAGCTCAAAACATAAACATTGAAATTGGTTTTCCATTTATTGATGAAATCTCATAATTTGAGCTCTGCTAGCTCCTAAAGTTTCTTAATTTATGACATGAAAAGAGAAATTCACAAAATTGATGGATTTTGAACCCTAGACTTTAGTTTTCCCCAAATGTCAAATTTTCTAGGCAATGTAACCGAAGAAACAAAAATCGATTCACAGAAGCGTCTTCTAACCTCAGAAAGAGTTGATCGGAGGGAAACAAAGAGAGACGAAAAGCTCTCCGCGATTGCCTGCGAATCCTTCTCCACCGTAGCAAGTGTTTTTAAAATCTCCCCTTGGTTCAACGACGAAGGCTCCGATCTTCCTTCGTGGTCTTGTTCCGGACTAATTTCCGCCGCCGAATCTGCCTCCACCGGCCGAACCACATCAATTTCAGCTCCGGCATCCATTTTCCGGTGAATGTACTCGATGTTGCCTCAGTAATGACAGTAAGATGTATCTGTTCTCCAAGTTTTAAAAAACTACAAATCCACCCCACTAATATTTTAACTTTTCATAATATGCTTAAACATTTTAAAAGTTTCAATTTAATACCCTTTCAAGAATCATGCATTTGCTGTTTTGCTTTGATGAAGCTTCAACAAGATTTGTTACCACATTGGAGGAAAAATACCAATTCATATGGTACAAAGTGGTAAAAAATGTGAATCAGGCTCGTATAAGACATAAGTCACCTAAACTAGACATTGACTCATCATCAAAAGTCTACGTTAGAAAATTCAATGACGATTAGTCAAATTTTGTACAGCACAAGAGGTTGAAATTGAAACGCCTGTATAAATATTACATCTTCCAAGATTTGAGGTTTTAATTTCAGACATCAAAACAAAAAAGGAAAGAGTAAATAAAATGGTCAAGTTTTTAGTAATCTTCTGGTTTGTGGTCATAAGCTTTAGTCATGTCTCTGCACAGGTATGCCTTGAAAGATCTGGTTTCTTCACACCCAATAGTACTTACGACTTAAACCGCCGAGTCCTGCTTTCTTCTCTTCCTCTAATGTCACAGCTATCGACGGCTTTTACACGACATGGATCGGGGAACATCCAAACAGAGCATATGGTCTAGGGATGTGTGTCCCAGGTACTGATGCACACTCTTGTTCTGATTGTATCATCCTTCAAATGCTAGATTGTTGCAGAATTGTACTAATCAGACAGAAGCTATAGTCTGGAGAATTGATAGAACAGTTTGTCTTGTACGTTACTCAAACCGCTCGTTTTATAGTTCCCTTGGTATGGAGATTCTGAGGAGTGATAACTATACCAGAGATTTTCAAGCTAACTTGACGGATTTGGAAATTACATGGGAGGCTTTGATGATTCGTATGATAGACCAAGCTTCATATTTGTACTATGCAGCCGGGATACGAAAGCTTGAGACGTCTATCTCACGCATTTACGGTTTTGTGCAATGCAGTAGAGACTTATCTCTTCAAAACTGCACCAAGTGTCTACAACAAAACGTGGTTGAGTATAGGTCATGTTGCCGTGGGAGACAAGGAGGTATTATTTTGAGGCCAAGCTGTTTCATTCGATGGGAGCTTTATCCGTTCTTGGGACTTTTTGATAATATTCGTCCTCGTCAAAAAGGTAAGACCATGGGTCCATGTTTTAAGTTTTTTTTATAGCTATGTTCGTAGTTTGAGACTAATATTTTTCCTAGGGTTCGTGCAGATGGCAAAAGCATTTCTACAGGAGCTATTGTGGCGATTATCGTTGTTCCCATCTTATTGCTTGCTCTAGGAGTTGGTCTTTGGAAGAGGAGAAAAGCATATAAAACAAAGACAACTAAAAGTAAGTTTTCTCATGTTTTGAAAACATAAAGTTGATAGTGGTCTTGAATAAGAATTTGAGATATAAATGTTGAATGTCCCTTAGAAACTCTCTGGATACACTATATAATTATGATTTCGTTTTGCAGTAGCAGATGATATTACAACTTCAGGTTCACTTCAGTTCGAGTTTAAAGCAATTGAAGCTGCCACATGTAATTTTCATAATGTTAACAAGCTTGGTCATGGTGGTTTTGGTGAAGTTTACAAGGTATAATGTTTGTCTCTAGTACTTTTTTTGTGTTAGAGAGAAAAAACAGAACATGTTCTGATAATTATGTGAAGATCATATGACTTGGCAGGGAACATTTCCGAATGGAACAGAAGTTGCTGTGAAGAGGTTGTCTAAAACGTCAGGACAAGGTGAAGAAGAGTTCAAGAACGAGGTGTTTCTTGTAGCAAAGCTTCAACATAGAAATCTTGTTAAGCTTCTCGGGTATGCTGTCAAAGGAGACGAAAAGATATTAGTCTACGAGTTTTTGCCTAACAAAAGTCTCGACCACTTCCTCTTTGGTAAGAAAAGAAACAGATGATAGGGTTATATTCTCTGAAACCTTAGTTCTTGATCTCATAGTCTAATTGCTTAATACATGGGATTTTTGCAGACCCGGTAAAGAAGGGTCAACTAGATTGGACAAGAAGATACAACATTATTAATGGAATTACTCGAGGGATTGTGTATCTTCATCAAGATTCACGGCTTACAATCATACACCGTGACCTCAAAGCGGGTAACATTCTCTTAGATGCCGATATGAACCCGAAAATCGTGGATTTTGGTGTGGCTAGGAATTTTAGAGTGGACCAAACTGAAGCTACCACAGCAAGAGTAGTTGGAACAATGTAAGTAATTTTCCATTTTAGTTATATAATCTGTTTGTACTTATTGTTGTTGATAAAAGTTGAAACTGGTATGCGTTGTATTTTTCAGCGGTTACATGCCACCCGAATATGTGACGAATGGGCAGTTCTCGACGAAATCTGATGTGTATAGCTTTGGAGTATTGATTCTGGAGATTATTGGTGGGAAAAAGAATAGTAGCATCAACGAGACAGACGGCTCAATAAGTAACTTAGTCACATATGTTAGTATATTTCCAATGCCATCTCAAACTTTTCTACTTCTCTTAGCAAAATGATCATAGCTCTCAACATTTAAATTAGTTTCTTGATAAATGACTTGAATAGGTATGGAGGCTTTGGAACAATGAACCATTGTTGGAACTGGTAGACGCACCCATGGGGGAGAATTATGATAGAAATGAAGTCATTAGATGCATTCACATTGGATTGTTATGTGTTCAAGAAAATCCTGCTGATCGTCCAACGATGTCTACAGTCTTTCATATGCTCACAAATACTTCAATTACTCTACATGTGCCTCAACCACCAGGATTTGTCTTTAGGGTCAGATTCAAGCCAAATCCCTTAGCTGATAGATTGCAGCGTGGTCCGTCTACTAGCATGTCTTTTTCTTGTTCTGTATCGGTCACGTGTGTTAGTCCTCGTTAAAAGCGAGGCTAATGTTGTATATGTAGATTCTTTCATAAACCAATTATTGACAAAAATGAATAGCTTAATATCAATTAGTCTGGAAGGATAACCTAAAGGTTTTCACGTGTCCCACGATAATTCAAATGAGTGAAGTTACTCGTGAATATATGTGCATGGCCTTTCATGTAGAAAATATAACTTGTTATTTAGTTGATAAGAACCAGATTTCCTAAACATGCACACATTATCTGAACCAACTAAAGGAAAAGAAACAGGCAAAGAAGAGCTCTGTAATAATCCTCTGTTTCGTATTCTAAGCTTCAGTGCCGTAATATAAATATACTTATTTTCAAAAAGAAAAGAAAATGAACATTGGAAACGGTTTGATTTAGACGAAATCTTTGTATATAGTCACTTTTAGTGAATAGTTTTGTCTTCAACGAGGAGCAACACTAGTAATGGAAGCATCATCGATTGAACAGAGAGCAAGCCTATCCACAGATGAACCTACTTCTCCTACTTGTTCATGCCTACCCCGAAAGAAAAATCCAGGTTGTTTAGGCACGGCGAGAACAATCGAGCTAGTAGTGAGCATTTGGACGATCGCTGACATGTTTGGACGATCATCAACATCTTCCTGAACACATAGTAAAGCGATATGGATGCACCTCGTAATATCATGTGTTTGATAATTATCTCCAAATGACGGATCCACAAGGTCTAATTGTGACCCATTGCTCCATAGTCTCCAAGTCTATTGAACATTTTAATAATTTATTGTTATAGTCACTTTTAAATAAAGCAAAAAATGAAAATGAAAGTCTTAAGCTCTATACTCACATATGTAACCAAGTTGCTAACACTATCATCCATTTGATAGAGACTACTGTTCTTCATGCCGCTTATAATCTCAAATACTAAGACACCAAAACTGTACACATCTGATTTCATGGAGAACTGGCCGTACATAGCATACTCGGGAGCCATGTAACCACTGCCACAATACTAAAAATGTTGAGTCCATAGAAGCATAATACAGTCTATAGAGAGGCAATAAATGTTAAGAGAAAAACTTACTAGGTTCCCACAACTCTTCTCGTATTGGCTTCTGTTTGGTCCATCCCAAAAATCCTCGCCATTCCAAAATCTGCAACTTTGGGGTTCATATCAGCGTCCAAGAGGATGTTGCCCGCTTTGAGGTCACGATGTATGATTGTGAGTCGTGAATCTTGATGAAGATAAAGAATTCCTCTAGCAATTCCTCCAATGATCTTGTACCGTCGTGTCCAGTCTAGCTGTCGTTTCATCGTAGTGTCTGCACATGCAAACTGAAATTGTTAGAAACAAAGAATGGCATGCAATTTGAACAAACTATCATAGGCTAAGTATTGAATTTAACTGACCAAAAAGAAAGTAATCGAGGCTTTTGTTGTGCACAAACTCGTAGACAAGAATCTTCTCTTCTCCTTCCAGACAATAACCAAGCAGCCTTACCAGATTTCTATGCTGAAGCTTTGCCACAACAACAACTTCGTTTTCGAACTCTCTTTCACCTTGTCCAGATGTCTTTGATAGCCTCTTCACCGCAACTTGTACTCCACTAGGAAATGTACCCTACTTAAGTAATATTTTTGATAAATATTCATAAGGAACTGACTGTAAGATTAATCATGAAAATGAAGATGTACTCAAATGCAATTCTGAAGAAGTCAGTTCTTGTTACAAATGAAGGACGATGATAATTAATAACTAGTGCTTGTTTGTTCCGCAACTGTGAAATGAACATCCTCATATAGTGAAGCTCTGTTCAATGGTAATACCTTGTAAACTTCGCCGAATCCACCTTGACCAAGCTTGTTAATCGGCAAAAAGTTATTCGTTGCTGCCACAATTGCCTTAAAATCAAACTGAAGTGAGCCTGCAGTTGTAATACTATCCCCATCTGTAGCAACAACTTAAACAGTTTAATACATCAGAGACTATTCACTTGACCTATAAAGAGGAGTATTTTACTTTCAGCAAGTGGTTCCGTGACTTCCGTGTCTTTTCTCTTTACGTTTAACAACGGTATCGCTCCAATCATCTTTTTTCTCCTCTTAGTGCGGACACTAAAAACAGCTACAAAGAGCAGAAGAAGGGCAGTGATTGAAACAACAACAGCAATAATTATGACAGAGGAGTTTCCGCCTTTTCCTGTATTCTCAGAAACAATTTTTATTAGAATACATATGAACCCTGGTTTTAGCAAATCTTTGAACTTCTCAAAAGAAACTGCGCTTAAACATGTAATCAAAGGAAATCGACTGTTCAGACCAGGTCGTGGTGAAGGAATTGAAGTTGGCGGTGGTGGAGGAGCTGAATTCTGCTGCGGTTGAGGTGTTGTAACGGCGGATTGATTGTAGAACAGGCAAAGCTCGAATCTTGAACTACAGCTCGGTACAATAAATTGTCCCCCAATTTTTTCAGTGGGTAATTGATTGATGATCTGTTGCAGACAACTCAAACAGTCTTGTCTTGTAAGATCATGAGTGCACTGAACCAGTGTGTACAAACTATGCAACGTCGTAAAATTGGCACTTCTCGCGTCGAATCTTTTGGAACTGTTGGCAGCTGCGATGGTGGCTTGGTTCATCGTGGTTAAAACCAAATCTTTGAACCGGGCTTGTTCGTTAGATGTCATATTCTGACTGTTAGCCAAGATAATTCCTCCATTGGTATTAGAAGTTGAGAGGATATTCCGGTTAGAGTATCTGAGTGTACACTGATCGTAATAGAGTGTGACTTCTTTCTCGATAGGACACCGAGTTGAGGTTTCGTTGACGGCAAAAGAGACGCATCTACGGCAAACTTCCGGTGAGACATCTCCACGGCAATTGAAAAGTCCTGTTACCCTGTCGGGGTGTTTTCCTGCCGTGGCGTTTTGGAATCCAGTGGAGTATGAGGCGGAGGGGGAAGAGAGAGTAGACAAAAGGGTTATGAGATTAGTCATGTAAGTGCTGCTTCTGGGAAAAGTTGCCCAGCTGGGACAAACATGGTATACATAAGTGGGATCTAGAGCAGATGTTACCACAAGGTTCGAGTATCTTAGCGTACACTCATCATAAAAGAGCGTGACATCTCTCTCGTTCGGACACCGAATTAAGGTGTCCTTGACGGCAAAGGCGACACAGTTATGGCAAACTTCTGGCGGGAGGTCTCCACGACAATCAAAAAGTCCGGTGACTCTGTCCGGAAAGGTTCCGACGGCGTCGTTTCGGAATCCACTGGAGTAGCTAGAGGAGGCGTCGGGGGAAGAGAGAAAGGACAGAAGGGTTTGAAGGTTAGAGAAGTAAGCGCTGTCTCTGGAGAAAATTGTCGTATTGGGACAGCTGTGGTATCTGTAAGTAGGATCTTGAGCAAAAACTCTGAAGCTAGTGAGAAAGGAGAAAATGAAAAGGAAGATGAAAGAGGCCCAAGAAGACATAATGGTTTTTCCTCGATTTAAGTTTTAGTCGCTGGGAATCCAATAGATTAGCCTGAAACAGAGGATGCATGGTTTTGTGAAGAGTGACGGACCAAAATTCAAAGTCAAAGTAAACGGTCTTGTTGCACTGTGGAAGAACGTAACTCAAGCTTTCGATGAAGGCACAATGAAAGAGAGAACGAAAAGAGCCATAACTTCTTCTTGACGAGTAAGTCTGTGACTTTCACAGCGTTTGTTACACGTTCAGTAATGGATTTTGGCCTACTAATCAACCATTTAAACTAAAGGGTTTTGTAAAATGTAAGAAGAGTACTCAAGCTTAATTGTAAGGAAGTTAGGAAGGCGTAAAAGAAGATAACCGAATGAGGCATAACCGAAATTTATTCTTCTCCTTTTCTTTCTGTTTTTTCTTTGTTTATGGGTCCTGATGAAGAGTCTGAAGCCAGACACTAATTATCTGTAAGAGAATACAATTTCTTTTACGTCAGTCAACTTACCAAAAAAAGAAAAAATAATAAAACGGTTGTTACACTTCATTCCAAGTAAATACATTTTGTTCTACTAAACTACTAATCAAACATGTAGTATACGGCTATACTGAAGGTTTTCTTTTTAAATTTGCTTTGTGTGGAATTTTAACCAATAAGGCCCCTAGGCTTTTAGAAAAGGCTGATTCATGTTAACTAAAATGCACGAAACGATATTTAACACTTGTTTTCATTTCAAGAATTATGTTTTTTTTGGGGGCTTAAATTAGGGCTTGGCGTAATTGTTTGTGTTAGCTTAGCTTAGCTTATATATACTTTATTCGTGCCTATAATTGTTTGGCTTTCTTAAGTTCTGATTAGTCTTTTCAATAGTTCTGATTAATCTCCCCGTTTTAATTATTCGTCTTCCCTAAAACGATGCTATAAGTGAAGAATACTTGATAAAGGGGCAATCGATCTAAAAGGATTTGGTGGTTGTAGAACCCTGAAGTATACGTCACAGATTAACAAAACTGATTCTCTTCTTTACAACTACAATGTTTGTATCACCGAAACTTATTTTCTTACTGAACTGAATATAATGTATAGTTTACAGCCTAAAATTTCAGAGAAACTTACTATGTTCCTTATTTGTGGAGAATCAAATGATGTCTGGCTATTTTTTTTGTTTTTATTTTATTTTCAGACATGATGAGGAAAAACCTGCTCGTTCATATATTAACCCGACTCTAATCCCTCAGATAATGGGTCCAGTTCACGCCTGCTTTGGGGGAAAAATCCCGGTATGCCAGGCGCTGGCACACTGATTGTGTTACTGGTAAGCATTGAGACAATGGTTGACAACTTTGGACGGTCTTCTGGATTCTCTTGAACACATAAAAGAGCAATATGGATGCATCTAGTGACTTCATTACTCTGATAGTTCCTTCCTATGGACGAATCCAGCAGCTTTAGTTGCGAGCCGTTTCTCCAAAGCCTCCAAGCCTAACACAATGTACGTACAATTAGTTAACTCTAAAGTAAGATGCTTAGTCAAATTTTTAGCGTTAGTAAAAAATGCAACAGTTCAGGTCTTTATGCGTACATAGGTAACCAAGTTGCCAGCAGTAGTAGTTTCATCGTTCTGGTAGAGGCTGCTATTCTTCTTGCCGCTAATAATTTCAAGAATCAAGATTCCAAAGCTGTAGACGTCAGATTTCATGGAGAATTTGCCATGCACCGCATACTCGGGAGACATGTAAACGCTGAAAACGTACAAGTCAGGTTAAAAAAAACAGAGCAGGGATTAACGAAATTCAGGTTTATCGGTTATATGAGCAGAACTTACAAGGTTTCAGCTATCCAGTTCGTATTGCCTCGACTTTCCTCCATTCCAAAAACTGTGGCCATTCCAAAATCTGAAATTTTTGGGTTCATATCGGCATCTAAGAGAATGTTGCTGGCTTTGAAGTCACGATATATGATTGTGAGCTGTGGATCTTGATGAAGATGTAGTATCCCTTGAGCAATCCCTCCAATGATCTTGTATCGCCGAGTCCAGTCTAGCTCACCTTGCTTTTCAGGATCTGCACATCTCCATGTACAATCATTTACTTTAAAGCTGTAGAAGAATCCTTTGAGTAATCATTCTGTTAAAGGGAACTATACCGAATAGAAAATAGTCAAGGCTTTTGTTGAGAACAAACTCATAGATCAAAAACTTTCCATCTCCTTGCAAACAGAACCCAAGAAGCCTAGCCAGATTCCTATGCTGAATTTTTGATACAAGAACAGCCTCGTTCCTGAACTTTTTTGTGTCTTGTCCTGATACTTTCGAGAGCCTCTTCACGGCAACTTCAGTTCCATTTGAAAACTTACCCTACAGAGCATTGAATGAAACAACAATCGCCATTTATTACCAGTAACTTAGCCTATGTGTTTGACTTGGCAAATTTGGCAAACCGATAGCTTAATACCTTGTAAACTTCCCCAAATCGACCTTCGCCGAGCTTATTGCTCTTCGAAAACTTATTCGTTGCAGCTTCAATTGTCTTAAACTCGTATTGCAATGAATTTGTAGTAGAAACATCACTATCAGCTGAAAAGAAAGCGTGTATTAGTTATGCTTCGTCTCTTGGCTAAGGAGACAATATAGGCTTATAATGAAAAAAAAATACCGATAAAAAGCATAAATCACAAGACACTAACATTCAAATTCAGTTCTTTGCAAAGACTTTCTCCTCCAGCAAATAAAAAATCCTAGAACAACTAGTATCAAGACGATGACAACTGCTGGAACGGTAATCACCACTACAATTCCAGCTGAGACTCCCCTGCTATCTGTTCATGACATAGATAATTGAGTTTATTTCAGTTTTTTCTTACAGGCATAGTTTAATCGGTTTGAATACTTACCATTATCTGTAGTGTTCGCCCCGTGACCTACAGAAGGTGGTCGCGGTACATTCATTGGAGGTTTCGGAGGAGTAGCCAAGGTAATGTTATGAAAAGCCTTAGAGAATGTAAAAAGCTGCCACCGGAAAAAGCAGATTGGCCGCATAACATAGCCTCCAGTATTATTTCCACAGCATGACTGGTACTCAAGTACGCCTCGTTGGAGACAGTTGTTACATTCGTCAGAAGAAATATCTGGCGTGCATTGCATCAATGCGTAGATATTCTGGAATTTTGTCAAGTTCGCAAAATCAACTCTGTAATGGTTATCACTGGACGATGGTGTGCTTCTTGCTGCGGAGGCTGCAGTAATCGTACGAGATGTTAAGTCTTCCCATATGTTCTTGAAATCCGTTAGATCTGAGGCGATAGTTGCAGTGTTCAAGACCAAATACTGAGGCTCAATCTCCCAAAAAGCTGCAGATCCTGAGAAAGAAATGTTGGAGTAGCGGACAAGGCACAGCGTTGGATCAAGTGCCCAATAATACGCGTCTGTCTGGTTAACACAGTCCTGTATCAACCAGCCTGCCGCACCCTTTATACAATTAAAACAGTCACTTGGAGTTGATCTTGGGATGCACATCCCTAATGCGTAGACTCGATCTTGCTCTTCTCCAATCGAACCGTAGTAGAAACCATCTTGAGAGGCGGTATTGTTAGGAAGAGAAGAGAGGATAAGACGACGATTTGAATCGTATGTACCGTTGGGTGTGAAATATTTACGGTTCTCTATGCATGTTTGTGCTGAAACAGAAGCAACACCAAAGGCTAGAAGAATAAAACAGAGGATTGATAAGAAACTCCTCTGCTTCATTTTGCCTTACGAGATTATAGCTGTGATCTTTGTGTTAGTAATTACGCATGTATCTGTTTCTAACCCGTTCGAACAGATAAGTGAAGTTTCTCTGCGATTTTTCTAATGTTGAATCCATCAAACTAATAAGTGGTCCCTAAACCTACATAGTCGATGGTAAAATGTCAATAATGTTTGAAAGTTTAGATAATACCCTGAAAATGACGAGTCCCTTCGTTTACTTGTAATAATGGGTGAGAACTACGACACAGTTCCATAGCAACTTTCATATTTCGAGAATTAAATTATATTCCGCAGCAAATGCTATGTCCTTGTAAAGCTCTGTTTTTAGTCTATGACCATACTTGTAAAACATGTTGTTTTTTTTTGTGTGAATTAACAGTTCATTCAAAATAAAAATAAATAAATAAATAATCGAAAATGTAACTCTGTGGTTATTGTAGCTTGAAAAAACGAATAATCAAGTGTGTTGTTCATTCTCTTCGTTCGTTGCACACTGGTATAGCTTGTTGCTGTCATCTACTGCTGACTCCAGCGATAATGAAACGATCAGAACCACGAAATTTACTAGAACTCAGCTTATCGGAACTTGGAAGGGGACCAGATGAGTATTAGGCTAATTCGTCGTGTTGTATTTTTCAACTAATGCGTCAGTGTCGTTTTTATTTTCAACTAATGCGTCAGTGTCATTAGTTTCGGAAATAAACGATATTTGTTTTGTTTTTGTATTGGGTCCTATATCGAGCGAGATTGGCATGTGAGTTGGGTTGGCTAGGGAAAATGGTAAAATCTCCACATTTTGTTTTGAAAATGTGAAAAATACATTTTTCCCTACAGCGGGGATATGAATCAGTACTATTTATAATGCAAGATATGTAAATTTAAAAGACATCATAAGAAAAACAAAACTACAGAATTTCGCTTAAGCTTTCAAAGATATCGATTTGAATATAATGGTGCATTTGCGGGGTTCAGTTTCCACGGAACCGGTAAATTTAAAAGCCAAATACCTTAAAAGAGTTGTGAAACAGGGTTACAAATATACATAGTGGATTCGTATGAAAAAGAAGGGAGGAATGAGTCCTACACGTAGTCACATCACATATGAAAGAGATTGCTTTTGAAAATCGAATCCTCTTCTAATATTAAATCTTTCAAGACTGGAGGTTTTAAACAAGAAAATCAAACTCGATGCAAAAGAACAAAATGGTCGACTTGCGAGCAATCTTCTGGTTTGTGGTCATAAGCTCTTGTGCTGTCGCTGCACCAACCTGCATTCAGAGATCTGATTTTTTCAAAGCCAATGGTCCTTACGACATAAACCTCCGAGCCATGCTCTCGTCTCTTCCTTCTCGTGTCAAGGATAATGAAGGCTTCTACAAGACTCCGTTCAAGCCCGGTCCAAACATAGCACATGGTCTGGGGATGTGTAGCCGAGGTACTACAACACAGGATTGTTCGGATTGTATCACGAGTGTATCTCATACCTTGCTACACACATGTCCTAATCAGGCAGAAGCTATAGACTGGAGTTCTGGAGACTCGCTTTGTTTGGTACGCTACTCAAACCACTTGATTAATGGATCGCTCGACGAAGACATAATATGGGCAGAGTATATTGAGTACAAATATAACACATCGTTCGGCCAAACCAACTTGACGGAGTTTAAATCTACATGGCAGGCTTTGATGGATCGTGTGATAAACAAAGTTGATGGTTCATTGTACGCCAACAGCATACAAGAGCTCGGGTCGTTCCCGTTCAGGAGCATTTATGCCATCGCGCAATGCAATAAAGACCTAACCAAGTTGAACTGCGAGAAATGTTTACAACATCTTAGGATAGATAATAGGTCATGCTGCCGGGGGATACAAGTAGGCTATATTGCAAGGACCAGCTGTTTCATGCGATGGGATCTACAGCCATTCTTGGGACTATTCATAAATGGGATGTTACCAACTCCCCCTTCTGAATTAGATAATGGTCACTCTAACACAACCAAGAAAGGTATATAATATAAAGATATGAACTCTTCATTTGAACTTTTTCTGCTGTGTTGGATCTCGATTTTTGCTGATGTGTTTGCATTTATTTTTGTTTACTTGAAAATACAAACTCAAAAAGAAAACACAACCTCCTGTTATTTTTGTGTAATAATGTTTCATATTCGTTTCACAAAAAAAAATTGTTTCATATTCAAAAAATTTAAAAGAAGTTTCTAAAAAAATTCGCATTTAAAATACTTTATGCCCTTAAACCAATTTGGATTGTATTCTGAGTGACAGCTTTCGCGCAGATGGCAAAAATATATCTACAGGATCTATTGTGGCAATTGCGGTTGTTTCCGTCGTCGTGAGCACTGTACTGCTTGCTCTTGGATACGCTGTTTCTAGGAGGAGAAAAGCTTACCAATCATTTGCAAGTGAAAGTGAGTTTTCAATGGTTTGCTAGAACGACATTATCTCAGAACAACATTTTAGGGTAAAATTATTTCCAACACTTTTGTTATGTCTCTGTTTCTTCTCAGATGGGTATTTCTCTGTTTCAAGAAGACCTAGGAGGCCTTATGGTACTGCATCACCAGATGATGGTAAAAATACTTGTCTACGGTTCAGAGATGTTAATGTCCCTTGGAAACTCTACAGCATAACAGTATATTTGTGCAGCTACGGATGATCTTACAGCGTCCTCAGGTTCGCTTCGATTCGATTTTAGAGCAATAAAAGCTGCAACAAGTAATTTTCATAAGAGTAACAAGCTTGGTCATGGTGGATTTGGTGCAGTTTACAAGGCATGATGTTCTTAAATTTTCTCAACTACTTGATTGTATTATAAACTCAGATGCTAATTCTGATAGTAAAGGTCATGCGAATGAGCAGGGTATGTTTCCGAATGGAACAGAAGTTGCTGCCAAGAGACTATCTAAACCATCAGATCAAGGTGAGCCAGAGTTCAAGAACGAGGTGCTTCTTGTAGCAAGACTTCAGCATAAAAATCTTGTTGGACTTCTCGGGTTTTCGGTTGAAGGAGAAGAGAAGATACTAGTTTACGAGTTTGTTCCCAACAAAAGTCTCGATCATTTCCTTTTTGGTGAGAGCCAAATGATATATAGACTTATGTTCTCTGAAATCTCAGTTCTTGATCTCATAGCATAACGGGTGATATGTAATGTGCAGACCCGATAAAAAGGGTTCAACTGGATTGGCCAAGACGACACAACATTATCGAGGGAATCACTCGAGGAATTCTCTATCTTCATCAAGATTCACGGCTCACAATCATACACCGTGACCTCAAAGCCAGCAACATTCTCTTAGATGCCGAGATGAATCCAAAAATAGCTGATTTTGGTCTGGCTAGGAATTTCAGAGTTAATCAAACCGAAGCAAATACAGGAAGAGTAGTTGGCACATTGTAAGTAATTGGCATTTAGATATAATATGAAACTTGATGGCCCTTTGAGAGTAGGTGATAAAACTAAAATTGATATGCGGTGTATTTTGCAGCGGTTACATGCCACCTGAGTATGTGGCAAATGGACAGTTCTCAACGAAATCTGATGTGTATAGCTTTGGAGTATTAATTCTGGAGATTATTGGTGGCAAGAAGAATAGTAGCTTCCATCAGATAGATGGTTCAGTAAGCAACTTGGTCACACATGTAAGTTTTAAAACGCCAATGCAATCACAAATATTTTTTACTCCTTTTAACTGTGATCATGACTTTGAACATTAGTTTCTTGACAAATGAATAAATAGGTTTGGAGGCTTAGGAATAATGGATCGTTGTTGGAACTTGTAGATCCAGCCATTGGGGAGAATTATGATAAAGATGAAGTCATTAGATGCATTCACATTGGGTTATTATGCGTTCAAGAAAATCCTGACGATCGTCCAAGCATGTCCACAATATTTCGAATGCTAACTAATGTTTCAATTACTCTGCCTGTGCCTCAACCACCTGGATTTTTCTTCAGGGAAAGATCCGAGCCGAACCCATTAGCCGAGAGATTACTGCCTGGTCCGTCTACTAGCATGTCTTTTACTTGTTCGGTAGATGATGCATCGATCACGAGTGTTAGACCTCGTTAAAATTGGGCTAATGATTAACATGAATATTTTTCATAAGTCTAAAAATATGTTATTCTCTCTCTTTCAAAATACATTGAATTTGGTATTAGTTACTTTTATTTATTTAAGTTTGGTGTTAACTTTAGTACTTTAAGCCAGAATTTTCTTTGAAAATCTAAACGACCTTATTTTGAGAATTCTTTAAGAAAGTAAGTCTTGAAACAATTCGAACAAGCTTAAGCTTAGTTTCAGCTTCTTATTCTTCCTTAGTAATTTCTCTTGATCCCGTGGCAAGTAGATTTATTCCTTTATTGTACGTATTGATGATGCCTCGATCACTTAGATGAGTCCTTGTTAAAGGGAACCAAACTTCAAATCCGACTATCATTTTCTTATTTTCTGGACAAAAAGTCTAAACTCATATATTACAGATGTTTAAAATTTTGAATAGTTTTGTCTTTAACGAGGAGCTACACTAGTAATGGAAGCTTCGTCGATTGAAAAGAGGTCAGATGTATCCATAGATGGACATGCTCTTTCTGCTTGTTCCTGCTTGCTTCGTAAGAAAAACCCAGGTGGTCTAGGCACGGCGAGAGCGATCGAGCTAGTAGTGAGCATTTGGACGATTGCAGACATAGTTGGACGATCATTAGCATCTTCTTGAACACATAGTAAAGCGATATGGATGCACCTAGTAATTTCGCTTGTTTGATAATTATCTCCAAATGACGGATCCACAAGCTCTGATGGCGACCCATTGCTCCATAGTCTCCAAGTCTGTTCAACATTTTAATAACTTAGGCTTTGGTCATTGTTTGAATAAAGCAAAAAAACATTAGAAGTTTTAAAGCTTTATATACTCACATATGTAACCAAGTTGCTAATGCTACCATCCATTTGATCGAGGCTACTGTTCTTCATGCCGCTTACAATCTCAAGAACCAAGACCCCAAAACTATACACATCTGATTTCATGGAGAACTTGCCGTACATAGCATACTCGGGAGCCATATAACCACTGCCACAATACTAAAAATGTTGAGTCCATAGAAGCATAGTACAGTCTATAGAGAGGCAATACATTTTAAGAGAAAAACTTACTAGGTTCCCACAACTCTTCTCGTATTGGCTTCTGTTTGGTCCATCCCAAAAATCCTCGCCATTCCAAAATCTGCAACTTTTGGGTTCATATCAGCGTCCAAGAGGATGTTGCCCGCTTTGAGGTCCCGGTGTATAATTGTGAGTCGTGAATCTTGATGAAGATAAAGAATTCCTCTAGCAATTCCTCCAATGATCTTGTACCGTCTTGACCAGTCTAGCTGCCCTTGCATCGTAGGGTCTGCACATGCGTTTTTAAAATGTTAAAAACAAAGAATGGCATGCAATTTGAAGAATCTTAGGCTAAGTATCGAATTTAACAGACCAAAAAGAAAGTAATCGAGGCTTTTGTTTGGTACAAACTCGTAGACAAGTATCTTTTCTTCTCCTTCCAAACAATAACCAAGCAGTTTTACTAAATTTCTATGTTGGAGCTTTGCAACAACAACAACTTCGTTTTCAAACTCTTTTTCACCTTGTCCTGAATTCTTCGATAGTCTCTTCACCGCAACTTGTACTCCACTAGGAAATGTACCCTACACGAGTAATTTATTTTAGATAACCATAAGTATGAGATTAATCATACAAATGAAGAAGTACTCAAATGCAATTATGTAAAAATTTAGAAATGAATAATAATAATTATTAATTAAGGACTAGAGTTTGTTTTGTTCCGCAACTCTTTAAAATTGGATTTGAAAACAGGGGAAAAACAGAGTACTTTGGAAACAGGGGAAAAACATGTTAGAACGTTTCCAACATTCAAAACTCACTACTTTATCTTAGTGTATATTATTCAATTTCTACTTGTAGATAAATAGCTACAGTAATAGCCTTGTGCAATAATAATACCTTGTAAACTTCGCCGAAACCACCTTGACCAAGCTTGTTAATCGGCAAAAAGATATCCGTTGCTGCCACAATTGCCTTAAAATCAAACTGAAGTGAGCCTGCAGTCGTAATATCATCCCCATCTGTAGCTACAACTTAAACAGTTTAATTCATTATAAGAAGAATACATCAGAGACTATTCATTATAAGAGTATTCTACTTTCAGCAGGTGGTTCCGTGACTTCCGTCTCTTTTCTCTTTACTTTAAACAACGGTATCGCTCCAATCGTCTTTTTTCTCTTAGCGCGGCGGACACTAAAAAAAGCTACGAATAGAAGAAAAAGGACAGTGATTGGAACAACAACAGCAATAACTATGACAGAGGAGTTTCCGCCTTTTCCTGTATCATAATAACAACTTTGTGTTAGCAAAATTCTTATATGAAAGTTGTGTTGAAAATATGTAGTCAAAGGAAAGCGACTGTTCAGACCAGGTCGTGGTGATGAATCTTGAGGTGTACCAACGTTGAATTCGTTGTAAAACTCGTAATTATCGTATCTTGACGTACAGCTCGGCAAAAAAGTTCTTCCCCCAATTTTGTCATAGGTTACTTGATTGATGCTTTGTTGTAGGCAGTCTAAGCAGTCTTGTTCCGTAAGGTCAGGAGTGCACTGAACCATTCCGTACAAACTCTGTAATGCATTTAAATCAAATTTTGTCACAGCGAATCTTTTGATACTCCTCGCGGCTTCAATGGCAGCTAAGTTCATGGGGTTCAAGACCAAATCTCTGAACCGATCTTGTTTGACTGATATAGGATTCCTAGCGTTCTGCATGAACACTCCTCCATCGGTGTTTAGAGTGGATAGTATATTCCGGTTAGAGTATCTGAGCATACACTGCTCGTAATAGAACACGGCTTCTCTCTCATTTGGACACCGACTTAACGATTCGTTAACAGACAAGGCGATGCAGCTACGGCAAACTTCAGGTGAGACGTTTCCGCGGCAGAGGAAAAGTCCGGTGACCATGTCGGGGGCTTGTCCCGCAGTGGCGTTTTGGAATCCGGTGGAGTAAGAGGCGTTACGAGAAGAGAGAGAGGACAAAAGGGTTTTGAGATTGGTGGAGTAAGTGCTGTTACTTGAGTAAGTTGTCGTGATAGAACAATTATGATATAGGTAAAAAGGATTTTGAGCAGAAGCTGTGAAGCTAGTGATGAATGAGAAAAGGAAAAGGAAAATGAAACAGATCAGAGAAGACATGCTTCCTTTTCCTTGATTTGGAGTTTTAGATCATGAATCTCTGTATGTATATTAACGCGAAATTGAGGATGGTTCATACTCTTCTGACGGCTATAAGTCAATCAAAGAAAGTCATGGTAAACGCCGGTTTTATTTAATTTTAGTTTGTAATGTCAAAACAATAGCTAGTTCTTTCAAACAAAGAGAGAAGTTTAAGTTACTATTTATAGCCTTACCAAAAGAAAAGAGTTAACGATTTCTGTATAACGATAAATTATTTGTCAGTAATTTGCTCTTTTTAAAAAAACTTTAATTCCTCGTCAAAACTCATTGATTTACACATTTCCAAGTTTAATTTTCTCTCTTTTTCTCTCTAAATTTGCTAATCCTATATACATATTTTTTTCGTGGAGTTGTCATATTTATCATTTATGAGAGCATGAAAAATCAGCGTGAGGAGAGTACTTCAAAGTTCAAAAATAGTCTTGTCTTTACGTTATAATTGAAGCTTCTCCCAAAGAAATTCTTACAGAACTGAAAAATAGCATTTTAAGTTTACAACATAAAATTTAACTCAATGTGCTTCTTATTTGTGGAGAAAAATCAAATCTAGCTTGATCATTATTGATGTACGAAATCAAACAAGTAACAAACGAGATCTCAAGGGAAGTTTAAAGAATCACTATTTTATAGATGGGTGTAGATCGCTTCTTGGATGAGTAGTTTGAGGACGACCGTCAAGATTCTTAATCGTCCTCCAGTGACTTTTCTAGCTCATATTCCTTGTTCAGTTGTTGTTCTATTGTTGATGCTTTGACCACTGAAATGAATACTTGTTAATTAAAGAATTTATAAAGAAAATAAACAATAAAACCAGTTTAACTTACATGAATTTTTGTTCACTGTCGATCTTAATAGTCTAAAATCATATATCACAAATGTTTAGATTAACGAATAGTTTTGTCTTCAACGAGGAGTTACACGAGTAATGGAAGCTTCGTCGACTGAACAATGCGTAGATGAATCAATAGATGGACCTGCTTGTTCCTGCTTGCTTCGGAAGAAAAATCCAGGTGGTCTAGGCTCAGCGAGAGCGATCAAGCTAGTAGTGAGCATTTGAACTATCGATGACATGGTTGGACGATCTTCAGCATCTTCCTGAACACATAGTAAAGCGATATGGATGCACCTAGTAATTTCGCTTGTTTGATAATTATCTCCAAATGACGGATCTACAAGCTCTGATGGCGACCCATTGCTCCATAGTCTCCAAGTCTATTGAACATTTTAATAATTTAGACTTTGGTCACGTTTTTAAATAAAGCAAAAAGAAATTAGAAGTTTTAAGGCTTTATACTCACATATGTAACCAAGTTGCCAACACTTTCATCCATTTGATAGAGACTACTATTCTTCATGCCGCTTATAATCTCAAGTACTAAGACGCCAAAACTGTACACATCTGATTTCATGGAGAATTGGCCGTACATCGCATACTCGGGAGACATGTATCCACTGCCATAATTCTTATTTTTTTTAGTTGATTGAAACGTATTACGGTCTATTGATGAAAAAAAAGTGGCAAGAGCAATACTTACTAAGTTCCAACTACTCTTCTTGTCATGGCTTCTGTTTGGTCCATCCCAAATATTCTCGCCATTCCAAAATCTGCAATTTTAGGATTCATATCATCATCCAAGAGGATGTTCCCTGCTTTGAGGTCTCGATGTATAATTGTGAGTCGTGAATCTTGATGAAGATAAAGAATTCCTCTAGCAATTCCTCCTATGATCTTGTACCTTCTTGTCCAGTCTAGCTTCATTTTCATCGTAGAGTCTGTACAGCGTATTTCAAATGTTAAGAACAAAGAATGGCATACAATTTGAAGATATCTTGGCTACGTACTAAATTTAACTGACCAAAGAGGAAGTGATCAAGGCTCTTGTTGGGCACAAACTCGTAGACAAGTATTTTTTCTTCTCCTTCCAAACAATAACCAAGCAGCTTTACCAAATTTCTATGTTGGAGCTTTGCAACAACAACAACTTCGTTTTCAAACTCTTTTTCACCTTGTCCTGATGTCTTCGATAGTCTCTTCACCGCAACTTGTAGTCCACTACTCAATGTACCCTACACGAGTAATTTATTTTAAGATAACCATAAGTATATAGGAATTGTCGGTAAGATTAATCATGAAAATGAAGTACTCAAAATGCAAGTATACAAGTAGAAGTTAGTATTTGTTACAAATATAGGATGATAATTAACGACTAGAGTTTCTTTGTTCCGCAACAACCTTTGCAAGTACAAGGTTGCTGCACTCATCCCATACATCTCAACTTTCGAAGTAATGTGTGTGAGATTTGATTTGGAAACAGGGGAAAAACAGAGTACATTGCTCTGTTCAATGGTAATAATACCTTGTAAACTTCGCCGAAACCACCTTGACCTAGCTTGTTAATTGGCAAAAAGCAATTCGTTGCTGCCTCAATTGCCTTAAAATCAAACTGAAGTGATCCTGCAGTCGTAATATCATTCCCATCTGGAAAAGAAAACTTCAACAGCTGAATTAAGTAAGAGCACAACAGACTATTCATTCTATGAGGAGATATGTTTATCACTGGTGTGCTTACCTTCAGCTACTGGTTCCTTCTCATTAAGCGTCCTCTTATTTTTAGCCCTGACACTAAAAACAGCTACTAATAGAAGAAAAAGTACAGTGATTGGAACAACAACTGCAATAATTATGACAGAGGAGTTTCCACCTTTTCCTGTATCAACAACAGCAAGAATTTTTTAAGCAAAATTCTTGTATGAAACTTGTGTTGAAATATGTAGTCAAAGGAAAGGGACTGTTCATACCAGGACGTGGTGATGAATCTTGAGGTGTTCCAACATTAGATTCGTTGTAAAACGCGTAATTATCGTATCTTGAAGCACAGCTCGGCAGAAGAATCCTTCCCCCAATTTTGTCATAGGTTACTTGATTGATGCCTATTTTCAGACAGTCTAAGCAGTCTTGTTCCCTAAGATCAGGAGTGCACCGAACCATTCCGTACAAACTCTGGGATGCATTTAAATCAATTTTTCTCACAGCCCATTTTTTGAAACTCCTGGCGGCTTCAACGGCGGCTAAGTTCATGGGGGTCAAGACCAAATCTCTGAACTGATCTTGTTTGACTGATAGAGGATTCCTAGCGCTCTGCATGAACATTCCTCCATCGGTGTTTAGAGTGGCTACTATATTCCTGTTAGAGTATCTGAGCAGACACTGCTCGTAATAGAACACGCCTTCTTTATCTTTTGGACACCGAGTCAACGTTTCGTTTACGGCAAAGGTGACGCAGCTACGGCAAACTTCCGACGAGACGTCGACGCGGCAGAGGAAAAGTCCGGTGACCCTGTCGGGGGCCTGTCCCGCCGTGGCGGTTTGGAATCCGGTGGAGTAAGAAGAAGCGTTAAGGGAAGAGAGAGAGGACAAAAGGGTTTTGAGATTGGTGGAGTAAGTGCTGTTACTTGAGAAAGTCGTCGTGACTGAACAATTATGATATAGGTAGAAAGTATTTTGAGCAGAAGCTGTGATGGATGAGAAAAGGAAAAGGAAGATGAAAGAGATCAGAGAAGACATGGTTCCTTTTCCTCGATCTGGGTTTCAGATCATGTAGCTCTCAATTTTTGAAACTAGAACTATATTTTTCCCTTTTTTCTATGAGACCAACAAGTCTTAGTAAACGCCGGTTTTATTTTATTTTATTTTGTAATGTCAAACTTGTATCGCGCAAAATAATAACTATTATTAAAAAAAGACAAAGAGAGAGTAGTTACGATTTCTAAATTACAATAAACTATTTGTCAGGAATTAAAGGAAAAAAAACAGCCTAACTTAGTTGGATATGATAAGATATTATTTGTCAGAAAAGAATCTTTTCTCTCTCTCTCTCAATTTTCTAATACAAGATATTATTTTTATATTTTTATTTTTTCGTGGACATCAGAAATTCAGAATTATGATAGCATGAAAAATCAGCGTGAGGAGAGTACCGCAAATATTGTCTTAAATTGTATTTACGCTGTAATTTAAGCTTCTTAAAAAAAAAAAAGTTTTAAACCATTTTCAACTCTATTTTAAAAGAATTGTATTCTAATGATCATCTCCAAAATAAAGTTTTTTCAAAAATAAAGGAAAATATAGAAGTAACCATCGAAGATGTCTTTACGTAACCGAAAAATAGCATTTTACACTTTACATCACAAAATTAAAGTCACTATGCTTCTTATTTGTGGAGAAAACAAATCGAATCTAGCTTGATCATTTTTGCGTGTTTTGAGATGACAATTTTTTCTTTCTGCGTGTTTTGACTTTTTAGATATGAGTCATTAAATGCATTCACATCCTCCAAGCATGTCTACTAGCAGGTCTTTTCCTTGTTCTGTACGTAGATGATGCATCGATCACGGTTTTTAGCTCTCGTTGAAATTGAGGCTAATGATTAACATGTATATTCTTTCATAAGCCCCAAAACCTAATATCAAAGATTGACTCACATAGTCCAAGTCTAGCACAAAAATTTCAAAGTTGTCAATTTCTTATTAATGTGCATGGTTATTCAAATGGAAATTTTAAACTGATGATTAAATTTCTAAGAACCACAAATAGTCAAATACTAACTACACCACCCACACATTATCTCAAGAAAAAAGAAAAATGGCAACGAAGAGTTGTGAATTAGTCCTCTGTTTCTTCGTCTTTTTCGTCATAAGCTTCAGTGCAATTTCTGTTTCTGCACAAACTTGTGACAATACTACTGGGACTTTCATACCCAATAGTCCTTATGATAAGAACCGCCGACTCATCCTCTCTACTCTAGCTTCTAACGTCACGGCTCAGGAGGGCTACTTCATCGGTTCGATTGGGATTGCTCCTGACCAAGTCTTTGCCACCGGGATGTGCGCTCCAGGTTCTGAGCGTGATGTTTGCTCTCTCTGTATCAGGTCCACATCAGAGAGTTTACTACAAAGCTGTCTGGACCAGGCAGATGCTTTCTTCTGGTCAGGTGAAGAAACCCTTTGCCTTGTTCGCTACGCTAACCGCCCCTTCTCTGGATTGCTCGTCATGGATCCACTAGGAGCGATATTCAACACAGGAGAACTCAATACGAATCAGACTGTGTTTGATATCGAGTGGAATAATTTAACTTCTAGTATGATCGCCGGAATAACTTCTTCTTCATCAGGGGGGAACAATTCGTCTAAGTACTACTCAGACGATATAGCTCTTGTGCCGGATTTTAAGAACATATCAGCGTTGATGCAATGCACACCAGACGTTTCGTCAGAGGATTGTAACACTTGCTTACGGCAAAACGTTGTCGACTATGATAATTGTTGCCGTGGGCACCAAGGCGGCGTTATGTCAAGGCCAAACTGCTTTTTCCGATGGGAAGTGTATCCCTTCTCTGGTGCTATTGATCAGATTAATTTACCAAAGTCACCGCCGCCTTCAGTTACATCCCCGTCTCCTATAGCCAACATAACCAAGAATGGAAAGTCCTTGTTGGAACATTTTCAGAAAATTGTCTTGTTTTGTTTCTGTTTGTTTTTTTTTCTTTTTTTGGTTTTTGTGTATTTATGCTTTTGATGAGTTGTGTTTTGTGCAGATAGTAGAATATCAGGAGGAAAAATCGCAGCAATAGTTGTTGTTACTGTTGTTACAATAATATTGGTTGTTTTAGGCTTTGTTATTTCCAATAGAAGAAAGCAAAAGCAAGAAATGGATCTTCCAAGTGAGTTTTCTTTGTTTGTTTGTTAAAACCTTGATTGTTTTCGGTCATGAGACCTTATACTTTGAAGTGGTACTTTTTCACGAGCTTATTTATGGTTTCAAATGAAGCGGAATCTGTTCAATTTGATTTAAAGACAATTGAATCGGCGACAAGCAACTTTTCCGAACGTAACAAGCTTGGTAAAGGTGGATTCGGTGAAGTTTACAAGGTAATATATAGGATCTTTGTTGTCCATCTAGTTTGCTTCTTTTGTGGAGAATAGGCTATGTGCTTAATTTGTTAGTATTTTCAAGGGTATGCTCATGAATGGCACTGAAATTGCGGTGAAGAGATTGTCGAAAACATCAGGACAAGGTGAAGTAGAGTTCAAGAACGAGGTTGTTGTTGTTGCAAAGCTTCAACACATAAATCTTGTTAGACTTCTCGGGTTTTCGCTACAAGGAGAAGAGAAGTTACTCGTCTATGAGTTTGTTTCAAACAAAAGCCTCGATTATTTCCTCTTTGGTATGTAATATTTAACTAAAAACAGTTTCCTCTTTGGTATGTACGTTTTAACTCATACATGTATAAGTATGCAGATCCTACGAAGAGAAATCAGTTGGACTGGACAATGCGACGCAATATCATCGGTGGCATTACTCGAGGGATTTTATATCTTCATCAAGATTCGCGGCTGAAGATCATACATCGTGACCTCAAAGCGAGTAACATTCTCTTAGATGCGGATATGAATCCAAAAATCGCTGATTTCGGAATGGCAAGGATCTTTGGAGTGGACCAAACTGTTGCCAATACAGGAAGAGTGGTTGGAACCTTGTAAGTATCATCTTAAAATGGACTTTGAGATTTTTGATCATTAGTTTAAGAGACCTTTTTTGACTTCCAGTTTATAACCTCTATTTTTCAGTGGTTACATGTCTCCTGAGTATGTGACACATGGCCAATTCTCAATGAAATCAGACGTCTATAGTTTTGGAGTATTGATTCTTGAGATCATTAGTGGCAAAAAGAATAGCAGCTTCTACCAAATGGATGGCTTAGTTAACAATTTAGTCACATATGTGAGTCCCAAACTTTATTTGACTCTCTTAAAAGTTAAAACACTGATCATAGTTCTGAATGTGTATATATTCTACAGGTCTGGAAACTTTGGGAGAACAAATCATTGCATGAGCTCTTAGATCCCTTTATCAACCAAGATTTCACAAGCGAGGAAGTCATTAGATACATTCATATTGGACTGTTATGTGTTCAAGAAAATCCTGCAGATCGACCAACAATGTCTACGATTCACCAAATGCTCACAAACAGCTCAATCACTCTGCCTGTGCCTCTGCCTCCTGGATTTTTCTTTAGGAACGGACCAGGATCGAACCCGGGTCAGTCGAACAGCAAGTCTTTTGCTTGTTCTGTAGATGAAGCAACAATCACGGACGTTAATCCTCGTTGAAAATTCAGCATTTGGTTTTTTCTTGTTTCCACAAACGTCTATCATTTATTTATTGTCCGTTTATGAAAAAGTTTACAAAGGGTCATTTTTTCAGGTTGAAGATTCAAATTTGAAGTTTCTATATTAGTCAAGCATGTCTACAATAGCTCGAGTGCTGACTATTATAATTTATAGTAATTGTAGGACCGATCATTAGTGTTAGTCCTCGTTGAAAGTTAGGCCAATCTAAACCCTTTATCAAAAAAGAAAAATAAGCTTTGGCCAATGTTGACTTTATATTCTTTTATAAGGGTAAAACCGTAATAATAAATATTGACTTAGAGAATCCAACTACGTCTTCCCCTTAAAATCCAAAGTAGTCAATGTCTGGTTAATGAGGATGGGTCATTCCGTCGTTCGAGTAGAAAATTCAGAAGTTATGGGCCATATTAATGATAAGAACCACTAGTAGTAACCAACAACAACACCAGTCACACATTTTTCTAAAGAAACAAAAAGAAAATGGCAAAGACGAGTTGTGAAATAATCCTCTGTTTCTTCTTCTTCATTTTAAGCTTCAGGGTCATTTCTGTTTCTGCACAACAAACTTGTGACAACACTGCTGGTAGTTTCAAACCCAATAGTACTTATGACAACAACCGTCGTCTCCTCCTCTCTACCTTCGCCTCTAACGTCACGGCTCAGAACGGCTACTTCAATGGTTCGTTCGGGCTTGGTACAGACAGAGTCTACGCCATGGGGATGTGCGCTCCAGGTGCTGAACCTGATGTTTGCTCCAACTGTATTAAGAACACAGCAGAGGGTTTACTACAGATCTGTCTAAACCAGACGGACGGTTTCTCATGGTCTGGTGAAGAAACCCTTTGCCTTGTTCGTTACTCTAACAAATCCTTCTCCGGGCTACTTGGCTTGGAGCCGTCTAATGATTTCTTCAATGTAAACGAAATAAGAAAAGAAGACCAGAAGGAATTTGATAGTGTGTTTGATGAGTTAATGTTTCGTACAATCCAAGGAGCATCTTCATCGGTGAGAAACAATTCTAATTCGTTATCATTGTCTGGTAAATATTATGCAAAGGATGTAGCTCCTGAACCGGTTTACGGGAACATATCGGTGGTGATGCAATGCACTCCAGATGTTTCTTCAAAGGATTGTAATCTTTGTCTTGAGAGAAGTCTTGATTTCTATAAGAAATGGTACAATGGGAAGAGAGGCACCATTATATTGCGGCCAAGTTGCTTTTTCCGGTGGGAATTGTATACTTTCTTTGGTGCTTTTGATAGTATTAATGCTAGACACCCACCGCCTCCTCCACGCCCGCTTTCACCGCCCCCTTTAAAGACGCCTTCTGTAACCAACCAAACCAATATTACCAAGAAGAATGGCAAGTCCTTTTTTGGGTAACATTTTAGAGCAAATTTGTCACACTTTTTCGGCTTTGCTTAATTATGTTGTTGGTGCATTGTGTTTTTTGTGCAGATAGTAGAATCTCAGGAGGAACTATCGCGGCGATAGTCGTTGTAGTTGTTGTTACAATAATATTGATTGTTGTAGGCTTGGTTATATGCAAGAGAAGAAAGCAAAAGCAAGAAATTGAACTTCCAAGTGAGTTTTTCTTCATTTGTTTGGTTTCGGTTTTTAGACCTTAAAAATTGAAGTGGAACTTTTTAACGAGCTTAATAGTCGTTTTAAATGAAGCGGAATCTGTTCAGTTTGATTTAAAGACAATTGAAGCAGCAACGGGCAACTTTTCTGAGCATAACAAGCTTGGTGCAGGTGGATTTGGTGAAGTTTACAAGGTATATATATACTCTCTTTGTCTTCCACCTCATTTGCTTCTTTTGTGAAGAATTGGATATATGTGCTTAAAATTTAAAACATTTTCAAGGGTATGCTTTTGAATGGGACTGAAATTGCGGTAAAAAGATTGTCAAAAACATCAGGACAAGGTGAAATAGAGTTCAAGAACGAGGTGGTTGTTGTTGCAAAGCTTCAACACATAAATCTTGTTAGACTTCTCGGGTTTTCGCTCCAAGGAGAAGAGAAGTTACTCGTCTATGAATTTGTTCCAAACAAAAGTCTCGATTATTTCCTTTTTGGTCTGTTTGTTTCTAACTTGAAATATACTTTTTCTAATGTTTCTTGTTTTTGTACATAGCTGATTATGATTAACTGATTATGTATGAACATACAGACCCTAACAAGAGAAATCAGTTGGACTGGACAGTGAGACGCAACATCATCGGTGGGATTACTCGAGGAATTCTATATCTTCATCAAGATTCACGGCTCAAAATCATACATCGTGACCTCAAAGCGAGTAACATTCTCTTAGATGCGGATATGAACCCGAAAATTGCTGATTTCGGAATGGCAAGGATCTTTGGAGTGGACCAAACTGTAGCCAATACCGCAAGAGTAGTTGGAACCTTGTAAGTGTATATATTATATGGACCTAATGAAGTTCAATCAGTAAACCCTTTCACTTCAAATAAACTTGTGTTTTTGCAGTGGTTACATGTCTCCTGAGTATGTGACACATGGCCAATTCTCAATGAAATCAGACGTCTATAGTTTTGGAGTATTGATTCTTGAGATCATTAGTGGCAAAAAGAATAGCAGCTTCTATCAGATGGATGGCTTAGTTAACAATTTAGTCACATATGTGAGTAATTCTAAACTAATAAAGTTTGATTGATTCTTATAAAACAGTAATCATAGTTCTAAACATATATATTTTACAGGTCTGGAAACTTTGGGAGAACAAAACAATGCATGAGCTCATAGATCCCTTTATTAAAGAAGATTGTAAAAGCGATGAAGTCATTAGATACGTTCATATTGGGCTGTTATGTGTTCAAGAAAATCCTGCAGATCGACCAACAATGTCTACGATTCACCAAGTGCTCACAACCAGCTCAATTACTCTACCTGTGCCTCAGCCACCTGGATTTTTCTTCAGGAACGGACCAGGATCGAACCCATCAAGCCAGGGAATGGTGCCTGGTCAATCGAGCAGCAAGTCTTTTACTAGTTCTGTAGATGAAGCAACAATCACCCAAGTTAATCCTCGTTGAAATATCTAGCATGTTCTGTTTTTGTTTTTTGATGTTTCCATATAGAAATAAGTTTTATAGGGGTCACAATAAAAAAAAATAAAGGGTTTGAACATAAATTTGTAAGTTTAAGGGGGTTAAATTAGGAGAAAAATAAACAATATTATAAAATTTAAAGGGCTAAAACACAAATTTAGAAATTTTCACTTGGTGACTGCGTGTAGATGACGATTCACTTTCAGTGGGAATAATGGTTACGACCATCGTCATCGTCTTGCTGCTTCTTTCTCTGCGTTTTCTTTTTAGCGGAGGAGAAAATCGTACCGAGAAATTGATATTCAATGTGAGTTTTGTTGTTCCATGTGGTTATGATTCATCTTCCAAATTAAAGAGTCTTTCATTCATAATCAGGGAAATTTAGGGTTTGATAATGATTGTAAGGGTTTTGAGAACCCTTGTTCACTTTTACAGATAGTCCCCACTTGTCGTCAAACAATCTTATGCTCACTAGCAATATCCTGAATTTACACGTTCCTCAACCATCAAGAACAGATGGCCTCGAGTCATAGCCAAATCTAAGGTCAGGTCCAAAGCCTTTGGAGTACTTGTGTCGTGTGTGAGTTACTGAATTCTCTTACACTAATCTTTTACTGAAATTAGACGAATTTTATATGAATGTAATTCAAAACCGATTGTTTTACTAAACCGGAAATTTAAGCTTTTGACTGATGGTTCCTTCTCTCGTTCCGAGTCACATTTTGAAAAATGCTTTGTTTTCGCTCAACTACGTTTAGGATATTAGAGTTTAACATTTTGGTTGCTAATTGCTACTTTCGCTGCGCTGTAACCGGGCAGCTTGCTCTGCTTTACCCTACCAATTGACTACTTTTCCATGGACCATTTTCCTTTTTTGCTATCTTTGTGTCATTTAGTCTAAAATGTTTTGGCTTATCTCATCGTCCAAATGTGCATTATCTCTGCCTAGAAGATGCTATAATGTGTTCTTCTGGTTCTGGGGGTCACATGGTTCATTCATATAATTGCAACTATAACATTACTTTTTGTCTATTCTCACGTACCAATTTGTTTACTACACTTGACTCAACCAAAAAAATTGCAAGATAGGCAATGACTTGGACTTGGATACCAATGGGTCAAGGACGTTAGGACGCTTGCAATGAAAATTTAGTTGACACAAACGTGTTTAATGGACAAAAACATATGCATATATTCATACATGCTTACTTACTTGCTCTCCTAAACCCAAACAAAATCTCTATGATATTCATAATGAAACTGAAGAATCTCTTGCCAATCTTCTGTTTTTTCCTTGTAAGCTTCTCTATTTCATCTGCACAAAAATGCGGAAAAACTGGTTTATTTAAACCCAACGATAAGTATGATATAAACCGTCACCTCCTCCTTTCTTCTCTAGCTTCTAATGTCTCAGCTCGAGGCGGCTTCTACAATGCTTCGATTGGACAAGGACCTGATCGGTTGTATGCTTCTGGGACGTGTATCCAAGGTTCTGAACCAGAGCTTTGCTCAGCTTGTATCGACTCTGCTTTTATTAGGGTGATAAAGAAATGTCACAACCAAACAGAAGCCCTCGACTGGTCCTCCTTTAACGAGGAGTATCCTTGTATGATACGTTACTCCAACCGTTCTTTTTTTGGATTACTTGAGATGACACCATTTTTCAAGAATTACAATGCTACAGATTTCCAAGTCAACTTGACAGAGTTTTATCAAAAATGGGAGGCTTTGATGCTTGGTGTGATAGCTGATGCTATCTCGTCGCCAAACCCAAAATTCTATGGTGCCGGCACTGGAAAAATTGGGATTCAAACCGTTTACGCTTTCGTGCTATGCAGTAAGGATATATCTCCATGGAACTGTTCCAGATGTTTAAGAGGGAATGTGGATAACTATAAGTTGTCCTGCAGTGGGAAACCTCGTGGCCATAGTTTCAGCCCGAGCTGTTATATGCGATGGGATCTCTATCAATTCTATGGATTTATTGAGTATAGGGCTTCTCCCACGCTTCCTCGTGAAAAAGGTAGAATCTCAGAACTATCTGACGGTACTAGCTTTTTAGTCTCATATTTTCCCTTAAGCGCAATAATCGTAGGTGATTTGGCCTTGTTCAGATGGCGGAAAGATTTCTACAAGAAATATCCTCGGAATCACTGTTGCTCTTGCCTTTTTTATCACGGTACTGCTTGTTCTAGGGTATGCTCTTTCTAGGAGGAGAAAAGCCTACCAAGAGTTTGCAACTGAAAGTGAGTTTTTTTTTTTGTTTTAACAATTATGAGTTCAGGGCATAAACGTTTTTAAATATGTCAATTCAGTTGTCTCTTTCTCTGTTCTTCAACGATGGTTATATTTCTCTTGCAGGGAGGTCAATGACCACTTATGGTACTGCACCGCCAGATGATGGTAAGAGACTATACAGCTATTTGCATTAAAACTGTTAATGTCCCTTTGGATACGTTTCCACCATAACACTATGTATATATGCTTTCTGCTGCAGATGATATTACAACTTCAGGTTCACTTCAATTCGATTTTAAAGCAATTGAAGCTGCAACAAATAATTTTCAGAAGAGTAACAAGCTTGGTCATGGTGGATTTGGTGAAGTTTTTAAGGCAAAATGTTCTTAAACTTTCTCAACTACTAGTTTGTGTTATAAACTTAGTTGCCAAAAAAAAAGATAAGAAATTCTGATAGTGAGTGAAGATCATATGAATTGACAGGGAACTTTTCCGAATGGAACAGAAGTTGCTGTGAAGAGGCTGTCTAAAATTTCAGGTCAAGGTGAAGAAGAGTTTAAGAACGAGGTGCTTCTTGTAGCAAAGCTCCAACATAGAAATCTCGTTAGACTTCTGGGGTTCTCTGTTGAAGGAGAAGAAAAGATACTTGTCTACGAGTATATGCCAAATAAAAGTCTTGACTATTTTCTCTTTGGTAAGAAACATATGATATATAGGATTAGATTCTCTGAAACATTTGTTTTTGATCTCTTACCCATAGTCTAATGGCTCTATACGTTGGATGTGCAGACCATAGAAGGAGGGGTCAGCTGGATTGGAGAACACGATACAACATAATCAGGGGAGTGACTCGAGGGATTTTATATCTCCATCAAGATTCACGGCTTACAATCATACACCGTGACCTCAAAGCGGGTAACATTCTCTTAGATGTCGATATGAACCCGAAAATCGCGGATTTTGGTGTGGCTAGGAATTTTAGAGTGGACCAAACTGAAGCTACCACAGGAAGAGTAGTTGGAACATTGTAAGTAATTGTTAACTTCAATTACACTCTGTCTATTCCCTTTTCTTTCCCTAATAAAACTTAAAGTGATATGTGCTGTGTTTTGCAGCGGTTACATGCCTCCCGAATATGTGGCGAACGGGCAGTTCTCGATGAAATCTGATGTTTATAGTTTTGGAGTATTGATTCTGGAGATTATTGTTGGCAAAAAGAGTAGTAGCTTCCATGAGATTGATGGTTCAGTAGGAAACTTGGTCACATATGTTAGTCCTACAAAGCCAATGCAATCTTGAACTTATTTTTGACCTCTTTAAACTTTGATACAAGAATGAACATTGGTTTATTGTGACTTAACAGGTTTGGAGGCTTTGGAACAACGAATCATTCTTGGAACTTGTAGACCCGGCCATGGGGGAGAGTTATGATAAAGATGAAGTCATCAGATGCATCCATATAAGCTTATTGTGCGTTCAAGAAAATCCTGCAGATCGTCCAACAATGTCCACAGTGTTTCAGATGCTCACTAATACTTTTCTTACTCTGCCCGTGCCTCAATTACCTGGATTTGTTTTCAGGGTCAGATCCGAGCCAAACCCATTAGCCGAGAGACTTGAGCCTGGTCCGTCTACTACCATGTCGTTTGCTTGTTCCATTGATGATGCATCGATCACGAGTGTTGATCTTCGTTGAGATTAGAGGTTAATGATAATATGCATAGCTTTTCATAAGCCAAAAATCTAATGGTCACTTTCATTATAAACTCTTCCTGTCTTGTTTTCCCACTTAAAAAGACAAAAGCAGTTGACTTATAGTAGTAGTCAATCCTCTGTTTCACGTAACAGAGAGAAGAAGAAAATATTCATAATAATTAGGAGATTCATGATCTGAAACAAAAGCTGAGGAAATCGAACAATGTCTTCTGGTGCCTCTTTCATCTTCCTTTTCTTCTTCCTCACTAGCTTCACAGCTTCTGTTGAAAATGTTTTCTATATAAAGCATATTTGCCCAAATACGACAACTTATTCAAGAAACAGCCCTTACTTGACTAATCTCAGAACCCTTTTGTCTTCTCTTTCTGCCCCCAACGCCTCTTACTCTACTGGATTCCAAAGCGCCAGGGCGGGACAAGCCCCTGATAGAGTCACCGGACTTTTCCTTTGCCGCGGAGACGTCTCACCGGCAGTTTGTCGTAACTGCGTCGCCTTCTCCATCAACGACACACTCGTTCAGTGTCCGAGTGAGAGAAAATCCGTGTTTTATTATGATGAGTGTATGCTCAGATACTCTGACCAGAATATTCTCTCGACCCTTGCATACGATGGAGCATGGATCAGGATGAACGGAAATATTTCAATTGATCAAAATCAAATGAACCGGTTCAAAGATTTTGTGTCGTCTACGATGAATCAAGCTGCCGTCAAAGCGGCGAGCAGTCCTAGAAAGTTCTATACGGTAAAGGCCACTTGGACAGCACTCCAGACGTTGTACGGCCTGGTTCAGTGCACTCCTGATCTTACAAGACAAGACTGCTTCAGCTGTCTGGAAAGTTCCATCAAATTAATGCCTCTTTACAAAACTGGAGGAAGAACTCTTTACTCTAGTTGTAATTCAAGGTACGAGCTTTTCGCGTTCTACAACGAAACTACTGTTAGAACACAACAAGCACCACCACCGCTACCTCCTTCGTCTACTCCTCTGGTGACATCTCCTTCACTACCAGGTTAATTTCTCCTTCCTCTGTTTCTTACCCTGATTTCTTGAAATTAGTCCTTTCAATTTATTTTAGGTTTGTTCTGCCACTATCAAATCTTAAGCCAATGATCTTTGAAATGCAGGGAAAAGTTGGAATTCAAATGTGTTAGTGGTTGCAATTGTTCTGACCATCCTTGTGGCTGCTCTACTTTTGATAGCTGGTTATTGTTTTGCAAAAAGGGTTAAGAATTCTTCTGATAATGCACCAGCCTTTGATGGTAACATTCAAATGATTAACAATCTCAATTGGGTTTGACTATAATCTTGTTTGCTATTTTTCTGATCACAGAGACTTTTATTGTGCAACAGGAGATGATATAACAACCGAGTCGCTGCAACTTGATTATAGAATGATTCGAGCTGCAACAAATAAGTTTTCAGAAAATAATAAGATAGGTCAAGGTGGATTTGGTGAGGTTTACAAGGTACTATTACTACGAAATTCTCTTAACTTTGTACGTTTAATTGAAATGTTGTGTCAACTCAACACATTTGGATAACGAGATGATGTTGATGAAAACGAATAGGGTACATTTTCGAATGGAACTGAAGTAGCGGTTAAGAGACTGTCAAAATCTTCAGGACAAGGTGACACAGAGTTCAAGAACGAGGTTGTTGTTGTTGCAAAGCTTCAGCATAGAAATCTGGTTAGGCTTCTAGGATTTTCTATAGGAGGAGGAGAAAGGATATTGGTCTACGAGTATATGCCCAACAAAAGCCTTGATTACTTTCTCTTTGGTCAGTTGCATTTTTTGCTTTATTTCAATGATTCTGTAGCTATTCGTGAAACTTGGGGGACTAAGCAATATCTCACACAGATCCTGCGAAGCAAAATCAGCTGGACTGGACTCGACGATACAAGGTCATTGGAGGGATTGCTCGAGGAATTTTATATCTTCATCAAGATTCAAGGCTCACAATCATACACCGTGACCTCAAAGCAAGTAACATTCTCCTGGATGCGGATATGAATCCCAAACTTGCTGATTTTGGACTGGCAAGGATCTTTGGAATGGACCAAACCCAGGAAAACACAAGCAGAATAGTTGGTACCTTGTAAGTCGTCTTCCAATTGCATTTAACTTCTTAGAAGTTGAAGTTTGTTAAACATCATTTTGTCAACATACTAAAGTTTTTTGGTGGATTTCAGCGGTTACATGGCTCCTGAATATGCAATACATGGCCAGTTCTCGGTGAAATCTGATGTGTATAGCTTCGGAGTGTTGGTGCTTGAGATTATAAGCGGTAAGAAGAACAACAGCTTTTACGAGACAGACGGCGCACATGACTTGGTCACACATGTAAGTTTAAAGGCCATTAAGGATTATATTTACCTCGTTAACAATAAGAAATGTTTGCAAGAACTGATTTATTGATTAATATTCTAGGCTTGGAGGCTTTGGAGTAATGGAACAGCATTAGACCTCGTGGATCCAATTATTATAGATAATTGCCAAAAGAGTGAAGTGGTTCGATGCATCCATATATGTCTTTTATGTGTTCAAGAAGATCCTGCAGAGCGTCCGATCTTGTCGACCATTTTCATGATGCTCACAAGTAATACTGTGACTTTACCAGTGCCTCTACAACCAGGGTTTCCCGTTCAGAGTTGAACTGAAAAGGACCCACTTCAACCAACGACCACCAAGTCTGTTCCAAGATTTATTGACGATACATCAATCACACTGATTTATATCCTCTTTGAACATGGTGGTTAACCTTCAAGTTAACAACTTTTTCGCTCTTGAATTGACCTCAAGAGAGATTTACATATTAATGTTTGTATTTTAAAGCAATATTTACATAGATTTAGTGATATGTGTGACTCAAAGTAACACTATTTCGACTAATACTAATTTTCAGTTGCATTTGATGAACGTTTTTTTTGGATGAAAATCGGTTTAGTATCAAAGTTGTATATATATACAAAAAATTGATAAGATTGAAATATGCCGTTTTCGACAAAATAGGGTTAGCATTTTGGTTTTAATGGCGGTCATATTTAGATTACTTGATTCGTTTTGCTTCTTTAGATTGCTTGATCTTTAGTCAATAACATTAGGTGTTCATTTGTACGCGTAGACTCCAGTGATTGCTGCTTTCGCCACTCTGTTCGGGAGACTTGGTTGTATGAAGATTTCAAAAGAGAGGAGACTTGGTTTAAAAATGCCGAAGAGATATTAATAGTGAAGCAGCTAATAAGACTTTGTTTACTTTAGCGTTTACTTTTAGGACCGTGTAGACTGGTTAAACGACTACTGTTATCCAGTTTGACGAATTCAACACTTGGAACTTTCAGAGAAAAAACTTCGGTTTTCTGTGTAAACTGATAAGAAAGGGACAGATTGATGTTCGAATTTGTCTATGACGTGTTGCTTGACTCCACCGAAATAGTAAATGAGTCAACGGAGATATTGATTTG
The DNA here is from genome assembly GCF_000001735.4 of Arabidopsis thaliana. Classification (NCBI taxonomy): domain Eukaryota; kingdom Viridiplantae; phylum Streptophyta; class Magnoliopsida; order Brassicales; family Brassicaceae; genus Arabidopsis; species Arabidopsis thaliana. The sequence goes on along the minus strand of NC_003075.7, from coordinate 12,157,017 downwards.
TCTACTGATGGTCCACACTCCACATAACTTTTTTTTTTTTTTTTTTTTTGATAAAGGTGATAGACAGAAAAAAGTATGCATATTATTCATACTTACTTGCTGTCCTAACGTAAATATCATCTGTACTATCTTGAAAATGGAATTGAAGAATCTCTTTCCAATCTTCTGGTTTGTCCTCGTAGGCTTTGCTGTGGTGTCTGCACAAGAATGCGGCAAAACAGGGTTTTTTGTACCACAAAGTAGGTATGAAACAAACCGGGGCCTTCTCCTCTCTTCTCTTCCTTCCAATGTTTCAGCTCGAGGAGGATTCTACAATTCTTCGATTGGCCAAGGCCCTGATCGAGTGTATGCTCTGGGGATGTGCATTGAAGGTGCTGAACCAGATGTTTGCTCCGACTGTATTGAATATGCTTCTAATCTGTTATTAGACACGTGTCTCAACCAGACAGAAGGCCTGGCCTGGCCGGAGAAACGGATTTTGTGTATGGTACGATACTCCAATAGTTCTTTTTTTGGATCACTCAAGGCAGAACCGCATTTCTATATCCACAACGTGGATGATATTACATCCAATTTAACAGAGTTTGATCAAGTGTGGGAAGAGTTAGCACGTCGTATGATAGCTAGTACTACTTCTCCATCATCTAAACGCAAGTACTACGCAGCAGACGTAGCAGCCTTGACAGCTTTCCAGATAATATATGCACTAATGCAATGCACTCCGGACTTATCTTTGGAGGATTGCCATATCTGTTTAAGACAAAGTGTTGGTGACTATGAAACATGCTGCAATGGAAAGCAAGGTGGCATTGTGTACCGAGCCAGCTGTGTTTTCCGGTGGGAGCTTTTTCCCTTCTCTGAGGCTTTTAGTCGTATTTCGTTGGCACCTCCGCCTCAATCCCCAGCATTTCCCACGCTTCCGGCAGTAACCAATACAGCGACCAAGAAAGGTGAGTCTTCCAATAGCAAAACTATACTTACTTGTATACTACATCTAAAAAAGGCTTAAAATTTTGCAAACAGAGGATGAACTATGTATCTTTCATTTCAATCATCTCCTGCCCGTTATTCGGACTTTTGCAGGTAGCATAACAATCTCGATAGGAATTGTCTGGGCAATCATTATTCCTACTGTCATTGTTGTCTTCTTGGTACTGCTTGCGCTAGGATTTGTTGTTTATAGGAGGAGGAAATCATACCAAGGTGAGTTGTTCTGTGTTTTATCCATCATTTTTTTTATAATTTGCGGATCTTGATATTTTTAGGGGATATTGAAAAGAAATGGTTCAAATGCACAATCCAAAGGCTGTCTCTTTGCAGACAGGAGTGATACTGCTGCCTCTAGTTCCATCATAACTCTACACTTTTAAGTTGCAGGATCCAGCACTGATATCACCATTACACACTCACTGCAATTCGATTTCAAAGCGATTGAAGATGCAACAAATAAATTCTCGGAGAGCAACATAATTGGTCGCGGTGGATTTGGAGAAGTTTTCATGGTATCATCTTATAAAAAATTTGAGCACCTAATTGATCTTTAGTTTCTGTAAAAAAATTTGCAGAAGGGATCTAGACAATGGGATGACATATGCTGTCTAATTCAATTTATGCAGGGTGTCCTTAACGGTACTGAAGTTGCAATTAAGAGGCTGTCAAAAGCATCGAGACAAGGTGCACGAGAATTCAAAAATGAGGTTGTTGTTGTTGCAAAACTCCATCATAGGAATCTTGTTAAGCTTCTCGGGTTTTGTCTAGAAGGAGAAGAGAAAATACTTGTTTACGAGTTTGTCCCCAACAAGAGCCTCGACTACTTCCTCTTTGGTATGTGCAATTTATAATTGTCAGCAGAATGATTTCATTAATAGAAGGGAATGATTTACAATGTACAGTATATAGGTTCAACATTAGAGCTTTATGTCCTTAATCTACACTTCTCCTTTACAGAATTACCATATAAAACAGATGTGTTCCAACTGCCAAGATAATTTTAATAAGCTTCTTTAACTGAAATCTAAAGTAGTGAATGTAACAACGTTTTTTTTATGTGCAGACCCTACAAAGCAAGGGCAGTTAGACTGGACTAAACGATACAACATTATCCGGGGAATCACTCGAGGAATTCTGTATCTTCATCAAGACTCACGGCTCACGATCATACATCGTGACCTCAAAGCCAGCAACATTCTCCTAGATGCAGATATGAACCCAAAAATTGCTGATTTTGGAATGGCGAGAATTTTTGGGATCGATCAAAGTGGAGCTAATACAAAAAAAATAGCTGGGACACGGTATATGCCATCATTACCCATCTCGAACCTTTTTTCCGTCAGTAATGTCCATAATCTTGAAGCTTGTGAATTTTACTCTTAATTACAGCGGTTACATGCCTCCAGAATATGTGAGGCAAGGTCAGTTCTCAACAAGATCAGATGTTTATAGTTTCGGAGTCTTAGTTCTTGAGATTATATGTGGTCGAAATAACAGATTCATCCACCAGTCAGACACTACAGTTGAGAATTTGGTCACATACGTGAGTACCAACAGTATGATAAATTGTGGTTTTAACTGTATATACGTTCTTGATTGATGATTAAATTATTTTACAGGCTTGGAGGTTGTGGAGAAACGATTCACCATTAGAACTCGTGGATCCAACCATTTCGGAGAATTGTGAAACCGAAGAAGTGACAAGATGCATCCACATTGCGTTGCTGTGTGTTCAACACAATCCCACAGATCGCCCCAGCTTGTCGACAATCAACATGATGCTCATAAACAATTCGTATGTTTTACCTGATCCTCAACAACCTGGATTCTTCTTTCCAATAATAAGCAACCAAGAACGAGATGGCCTCGACTCTATGAACAGGTCCAATCCACAAACTATCAATGATGTAACCATTACAGATTTTGAACCTCGTTGAAGTTGCTATTCCAGTGAGACATTGTTCCATTTGAATGATTATGTATCTAAGTATCTTTATCATTCCTACGTTGTAATATCAGCTCTCTGTTTTATGGGAGTCTTGACGTATAATATCCAAACCGGTCTTATATTTGATATGAATGTTACTTAACTCGGTTTATTTTCTAAAAACGATATTATGTAAACCGGAAACTGATACTCTGTTTTTGCTCAACACTCAGATTTAGGAATTAGGGATTATCATTTTGCTTATCTTTAGAAACTGATGTCTCGGTCAGCTTTGATCACTGAAATTTGGTTTTAATTTGTGTGTAGACACCATTGTTTGCTGCGTTGAAAACTGGTTTCGTCGAATTGTGAAGCAGCTTATGAGTCTTCGTTTTTTTTTGTCTTTAATTCTTCGTATTCTCATCTCTGATAGCGTTGCTCTGATTTTTCCAATCAATGGTTGAATTTTCCACTTTGTTAAAGTTTTTGTATTTGTGTTGAATTATCTCTGCGTTGAAAATTCTACGACGTGTTCTTTTAAGTGCCACATGATTCAGGAATTGCACGAGTCAAACGAATAGAAACATTTGACTGAGAAACATGCGACCAACGGTTCAATGAAAACTTGCGATCGAAATTTAATGGACGTGAATATATGCATGTACAATGCAAACACAATTGCTTGCTGTCCTAAACCAGAACAATATATGATCTTGAAAATATATTTAAAATCTTTTGTTTTCTCCTTGTAGGCTTTCCTGTTGTGTTTGTACCAAGCGGGAAAACTGGCGTTTTTACACCCAATGATAAGTATGATACAAACCGTCGCCTTCTCCTCTCTTCTCTAGCTTCTCATGTTGTAGCTCGAGGTGACTTCTACAGTAATTCACTTGGCCAAGTCTATGATCGGGTGTATGCTTTGGGGATGTTCATCTCAGTTGTTGAACCAAAGGTTTGCTCAAACTGTATCGACCTTGCTTCTAAAGAGGTGTTAGAGGAATGTACCAACCAGACAGAAGGCATTGCCTGGCCCGAAAATGGGATTCTTTGTATGGTACGTTACTCCAACCGTTCGTTTTCTGGATCACTTGAGATGGAACCAAAGTATATATGCATGTACAATACTGGAGATATCGGATCCGAAAACTTTGATAACCTGTGGGACGACTTGACAAGTCGTATGATAGCTGGAGTTATATGATCGTTTTGTGCGTGTTTGTAACATATTTATACTATCTATAAAAAGGTTTTCTTAAAAATGGGGATGGTTTGATGATATAAGGTTTTGTCCGAACCGCATAACTTCCTTTTCCGGTAAAAGGTTGGCAAGCCGGATATCGAGATTGGAAGGGACAGTGCTGAGCATGGACAGGTAGGGGGGGTGAGTTTTGTGCTTTAACCTCGATCCGCTTGTGCGAAGTACTCGTCACATGTACGATTCTAGCCGGGCTATTTCTAGCACGGTTCATGATCGCTACATACAAAGCCTTTTTATTTTATTTTAATTATGTAATCTCAAGAGCCGTTTATGTTTCTGTACAATATTGTGTGATCACTACCAAATGATCTGAGTGTATGCCATGGTGATGCTTCTATAAACCCTATAATCTCTTCAATCTTGTGTGACTAGGATATGCTTGGTAGTTCTATAAAATGGTGTACAATTCAGTTTTTTTTTGGGTTTGGTTTGACATGGGAGTATGTGATAGGTTCATCACTCTGGTAACGTGCTACACAAGTAACTGAATCTTTTTTGCAAAACCAATGAAAGAAGGATATACTACAAAACCGGTTAATTTGCAAAACCAATGACACAATACATAGCCCTCTGCAACGATCATCTGATCTTCTGCATCTGCCTTTGCTTCGTCAGGTTTGGTGATAGGAGACTTAGAAGTTTTTGGGTTCAACGGTTAACACATATGGTTAGGAATGATGATGAAATTCAACGTTTTCCACTAGCCCAAAACCATTGACTTTTGTCGCGGGTCCGTTTCACGCCGTATATGTCGAACATGGAGGGTTGAAGGACCACTGTTATCAGTTTGACGAATTCAGTATTTAGATATTTTCAGAGAAACTCGATTTCTTTTTTAGTAAGCTATAAAAAACGCGTAAACAAAAGACAAAGAATTAGCGATTAAAAAAAAACTAGGGATAATCTTTTAAAGAATTAACGCTTAATTATATCTAAATCATTAACTGAATAGTTCATTATTCACGTCTTATTAGCGAATGGAGATAGTGCGCTAGGTTATAATAGGAGCTAAGGTAACTTAGAGCTCACGAAAGAGTAAGGACTCATCAGGAACTGGTGGCTGACTGGTGCTTTTTAAGGGGTTTGTTACGTGGCAATTGCGACGTCTTTTGAATGCGTTTTGGTTTTAAAGGTAAGAAATTGGTTAGGAAAAAGCTACGTAATTTGGCCGTGGATGAGTGTTAAATGTTAATGGTACCTCGACCCCAGCCTCCTGACCTAGTACATATCTACATTATTATTTGAAAGGATTTAAACATAATAATACTGTATGAACAGAAAAAAATGAAATAAGACTTTTGATTTTCATCTTTTGTTTTGTGACATTTAGAAAGTTTCTGAGAAACAACAATTGCTGTTTAAATTGCTAAGGAACGAACAGATGTTTAAACACTAAAACAAAGCTATAATCTCTAAGGCAAAAAATGAAGCAGAGGAGTTTATTATCAATCCTCTGTTTTATCCTTCTAGCCTCTGGTGTTGCTTCTGTTTCAGCACAAACATGCATAGAGAACCGTAAATATTTCACACCCAACGGTACATACGATTCAAATCGTCGTCTTATCCTCTCTTCTCTTCCTAACAATACCGCGTCTCGAGATGGTTTCTACTACGGTTCCATTGGAGAAGAGCAAGATCGAGTCTACGCATTAGGGATGTGCATCCCGAAATCAACTCCAAGTGATTGTTCTAACTGTATCAAGGGCGCGGCAGGCTGGTTGATACAGGATTGTGTCAACCAGACAGACGCGTACTATTGGGCACTTGATCCAACGCTGTGCCTTGTCCGCTACTCCAACATTTCTTTCTCAGGATCTGCAGCTTTTTGGGAGATTGAGCCGCAGTATTTGGTGTTGAACACTGCAACTATCGCCTCAAATCTAACAGAGTTCAAGACAATATGGGAAGACTTAACATCTCGTACGATTACTGCAGCCTCCGCAGCAAGAAGCACACCATCGTCCAGTGATAACCATTACAGAGTTGATTTTGCGAACTTGACAAAATTCCAGAATATCTACGCATTGATGCAATGCACGCCAGATATTTCTTCTGACGAATGTAACAACTGTCTCCAACGAGGCGTACTTGAGTACCAGTCATGCTGTGGAAATAATACTGGAGGCTATGTTATGCGGCCAATCTGCTTTTTCCGGTGGCAGCTTTTTACATTCTCTAAGGCTTTTCATAACATTACCTTGGCTACTACTCCTCCTCTTTCTCCTCCTCCACTGCAACGTCCTGTGGTTGCGTCACAACCACCTTCTGCAGACAACCGGGACAAGAAGAGAGACAATAGTAAGTCCTTGCAAACTTATGACTTAAAGTTACAGTCACAAGACTCTGTCCAAAGACTTATAAGGTTTTTTTTTTCATTCTACAGGTAGCGGAAAAATCTCAATGAAAACTATTCTAGCAATTGTTGTGGTTGGTATAGTCATCCTCATCATCATCTCGGGAATTCTTGCTCGCCGGTTTGCTCGGAAGGAAAAACCATATCAAGAAGTTGAACTTAATCAAAGTGAGTGTTGTTCATTTGTTTTATTTGGCCTCTAAGCTTTTACCAAATATATTGTCTATGGAACTAATTAGATCATTTATTAACATTGTAGCTGGTATTACATCTGTACGCTCCCTGCAATACAAATTTAAGACGATCGAAACTGCAACAAATAATTTTTCAGAGAGACTTGGTCATGGTGGATCTGGACATGTTTTCAAGGTATCATTTCTTTAGCTACTTGTTTCATTACTTCTCTTGAAAAAACTTAAAACTACAGAGTCAAAGTAAGCTAACCATACTGTCTCATCTTTAGGGAAGGTTGCCTGACGGAAAGGAAATTGCAGTGAAGAGATTGTCAGAAAAAACAGAACAAAGTAAGAAAGAGTTCAAGAACGAGGTTGTTCTTGTCGCGAAACTTCAGCATAGAAATCTTGTTAGACTTCTCGGTTTTTCTGTCAAAGGAGAAGAAAAGATCATAGTCTACGAGTATTTGCCCAACAGAAGTCTCGACTACATCCTCTTTGGTAAGAAAAGATACAAATAATAGGGTTATATTCTCTGAAACACTACTTCTTGATCTCATATCCTAATTTGTGCAGACCCTACAAAGCAAGGAGAGTTAGACTGGAAAAAGCGGTACAAGATCATTGGAGGAACTGCTAGAGGGATTCTATATCTTCATCAAGATTCACAACCCACAATCATACATCGTGACCTCAAAGCGGGTAATATCCTCTTGGACGCTCATATGAACCCGAAAGTTGCAGATTTTGGGACGGCAAGGATCTTTGGGATGGACCAAAGTGTAGCTATTACAGCGAATGCAGCCGGAACTCCGTAAAATTCTCTTATATATTACTCATGATGGTTATGAACTTTAATTGCAAGAATATTTTCTTGACCAAAGTAGAATTAATCTTGTAGCGGTTACATGGCCCCAGAATATATGGAACTAGGCGAATTCTCGATGAAATCTGACGTGTATAGCTATGGGGTCTTAGTTCTTGAGATTATATGCGGCAAGAGGAACACGAGCTTCTCATCTCCGGTTCAGAATTTTGTCACATATGTGAGTACTATAATCGTATCTCACTGTTGTTGTAACTGTAAGATTTGGATTAGATCATTGAATTTTGTTTCAGGTCTGGAGGTTATGGAAAAGCGGGACACCATTAAACCTCGTTGACGCAACAATTGCAGAGAATTATAAGAGTGAAGAAGTGATAAGATGTATCCACATTGCGCTCCTATGTGTTCAAGAAGAACCTACAGATCGTCCTGACTTTTCGATAATCATGTCGATGCTCACTAGCAATTCCCTCATCTTACCTGTTCCTAAACCACCTCCATCCTTCATTCCAGGTAGACCAAACCAATCTACGACGAGGCCCAGTTCCCAAAATATCAATGATGGAAGGTGGTCCTTGTTGAAAATGATGTTCCATTGAGACATTGGAACTTGTTTGAAGTAAACTATGTTTTTGGTATTTCAGTTTAAACTGTTATGAATTATTCATAAAGTTATGTATGTGTAAATTGTGAGATACTCATCAAAGTAGTTATGTACACTTAGAATTTTCTATTCCCTACATTTTTATACGAGCTCTTTGTTATAAAATCCGTTTAGATGGTTTCTCAAACATTGCCTTCAATCACTTTGATGCTTATACCAGCTCTCTTCCACTACACTGTGGTCTGTGGACTGATATTAAAAGTTTACTTGGTATGGAAGTAAGCTATTTAGTTGACGGTTCCTTCTCTGTTTTGAATCAACCTCTGCCCATCCTCTGTTTTTTCTCGACTCTGTTTTAGGATGAGGCTTGGGACTAATAATATACACTTGTAGATATTTATCCCACATAATTCTCTAGAGGACTTGAAGACGCTATATACAAGATTCTAGATACTGGATTCTAGATACTGGATCGATTTAATTAGTAATTGGTCAAATAATGATACCTGACCCATAATAAAAAAAAAACTTGTCAAAAATCAACTTCATATTTCAGTACACTTGGAGCTCGTATGCATATTAACTCGGCTTCATTGAATTAATTCTCATTTCATACTCCATTGTTTTCAGTTTTGTTTTTCATTATGTTTACATTCATCAAACAAGGACAGGTCATCCAATAAGAGAGACTTGGTCACAAAAATTCCAAAACGAGATATTACAAGTGTGAAGAAGCTAACAAGTAACAAGTCCTCTTCACATTTGTCTTCTAGTCCATTTTTGTAAATATACCCTTATTTCCACGAAAACATGCCAAGAAGAAAAATGTCTCCTAATGTATGATCAGTCATTCTCAAACCTCTGTTCGTGGAAATTAATACCCAAAAATTTCCATTAATAGGTATTTCAATAGCTTCATGCTGTTCTAAAAACAAACACAAAACCAATAAAAATGCCTTTACTATTCCTCTGGTTTTTCCTCACGAGCACTAGTCTTGTCTCTGCACTTCAAACTCTTCCATGCATAAACACAACCTACTTTATACCTAATTCGACTTACGACACAAACCGTCGCGTTATTCTCTCATTGCTTCCTTCTAATGTCACATCACACTTTGGCTTCTTCAACGGTTCAATAGGTCAAGCTCCTAACAGAGTATATGCCGTAGGCATGTGTCTTCCAGGTACTGAAGAAGAGAGTTGCATAGGTTGTCTCTTGTCTGCTTCCAATACATTATTAGAAACCTGCCTCACCGAAGAAAATGCTCTTATCTGGATCGCAAACAGAACTATTTGTATGATCCGATACTCCGATACTTCCTTTGTTGGTTCGTTCGAGTTAGAGCCGCATCGTGAATTCCTCAGTATTCATGGTTACAAAACGAATGAAACAGAATTCAATACAGTATGGAGTAGATTAACTCAACGTATGGTACAAGAAGCTTCCTCAAGCACAGATGCAACATGGTCTGGTGCTAAGTACTATACAGCTGATGTAGCCGCCTTGCCTGATTCGCAGACTCTCTATGCAATGATGCAATGCACTCCTGATTTGTCTCCGGCTGAGTGTAATCTCTGTTTAACAGAAAGCGTTGTTAACTATCAGAGTTGTTGCCTTGGACGTCAAGGCGGCTCTATCGTTAGGCTAAGTTGCGCTTTCCGGGCAGAGTTATATCCATTTGGTGGAGCTTTTACTGTTATGACAGCAAGACCTTTGTCACAACCTCCACCGTCATTAATCAAGAAAGGTGAATTCTTTGCAAAATTTATGAGTAATTCACAAGAACCTGTCAAAATGATTCAAAACTTATATGTTGTGGTTTTGATTTTCTACTTTTTAGATAGCGGAAAGTTTTCAACGGAAACTATTGCTGCAATTGTTGTTCCCATTATAGTGGTCGCTATCATCTTCTTGGTACTTCTTGTTCTTTCTCGCCTATTTGCCCGGAGGAGAAAATCTTATCAAGAAATTGATCTTGACCAGTGTGAGTGTTGTTAAAAAAAAAATTCTTTGCTTTTAGTATATATATAGTCTATTGAACTAAGAATATTGATTAGACTAGCAGATGATTCAAAGTTCTTAGTAATATAAGAGTGTATCCTTTGATTTTGCAGCTGGTATTACGACTCTACACTTCCAACAACTCGATTTTAAGACAATTGAAGTTGCAACTGAAAATTTTGCAAAGACTAACAAGCTAGGTCAAGGTGGATTTGGAGAAGTTTACAAGGTATAGATATAGTCTTTAGTTCTCTAGCTACCTGGTTCATTACAGAGTTAGGGTAAATTGATCATATCATCATCCGTTTTTAGGGCACGTTAGTTAATGGAACAGAAGTTGCAGTGAAGAGGCTATCGAAAACATCCGAACAAGGTGCACAAGAGTTCAAGAACGAGGTTGTTCTTGTCGCCAAACTTCAGCATAGGAATCTTGTTAAGCTTCTTGGGTACTGTCTGGAACCAGAGGAGAAAATACTTGTTTACGAGTTTGTCCCCAACAAGAGCCTAGACTACTTCCTTTTTGGTATGTGGCATTACCATATACATATTAACCTGAGATTCTGAGTAGACATATATGATTGTAATCTCTAAGTGGCTCATGACTACTTGTGTACGTGCAGATCCTACAAAGCAAGGGCAGTTAGACTGGACAAAACGATACAACATTATCGGAGGAATCACTCGAGGAATTCTATATCTTCATCAAGATTCACGACTAACAATCATACACCGTGATCTCAAAGCCAGCAACATTCTTCTAGATGCCGATATGATCCCGAAAATCGCTGATTTTGGAATGGCGAGGATATCTGGAATAGACCAAAGTGTAGCTAACACAAAAAGGATAGCTGGAACTTTGTAAAATACTAACCTTATGAACAGAAGTTTTCAAGAATATTTTCTTGGACATTCTAATTTAATCTTTCTTGTGTGTTTTATCTTGTAGCGGTTACATGCCTCCAGAATACGTGATCCATGGCCAGTTCTCGATGAAATCTGATGTCTATAGCTTCGGTGTTTTGATTCTTGAGATTATATGTGGCAAGAAGAATAGAAGCTTTTACCAAGCAGATACTAAAGCTGAAAATTTGGTCACCTATGTGAGTACCAAAGAAGAAACTTAGTGCATGATCCAATCTAACTTTGTTTGTTAGTTATTGATTAATGATTACATTGTTGTACAGGTTTGGAGGTTGTGGACAAACGGATCACCATTAGAGCTCGTGGATCTAACCATATCAGAGAATTGTCAAACAGAAGAAGTTATAAGATGCATCCACATCGCACTCCTATGTGTTCAAGAAGATCCTAAAGATCGTCCCAACTTGTCAACAATCATGATGATGCTCACTAACAGTTCCCTCATTTTATCTGTTCCTCAACCACCTGGATTCTTTGTTCCGCAAAACAAAGAACGTGATAGCTTTTTGTCGAGCCAATTTACAATGGGATGTACTTCTCAGACTAAAAATGATGTAACCATTACAAATCTAGATCCTCGTTGAAGTTGCTGTTCCAATTGACAAATTGGAATTGTTACTGAAAACAACGCAGATTCCACATGTGAGGTATTATTTCACTTGAAAATGAAATGTGATGATCCATAGTTATGTAAGATTTGTGAGTCACTCAAAGTTATTTTTCATACAAACTCTTTATCATTTCTACATTGTAACATTGGTTTGTTGTATTGAAGATTTCTGATACGAATGGCTTCAAAATTTTATAAACATACCAATTCATGTATAGTAGTAACGCAAATGTTGTTATGCATGTAAAAAAGCTCTGTAAATTAGACGGATTCGGTTTGGCTTTACCGGTAGACGAATTTCTACGAATATTTACCCAAACCGGTTTATTTACTAAACCTATACCATATGAACCGGAAACCAAACGCTATTACCGACTTTTCTTCTTCACTCTCTTCGTCGGAATCAGCCTTTGCGCATTCTTCTGAGCTCGGATTTAGGGTTTAGCATTCTGGTTCTAATGGCGTTTAATGATATTGATTATCGGATTTGTTTGTGCTCTTTTGTTAGATTTTGATGTGTTTAATGGCATAATCACGATTTAGCTAAGGGCTCCGGGCCAACTGCGTTTTCCGGTGGGAAATGTAATCCGTCTCCGATGCTTATTTGGGGTAAGAGAGCAAACATGGGATAATACTGCATCAATTTGATAGACCTCTATCACTAATCTGTTGTGTCCTTATTTATAAGCTTTGGTAAATATGTGTGTTCATGATTTGATGATTAAATTATGTACAGCCAGCTTTGGAGGTCGAGCCAGTCTGCAAACAGGCCCACTTCCCAAACTATCAATGATGTAACCATTACAGATCTGGAACCTCGTTGAAGATAATTGAAACAGTCAGAAGCCATGTTTAGGTGTTTTATCTGTTTGTAGACTGGCTCGAAGTTATAAACAAACTCTATCAATGTCTACACTGTAATATCAGCCCTTTGTTATGAAATATTTTGCATTCTATTTGGACTCAATTGTTGCTGTTGTTACTCACACTAGTGGTTCGTTGCTACTCTGTTTCAGCCAATTACGACATGTTCTTCTGGTTTCGGCGTGATTCATATGTACGCATTCTTACATGACTCAACCCAAGAGACACTGATTAGGCTATAAATTGAGACGAACAGAACACAACGAAAAAAGGTATGCTAATCTTCTGTTTTTTTCTTTTAGGCTTTTACAATGCTTTGATTGCCAAATGTATATGTATAGTCTGGGAATGTGCTGAGCAGCCTATGACAAAAGCCGGTTTATTTGTGAAATTAATGACACTGACACTTTAGCCCAATACTTTTCTTGTTCCTCTCCATCTGCCTCTGCGTCACTGGGTTTGATTCTATGAATACTTTATCCTTTATGTCATTATCTGAGTCAACATTCCAATCAATATTCAACAACCCCCTTATTATATAATGTGAACAAAGAAAATATTATTGACTTTTAGCTTTTGACATTGACTTTGACTTTTGACACTCGTTTTCGTGACCATATTTGTAGGTTTCAGGACCACTGTCATCAATTTGACGAATTCAATATTTGAAAATTTTGGAGAGAAGCTTCGATTTTGCTTGTTTAAACTGGTAAGAAACGTACAGATGCGTCAAACACTAAACACAAAGATCTAGCTTTTGCTTTAATCTTCAAGAAACAATGAAGCAGAGGAGTTTGTTTTCAGTCCTCTGTTTTTTCTTCATAAGTTTTGGTGTTGCTTCAGTTTCAGCACAAACATGCACGACGGACAAGGGGACTTTCAGACCCAACGGTACTTACGACGTAAATCGCCGTCTCATCCTCTCTTCTCTTCCTTCAAATGTCACGGACCAAGACGGCTTATACTACAACGGTTCCATAGGACAACAACCGAACCGTGTCTACGCAATAGGGATGTGCATCCCAGGATCAACTTCAGAAGACTGTTCTGATTGTATCAAGAAAGAGTCTGAATTTTTTTTAAAGAATTGTCCTAACCAAACAGAGGCGTATTCATGGCCAGGTGAGCCAACGCTTTGCTATGTGCGCTACTCCAACACTTCTTTCTCAGGATCTGCTGATCTGAACCCGCGAAATTGGCTCACCAACACTGGAGACCTAGACTCAAATCTAACAGAGTTTACGAAAATATGGGAAGGATTAATGGGTCGTATGATTTCTGCAGCTTCCACAGCAAAAAGCACACCTTCTTCAAGTGATAACCATTACTCAGCTGATTCAGCAGTCTTGACACCTCTCCTGAATATATATGCATTGATGCAATGCACGCCGGATCTTTCCTCCGGTGATTGTGAAAACTGTCTGCGACAAAGCGCAATTGACTATCAGTCGTGCTGTAGCCAGAAGCGAGGAGGTGTTGTTATGCGGCCAAGCTGCTTTTTGCGGTGGGATTTGTATACATATTCTAACGCTTTTGATAATCTTACGGTGGCTTCTCCTCCTCCAGAACCTCCTGTGACTGTGCCACAACCTGCAGGTGATCAGGACAACCCGACCAACAATGGTTAGTCTTCCACCTGAGAAAACTATCATTGTAACAAAAAAACTTAAATATATGACATTGTTTTTCTATGTGTTGTGAGAAGATAGCAAAGGAATCTCAGCTGGAGTTGTTGTGGCGATCACCGTTCCCACTGTTATTGCCATCTTGATACTGCTGGTTTTAGGATTTGTTCTTTTCCGGAGAAGAAAATCCTACCAAAGAACTAAGACTGAATGTTAGTTTCTTTGTGTTTTACCTCTTTATTGTTTCCTTTCGTTATCAGCATGTATACTCCCGTAGCCAAGACGGGAAACACGAAACTAATACACCCATTCTTTGCAGCTGAAAGTGATATTTCAACTACAGATTCATTGGTATACGATTTTAAGACAATTGAAGCCGCAACTAACAAGTTTTCAACAAGTAATAAGCTTGGTGAAGGTGGATTCGGTGCGGTTTACAAGGTAACAAGGTCTCTGTTTTCCATTTTTTCTAAGTTCATATTGGTTTATGGAAATAACCAACAATGTTTGTTTCATTCATTGTACGTAGGGTAAGCTTTCTAACGGAACTGATGTAGCTGTGAAGCGACTGTCGAAAAAGTCAGGACAAGGCACAAGGGAGTTCAGGAACGAGGCTGTTCTTGTGACAAAACTTCAACATAGGAATCTGGTTAGACTTCTTGGATTCTGTTTGGAAAGAGAGGAACAGATTCTGATCTATGAATTTGTCCACAACAAAAGCCTTGACTACTTTCTTTTCGGTATGGTTCCTGTCAATAATTTTTCTTATTCAAAGGATCCTGCTTCAGCTTTATACTGATTGATTGTCGATATGTGCAGACCCGGAAAAGCAAAGTCAGCTAGACTGGACCCGGCGATACAAGATCATTGGAGGAATTGCTCGAGGGATTCTATATCTTCATCAAGATTCACGGCTCAAAATCATACATCGTGACCTCAAAGCCAGCAACATTCTCTTAGATGCAGACATGAACCCAAAAATTGCAGATTTTGGATTGGCAACTATTTTTGGAGTGGAGCAAACTCAAGGAAACACGAACAGAATTGCTGGAACCTAGTAAGTTCTGCTCGTAGTAGCTGAACACTAAACCATTTTCTATTGCATATTAACCCGTGTTGTATGTTTTTCAGCGCTTACATGTCTCCCGAGTATGCGATGCATGGTCAATACTCCATGAAATCTGACATTTATAGCTTTGGAGTCTTAGTTCTTGAGATTATAAGCGGCAAGAAAAACAGCGGCGTCTACCAGATGGATGAAACTAGTACTGCAGGAAACTTGGTCACTTATGTGAGCATAAAGTCCTCAACTTTCAACAATTTAACATTTTAAAACATATGACCAAGGTACTTAATTGTTCATTGTATTAGGCTTCGAGGCTTTGGAGAAACAAGTCACCATTAGAGCTGGTGGATCCAACTTTTGGAAGGAATTATCAGAGTAATGAAGTCACTAGGTGCATCCATATCGCGCTGTTATGTGTTCAAGAAAATCCAGAAGACCGTCCAATGTTATCAACAATCATCTTAATGCTGACTAGTAACACAATTACTCTACCAGTGCCTCGCCTACCGGGATTTTTCCCACGAAGCAGGCAACTGAAACTGGTATCTGAAGGATCAGAGTCTGATCAGTATACAAGCAAGTCTTCCTCATTTAGTTCGTAAAAATTGATGTGGTTCCTCATCATAGCTTAAAAGTTGTAACAGAAAAATGGTCAGATGACATTTATATTATTTGTCCACGGACATAAGAAACATAGCAGGTTTATCTGTAATTGTATGTTGTACAGTGTCCACTGTAAAATGCTTATGAACAGTTCACAGTTCTTTAAGAATCGTTTCTCGATTACTGGTTTTACTCTCTTCATGCTGAATCAAATTACCTGCTAGATCGTTGTGTAAGCTTAATTTGGAGGGAAAAGTCACTGTTACGTCTTCATGGAGAAACGTGTAAATGGTATATATCTTATACTTGCTTGTGGTTACAATTACAATACAAACATTCTATAACAAAAGAAGTTTTTAACTTATTTTCAACACCAATAGATTCAGGAATCAGGTATGAAGGGAAAAACTCATCATCATCGAGGATGTATATCTGTGATGGATGCATCGTCAACAGACCCTAGAAGAGATTTGCTCGTTGTATCTGTATCAAGCGGGTCTTTTCCAATTCTACTCTGAAAGAAAAGACCGGGTTGCCGTGGCACGGGTAAAGTCACAGTGTTACTAGTGAGCATCAGAACAATGGTTGACAACGTCGGACGCTCAGCAGGATCTTCTTGAACACATAAAAGACCGATATGGACACATCGAACAACTTCATTCCTTTGGCAATTTTCTACAATAGCTGGATCCACGAGTTCTAATGGTCGCCCGTTACTCCAAAGCCCCCAAGCCTAGAATATTATTCAATCAATCAACACTTGCAACTATGTTCAGGTAAATATGGAACTTGATAGGTTTAAAACTTACATATGAGACCAAGTCATGTGCACCATCTGTTTGGTAGAAGCTGCTATTCTTCTTGCCACTTATAATCTCAAGAACTAACACTCCGAAGCTATAGACATCAGATTTCATTGAGTACTGACCATGCATTGCATACTCGGGAGACATGTAACCACTGTAACCCACAACAAAAACTATGTTAACCAAAGGATGTTCAGAAAACTTCAACTTATAAACCCACAACAAAAACTATGTTAACAAAAGAATGTTCAGAAAACTTCAACTTATGAGAAGTTATGAGGAAGACTTACTAGGTACCAACTATTCTGCTTGTGTTCTCTTCGGTTTGGTCCAATCCAAAGATCCTAGCCATTCCAAAATCTGCAATTTTAGGATTCATATCCGCGTCCAAGAGAATGTTACTGGCTTTGAGGTCACGGTGTATGATTGTGAGTCGTGAGTCTTGATGAAGATACAGAATCCCTCGAGCAACTCCACCGATAATCTTGTATCGTCGAGTCCAATCCAGCTGGCCTTTCTTTGCAGGGTCTGTCCACATCCATAAATCACAATGAGATCTCTAAACATTCGTAACCCCAAGTATCAAGAATCATTGAAACAAAGCATTAAATGCAACTAACCAAAGAGGAAGTAATCAAGACTTTTGTTGGGCACATACTCGTAGACCAGTACTCTTTCTTCTCCGTCTAGACAAAACCCAAGAAGTCTAACCAGATTTCTATGTTGTAGCTTTGCAACAAGAACAACCTCGTTCTTGAACTCTACTTCACCTTGTCCTGATGACTTTGATAGTCGCTTCACCGCAACTTCAGTCCCATCCGATAAAGTACCCTGTTGTTTTCATCAGCATCATCCCATTATCCAAAAGTGTTGGCTTAAAATTTCAAGAAAAAAAAAACACAGCTCAAGGGAACTATAATTTACCTTGTAAACCTCACCAAATCCACCTTGACCAATCTTATTACTCTCTACAAAATCATCTGTTGCAGTTTGAATTGTTCTATAATCAAGCTGTAGTGAGTCTGCTGTTGTGATATCATCTCCTGTTACACAATGAAAGTCTTTGAAGCAGGAAAAACAAGCTGAGCATTGACATTAAAGATCGTTTATCACTTGAAATCTTTACCAGCAAATGCAGATGGTGTGTAATAACTCTTCCTTGCCCTTCTTGTAAGGAAACAATAACCAGCTATAAAAAGCAGAACAGCCACTATAATAGGCACAACAATGGCTATCACTAACACCTTTGAATTCCCATCTTTTCCTGCATTTCAAAGATTATTTGCTTAAAAATCAGATAGAAGAAAACTCTCTATATTGGTTTTGCCAATTTCAAGAAATCAGGGCAAAAAAAAAAAACAGAGGAAAAAAACAGAGCTCTGACCAGATCGCGGAGGAGCTGAAACTGGAGGAGTAGAAATTGACGGTGGTGGTGGTGGTGGTGGAACGGCGGATTCGGTGTAAAACGCGTAGATCTCGTATCTTGAAGTACAGCTCGGATTAATAATTCTTGCACCAATTCTGTCAGTAGGTATTTGATTGATGACCAGTTGGAGACAACGCGAACAGTCTTGTCTCGTGAGATCAGGTGTGCACTGAACCAGTCCATAGAAACTCTGCAACGCAGTAAAATTGTTTTTTCTCGTACCGAATTTTTTGGAACTGTTCAAGGCTACGGTGGCGGCTTGGTTCAGAGTAGGCAAAACCAAATCACTTAACAGGTCTAGTTGGTTAGATGTCACATTCCGGGTGTTAACCAAGATAACTCCACCGGTGGTTATTAGTGTCGAGAGAATATTCTGGTTAGAGTATCTAAGTACACACTCATCGTAATAAAGTGTGGCTTCTTTCTGGTTAGGACACCGAGTTAAGGTGTCGTTGACGGCAAAGGAGACGCATCTACGGCAAACTTCCGTTGAGACATCTCCACGGCAGTTGAAAAGTCCGGTGACTCTGTCTGGAGCTTGGCCGACGGTGGCGTTTTGGAATCCGGTGGAGTAGGAAGCGTTGCGGGAAGAAAGAGAAGCCAAAAGGGTCTTGAGATTGTTGTTGTAAGTGCTGTTACTTGTGTAATTTGCCGTATTTTGACAGGTGTGGTATACGTAAGTGGGATCTTGAGCAGAAACTCTGAAACTCGTGAGAAAGGAGAAGAGGAAAAGGAAGAAGAAAGAGGAGTAATAAGACATAATTGGGCTTTCTTGATCTGTGTTTCTTCTCATCAAGCTTTGAGTGATATATGAAACAAATTTGATTGTTTGTTCTCTCTCAGTGACTACCGTAGATAACGTTTTGTGCTGACGAAAAGTCAAGGTCAAGGTCAACGCGTCTCGTATTAAATTGTCGGGTCTTGTCCAACTTCTTGTGTTTAGCTACTAATCCATTACTTATTTTTTTAATATATGAAATATAGAAAAAAATTACGGAAAATATAAAATCATTTTAAAATGAAGAAAATTATCAAAACTGTCAAAATTTAAAACATAATAACTCTAAATTCAAGCTTTGAACTCTAAAGTCTTTTTTTTTTTTGATCAAAAAAAAGGTAGTTGGGATTTTCAAGAGAAAATAAATGTAGCAGTTGGCATGATTTCAAAGATCTTAATTACTAGTAATAGAATTTAGATATACATGAGAGAAACTAGCTAGCAGTAGAATTTGTTTCGTACTTTTCCTTGAACAGAATTGTTGAAATTAGGAATCTTTGTTGACTATTCTTCAAAGAATCATTCTGGGGCTGAAAAAATTGTCGCCACTGATGCGAAGAAATTATTGGTTGATAATAGGTTTTTGTTTTAAGCACGATAATTTATTAATTTGTATATCGTATATGCTAGTATGGTTATTGTGATGTAGTGATACTAAAATAGTATTACCAAATCATCTGCCTATCGTTATCTGATATTGTTAGTTACTAATTATTCTATTACTTTTTATAGTCTTACTCGCGAGAAGTTAAATAACTTGATATTCCACATGACGTCGTTCCATATAATGGTTCCATCATAAGTCCTTTCGTGTTTTCACCCGGATATGAATCTACAGCATATAAGTTTTAATATTTAAAGTTAATATCGGAATATATAAACATGAATTTGCTATATGAATGTGAAATATTTTGACATCATCCGAATACAATGTGTTTTAAAACGAATTTTGCATCCATAAGCTCCATCTAGCTAGTTGCAAAGGTGAGAAATATTTCCTTTTTGGTTCTCAGCTTCTCATGACTATTCCAAAACGAGAAAAAAGGCAATCAAAATTTTTAAAGGCATTCACATATACATAAGGAAAGAGAAAATAAAACCGAGAAGTATTTTATGTTTGATGTATCTCCGATCCTAGTAAAGGCCCAAGATATTGATGCAAGGTATATGAGACCTAGCTCAGCCGTGATTTCTCCGTGAAGAAGACTCAGCTTTGTTAATAATTGAATGAGGCGGTGTATGATGCCAAAACCCTAGTTCGTTCTATTTGATTTTAATGATATTATTCAAAACCCTAGTTTTTAAAAAGTAACTAATTTTTTTTCGTTACTGCCAAGGAAAAACAATCGGCTTTTCATGCAACAAATCTCGTTAAAATTGGTTATGGGCCTGCATGTGAAAATGGAGCCAGAACCAGAAGAGGACTTGGTCAATGCATCGAGAACATTTGCGTAATATTCTTTTTTTTTTCTTTTTTAGTAGTTTTTAATCATCAGCGTAATCTAAGACTCCGACCAAGTCTTACACAAAACAAAAAGAAGAGAAGCTGAGAAATCTGACAAGGAATTAGAAAATGAAAAAGAAAGTTTTTTTCCATTAGTAATAACAGAGGAAAAACTTATGCTTCTGTTGGTTCTCCCTTGCATCTCGCTTTCCTTAGCTCATTTTTACTGTTACGGTGTTACGCACAACTAGAATAATCACTTGGAACACTCAGAATGTTGCAGCGGGCCAGTTCAACGATCAGACGAAGTAAACATCAAGATAGCAAGAGCAACCACTATCGACGACGAATTCAGTTTGTGAGGAAGAGCGTTGGTGTAGCTTGAGACACGTTTCAATCACGTGTAGCTAAAAATATCTAGATAATTGTAATAGAAAATAAATTAAATATTTTATGTATTAATTGGTTTAGTATGAGAAAAGCCAAAACATTGACCAAGTCTAAGATTAAGAAAGCTAGATGAGCAATTCACTATCAAAGACGAGAAGACTGAAGTAAAGACAAAATAAGAAGACTCATTAGCTGCTTCACAATCCTTATCTCTTTGATTGTAAGAAACTGAGTTACTTTATTTCGATGATACCAATTTTAAACGCAGAGAAAAAGCAACACGTCAATTTGTAAAGCAGAGCAAAACGAATTACAACTTGGCCAAAACTTCGACGTAAAAAGCAGCACATCAATTTGCTCTGCTTGGCGACGGTGGTGGTGGTGGAGATGGTGTTCCAATGGTAGTTTCGTTGTAGAACGAGTAAAGCTCGTACCTTGAATTACAACTTGGCCAAAACTGTCTTGCTCCAATTCTAGAAAGTGGCATTCTATTGATGGATCTTGTCAGACATCTCAAACAGTCTTGACTTGTAAGATCAGGAGTGCATTGAACAAGCCCGTACAAAGTCTGGAGTTCGGTCAATTCGGTCTTTATCGTAGAGAATTTTCTAGAACTGTTGGCTGCTTCCATGGCAGCTTGGTTCATATTAGATTGCACCAAAACTATAAACTGGTTTATTTGACTTTGATTAGGAGAAATAGTGTTGGTGTTACTCAAGATAAATTCTCCTTCGTTTGTAATGGCCGTCGATAGAATATTCTTGTCAGAGTATCTGAGTATACACTCCTCGTAATAGAACACAGCTTCTCTCTGACTTGGACACCTAGTTAACGCTTCGTCAACGGAGAAGGCAACGCAGTTACTGCAAACTTCCGGCGAGAGGTCTCCGCGGCAGAGGAAAAGTCCGGTGACCAGGTCGGGGGTTTGTCCCACCGTGACGTTCTGGAATCCGGTGGAGTAAGAGGCGTTGCGGGAAGCAAAAGAGGACAAAAGGGTTCTGAGATTGGTGGAGTAAGTGCTGAATCTTGAGTAAGTTGTCGTATTTGGACAATAATGATTTAAGTAAAAAGGATCTTGAGCGGAAGCTTTGAAGCTAGTGAGGAATGAGAAAAGGAAAAGGAAGATAAAAGAGATCAGAGAAGACATGGTGTTTTTTTCGACTTCGTTGATTTGAGTTTCACATCATGCAGCTTCCATTTATTAACGTGAATAGTTTGTGACGACCATAAGTCATCAATCAAAGTCAATGTAAACGATTTTTTTTTATGTCATTCCTTTTTATTAACAACAAAAGTCAAATTATTGGAAAAGGCCTTGTTGAAATAACCTATTTTGTTTTATGAATAAGATTACAAGCAACTGATATCTCGACAATAATTTAGTGAAACTAAACTTTTTGAGTAAGAAAATTAATTAGGGCTACAAACTGAATAAACTAGGGTTGTGAAATTATTGTTTTAACTTATAACTGTTCGTTTGTTACTTGTCTGGTAAGGAACTTTAACTGTGCTGTCTTTTTGACCCAAAGTCTCGGCGCCAAGCGGAATAATCATCAACCTCACTTCAATAATATTCAATTCCAACCCATATTTTTCTCGGAAATAGATTGATAGACGTCAAAACATAGAAAATTTATAAATCTATTTTCTCTGGTTGTCACTTCCACGTGTTTTAGTCTAACATTTGAATAACAATAAAAGTTGATGTTCATCATATAGGTGACTTTGACTTTCAAAAAATTGTATTAGTTAGTTAGTTTATAACAAAGTAAGAAAAGAAAAAACTTTGACGTGCTAGATGGTTTCACATTTCATTTATTTTACTACTTTTACAAATCATGTAAATCACCTTCCCACATTACTCTGTTTTCCCTCTGTTCCCAAATCAGAAGGTACAAGATCATTGGAGGTATTGCTAAAGCGATTATATATCTTCATCATTCACGACTCTCAATCAGACATTGTGACTTCAAAGCAGGTAATATCCTCATAGACGCTGAAATGAAATCCAAAGTTACAGATTTTGGATTGGCCAAATTTTTAGAATGGACCAAACTTTAATGCCAATTGCCAACATTCTAAGTGTTCTCTCCATTTCTCATTTCTCTCCATATCTAATTATTCTTTAATAAAAAATCAAAACAAAGTACACATATGGTTTTAACAAACCAAATCAAAACTAAACAATTTATTGGGTTGATCACACCTAGAAATATGAAAATATATGCTTAAACTTCATTACAACCGTGAAGGTAAACATCATATTTAGCGCGGATATAAATCAGTGATCAATTCATCGTCAATAGATGCTGGAGTAGACTTGGTCGTGGTAGACTGATCTGAATCAGTCGGGTCCTTTACGGGACTACTTTGAATGAAAAACCCTGGTTGCCGAGGCACTGGTAAGGTCACAGTATTACTAGTGAGCATCATGAAAACGGTTGATATTGTCGGACGCTTTGCAGGATCTTCTTGAACACATAAAAGACCGATATGGATGCATCGAACCACTTCGCTATTCTGGCAGTTATTTGCTATAAGTGGATCCACGAGGTCTAATGCTGTTCTGTTAGTCCAAAGCCTCCAAGTCTAGAATATCAATCAATAAATCAGTTCTAGCTACTAACGTTACGTGTTGTAATGTAAGAGAGGTATATATTGATTGCCTAAAAACTTACATGTGTGAGCAAGTCTTGTGCGCCGTCTGACTCGTCGAAGCTACTATTCTTCCTACCACTTATAATCTCAAGAACTAACACTCCGAAGCTATAGACATCAGATTTCATTGAGAATTGGCCATGCATCGCATACTCGGGAGCCATGTAACCGCTGGAATCCACAACAAAACTTTAGTATATATGTTGGCAAAATAAAATTTCCAACAAACTTTAACGTATGAGATGTTAGGTGGAACACTTACTAGGTACCAACTATTCGGCTTGTGTTATCCTGGGTTTGGTCCAATCCGAAGATCCTAGCCATTCCAAAATCTGCAATTTTCGGATTTATATCCGCATCTAGGAGAATGTTACTTGCTTTAAGGTCACGGTGTATGATTGTGAGCCGTGAATCTTGATGAAGATATAGAATCCCCCGAGCAATTCCTCCAATGATATTGTATCGCTGCATCCAGTCCAGCTGAGTTTGCTTTGTAGGGTCTGTGCAAATCCATGGATTACAGTTAAATCTTGAGATTAGCAACCCCAAGTTTCAAGATTAATGGTCAAAGAATCATTGAAATGCAACAGACCAAATAGTAAGCAATCAAGGCTTTTGTTAGGCATATACTCGTAGACCAAAATTCTTTCCTCTCCTTGTAATGAAAATCCAAGAAGCCTAACCAAATTTCTGTGTTGAAGCTTGGCAACTACAACAACCTCGGTCTTGAACTCCGCTTCGCCTTGTCTTGAATTTTTCGACAATCTCTTCACCGCAACTTCTTTCCCATTTGAAAATGTACCCTATCCGTTTAACTTTTTAATCAGCATCATCTCGTTATCCAATCAAAGAATCAATACGAAGTACTTAACCTAGGGTGTACTTGAAGATATTATAGTATACCTTGTAAACCTCACCAAAACCACCTCGACCAATCTTATTACTCTCTGCAAAATCATTTGTTGCAGTTTGGATTGTTCTATAGTCGAGCTGTAGTGAGTCTGCGGTTGCCATATCATCTCCTACTGCACAATAAACAGAACAAATGTCTTAGTAATCAGCTAAAGAGGCTGATGAATGACGACCACTAATATATCAAACCTAATTAAGATTGTTAGTAATCTTTACCCTCCGATGCAGATGCTGTGTCAAAAGTCTTCTTTGTTCTCTGTGCAAGGAAACAATAACCAACTAAAGCTATGAAAAGCAGAACAGCCAGCACAACAATGGCTACCACTAACACTGTTGAATTCCCACTTTTCCCTGCTTTTTAAAGATCATTGGCTTAAGATTAGACAATGCCAGAAAGTATAAAAATACCAAAATCAATCAAAACAACAAAACTTTCCCTATTGGTATCACTAATTTCAAGATATAGTAAACAGAGCAAAAAACAGAGGAAGAAGAAAGAAAGTGTTCACCAGGTATTGAAGGGGATGTCAACGGAGGCGTAGACCCCGGAAACAGTGGTGGTGGTGATGGTGTTCCAATGGCGGTTTCGTTGTAGAACGCGTAAAGCTCGTACCTTGAATTACAACTTGGCCAAAACTGTCTTGCTCCAATTCTAAAAAGTGGCATCATTCTATTGATGGAACTTGTCAGACAGCTAAAGCAATCTTGTCTTGCGAGATCAGGAGTGCATTGAACAAGCCCATACAAAGTCTGGAGTGAGGTCAATTCGGTCTTTATCGTAGAGAATTTTCTAGAACTGTTGGCTGCTTCATTGGCAGCTTGGTTCATATTAGATTGAACCAAATCTATAAACTGGTCTCTTTGATTTTGAATAGAAGAAATATTATTGGGGTTCCTCATGATAAGTTCTCCTTCGTATGTAACTGTCGATAGAAAATTCTTGTGAGAGTATCTGAGTATGCACTCTTCGTAATAGAACACAGCTTCTCTCTGATTTGGACACCGAGTTAACGATTCGTTAACGGAGAAGGCAACGCAGTTACTGCAAACTTCCGGGGATAGGTCTCCGCGACAAAGGAAAAGTCCGGTGACCCTGTCGGGGGTTTGTCCCGCCCTGATGTTTTGGAATCCGGTGGAGTAAGAGGCGTTGCGGGAAGCAAAAGAGGACAAAAGGGTTTTGAGATTGGTGGAGTAAGTGCTGTTACTTGAGTAAGTTGTCCTATTTGGACAATCATGATTTAGGTAAAAAGGATTTTGAGCAGAAGCTTTGAAGCTAGTGAGGAATGAGAAAAGGAAAAGGAAAATGAAACAGATCTATTAGTAAACAATCTCATTCTCATTAATCTGGTAAAAGATACAATTGTGGGTTTATATACATTTGACCAGGCCTAAACCAGAGCCTCTAAACCAGCTAAACCAAACCTATACAGACTCCAATTAAACCTATACAAAACCATAATATTTACATTGAAACTATATACATAATAGTCCCCCTCAAGATGGGAGAAAGATACTCTGTAAACCCATCTTGCTCATCATAAGCTTGAAAGGAGTAGGATAGAGTGGCTTGGTAAACGGATCTGCAAGTTGTAAATGAGAATTAACATGAATCAATTTGAACAAACCTGCAACCAACCTCTCACGAACGCTGTGGCAGTCACTTTCGATGTGTTTGGTGCGCTCGTGGAAAACTGCATTGGTGGCGATGTGAATTGCTGCAGTGTTGTCACAGAAGAGAAGTGTAGGCTTGGAGAGAGGAAGCTGGAGTTCCCTGAAGAATTGAGCTAACCACATCATCTCATCTGTAGCAAAAGAGAGAGCACGATACTCAGCTTCAGCAGAAGACTTGGAGACCACCTGCTGCTTCTTGGATTTCCAGGAAATGAGAGAAGTTCCCAAAAACATACAATAACCATTTGTAGAGCGTCTAGTGTCCTTGCATGACTGAAATGAAGCATCAGAGAAAACTTGAAGTTGCATTTCAGCTTGAGAAGAATAAAACAGACCTTGACCAACAGTGCCTTTAATGTAATGCAGAATCTTCATGACAGCCTGTTGATGTGCAAGGCGAGGAGCTTCAGAGAATTGACTGAGCTTGTTGACTGCAAAGCTGATGTCAAGACGAGTAATCTGAAGATACATGAGGCGACCAATGAGACGTCTGTAAGCTTTAGCATCCACAAAGTCACCACCTGAATGAGCAGAGAAAGTGACGCTGGGATCCATAGGAACACTAGACGGCTTACAACCCAAGAGACCTGTTTCATCCAAAAGATCCAATGCATACTTTCTTTGACAAATGTTAATGCCAGCAGCGGATCTAGCAATTTCTAAGCCAAGAAAGTATTTCAAAGGGCCAAGATCCCTGAGTTTAAAACAACTTTTCAGCTGGGACTTCAACTCATCAACAGCTGCATCATTGTTACTGCAAATGATGATGTCGTCAACATACACTAAGACACATAAGAAAAGTGTAGCAGTGATCTTCAAGAAGTAGGTATGGTCAGAATGGGACTGCACAAAACCAAAACCAATGAGTGTAACAGAAAACTTTAAAAACCATTGTCTGGAGGCTTGTTTAAGCCCATAAATGGACTTCTTGAGGTAACACACAGCATTGGGAGGGAGAGAGTCCCCCTGTCTAGCAGCATATCCAGGAGGAAGCTTCATATAGATCTCTTCATCCAAATCACCATTAAGGAACGCATTGGAAATGTCCAGTTGATGAAGAGTAAAATTATAGATGGCAGAGATCGCAAGAATGAGCTTGACAGATGTGAGTTTGCAGACTGGAGAGAAAGTCTCAATAAAATCGATACCTTCCTGCTGTGTGTAACCCTTGGCAACCAACCGTGCCTTATAACGTTCAATGGTGCCATCCGAGTTGTATTTTATCTTATACACCCATTTGCAACCAATAGGCTTCTTATTGGGAGGTAGAGTACAGATTTCCCAAGTGTGAGTAGTCTCCATTGCACCAATTTCATCATCCATAGCACCACACCACACAAGAAATTCTTTCGCTTCATTGTAGGTTGAGGGTTCTTTAGCTTTGGCAATACAAACCAAGAAAGAATGGTAAAGTGGAGAAACTTTTTCATAAGAGAGAAACTGGGAAATATCATGAATGGTTAAAGAAGCTACTGAATGACAGTAGTAATCTTGAAGATAAGCAGGCTTTCGTGTTCTCCTATGCGATGTGTGAACAGAAGGTTCAGGGACATCATTTTGAATATTAGCAGAAGGCATAATATCAATGGAAGATGAAGATGTGGAAGCATCTGCATCAGATACCATATTAGTAAACAATCTCATTCTCATTAATCTGGTAAAAGATACAATTGTGGGTTTATATACATTTGACCAGGCCTAAACCAAAGCCTCTAAACCAGCTAAACCAAACCTATACAGACTCCAATTAAACCTATACAAAACCATAATATTTACATTGAAACTATATACATAATAAGATCAGAGAAGACATGGTTTTGTTTTTTTCGAGTTCCTTGATTTGAGTTTCTCATCGTGGAGCTTCCATGATACTCTCTCTGACTAGTACTGAGTAACGTGAAGTATACGACGGTTTGTTACGACTAAGTCAGTAGTCAATGTAAGCGATTTTTTTTCTTTTAAATGTCGTAAATTGTGAGGAAAAGAGAGATTGGGACTGATCTAAGTAAAGTTCCTTGTTTCAAAAAATGACTTTAAAAATCTAATACACAGTTGTAAAGTTAAACAAGGAAGAGCCCTAAAAGAAAAATTCAAAGATAATCTTTACAAGTTAACCTGCCACTGAGCGTGTTGATTGGTTCTGATTCTGAATCAAACTAGGGTTGTGTAATTACTGTTTTTACTTAATAACTGTTCGTTTGTTACTTGTCTGTCAAGGAAGTTTAACTGTGCTGTCTTATTAACCCAAAGTCTCGGCGCCAAGCAGAATAATCATCAACCTATTAAATAATATTCAACTCCAATATTTTTATTTTATATCTTTCTCGGAAATAGATTGATAGGCGTCAAAACTTAGAAATTCAACTAGTTTACTTTACAACGAAAGAAAGAAAAAAACTTTGACGTGTTAGATGGTTCACATTTCATTTATTTCACCACTTTACAAATCATGCAAATCACCATCCCACTGTACTCTGTTTTCCCTCTGTTTTCAAAATCAAATGGCACAAAATCATTAGAGGTATTGCTAAAGCGATTCTTTTGTTGAAATGAACTCCAAAATAATGCACAAATTTTTAGAATGGACAAAACTCTAATGCCAACATTAAGTGTTCTCTCCCTCTCATTTAGGTAATGAATTTTTCAATCGGTGGTGATGCTGATAGCTGAGACTAAATTGATTATTCTTGAAAACAAATATCAAACCAAATCAAAACTAAAGGATCAACATGGTTCATCAAGTTTAGAAATATGTAAATATAGGCTTAATTAAACTTGATTTCAATCGTAAGGTTTAATAACACCATATTCAACGAGGATCTAAATCAGACATTGACTTATCGTCAATAGATACTGTAACAGACTTGTTGGTCGTTGATTGATCTGAATCAAGCCGGTTTGTTCCAGGTCTACTCCTAACAAAAAACCCTGGTTGCTGAGGCGCTGGTAAAGCCATTGTATTACTAGTGAGCATCACGGAAATGGTTGACATGGCTGGACGTTTTACAGGATCTTCTTGAACACATAAAAGACCGATATGGGTGCATCGAACCACTTCACTCTTCCGGCAACTATCTGCAATGAATGGATCCACGAGGTCTAACGCTGTTCCGTTTCTCCAAAGCCTCCAAGCCTAGAATCAATCAGTCAAACAGTTATTGCAACTATTGCTTATTGTAGGATGAGGAGAGGTACATATATATAACTCCTTTCCTTTAAACTTACATGTGTCACCAAGTCCTGTGCGTCATCTGTCTCGATAAAGCTGTTGTTCTTCCTACCGCTTATAATCTCAAGAACTAACACTCCGAAACTATAGACATCAGATTTCATTGAGAACTGGCCACGCATCGCATATTCAGGAGACATGTAACCGCTGGATATCCACATCAAAAACTTTAATATGTTATCAAAATAAAATGTTCAACATGTGAGAGAGTAGTCAAGTGGAAGACTTACTAGGTACCAACTATTCTGCTTGTGTTCTGCTGGGTTTGATCCATTCCAAAGATCCTTGCCATTCCAAAATCAGCAATTTTAGGATTCATATCAGCATCCAGGAGAATGTTACTCGCTTTAAGGTCACGGTGTATGATTGTGAGTCGTGAATCTTGATGAAGATATAGGATCCCTCTAGCAATCCCACCAATGATATGGTATCGCTGTGTCCAGTACAACTGACCTTTCTTTGCAGGATCTGTGAACATCCATGAATAGTAGTTAGCTCTAACCATGTTTCAGGACTGGTTAACGAATCAATGAAACAAATCATCAAATGCAACTAACCAAATAGGAAGTTATCAAGGCTTTTATTTTCTACATACTCGTAGACCAATATCCTTTCTTCTCGTTCTATAGAAAATCCGAGAATCCTAACAAGATTTTTGTGCCGAAGATTTGCAACAACTACAACCTCGTTCTTGAATTCTGTGTCACCTTGTTCTGATGTTTTCGACAGTCTCTTCACTGCAACTTCGGTTCCATTTGAAAATGTACCCTATCCATTTTTATCAATCTCATTATCCAAATGTGTTGTAGCAAAAAGAAAACAAAACAATCGATAAATTATGTAGAAGTATATAATATTATACCTTGTAAACGTCACCAAAACCTCCTCGACCAATTTTATTATTCTCTGAAAAATCATTTGTTGCAGCTTGAATTGCTCTATAATCAAGTTGCAGCGACTCTATGGTTGTTTTATCATCTTCTGTTGCAAAATAAATGTCTTAGTAATCAGAAAAAGAAAGACAAAATATATTAGTCAAAAACATTAATCAAACCAATTAAGGACTTGAATCTTTACCATCTAAAGCAGGTGTTGTGCCATAAGTCTTCTTTGCCCTCTTTGCAAAGAAACAATAACCAGCTATGAAAATCAGAACAGCGACTATGATAGGCACAACAACGGCTACCACGACCACATTTGAATTCCCACTTTTATCTGCGTTTAAACAGATCATCTGCTTTAGTAAGAAAATAGTAGACTTATAACAAAACAAAAATTGAAAACTCTGCGTTCCATATTGGTAATACTGCAAAGATCAAGTAAACAGGGCAAAGGTAGAAGAAACTGTTCACCAGATAGTGAAGGAGATGCCAACGGAGGCAGCGGCGGTGGTGGTGTACCAATGGCGGTTTCGTTGTAGAAATCGTAAAGCTCGTACCTTGAATTACAACTTGGCCAAAACTGTCTTGCTCCAATTCTAGAAAATGGCATTCTATTGATGGAACTTGTCAGACAGTTCATGCAGTTTTGTCTTGAAAGATCAGGAGTGCATTGAACAAGCCCGTAGAAAGTCTGGAGTGCGGTCAATTCGGTCTTTATCGTAGAGAATTTTCTAGGATTGTCGGCTGCTTCGATGGCAATTTGGTTCATATTAGATAACACCAAATTAGTAAACTGGTTTATTTGATTTTGAATAGGAGAAATATGATTGGGGTTCCTCAAGATAAATTCTCCTTCGTTTGTAATGGCCGTCGATAGAATATTCTTGTGAGAGTATCTGAGTATGCACTCCTCGTAATAGAACACAGCTTCTCTCTGATTCGGACACCTACTAAAGGTGTTGTTGACGGCAAAGGTGACGCAGTTACGGCAAACTTCCGGCGAGACGTCTCCCCGGCAAAGGAAAAGTCCGGTGACCCTGTCAAGGGCTTGTCCCACCGTGGCGTTTTGGAATCCGGTGGAGTAAGAGGCGTTGCGGGAAGAGAGAGAGGACAAAAGGGTTTTAAGATTGGTCAAGTAAGTGCTGTTACTTGAGTAAGTTGTTGCATTTGGACAATAATAGGCTAGGAAACGAGGATCTTGAGCAGAAGCTCTGAAGCTAGTGAGGAATGAGAAAAGGAAAAGGAATATGAAAGGGAAGAGAGAAGACATGGTTTTTTCTTTGAGTTCCTTGATTTGAGTTTCACATTATGCAGCTTCCATTTATAAACTGACAAATTATATTCTCTCTCTGACTAGTGCTGATTATTTGATTAACGTGAAATATACGGTGGTTTGTTACGACTTTAAAGTCAGTCGTCAATCAAACTCAATGTACTGTATACGATTAATCTTTTTTATGTCATTTTTATTAACAACAAAAGTAAAAGTTATTGGAAGAAGACGTTGAGTTTAGTGTTTGGAATCTTTGGATCATTGATCCAAAAAAACATTTGTTGAGCAAAACCCAAAAACTTAATCATTGTTTCTCCACCTCTTAAATAATATGGGAGTTTGGTTTCAACTTTCAAGAAATGAGAGATTTTTAAGATTGTAGAGAGTATTGTAGTTATAGAATAATTTTAATATTGTAAAGGATATCCACAGTTTTTTTTTTTTGTTTTATGAATAAAATTTTACAAACAATATATATTTTAATGAAACTTAAGCCTTTGAATAACACAATTTTTAATGGAGTTTAAAAATCATGAAAATTAATAAAACTTAAATTTTATGAAGAATATCAAAATCCATAAAACAATAACAAAATAATCTCAAAAGTTGTGAAGGATCCATCTAGATGTATGAAAATATTTTATATAAAAAAAATTGAAAAATAATTTATAGGAAAAAGTGCAGAAGGTATGAAAAGAGATGTGAGTGATATAAGTCTAGGCATATTTGTAAAGTTCCTTGTTTCCAAAAAAAAAGACTCTAAAAATCAAAGCCTATTTCTTTGTAGGCGAACCTTCCACTGAGCGCGTTGATTGGTGCTGATTCTAAATAAGGCTACAAACTGAATCAACTAGGGTTGCGAAATGACTGTTTTAACTTAATAACTGTTCCGTTTGTTACTTGTATGGTAAGGAAGTCTAACGGTGCTGTCTTATTGACCCAAAGTTTCGGCGCCAAGCAGAATAGTCATCAACTTATTAAATAATATTCAAACCCAATATTTTTTATTTTTCTCGGAAATAGATTGATAGACGTCAAAACCTGGAATTTTGTAATTCTATTTTCTCTGGTTATCTCTTCCACATGTTTTATTAGTCTAACATTTAAATTCCTCGTGTAGATGACTTTGTCTTTCAAAATATTGTATTAGTTATTAGTTTACTTTACAACAAGAAAAAAAAAAAAAAAACTTTTGACGTGATAGATAGTTCACATTTCATTTACTTCACCACATTACAAATCATGTAAATCACCTTCCCACTGTACTCTGTTTAGTCTCTGTTTCCAAATCAAATGGTACAAGATCATTGGAGGTATTGCTAAAGCGATTCTAGAATGATTCAAGATCATAACCATACATTGTGACTTCAAAGCAGGTATATATCCTCTTGGCTCTTAGACGCTGAAATGAACTCCAAAGTTATAGCTTTTGGATTGCCCAAATTTTTAAAATGAACCAAACTGTAATGCCAACATTCCAAGTGTTCTCTCCCTCTCTCATTTTTTTCAATCGGTGGTGATGTTGAGACTAGACTAATTATTCATTATTAAAAAATCAAAACAAAATACATATGGTTTTAACAAACCAAATCAAAACTAAAAAATTATTAGGGTTGATCACATCCACAATTCTACAAATATGTAAACATTTGCGTAAGCTTGATTACAAGCATGAAGTTTAAGGTCATATTTAGCGCGGATATAAATCTGTGATCGATTCATCATCAATAGACGCTGGAAAAGACTTGGTCGTGGTAGACTGATCTGAATCAAGCGGGTCCTTTACGGCTCTACATTGAATGAAAAACCCTGGTTGCCGAGGCACTGGTAAGGTCACAGTATTACTAGTGAGCATCATGAAAACGGTTGATATTGCCGGACGCTTTGCAGGATCTTCTTGAACACATAAAAGACCGATATGGATGCATCGAACCACTTCACTATTCTGGCAATTCTCTGCTATAAGTGGATCCACGAGGTCTAATGCTTTTTTGTTAGTCCAAAGCCTCCAAGCCTTGAATACCAATCAAGCAATCAGTTCTAGCTAACATTACTTAATGTAATGTAAGAGAGGTATATATTGATTGTCTTAAAACTTACATGTGTGAGCAAGTCTTGTGCACCGTCTGACTCGCCGAAGCTGCTATTCTTCCTACCACTTATAATCTCAAGAACTAACACTCCGAAGCTATAGACATCAGATTTCATTGAGAATTGGCCATGCATCGCATATTCAGGAGCCATGTAACCGCTGGAATCCACAACAAAACTTTAGTGTATATGTTGGCAATGTAAAATGTTCAACATATTATAAGTTATGAGATGTTAAGTGGAAGACTTACTAGGTACCAACTATTCTGCTTGTGTTATCTTGGGTTTGGTCCAATCCAAAGATCCTAGCCATTCCAAAATCTGCAATTTTCGGATTTATATCCGCATCTAGGAGAATGTTACTTGCTTTAAGGTCACGGTGTATGATTGTGAGCCGTGAATCTTGATGAAGATATAGAATCCCCCGAGCAATTCCTCCAATGATATTGTATCGCTGCATCCAGTCCAGCTGAATTTGCTTTGTAGGGTCTGTGCAAATCCATGGATTACAGTTAAATCTTGAGATTAGCAACCCCAAGTTTCAAGATTAATGGTCAAAGAATCATTGAAATGCAACAGACCAAATAGTAAGCAATCAAGGCTTTTGTTAGGCATATACTCGTAGACCAAAATTCTTTCCTCTCCTTGTAATGAAAATCCAAGAAGCCTAACCAAATTTCTGTGTTGAAGCTTGGCAACTACAACAACCTCGGTCTTGAACTCCGCTTCGCCTTGTCTTGAATTTTTCGACAATCTCTTCACCGCAACTTCTTTCCCATTTGAAAATGTACCCTATCCGTTTAACTTTTTAATCAGCATCATCTCGTTATCCAATCAAAGAATCAATACGAAGTACTTAACCTAGGGTGTACTTGAAGATATTATAGTATACCTTGTAAACCTCACCAAAACCACCTCGACCAATCTTATTACTCTCTGCAAAATCATTTGTTGCAGTTTGGATTGTTCTATAGTCGAGCTGTAGTGAGTCTGCGGTTGCCATATCATCTCCTACTGCACAATAAACAGAACAAATGTCTTAGTAATCAGCTAAAGAGGCTGATGAATGACGACCACTAATATATCAAACCTAATTAAGATTGTTAGTAATCTTTACCCTCCGATGCAGATGCTGTGTCAAAAGTCTTCTTTTTCTTTTTTGCAAGGAAACAATAACCAACTAAAGCTATGAAAAGCAGAACAGCCAGCACAACAACGGCTACCACTAACACTGTTGAGTTCCCACTTTTCCCTGCTTTTTAAAGATCATTGGCTTAAGATCAGATAATGCCACAGAGTATAAAAATACAAAAATTAATCAAAACAACAAAACTTTCCCTACTAGTATTTCAAGAAAGCAGGGGAAATAAAAAGAGAGGACGGAGAATGAGTTCACCAGGTAATGAAGAAGATGATATCGGAGGAGTAGACACCAACGACTCCCTCGGTGGTGGTGGTGGTGGTGGTGGTGGTAGTGGTGGTGTTTCAATGGCGCTTTCATTGTAGAACGGGTAAAGCTCGTACCTTGCAGTACAACTCGGCCAGTAAAGTCTTGCTCCTATTCTGGAAAGAGCCATTCCATTGATGGAACTTTGCAAACAACTCAAGCAGTCTGCTCTTGTAAGATCAGGAGTGCACTGAAGCAGCCCGTACAAATTCTGGTATGCGGTCAATTCGGTATTCACCGTATATAATTTTCTAGAACTGTTGGCTGCTTTACCGGCAGCTTCACTCATCGTGGAGGAAACAAAACTTGTGAACCCGTCTATTTGTTTTTGATTAGGAGAAATAGTGTTGGTGTTACTCAAGATAAATTCTCCTTCGTTTGTAATGGCCGTCGATAGAATATTCTTGTGAGAATATCTGAGTATACATTGCTCGTAGTAAAACACGGCTTCTCTTACCTTGGGACAAAGATTTAAGGTTTGATTGACAGAAAAGGCTACGCAGTTACGGCAAACTTCCGGTGAGACGTCTCCGCGGCAAAGGAAAAGTCCGGTGACTCTGTCGGGGGCTTTTCCTGCAGTGGCGTTTTGGAATCCGGTGGAGTAAGAGGCGTTACGTGAAGATAGAGAGGACAAAAGGGTTCTGAGATTGGTGGAGTAAGTGCTGTTACTTGAGTAAGTTGTCGTATTTGGACAATAATGATTTAAGTAAAAAGGATCTTGAGCAGAAGCTGTGAAGGAGCTAGTGAGGAATGAGAAAAGGAAAAGGAAGTTGAAAGATATAAGAGAAGACATTGTTTGAGTACCTTGATTTGAGTTTCACATCATAGAGCTCCCATTTATAAGCTGATCACTAGCGTGTAGTATAAGATGGGTTGTGGTGACTATAAGAGTCAACAAGTCAAAGTAAATGATTCTTTTTCTTATTATTGTCATTTCTCTTAAACAACATATATTTTTATTTGGGAAAAGCCCACGTTAAAATTAACTTGAATTTGAATCAAAATTTAGTTATTTGATCAGTGATCCACATATCACCAGTTGAGCCCAATAATGAGTGTATAAACGGGAGCTCCTTAAAAGTTGGGAACCACTAGCCTACTACAACTTGGTATTAGAAACAAAAGGAATTCAAGAATGAGATTCTTGTTGTAGCAAAGCTTAACGCAGAATTTCGGTCAAGCTTCGATTTTTCTTAGTTAAATTACTTCCATTTTTGTTTCATAATATTTTAGTGCCTGACAAGTAAGTGTAAGATACTCTTGTCTAGAATTTTATTTACTAGAGAGTGAAAACAAAAGGGTGCAGAGAATTAATGGCTTATCTGCTGATTCTTACACAATCAGTTTGTTTTGTTGGAACAGAGATGTGATAAGTAAGTACGGTTTTCTGCAGAAGCAAGAGAGTTTGTGAGGAACAGAGAGATGAAATGATGTAAGTAGGCAAGTTTCAGTTCTTTGTTTCCCAAAATGACTCTAAAATTCTTATACACAGTTGTAAAGTTCAGAAGGAAAAGTACTAAAATATGAAGTCAACGACAATCTTTAGAGTCAACCTTCCACTAAGAGTGTTGATTGGTTTGATGAAGCAGTGAAGGCTAGAAACTGAAGCAACTAGGGTTTGGGAAGTTACTGTTTTAACTTGTAACTGTTCGTTTGTTACTTCTTTGGTAAGGAAGTAAAACGGTGTTGTCTTATTGACCCAAAGTCTCCGCGGCTTGCTGAATAATCACAAACCTATTAAATATCCAACTCCAATAGGTTCATCTTTTTCCGGAAACAGATTCATGAAAACTTAAAAATTTATAATTGTATTTTCTCTGGTTTTCGCTTTCACATGTTTATTCTAACATTTTTATAGTTGATTCATTTTAGTTAACATCAATACAAGTTGATGTTACTCGTCTAGTTGACCTTGACTTGCAAGATATTGTATTATTTTACAAAAACCAAAATTTGACTGGCTTGGCTGGTTTCACATTCATTCATTAGTACTCATAAACCAATCATTAAAAGTAAGAAAAAAAAAACAGAGAAGAAAGGTGAAGAAATTGGATAATGTCTGCTTATACCTCATTAAACTTTCTCTTCCTTCTAACCTTCTTCATTGGAAGCTTGAGAGTTTCTGCACAATTACAAGACCCTACTTACGTTGGCCATGTTTGTACTAACAGGATATCAAGAAACTCCATTTACTTCTCAAATCTCCAAACACTTTTGACCTCTCTTTCTTCTAACAATGCTTACTTCTCTTTGGGATCTCATAGTCTCACAAAGGGTCAAAACTCCGACATGGTGTTCGGACTTTATCTCTGCAAAGGAGATCTCTCGCCAGAATCTTGCCGTGAGTGCGTCATCTTTGCTGCTAAAGACACTCGGAGTCGATGTCCAGGTGGGAAAGAGTTCTTGATTCAGTATGATGAGTGCATGCTTGGATACTCAGACAGGAATATATTCATGGATACTGTAACCACAACTACAATAATCACTTGGAACACTCAGAAAGTTACGGCGGACCAATCTGACCGGTTTAATGATGCAGTGCTTTCTCTGATGAAAAAGTCTGCAGAGGAAGCGGCTAATAGTACAAGCAAGAAATTCGCGGTTAAGAAGTCGGATTTCAGTTCGTCTCAGTCGCTTTATGCATCGGTTCAGTGCATTCCTGATCTGACTAGTGAAGATTGTGTAATGTGTCTTCAACAATCCATCAAAGAATTATATTTCAACAAAGTTGGAGGAAGATTTCTTGTCCCAAGTTGTAACTCAAGGTACGAGGTTTACCCCTTTTACAAGGAAACTATAGAGGGAACTGTTCTTCCTCCGCCGGTTTCGGCTCCTCCACTGCCACTGGTTTCAACTCCTTCCTTTCCGCCTGGTTAGAGCTCTGTTTTATTTATTTACCTAATAGTTAGTTTGGTTTTAGTTCATGTCTAATCTAAGACTTATGCAGGAAAAGGCAAAAATTCTACAGTGATAATCATAGCAATTGTTGTGCCAGTCGCTATCTCAGTTCTTATTTGTGTAGCTGTTTTTAGCTTCCATGCATCAAAGAGAGCAAAGAAGACTTATGATACACCAGGTGCAAATGATGGTAAAGATTCCAAAATCTATGTGTCCGTTGCTTAAACTTTTATGGATTTGAATTCTTAAATATTTTGCAGAAGAGGATGACATCACAACTGCAGGGTCACTGCAGTTTGATTTCAAGGTTATTGAAGCTGCAACAGATAAGTTTTCGATGTGTAACAAACTCGGTCAAGGTGGATTTGGACAAGTTTACAAGGTACTACTACCGGTTCATTGAGTTTCCTTGTTACTTGCATAAGAGGATCAAATAAGGGGATGGCTCTGTTTAATTCACAATCTTTTTAGGGCACACTTCCTAATGGAGTACAAGTTGCCGTGAAGAGACTATCGAAAACATCAGGACAAGGTGAGAAAGAGTTCAAGAACGAAGTTGTTGTTGTGGCAAAGCTTCAGCACAGAAATCTGGTCAAGCTTCTTGGATTTTGTTTGGAGAGAGAAGAGAAAATACTTGTCTACGAGTTTGTGTCTAATAAAAGCCTTGATTACTTCTTGTTTGGTAAGATTTAGCTTAGGAAAGATATTTCCTTTTGGAACTCATGTTTTAGGTATTCTAACTATATGGATGTGCAGATTCTAGAATGCAGAGCCAGCTGGATTGGACTACACGGTACAAGATCATAGGAGGAATTGCTAGAGGAATTCTGTATCTCCATCAAGATTCACGACTCACAATCATACATCGAGACCTAAAAGCGGGTAACATCCTTTTGGATGCTGATATGAACCCGAAAGTTGCAGATTTTGGAATGGCGAGGATTTTTGAAATAGACCAAACAGAAGCCCATACGAGAAGAGTAGTTGGAACCTAGTAAGTTTTGGTCTTGCCATCTATTAAATATAAAAATTCTCTATTAACTCAAACATTTATGTATCGTGGCAGTGGTTACATGTCTCCCGAGTATGCGATGTATGGCCAATTTTCAATGAAATCTGATGTCTATAGCTTCGGTGTCTTAGTTCTTGAGATTATAAGCGGGAGGAAAAATAGCAGCCTCTATCAGATGGATGCTAGTTTTGGAAACTTGGTTACATATGTGAGTATAATAAACACTTACACTTTTTTGCTCTACTAAACATTCATAACATATAAGTCTTAAATTGTTCAATAGACTTGGAGGCTATGGAGTGACGGGTCACCACTAGACCTCGTGGATTCTTCCTTTCGAGATAGTTATCAAAGAAACGAAATAATTAGATGCATCCATATTGCCTTATTATGTGTCCAAGAAGATACTGAAAATCGTCCAACCATGTCAGCGATCGTCCAAATGCTTACTACTAGCTCGATCGCCCTCGCTGTACCTCAACCACCTGGATTTTTCTTCCGGAGTAATCATGAACAAGCAGGTCCATCGATGGATAAGTCTTCTCTTTGTTCCATTGATGCTGCATCGATTACTATTTTAGCTCCTCGTTAAAGACAAACTTGTTTCATAAACTAGAACTAACTGCAAATTTCAACATTTGGATTTTGGTGTTCATTTTCTAATACTCTAGGAGATTGTTACTAGAATTGAGGTCACGGTGTTTTGAATTGTTTGCACATAAATGTACAAATAATTTACAAGTTGGTCCCATCAATGTGCCTTGGGTTGACTTGTGTTTAGATTTTTGTTGAGTCAACCGCAAATGTTTACAATTATACCGTAGGCTATGGAATCTCTCTTAAGGCAGAGATTCACAATTGGAACAAACAAAAAAAAAAATGGTCCACGAGGAAAAAAAACAAAGATGATCAGAGACGAAGTCAACAAGAAAGCGAGAGAGAGCAACCAATATCGAAGAAGACGAATTAAAGTAAAGAAAAATGCCAAGACTCTTAGCTGTTTTACAATTATTATTAGCATCTCTTCGGTATTTTACAATTCGTATTTTCTTCTCTTACAAAACAACATCAAAATTTATTTCGAAGAAATCAAACTCAACCATCAATCGAATCGTATCCATAGATTTCACCAAGATGGGATACAAATTATTTAGATCCTTTCAGACGAAAAAGGGAAAAAAAATTGATGTGTACAAAATTACTTGAACCCACTCACTTTTGATGATCAATTGCTTGGGAAGCAAGCAGTCATAGCGGTGCCAAACCCTAGTTCTTAGTCCTTTGTCGAGAAGAATATAATGTGCATTTGTGATGTACAACCCCATTAAGATTGAGATGAAGCCCGTATATCATGGCCTCATGGGCCTCAGGGCCATAAAGATAGGAGGACAGCGATGAAATTGCTTCTTACAGACTAGATCAACAACTAGGTGAAGACAATATAAAAGAATTCGTTCATACAATAAATGTGAAAAACAAAATTCCACTTTTAAATAGATATTTAAAAAGAAAGAGAAGGAGGTAAAAAATGGAAATGAAGAAAGAGGTTTGAATGATAAAAAATATTTTATACTATAAAATTTGAATTGTTTTCCTTTTATTGGCAATAAAAGTAAAATTGATTATATAGTGTGAGTCAACCATTCATGTTTTTTTCTTGTGAATCTGTAATTAACTTACAACGATCCAAAATTGTATGAATTTTCATTTGCCATTAGTGCTAATGCAATGTTATTTGGTTTATGTGTACAAAAGTAACGTTCTAAACTTGGGCAGTCACGCTGTAAGTGCATGTGTTTACCTAAATCTATATATGGTGACAAAAAAACGGTGACGAGTTTTGTTGGTTTAGTGTTGATTTTCTCTATAGAAAAATCTAGAATTAGTGCAATTAAAAAAATGAATATAGTCATGTATATGGGAAGAGAGAATAAAATAAAATATATAAGAAGGAAAGGAAAAAATAAAATTTCGTTGATGAGTAGAGGCCTCTCCTAGGAAATTATGACAGGAGAAGAAGAAACTGAAATCAAATAGAGAGATCGTGGAAAAAGCTAAAGAATTTTCTGCCGTATATTGTATGTGTCGATGTCAAAGGAAGTGTGTACAACATGCAGAAGTAACAAATGGGAGAAAACCTATAAAACGCGTGCAAGCTTATTCTCTAAAAGTGCTTACTTAACATTTTTATCCAAAAGAAAATGCTTGCTTACATAAAAAATACTAAAACAAAACATAAGAACATAGTGCTACAAAATCTCATACGTTCTATGATATAAAGCAAATTACCGGAAATAAAAACCAAATACATACAAT
Source organism: Arabidopsis thaliana (assembly GCF_000001735.4). Lineage (NCBI taxonomy): Eukaryota > Viridiplantae > Streptophyta > Magnoliopsida > Brassicales > Brassicaceae > Arabidopsis > Arabidopsis thaliana. The sequence continues at coordinate 12,115,963 of NC_003075.7, read as the reverse complement.
ATTTCTAATTCGTTGTTGAATTGCATACATGCCAATCATTGTTGAATTGCATACATACATACCATTCGTTGTTGAATTGCATACATGCCAATATGACAGTCTAAAAATATCTAAGCATTAATAATTGAAATTTTACATAATAAATCATGAAAGAAGTCATCATCTTCAACATAGTTTGAAAGAAATCTTAGGAAAAAATCCTTAGAAGATTTAAAGGAGGAAGCAATATAACACTAAATATATTATTAATTTAAGGTTATTAATTTTAACATCCGTTAAAAAGTTAACAGCCGTTAACTCGGATGTTTGATTTTGCCAAAATTTAAATAAACGAAGGTTTTTTTTGTTAAAGGGTTTAATAAACGAACAAAGGTTTTTAAAGGAGATAAAACGGACAAATAAAATATAAATGGAGACTTTTTTGGGTTCTTTTCCCTTTTTTATTCTTCGAAAGAATCTTTCCGCCCAACACTTTTGGAGATGGATGAAGAAGCATCATCCTTCAATATTGGTTCCTCCAAATCAACCTTTAATTCATCAAAAGTGAAACCACGCTGATTCCGGGGAAAAAAAGAAGAAGCTAACCTTAGTCACTTTAATTAATATGTCAAAATCATTAAAGAGTGATTAATAATTAACTAGTTTGTTATTCAGGTTCAGTGGTATTGGTTCATCAGAAAAATTCCATTTTCACTAAAAGAATCCGCTTTGAAGTTTATCCCGATATAGTAGGCAGCAAAAAAACATTTATAATTAAGATTCAAAAGTCTGTGACTGAAAGAGATTACCAATAGCTCATAACACGTCATCTTTATAATTTGTTCAGGTTTTAATTCGCCATCAAGAAGTCGTCTAGCTAGCACTCGTGAGTTCTGCAAACAAAAAAATAAGAGATCACTACGAAGACACTCAAATACCAAAAAAATAATTAAAATGTGAATTTACAACAAACTGAAAACACCTCTAAACAATTTCTAAAATTCTCCAATATAAACAAGATAAACGTAGCATAACATATATTTTCTCCAATATAAACCAAAAACATTTCATAGTTTAGAATTAAATGTTTGTCTAACCCTTGGGCTTGCACGTTTAGTAACTCATGGCTCATTGACCAAAAAAAAAATGGAATGGAGGAGAAAAATGAAGTAAGCTGACCTTGAGTTTACCAACCAGAATCTCCACCTTGTTACTATACTTTGCTATATCGTCTTTCAAAGAATCATATAAAGCCTGCTCAAGAGCACTCACCACCGAAACAACATCATTTGGCCAGAAAGAATCATAATCACCAGCTTGCTTCTTTCTACTTGTACGACACTTGGGCTTAACTACTTCCAGAAGCTCCTCCAAACTCTTGTCACGATCCGAATCACCGGTCAACAAATCAAAACTTTCCAAGATGGAGTTAACCACATTATTGCTTTCACGACTTGTTTCCACCGCTTTTATAATATAGCTTTGAGGAACAGTTCTTTTACTCCTCGAGATCAAAGTCTTTTGCTCCTTCACAATGTCACGAAGATGGCCTATTCGCAAAATTGTCTTTTCCACAAAATGATCTATTTCACGCTTTTGCTGCAAGTCAAAGCCATTAAAAGTGAGCTTCCTAAGCTTCTTCTTAACATTATCATAAACATGCTGCACGATGAAGCCAGGATGCTTTCTACGGTTTGGGATTTGCTTATTCTCTTGAACAAAATGCACGATACAATCATCTTTTACAGATTCAGCAAATACTTCGTCGCGATGGAAACTGTAAAAGAGGTCTCTTGAGCCTTTGGATTTCCAGTTTCCAACATATTTTTTCTCCACCTCTTCTGGACGATAAAGCCACTGCACTTCAAGCTTCACGTGACCTTCTTTTCTTTGTGTATAAATATCCTGTCCAACAAAGAATTTATATGTGATAAGACAACAACAGAAAATCATATCAGTTTTTCTTCTTATTATTTTCTAACCTTTATGATCGCAACATAGGGCTTTTCTCCATCCTCTGGAACCAATAGCACTGAGTCCTCCTATGAAGATTTAAAAAAAAAAACAAGAAGAAGTAAAAATCTATTAGAAATGGTAATACAATAGATACAATGAAAGAAGTGGAGACAAAAATAGGTTTCACTATAAATATCGTTTGAGTCTTATTACACAATTGTTTTTGAAAAAGTTGTTATGCTTGGCATAACTCTTTAAAAGTTGATCTAAACTTGATTTAAAAATTGTTGTTATAAACTTTCATTAAGTGATAGATCGCATTTATAGTGACAAAACTAGTACTGGTTTAAGATTTTCATAAGATGATATGAAACAAAAAAGTTTCAGATTTACATCCAAAAAATGCAATATATCAAATGAAAAGATCACATACAATTTAGCCAGCATAGTAAACACTCAAATACTAGATAAATGTTGTAATCAGTCAAATGTCAAAATCTTCAAATCAGCATAATCTGAAAAGCAAAACAAAACTCACCAGTCCATATTTATTGGCATGAAACTGAAATGTCTTGTAATGACATTTCTTCTTTTCACCCTTACCAGTACACTTATGAGATAATCCAATTGCCTGCGCATAATCCTCCGGTCTCCACTCTAACTTTGCTTTCTTATTCAAAAGCATTTCCTCACTCTCCTTCTTCCGCTTTCTCTGCTCCATCTCCACTTCTTTGGTGGTCAACTTCAAATCCCTCAAACTTGGCAATGGATATTGTTTTTATCTTTGCTCATCAACACTTCTTTCAATAGTTAGGTCAAAATTTCTTTGGTTAACAGCTTTCTTATGCGGGTTATAAAAAAAAATACAAAGTATTATATCTATATATATATCGTAATTAGCAACCCGTTCTAATAATTTCATATTTAATATAAGATAAATGATGAATAATTTGGGCAACCTAGAAACTGAATCACCAAAAACAAAATCCAAAAATATTCAGTTGTACTCACCACCAAGGAAAAAGAGTCTTCACAATTTTAAAAAAAAAAACTCAAAAATTTACCAACCAACAGAAAATTATTTTACCTATATAATCTTTCGGTTAGAATCTCAGAATAGTAATTGTCTCTGTTAGATTTTCTGGTCGAAATACGGAAAAGGTTTGCTGACAAAAAAAAAAACTATGTAGTAAGTCGTCTCGGCAGTTAAATATTTTTAGCAAGTAACGGGATAAAACAAATAACCTACAAATATATCTATCTATAACGGATTTTAAACTTTCATCCACACATACACTTTAATCATAACAAATACATGTACAATATCTAGTAATCAATATGGGGTTGGTAAGGTAAATCCCAAAAACACTAGAAAAAATTACCAACAGAAAGCTCCTTAACGTCTGAAATATGTCTTTTTGTGCAAATTTTGGATATGTCTTAGCTTCGTTTTACAGATAGATAGCCATATTTAATATGATTTCTGTAATGTTTTTCTGAACCTTTTTGTTTTTAATTAATTGGTTTTAATAATCATATCTCTAGTCTAATTAGTTCTTAGGATAAATATGTTTTTTTTTTACTTTTAAATTTAAAGAGGTAAAAAAAGAAGAAGAAAAAAGAAAAAAAGTTTTGAAATCAATAATATATATATATATATATAATTTTAGATATTTCGTTTTAATAGCAATAAAAGGAAACCTATATAGGGACAAAACCACTAATTTTCTTTTTTCCTAGTTTTGAAATCTATGAACTGTCATCTGCCAATATTAATAATGTCTATTAAAATATACAAAATCTACCCCTTAAATGCCAGTTTTACAATAAAACGACACAAATGGTTAACTCACGTGTTAAAGCTGAATTTTAAGAATGGACGTTCAAGAAATTTTCTCACATTTCTAGGGTTTGTGAGAGAGTTGGTGAAGGAATTTGAAACTATCTTCAATAAAGAGAATTCGGAGAAAATCTTTAGGTTTCTGAATCTTAAAGTTTAATATTGGTTGGAAATTTTGAATATGTGAAATAGATTTAATATGGGTCAAGATTTTTTTCATTGACATCTTCAACTTTCCTATACAAAATCATGTGTTGATGTTCACTCTATAGCTTCAATATTTAATTGTAGGTTACATGGACCTCTTATGACGGATTTTCGATAATCAAACAAAAAAAAAAGTAAATGTTAAGACAAAGGATAAAAACTAAAAAAAAAAAAAGTATTCTATGTACATTTACAAGTTAATGAATAAATTAAGTGGTTTAGCTTAAGCCTCTTCTTATCCACTGTAACAAACTCCAGCCATCTAATTAACTTAGCCATTAATCACTTCAAATAAAAAAAACGTATGTTCTCAACATGCATCGTTTGTATATGGATGGAACTTTTTAATAAAGAAAGAAAGAGAATCCAAATCTCATTGGTACACTAACAACACTTGGAATCAAAGACGATGAAGGCTCAAAAGAAAATATTGGATTAAAATTCTCAGCAAGATGATAATGTTTATGATAGAACACAAAATTAAAAATCAGAATTAAGAAAATAAAAGATAAGATCGAACTACAATTTTAGAACATGAGATCATGGTTTCTCCTTAGCCTTGCTTTATGCTTCTTCTGTCGAAATCTTCTTTCAAAGAGTCTTTTTAACTTCTGGTTCCCAGGACATGGTTTCTTCAGGATTATTGTTCTTCTCTGAGATCCTTCTCCTCTTGTTTTGCTCTTTGTCTGCTAGCCTCGCTTCTGGAGCTTTTCTCGCAGTTTTGTTCTTCATCGGCTTCATATTGGTTGCTTCACTCTCCGCTGATGATGAATCGGATGCTTCACAATCCGCTTCATAGGAAAAGTCACTCTCCGAAGAGCTTTCCTCACTTAGTCCTGGTGATCGAGCTCTAATGAGAAGAGCTTTGTAAGGGGCTTTTCTTTGTTTCCGCGGCTTCATTTGCGAACCAGTTGCTTCACCATCTGTTGAATTCACTTTAGATGACTGAGCGCTTATCAGAAGAGCTTTGTAAGGCTGCCTATGAGGGGGCTTAGGTGCATCTGATGATAATATAAACGGCTTAGATTTTTTCCCCATTTGGAACTTGCAAACCTGAAAGATCAAAGGAAAGAATTCACAACAAGAGAGAGTGAGAGAAACAATGAAAGATAAAAGATTGTGTGTGAGAACTTATAAGTGTCTTTGGAGGACTCTAGATATATAGATTTTTCTCCTTGCTTTTACAACCCTCAAATTGGATGGTAACAGCTTTAAATTTTTGTCTTTGTTTCGCTCCTAAAATACGAAAAAGAAAGATATTAGATTAATGTTGTAATTTTAAATCGTACCGTTTGTTGGACCGAATCAGAAGTCTCTAAACTAATTTTTTCTATTTAAAATTTGGTGCGATACAATAATTTTTGTAAAATTTATTTTTAATAGTTTAACTTTGTATGATAGAGTTCAAAGATTCAATTCTTACAAATTATTAACTAATTTAATTATCTAATTGAAAAAAAAAATTCTTCATAATTATTTATTAAGTCAAAAGTAAAAAAGGGTAAAAAATCCGTCTACAATACTTAATTAGGAAAAGATTTTGTAGTCAGATATCTTACCTTTTTATACTTTAGAATTATAAACATTAGCTACCAAACATTTGAATATAATAATTTTGTAAACACTTTGTTAGGAAAAGATTTTGGCAGTAAATGTATATGGTATTAGATTTTTTAAACAAAGAAAATAAGATTTTTCTTTATATGATTGTTTTTTAATTTGGTATTTTTTAATAAAAATGATTTTTTCATTATTGTTTTTATCTAAATAAGGATTATGGAGATCAAATGAATTTTTTTATCTTATTATATAAAATACATTTCAAGACATTAATTTATTTATTTTTTTCGTTTTTATCTTCAAATTACATTTTTTTTTTAAACTCCTTATATAGTCATTGTTTCCCTTTTATTCTTCTATGATCAGACAAATATCTCTTTAACCATTTAACCTAAACGAACAAGTTTAACAATTGTCTTAGTTCAATGAATTCGAATTATATTTTAAAAATATATATTTTAACTTATAAGTAAAGTATTTCTAGTCATAGAAGCATAAAAAGAAAAACTAGAAACTCAACAATAAGAGAATAATTTTAAATCTAAATTATAAGACAAAACCAATAAAGCTTTTAAAATATGTCTTAGAAGTTAGAACAAATGAACGATGAACTGTCTTGAGATGGATTTCACATAATATGAGTATATGACACATAATCTCTTAAAGTTTTGATTGATTTTCATTCTTTCGGCTGTTGAATATGCCCCGGCCCTCACTCTTGTAGTACAATCTTTTTATCGGTACACACTGAGTTACGTCACTGTCGATGTCAATATCCATTATGGTGGTTTTAAATCATGAGAAAGAATCGAGGTTAATATCAGTCGATTAGTATGAAAATCGAACTGATTTACAAAGATAAAAGATTGGAATTAAAAAAGGCTCTTGATCTATTTTCTAGCTTGTTTTCTAGAAAGAAGTGACCCTGGTCTATACGACCTCCTTAGTCAATCCATGCAAATCATAACGTCCCCATCTCGATGTCTACCAATTTAACGTTTCCTTTTTAATTTGTTAGATATGCCCGTTTTATTTTGACTTGCTCAAACTGTATAGGGCCATCACGAGCTAAACTGATGTGACTTGGGCCTGGTGAGAGTCATGAAGCTCCGGAATGTTGTAGCTCGATGTTACCTATATAAGCTTTCTTTATGGGCCTTGAATAGGCCGAGTTCAAATGTGAGAATCCAACACCAACAGCCACTTAGAACAACTTTTCAAGATTGTGTATCATCTACCTCTTCGGCCATATTAAGAATATGTGTAGTTGGGCTTCGGTGAGACTTATGAGTTGGGCTTGCCATGACAATCCCAGATGTTACTTTTCTCTTAATCCCTAGGAAGAAAATCTTTTGGTAACTTCAAATCATTATAAGCGCAAATAGCTAGCTACTATGTCTGATGCATTTAGTTACTTTGTGCTGAGGATTGGGGTCTTTAATGTGAAATCGAAAGTTTAGGGTTTCTCGTGGATATTAGAAAACGTTAAGGTTGGAATATAAAGGAAAAGATTAACTGAAAGAGTCTGCATAGCACACTCCAGCTTAATTCCGTATCGTTTTAGGATTTCTGACTTCACTCTTTGACGGCTATATATTAATGTGATTTTCCATTATGTCAAATGTTAATTATTATTTTTTAGATAAGTTTTCGTGAAAGTTGAAACGGTGTGACTTGTGAGTGACGAATGTATAGGAAGAAACTGTGGAGGTGGGTTCCGTTTAAGGCTTTGGTGGTGTGGAGATTAGAAGTCATGGCCGCCATTTTTGAGTCACGCACGTGTCCACCTACCTTACCTTCTTATAACTTATTCATTCATGTGTTCGATAAAATATATTTGATATTAATTTAAACATACAACATAGAAGTGCACAATTACAAGAGTTTTTTTTGTTTTTCTATTTTTGTCGCTACAAGAGTTTTTAGTTTTTACTTACGTTACGTATATGCAAACGCAAGCAATTCTGCATCTATTTGTTTTTCAATGGCAGCCATAATTGATATCAAATAAATAAATTACTAATGCCACATGTTTTTTTAGCACAGCTTCATAATTCATAGGAGTATCGATATGTAACACAATAATGGATCTTGTAGTAAAATTTGAATAGAGTCAATTAAAAAAAAAAAAAAAGATAGAGTCAATCTGTGCGATATAATGAAATTAGAACGAAGCTCGAATTTTAAGATTTTAAATTATAACAAAACTCAAATGTGTTATAACATTCAAAAAAAAAAAAAAAAAAAAACTTAACACAATAATTAGTTTTTCTCATTTTGAGAAAACCAAATTCTCGAAAGTATGTGAAAAATACCATGGAATTTGAAGGATTTTGTAGATTACCAAATAGTAAACAAAATTTCTAAACTTGTTTTACTATGATTTTGTCACGAATACAAAATCAAACTCAGATAGAGAAATTAGGTGATATATAGCCATAATTGTGTTTACTACTAAAAATACAGTTATTTCTAAAAATAAGGTAAATGACCACCATGGTACCATACTATTCCATGAACAATATAGACAAATAGCCTTCCATTGTTATAATTGGGATATTGTCAAATCCATCCCGTATCTATATATATTATTATACACAAGTAGAACTTTTGATGGTGATTCATTATCTACCATTCACATGTTTTTGTATCATTAAATTGTTGATTATAAAAGCAGGATTTGATTCCACCTACTAAGAAGTAGGAAATATAAAAACATAACGCCAATTTTCGTTCATCAGAACCAAGATTTTTTTGTCGACACAATCAAACCAAATAGATAATGATACTGTTTTTTATAGTAGTATATATATTTCTTTTCCTATAGAGTATTTTATCTGAGGTCATGTGGTTGGTTAGTGACACACTTTTCATTATTTTACGTTCTAAATTAAATATCGTAAAGTTAAACCTCGTTTAAAGTATACTATAAAGAATAGAAATATCATTAATTCATTATACACACTATAAAGTTAACCTTTGTTTAAACTACTAATAAACTGGTTATTTAAAAAACTATTAGGGTTAAATTTGTGAGAAATGGAAAAGTAAGAGGCAAAAAACGAAAGAATCTTTTATTACAATGATTATTAATTTTATCAACTTTCTTTTATAGACAGCTCAGCTCCACTGATCGGCTCATGCTCCACTGATCAACTTTCTTTCATTTTTTTATCAGTTTCTCATTTCTCTCTCAGTCGCATATAAATTTGAAACGCCGATTCGTTTTTGCTCTTTAAGCTTTCTTCTTGATTTCGACGGTGTCTCTCAATCTCCGTCAAGCTTGACGAATTTCAGGTGTGATTTGCTTCTCTTCTTCTTCGCTTTCTGGACTTGTGGATTTTGGTTTTTGATTGATTTGTTCTGCTTTTTTTTTTTTGGTTGAATCTTCGCTTTTTCTCATGATTTTTTTTTGGCTGTTGCATGATTTTGGTTTTGTTAGAGTCGAATTTTTGCAGATTTTTGCTTTGATTTGATTTTTGTTGTTGTTGTTGTTTCTGGTTTGGTGATACACGAATTTTGATTTGTTCTTCCAGATGATAGTTCAATTCTGTGGTAGCTGCTGATTCTAATTATGTGATATATGTTATTAGAATTGAGAAAAATGCAGTTATTTGTGATTTCTCATAGCTTATGATGAATTGTTATAATTGCAGGAGCTATATATACCATGGCGCTCTTGTCTCAAGCAGGAGGATCATACACTGTTGTTCCTTCTGGAGTTTGTTCAAAGGCTGGAACTAAAGCTGTTGTTTCGGGTGGCGTGAGGAATTTGGATGTTTTGAGGATGAAAGAAGCTTTTGGTAGCTCCTACTCTAGGAGTCTATCTACCAAATCAATGCTTCTCCATTCTGTTAAGAGGAGTAAGAGAGGGCATCAATTGATTGTTGCGGCAAGTCCTCCAACGGAAGAGGCTGTAGTTGCAACTGAGCCGTTGACGAGAGAGGATCTCATTGCCTATCTTGCCTCTGGATGCAAAACAAAGGACAAATATAGGTACAGTTTGATGCTTATATGTTCTGTTAAAATGCTACTTAGTGTTTGTAATTGTGACATATTTCTTTGTTTGTGCTCTTTTACGGTGTTGGTATTGTTTGAATTCATCCAGATTGTTTGTCTATTGGAGAAATATTCTGTTTTGCTAACTTAACATTGTGAGTTTTCAGAATAGGTACAGAACATGAGAAATTTGGTTTTGAGGTCAATACTTTGCGCCCTATGAAGTATGATCAAATAGCCGAGCTTCTTAATGGTATCGCTGAAAGATTTGAATGGGAAAAAGTAATGGAAGGTGACAAGATCATTGGTCTGAAGCAGGTTAACATTCTCCTGTGTTTCATCTTTTGAGCCGTTTATTATTTATATACATTTTCAGCCTGTAGAACATGTTAGCTTCATATACAACACAATGATCGGTATATTATAAGGTTTCAGTCTTTTTTTTTTTTTTGCTGTAGATAACTCGTTCTGTCCTTTTGTTGACCAGGGAAAGCAAAGCATTTCACTTGAACCTGGGGGTCAGTTCGAGCTTAGTGGTGCACCTCTTGAGACTTTGCATCAAACTTGTGCTGAAGTCAATTCACATCTTTATCAGGTAATTTCAAAGATAATTATTGCCAATGCTCTCACCCTAAAACGTGACAAATAACCAACTATCTACGGATGTCACAGGTAAAAGCAGTTGCTGAGGAAATGGGAATTGGTTTCTTAGGAATTGGCTTCCAGCCCAAATGGCGTCGGGAGGATATACCCATCATGCCAAAGGTATGACGCTTTCTCTATTCTTAAGATTGAAGAAAGTTAACATCTGTTTGTTTCTAATTCAGATAATATTATCTGATTCTACATAGCCAACGTTCGGATTATTTCTTGGTGTTTGTGTTAAGTTTTCCTATGACGAGTCAGGCAGTAAGATTTGACATAGTGTAATGTGTTCTGTGCAGGGGAGATACGACATTATGAGAAACTACATGCCGAAAGTTGGTACCCTTGGTCTTGATATGATGCTCCGAACGTGTACTGTTCAGGTTAGATTAATATTCTGACTTTGCGCCTTTTCATAATTTCCTTAAACTAAACTTTCCAGTTCTCATCAATAATCTTATTTTGAAACTTATAGAAACTGCATTACTTGCAATCTTGACAGGTTAATCTGGATTTTAGCTCAGAAGCTGATATGATCAGGAAGTTTCGTGCTGGTCTTGCTTTACAACCTGTGAGAAGCTCGATCTCTTTGTGGCATAACCAGAAACTTTTATTAACGATTTTGACTAACCATTGCCTCACTATTATCTAAATTCAACAGATAGCAACGGCTCTATTTGCGAATTCCCCTTTTACAGAAGGAAAGCCAAACGGATTTCTCAGCATGAGAAGGTATCTAGATTCAGTTGTTATGATCCCCGATATCTTTTTGAATTAGTTTCCCTCCCACCTTATAACTCTGGTATGTTTTGACAGCCACATATGGACAGACACTGACAAGGACCGCACAGGAATGCTACCATTTGTTTTCGATGACTCTTTTGGGTGAGTATCGATGTTTAATCTATGAAAAACAATTACATTACATTGGTTGGTTTGGTATGAGAAGCTTCTCAAAAACCAATGACTCTGTCTCGCATTCTTGATGAGTTATTGGAAAATTGATATGTGCTATTCTGTGGATTTTCTTACATATGTTTGTGTTCAAGATAGAAAGATGCTTTGGATCTTTATCCTTCTCTTGAAACAGCATGGCTAATCTTAATTTTATTGCTCTCTTTTGTTCTTATCTGGTATAGGTTTGAGCAGTATGTTGACTACGCACTCGATGTCCCTATGTACTTTGCCTACAGAAAGAACAAATACATCGACTGTACTGGAATGACATTTCGGGTCAAAATCTATCCTTAATCTTTTCTGTTAGGTTCTATAACTGTTTCATTGCAAGGAATTGGCAAATTGAAAACCATGGGATCTTCTTGAATTATATCTAATCTCATAATATTCTTCATGCTGCAGCAATTCTTGGCTGGAAAACTTCCCTGTCTCCCTGGTGAACTGCCTTCATATAATGATTGGGAAAACCATCTGACAACAATATTCCCAGAGGTTAATCATCTGCCTCAAGAGTCTTTCAATCAGCCTATGACTTTCATTTCCCTGTCTTATGTTGAAGTCTGACAACGTTCCATAACACTAGGTTCGGTTGAAGAGATACTTGGAGATGAGAGGTGCTGATGGAGGTCCCTGGAGGAGGCTGTGTGCCCTGCCAGCTTTCTGGGTAACTACATCTATTAGCACATATATATTTCGTGCTTAATGAGAATGTTTCAAAAAGTATTGACTGTTGTTTTGATTTTATCTACAAATTTCAGGTGGGTTTATTATATGATGATGATAGTCTCCAAGCTATCCTGGATCTGACAGCTGACTGGACTCCAGCAGAGAGAGAGATGCTAAGGAACAAAGTAATAACAAGACGCACCACATTTACATTTTCTTATTCCACAGTTAGAAAACATCTTGTAATAAACTAATACTTGATTTCCAACAGGTCCCAGTTACTGGCTTAAAGACTCCTTTTAGGGATGGTTTGTTAAAGCATGTCGCTGAAGATGTCCTGAAACTCGCAAAGGTGTGTTTGTATGAACCCTCTTAGAAACTTCGAGCCAGCTTTCTATCCCGTCTGGTCCAGCTTCTAACTATTGGACTTATTTTCTCTTTGTTTCTCAGGATGGTTTAGAGCGCAGAGGCTACAAGGAAGCCGGTTTCTTGAACGCAGTCGATGAAGTGGTCAGAACAGGTAAATGAAGTTTCCTAATGCATAATTGAATTCCACACCGACATTTTGTTTGATAACCTGGTGGTGAAATTTGGTTTTGAAATGACAGGAGTTACGCCTGCGGAGAAGCTCTTGGAGATGTACAATGGAGAATGGGGACAAAGCGTAGATCCCGTGTTCGAAGAGCTGCTGTACTAAGAAAATGGGACGTGAACAAAAGGTGTCTATAAACCTTTGGGTGTGAGTTTATGCTATCTGAAGAATTCGAGTCTCCGGAATAAGGATTTTTTTTTTTGTTGTAATCGGATTTTAAAAACTGATTTTGTTTTAGAAATTCGAAGCATTGAAAAGCAGAAGAAAAATTGTATGTACTAAACGATTTCGGTGTGGGAAATCGTTTGGGAGGGTGTGTTTGGATCTTGAATAAATTACCCATTTTTCTTGTCACAAATTTGTCTACATTTAACGAAATAACTCAAAACTGATTTCAAGGCAAAGGCGACGGATGGGATAATCTAGGCTGTGTAGTGGAAAGTTTTGATGTTTAGTAATTTGGCAATGTATGTTTTTTTCTAAATGGGAGAGCATCTTCGATGTAGACATTTACGAGCTTTTCCTTTAATAGGTTTTGGCTAGTGAAGAACACTGCTTTCATAATTGAATCCACCAGACTCCGCGTAAACTAAACTGATTACAACACGATGATCCTGGCCGTCGGTAATTATCGTAAAACAAGAAGATAGTGGCACTTAGGTGACAGGATAATATGTAAACCCTACCAAGGCGTCCCTACAAAATGATGAGTGATGACTGATGAGAGTGAGAAAAACCGAGTCTCCACAGTCCACACACTGCCTTACCTAATTAATATACCCACCTTTCATTCATGTATGTTACGTCAACGTTTTTATGTCCGTTAAAACTGTAATCTACATAAGAGATCATAATTTTTAAAATCTCCATGTATTTCGTTGATACTTTAATTTGGCACGTTTCTAGTTTTTGAGATCAAATGTTTTTAATCTGCTTCTAGTCTTATTTTTCCTAAACCTTAAACTGTAAACCAATTGCTTTTTCACATAACCTTGCTTGTTTTCAATTTTAAAATTTAAGTCCAATATTTGAAACAACCTAACAAATGTCGTCTATGGCAACCAAAAAAAAATAAAAAATCAAAACAATTTGCTAAAAAGGAAATTGATTAAAATTGATTTCTTTCATTTAAATTGGAATTTAATATATTAGGTAAACATGTAAACGCAATCGCAATTTTTATGAGAGACTTCGGGCCGGTTCGTTTAAGTGTCGCTGCGACTATAACTAGCGACTGGCTTTAAAAACGACTGAGTTTTGTTTGTTTTTATTGTTTTTTTTTTAAGTTCGAATATGTCGTATAGATCTGTAAAATAATTCAAATGTGGCTTTGTCCCATAGATTGGTTTTGATTATGCAATCATCTATCACAACAGTGGAACATTATGCAATCATTTATTGTCTATCAAATTAATTATGGTTATGAAATATGAAGGATCTTACATCTTAAAAAGTGTTAATTATGATCGCATGCCATTTAGATTCTTTCAAAAATTCAGTTTGAAAGTGGAAAGCGCGCCAAAATTTGCAGAAATCAAAAATCCGTTAAAAAACGTTACCAAAAAAATATTTTAAAACGGGCCAAAATATTTCAAATGTGGATTCCATAGATTGGTTTTGATTATGCAATCATGTATTACAACAGTGGGTTGAAATCACTTCTCCTACCTGATCATTAGCTTCAAAAGTGCCTTGGCTACAGTAATAGGATTTTTCATGTATATGAAAATATTAGTTCAAATGGGAGACAATCTTTTGAATTGGTATAGAGGTTGTCAGGTTGATCAATGATTCAGGGGAAGAGTGATGACAAATACTAAGAAATGATCCAGGAGGTTGTCATCCGTTTTCCTATTAATAGAATTGGATAAAAACTTATTTGACTTCTAAATATTTATTAGGTTGAACATTTTCTCAGATATACTATGAAAACAGTCAAACAAAGGATAGTCAAATTTGCATCCGTGCAAAATATTTATTGTGTAGAAAATTAGAAAGCAACTCTTTAATTAGTTTCTTCACTAGCCTAAATATATTTCCCCTTCTCACTGTTTCTACTTTTGATTGATTTACTTATAAATGCCGATTGAGGCAACATTCCTCCATACTTCAATTTCTTTCTTTCCGCTTAAGTTAACGATTTGGAAAAACATGAGCGAGAACTCTTCGATTACAGTGGATCAGCCAACAACGTCTGTTTTCTTCTTCTTCTTCTTTCTTATTTACAATTTATATTTTCTTGTATTTATCAATCTTGGAGTCTTGAATCTAAACAATATATATAATGATCTCTTTTTCTTCAATCATCACAGAGAAAATGGTAATGGCCAAGGAGAGCAGGTGATTCAATTGGGTAATATGCCGCCTCCTCGTAAGTATATTTCCAATCTTCAAAATTAGGGTTTCTTTGAGGGATCTTGAAAATGTCATTTTCACCTCTTTGTAGTGTCACCACCCACCGCACGCAGAATCCTAGTGATCCCGCATGGAGCCGTAAGTAGTTTATTTTCCTCCATTAGTTCTGTTTCCATACAACTTCTTCTCCTCTTGAGTTTTCTAAAAGAGATGTTTTGAACCTCGACCAACAGGAAATTGTCAGTGTACTGGCATATATTTCTAGGGCTTCTCGTCAGGCAGTCTACATCTTGTCAGGGAGGGGATGCGTTTCACGAGCCAACTTGGTGTCGTTACCAATCCGAGGAAACCGCATGGTAAGTGTTTTAGTCTTAATCATTCAATAGAAGCTTTTTTAGTTTCCAATTGTTTCTCTGATTCTGCTTGGCTATATATAGGGTATTGGGAGAATACTTTACTTGAGTGGATGGTTCCAACCGATGCTCACTGATGTAGGTGTTGCTGTACATTCTAGTCGTCCCAACGGAATACTTCACGTCTCCCTTTCAGGTGTTTCACCAAGTGTTGCTATTGCATATCAACTTTTTGCTTTCGGAGATGTTGAGGTGTTGTTGACTCTTTTTACCATTATATATCTCAATAGATTCTTTTAGATTTATTGATACCAAAAACTCTCAATACTTCTTGAAACACATTGTAGGTGGATGTTTTTTTTGTTTGCGGACCGGGGTCAATATTTCAACCGGATGCACCAGGTGCACCGAGAGAACGGGTACGAGTTAATGGAGTAGCATTAGCACAAGCACCTGCTGGATAATAGATACTCTATAAAATTTAACCTAGAGATGGCTGCAAAAACAGAATAAGTAATAGGAAGCAACAACTTATTATTACTTACAGAATGATATAAAACATAGTTGTTTGCTTTCTCATATTTGACTAATAAATCAATAAAAATAATAATATTACCTTGATGTTGAGATGAGATGTGGTATGGGAAACTAATACGGTTGATGACTTGGGAATCTTTGTCATCAACAACTTGGGAAAGTTACGTTTAATGCTTTTGCTAGCTACTAGATTACAATACCTTTTTGATTGGATTCTTGGAGCAGTTTAACATCAACCTGCATTTCATTGAGCATTTGCAGCGAGAATTAAAATCTAAAATATAGGATATAGTATCCATACCAAATTAACAATAGGAACTTACGGAAGCGAAAGAAACTATATATGCTACATAAGAGATTTTCAGAATATTGATTACAGAACAAGTTCTCTATAGTGTACAATACCTGGAAGAAGAAGAAAAAGATTGATTTATAATGGGATGTGTTAGACTCTTGTAGTCTTGTTAATATTTCAAACCCAATGGTATAAGATTTTTAATCAAAAATAATATCAAATTCTTTAAAAATGATCTTTACAATGCTAAACCAAGTAAAAATAAATAGATGGCCGCTCCCTGTTTTTTGATCAAATAGAACTTTCAATCATTAACATTACGTCACTTATTATTTGCTGGCAGTGCTCTTTTATGTCTAAGGGCTTATGATCTTCGCTTGGCAAATTGTCATTTGTGAAACCGAAGTTCACAGCCCACCCAACTTACCAAGAAGACACTTCCTCTTCAACGTGATAAGTTATTTCTTTCTAAATGAATATGAAATTTTATTCAATTAAAACAAAAAAAAAAACGTTTTTACAACCAAGTGTTACTGTTGGTTTGAAGTTTCATAATTACATGTTTGGACCCGCATGCTTAAGGCCTAGTTTAACATCACTAGTGACAACAAAATCACATAAACTTATATTACTCAGACAATATCAAAATCACACAATTTCATCGAACACAAAACTTAATATTTCATTGGTTTTATTAGTTAGTTTTCTTACAAATCGATCCCATTAAATGAGCATTATTACAACCACACACATGCTAAAGTGCATGTAGACTATTGAGCATATTCGTGTAAGATATGACCTCAAATAATGGGGTAGTGAAATGAAACTTGACTTTGGACTATAAGCTCAACCAGAAACAAAATTAAGTCTAAGTTCTAAAAAAATTCTAAAGTACTTAACAGTGTTATATCTAAATAAAAAAAAGTTTAGATTTTTGTAAGATAAAAAAATTAGGTAATGTGTAGTGGAATTTCCTAAAGATGATGATATAAGAAATACAATATTTTCTAAACTTGGAACATATAAAGAGTTCTTCTTTCTTCCTCTTTCTAACCAAGTCAAACAAGTTAAATAAAAATATATGAGGATGTTCTTTAAATTTCTCTTAAATTTCTTTTTCTATTATTTTTTTTTCATACTAAGAAATTTATTCTCTTGCTTTCTTCTGATCATGTTCAGACATTACAATTTTATAATAATGGTAAGCACTATGGAAGTTTAATTACACTTGGGGCCTCCATAAACAATAAGATGTCCTACATTTCTCCAAGAATCTTGCATATATATTGTATCTCCCACTTTATAACAACCGTCTGAATATCTCTCTGTGTTTTTCACAAAATTGTCGGCATTATAATTTTCGTCCCAAGTCGTGATCAAACGGACATATGAGTCTAGTCTGGGGGTCCCCTTCGGATAATGGCTATTACCCATCGGAGGACTTGGGGACGAAGGGCTATGGACTTCACCACCCCATTCGATCTCTGTACCAAAACTTTCTTTGAACCTCTTTGCTGGCCAGACACCAATTTTTTCCCATAATATGCCAGTACCCATCAACAACCACCAATTTCCGTTGTCTTTGTCCTGTACTCAACAAAATCCACATTAAATAAAAAAGACTAAAATTATAGACAAAAGCTTGGCATGCCTACGTTTACCGATTCACATAATTAAAACATGCAATTACTGTTTCTAACAATTCTTATCAATGTTTGGATACTCAAATTTTAAATATCAGCAAAAACAACTTGGGAATACCAATACCTGATCTCATTTTTAAAACTATAATTGACAAAAATCTTTATTGAATTCAATTTTTGAACTATCTTTATACAAACTAAGAGAAATTTAAAGAAAAAATCAAAAATATTTTTAAAATCTAATATGAAAAAAAATCCTAACACTAATTTTCAGTACCCATATCGATATTTCATCTCCATGCATCTACATATTACTACTTGTTCCATACTCAAACGTTCTTGAATACCTAAAACATGAAGAGTTATGTCTATAATAGTTGGAAAGGAACTTACCTTGATTATGGCAAAGTTTAAATCTCTGTGCTCGGTAAGTCGTCCAGGAATAAGATCTTGACCTACTAGTATCATTCCGAATCCATCCGGACATAAGGTATTATAACACGCACGTCCTCCTGCCTAAATAAAACCATATAACATGTGACAATAAATCATATGGTATAAAAACGTAAAACAAGATCTATCCCGCTCACATTTGTATATACGAATAGCCGAGAGTTAAAGTCGTGGTATAATGCCGGGTGTACCTAAAATGAATAGAAAATATGATTCAGATATATTAATCAAAGAAAATGATACACCATAATACATCGAGTATATAAAAAAATAGCGGATCTAATTAATTGACTTACAGTCCAACCAACTTGGATGAATTCATTTCCAATTTGAAAATGCATCCGAGTAGAGCTGAACTGCGTAGGTCCAACCAAAGGATTGAATGCATTAGTATTCATATACGCTCCATTGTAACGCCTTGTTTTTTCTTTAAGAGTCCGCAACACAGCAAACTGAATACAATGGTTGAGAAAACTAACATTAGTAGCCCACTAATCTCATTATTGTGACATTTTATTATATGTAATAAATCTCTATAAATTAATAATATCGAGACAACAAAATAAAATTTATAAATATATTAATGTATCATCAGTTCATAATTTATAGAGAGGTTTGGCTAATTTTATAAACTTTTAAAACTTTTATGTCAAAAAAAAGCTTTTTCTTTATAACCAATATATTTGTAGAACTAATTACAATTTAAAAAAAAAACAATTACTATGTCTAGAAAACAACACAACACGTTTTTGATGGAGTAAAAATATTAGAAATAAACTTTACTAAGAATAAATGCAAGTTTTATTTTAAAAACAATAGTAGAGTCATATTTCACCAAATTTTCTTACATAATATATATATTAAGAATTTCATACAATTATTAATAATATTAATGAGATAATATATTTAAATATGATTTCAAAAAAAAAACTCGAGGCTATAAAAATTATTTAATATATAGTTATTATTATTTTATCAAATATTAATTTAGAAAGGTTTTTTGTATGTTTGACATTTCTTACTTAAAAATAAAATGATAAAAGAAAACACTTACATGATGACGTCCATTAGAAGACGTAGATTTATATGTTTTGCTCCACGAACTTTGCGGATTATAATTATCGCCATTTAAAGATTTCATTTTCAAAAGAGTGTCTTTGGTGACTTGAAGTATAGGAACTGTACCAATAGGACAACCTACACTATTCTTCCAAAAGTGGCTAAATGTTTTGTTACTATGTGTCTGTCTCTTAATTTGTAATCCTTCCGGATATGACATCAAGCGCATCTACACATAATTAGAATCCATATAAATTAATAAATTAGTCAAAACAACATTGAATTTTCTTGATTTTAATAAATTAAACGTACTTTTCTTAAAGTAACCTACTAGAAAAAATAAATAAAAAATTGAACTCACATGTAAGTGTTTGATATATCACCGTCATTCTAATCAAAATACCATTTAGGATTTAGTTAAACATCATATTAAGAATAAAAAGAAAAAATTGCCATTATATGTGTATCTAACATCAATTTTTGTTAAAATTAAGGTATTAAGTTATTAGAGTAAAATTTACCGAATGGCACAATGGAATATTGTAGTCAAGAAAGTGGCAACCATTGGATATATTATCATATTAAAACTTACGAGAAACTTGATTTCTTAATGTAACATGTTATTTTGTTATATAGAGGTCTAATTTTTCACATGGTATGTGATATTATTCAATAAAATGTTATTTGATCATGTAGATGCCTAACTGATCATATTACTATTTAGCAAAACTAAATCCGCAACTTATCTCATTACAATTGATGAAACAATAAAATAATGGAAACAAAAATTTCAGTTGTCAGTTTCTCAATTACCATCTTTTTTTATATACATAGAGTATAAATACTCGTAACTCTCAAGAAAATTTATATTATTACTGCAATACCTTAGGGTGAAATGTGTGGTTCTTCATGGATGAGTGGTCAAGTCCTGGTTGTTTGTAGAAATCCACGCAACGATACCTTTCACCACTAATAGACTATAGATTCATAAATAAAAAAATCTATTATTATGTTTTCATGATCTTTAGGAAATGTATCACACATGATTTTCATAACTTTTATCGTGTTTATATTTATAGAGATCCAAGAATACTTAGGATATGGATTCTAATGTTAGAAATATTTAGTAAACACATTCAATTATTCTATAACATGGTGAGAGGGTAAACCTTTATGATTTTAACCGCAGATTTGTTGATAAGCTTAAATTTTTGCTCTATTTTAAGATCTTCTTTACTTTTTAATGTCTTTGCTTCCTCTACAACGCCATAGCAATGTCCCACCAGAAGGCTATAACATATAATATAGCATGTCAAAATCATGCACATCAGTGGAAGGACACACCCTAATTTCATTTTCATCAACCTGCAAACTAGAGATATAAGATCATTAGTTTTTCTTATATGTATACAATTATTATTGAGATAAAGTATTTGGAGAAAGATCTGAAAAAAATCATTTGGGATAATCATGATAATCACCTTCTCCCTATAAATGTAATATTTTTGAATCATTAGAGTAGAATATATATACACCTAGCTAGGGATTAGACAAAAAAAAAAAATAGATACTTTGGTATAATAGTAAATATATCTTTGAACCATACACAAGTCAAACAAAATTTCTTCTTAAATTAAGTTTTCTTAAATCACTTCTAACATAAATACTTTGGTATAATAGTATGTATATCTTTGAACCATGCACAAGTCAAACAAATTTTCTTCTTAAATTAACTAATTTGCATTATTAGATTTAAGAGATTTGTTGTTATCTTTAACGCTAATTAACTTTAACCGGTAAAGGATGGCATAGTTATTTGTGGACCATACACAAGTCAAACATAATTTCTTCTTAAATGAAGTAATTTCATCGATACATTTATTCATATCTTCGACGCTAACTTTTTTACACGAGCGTGACATATTATTTCTACATTTTCTGAAAAGGAAATCTGAAGATGATAATTTTAGTGAAGAATCTACATATATATTGTTTGAGGAAGATTTTGGGTCAAAAATCTTTAAAGTAAATAATATTTAGTTTTTAATTCCTACAAAATTTATTTCAAAAAAATATTATTTTAGATTTATATTATTAATTTAATTTTATCTTTATTGAATTACATTCAATTAATTGCTAATTTTTTAAAATCTCTCTGTCTACATTAAATATAAATATATAATTTTTTCTTTCACTTTTATTTGTTTTTATATCTAATTTGTTTTGCTAATAAAATATTAGTTTTTTTCTACATATGATATAGTTCAGTTTTTAAACTGAGATCTGCCAATTTCCATTTGGAAAAGCCAGAAAGCTATTTGATCGAAGTACTTGGTGATGGTAAGTATATCTTGTTAGTGTTCCTTATTGATATGTTATTTGATGATTGTACTTAAATGTTTTAATTTCTTATGTCATTTGATGATGATTCTTAATGTTTTAATTTCTAGAGGGCGAAGTATCTTTGTGTTCACTTTTCAAAGAGAAAGGATGGGCAACCTCTCTAACTGCCAAACTTGGTGATACTGGATCATTAGGTTGTCTATTTGTCATATTTTTAGATTTCACAAACTCTGGACTAAAAATGGTACAAAATAAAAAATATCTGGTTTTTTTTCCTCAAATGTTAACTAATTCTTTAGTTTAAATATGAATTAGAATTTTAATGGTGTAAGTGAAAATGAGAAAATTGTACAAAATATATTATTTGAATCATTTCATTGGATTGCTTTTCATCTCGATTAGATTGATTATTTGCTACGGCATTACTCTTGATCGCATATATTTCTTATCATCCTAATATACTTAATCATTGTAAGGAAAGAAAAGTCTGCAACGCAACAACAAGTGATGCCTTTCTGATAGGGATATCATAAGATACACTCCAGAGATAAGCCAATATTATCTTTAAGACCAATGCATTGCTGCTGTAACAACAACTCTGATGAGCCAATCAGAAATGAACCCTCCAGCTAGAATAGGAACCACTCCTCCAACTATTACCCATGGGAGTGAATTGAGCCCTTTGAGTAAGGTTGGTTTGACTTCTACACCTTTGTCCAGTACAGTTAAAACAAAATAAAATTCAGAGTTAACATTAGCAACACTAACTATTACTAGTAAATTCTATAAAACCATTTATAGAGAAACTCTTTACCGTTGATAACCGGGAAACTATGTTGACATTCTCGTTCGTGCAAGTTACCACAAAGGCCGTGATAGAGACGAGAGTCCCCATAAACACTCCAAGTTCGTCTCCAGAGATGTGTCCTTTGGGAGCCACTAATGGCCTCATCCAAAGGGGGAAGGCTCTCTGCAAACTTGTGTAGAGGTGGCCCTATTGTGAGTTTGTCATGTGAACAGTCAAGGAGGAGATTCTGAAAAATATAAGAGAAATTATGAGATACTGAATTTCTCTGCCAAACGCAAATAGTGTTTAACATTGTGCATATCTACCTTCTTAAGGAGTGTATGGTATTCTTTTTAATTTTGTTATTTTTAATTTATTGCATGTTTTTAATTAAATGAATATTGTTATTTGTTAGTATATATATATATATATATATATATATATATGCGTTCTTACAAATATATTAAAGTGTTATTATACCTCAGCGGTAGAGAGTCCCTAAATTTGGCATCAAGTCTTTAGTTCAAAACCTAATCAATGCATTTTTCCCTCATTTTTTCTAACAAAACGACGTCGTTTTAGAGCTCATAAATACGACGTTGTTTACGAAAATTTCACGGCATGCCCGAAATAGTCTAGTCAACAAAATTTGACCATTTTATCAAAAAAATTTTAAAAAAAAAAATGATTTAAATGACATTTCGAAAGTTCATATTTTTTTCGTACAAAATTTGAAAATTTGCGTTTTTATTCACATTTTTCTTTTAAAATAATACTAGACTCTCTCTCTCTTTCTCTTTTTGTGGGACCGTCAGATTTTGTGGGTCTCATTTTGCTTCTTTTGTCTTTCAAACATTATAATGGCTTTGGATAGAGATATTTTTTTTTATTTTTTGGTTGTTTTATTTCAGTTTTGCTTATTCTTACTATCGTAGCACAGTTTCTCCTAATCTAGTTGGATTGACATATCTTGGATCATCTCCGATATATGCGTGTCTTCATCCATCATATATATTTCCAAATTCCCTATAAATTCTTGAGATATAACATGTGAGAAATCATTCAGCCTATATACAATAAATTTAATCAGTACCTTGGTTCATATAATCATTAAGCATATATATAACTAACTATTCACCTAGAATTCAACACTACATCTACATGGACTGATTGTACAATCTTCTTAAATCATTTACTAGGGAACATAACAATGCTTCTTAAATCAATTTTAACTTTTAGCTAAAATTAACCATAAACCAAAAAAAAAACTTGATTCACAAAACCATTCTATAGTACTAATTTACTCTTATACAATTATTTAAGTATTAACTTTCGAATTTCTTCGGGTTTTTGTTTTACATATTAAAGACAAGAAAAATAAAACAAAACCAAAAAAACAAAAAATTGCCGTTGACTCGTTTCAATTATAAAAAAAAACTCTTGACAGCAAATATCTCTCTGTTCACAGTTACGTTACCTGTCTCATCTGGTTTGCAAGTTATTATTTGAAGTCTTCTATTCAAAAACTGTATAGCACAATTCAACATGTTTCCAAATTCTGATACCAAACAAGAAGAAGAGAAAAAACAATCAAAATTCTTGAGATAATTCACAGAGATTTCGATTGCATATTAAAGCTCTATAATAGCTAGACTGTGAAATGCTTTCCACAGCAGCAGAGGAAGATCCTGAAGGAGGAAGCAGAGAAACTAATAATGGCGGCGAGACGACACCGGACATGCAATGGAGATCGTGGATTATCCCAATAGTAGTGATTGCTAACGTCGTCGTTTTCGTTGTTGTAATGTACTATAATGATTGTCCTCACAAAAGCCATCGATGTCTTGCAAAGTTCCTCGGACGATTCTCTTTTGAGTCTTTCAAGTCTAATCCTCTTCTTGGTCCTTCTTCCTCTACGTGAGTCATTATCTCTCGATCACAACATTGTAGCAATTTGATTTCCTTTTAAAAGTTTTAATTTTTATGATCTGGGTTTGAGATTTTAGGACTGTAAAATTCAGATTTTAGTCAAAGTCCCAATTTTTGTCAAAACAAAGATTGTAATTTCAGAGACAAAATTTCTGAGTTTGCATTAGGTTTGGTTTTGAATTGATCTATGAATTGAGTAGGTTGGAGAAAATGGGAGCTTTGGCGTGGGGGAAAATAGTTCACAAGCGTCAAGTTTGGAGACTATTAACATGTATGTGGTTGCACGCTGGCGTTATTCATTTGTTAGCAAACATGTGTTGTGTTGCCTACATTGGAGTTCGTCTCGAGCAGCAGTTTGGTTTTGTTCGAGTCGGGACGATCTACCTTGTATCGGGTTTCTGTGGGAGCATATTATCTTGTTTGTTTCTTGAGGATGCTATATCTGTTGGTGCCTCTAGTGCTTTGTTTGGACTCTTAGGAGCAATGTTATCTGAATTGTTAATCAACTGGACAACCTATGACAACAAGGTATGAGCTGAAAACCCGCAATGAATCAATCTATATTTAGCAACTTGACTATTGTTTTGGTTCGTTGATTCTGTTTTTTTTTTATCTCTTGTTTTGTAGGGTGTGGCTATAGTAATGCTTTTGGTGATTGTTGGTGTTAACTTAGGATTAGGAACACTTCCTCCTGTTGATAATTTTGCTCATATTGGAGGTTTCTTTGGTGGTTTTCTACTCGGTTTTCTTCTCTTGATTCATCCGCAGTTCGAATGGGAAGAAAACCAAGTTTCTCTTATGCCTGGTACCATTGTTAAACCCAAGTACAACACTTGCCAACTCGTGCTTTGCATAGTTGCATCGATCGTCTTTGTCGCAGGGTAAGCTTCAGAACTTTCTTGATCCTTCATGATACTAACTACCATTTCTTCTTCTCATGTTGGTTAAGCTTCAGAACATTTGATTGTGTTACTAAACCGGACTTCGGTTTTGATGGATGTTATACCAATGTGCAGGTTTACTTCTGGATTGGTGATACTATTCAGAGGAGATAGCTTGAACAGATATTGTAAGTGGTGCCATAAACTAAGCTACTCCTCTAAATCCCAATGGACATGACATTTTCTTGTCAATTTTTTTAGTGTTAGACGTTTTTGTTATTACACCAAATATATCTGTTATAGCTCTTGGTTTCCTTCATATTCATAAAATTTTTGATAACAACTAAAGTCTAGGCAAATGACAATGCTTTATAGAGATGCAAACATTTTGATTAAGCAAGTTCTATTTGCATTTTAGATTAAATCCACTTAGCTCCAAACTACAAACAAAGAAAATTAGAAGCAAAGCTCAATCCACTGATCTACAACAAAACCAGGTTAAAGGGTCCAACAACGTTCTCAGTACCTATACCCAATTGGCATCCCGAGACGGTCCAACCGACCTGAACCGGGATAAGCCTTGTTCATAAAACTAGTATGCAGAGCAGAGCCTTTCTGGGGACCGGACTTTGTATCACCACAGTACGGCAAATCAACAAATCCAAACCGTTTTGATGAAGGCCGCTCGTAAAATAACTGTGGTCGAGACTTCGGGGCACTAGCGGACCTAGCCTTAGCCCTAGAGGACTCTGTACAAGCCATGTAGCTTGGATGGTCACCATCACAGCAGCTTTTTGTGCAATCGCTCGGTGCTATAGAACTAGCGGTGAAAGCACTGCGTTTGCTTCTAGAAGTAGCTGAGTATAACTGAGGACTGTTCTCTGCAGTGCAAAACTGGCTTGTAATCTCTTCATGCGACGAGGACGGGCTAAAAGGCGTGGCGAAAACTGGTTCAGACAGGCCAGCATTGTCTAGGATGAGGTGGGATGAGTAGAACATGTCTGGTCTGTTGCGTCTTGTGTAAGAACTGATGTGTTTCCTGTCGATTTGAAGAATCTTTTCTTCTTCGTCTGTGGCTGAGAATGTCTCCCTGTGAGCAGGGTACAGTCTGTTGTTGTCGCTTGCCTTCGAACCATTCCTCTGAAAATTTAATCCAATCTCTTAGTTTAAATGGAATGTGAAATGGATAAGTCTAACAAAGGAACAATGAGAAGCCTATAAACCAATTCTTGAGATTGGATTTGTTTTGAACATAAAGCAATGTCAGTAACTTGTATAGTCTCTGAAATTTTGAACTAATGGGACCACAAGCAACAAAAACAGAAGAAACAAACAGCAACTGAAAATGTAATACCTTGAAAAGATGAGAATGAGCGAGTTTGGAGCTGCGAGAAGAGATCGAATGCTCGAGTTTTTCCGGAGTTGGTGGACCCTTAAAGAAAAACAGAGGAGTTGTTAAAAAGGGACCTTGAACGAAAAGACATGTTTTAGGTTAAAAGGAACAATCATAGGGAATTTTACAAGGCTTACAGGGTTTTGGAAGTGAGAAGATTTGGTATTGTTGGATTGAGAAGAAGAAGATTCAGGCGTGACAATAACCCGAGTGGCACGCACACGAGCCTGAGCTCGAACCAAAGCGTGCATCCTGCGCAGATGGACTGACATTCTCTTTCTTTCGATATGGCCTCTAACTATCGCTTGAAGCCTAACCAAACCCTTGAGTGCCCTTAACGCTCTCTTTGCCTACAATTAAAATAATCAAACAATAACAAATTGCCTTAGAAATGGAGATAAGCCAGCCAATAATCACAAGATCATATTCTAAGTATCAACTCTTAAAAAAACATTAAGAGTCTTGACTAGCTCAAGCTCTCATTATGGACAGGACCACAAAAGCATATTGAAATTTGAAAAAGCATTACTTTTGATATAAGTTGGCGCCAAAAGAAAGGGAAAAAGAAAGAAAACATATTGACCTTTTAAAGAAATTGAACTTTTGAAATATTCACGAGGAATTCAACAAAATTAAATAGAGGGACATATATAAAAAAAACATTTACATGTATAGTCACTCTCTACGAGAGAAAAGATGAATCGACTATTAATGAACAATGCGACTTATGTCGATGAGTACACATTTGGGTGTGAATTGTCTTACACACTATTATCTTAAAACCCCTCCAAAATTTTTTTTTTGTAAGATTCGCCATAAGCTATAAAGTATAAAGTTTCAATAGGCATGCATCGAAACATTAATAGACATAGTATATTCACTACATAGAGACTATAACATATAGAGAATGAACTGAAATATAGACTAATTATAGCAGCCAGCATTCACCATGTTATTTATACAGTGGTCCAGTGAATAACATTCACTAACCAATAGAACAAGAGTACGACCACTTCTTCGTATTGGTTGATGTTAACTGATTTTCCACTAAGTATTTTTATACAAATCTTTCATTTACTCGTAACCAAATGGGGAAACTAAAAGAAAAAAAAAAAAGAAAACAACTTAGCATTAAACTTGTTGAGGATCGAATTAATTGGAAGAATGGATATAATATTAAACTTAGCATTAAACTTGTTGAGAATCATCTATACTGTTCGGACCGGAATCAATTTTTGAGTCGGTTAAATTGAAAAACAAATTTCTAACCAGTGAATATAAAATTAAGGAAAAAGCAAATACAATTTGATTTGGTATTCACAAAGCAAATTACTTTACAAAGAATATTCAAGTGCTCTGCTAAGATATTAAAATAATTAAATGAGAATATGGAAGGTTAATTGTCCTATCACTCGTCTAGGGAAGTGGTAGCAGCAGAAGGTTTACGACATCGAAAAATGTTATCTGGACGATAATCCCCGTGAATGTTTAACAAATCTATAACCATTTTATACTTTTCTAATCCTAATTAAAAATATAATTATGCAAAATCGTGTAAATGATGAACACAAATGTATTCATTCAGCTTTCGTTTAATCAAAAATTATAAACTTTTGACTAAAAAAATGCAATTCATGTATATTTCTATTTTTGGCTTCATAAAGTAATTTATAAAACGAGTGAAATAAATTTTAGAGAAAGAAAATTACCAAGTATCCGCGAAATATAGATTGTATCTTAATCACCGCAAGTTCACAACTGTCACGGCCGTGTCCATAAAACTTGCTACCATGCGCCACCACGTCGTCGAATCCGTCGCTAAACCGTGCCTTAACAGGACTTCGAGTCGACCTCCCACTTGTGCTCGTCAGCCTGACGACCGCAGCAGCAGCATTAGCGGCGGCGACTGCAGCTTCAGCAACCGCAGCAGTCGCGGCAGCCACCGCAATAGCATGCTTGTCCGAATCTTCACTTCCCTCATCCTCCCACATCGGCTTTTGTTTTCTCCGTCGTCTCGGCGACGATTGGTGGTGAGACGGCGGTGGAGGCGTCGAATTCGGTAGCGATGGAGTATGAGGAACTTGATTAATCGGTGTACTTTCTTTTTCTCGTTTGGATTTGACGAAACTCCATCGGCGTTTGAGATTAGAGGAAGTTGACCGAGAAGGCGTCTCGACGGATAGATCCGGATAACCCGGGTCGGGTTTCTTAACTCCGAATAGACTCCTAAACCACCGTGACGCTTTTCCCATTGCTGATGAAGACTTTGATACGAATGAAACGACAACGTTCTCTTCTCGCCGGAGTTTTGCAGAGAGAGCAAGAGAGAGACAACAAAAAGAGAGCTTTGTAATAAGAGTTAAGTAGTCGCAGCAGTATCATCAAACAGTGTTCTATTTACTACCACACGCATCACTCGCGCGTGTGTCTCACTCTCTATCTCTCTTTTCCCGGGAAATTTCGTTATTCTTCACATTGTTTATTTTCGTCGTGTAATTTCCGTGTCACTAGTGTAGTATGTAGTATCATACATTATGATGAGGCTAATTCAATTCCTCTGAATCTAAATCTAAATGTAAAGATTTTATTTGGAAAATGGTTACATGATTTGGTCATGTGAATCTGAGGAAGTAAAATTTGTGACGAGTCCTAAAGAACAGAGAGATGACAAAAAGCGTCAATACTTTTTAGAGGACCACACTACGGACCCCATAACGGATGACGTCAGTTTTATGGGTCCATCGCCGTAATCCAATGTCTATCGTTAATAATCCATCCATGATCACGTTTTTTTGTTGGTCCCTACTCCGTTTTTCGTCTCTTAACGTAATAGCTAGCGCCGTCCGTTGCTACGTCGTTTTGTGTAATGGGAAATCGAAGTCGGAATCCAATTCTTTCACTATTTTGACATTTGTGGGTTCTTGTTTTTGTTCTTCTCTTGTCTTTCAAACATAAATGTATTATGTATGTTATAGGACAAAGAGAAAAAATTGTTTGTTGTTACTATCAGATTTATATGGAGGTTAATATTTTGGACTGTATAGTGAGATATTATTGCATAACAAATAGAATATTTTCTGACTATTTATTTCGTCGAATACGATTGGTTATATAGTTGTACGAATGAAAACTACGTAGTTTATCTACTTATATACTAATTCACAAAACAACATGACCACAAAAATATCAAAACAATACACGAGAAATTTGTCCAAAATACAAGAATATTTTCCGAGGAGAGAGATGCGACTCAACTTATCGAAGATATACTTTATAGCATAAGTCAGAATCAGAAATCTTGAGAAGTATATAAGCTAATTAACCAAAAAGAACTTAGTTACGAACTTAGGATTAATAAGTCGAGTGATAAATTTGCATATGTTTCAAATGTATAACCAGAATTAAGAAATGAACAAACACTACTAACAAAGGTTTTATGTAATCATAAACGAATCCTATGGTTCACGTGTACTACTTTAGAGAATCTAACTCGAAGTCAGTAGTAAAAAGGAAAAAAGAAATGGACCGACAATTAATCCACTGGAATCTTCGGTATGTCTCATGCAATGAGAAAAAGACAGGACAAAGACTCGGAGAGACGAAGAGACATCAGTCTAAACGGCCGTTACGATCTAGCCACGTGTCATACAAGTACAAAAACTTGAGCCTGCATGAATCTTAGTTAGTCGTATATAGTAGACTGCGAGTGGACGGTGGTTCTTTAGCTTTTTACAGGTTTGTTGACTCTGGTCAACTGCTTCTCGTGTATGAACTCGTTCGTACGTGTCTCCTTGCATTCTATCTCTAATTTTTTAATTCAGTCAAAATTACCAGCGGAATTGTTGTTTCCCCCACAACTAACATTCGTTGGCAAAGTATTTATGGTACAGTAATAATGCAAGTTGATCAATCATAGAGTTGAAGCATGAAATCTGGATAGGAGCATAACTAATCAAAGAAGATTATAATTTATTAACAAGATTAGGTGCACCTAATAAAAAATCTTATGGTTAATTAGAAGCATCCAAATTTTGGTTTCACTTTTTGAAATGAGATTGCAAAAAAAAATATGAAACTCATTTGTACGATTAATATCGTTAGTTGTTGGCTCAAACTTTCACGCCATGGAAATAAAAAATTGTTTAGATTACTATAGATCCACCAACACAAGCGATTATGGTGTACGTAGATAGGACAATGCAATAGATTATGGTTATTAAACCCTTTCATACAATTCGTAGATATGAGGACAAGATAAAATCTTGAGATAATAGAAATTAAGAATATATGAGTAGGAACTAGGAATGAACTGAAAAACTCTATCTTGGAATAATTTGATATAATATATATATATATATATATATATATTCTATTTGTTATTAAAAATATTGTTCGATTTATTATTTCTTGTTTTCGTTTGGTTTTGGGATTAGATTTTTTAGTCGTAAGGAAAATTTAGAAACCAACTAACTAAACTAAACCAGAATAAATATGCCTAAAAATAAAATAAAAAAACCTACTGACCTATAAAAAAGCATTTCAAGCATAACAAATTAGTAGTTCAACACTGACATTATTTCGTATCATGAGCCTCAATCATACCTAATCAATATCTTACAAGAAAAAAGTGAAAGTATCCATCTTCGAAACTTTAATCTGCTCTACTTCTGACAAAATAAATTTTATAATGTTCGGAAGAAAATATCATAGAAATTACTTTTCCATCCTACAATGACTTTATATTATTTTAAATTAAATATGCTGTCACTGTATTACGGTGACGGAGTATCCCTTTACAAGATTCCGCTTGGGTAATCGACACGGTCAATCAATCAATCACACATAAATAACACAAGAGCAAACACATGGTAAAGAAATTGGCATCAAAAAAGAAAATAATATGGTAAAGATGTTTCAATTGAAATATAGTTACATATAAATTGAAATACTACGAAATACATGCAAGGCAAAACAGCGAAAACTGTTAAAAAGTTTATTTGTCTAGAGGTCACAACCATGTGTTGTAAACGAAATATTACTATGCAGCTCGATGTGATTTGTTCTGACCTAACCAGACAAACAGACAAATATTTTCAATCCCCCAAAATTTCTCCTTTTTCAATACTTCTATAAGAGAAGTTCCCTTCACCCACGTCACATGCATGCACAATACATACTCGGTATAATAGACCCATCTTTGTATCCTTTTTTTTTTAATTATGCTTTTGTGACTGCGTCAATTTCAAGATGCTGTAATGTGGAATTACGAATAAGGATTGAAAAAAAAGTTTTATTTAGGGTTCTGACTCTCTCTTATAATTAGGTGCTGAGAAGCTACAGACGACGCAGTGATGGGAAGCTGTAATAAGAGAATATTAAAGCAAAAGAAGCAATGCCTACGAATTGTCACTCCTCCTTCTCTTACCCCATCAAACCAAAACCAACTACATTACAATTCACTACAAGACACCATCAATCTCACAGTTTTTCTCGTATTTCTCTTTTTCACCCTTTTACTTCTTAAATTACATCTGAGTCCTCCTCTGGCCTCTGCGCCTCTGCCTTTTTAGATCCCATTTTACAACTTAGCTCATAAACCGACAACAGTTTATATAATGCATAGTTTAACTAAACTAACCTAAGATTCTACTGTATATTACTTTGATTTAGCTATTTTTGCTTTCTTTCTTTCAATGAAAACATAAATAGTAGTTTGGTATAACACAATGAAACATTTGTATAGTAAGTGATCAGGACGATGCTTTCGTTTTCTTTTCACGTCCTTTGCTTTGTGAACTATCCTTTAACCATGTACTGTTTACCTTCTCAATCGTCTTCTTCTTGCGCACCTGACCCTGGTTTGCGGAACAGGCTCATCATCTGACTAATTAATTCCTCGAACGACGGTCGTTTTGCTGGATCACTGTTTCAACAATTTAGAACAAAGAATATAAGAAAAATCGCCCCTAAGTTTGTAGGGTGTATTTGATGAAACAATTTACAGATGCGTCTTCTTACGTTTGCCAACAATCCTGTATTATGGATGCGATCCGGGGATTTAATCCTTCAGGTAAGTCTAATCGTCGATCCATGAAACCAACAACTCCAACAACCTAATTTAAAGTTGCTAAGATTACTACAATCTTATGATCAAGCTATAATCTCATAAGAACAGAATTTGAGAGGTACCTGAATAGAGTTCAAACGGTCCCATGGTACTAACGTAGTCATTAGCTCCCATAAGATGACTCCAAAGCTGAACACATCACACCTATTACAACGAAAGCATTGAGCTTTTAGTCCAAAAAAATGTTCAAGTTATTGAATAATGTCTTCGAAAAGAGAACAAAAAAGGGTTAATATTATATCCAACGTACTTCTCATTCGAAGGTTCACTTCTGAGAACTTCAGGAGCCATCCACTGCGGCTGCACATAGAAAAAAGTTGAACAATGTTTAGTAACAGAAATCCAAGACTGTTTTGTGGATTAAAAGAATCAGAAATGGCTTTTGTTAAACATTACAGTTCCTTTCCCGGATTTAGTACTCAAGAAGGTTGCGTTCTTCCACTTTGATAACCCAAAGTCTCCAACCTAGGGAAGAAAGAGTTGAAAGTCCATGCAATAGTAAACTCATTTTACAAGTCTTCATAAATGTAACTTGAGAAAACTGTTTGTACCTTGACATTCCAGTTCTTGTCCACGAGTAGATTGGAAGATTTCAAGTCTCTATGTACAATTGGCGGATTTCTGCGGTGTAAGTAATTCATTCCCCTAGCCTGCAACAACAACAGAGAACCCGAATATAATCAGCCTTTCATATTTTTTTCTTTCATTGTGAGGGAGGTTTTTGGAAGATCAGAGTCTTACAACATCAAGGGCCATTCTTAAACGGCGTTTCTTGTCCAATGGCTGATTCGTATTATGAAGTATTTTGAAGAGACTCCCTCTAATCATCAAAACCGTATAGAAATAACTTAGCACAGAGTATTCATCTGCAATTTCTTGCAGCATAATATAACACACTCGATAAGGAGTAACACTACTTCCAGATCCATACGTCAATAATCTCACCTTGGCATATATTCCATGATTATGGCAGATTTTTCTTCTGTACATACTGCTCCCATAAATAGTAGCACATTCGGATGTCTCAGTTTCTTCATAATGTTGATCTGAAGATATTATTGATCAAAACTGATTTATTTTGTCTGGTACGAGTAACTTCTAGAAACAATTCATAACAGAGAGAACTAATTATACATACCTCCTTTTTGCACTCCGTCAAAGTCATCGCATTGTAATCACCATCGAAGTAAACCTTAATAGCAACATCCTGGTCCAAATAGATTGGACTAGTTAGTTATCCATGTGCAACTAATACTAGAATCATCCTTATTTTATCTTAAATTACAGAAAACTCACCGATCCATTCCAAACTCCACGATGAACCGCAGCAAATGAACCTGTGAGAAAATGTAACGCATCAGAAATACTTGTAATCTGATTTAAACAGCAATGACACAGATCTGAATTGAATTTGCATATCTAAAACGTGAAAACGAGTGTAAGACTTTGGTAAATGAAATACACCTCTTCCGACCTCCTCCCCAAGTTGTAGATCTTCCCATCGTATCTCACATGACGAATCAGTAACTAATCTATTATTCCTTTGGTTGACAGGACTTTGTTGCCTACCGCTGTTGACTCCTAGAATTGGCAAGGGATCAACACTAAGACGAGTATTCCAAGCATCTTCTATCTCACCATTTAGGTCCGACATTTTTGTTCCCCGCATGCCAGACACCAAACCACTCTCTAGTCCTCTGGGAGGTTTACTTTGTCCCAGGTTCCCAATATACTGAAAGCGATCTCCATTATGTATCAAACCCTCAGCTCCATTTCCATAGACATCTGAAATTCTAACTTCAGCCCTTTTTGGTTTTCCATTGCCATTGTCTCTGAAAGCCGTGCAGGTAACTGCATTAGAAGCCTTAGAACTACCTCCACTGCCACATGCTGACTTATTGATACCGTTTCTTAAGATAGGCTCATTATCTTCGGTTCCTTGGCTGCCAGTAATCTTCCTTTGCAGCTTCCCCAAAAACTTATCCGCCTACACTAGTGTATATGCAGATTTAGCTTATAACATGAGACAATAATCGTTCTAAGAAATGTCAATGAGAAGTGTCTTGTTTAAGGAGCCAACGAAGACTTACCAGTGAGCCATACTTCTCGAAAGTTGTGGAGGCAACAACCGGAACATTTTCATCTCGGCTCCTCGAATTATGATTTCCATTGAAGGAATCATCTCCATTTCTCTGTGGTAGAAGCTTCGACGCCTTCTTGGTTTGTGCAGAAAACAGCAAAACAAACAATCATTCATGTTGCACACGAATTATTATATAAAAAAAAGTACTGAGAAACTTCGAACATTCATGATGTGAGATCTACCAGGTTTGAAGCAACAGCTGATGAATATTGTGGGACAACTGGAACCTGTGATGCTGCAGCGATCTGAGGCCTCGGGAGGTGCCACTGATGTTTTCTCAAGTTTGATTCATGTCTATTATTACTACGAGCTTGTTGTTGATGCTCATTACTTAGTGGATGCATCCTATTGAAAAGGGTTGCATCGCTCGAGACAGTAACAACACCAACCAGCTCACCGTTTTCATACACAGGGCTTTTAGTCACCAAAGCCATAAATAGTTCACCAGTTTTCTTCTGAAACGGAAACTGACCAGTCCAAGTCTCTCCACGGCACACCCTATTCCTGATACCAGTAAGGGAATTACGGTATTCTTCGGTTACAAGCACATCAATAGTTCTGTAGCCAACAACTTCCTCAGCATACCAATGGTACAGATTCTCAGCAGAACGACTCCTGAATAATAATAAAAGAATCTCTCCACTCAGAAACAAATAGTAAATGTCCACTTGCATATACAATGAATCGCTATATATAACTTTGTTTAACTACTTAAACACACAATTCAATGAAACAGTACTTAGAAGAACTATAAGCTCCTGATCTACAAACACCATAGATGAAGAAGAAGAACTTATCAAGCTCACCAGAATGTAATTTCTCCAGACGCAGCTGATGTTACATGAATCGCGTGTCCCATTGAATCCATCAAAGTCCGATACGCACTATCAGCGAAATAGAATCCTGAAACAGCTCTCTCCCAAGTCGCCGTCGGATTATCCCAGGAATCCGCCGCCTCCGCTTCCACCTCTACCTCAGCCTCTTTCTCCGTGTCCGTCTCCAATCCCGTCGCCGATTCCTTACCGGTTCGACTCTCCTCCTGAAGCAATAAGTCATCAACATCCTCCCTTAGTCTCGCTTGACTCGTCTCCATCCTCTGACACCACTCCACCAAAACCTGGTAGAGACTCGATTCCGAGTTGTTTCCGGCCATCGTAATCGCCGGTGACTCTGTTTGAGCAGTCGCATCAAGATCCGACTCTGATGAAAATTCACAAATTAAAAATATAATTTAAAACGTTGGCATTCCCTCATTGTTTATTATTTTTCAGCTGCTTCTTAAATCACTCGTGACGCCATAATTAACAAACCCCAGCTATTATAAACACTACGACGCATTAGCTTACGCCACGTGTGTTTGTTACTAATAGGATGCTGCCACTTGTAGAAT
The DNA here is from genome assembly GCF_000001735.4 of Arabidopsis thaliana. Lineage (NCBI taxonomy): Eukaryota > Viridiplantae > Streptophyta > Magnoliopsida > Brassicales > Brassicaceae > Arabidopsis > Arabidopsis thaliana. The sequence goes on along the minus strand of NC_003075.7, from coordinate 12,079,874 downwards.
TGCCGATGTAATTGAAGGTTGAAGAAGATTGAGAGATAATAGACGAATTTGTCACGATTTAAAAGTGGTGATTGACGAAATTAACCTCAATATAATACCCATTCTTGTTGCCGCCATTGCCAAATGGGCCTGAGTTTGATGGTGTTTTTATACCTCCAACGGTATTTGTCAAGAAGAAAATAAAATACACGTCTCTTCAATGTTCACATTCACATTCCTCTAAAAGTAATGTGCCCAATAAACTCAAAGTTCAAGTTGATTGAAGAACAATAACAATAAATTATAGTTGAATTTAAATGTAATCAATTATTAGTAGTATACTTCAAATCATTGTAGAATAATACTCTCCATAAGGTTTCTTAGAGGAAGCAAAGTTTAATTGGAGTCACAAAGCTAGTTTTGTTTCAATTTATCTAAAGATTTACTTTGTTTCTGGGACACAAACTGAAAGCCAACCCTTTTTTTTGGACAAAAACGACAATTCTTATATTACAAACGGCCGAAAGAGAACATGACAGCTCCTTTAAAGGCACTATATAGAGGGAAGATTGGGATGATCATAAAGTGAGGATATCTTTGGATATTTTAGTTTTGGGTTTGGTTTTGGTTTTTCGTTGTTGGACCGAAAAGCCTTTACATTTTAAGGCTTATTTCCATATTTACTGTCAAATTGACAAATAAAATATGTAATTGGTGTGAAAAAAAATAAATTATGTAACTTTTTTTTTGTACATTAAAAATTATCTAACTTTTAATGTATATACACTATAACAATTAATATCATGTTAAAAAAAAAGGTCAAAAAGTTCTTGGCTAGTAAAAACTAAAAAGATAAGTTTAATCCACTCTGAATTTGACTCGAATTCCAGTTTATAAAATATAAAGACTCTGAAAAAAAAAATCCAATTTCAACTGAATAATTATTTATTTAGTTATTCAGATTAGGACACTCCATATATTATCTCAAGTTCTCTGAAAATAATATCTTGAATATCACCGAAAATATACAAAAAGAATAAAGAAAATAAAGTTTAAGAAAATCCACACCAAATAAAAAAGGAGAATTAAAAAAAATGGAAAAGAAGAAAGACCCTAAAAAAGGCTTTAAAAATCTTAAGAGTCACCGATCCAATTCCTTTCTTCACTGCAATTTTTGTGATTTACAACATATATTAATTCTTGCCTCCTCCTTCACTCCAGCTCCAAACACAAATCTCCGACGAAAAACTTCTCTCAAGCTTTCTCTTTTCTAATGGCGACACCTACTCAGGAAGCTATTGACACCTTCATGACCATCACCGGCTCTTCCAATGCCGTCGCCGTTCGTAAGCTCGAGGTGATTCAATTACACTTCCCTGGGTTTTTTCCGTCTTCCTTCTATTGTTTAGATGTTATTTTGTTTTTGATTGAAGTATTTTTGGAAGTTTCTCGAATCGCTCAAGTGGTTGTTCGTTGGATCATCGAATTATATCTCCTCTACGCTTTTGTTATATCGTTGTTAAGCTCATCTTGATGCGTTTAGGTCGCAATTGGAGTTAATTGTGTTGAATTTTAGTTTATCCGATTATCTGATTGAGTTTTTATGTGGACTTCTTACAGAATTCTCATGCTTATTGGTTTTGTTAATTGTTCATTGATATCTAAACGAGTTTATACCTGCTCATTGTGAAATTAGTTGTGAAAAGTTTTGTTCTTTTTTGGATTTTGGTCTGGATTTTTGGTATTTTAGAGATATTCATGTGGGGTTTAAGTTAGTTATTGAAGTCAATGAATTTTTTTTCAGAACTCATCTTGTGTACAATTTTAGTTTGGGTTTAGAGAACTTTTTATTGTGTCCTTTGTGCATTCTTATCTTTTAGTCATTATTCTATTGTCTCAGCATCATTATAACTTGTAAGTTTTTTTTTTGTGTGTGGCTGGTGTTCCTCGTGTTTGCCAAAACTTACATGCTATCATTATTGCAGGAGTATCGTGGGAACCTCAATAGAGCTGTGAATGCATACTTTACTCATGGAGATCAAAATTCATATGATGCAATGGATATAGATGATGGTGTGACTCCAGTCCTCTCTGAAGCTAGAACAACGGACCCGTTCCCGCTTCGTGATCCAAACTTTGGGAGAAGTCTATTTGATAATGATCCTGTTATGTCGCGTCCCCCATTTGTTAGTCATCCAAGGGAGGCCAGGGAGATACCTATAGAGGTTAAAGACAGCAATGGGCCATCAGGTCAATCTAATGATGCTCCTACTATTGAGGATGTGACCGAGACAGCTCAAGCTCACGGTCCAGCTGCCCAAGAGGCGGTCATTATAGATGAAGTAAGTGATGATGATAATCAGTCTGCTCCAACCGGACAAAGTAGGCATGCTGTACCTGTTGGTTCTGCAGAAAATAATATGCAACATTACAATGATATAGAAGAACAAATTATTCGAGCTGCTATTGAGGCCTCCAAAATGGAGACTGGTGATGACGTAACAAAATCTGTCACAGTGCAGTCAGCTGAGCGAGAAGTGTTGCGCAGTGAAGGTTGGAAGGCTTCATCCTCAGAAAGAGAAGCTTCTGAAATGGTTTCTATTCCAGTACAGCAGGGTTCCCGAGCCTCAAATGGAAGGTTAGTTTGTTCTGTTTTGTAGTCTATCAGTTTGTCTTCTGTGTTTCCTAGACAATGTCCCAAGAAATTGTTTTTATATGTGTAGATTCGCAGCACCTAGCTCACTGTCTGAGGATGATGATGATGATGATGACGATGACCCTGATTATGTTGAGGAGGAAGAGGAACCCCTTGTTAGCCACAGACCAAGACGTGCGGTTTCTGGATCTCGGAGCTCACTTAATGATGATCTTCCCCGGAGCCCTGAAGCAGAAGATGCAACTATTCATTCACCGGGTGCTGGCAATGGTTTTCCTTCTGAGGTAGCAAAAGATATATGTTTGTTTCCTATATGAGAACGATCAGATTACCTGTATAATTGTATTACTTTTAAGTAGGTATCCTAGAGTAGTTATTCCATTCCTGAGCTAATACTCTTATTACATTCTGGTATAAGTGGGGAGGCATTTCTTCTGAGGAACATGATGAAGCTATCATGCTAGAGGCTGCCATGTTTGGTGGCATTTCTGAGAGTGAATATGGTGTTCCTTATGCACATTATCCGCAAAGGACACAGCGTCCACCCTCACCGTCATTGACAGCTCAGAGGTTGATTCGAGAACAGCAGGTTAGGAACATTTTTTGTTTCTTTCCTCCCCAAGTTGATTGGAGAATACTCTTTACTGATCTATCCTTGTGACAAGAATAGAAGTAATGGGTAGAGAGTTTCACCCCCTTTAGGTCATCGAAGGATACTGATGATGATGAGTTTTTATTCTTGTTGAAATGTAAACTCGTGCAGGATGATGAGTATCTTGCATCGCTGGAAGCTGACAGGGTAAAAGCTGAGGCTCGTCGATTGGAGGAAGAAGCTGCTAGAGTGGAAGCTATTGAAGAAGCAAAGAGAAAGGAGGAAGAAGCTCGCAGGAAGGTCGAAGAGGAACAGGTGTGCTTCTGGTTATACATGAGTCACTCTAATCCCGTGTGTGAACTAGTTAGGACTAGCATCGCTACTAGGTTTAAAGTATCATAGATACTAAGCTGTATGCAGTACTTGGATGAGTTTCCTCAAATTCTTGAAAGTTATCTCGCGTGTAAGCCAATTTATTTTTCTTACTAGGAGCTGGAGAGGCAATTAGTTTCAAAGGAAGCATCTCTGCCTCAAGAGCCACCAGCCGGGGAAGAGAACGCCATTACACTTCAAGTCAGGCTGCCAGATGGCACCCGTCATGGCCGCCGGTTCTTTAAATCCGACAAACTCCAAGTAAATATCCCAAAACCAGCTTCAATTATCCTCAAATATATGAAAAACCTTAATAACCACTAATCATGTCTTCTTCTTATTTGCAGTCACTTTTCGACTTTATAGACATCTGTAGAGTTGTGAAGCCCAACACTTATAGGCTGGTAAGTGGTTTATGCCATAAAATGCTAAATAAAAATTTTCATTTGAGACATCTTTTAGTTGATTTGATAAACTCTTGTGTGATCAAAAACAGGTAAGGCCATATCCTCGGCGTGCTTTTGGAGATGGAGAATGCTCATCGACTCTAAACGATATCGGTTTAACGAGCAAACAAGAAGCATTGTTCTTGGAGCTGATCTAGAATTGGTATTATTCTATTGGGGTTACATAATTTATTCTTTTATATGTCTTCTTCTTTTTCTTCGTAGAATTTGTTACTCCCTAAACATTTATTGGTCTATTTAATCCAAGGCTGGCTTTTGAAAGTAATTTTTTTTTCTCCACCGATATACATCTTGGTTTGTTGGATGTGCTATTCCTTCTTCACGCATCTCATATGATAGTACTGTGATCGTGGATATCAAATTTACCAGATTTGCAAAATGATATGATATTCTCATCATATTCAAAGTTAAAAGTTTGGGTATAGAAGTTCAAATTTGGTTTCTAAATCATTATAGTGTCATTCAGTTGTGTTAAAAATCTAAATGTAGACAATAATTGAAGGGAGAGTATAAAGAGGAAGTGAGGTGATGGAGAATGAAGGACATTAGAAGCTAATGTTATATAAAAGCAAGTTGGGACAGTTGAGGAAAATAGCTTTGATTTTAGTGGCAAATTCATAACTAATTCTCCTTTCTTCATGTTTCACCTTATGGGCCTTTTTTGTTCCTTGCCACCACACCATGAAGTTTGTTACATTTTTAATAGTCTATAATGCAAAATATCATATTCTTATAATAAGTTATAACCAAGTGGACACAATTTTGTTATTCAGATTTGAACTCTAATTTGGTATTTTGTCACCTCATGTGAATTTAACACCCCAAAGAAAAACATACACTGAAACGGGTCGGGTTAGTGGAAGAAAAGAGAGTAAACGAAGAAGACGACAAAGAGACCGGGTCATTCACGGCGTCGGCTGTCACAAACGACGACCTTGACGGAGACATTAGTATTTTCTCGCCGTCGTCAAAGTTTCACAACTCTTTCCGTTACGTTACTTACACGCGCCTTAAACGTCACGCGCCTATGGAGGACCACTAAACATGGTGTTTAATAATTATTTTTATTTTCTTGTTGCATAAGAATTTCCCGGCAACGAAACCAACTTCTATCTTGTCCTTTAATTGCTTAACCAGATTCATATATATTACACTCGAACCACTTGAAAAGGATAGTTTTATGTTTACACATTCAATTTCTAAAGTCATTCTCATGACAACAAATCACTCCCATGATATTTTTTTTGAAATGACATGAGGTTTAATACTAATAAAGTATATTTTTACAATCAAATCAAATCAACAACATTACATTTTAAAAAAAATCCAATATATATCTCACAACATAAATTTGAAAATCCAACAATCAAATGTTTCCTCCTAGAATAATGAATTAGAAGAGTGTACAATGAAACGAATCTCGTTAGTGCCAATAAATCAAAACTAGAAGACAAGATTTTCTTCTATATCCAAAGAATCCAATAAAAACGGTGTATTACCATCATCTTCATCACCATCACATGATCTAGTCATGAGTTCTTTTGCTCTATGAACCTCAACTTCCCAATCAGTCCTAGCCAACACGACCAGCATCGAAATCAGGCACGAGCCTTGTGCTGCAAATAGACCGAGCCATAGTCCTTTGAAGTCAAACCCGCTAAAGAAACTTAACCATACAGCCACTGGCATTCCCACAAAGTAGAAACAACACAAGTTTATGTTTGCTCCTAACTTAGGTCTCGCACTTCCTCTCAACACTCCACACAATGTGGTCTGAGGACAGTTTCCTAGCTCGCAAAGCCCGATGATCGGTAAAACCATTGAAGTCAACTTCACAATCTCTTCCTCATCTGTGAACAATCTTGCCCAGCAATTCCTCACCATCAAAGCGAAAAACATTGCCAATAAACCTAAACCAAGGCTTAAACTAAGTCCGGTTCTCGCAGCTATCCTCGCTTTATCAGGCTGATTCGCACCTAATTCATTCCCGACACGTGTCGATACGCTGATACTCAGAGAGGAAGGGAAAATGTAGATCAAAGCGGTGGTTTGGATCAAGATTCCCATAGATGCCACGGTTGCTTGCGGGTTAAGTAACAATCCACATAGAAGAATCATGATTTCATACCACCACCACTCTAAACAAACCGAGACGCAGCTAGGGATGGCTAGTTTCATTAGAGATCTCCATCCTTTAAAGCAATCCATTGAGAATCCTCCCCAAGTCTTCTGGTAAACACCGGAAAACACTATGTAGATGATTAGAAACCCTAGGAGATTGACATTAGTCCAGATTGCTCCCAAGGCGACTCCTTTAAGGCCGAGACCGAGAGAAGAAACGAGAAGGTAGTTAATCGGAATGTGGAGTAATACTGCGAAGAAAGCAGAGTAGGTTAGAGGAAGAGTGATCGATTGAGATCGGAGGTAGATACGGATAGGATGTAAAAAAGATTGGAGGATCAGATCAGGGAGAGAGAAGAGGATAAAGATCTCAGCTTGGTTTGAGATTTCTTCGTCTTGTCCGAAGAAGAGAAGGATCTTCTTGATGTTGAGCCAGAGGATAGATATGGGAAGAGAACAGAGGAGAAGCAAAAGTGTGGTTCTTTGCAAAGCAAGGCCTAAAAGTTTGAATCTTTTGGCGCCAAAGGCTTGAACGCAGATGGGTTCCATGCCGATAGAGAGACCGGAGAGGAGAGAGTAACCCGTGATGTTAGCGAAGCCGAGGGCGAGTGAGCCACCGGAAAGAGCAGAGAGATCGTTGAGACGGCCGAGGAAGAGCATTGAGATCATTGAGCGAGAGTAGAGAAGTAAACCGGTTAAGATCAGTGGGAGAGATATTTTGGCGATTGATTTGGCTTCTTGGATCGAAGAGGAAAGGTGGGTCGGGTTCGGATTCGGATCTTGTCGGTGATCTGTTTGGTTCTTGATGATCATCAACAAAGGAGCTGCCATGATTACAGGTTTGAGAGAGAAGAGAGAGACAGAGACAGAGAAAGGAGATGATGAAGAAGGTGTTGTTGATGTGTGAAAGGTGTGTTATAAGTTTGAGATTAAGTCACTAGTTAAGGTTAATAGTGATTAAGGCCCTTAAGGGAACAAGAGAAGTTTTTTGACTCAGAAATTAGTCTTAATTATAACAGAACAATTTTGGCGGTTTATTTGACCGGCCATTATGTCATTTGTTACGACTCCGTCTTAATTCAGAGACACTATTTTATTCTATTTTCATTTGTGGAAAACCAATAAAAAAAGTTTAAAGAAAATATGATTTTTGGATGTCTATTTGGAATCATTTTACTTTCTTCATGTTGATTTGGATTTTTTATATATATAATAGTATTGTTTTTCTTTGGATGTTTATGCAACTCTTTTCTTTTAATCATGGTTACGTTTATTAGGATTTTTGTTTCCATTTGGAGATAAGTTTCCAAGAAAATATTGATATTTGGATGTTTATTAAGAATTTTTTTTATTCACGATTAATTTATTGTCTGTATTTCGTTTAATTTATAGTTAGATACTTAGATACATACATACAATACAACTCAGCATAGAAAGAGTTGAAACTTGAGACGTTTTTGGGATTTCTATTCTTTAAATAATAAACCAGTGTAACAAATTGACTCATGTCGTTTCTTCCTCACTTTTAATAGTATTGAATTTGACCATTATGGGTAATTTTCATGTGCCAAAAAAAAAAAACGAAATGGATTCTTTACAAAATCAAATAAGTAACTGCTCGAAGTAGTAGTAAAGTAGTAAGCTAGTAGGGATGGACACAGATCATATACCAGAAAATTAAGCAGCTATACAGAGAGGTTGGTATCAAGTTGTTACGAAATACTAAGATTTAAAATTTTATGGACCATTTTATATAAAACTTGGGACGATGTTGATGCTTGCAATAAAGTGAGAAGAATTATATAGAATATTATACCTACTTAATGCTTATTTCTAAACTTCAAAACAATTTATTGGACCACTCTATTGATCATATAATCGAGGGGAAAATTATAGTTTGGCAAAAAAAAAGGCTTGCTTTCATAATTAGTTTCAAGAGAACTTAACAGAAAATAATAATTAGTTTAAAGAGAATATTTTTTATTAGTGTTTATTAATTTTGGGATAAGAATTTATTGTTTGTGCATAGATATAATACGATGTCACATGCTTCACCTCTATAGAATGTGGACCATTAATATAGCTTAAGGATGATGGGGAACAAAAATAACATTATCTTATCACGAGCTATGTCGATCGTTTATTATATTATAACAAAAAAAAAAATTAACAACTGTAAATAGAAAAAAATATATATATATAAACTATATGAAATAAAAATAAATACAAATGTAAATATAGAAGTAACAAACAAATATAAATAACATGATAAAAAAATTATAATTTACGTATTTCAGAGATTTTATATTTATATTTTTAGAAATGATTAGGGTTTCCAAGTCAAATTTTCGATCAATTTTCTAAGTTACAACTTACTGTTACTTTGTATATGAACGAAAGAGAATTGATTTCCTTTTGGACTAAAATTGTTGTCAAGTGTTTATTATGTTTTGATTATGTTTTATTTATGTGAAATTTCAGAGTATTTTTTCATTGTATCTTGAATATCAAATATCATTAACAAATTATGTGAAAATTAATTTACGTCGACTTAAAATTAGGTTAAGGTAATCTTGACAAGGAAAAAGGGCAAGGTTATCGAGGAATCTAATAGTGTTTTGGTTAAAATTAACAAATTTTTTTCATTAACACAATTGTGTTCCTAATTCTCATCACACTGTCTATAACGTATTTTCCTATAATCAGTATTACCGCATATACTTAATGGTTGTTCATCCATATGCATTCTAGAAACAATATCTTCATATGATCAAAGTAATTAAACAACAATATCTTGTGAGACAAAAGATGTCATATAGTCAAAAATGTTCAAAAATCTATAATATCCTTGGCATAGAATGAATCAACCCCATAAAGATCCTAAGTAATAGGAGGAATCCTAATAGTCTAATTTATTCATTCTCATGCATGTAACTTTAACTAAACAAACCTTTGTGTCCTGTCGCTTGATAACTTCTGTTTATATGAGATTAACCATTATCCGATAAGCTAAGAGTAAATAAAGTACTCTATACTATTCAATAGCTTAATTTAATACACTTAACGTCTATATATGTATATAGAACCTGTCGTGGGATCTAAGACAGTAAGACATCAATCATCGTATTATCTTATAAAAAAATTACTTAAATGCTCGTGCTTCATTTGGTATATCTTTTAAGTCTTAAGTTTGCAAACATTGAAACAATCATCTGTGTGGATGCTATTTGGTTTGGAATATATTTAACATAAACCCAAAAAAGGCTTACATGCCTTTTGAATCATTTGATAGGATTCTAATGACTTTCTTTAGTCTTAAGCCGAGTTCTTAAGGGCAAAAATTCGTTTATAGATTATTGTCTTGAGAACAAAAAAAATCCATAACCAACTTTTTGTACTTCATATCAATGATTTTGAAAGAACTCTGTAATATTCATATCAAATGATATGCATAGGAACATGAAGGAATTGTCAGACTTGTTAGTCTTATGGAAAGCGGCATGGTGGAAATTGGAAGACATTTTATCGTTTAAATACAATTGGTTTTTCAATAAGTAATAAATATCAGATACTGGTGACAAAAAAGGTCAAAACATTTTTACCATATTTTATTTCGTTGTATTAAATTGTGTTGGTAGTAATTGGGAAAAGATAAGATAAAATGACAAAAAGAAAGCTCCAAAACACTCAAAACAAACCATTAATCAATAATCATGCAGAAAAATAAAGCACAACATAAGATGGGCTTGGTCAATGGATGAGTCTTGCCAATAAAAGAGATAACGTTCTTTTGCCTAGCAAGGCTAATAATATAGAGCCCAATTTTGATAGCTAGCCCAACAGATATCTTCCACTAATTTCAGCGTTATAATCAATCATTTTTTGTAGTGATCGAACCTGTTAAAGATCTAGAACTGAAAGTAGTATTACTTAAATAATAAAAATTACATTATTCGATTTCAAATAGCAAATTTATTTCTTTTGAAAAGTACAATTAAATCTGAAAGACGTGCACACGTGGTGGTAGTGTTAATGATGATTAGGCAAAATCTGCATGGAAGCCGCAAGAATCTCTCGTCCACTTTCTTATTTACAAGGTCAACTCGAGGTCTTTATTCCCCCCGTTTTGAACCCATAAACAAAGCTAACTGTTTCTTATTTGTAAACTTTTAGTTTTTCATTTTGCAGTTTATCTTAAATTTATGACACCATTATTGACATTTTATGTGGAGACCAAAACTGTGTTTTTTAAATAAAAAAAAAAATCTTTTCAAACACAGCATTCAATGATGCACATTCAAATCCAACATGATTTACTCGGCTTCTTCTCTGTCGGTTTAATTTTTGAAATTCCATATTGATGATTTAAAAAGAATATCTATGACCTAAAAAAAAAAAAACTAGAACTAGAAGGCATAAAAAGGTGAAAGCCGTGAGTTATTATTATGAAGTAACTATTAGGCAATCATACCTTTAGTCCCTTGGTACTAACTCGGGTTTGAAAAAGCATCTACTAGTTAAGAAAGCATATTGAAAATTTTGAAATGCATGTGATTCTTAATTAATATTTGTCTTGTTAATACCTTTATGTTGCATGTATTTCAATAATTTTGTAATTATTAGACTTGTGAAAACATTTTCCCCATACGGAACACCTCATACCAAATCGATAATGTGTGTTATCTCAAGGATAGTAATCAATCATTTGGATTCTATTTAATCTTTATGAAACTCATAATAACTGATCCTCTTGTCACGTCGCTACCACACCTTCTTCTTCTTTTTTGTCTATATTTTGTATTTTACTTATAAACATTGATACAATTATAACTTTAATTTCCTATAGCTTGTATATAGTATATATCAATTTAACTTTCTCATTACTTCATTTTTGTTGTTGTTGTGTATATTTATTATTTAGTAATAGTCTATCCTCGCAAATTTTAAAAATTCAATAGGAGTATATGACCTCTGTCACCTATTCAAAATCCATCGAACCTCCGAATAAAATAATAATTAACAAACGTAATTCAAATCCAAAAGATTAAGGAACTAAATATAATATGATCACTAATTATTACAGCCATATAGAACCTTCTTCTTCCTAACTCTTCTTATATACGTACTAAACGTAACACTCTCTCTATATCTCTATCTCTCAATATATCTCACACATCAGACATCACTCATATCTTTAGATTCACATTAATGCTTTTCAACTAAATCCTCTTCGTTTGATTCTCCGATGACGTCCATCAGTTCCTCCGATCACCCCCTTCCGGTGAGCAAGAAACGATTAAAGCCATTGATATTACGAGATTTCCTTCTCGATGATCTCAGCTCTTGCTCATCCAACGGCTTCAAATCTTTCCCTCGTCTCCTCAACGCTGAGATCCAACGGTCAGGAATGTTCCACCACAATCGCCGTATTACCTGCGGATTAGCGTTTAGTCACGCCGTTCATAAAGCTTCGACGGCGTTACTCACCGCCGTTAAACTCTTGCCCTTCCCTTCCTCCGTTAAATCTCAGTCTCGTGATAGAGATAACAAGAAAGGACTTTTCTCAAGAAGCTTCTGGAAGAAACTTTCCCGACGTGAACTTAACGTCGACGTCGGAGAGAAGGAACGGAGAACGGATGATCGTGAAGAGGAGATCCAACGGTGTAGATCATTCGCGGAGTTTCTTCAAGAGAGTCAAGATCAACTGTCTGATCAGATTTATTATATTTCTCCGACGGATTTATTTTCCGGTGAAGCAACATTGTCAAAGGACGCCGTCGGTGACTCGTCGAGTTTTAGTAGCGAGGACTCGGAAGTGACTCAGTCATCAAGCGGAGTAATAGTAGTTATGATGAGTGGGGATTGTGTAGGGTCACATGTTAGTGACGGATCGTCTCTCAACGACAACACAGAGGTTAGTAAATTACTTAACAAACTTTCAATGTTTCGATATCTTTCGTGCTCGTCCAAATCCAGTGATCATCCGACACGTCAATTTCTCAATGCACCACCAACCATTAATATCACAAGTTATTACAACAGCGAACCATTAGGTGAACTAATACTAGAAATTAACGTGTAAATTGATATGATGTTGGTTTAAGACTTAAGTTGAGTGGAGTTGGAATTTTTTTGAAAGTTGTCGGTTCGTGCGTGCGAGTCACGTGTGTGTGTGGTAGGGAATTAGATTTTAGAATGTGAATAAAATACTTAATGAGTGATGAAATCGAGGGCTCAGATTTTTCTTCGTGGCTTCGAAAGCGGATTCTACGGACAATATCACTCACTTCCCAACGTCAATTTGGTCCATTTAAAATTCGTAATCTATTTAATCTCTCACACATATTATACAAGTTTTGGAACTAATATAAATATGTAAAGGTGTGGAGAGATGTATAATGTTATTGTCATAAAGTAGGTTGACTTGGCCAACTCACTCTATTTCCTCACTCTAGAGATAATCTCTCGTTTTACGTATAAAATTTTCCCATTTACTATTGTTTTATTTGAAGCACTGTAAATTGTAGGAATGCGAGAACGAAGAAAAAGAACAACTCAGTCCAATATCGATATTAGATTGCCCATTCCAAGATGATGCAATTAGTCCTCCATCGCATCACAAGGGTAAAGTCACTGATTATATATCCTTATGTTCTTGAATATTCGCTAATCGATGGTCATTACTTGTTATCACATAGGTTTTACGTTTACAAGTTTCATTGTTGTGAGAAAACCCTTTGACAAAGATTTTATCTATTCAACGCAAATTCAAGCATAGATATAGTTGCATTAACAATTAGGTTTATAAACATATGAACTAATCTTTTATAAATTGACATTTACAGAAACATATGAGAAGAAACAGATGAGAAAAAGAAGAAGATTAGAGAGTTTGGTACGGCTTGAGCCAGTGGATTTAGAGAAACGCATAGAGAAATATGAGGAAAGACAAGATTACAAATCTCACATTATAGAAATTGAAGAAGATCAATCCGAAATCCGAGCAAACCGTTTGTTTGCTCTAGTGAAGTCTAGAATAATCGAGGAACAAAACCAATTACTGGCATCTCATGTAGTAGACAATGTGTTGCTAGATTTTTTCAAAGAAAACAATAATAATGAGACAAGAGACGAGGATAAGTTGGTGGAGATAGTTGAAGAATGGGTGATGAGGAGACAAGACGATGAATATAATATGTTCATGAGTTGGAAAGTGAGCGAGAAAAGAGAGATTTATGTGAAGGAAATGAAATGGGGTTGTATCAATGGGGATGAGAAAGAGTATGTGGTCGAAGAGTTGGGGAATGGTTTCCTCACTTCCTTGGTTGACGAACTTATCCATGATATATCCTTGTGAAACTGTTTTCTTTGCCACATATGTATGTATTATACTATATGCATTACTAAATTTATGATATATAGTGCTATTATCTTTGTAAATGGTATGACATATATTGTCTGAATGTTTAATGAGTAATGAGAGATTGATGAAACAAACAAAAACTTCTAAACTTTGAACTTGATTACGGTAAAATCTCAGCGACAGAAGGTTGATAGAATCTCACATTAAAAGTAAACTAGTACAAATCTAATGACAACATCTACTGTATCATCTAAATTCATGAAAAATAAGTCTAAAAAGGATAATAATAAATTACCACGTTAATGTTGAGCGGTTTCAAGCATAATGAACGGCCGTTAAGTGAAATGGGCCCTAAACTATAGTTTTTTTTGGGCTTCAACTAATCTGAGCTGGATTAACTTTAACGTAGGAGTGGTAAAGTTAATACATATAGAACTAATCAGTTTAAAGTTAACCATGACTTGAGTCACTAGAGATCTCATGCATCCTCCTAATTTTATATTTAATGAAAATTGTAACAAATTTCTCTTACAATTTTTTTTAAAAGCAAAACCTAATTTCTGTGCATAAATATATCTAACCTCGAATCCCAAAAATTGAATTATTGTTTCAGTAAGAAAAGAAACCCATAATTTAGGAAATAAACCGAATTCCCCTATGTAATAGAATTACGTACCAAATCATTGTTGCTGAGAGAGAGACGCTTGAACGCATGGAGACAATTTCGATATTTGAAAACTTGTTTACTAATATATTGTTAGATTTTAATAATTTGCATTTGTTGCACTAACCAAAAATTGCGACATATTACCTATAGTTTGTTTTTTTTGGGGGCAAATTACCTATAGGCTATATCACTGCATTTTGTAATCACACGTAGTCACATAGGACATATATATTGTATAGTTCTGTTTATTGTATACAAGAAAGTCATACTCGTGCTATGTTCAGTTATATGCCTTAATATTAATAAGCCAAATTTAACGATATAAATATAATTTACTAAGTTTTAGGACTTGTATATAAGTTGTACAGTAGTACTACTTGTTTAAAATTATACGTATAAGTGTATAATTTTTTTTTCTTTTCTTTTAAAAATTTAGTTTTATAATATTTTAAAAATATTCCTAGCAAAGAAAGAATAATTCATATATGCTGACTATCACGTCTAGTTGTAGTAGTAGCTACACAAATACTTGAATTTGAATTAATAAGTATATAGATAAATTGTACAAGTATCACCTATTATAAGTTTGCCAACCCTGTTTTGCGCATGATAATACGGCAGTAACAGTGTCCATAATCAATAATAACACAAAATCTTATTAAAAATTCGTATTTTATTTAGAAGAAAAAAACTAATTCATCTATGAAAATTAGAAGGAGACGTAACCGCTAACTAGTGTAACTGGACCTGCCTTCGGTGTTTGGTAAGATTCCGGTACTCTGTACAAAATGGCTGAAGCTAAGGCCCACACTATTTGACCGTACGTCACTGGATTGTTTCTCTAACGACTTTGATTCTTTTACTCGCTTGAGTTTGAATGTAAATGTCTGATTTTTTTTTAACAAAAAAGAATAAAATATATATCTACATAAATCTATAGTTTTCTAGCAATAATATTGTTGTCAATTTGTGAAATGTGATGGGTTGCTTGCATATGCAAAAGTCTCTCGATCGAAGTCTTCCGTTTATTATGAACCACACAAATGGTTTTAAGCAAGAAAAATATCTACGAGTAAGATCAATTTTGTTATGTGTAGAGATTATCATTTGTAACTTTATGTATTAATACAATTGCACGTAAAGCTTGACCTTCTAATAGAAATAAATTTGATAGGAAAAAATCTCTAATACCAATTGCAATTTTTTTGTTGTTGTAATATTGCAGTAAGCTCTCTCATTTAAGCCTTTGAACAAAAAATAAAATAAATATCAGATTTATTGTTGAGTTTCGCGTTGGTATTTCAAGAAAAGAATATGGTCTTTGGCTTTTGACCAAAAAAAAAAAAAGAATATGGTCTTTGGCTCTTTGCGACGCCTATATGCATATATGATATTTGTATGACTATAGACTCATAGTTAATTTATTTTCTATTCCATTTTAACTTATCAGTGTCACTAATCAAAGCTATTATTAAACGGTCTATTTTAAAACAAACCATTTTGTCTATATGCTATTTCATATACGACGATTATAATCGCTTCTTTAGAACTAATAGCCAATAATAATGTATATTTCGACTGTTCACCATACACCGCCACCTAATTCTTCTAAAACATTTCAATTCATTGACTAAATATCGTCATTATTTTGCTTACACATTTTGTATATGTTCCTCCAAATTTGTTCACTAGAGTTTTCAACTAGAACAAAACAACTACTCTGTTGGTGAAAGAATGAATATGCATGTGTGAAGTTTATTGCTCAATATGGATATAGAAGATGAAAAGAAAAAGAGTAAATTGATTTCTTTACCAAAACGTGTCCAGATGTTATGTCAATATGTAATTCTGACATGACCAGAACTTCTGTAACGCATTTAACAATCACTTCCGAAAATAACAAAAACAAAATTCAGGAAAGATGATGAAATTGTAAAAGACAGACTGTAATGGCGTCTATTGAGACAATGACTCAATCTGTCTTAAACCGGAAAGTTGACTCGTAAGCCATATTGATTATCTTTATTAAATTTTCCTTTTTATTCTCTTATTCTCTCGAAGTAGTAACTTTCTTTTGCATCAAATAAAGAAAATATGAAAACGCACCCCTAAAGTTTATCTTATTTTTTTTATTAGTGCCTCTAGTTTTCTAATGTGTAGAGTCAGTGACACACTTTCTTTTTACTTTATATCAAGATTTGATGATATCATATGATTTTAGACTTCTAATTAAGGTTTTTGTAAAAATTGTCACACTACTTTTTTGAATTCTTTCACTTTTTTTAACAAATGTTATTTAGAAAACATAGTCAATATACAGATCCTAAATGTAGATAAAAATTTACAATTTTGACTAGCAAGATCTGATTTGATATGTTTCTTATATATCAATTTTTACCCTTATTTGTTCCATTTTACTTTGATACTTTTTTTTATAGACAAATTTAGATAATTTTATTTGATAAGTCATAGCATTTATTTTTCTTATTTTTATACCAAAATTTATTATAAATACATTTTTCAAACAACACATATACAACACAAACTGTCATTAAAACCCAAATTTTATATATATATATATACCAAGCTGGTAATAATATGATATGATCGTAATTAGCAAACATGAGATCATGCAATAAAAGACTTAAGACAAAAAAATGTGCCACGCTGGTAATGCAAATTTTGTCGTGGTGTGTAGATAAACAAAAGTTTCAGACTTAAATCAAACATACATAAACGTTAAGGGTCTTACTTGCAAATTTGAGTTTTACCGGTAAAAAAAAGAGTAACAGGAAACGTAAAAAGAAGAAGAAGAACGCTCAATGGAGAAAAAACGTGTCCCGAAGTGGCAAATCACGCGACGAGTCTCTTCTTCTTCTTCTTCTTCATGCGTTTTCTCCTTCCTTCTTAAAAGCTCTCTTCTTCCTCCTCCTCTTTTACCAATACATCTATTAACTCTCTCTTCCCTCTTCATCAAGTTTCTCGAGGAGAGTGAAGAATTTGGTTTTAATTATTCTTTGATTACCCTTTTTGTGGTGTGGTTTTCGTTATTTCGAGGAGTGATAATAATACCGTTATGAGTCATCACTTTACATGTGTTTGATCAATTACTCTTAATTCACTTTCTGGGTTTCTTCCTTTGAATCTCTCCTCAAAGAAAAGAAAAGAAAAATGAAGGAGGAACAAACAAGATCTCTGTTTGGAATCTCTTTGTCTGATAAACCAACTTGGCAACAGTTTCTCATTTGCACTTCTGGTTTCTTTTTTGGTTATCTCGTTAACGGTGTTTGCGAGGTTCGTTTCTCTCTTTTTTGCAATTTGATTCGAGAATTTTGATACATAATCAATCAACGTTAATGTTTTTGTTTGTTCTTTGTCATAATTCCACATACCCAGCTCCTGAATCTCGTAAATTTATAATTTTTTTGCATTTTCAATCTCTTGCATGCTAAGTGTTTGATGTTTTGTTTCTGAGAGAAAAAAAAACAGAGGAAGAAGAAAAAATTGCATGACGAACTAAACTCTCTCCAAACTTGTGAGAGATCACAAAAAATCTGTGATCTTTGTAAAGAAAACAGATTTTAGAGAATGTGATTGGATCTACAAGTACTCATATATGATCATTGACTTGATTTATTTTTCTTTGGTTTTGCAGGAATATGTTTATAATCGTCTTCAATTTAGGTAAAAGTCAACTTTTGATTACTCTTTTAAGTTTTAGATTTGAACAAAAGTTAACAATGGGATTTTGCTCTGTCTTTGTAGCTTTGGGTGGTATTTCACGTTTATACAAGGATTTGTCTACTTGTTTCTAATCTACCTTCAAGGCTTTACCACAAAGCATATAGTTAATCCGATGAGAACTTATGTCAAACTCTCTGCTGTTCTCATGGGTTCACATGGTTTAACCAAAGGATCTTTGGCTTATCTCAATTATCCAGCTCAAATCATGTTCAAATCCACCAAGGTAATAGATCCACATTTCCCAATTACAGTCTCAATGAGTTTAAATTGAGTTTAAAGAATGATCGGAATGACCATCTTTCGGATGTTTTAGGTGTTACCGGTGATGATAATGGGAGCGTTTATACCCGGTCTTAGAAGAAAATACCCAGTCCATGAATACATTTCAGCGTTCTTGCTTGTTCTTGGTTTGATCCTATTCACATTAGCCGATGCGCAAATGTCTCCAAATTTCAGTATGATTGGGATTATGATGATAACCGGTGCATTGATCATGGATGCTTTCTTGGGTAATCTGCAAGAAGCTATCTTCACAATGAATCCTGAGACAACTCAGGCAAGGAAACTAAAGAAAACACGGTTCTTTCGGTTTTCCTTTACCGGTCTGTTTTGTTTCGTTTCTGAGATTAACTCTTGTTATGTGTGTTGTGCAGATGGAGATGCTTTTCTGCTCAACAGTTGTTGGATTACCGTTCTTGTTCGTTCCCATGGTTTTA
The DNA here is from genome assembly GCF_000001735.4 of Arabidopsis thaliana. Taxonomy (NCBI): domain Eukaryota; kingdom Viridiplantae; phylum Streptophyta; class Magnoliopsida; order Brassicales; family Brassicaceae; genus Arabidopsis; species Arabidopsis thaliana. Next base: position 12,061,197 of record NC_003075.7, on the reverse strand, counting down.
ACCGGAGAGGTTTTTCGTGCGTGGACTGCGTGTGCACAAGTAAGTAAACAACCTCTGTTCTCTTTTTTCTGGTTTGACTTTTGGTCAACCTTTAACCAAACCAAGTTAACCTTATGAGATAGTCGTCCATTTTAAGTGAAAGTGACAAAGAGTGGAACCTTTTATTTGGCTTTGAAAGTACTTCTATAGATTTGACTCGGTTTATGATTCAAACCGGAGTTGGACTCAGTTTAGAGAAAAAGTCAAAATTTGTAGGATTCTTGGTACCACGAAATGAGAGAGATCATTGACCGACGACGTGCCTCTGAATCTGCCAAACTTTTTAAAAGCCAAATTGTCTCTTTTAAATTCATTGATTCCATAACTTAAGTACCAACGTGGAATATTTTATAGTCAAACGGTTTAATGATTCATTGGTTGACATATTTAAAACCAATTGTGCTTTGTTTATATTTGCAGCATCCGTATGTGTATGGAGTGCTTGTATTTGAAGCCATGGCCACATTTATCGGTCAAGTCTCCGTTCTCTCGCTTATTGCTCTCTTTGGAGCCGCCACAACTGCCTTGGTAAATATCTAATCTTATCTTTGAATACTCATTTGTATTTTAATTGACTCAATGGTCTAAAATCACATTTCGTTGTGTGTAGATAACAACGGCTAGGAAAGGGGTTACATTGTTGCTGTCGTATTTGATATTCACAAAGCCGTTAACGGAACAGCACGGATCAGGCTTGCTGTTGATAGCAATGGGGATTGTATTGAAGATGGTTCCAATGGATAGTAAAGCTCCGGCCAAGATTCCGGCGAGACCAGCGGTTAGGATCGCAGGAGGCGATGGTGATAGAGAAGAGGACGAAGAAAGGAAGTCATTGGTTTGAGAATGTGCCATGTATTTATATATATTTTATCTCACAAATTCAAAGGGTTTATAGAATAATGTTGGATGAAGGAGACACAAAATAGAGTTAAAGTTGTGTCAGAGACTTGTTATTAGATTCTAAAGTGAAATTGCAAAAGATTGAGCTGTTAAATTGTTAACTATGATATGAATTATTTTTGTCATCACTCTCAGAAGAAAGCATTATTCGTCTCAAAGCCTATTCATAAAGCGGGAAACGCTAATGACTACATTCTAAACGACAGGATCAGTGAAGAACCTGATTCTATCTAAGATCCTCCAGTTTCTTTCTCTGATCTATGAATAACAAACTTATCGACAATCTTTACGGTGTTGACAGGATCCTGCTGCAATGTTGTTGCACACCATTTGCTTGGAAACCTTCTGTGATGACTCATTTTCACAGTCGATCTCGGCTCTGCATCCCAGTCCTTGTCCAGCTTCCATTCCTTTGGCACCTGTACTCATTCATCACATACACTCCTCTGTTTAATTCTATAATCACAAACTTTTTCTTTTGTCATTTCGAGAGTTGTTTTTCTCACCTTGTCTACTCCGAGAGTGAAGACTTCAAGGTCTCCATCAGGTTTGATGTTGGAAACGGGTGAATGATTTGTTAATTGGCGATCCGAAGTGAAGAAAATGCTTCATCAAAGTGTATGTGAAGCCAGTTGATGGATATATATAAGTAACTTCCAAAAACCAAAGATACAACAGGGGTTGAGAAGAACCCAAAAGTAGAGGAACACAGAAGCATAATAGATGGCTTGCTCCGCTTCGAGAAAGTGACTCCCATTCCTTTCTCGACAGATGTTAGTCCGTGTAACCGCCATCACCTATGTCAAATACTTTACTTTCGGCTGAAAAATAGTTTTCTATTTCAGCTAAAACGAAGGCTAAGTTGACGATTTTACCTCGGGAATATCAAATGCTGACATAAGATACTTGATGCAGGCAGGATATAATCCGAACGTCCACTGCTCAATACGGTCTCGGAGGCCAGTAGGGTCCGGAAAATGTTCATTTTCTACTGATTTGTACCACTGATACAATGTATGATACCCTGTGTAGCAAAAAGTTTGAAAATCTCAAAATCCATTAAGGTTTGATCACAGATACAAAAAAATATCAATTAAAGTAGGATCACATATTTTTTGTCCACTTGTGTCAATGACATTGTAATGAGGAAAGCCACAACATTCTATGGAAAGGAAACTGACCGGAGTTTGCAAGGAGCTTATGCTGAATACAGATTTCTATGCCGAGTTCCAACAGCAACATAAGAATCAAAGCAGCCATCAGGTGTGCAGAAACATGAAGAATTCCAATTAACAGTCGTTTCCTCCGAGATATTTTTGAGGGAACAAACATAATTGCAGTTATTAGCAACATAAGAACCCCGGTGAAAGACACATATGACTGCTCTGTTACATACACAAAGGAGCTCCAAACTGTGCCAAAGAAACTCCCCAAGTGGCCAGAAAATGAATCGCCTCGTAAGATATGGCCTAGCTCACACTGAAACCAACAAGGAATGAAGATAAAAACTTTCTCGTGAGTGCAAGTGAGCATAAAAATTTCTTCGCACAGGAAAAACACTACTACAGATATGCAAGGCCTGTCTCAGTTTGACCATTTAATAGTGGATGCTGACAATGTGTACCATTTTAACAAAAAAGTCTTAATGACCAAGTCAGGCTGCATTGCTGAGAAAATAAATATAAAATGGAGAAACAAGAAACAGTTCATATGAAAAAGAGTTTGATAAAGTCAAAGATGTGTAAAACCGCACCTGAGGGAACAAGGAAAAGACCAAGAGAAAGTATATGATGCCACCAATGAAATCAAATTGCCAGTTCTTTTTCCTGAACTTTAAAATATTTCCCAGAGCAATCTGCAAATAACAGCAAACAACATAAAATATCAGAATGCAAAGAAAAGAAGGCGAATCAGTAACCGTGGATAAGAGGTTCAAGAAACAAGAAAAAGTTTACCCTGCTTGAATCTTCAAATGAAGGATAGGCAGATTTACTTTCATAAGAAGCACCATAAAACTTTGAAAAGCAGCGGAACACATGGGTGGGATGCAAAAAAGCCCCTCCACAGCCATTAACAAGGAGATGTGGGACATGAACAGGTCCATCTGATTGAGTACATGAATGACGCATATAATGATGCAAATCTCCTGCCATTCTAAGTTTACACCTTCCTTTCAAAAATTCGAATATCAGGTGTCGCATGTTCTTTCCAGTATCGTCTTTCCAATACCAATCAAGAAGCCAGTTCGGCTCATGTGTGATAATGATCACTGCATCATTCTCCCCAACCTAAATGAAAAGATAAAAACATTGATCAAAGCAACAAAATTAGAATTCAATAGTATCAAACAGAAGACACCAACTCTAATATTGTCGTTTCACAAACCAAAGAAAAACCCAAAACCAATATCACAGAACATCATAAGTTGTGAACAAAAGAAGAAAAGAGCTCGAGTTGATGGGAATATATTTTGTATAGCATCCGCAAAGTCTATTTAGCCTGAGAAAGAAAGATGATGTTGAATCTACCTTCTCCTTCACTAATTTAGAAAAGAAATTGAACTGGTACACATCAATATCACCATGAAGCGCTAGATCCAAACCAAACACCCACCATCCTTTAGGTAGCTGCAGGGCAAAATAGCTTTTCTTTTGGGGCATAAACCAGCCACCCAACCAGCTTTTATGGCATACATACCTCATGAAAGTATTTAGTCCATCGAACCAGTCTAAAAAGTTCAGTAATAACATTACAATTAGAAGCAATACCAAGACACACCAAGTATGCATGTAATTATGTGAAACATATCACTAGAAAGAGAAATGAAGTTTAAAGCTGAAACCCACCATGGTTTCCTGGGATAAGAAAACATTGAGGACCGTCATAATGCTTTAGATCAGACACCCCATCAGGTAATTCAGGCTTGTTAACAGAAATTGAGTCCGTTTTATACCAATGGGGAGGTTGGAGCGCATATTCAAAAGGACAAAATAGACGTTTTTCATATGTAAACGCTGATGGATTGGGGTATCTGCAATATCAGAGAAAGACATCTATTCTGTTACATTCAGACCTGACAAAAAAACAGAGAATATGGAAATCACAGGTAATAAAATCTTACGCAAGATCTCCCCCAATAAGCAGTATGTTACCCCTTTCTAGAGATATAGAATCATTATCTAGCGGAACATTGATAAAAGGCTGAGCTAGAAGTTTCGCGACAGAATATGATGAATTCCCACCATCACCCGTATCCGCCATGAAGTCAAACCAGAAGTCAGTCTTATCAGCAAAATGATCATATAAAAGTTCCTTGCTCTTGTTTCCATCACAATCTTTGTTCATTGCAGCCTACACATTTAAAAATGGGGAAAGTTACAAAAAAGCAATATAATAAGCAAATCAGGAAAGATAAAAGGATCAGATCCTATCACATCAGTATAAGAAATAGTATACCTGCATCATTCGCATGTCAAAGCGGCCAAGAAAGACAGTCACTGATACGAGGAGGTCAAACACAGTTTTAAACAAATCAGCTGAAGTTCTGAAATAGAAAATCAGACAGATCAGCCCAAGTATCCTACTTTAAAGAAGACATTGGTAGATGCTAAAATATGTAAAAAGAAAAAAGATCAGTTGGCATAGACGTACCCTGAATACCAAGGAACCATATCTAAGAAATTAGGTTTCATTTGTTGTCTCTTCAACTTCTCATAATTTTCGACAGACAGAGGGTGTGCCAGTGCCCACCTAACCGTACAACGAAAACGTACATTATCATTGTAAAAACAGTAATCATTTTATTTACAACATTCATTTAACAAAAAACTATGCCCAAGCTGACAGCTTGACACTTACCCTGTTGATCTCTCCACTACATAATTAGCAATGTAAAGGCCAATAAACGTTGCCCACAACGAGTATATAGGAGAAATTTCATCAGATGAATCAGGACAAGACCCATTGCATGCCAACTGTAGATTAAAAGGTAGGAATACAACAGAGAGTGGTCAAATAAGAACGTACACAACAAATTAGAATGTTATAACAGAAGCCAGACCCTGACCTCCCCATAGATGACCCATTTGGACAATAATGGATAATCACGTGCAGATCCAACAGGAGCAAACCATGATGAGCAGACTTGGTCTCTTAGCTCATCAATGTGAGTAAATTTCGCAAGCCAAGTACTGTTGCCATCTTCTCCTTTCCATAATGAAAAACGGCTAGAATGCCTTTTCTCGAGGGGTGTTTGTCTCTGAAAAGCACGATTACCACAATGGCTGTAGAAAATACAGCACGATATGCTAAGAACCTACACAAGATAAAGGACACTGAAATTTGATTTTTCTTTAAGAATAATGTTTTTGAGCAAGTAACCTTGATCTACAAGATTGGGGATAGCATACTTACAGCACAACTTTGAAGAATGGTTAAGATCTCTGGGCGTCTTCCAGCCACACGAGAAACAAGACCAATATACCAAAGCCCAAGAAAAATAATGTGGAAGACAAGTAGGAAAACTATGGATGATATGTAAATTGTTAGAAACAAGGACAAATTCATCCTCAAATCCAAACCCATTGACTGAAAACTTGGGAGATGGTACAAAGCTGCAACTAAAATCCAAGCAATGTACCTACACAACAAAACCTTTTAAGTGTTAAATCTTTTTTGATATAGACCCCATGGAAGACAGAATAAAAGATATTCACTTACCACCGACTGAAGGTTGAGTAGCTTGGTCGGATAGTCTTTTTGATGAAAGGAGATGAAAAGAAATAGAAAAACCCAAGCAAGCAGGCATACATGGACCACCACTTGAAATTATTGTCCAACTTCTCTACGAGGCTGTGCATGTTCTCCGACGAAATAAAGAACATGCAACCCAAAACCACAGCAATCATAGCATGACGTGAATGCTCATGCGGGTACGGGTAAGTATGGGTTAAAATCGTTCTGACCCTCTCCATCTTGAGGTTATGTAGAAAACGAGCAGAATTTTTATCAGAGCCCATAGCTCGAGGTTCCTGTAGTCCTTAGAACTCTTGAAGACAGTCCAAAGCTTGACAGCACTAAGAATGGTTAGCAGAATAACTTCAACATCCCAGTTTCAGCAGACAAAACCTTGTGCCTAGAGAAAGAACAAAGCAAGAAAGGAATACATTCAGCACAGTGTGGTCTAATAGTGGAACAACATTTATAATCATGATTCCTCTACTATCTGCCATTCCAACTATTTGATTCACCAGTAATATGAAAGTTCACCACTTTTGAAAAAAATCATCAACAACACACACTAACATATATAAGTGCTATTGATATTTCCTCACAATTCTTAAATGCCAACAAAAATCTTCTTGCATCTTCACACTCACACAGGCCCTACCTAAACTTTGTCAACTGTCAAAATATCTCTGAACTGCTCAATAAACCAAAAAACAAATCTTATAGCGATCAAACAATAGTTATTTTCATATCATATATAAATAAGAACTGATTCAATCACTAATCATATCATTAATCATACTAATGTCAATCAATTACGTTGAGGATATATAAGAAATAGTACGAAACTTCGAAATCGCACCTTCGAAAACCGCAAAAGCTCGGTATATATAGGATTGGAATTCTCCGATCGATTCAGTCGGAAAAAATGGTAAATGATCATTCCCAGAAATCGCCGTAACACTAGAAGAAATACATTTTGAAAGATTGGATTCGAAAAATGGTAATCGTTGGTTGATTTGGTGGTGAGTCAAAGCGGATAATGTGGTTTTGAAATGAGAAGCACCAATTTTTTCGGAGATGGATATGAGCAGATAGCTAATCACCATTTTTCTAAAATCAAAAGTGGGAGAGAAAGGAATCAATCTCCTGATTCCAGAATCTTTTTTATTCTCCTCGACTCCATTTCAGATTTTTTGTGTTACAATATAGCAACTTTCAAACTTAAAAATTAAATTAATTTAATACTGTTCATTAATTACATTAGTTTACAAAAAGTCATCGACTAAAAGTTACCAACAGTAATTAAAAACGATTTTGTTTATTTTTCTTCTTTTAATTTAATACCGTTAATTTCTTTGCGTAAACAAATGTAATAAAAAGTCTAGTTCAGTTTGGTTCGAAATTGTTTTGGTCTCTGCAAAAATATCATTACAACTAGTTTTTACACACTGACTATTGTATACTTCCAAACATATCACATATGCTTAATTATAGTTCTACATAACACAAATGGTTTCCGACAGTCTTATTAGGTCCCCTAAATTTATTGGAAAGCCGAAAGCGAACGTATAGAGTGATGATATGTTTTACTCATTGGATGGTCACGTTAGCAAATTGTCCACGTGATGATATAATAGGGGCTACTGTGTGAGATACTTTACTAAAACTGTTGTATTATTGTATTATTTTCTCGCCTAATTTAGAAATAAGAGATTTTCAACTAAACTTTATAATTGAGGACCCACTAAAATCTTTCAAAGGTGGTTTATGAAACCAAATAGTTTACATATATGAATTTATTTAATTATGTACCTCGGCACCACTGGCCAGTAACTACATTAATTGGAGTAGGACCGTTGTTATACGAGCCAGAGAAGTTAATTGTATCACATTTTATTCTGTCAGACGCGTTTGATCACATCATTTTTCGAATTCAAATCCAATATTATACGTGTGAATTCTTGAGAAAATGTAAATCAACTCAAACACACATATGCATATATGTCTTCAGGGTTGTGAAATTAATGCCATACATGTATGTTTTGCTCTATAATTAGTTTTGCTCTTGTATTTCGTACTACTTTATATGGACAGGAAAGTTCGTGTGAAAATCACATAAAGTATTTGACACTTGTTGCATGCACAAGAGAACTTGATTTTTGAGGTTTATAGATCATCATCCTTAGTTTTACATAATGCCATAATGGAGGCACGGCCCGTGCCGCACGGGACCACGTTTCCCATTCATGCACCCTGGTGCATACAAGACCGACCACGTGAAAACCAATGGCACATATAATTCTTATAAATTGTAAAAAAAAAAAAAAAAGAGTAGTAACCAGAGATGTTCTTCTTTCTTTTCTGCCACTTATAATAAAATAAAAGAGATGTCTAAGAATGACGACATGACAACAAGAAAGTAAGAAACTCATGGACCATATGGTCATGAATTGATGTCTATATTTGTTGGGATTAGAAAGGTATATATGCTTGAAACGATTATTTTTCAAAAATGAATGGACCAAAAACAAAATGAAAATACTTTTTAGAGAATAAAACATTTATTATAGAATTCATTTTGATATATAAATCAATATTGGTCTTCTTAAGAACTTGAGAAAAACTCAAGCATAAGTTATGAGCTTCCACACCATAGAGCGTTGGGCTCGCTATAAAGATCGTTTATTAAAACCGCAAATCTTTCATGAGACACGGTTCACTAAATCTTTCTATTTGTTTTGACCAAAATTAATAAAATTAGTCGTATGGTCTAAATCATATTTGAACGTCTGGAAAATCTTCAAAGTGACACACCCTAATTGTCTTGAAGATGCTCTGATTCGTTTACTCATGTCATAACACATGCTCAATCCGACAAATAATGTGAAGAAAGAAGAATACGTCTCCCGTGAAATCCCATGCCATAACCTCGGTTTCATCTATATTCCCATCAGACAATTAGTAAATGGACGAGCTAGCAACACACGATTATGTAGATTAGATTCTTTTTTTTTCTCATAAGTATTACCCTTTTAATTAAAAACAGCAGTTGTAAACGATACAACAGTGGAAGAACATCCACTTTCAAAGTTTGACACACACTTTTACCACTTACAAGATTAGATTATCTAACTAGAGAGTCATCTAAGTTGTAAAACAAAAGAGTAGAGTAAGGGTAATTAGAGTAAAGCATTACACCACATGACATTACGCTTCAGGTATGCCAAAACCAAAAAGGGATACTAGGCCATACCATCTTCTTCAGATTGTAGATTAGATTCTATACTAGGAAAGGAGACAAATCATGTAAAAACATTTACTTATGTTTTACATTTAGAAAAGAAAGATTGAAAAATATTGAAAAAGAAACAAAATTATTTAATAACTTTGCATAATACTTATATCTATCTTTTTTCTTTTCTTTTTCGTGAAGCTAATATTCAAACTTGTCTATCTTCTTCAATATGTGATACTACACCTCTTGATGCCAAATTCAGTTTTATTATTCTGTAATATATAGAGAATGAGATTTTCTGAATTTATTTTGCCGTCATGAAAATCATATTTAACAGAATGTACACTATTACCAAGATAATTCATTATCTCAATAACCAGAAGAAAGGGTCCGACAAATGAAGATAGACCCCACAATGCACAGTGATGCAGCAAACTCTTATCTTCCACCTCCTTCCTTTATAAACCGTATATAAAAATCTTCGAACGTGATTACACAGAGCCACTCTCTGATTCTTCTTCTTTCCTTTTTTGGTTTCTTCTCCAATTTTGTTTCCTTTCTCACCGTATCCCAATTCAACTCTCATTAAAATAATATTTCTAATGTATCTGCTGAGCTTAGAGAAAGCGGCCCCAAAAATTTACAATTTTGCGACATAGAAATATCTGGGCTACCTCTCTTTCTCTCTGAGAACTTTAGAGGTAATATTCTCTAGATTTTTCTCGTCTCTTGTTCACAGAGGTTGTTAAAGTTTCAATCTTTAATTCATTTGTGGGGTTTTCTTCAAATTAAGAAGATTTTTCTCTGTTCTCTTTGATGTTTACGATTGCGATTTCGCTCATTTCGATTTTGTCGTGTTTTTGCTTTTTACTTAGCTGGATTGAACAGAATCTGAATTCATCAAGAACTAGGAGAAGAACGCAACGACGAAGATAAGAGGTTCATACATTTATCAGAATGTTCTAACTTTTCAATTAAGTAAATGTTTTGTGTAGTTTTGACTTCTCCTTTCTCTCATTGTGTGAATTATTTTGACTCTTTAGCTGAAACCGAGAATCTGGTTGACCAAATCAACACATAACACTCTTGAATCATGAATATTGATATATCTCGAAACACATCAATCAATCTCGAATCTTTTTTTTCTTGTAGCAACATGTCTCAGTGTAAACTTTAGTGTCACTGCATAGTTCATTGATATAGAAAGGTGGAAGACTTTTTCTGGTAGTCCTTTCTACAAAAAGTTTTGTGTATGTGATCATTCTTTTATCTCTGATTCTTCTCTGTGACTTTCTTTCAGTGTAGAAGATGGTAGCCTTCGGGAAAAAACTCAAGGAACGGAGCATTCAAGAATGGCAAGGGTAATTTCTCGATAAACTTTTCGAAAAACTCGTAAAAATGTTTGTCCTAATGTTAATCATGATCGCTTGTAGATATTATATCAATTACAAATTGATGAAGAAGAAAGTGAAGCAATATAGTCGCCAATTAGAAGGAGGCAATCTTGAGCGCCGTCATGTTCTTAAAGATTTCTCAAGGATGCTTGATAATCAGGTAACAACAACCTTTAGTGTCTGTGAAGATAAAAGTGTGGAGCTTTATAAAAAGCTAATTTTGAAAATGAATGCATACTAGATCGAGAAAATCGCTCTTTTCATGTTGGAGCAACAAGGGTTGCTTGCAAGCAGGCTACAGACACTAAGGGGATCACACGATGCTCTCCAGGAGCAGCCAGACATATCCCACATGTCTTATCTAAAGGAAGAGTATAGAGCTGTTGGGCAAGATCTTCTCAAGCTTTTGTTTTTCGTTGAGATGAATGCTATTGGTATCCGTAAGATACTGAAGAAATTTGACAAACGGTTTGGTTATCGATTCACAAACTATTATGTCAAGACTAGAGCTAACCATCCTTACTCTGAACTCCAGCAAGTCTTTAGACATGTGGTAAGTTAAGTCTTAAGATGAAACAAATGACTATGTATCCTTCTTTTTCCAAGCCTAACGTTGAGTTATAGGGCCTTGGAGCTGTTGTTGGAGCCGTATCTCGCAACCTTCATGAGCTTCAAAACAATCAAGGAAGCTACTTATCGATTTATGATCAACCAGTTCTTCCTCTTCAAGATCCTGTAGTGGACTCAATTAGAGCGGCAGTGGATAGGCTAACGCGGTCAACAAACTTTCTACACTTCATGGCTCAGCACGCGCTTATAATGCAAGAAGAGTTACCAAGTCCACAAGATGAGGAAGGGGAAGAAGAAGATGGGAGATATCACTTCATGTCTCTCTTGTTGAATTTGGTCAACACGTTTCTCTATATGGTCAATACCTATATCATTGTCCCTACAGCAGATGACTATTCAATGAGCCTCGGTGCAGCAGCAACGGTGTGTGGTGTTGTGATTGGTGCTATGGCTGTAGCTCAGCTCTTCTCTTCGGTTTACTTCAGTGCCTGGTCCAATAGATCCTACTTCAAACCACTCATATTCAGTAGCATTGTTCTCTTCATTGGGAACTTGTTATATGCATTAGCTTTTGACTTCAATTCAATAGCGGTTCTCTTGATCGGGCGGCTTTTCTGTGGGTAAGTCTCTTTAGACTTCAAAATGCTCATAGTATCACTTCTTGATGGATTACTTATATTCTTATCATACTGTTTTTTTCAGATTGGGATCGGCGAGAGCAGTGAACCGGAGATATATAAGCGACTGTGTACCGTTAAAGATCAGGATGCAAGCTTCTGCGGGTTTTGTTAGTGCAAGTGCTCTAGGAATGGCGTGTGGTCCTGCGCTTGCTGGTCTATTGCAAATTAGATTCAAGATCTATAAACTTACATTTAACCAAGATACATTGCCTGGTTGGGTTATGGCTGTAGCTTGGCTTATATACTTGGTCTGGTTAGCTATATCGTTTCGTGAGCCTGCACGTGAGCCTGAGGAGATTCCTAAGACTTCAGAAGAGTCTAATCACTCTGGTATGTCTATGTCCTGAATCCTTCTCTTTGGTAGATCGGTAGAAGTTATCGATATCTAATTGTAGCGGTGTGTGTTTGGTTTGAGTGATAGAAGCTGTTCAAGATGTGAATCTGGAGAAAGGTATGAAACAACCACTTCTGCTTACATCAGAAGAGATAGAAGAACAGGGTGAAGATGAATGTGATGGAAGCGAAGAAGCTTCCGAGGATTCTCGTACACCTGCAAACTCCATTTTAGCTGCTTATAGATTACTGACACCTTCAGTAAAAGTAAATAGAGACTCAAAATTTACTTCTGAGAAACTGAAAACGTAAGTTTGCAATTTTGATGATTGATTTGATTGTTTTTTTCAGGTTCAACTATTGATATACTTCATGCTCAAGTATGCAATGGAGATTCTTCTCTCTGAATCTAGTGTCATCACCACTTACTACTTTGGTTGGTCAACGAGCTCTGTTGCGATCTTCTTGTTTTGTCTCGGTCTCACGGTTCTTCCAGTTAACCTCGTCGTTGGAAGCTATATAAGCAACATGTTCGAAGACCGGTAAGTTTCTCTGTTTTTTTTACTGATCTCTTCTCCTCAAAGTTTCCCTAAAGTCATAAACTTTATTGTGTCACAGGCAAATCCTGTTGGTCTCGGAGATTATGGTCTGTGTAGGAATACTTCTGAGCTTCCATGTCGTTGTTCCCTACACTGTGCCACAATACGTTTGCTCAGGACTCATCATGTTTGTTTCTGCAGAAGTTCTTGAAGGTTAACAAAAGATTCACATTACATAAATTGACCAAAACTTCTATTTCTTTTAATTTAACCACAAGATCGGAATGTTTTTTTGTAGGTGTCAATCTATCGTTACTCTCGAGAGTCATGTCGTCGAGGCTATCGAGAGGAACTTATAACGGAGGTTTGCTTTCGACGGAGGCTGGCACGATCGCACGTGTGATTGCTGACGCGACGATTACCGTCGCCGGTTTCTTTGGACGGAATATGCTTTTGAATGTTACACTGCTTCCGTCTCTAGTCATTTGTGTTTTGTCCATCGTAGCTACTTGTTTTACTTATAACTCCTTGTATTAGTACTCTTGTTACAAATTTTACCCCATAATAAATCAAATCTATGCAATTACCCTAACGATTTTGACCGTTAATCTCCCGCGTTAATAGTTTTGTTTATGTCCTGATATAAATTCATAAAGCTCTTTTATGTCATGTAAATGTTTATTATGTGGTAATCATAGTCAACGAGGTTGATATAAAACCCAAATTGAATATATATTCTAAAAATCATCAACATAACTTTTTTTATTTTTTACTTGTTTTCTTTTCAACTACTTACTTATTTTCTATTGTAGTGTTTTTTTTTTTGTCAGAGGAAATTTCAGACTTTAGTTTTTGCGAGTTCATTAAATAAGTTAACAAAATCAACACAATTGATTCAGAATTGAGCCAAACGAAACGGTGTAGCTAATATTCATGCACTAAGCACTACAAAAGAAAATTAGAACCAAAAGGTAGATGTCAATTATAAAATAAATAGGGTAGCTTGACTAAAAACTTTAGTGTCACACATCAAAAAGGACAATTTGCCTGCTCTTTAGGCAAACTTAATACAAAATCGATCACGTGAGAGGACAATATTGCGTAATGGACCTCAGCTCTTACTTTTCCTCGCACTCTAAATCGGTCAAAATTAGTTTATTTTGTCTTTGATATTTCATCACATCAGCTGATTTTAGTATTTTGATGGTTTTTTCTAAGAAATATCATATTTCGAAATGTAACAAAACTGTATTTTTTTTTCCTGAAATTTCTTCGCTTTCTACTTTTTTTCTTGGTTTTTCTGTTTATTTTGTTGTGATCATAGTGGATACCACACGGATAATAATAACGCCAAAAAAACATAAAAATCATAATAAACTTGTGATTTGGTTCGTTGAAAATGAAACTCTCCACTAGCAAATGTTCCATGTGTTTCTTTATCACTTTTTCTTATTTTCTTATAAAGATATACTACTTTATAGTATCCACACGAATTTGTCTCATGATTCATAATTTTAAGTCTCCATGTACTCCATACATATATGCATACATAGTTGACCAAAAATATACATATATATGTCTACGTAACAATTATTAAGGATATAGCTAGCGTGTGTTGTTTCAGATTGATTGTTCAAACCTGATTAAGATAACGATCACATCCTCAGAATGGCTGGTGATCTCCTCCTTCGTAAACTGTTAATAAATGTCTCTGGGAATTATGTAACCAGGAGTTTCAAATTAAAGTTTTGTTATTCGAACGAACAAGTTGGTTTAATTAGTTAAGAAACATATATATCAATTGTACAATCTTTTAGTAGATTCAGAATTTCATAAACTTGATTTATTATTATGCAACCATAAATCTTGATATATTGATGATGTGATATATTTTGCTTTAAAGATGTGACATATTTGTTCATTATCGTAAAATATTTGTTTCCCTAAGTCACTTTTTGATTCTTATCAATAATATGCAATTTATAATGAAAACTAAATTATGTTATACCAAATGAAAATACGAAACACTTACACAAACCACTAGTATACAGTTTGATCTTTTCAATAATTAATCAAACACTATATCTATTCTATTAAAAAAAAAGCAATTTGTACCACCCAACATCGACACACCCATGGTAGTGGAGTCAGGAGTGGATGATATATATGTGGACACGTAAAATATGCATAAACGCACACACATACATTAGATGTGTGATTGTGATAAGTGTAAAGAACATTAATGATTAAAGTGTAATGTAAACACAAGAATGAGAAAGATATTGACCAAGTCCAAGGCGCGTCGCCCTCGAGGTTCTACGTCTACGTGCATGAAAAATGCCATCCACTTTCATCAACATATATAGCCCCATTTGACATAAACAAATAGAACTTTCTGTTATTAGAGATTGTATCTCAATCATCGTTTCCTGGTTATTCATATTTAAATGTATTATTAATACGGTAAACGAGCATAAATTTGACTGCGTGTTGTAACTAAATTTGAATCACTCAGATATCATAAACAAATGGGACAAGAAAGAGAGAAAAATTAGGGCAAGCACTTTTATCTTCTTCTCCGGTGGACCCTTTTAGTGGCCATTGGTCAATAAACATCTGGCCGTTTAAAATTCATAAACCAATATTGATTTTTTTTTATAACAACACTTAATAGCAACATATTTTACAATTCTCATTACGACTACTACTCAAATCGAAATAATATATGTAAGACCCATAAAATAGAGAAGTCAACTCTGTTTAATCATCAACGTAAGTGAGCCTATAATATTCTTTTCATACATTATTGTTATTTATTTATTTTGATTGATTGACTAATGACTACTATTCAATATTCACAACGAAATTGAAGTCTAAAACAAAATTGATTCAACTATTGAAGAGAAGCAAAATTTGGTATGAGTTCCCTTTCCTCCTAAAAACAACAACTTTTCTTTTGATTGACCATTCATTTATATTACAACAACAATACTTTTTTTAAGGACCCAAATATTCACTTTTTTAATCTCATTGACTTCATATGTCCACACAACTCACAAGTCTTACCTTTTCTCCAGACAAAACACAGAGGAATAGGAGAGAGAGAGAGAGGTAGAGAAAAAGATGAATTCACACTTCATACAAGAAGCTTCAGAAGCTTGCTTCAATGGCTGCTGTTCATCACCATTCTCATCCCATTCCATGTCTGAGAAACCAGAAGAGCTCGAGTTCTCAGTAACCACAACAGGAACTTCTTTCCTGACCAGAAACACCAAATTCACCAGCCAAGAATCTCTCCCTCGTCTCCGTACATCTTTCTACGATCTCATCACAGCTTTTCCAGATTACTTGCAGACGAATCAAGCCGATCATCTCCGTTCTACAGAGTACCAAAACCTCTCATCATCCTCTCACGTCTTTGGTCAACAACAACCCTTGTTCTCTTACTCTCAGTTTCGAGAAATATCCGAATCAGAATCCGATTTGAATCATTCTCTCTTAACCTTGTCTTGCAAGCAAGTAAGCTCTGGTAAAGAACTGTTATCATTCGAAGAAGAATCTCGGTTTCAGTCAAGGATAAGGAAAAGAATCACGAGTTTTATGAATCTCGAAGAATCTGAATATCACATGATTCTAACTCAAGACCGTTCCTCTGCTTTCAAGATTGTAGCAGAACTTTACTCTTTCAAAACAAATCCCAATCTTCTCACAGTGTACAACTACGAAGACGAAGCAGTTGAAGAAATGATCAGAATCTCAGAGAAAAAGGGTATAAAACCCCAATCAGCCGAGTTTTCATGGCCGAGCACTGAGATTCTATCGGAGAAACTGAAGAGGAGAATCACTAGAAGTAAGAGAAGAGGTAAAAGAGGACTCTTTGTGTTTCCACTTCAATCTCTGGTCACAGGAGCTTCGTATTCTTACTCATGGATGAGTTTAGCTCGCGAAAGCGAATGGCACGTGTTGCTTGATACCTCTGCTTTAGGTTCTAAAGACATGGAAACTTTAGGGCTTTCTCTGTTCCAACCAGATTTCCTCATCTGTTCTTTTACAGAGGTTTTAGGTCAAGATGATCCTTCTGGTTTCGGTTGCTTGTTCGTTAAGAAATCTAGCTCTACAGCTTTGTCAGAGGAACCAACGAATCCGGAGAATCTCACGGCAGTAAAAGCAGAGCCATCTTGGAAATGGAAAACAGAGTATCAAGCAGGATATAACGAGATTACCCCTGTGGACCACGAGGACCACAAGGCAGCTTCTACTTCTAGCTCTGAGATAGTTGAAATCGAATCATCGGTTAAACAAGATAAAGCAATGATTGAGTTTCAAGGATTAGATCACGCAGATTCTCTAGGACTAATACTAATCAGTAGAAGGTCAAAGTCGTTGACTTTATGGTTACTACGAGCCTTGAGGACTCTGCAACATCCAGGCTATCATCAAACAGAGATGCCTCTGGTCAAACTCTACGGACCAAAGACAAAACCAAGCCGAGGACCGTCGATTTCTTTCAACATTTTCGATTGGCAAGGCGAAAAAGTCGATCCTTTGATGGTGGAGAGGCTTGCAGAGAGGGAAAAGATTGGTTTACGATGCGCTTATTTGCATAAGTTTAGGATTGGAAACAAGAGAAGAAGTGATGAAGCTGTGAGCTTGAGATTGTCAGTGGTGACTGTTAGGTTAGGAGGGTTTATGACGAATTTTGAGGATGTTTTTAAGGTTTGGGAGTTTGTGTCGAGGTTTTTGGATGCTGATTTTGTTGAGAAAGAGAAGTGGAGAATGAAAGCTCTTGACAAAAACAAATGATTGGTGTTAATTTGTGAACCATATAATCTCAATCCGCATTGGTTCAGTTTTTTTTACCATTTTCGGATTTTGATTCGGTTTAGTTCGGTTAGTTTTACATTGTGGTTCGATTTTAGGCAGTAGCTAAATTATTCTTTGCTGTAAACCTGCTTAAACAAAAACGGGCCTTTTTCAAAAACATAATGGGCTTTTAAAATCATACACGAGCCCAGTGGATACCGCGAAAGAACATCTCTAGAGGGTTTAGGATTCTTCACTACGATTCTGCAAATGGTAACTACAGTCTACAAGTAAAGTGTGAATCAACGAATGAGATTTTGAAATTAGAAGTGACTGAAACTGTGTAAGACCTAGAAAATGTGCATCTTCAATTAGCGGGAACTCTCAAAATTTCGAAATCAATGGCGTCCTCTGGCGACGACCTCCGTCTTCTCTCTCTCATCGACGTCGGCGATAATGTCTTCTCTTCCTTCTCCGATTACCTTAAACCTTTCTCTACTCTATCCACTTCCCGGAAAAAACAAGACCGAGCAACCACGATTCGAGCCCTAGCTAAGCAATTCCTTCCTTTCCTCAACAAATCGATCTCTCTCCTACCGAAACGTCTCTCCGTCGCGAATTCTGATAAGGAAGCTCGTGAATCAGCATTAGATCTGTTCCGTGCTTATGAACTTTGTTTGGACTGTTTAGAATTGGTCTCTGCTCAATTAGCTTGTAAGCCTCACACTGTTCAATCTCAGAGGCTAAGGATGATTCATTGTCTCGATGTTTGGGGTTTGTATGAGAATGTGTATACTGAAGCGTTTAAGGTTCTGGAGAAGCTAAGAGGCTCTGATAGCAAATCCCGGAAGTCCCGGTTGTTGCCGGAGGTTCAGGATGGAGATGCGGAGATGGCTTTAGTTGTTGTTGATGCTGTGGCGGCCATCTTTAGGGCTGTGGCAATGAGTCAGCAGTTAGATGATAAGCGGTATCGGAAAGTTCTTCTTTTGCTTGAGGAAGTCGGAGGCTGGTTAAGGTCAGTGTAGTGTAGGGTTTATTAACTTTCTTCTATGATTTATAGTAGTAGACCAATGCTGCTTCAATTTTGGTACTGTGCAGGGTCTTAGATGCTAAGGTGTATGAAAAGTTGCACAGAGCGATGGTGACAAGTATGGGTAAATGTGCTGTTTCTCTCGTTAGAGAAGCTGAGCGTTTCAATGGGGATTTAGTGATTTCTTTCTGCGACTTAACTGTGAAGGAACATTATAAATCTGCATTATCAAAAGATCGAGTTTATAAGGTGACCCTTGTCCTTTGATGTCTTCCCTTCTTGCGGCTGCTTTTCTTTTACATGCTGTCATCTAATAGATAATAAAATCTAATGCCCAATTTCCAGTTTGCTCGCGAGGTGCTTTCTGTTCTGTTTGGATTTAAGGATAGAAAAATGTCAGTGACCATTGACATTTCAATGTCTGTGTTGCGCAGCTTATCTTGCCAATTTGAGGTTTGCACAAATCTCTTGCATCTTAATTATCTATCGTCTTGTGTACATCGAGTAACAATTTCCACAGACTGCTCCTTTATCTTTTGCTAGATTGGATGACTTTAGGTTTCTGCTAGCCTCTCAGTTGATGTTTTACTGCAAACTTCCAATGCCTTATAACAGTGTTCCTTTTTCAGGATGAAAGTAATGAGAATTTAATGGAGTTTTTTGACCTAGTCGATTATTGCGCTCACAAGTTTCGAGCAGCAGGAGACATGTACTGTGCAAAAGTTTCAAAAAAATTGAATGAGATGGCAGCTATTTTCGTAGAGGTAGTTTTACTCTCCTTGGCATGTAAACTTGCCTCAACTTAGTCATGAATTATCTTGGTGTATGAGTTAATTTATAATTGACTGGTTGGCAGGCAATACCCCAACTTAATTTGGTTCTTAGACTGTATTCGACCGGGCTGTCCATCACGGTTTGCAATTCCAAGCTCGGAGAAATTAAGCTAGAAGATTCAACAGATGATTGGAAGATTCAAGCTATGTTTGATGATGATGCTAGATGGCAAAGCTTAGTTTCTTTACTCGGCATGGTTGATAGTTACTCAGGTGATGAGGGCAATCAGACTGGTTCATCATCGATTGGTGGGCATAGGAACTACAACAATAAAACACATGATAGCTGTAAAGACAGGAACAAGATTACTTGTTGGCCACAATACGTAGATGCCTTGAAATTCTTGTGCCAACCGCTTGCAGACTTTATATATTCTGTGAAAAGAAAGATTGTGCTGGAGACAGAAATGTCATGCGCCTCTGCTCATCTAATTACTATTCACGATGCCTTTCTCCAGTTTTGTGATGGCTGTCTCTTCCTTCAGAGGTAAGGTGATCATTATCTGTCCCTTATGCTATAATCTGTAGCTTCTAGTTCTACGTCGTGCTCTTCATCGGACGATTGTTTTGCTTGTCGCATAGTGAAAATAACTTAAATATATTTGGGAGGATTTCAGAAGATAGTTCTTTTAAGTTGTTGGTTTTATGCAGCTTTAAATACATCATTTTGCTACCAGTTTTTTCCAATCTATATATATATTTATATATCATGGTAATACGCAAATCATTGGCAGGTGGGATGATGTCTAAATTTTCAGTGCACTTAGAGAGAGGAAACAATATAAATTCTGTTGTGAAAATCTTGTTTTGTGGGTTGAATGCATTTCTCACATCTCTTGTGCCCTCTTCTTAGGTGCACGTCTGACAAGGGAGATAGAGAAATTGCCAATAACAAAGCTTTCTTAAACGCGGCTATGGGTGCTTTCATTGTCTCATTGAGAACCCAACTTAAATTGGAGGTATGGTATTTATATGCAATGCATACAAATCAATGGCAAATTTACTGTTCAAGTTCCTGAACATGTGATCGATCATAAATGTAACTTAGTAATCAAACATCTTCCTTTTCAGATAAGTGCCCATCTAGTTGAGGATGTAATTGGAAGCCCATGGATCCAATCTCAAGAACTCAAGTATCTAATTGCGACGCTGTACAATATTGGTATCGTTTTGTACAGAAATAAGGAGCTAAACAAGGTAGAGTACATGCTTTTTGGCGTCTTATAGATTTTCTGTGCAAATAAGATTTTAAAAAATCTGCTTCTGCTTTACTTGTGTGGACCATGCATCTAAATGATATATTCTTCTTCTTCTTTTCCTCATAGTACATTTTATAGAGTAAGTGTTCTACTTTGCAGGCTTGTGAGGCGCTTAAGCTGTGCTCCAAGGTATCATGGAGATGTGTTGAACTACATTGTCATATGTTTGTAAATCAGTCTAGTTCATCTGATAATGACTTGTCAGAAGATGCCATTATGGATTTTGTGGGCGAAGCATGTAATAGGTGTGCATTCTACCTGGATATACTCCAGAAATGTAGCAGACGTAAGATTAGACAGAATATTGTTCATATTCTAGAAAATTGGTTGTCAGCTGAACATCTGATTAGACGGTTACCAGGCCCTGAGGCAATTGTAAAGCAATGGGTTAAGGTAATTTTTTTGATAAAGTACCTTTAGGAAAAAATTGAACTACAAGTATCTGAGTGTGGGCTATCAACAGATAGAGCGGGAATGTCACACGGATCTGGATGCGGCAGGTTCTTGTACAACTTTGTACTCATTGTTATCATCTTCTCAAAAAAAGTCAAAGCGGGGTATCGGAAAAATCCTTGAGCAGGTTGGGATCTGAACAACCTTTCAGTTAATGTTTGAATAAAAGTTTACGCAGGTCCTAAATTGCAGGGCCACACTACTAGAAATTCCCTTTTTTTTATCGGTGGATGTACTTTCCTATATGTAAAATTGGTGATACTGTTTGTTTTTTCATTTCTCTTTTCTGTAAATGTTTGCAGGAGCTTCTTGCCTATGACAGAGTGTTACCTTTAAGGTCAAATCTAGGTCAACAAACGCGAATCAAGATAGCAGATATCCTCTTGAAGGATGTTTATGTCACTGAGGATATGCATATAGAGAGAGCAAGAATTTTGATATGGAAAGCACGAATGACAAGGACATCTGGAACTGAACATATAACCGAGTGCATTTGTTTTCTGTCTGAAGCAATCTCTATATTGGTATATGTCTTAGTACCTTCAGAATTAATAGCCCATTAATTGCTTGTATATTTTCTGACCAAATTTCGTATGTATGAAAGCAGGGTGAGTTACATCATGGGCCAAATGAAGAGGGTTCTCCATCTTCTCACATGTTACCTATTGCGTATTGCTTGAGAGCTTTTTGTACCCAGGAAGCTGACCCAAACTCGAAGGTACAAATGCGTATTACATAGCTGGTGAACTGTGGTTCACTGTTTAATTTATCTTTCTTGAAACATTTTGCCTCGTCTCTTTTGTGCAGAAAGTCTTTCAAGATATTAGCACTTCACTAAATCTCTGGCTAAGGATTCTTAGCCTAGATGATAGTGGAGACAGTCTACCAACAGAGAATATAATTCCGTTACTGTATAATATGATTGATTTGATGTCAGTGAAGGTATCTCTTTTCCTTTTATCTACCTGGACTATGTTTTTTGAGTGGCACACTTTGTAGTGCGTGCTTCATATCTATCTGGCCCTTGATACTTTTTTTCCATCTCCAGGGATGTACAGAGCTCCATCATCATATATACCAACTGATTTTCAGATTGTTTAAATGGAAGAATGTCAAATTGGAGGTCTGCCTTGCAATGCTGTGGGAATGTAGAAGGCTTAGTCATGCCTTATGCCCTTCCCCCATAAGTGATGCCTTTATCCAGACCTTATCAGAGAATTGTGCTGACAAATCCACATGCATTGATTTCTGGATGGATTGCCTGAAAGATTCAAAAGCAAAGTTAATTGGGTTCCAGCAGAACTTCCATGATTTACATAATAAGGATGAAGGTCCCTTTCAATCAGACATCACAATTGACGATATTAAAGATGCAGCATCAGAACTCATCTCCAGTGTAAGAAATTTAAGTTATATAGAGGTTTTTCCTCGCAAAAGAATATCTACGGTGATTATCCAATTTTGCTAATGAATGTCATTGCAGGCATCACTCTCTGGTAATTCATCTTTTGCAGCTGCATATCTCTATTATGATCTCTGTGAAAGGCTCATATCATTTGGAAAACTTTCTGAGGTAAAATAGTTATACATATCATCTATTTCCACAAAAGTTTTGTTGTGAATTACTTCCAGTTTCATTGTTATAATCTCTTGGGTTGATTGTTCAAGCCTTTTCTTTTGCAGGCTCTTTCATATGCAAAAGAAGCCTATAGGATAAGGACTCTTATATTTCAAGATAAATTTAAGTATACAGCTGAGAAGCATATCGAAAAACACAATGAAGATGGGAAAATATCAGAAATACGGACTTTTAGCATAAAAAATTTCCAAGTCTACAGATTGTTAGCAACTGATTTTTGGCCATGTGGAAATTTTCTCTGGGACATCAATCGCTGCTACCTAAGTCCTTGGAGTGTACTCCAATGTTATTTGGAAAGCACCCTTCAGGTTCTGTTTCTGTTCAGAATTTCTAGTCTAGTGGGGTTCCATCACTTTTCTGTTTCTCAATTTGGTGTCAAATTTGCAGGTTGGAATTCTGAATGAGCTCATAGGGAATGGACTGGAGGCAGAAACCATTCTATCATGGGGGAAAGCCTTTTCATGCTCGCAAAGTCTATTCCCTTTTGTAGTTGCATTTTCTTCTGCCTTAGGTATGAACCTACTCCTTAATTCAACAGTACAGTCTCTTCTTGTAGGTTTTCTTATTCCTTTTGTTAATAAGCTGCTTGATCTTTGTTCTTCTTCTTTAATCTCACAAGGAAATCTATACCACAAAAAGCAGTGTCTGGATCTGGCAGAAAAGGAACTCCAAAATGCAAAAGAGATATTAATTGCTAATCAGCGAGATTTTTCTTGCGTAAAGTGCAAACTGAAGTTGGAAGTTACATTGGATAAACAACTTGGAGACATATCTCGGAAACAAATTGATAGAGTTTCACAGACAGATGGATTCTTGCATGCTGAAAGCTTGTTTAGTGCTGCCCTGGGAAAATTCTGTTGCTCAGCATGGAAAAGCTGCATTAGATCACATGGGGAAGAAATTGCTGAGGAGATAGTGATTGATAGAAATGGAGGGGAAGGTTTAGGACATAATTCAAGTAAAACAAAGCTCAGTATAAAGGAGCCACCAGGAAACAGAGGCTCCAGGAGGGGTGGAAGAGCTAACAAAACTTGTTTGTCAAAGGATCAGGATTTGATATCTGAGCCAACATCAAGGTTGACTCGATCTATGCGTCACTCACTTAGAGAGCAATGCCAAAACCGTTCTAATGTGCCTGAAGTTGTTTCAAAGAAGCCTAATTTATGTGATAGATCTGTTGGTTCTAGGGGTGAAAGGGTTTTGTTGGACACGAGTAATGCACTCCCTGGCTTTTGTATTTGCTACAAAGAAAAACGTCAGCAGTGCCTCTCGGAAGAAGTAACAGAATCTGGGTCTCTCAACAATTTAGTAAGTTTGAAATGGGAACTCTGCCATAGGAAGCTTGCGTCCTCAATACTTGTTAGCCTTGGTATGATCTAATTCCTTATGCATTTTCTCACTCAAATGCGCATGCATGCATATGAAGTTGGCTTTTTGACATTTTCCTGTTGGAACAATCTAATAGCTTAATAGTTTAGATGAGAGCTGAGACCCAGTAACCATTAAAGTCGTCCATTGTTGATAAAACAAAAGTAATGGGTATGAAAGACCTGGAGTGAGTTTTGAGGCCAATGAGTTTGTTCTTATTCTCCATTTCCATGCTTTTCTTTTGTATTCTGACCATTTATTCTCGTAAAAACACACACATGGTATATATTCACGTCTCACTTACGATTACGAAGCATTGCTAGAAGATGAGTATCTCTGCTTACAGTTTAGCTTTCCAATTCAGGAAAATGTTTGGGAGACTCTGGTAGAATTCATCTAGCTCATGAGGCTTTACTGCATAGTATCTCTGTTTTATTCAAAAGCACCTGGTCCAGCCACAACCAGCCTTCTGTCAGTCAGTTGCTGGAATTTATCGGGAAAGAAGTTACAAGAGATGTATTTGCCGTTGATCGTGCAATAATATTATACAACTTGTGCTGGTTGAATTTGCGGAATTACCACTGCAGGAAGAGTAGGTATGTGAGACATATTGTTTGTATAACACTTGCCATTAGCTTTTGTCCTCCCTGATGCAAAACATCATATGCTAAATTGATCAAGTATGCTCTTTAGAAATGTGTACCTATCATCCTTCTTAACCTCTTGATTGTTACCTTCAACAGGTCTATCTGCTGTGATCTGTTTCATATCCCTTTCACAAAACTAGTGTCATGGTTAATGTTAGCATTTGTACTCAGCGGAGAGGTTCCAATATTATTTCAAAAGGTAAAAGCTTGGGATGTTCGACGGTAACCTGTCGTTGCCTGTTTTGTTTTTATTTTAACTATTGTTGGGTATAAGACTGTTTTTTGTTCCCGACAGGTTTCAAGATTGCTTGCCTCTTTATATCTGCTTTCTTCCTCAAATTCTGAATTCACATTCGAATCTGATGGAAATGAGCTGTCAGCAAGTCATTGGGTCTCATTTTTCCATCAAGCCTCGCTTGGTACCCATCTCAGTTACCATTTCATTTCAAATTTGAGCCAAAAACACAAATCACAGTGCCTCTCAGATAAAGAGGTAAGATAGGTTTTTCCAGCTTTCTATCTGATGATATTTTGACGTATTTATTGATTGCTTTTACAAAGTATGTGTTTCATCTTCTATCTGACGGCTTTTATTTTCAGTGCACAGAGGCTACTTGCTCGAGTTGCATGGTTCCTGAGGATTTGGACTTACCCAGGTATGAGATAATTTAACTTAAGCAACCAGACATGCTTTTGTAATTTTCTGTTGGCTGACTCTGTTTTCTCTTACTCGCCATTGCAGGCTTGCTCCTGACCGTACTCAAGATCTTGTACAATTCGCTAAAGAATTTTTCATCAATCTTCCAAGCTCAACAATCATCTGCATTAGTTTGCTTGGAGGTGCTTTAAACCAATTGTTACAGGAGCTAATGCATATTCGTTCACCTGTTTGTGCCTGGGTGCTCATATCACGCCTAAACCCAGAAAGTCAACCGGTTGCCACACTTTTACCTGTAGATTCGATTGTAGAAGGTAAATATGAACTGCATACTGGTTGATCAATGGTGTTTCCTCTTTGTACTCATGATCTCACTGATTCACTAGACATGTCAGATGACAGTGCAAATCTTAGCTCTACCGAAGCGACTCAAGTCAAGAGTTTAAAGGGGCCCTGGCTTTGTCCATGGGGTACCACCGTGGTTGATGAGGTAGCTCCAGCATTTAAATCAATATTGGAGGAAAGCCACTCATCTTCTTCTACTACTGAAGAAGACACAATAGAGAGTAGGGGCCTGTGGTGGAAAAAGAGAAAGAAACTTAATCATCGTCTGGGAATATTCCTAAGGTATGCTGGCTCTCTTTCTATAACACGTGCACATGTCTGTCTATATTACATTTACAGGACTGTGTTTTGATCCATCTTCTGAATTGACAACTGCGTACGAGCCTGCATGTTTGTAAACAACATTGGATAACCATTCTTTTATTCTAGGAATCTAGAAGCTTCCTGGCTGGGTCCCTGGAGGTGTCTGCTTCTCGGAGAATGGTCGAACTACAAATTGCCTGACTCAGCGCAGAAAAAGCTGGTAAATGATCTCAAGTCCAAGTGCAAAATGGAAGTAAATGAGATGCTTTTGAAGGTTATTCTTGGAGGTGGGACGGATAACTTTAAAGGAGAAGCATGCGTTGCTCAGCTTTCTTTAAGAAATGGTTGCTATGTAGGTAGAGGGGGATATCTTTATGAAGAAGATAGCTGTAAAACTCCTACTGCTGCGTCTAATATATCTGAAAGTAGGCATGAATTGGCCTTAAAACTGATACATGACGCAGCAAGCAAACTAGGGCAACAAGATGGACATGAAAATAGAGAACCTATCATTCTTGTGTTAGATCCCGAGGTTCAGGTTCGTCAATTATATCCTTATCACTTTCCTGCACATGTATTAGAAAGTTCGACTGTCATCGAGAAGTTCTGCTTAGTTTATCTGTTGCTATTCTTAGCTTACTAACTTGCTGATTTTGATTAGATGCTTCCTTGGGAGAATATTCCAATACTAAGGAAACAGGAGGTGTACCGCATGCCTTCCGTAGGTTGCATATCTGCCGTGCTAAAGAAGCGCAGTCTTCAAGGAGAGCCAGCAAAATCTCATGTTGCTTCCTTCCCTCTTATTGATCCGCTAGATTCATTTTACTTGTTGAATCCTGGTGGTGATCTCACCGATACACAAGTCACGTTTGAGAGTTGGTTCAGAGATCAAAACTTTGAGGTAACATATAGCAAAAGCATACTTATATTAAACCTTATTGTGATCCTTTATCTCCAAACTTCCATTATTGCGTATACTTCAGGGTAAAGCTGGGTCAGAACCAAGTGCTATAGAGTTGACAGAAGCATTAGAAACTCATGATCTCTTTCTATACTTTGGTCATGGAAGCGGTATGATTCCTCTAACACTTGAATTCTGAACCGTTTAATCGTTAATCTGTCTCTGGTTGTTTACATGAGATTGATTTAAAAAAAAATCCTTTACTGTTTATGATACGACAGGAGCACAGTATATACCTAGGCGTGAAATAGAGAAGCTAGATAACTGTTCTGCAACTTTCTTAATGGGATGCAGTAGTGGTTCACTATGGCTAAAAGGCTGCTACATCCCACAAGGTGTACCACTTTCTTATCTCCTAGGTGGATCTCCAGCCATTGTGGCGACTCTATGGGACGTAACAGACCGAGACATTGATCGGTTTGGGAAAGCGTTGTTGGAAGCATGGTTGCAAGAGAGGTCAGATTCTTCTTCAGAGGGTGGCTGCAGCCAATGTGAGTCATTAGCTAATGACCTTGCAGCAATGACTCTAAAAGGCACCAAGAGGTCAAGGAAACCATCATCGCGTAACAAGCCAGCTCAATCAGATGTGGATGGGTCAGGGAAGATTGAGTGCAACCACAAGCATAGACGTAAAATCGGTTCATTCATAGCCGCGGCTCGAGATGCGTGCAACTTGCAATACTTGATTGGGGCTGCGCCTGTCTGTTATGGTGTGCCAACTGGTATCACTAGGAAAAAAGGAATTGATGCTCTTCTTCCTTCTTCATCTCGTTAGTAGGTTAGAGCATCTCTTAAAATCCTCATTGTTTGGTCGTATAACAATTTTGAGGGAGCAAATAAATTTAGGAGTTAGGACTTCAGATCAGAGATTTTATGACAACAACGCAAGAGAAGAGAAAAAAGGAGACTCTAGTCTAGAGATATATATTCATCCCTGTTTTTTTATATAACAAAATTGTAAAAAAAAATATCACATGATGTATTGTCCTCGAATTCTATGTTATAAAAGTGTTAGTAATATATGATCCATTTTTGTGTATTTCAGACTTGACTTGTTCATGTTTTCAATCCTTTTACGTAAGGGAAAGAGGGCATTTCAAACTGTTAACAGAACTGATTCAACCTCACTTGTGATTTCACAGTAAAAAGTATTCTCAAACATGTACAATTAAATTGTACACAGTGATAATGTTTCTATTTCAATTGAAATGATTTATATCTGGAACATATGACCAAAACAGTATGGCAAAAGCCAATAAGCTCTGTTTGCTGGTTGCTCTAAAACTTTTTGTAAAGCCAAAAAAAAAAAAACTAACTTTATTAAGAAGATGAAAGAAGAAAGACAAACACATCAGTGGTAAGGGACATGCTTTCATGATGATTGTTCATTTTGCCATATTAGGAATTCTTTCAGTTCTTGTAATGAAGAAGATATGTGCTTGTAGCTTATTATTGGTACCTGAAAAGATGTAACACACAGTTTTAACACATCCCATGAATGGTATTCATTGTTCAAACTTTCACTTAATTCGATACAGTTTCAATTGTAAGAAAAAAATGCACAGTCATTTTGTGAAATACACAGTTTCAATTCGATACAGTTTCATGAATGGAAATACATGAAAGTGTGCATGTACTAAAGGACTAACAGAGTATATATGAAAATGAGTTATGTTTCTATGTTTACTCTACACCATTTTTACGACGGTTTTAAATTCTGAGAGGATGGTATCAGTACTTAAAATCACCAGTATACCTCTGATCCAGTTTCTCCAGCCCAGTCATTTTGCTCCAACTCCAACGCCAATAGACGATCGAACCTGCCATAAAAACCAAAAAAAAAGAGAACGAATCTTAAAAATGTTATAGATTTAGAAACAAAGGGGGGGAAAAATAGCCTAAACAGATGGAAATATTAAGTTCTCATAGATCCAGATATTTACTCAGTAGTATCCATGTTTTCACTCTTGATTCTGGAGATAGAATTCTGAGAAAGACAAAAAGAGATTTTAGTTTAGTAACAGCCAGGTAAGTTTCTACATGAATAATAAAAGCAGGAGGAGTTCTTACCTCAGTTTTACTAATTGCGTGCTGTTGATCCTTGAAGATGAATTTCGTGAAGTAACCAGTAAAGAAGGCAGAATCGCCATCAATCTGAAAGTATTAAAACCAAACCATAGCAATCAAAGAGACTTTGAAATATAGCAAAATTCATCTTCTCTTTACAAGGACAACTAATACATAATTCGTAAATACCTTGTTGAATCTTTCCCAAACCAAGTCTTGCTGCATCTGATAGCCTTCATAGGTAACCAAAGTATAGAGTCTTTCTTCATGCTGCAAAAGAAAACAGAATTAACCTTCTAGAATGTTATGTATAAACTGTTGAAATCGCTTCAAAAACACTTCCTGATTATCGATTTAAGTGACTGGGAACCAAAAAAAGAAACACAACAGCTTTACATAATATAAGTAAATAACCTGCAGCATGGTAGCGAAGTGATTGTTGCGGAACAGGACACAAAGTTCCCATTCTTTAAGGTCATCTTCCAAGGTAAAGAGCCTGGAGGAAATGATAATCAGTAACTAGAAAAGATAAAACCAATGTAGCCAATCACAGAAATCTTCCTTAGCAAACAATAAGATCACGCACCCATGCCAAGTTAGTTGAGTGACACTTTCTTCAAAGAATCCTTTGATCAATTCACCTGAAACTCAGAAGAAAAAAAAGAATGGAGTTATCTTTATCCACAACAGATATAATGCGTAGATATGTAAGAATGGATGTGTAAGAATTTACCCTCTTCTTGCGTGAGCCCTTTTGTACCCTTCCCTTCCGGAGAGCTTTGTCCAAGAAGAGACTGGACTTCATAAACTGACTGGGAGACATCATCATCCTGGGATTTTTCACTAAGATCTGGAGATGCAATGAGGTGATTTTAGTAAGAAAATTTAACATATCTCCAGATGCAAGTTCATGCAGAGATACCCATGAGTCTACCTGCATTAACCAAAGTTATAGCTTCAGAAATGATATCATTTTTGGTCGACTCCAGATTAGTCTTCTCCACAGAGATCAGCACATCAGTCATTTTGCTGCTATTCTCAGTCTCAACATTACCAAAAGTCTCATCTCCCAATTCCGTTGAAGATACCTCTTCACCTACATTGGTCTTATTCCCAACATCACAATCTTCTGATTCCGTAGAAGAAAACTGATCATCAAATTTGGACAGCTGACAGATATTACTGCCAAGGGTGGTAGCACAACCAGCTTCAATGTCCACAGAAGTTACCAATGTGTCATCCTCAGAGATCTGATTTACATCTAACGACCCAGACACAACTCTCTGAGTATCAAAACTTCCCTTTAACGATGCTTCCATTTCAGATAATGCCAAGGCCTTTGACACCATTTCATCTTCTTCAATATCTCCCTTTCCCAATCCAAGATGCTCTGCAGACGCAGCAAAATCAACAGAACTAACAGTCTGTGTGTCTAAAGTAGTAAGCGCAATCTCTAACTCATCACGAGATCTGCCTCCGATTGCAGCAACAATTTCCACATCCTGGAGGAAAAACAATAAATATTGAAACTTTTCTATTACTACAAATTGAAGCAAGAAAGAAACACAATCAAAATGATGTACCGTGGGATCAACTAGCCATCCATGATACAAAGGAATCTTAAGTGAACGAAATATATCTAGCTCAGGTGTTAACTCAAAATCCGTAATCCTGCAAGCAAGTAAAACATTTCCGGTCATTACGATAAGATATTTTCTATGTAACATATCAAAAGGTTTAACATATTGATAACAAAAAGATTGACCTCTCGAATTTCAAATCGACATTTATCCCACAAGCAAGTTTTCTGATGAGCCCAATATCAATGTACTCGTCTGTATCATCCAGTACATCGATCACAAGATTCACCAAATCCTCTTCAGATACTTGAGAATTGTAAGTGTCTAGATTAATTCCGTGTTTCAAGATAAGAACATTACCTGTAACAAACACATTTCAATAGTCTTGATACATCTGAATCGATGAAAACGAACGAACGAATCTAATCCCCAATTTCACAATGTATCATCATCATCAACACCAAAAGAGCTAAAAGATCTCAAGATACTAACACATACATTTCCCTAATTTCGTTCGCTAATCGAAGTTCACAAACCATAGCGAGAGTAAAATCGGGAGGAGAATAGAAGATGTACGTACAAATGGCGATGAGAGGACATGGTCCATTCTTATCCTGGAGAATGATATTGCACCTTTGTCCACGATACAAAATCTTCTTCGTCTTGTAAAAGATTTCGTCCGGAGGAGGACGAGAGTTATCGATCGCCATTAAAGAAGAAGGTTCACGACGATGAGAATCGCTTGTTGAGATCTAACCGTCTGCGAAATCGGAGAAGACACACTTTGCTGAAATTTCTCAAGAAGTGTGTCAAGGAAGCAAGAAAAGTGAGCATGGGACTGGCTTTTATAAGCAGCATTGAGTGACGAGAAACAAAATTGATTTTGACGAAACCGTAATTAGTATGGTTTTAGTAAACCGGGTTTGTTATGACGGTCAAAGCTGGTCCCGTATTGGTGGCTCTATTCAAGCGTGTAAATAAAATTCAACATTTGACCCTTATGTTACGCCTACCCTTATGTAGGCGAATCTTTCAACTGTTAGTGAATAAAAACTCTAATCATGGATTTTAGAGACCAATCAAATATTTATCAGCGGAGCTCATGTACCATAATATTATAATAGAATAAAACTTTTATGACATATATAAACGGTAATAGTAAATTAGTTAAAACGTTATGCTAAAGATCATATAACATCGAAAAAGCAGTATAGCAAGATCGTTTGAAGTTTTATCTATAAGAAAAGATCGATGGAATTATTTTAAGATTTTAGTTCAGATGTTTCACGCAGAATTTATTTGTATTGGGTAGTGACTTCACAAATAGCATAAAGGAACCAGCTTACGTAAGAGAATATTTTGGTTTGAATTTTCAAATTACATATAGGTAGAAATATTCAAATATATGAAGACGACCATTGATAGATTTTGGATATTAGATAATTGGATGTAAATAACTACTCCTTTTAGGCTAACCTACACTTGCTTTTTCGTCAACTATGGGAAGATGTTATAGTATATCATTACATTGATTCTCACGTAGGTTTTTTTTTCTATATTTTTGTAGGGAAATGCAAATTAACAAAGCATTTTAGTACGTTCATTTAGTGAAAGGGATGTGGTCCTCTCCTAGCGTGCGACACCTGTTCCAAGATATGTAAGAATAAACAAATGTTATTGTAACGTATTATTGTGAAAAGCATCCAATAGTGGATAACCACTTGCTTATGCCAAAGATTATAAGATATTTAAATCGAGGAAACGAATAAAGTAAAAAAGCTAGAAGGTGGTGGTTATAAATTACAAGAAACGTATCAAACAAGAGGCGAAGATGACATATATTGACATGTGAAATTGAAAACATATACAAGTACGTGTTACTGTTTTATTTGTGCGAAGGTCGTTGTTATAATAAATTTTTATTGTACGGACGGGTTATTTATCACACGATTAAAGTTCTCTTCTTTTATTTATCGCATAAAGTTCTGCTTCTTCTGTGGAAAATATAAAACGAGTTTTGTTTCAACTTCTTCTCTAAATCAAGAGACTATTATAAGAAGTAAAACAGCAATTGTTAATATTGTATCTCCTGATCAGATATATATAGACTTAAATATGCACATAAGTGACTGAAATAAATTTGTATCCATTTTTGTGTCGAAGTCTTTTAATTTCTTAAAATAGATAACAAGATCGGATGGTGCACGTTTGAAGAGAAGCGAAGATCGGACGGTGTGTCCTAACTACTTATTTTGTCCGATATGAGCTGGCAACGGACAAGGATGCTTGATGTCCTCAGGTGGCACTAGTGAAACCCACTTTGACGGACACCGGATCTGTAGGTTGTCGGTTAATATGGACACGTGCCAAGATCTCCCCCATTACCTACATAATATATATCTCCTTCACTTAATTATGTTTAAGATGTAAGTTTGCATTTACTCCAACAATATAAATTAATTAACCCATACCTAGACTAGATATACCAAAAATATCATGTAAAATTAAGAAAAATATGATACGAATATATATATATATATATATATTTTTTCTTACGATTGTACAAAGTTAGATAAATTATGGGTTTATTGGTTATAGGCTTTTAGAGTAACATATAATATTTTAAAAAAAAACTGATTATGCAATTAAATTCGAAAACGAAATAATATATAGCATGATTCTTTTCCTTGTCACACTTCATTATAGATTATTCTTCCCCCGTCAACAATTATTGCACTTACATATTTTATTACTATTATAGATTGGCCTTGAATTTGCATTAGAATTTTTACCAAAAGAAGAAAGAAATTACGTAATGCAATTTCTAAAAATAAAAGTGATGTACTACTAGGCAGGTCTAGGTTTATATAGACTATCCGTAGCCATAAGAGAAAATGGCAAATTTAATATATAATGCAAAAAAGAATAAGGCTATGATGTCAAATTATCAATCAAAAACACTTAGTTTTTTTCTTTCTTTCTTTCTCTCCCCTCCTTCATCATAAATCTAGGGCTTTCCAAGAATCTCTATCACACCCTCTTCCCAAAATCTCGCCTATTTTTCCTCTCTCCACTCACTTATAGAAGATAGATTATACACATAGAGAGACACATCAATCCAAAGCTCATACTTACAAATAGGGTAAATCTCGAATTCCATCTTCTGTTTGTGGTTGATCCATATTCTATTTACAGAGAAAAATAAATTCAAATCCATATCTTCTTTTATGTTCTTGGTCACTTTTGTAGTTGGAGTATGTCTCTTCTTTTATGTTCTTGATCTGAACCATTATCCATATATATAGTTCTAATTTCTGGTTACTATTCGTTTTATTTGGTTGAATAAATACTTGTCTCTTGTGTGATTTTACACAGAATATTTATATAAAGAATAAACTAGAAGTAAAGGATGGTGAGGGGCAAAACGGAGATGAAGAGGATAGAGAACGCAACAAGCAGGCAAGTGACGTTTTCGAAGAGAAGAAATGGACTCTTGAAGAAAGCCTTCGAATTATCGGTCCTTTGTGATGCTGAAGTTGCTTTGGTTATCTTCTCTCCAAGATCCAAACTCTATGAGTTCTCTAGCTCTAGGTATGTCCCTTTTTTGTTTATTTACTTGTGAAAAAACGATTTGCACTGATCAATTTTTGGATCCGATTCGACTAGAGGGGCTAATCGGGTCCAATTTTCACCGTAATAAGTAGATTCATTGGATTTTTTGGTTATATGATTATCAAGATCTGATAAGAGAGTTATATAATGGTGATTTTGTTTTCATATAAAAGTAGATCGGAGTAAGAAATTAGACTACTTTTATAGGACTGACACTAATGATACTTTTTGTAGTTGTAGTCATCAGATTTTTATGGCACTACAACCTATGAAACGTGTGTGTATATCAAGTATATGTATACTTGTTATGAGCCATCCATTTTTCGCTGTAGATGAGTTGATCTTTCTGACTTTCTCTATTTACTGAGATATTTTGAAATGCAAACAACTTTTATTTTGAGATACTTGATGTTTATCCGTTTGTAAGAAAGATGAGTTTGACACCAGTGCTACTGCTAGGCTATGTGTATGTAACAATATCTATGACTTAATTTTGAGTATATAAAGTGTCCTTATATTGTTCAAATTAGGACTGTACATACTATCAACATGTTTATAAATTTAGAAAATAGTCATTTTCAGGATTAACAATAAATTTCCTTATTTGGATATATATGTCCACATGTATCTCGCCCTGCTGTAATACAAATGCATATACAGTGTGTGTGTCAGTAGAAATATATCATATATGATGATGACAGATATATCTACATAATGCTAGGGATGAGACGAAGCATTGTAGTAAATAATGCTAGTTTTGATCATGGTTTGCATTATACATATCAATAAATATATTTGCACATGTTTAAATCAGACATGATGAGTTCATGATATAACACATTCTCATTCATGCGAGTTTACAAAATTACAGATGCTTCTTTTGTATATGTGTATGTGGATGTATATATATGGGAAACTTTATATGTATGCATGAATATGTAAAATTTAGCAACAAATTAAGAGGTACTATTTTGCTTAATTTTAACACACACCGTGATTTAATTGAGCATTAACTGTAGAGAAGTCATCGCATGTGTGTAGATCAGAATTATTTTAATTCTTTCTACGTTTTCTCTTATTTTATTCTTTGGGATATAATTTATGCTGAATAAATATAGATTTGATTATAAAGGATTAAGCACTTAACAATTAACTATGAAATGTCTTTTGAGCAAACTCAAGAGAGGTTAATCACAATTAACTAGGTATTCTTAACCACATAATCCTTGTTGTTATCGCACTGCTTAATGATACTCTAAAGGTTTAGCTTATTAATTTCAATATTTCGATTTGAGCGTGTCCATGTGCATCTATATATACTTGTCTCTTTATATGTATATTGGCGTAGCCATGTAAAATATTGATGCATGATTTGAATCATAAATCTTAAATACAATATATTTGATATTTTCTGCATTTTGAAGTAAAGAGGAACACTCTTTTGTTTTCATATAACCTATTATTTTGTTTAGAAAATAAACATGTATATATTATATATGGTCCTCGAAACATGAGATCATATCCTAACTTTTGGGAACAATGCAACTAAGCCATATCTGCATGATTCTCTGTGATTCTCTTCGTTCACAGTTCAGTTTCAATATTTAACGGTCATAAATCATGATGATATATATTCTAAATGTCAATAAATAAATGGAATTTATTTATTTAGTCACATAAGTATATACTTTTCACACATATATGCATATATAGCTTCAATTGGTTTTGACTCCACATTTTCGTTTCTTTTATTTTCATTTGATTCATTTCAGTATAGCAGCAACAATTGAACGCTATCAGAGACGAATAAAAGAAATTGGGAATAATCATAAGAGAAATGATAATTCTCAGGTAAATTCTCATTCATATTTCGGGTTTTACATATTGTAAACGTACGATATTTTTTATAAATATTTTTTTTGTGTGTTCCAAATATTTAACCGACTATACTACTTTTACTTGACAGCAAGCGAGAGACGAAACATCTGGATTGACAAAAAAGATTGAACAGCTAGAGATATCTAAACGGTTTTGAAACTCAAAATTTCTTATGAGAAACGTTTATATAAAATTATAAACGAACTATAAGATACTTTGATTGTTGAATAATTGCAGAAAATTGCTTGGAGAAGGCATTGATGCATGTTCCATCGAGGAGCTGCAACAGTTAGAGAATCAGTTGGACCGAAGCTTGAGCAGGATAAGAGCCAAGAAGGTATTATTTATACTCATTTCCAGTGATAATGGAAATTAGGATTAAGATACTATAATCGTTTTTCCGCAATTTTAGAATATTAAGATTTGATGAGAAAATTTTATGTTTACTTAATATGATGGAAGTTATTATACATGTGTTTGGCTCTTTGCGTTTACAAAAATAATTTTACCATACTAATCTAGTGATCTACACAAGTAATTAAAAGATATAGTTAAAACCTAGATTCAATTCATTTAGCAAAAAAAAATTCATCATTTTTAGTTATTATTATATATGCAATACCGTTAACAATTGAATGGTTTGCATGGTCTCGCTAATCATGCATGCATGCGTTCTTTATTTAATGTCTATGTGAAATTGTGAATGGTTTGCATGGCCTCACTAATCATATCATCAGCCTCATTGAGGCCATGCAACATTGAGTAATTTTATTGATGATTCCTCAATATAACATTGAAACAATGAGTATCAACAACGCACTTAGTGTTAGGATACTTAGTTGAAAGATTCCTTGGAATATACATGCAAATGTCTTCATAATCTATTAATAATGTGGAAATTTGCTTATAGATTGTTCGTATATTCAATTATTTTCAGTACCAATTACTCCGTGAAGAAATTGAGAAGTTGAAGGCAGAGGTAAAACACAATTCATACTTAAACTTTTTTTTGCTTTCTCTAAATGTAATTACATATATATAGAGTCATCCTGTATCTCGTTATTAATACTTCATATAACTGTTCCTTGTCAAAATCTTACTAGGAGAGGAATCTCGTTAAGGAAAATAAAGATCTGAAGGAGAAGGTACAGTTTTAGCATCTTATAAAAGGTATTATTTTTATGATATGTTAATATGTTGCTGAGTAGAAGAGTTTTTTCGGTGAAATTGTGAAAATAAAAGTGGCTTGGAATGGGAACAGCAACAATAGCATCATCACAATCAACGTTATCATCATCAGAAGTGAACATAGATGACAATATGGAAGTGGAGACTGGTTTGTTCATTGGACCTCCTGAGACAAGACAATCCAAAAAATTCCCTCCTCAAAATTAATCTTACAACTTCTTCAAAAAGAATGTTTTAACTATATGATGTAAGAACTTTTTATCTTTATATATTTTCGTCCAAAAAAATTGAGATGTAATAATTAATATGTTCTTAATCAAAGAGTTAAACTTAAAAATTTACCTGTAACTTACAGTTCCATTACTTGTATCTATTAGGACTTGAACAAACCGAACTAAACTGAATCGGTTTAAGTATTTAGTTACGTAACATACAGAGAGAATAAAAATGATTAGGGACATAAGCCTTTAGGAGTGGGGTCTCTGTAACGAATAAGTTGGATTGCGTACTGTCGCTTTCCGGCGAATTCAATTCTGTTCAGACATTTCTTTTTCACTTTTATTGTATAGTTTGCGTTTGTGTATTGCACTTTCGATATTCTCTCTCTAATTTCATCATCATATTCATTCACAATGTATCTCTTTGTAATACATTCAGTGCCGTGGCTTTCAAGCTTTTGGTCAATATGGGTTGTATCATTTCTTATCGGAGGAATAAACCGGCGGCACCAACAGGATTGCCGGAAAACCGTCCTCGTTTCCATACTCTTCCATCAGAAAGAAGAATAGCAAATGATCAAGCCCAAAAGGTGACAGAATTGTTGAAGATGAGTGATAAATTAGGTCCAAAGGAGCTGAAGAGAGAAGAAAGTATTCTCGTTGTTAATGTTCATCCTCGCTCATCGGAATTAGCTGCCTCTGGTTGGCCACCGTGGCTTATTTCTGTAGCTGGTGAAGCCCTTGTTGGTTGGACCCCTGGTCGTGAATCTCACTTTGAGAAGCAAGAACAAGTCTCTCGCTCTTTCTCTTCCTTTCTTTATTGATTCTCATATGATAAAGAGACTTATTCTCTGTATTTGCAACAGATTGGGGGAGGAACATTCAGTAAGGTGTTCAAAGCTAGAGATCTTCTTCGTAACAAGACCGTGGCTTTGAAGAGAATCCGGTTCGATATCAACAACTCAGAAAGCATCAAATGTATAGCCAGAGAGATCATAATCCTGCGCAAGTTGGATCATCCCAATGTCATCAAATTAGAAGGGTTAATGCTTGTAGACCACGATTCCTCTACCCTTTACCTGATCTTTGAGTACATGGAACATGACCTCTTGGGACTCTCTTCATTACTCGGTGTACATTTCTCAGAACCTCAGGTATTCTTTATCGCTTCTATTCACACTCTCTTCATTACTTGGTGTCAAATTCTCAGGTACTCTCTTCTTCTTCTTCTTCTCTGTTCAGGTTAAATGCTACATGAGGCAGCTCTTAAGAGGGCTTGATCATTGTCACACTAATCATGTACTCCATCGGGATATGAAAAGCTCGAACCTTCTGATCAACGGTGATGGAGTCCTCAAGATTGCAGATTTTGGGTTAGCTACGTTCTTCGATCCTCATAACAGTGTTCCTTTGACAACCCATGTTGCAACTCTATGGTATCGACCTCCTGAGCTTTTGCTTGGAGCTTCTCATTACGGTATTGGAGTTGACTTGTGGAGCACAGGCTGCGTAATAGGTGAATTATATGCCGGAAAGCCTATTCTTCCAGGAAAAAATGAGGTAAGCAATTAGATTCCTATCACTCTTGTTCTTACCAGATAAGCAAAGCTTCAGATTTTTGTTCTCTGTATTCTCATGTTAAGACAGACCAACTGCACAAGATATTCAAGTTGTGTGGATCGCCTTCAGATGATTATTGGACAAAACTAAAGCTACAGCTTTCAACTCCACTGAGACCCATCTATCCATATGGATCACATATAGCAGAGACATTTAAACAGTTTCCAGCTTCAGTTATTTCGCTCTTAGAAACTTTGCTCTCAATAGATCCAGATTTCCGAGGCACTGCAGCTAGTGCTCTCAAGAGTAAAGTAAGTTTGGACTTTACGTATTCCTCTGACAAAAA
Source organism: Arabidopsis thaliana (assembly GCF_000001735.4). Lineage (NCBI taxonomy): Eukaryota > Viridiplantae > Streptophyta > Magnoliopsida > Brassicales > Brassicaceae > Arabidopsis > Arabidopsis thaliana. The sequence goes on along the minus strand of NC_003075.7, from coordinate 12,022,028 downwards.
TGTTGTTCTTGTGACTTCAACTGATTATACTCTTCACTGTGAAACAGTACTTCAAAACTGAGCCATTGGCTTGTGATCCATCTTGTCTACCAAAATACCCTTCAAGTAAGGAAATCAACATCAAGATGCGCGATAACACTAGAAAACAAGCTTCACAAATAAGAAGAACAGACGAAGCTCAAGCTGTTCAGCCAATTCTAGCAGATTCGTCTCCCACAAAGCCGATGCAGGTATCTCTCTACTCTTACGGTTTCTTGGTTTCTTGAGTGTTTTGGCAGAAATATCCGAAATAAAAGTTTATGCATATGCAGAGAAAGTCCTCAAATTCCAAGAGCAGAGACAGTTCACTTACAAAGTCTTACGAGGAAGACAAGACTTCCAGTTTACCGGACCATTCTGCTGGGAAAATGCAAACATCTACAGACATGATAACTGAAGATGAAACTAACGCGAAAGTCTCTTACATGGACCCATCTACAGAAGAACCGAATCTAGGCGGATCAGTGAATATGGAGGAACGCATACCTTGGCCAATGAGTCCATCTACACTTCACCCAACAGCATTTCTGCCTAGCCTTTACGAGAATGGAACATCTTCGTCGGGAGGACTAGGAATCAGACCCACACTGATTGAGAATTATACTGTCATTTAGATTCAATATAGAGAAAATAGACAGATTCAAACACAAAATAAACATTATTGGTCAGTATCTTGCTTTTATTCCTCAAAAAATGCAGGGCATAACTCAGCCGTAAGAAAATTCAATCCAAAAGGTACACGAGTTCACTTATTTGGGAGAAAAAATTTGACAACTTCAAATCACCACATTATTTCAACGGTTGCCATTGAAGGGTTTCTCCAGCAAACATAGGGACGATCTCTCCGAATGGGAAGTTGAAAACGTCTGGAACCTTCCAAGGAGATTTCTTCAGTGTGATCTTTGACGAGTTTCTCGGAAGGCCATAGAAATCAGGTCCATTGAAACTGGTGAAAGCTTCCAACTTGTCCAGCGCACCCGCCTGAATGTTAAAGAAGTTAAAGTTATGAACATAAGGAATCACAAACCGGGAAAGTAAACTGTTTGAAGTTACACAGTTTACCTCATCAAAGACCTTGGCGTATAGGGACAAGGCAATGGGAGCGCTGTAAATACCAGCACATCCGCAGGATGATTCTTTTCTACTCCGTTCATGTGGAGCACTATCTGTGCCGAGGAAGAACTTCTTGCTTCCACTAGTTACAGCTTTGACAATGGCTTCTCCTGTACAATGAAGTAAAAGCAATGATCTTCCGAAAGCTGCTGAAAAAATGAAATATTAATGTTCAAAAGGAAAGTGAAGAACATACTATGTATTTCTCTTTTGAGAACGGGAAGACAGTAGTTGTGAGGTTGTAATCCACCTTGGAAAAGGGCGTTCCTGTTGAGAAGGAGATGTTGTGGTGTGACTGTTGCACCCACAGACCCTATAATCAACAAAATGTTATGAGCTATGCAGATTAACAAAAACCAAAAGACAAGAAATGAAAATAAGATAGTAACAAAACCTTCTTTGCAAGATTCAACAAAATTCACAGCATCCATGGTTGTGATGTGTTCCATCACTACTTTCAGCTGCGGAAGGCGTTGGATTAGAGGCTGCAGAACTGTCTCAATGAAGATTTTCTCGCGGTCAAAGACATCGATACTCGGATCTGTGACCTCCCCATGAACCTAATCAAAACATTCCTCAGACAAGACAAAGACAAAAATACAAGTCTATGTGGTGTATGATTTATTTACCAGCAAAGGCATGTTTTGTTTGACCATCTCTTCTAGTACCGGTAAGCATTTTCCAAAGAGATCCGTGACACCATCTTGAGAGTTGGTTGTTGCTCCGGCAGGGTACAGCTTCACCGCATAAACCACACCACTTTCCCCTAATAACAAGATCATATATGCATAAACTGAACATTAGCAAGTAGAATCTCAATCAGAAAGATGAAAATGTATCTGATTAGTTTGCAACAAGATGGAGAAAGCACAGGTACTTACTTGCAAGCCTGATCTCTTCAGGTAGAGTTTTGTCAGTCAAATAAAGTGTCATAAGTGGATCAAAGCTACTCTCAGATGGCAAAGCTTTCATGATAAATTTCCGGTAAATAATGGCAGCTGCAGTGGAGGTGACAGGAGGCTTCAGATTCGGCATCACAATCGCTCTCTTAAAATTACTCGCACTGCACATAATTACATACACCATTAACCATCATGTACAGCACAAGCATCAACGCCAGCACAAGATTGTGATTGAGGAATTCATACATAACAAACAATGGTTCCACAAGAAACACCAATAGCAAACAAAAAAGTGGCTGCAAAACAAAGTAAAGCAAGGAAAGAAAAGAAAGATTGCAGGATGTTTATAAGACCTGTGGGGAACAACAGCATGAAGAAGATCACCGTCACGGAGATGAAGATGCCAATCATCAGGTTGAGTGATTGTGAGCTCCATTCTTACTGCTCTCGTCTTCACTTTCTCAGAAGATCTGTCAAACTTCAACTTCTGAGATCCAAATCCCTACATAAAGAATAAAATAGTTGACTTTAACAGACGCATAGGAGGAATTAAATAAAATTAAAACTGGATCACGTGGATTGAACTAAACAAGAATAAGACTCAAAGAGTGGTGGAGGTAGAGTACATACACTATAAGGAGAGACCAAAGTCTTTATCATCTGAAAGCTGCTCAAGGCTTTGCAAGAATTCACCTGTTCCAAAGCAAATGACAAGTAGACTCAGATTCTATAACATGACCTTAAAAAATTGACTCTGTTCTAAAGTATTAGCAGGCACTAAAACTATTCAATCATCATCAAAAGATTTCGCATTCCTTTGGTTCAATGTTTCTCCAAACGAAATTTAGTATCCAGATTAATCAAATTTCTATACACACAAATGGGTATCAGCAAAATCCAAAGAAATCAAATTATCCAAACAATAAACCACAAAATGGCGAAACTGGTAAACACCTAGAAACCAAAATCGAAAACTTGAACTTGTTTAGGTAAGCAATACGAACCTGGATAAACGAAATGCACAACAGGGATGCTTACAACACAAACAAAACGAACCCCAAAAAGAGTGATTTGAGGAAGAGATTGAAGGAGAAAGAAGAAGAAAAAACAGTACTCGTGTTTTGTTGTTTACAAGATACGACGTCGCTTAACGTAAAAGAAGAAGAAAAAAATAAAAGCTCTGTAACAGGCCAGCCCAATTTTAGCCCGATATTTTTAATGGACCTGGACCTGATCACAAATTTCAGCCCTTTTTAACATCCTTATGGATCAACATGGGACTCTCTGACTCCTCCGGTTCCATCAATACCTGCGTTTGTTGTCCTTGTTCACGACGATTCAAGCGAAGAAGCCTCTCGAGTTTCACAGGTCTAATAACTAAACCGAGTAATCGAGTCGAATGACATTAAATTGAACCGAAACTAAACCGTATTGCTTTAGGTTCGACTGACAACTACAGTACGTGAGTTAGGTTCGGTTAGAGCCGAATCTGTGTCTCTTTGTCGCAACGAGATGGCTAAAGTTATCCAAAAAGACGGTTAGAGCCAGTTGTTAGCCCCACCATGACGACACATGGGGAAGCTCATGCAAAGATTAGAGAACACGTGGCACTCTCTCGTGTTCAGAAAAATTCCAAAAGAGTGTTCAGATTTGGGCACGGAAGTGTGAAACGTGAAGCAACAATCCCTTTTAAACACAAGAACCAACTCAATACGCATCACAAAGAACCCTAAATTCCTGGAAGATCTCAAAAGGAAAATTCAAAACCAAAGCTTCAAGCAATCATCAAGCAAAGGAAAAGCTCAAATTTTGGGTCTTTTATATATTTATTTCTTAAAGTTACAATCTTTTTGATTGTGGTTTCAGTGTACGAACACGCAAGAACTCGCGTGAAAAAATTGTATCCAAGCTTCGTGAAAGGAGTCTCTCTGTATTTAGTGGCGTTTTGTTCTGTTGTTATTTCTGAAATATTGAAGCTTTTGATTTGGGTTTCAAGAGAGCAGAGATGTGTAGTTTGTCGGCGATTATGTTGTTACCAACGAAGCTGAAACCAGCTTATTCAGACAAACGGAGTAACAGTAGCAGCAGCAGCTCACTCTTCTTCAACAATAGAAGATCCAAGAAGAAGAACCAATCGATTGTTCCCGTAAGGATTTGTTCTCTTAATCATTTTGACATATCTTTGTTTTATGTGTCTCAGTTATGGATATATCTATGCCTCTGTCTTTATTGATGGAACTTGAAACTTTTGGGATCGGTGCAGGTTGCAAGGTTGTTTGGACCGGCGATTTTCGAATCATCCAAATTGAAAGTACTCTTCTTAGGGGTTGATGAGAAGAAGCATCCTTCAACGCTCCCTAGGACTTACACACTCACTCACAGTGACATTACAGCTAAACTAACCTTAGCTATTTCTCAATCCATAAACAACTCTCAGGTAAAAACACCTCTCTCTCTGGTCTTAACATATCTACATGGCTCTGTTTATAGGAGTAGAATGTTTATGTATTTGATTATTTGGAGCAAATATTAGAGGCTTATGTATGATTGTTTTAACCTATGTATGTGTCTATATTCACCAGAATCTCTTAACACTTTAGAGGCTGATATGTATAGAAATGTTTTTTATAGTTGCAAGGATGGGCAAATAGGCTATACCGGGATGAAGTTGTGGCAGAATGGAAGAAAGTGAAAGGGAAAATGTCGCTTCACGTTCATTGTCACATAAGCGGTGGCCATTTCCTTTTAGATCTCTTTGCAAAGTTTCGATATTTCATCTTTTGCAAAGAACTACCTGTGGTAAGTTCCCAAATTCATAAGAAACTTTTTATTGGTTTCATGTAAAACAAAATGTTTATTGTTTTGATATATACAGGTGTTGAAGGCTTTTGTGCATGGAGATGGGAACTTGTTGAACAACTATCCTGAGCTACAAGAAGCTCTTGTTTGGGTCTATTTCCATTCTAATGTCAATGAGTTCAACAAAGTCGAGTGTTGGGGTCCGCTTTGGGAAGCTGTTTCGCCTGATGGTCACAAGACTGAGACTCTTCCCGAGGCTCGGTGTGCGGACGAGTGTAGTTGTTGTTTTCCAACCGTTAGCTCGATTCCATGGTCTCATAGTCTTAGTAATGAAGGTGTAAATGGTTACTCTGGGACTCAGACTGAGGGAATTGCTACTCCAAATCCGGAGAAACTCTAGTGACTAAATATCAAATTACAAGTTTTTCTTTTGGTAGTTTGTACAAAGTGAAAAGGAAATGGCAGGACTTTCCTTTTGGTGGATCTAAATATTGGTTTGGTTTGGTGTACATAATGTGGTATAGGAAAATAATGATTATTTGTAGGTTAAATACAGATTTTAAAGTTTCAAATGGTATTTTGTGTCTACTCTGAAGTCTTTATCATAGTTGTATACTTGTATTGTATCTCATCCACAAGATCAAAATGTAAATTTCTTACAGATTAGCTAATATTAAAGGTGACAGACTGGTATAGTACTACTGCAATGCAAACATAAAGATGAATAAATTGTTGTTTAATGAACATATATATTTTAATATATCAAAACATTCATGAGAATCATCACCAATTTAAAGTTATACTAATATCCCAAATAAGAATAGTTTAGAAATATGAAGATATTCATGAGAATCATCACCAAAGTAACAATAGACGTATATTAAGGACCGAATTCGTCGGTGTAACGGTGAGAAACTAAGGAGAAACGTGAAGGTAAAGAGATGGCAAAAGACTTTGTCTCTCTGGTGGTTTTGCAAAGCGTATCAGCCACTTCTTGCTCCTAATGATTCCAAATTATTTTCTTGGATTTATTTGGTCTCTTTCTTCAATATCTTTTTCATTTTATAACCAAATCAAGATGACTTTTTTTCTCTGACCCCATTCGTCTATCTAATTTACGACCAAATACACCAAATACAGAAAGAGAAGAAGAACAAGTAATATAAGAGAATGGTAACGAATTATTGCATTATTATCATGGGCTTATTTTATAAAATGTTGTGTTCGTAAGTAAATAAATACAAAAGAAACTATATTTTGATATATGAAGAAAAATTGAATAAAGATATACACTTTGGAAAATTTTGGGGGAAAATGTTGTGCATCTTGATGGAAACCCAAAGATCGTGATTAAATCAAAAGGGTTAGATCTTGTTGCATCCGTGTGTAAAAGAATTTAATGACTCTCTGCTCCCGTGTGAAAAAAGTTGGTTGAGACGACCAACTCAAGCTGGCTGCTGCTGAAGAAATCAAGAATTTATGACTTTTTCTGTGTGTTTTGAAAGTAACTTCTCACCGAATTGTTGTTCTACCAAAGAAAGACGACCCGATTTCACTATCCGTGTTCTGAAACACAGCCAAAAACATCGAATCAGCTCTTCTGAGAAATAGCATTTTTGTGATCATTAAGTAATTACACAAGTAGAGTTAGTTGGTTTTTACCTGAGATTTTGGGGAAGGGAAAACATTCCAGAACCTTAAGGTTTCATCTCCTGCTCCTGTTACAATCGTCTGTCCATCGGGTGAAACCGCAAGGTATAAGACTCGGTATGTGTGACCGGTTAGAGTAGCAATCTGAACAAACGAAAAAACACAGATTAAATAACTGATGATGCTCAATGATGGAAAGTAATATAAGGTCAGAGAGATTCATACTTTGGACATGGTTGGGTATTTCCAGACAATGATTTGGTTCTGAGAGTATCCGTGTGTGCTAACAAGCTCGTTTACGTTCTTAGACCAAGCTAGATTGCATACCTGTAATATATAAGAACAAAGATGAATATTAACCATGAAATGTTGGTTATCTTTTGTGAGTCATGCATGTCAAGTTAAGAAATTTACCTGACTGCAAGTATCTATGGAACTTAAATGAGTATTCGTGGTTGTATTCCAAAAACGTATGCATCTATCAGCAGTACCACCACCAGAAGCAAGAAGCCCATGAACATGAGGAGACCAAGCAATGGCTTTAACAGCTGCAGTGTGTTCACTATATTTCAAAACCGGTTGTGTTGAATGTTGGTTCCATACAAAAAGCTGCAAATATTTATAACCATTTTAGCTATGTTGGGGGTTTAACAAGAAGACTAATGTAACCGCAAATCAATTGATCGTACATACCCTATTGTCGTTTCCACCAGATGCTAGCTCTCTGTTGTCATAAGACCACTTGAGTCCGCATACCTCAGATTTATGACCTGCCAATTTACTGACATGATCTTCTTGACACCTTATGTCTCTCTGAAGAATACTCTTGTCTCTGCTACCAGATGACAGAACCGATGAACCCCATGCCAGGGCTCCAACTCTTAGACGATGACCTTCCATTGTTCTTGTTCTCTTGCAGCGTGACGCATCCCATATCTACAAAAACACAACTAAAGTGAATATGCCATAGAAAGAACATCATAAATTCTTCAGATATATGAAAATCTTATCCGCCAAGGTTTTATATGCAGATACTTTCCATCTTAACCACAAAGGATTTAGCTTCATTCAGGGCACTTTCCAAATACTTACAAGCCCTTGATAATGCTTTAATCGAGCATATCTTCTCGATAAAGAAAAACTCTTTGTAATAATCATACCACTAATGATCAAGATCATACCAGTAAAAGATATGGCAAGAATCCTACAGTCCACGATAAGGTCTAAATCTAATCATGTTGTAACTATAAATAGTTTACTTTAAAATATGTTTTCTAAATTCAGAAAGTTGCAAAGTAACGTAAATTCTTAGTAACAGGACAAAAACAAAGAGTAAATGAGATCTAACCTGAACTTTCCCGGTACTAGTTCCAACAGCCAGATGAGTTCCACGTAACGCCCAACCCACTGAGCAAACACTATCCTCAGCTCCGAGATCACATAACTTAGTAACCTGTTGGATTTTGAAGGAAGAAATCAAACACCAAAACAAAATTTGAAACTACTGTGATTTATTAGAAATTTGCAAGTGACAAAAAAAACTCACCTTGCTGCTACAAGCATTCCATAAATACACACAGTTCCCTAGTCCCACTGCTAGAACATTTTGTGCAGACCAATCCACAAGATTCAGATAAAAATCATCTTGCAAGGCCGGTGCATCCAATACCTAAACAACAGAAAGAAGCCTCTGTTATCATCTGTAGCAACATTGCCTATAAACAAAATATCCAAAATCCAATAACAACATCAGGCTTTGCACATTTACAACCACACTAAAAACTATCGAAAAACAGTAAACAACAAACATTCTTCATCATCTAGATCACTCTACACTAGTAAAGACTACTCAAAACCTCTGTTATCAGATGTAGCAACATTGCCCACAAACAAATTACCCAAACCCAGTAACAAGATTTAACCTTTTCTAAATATACAACAACACTAAGAACAGTAAAACAACAAGCATTCTTCAATAATAGTTTCATCTAAGATCACATAACCTCAGACTCAAATTCTAGACCCTCAGAGACCAAAACATCACAAAGATCACAAATTGTTTCATGCATTATCGAAACCAAAGATCTAAAGTCAACGAGATCAAGAATCTAAGCTCCCCAACCCCCAAATCTACAGACATTACACAAAAACCCATCGAAGAAAAAAACAATCAATTCCACACAATGCACACAACCCACTTAAAAAACACAAGACATGATCCAGATTCAATGATCAAAACACCAAAATCTAAACAATGTATCAACCCCAGAATCAAAAATCGTCACCTTATACGGCGATCGCGGCACTTTCCTGGGAGCTTTAACAGGACCACTATGAGAAACACCAGGAGAATCATCATCAACACCAAAAGGAGAAAACGAATTCAAAGACCGATGAGTCTCCGTCTTAAACCTAAAAATATTCCTGGAAGAAGAAAACCCAGTAATATCTCTCTTCTCCGGCGTCTCAGGACCAAACATCGCCGCACGCAACAGAGTAGCGTAAGAGCCAGCTCCATCTTCCTTACCATCTTTACTAGGAGAAGGAGATAGATCGAAAAGAGCGAAATTGGATCCGGATCTACTGGGGATAAATCTATCAGAGTATATAGACCTTGATAGTGATGATGGTGATGGTGATTGAGATTGATTAGCATTGATTAATCGATTGATTCGTGACTCAAGTGAAACCACCGGAGTATTCATCGCCGGCGATAGGTTTCTCATAGATGAAGAATTCGAATTCGTTATCACATTGCTTGCTGTAGGATCTTCTTCTTCCATTGGTTTTTTTTTTTTGTTGACTCTTTTTTTTTCTTCAGATTGAACAAAAGGCTTTTTTGTTGAAGTGTTGTTGAAACATCTCTTTGTCCTTTTTATTGTAGTTTGGTTTTTTTAACTTAACTTTTTTACCTTTTTGCCAATTTTTTTTAATTATTTCCTTTTTCCCGGGAAATCTAAGGAAAAACAGAAAACGACATGTGAAGTTAAGCGGTGTGATTCAGGTGAGGACCGTGAGGTTTAAGCTTCTGATTCAATCTTAATCGTTGGATTAAGAGGAAAAGGTTTAATGGGCTTGAAGATGGGCCTAAATAGTTATGGATTAATGTCTGTTTTTGGCATTTTTTACTAAAAGCAGTTAAAACACTCTAGTGATCTTGTAGAAGAATCTTAGATGGCAGGCGTTGACAATATATAAAAATAGTTGATAAATGTTATAGATCTATGGACAAATCAAGCCAAAACATGCTGATTTTATATATTAAAAATTAGATCTGATTTGTATTTAATTGGTTTTTTAATTTCATATCTAAGAGAATTGTGAGACACAAAAGTACAGACCTAAAAACTTAAATAATAAAGATGTTCTAGAAATTTTTCCAAAAAGATATATACTAGTCAAAAATGGTTCAATGAAATTTTAGAAAAATACACTTATACAGTTATAAGAAATTAATTTTAATTTTCTTAATAAGCTAAAGTCTAAAATCTTAGAAAAAAAAAAATCTTAGTTTCATATCTTACAGAATTGAGATACAAAGTATAAACCAAAACTTAAATATCAAAGATATAAAAGAAAATTTACCAAAAAAATATTCAAAAAATAATCCAATCAAATATAACAAAAGACAATAGTTATAAGATTTTTTTTCTGTCAACTATAAGAAATTGATCAAATTATATCTATATTTTATTTTATTTTTTCTTAAACTAAATCACAAAAAACTGAAAGAAAAAGAAAAACAAAACCTTACTAAAATGAGTAAAAATTGATTGCAAGTTGCAATGAAGGTGGTGATTTGTTTATATTTCCGTACTTCGCATTAACAATAGCTTACTGGAGAAGATGCTTGTTGATGTGTAGGTGGAAAATTCTGTTAACTAGTCACAATACTGATAAAAGTATATTTTCTTCACTAAATCAGAAATATACATTTAATTAAAAAGTTGGAAAAAGAGATTAATAAATCAAAATGAAAAGAAAAAAATAAAGCTTACAGTATGAAAGTTGGGGGGACTCTCTGATTTTTTTAAATTTTTTTGCATAATTTCACTGACCATTTTATAGAAAATAAAAAAGAGAAAATTCTCCATTCTGTAAAAGTCTTTACTTTTAGTAAAAAGAAAACTAACGATTATAGCCGTTTAACCAAAAACTAAAAAAAAATGGATGAAATTTCATTTTGAAGCCATTGAAACTATTTCTACAAAACTATTTATCTTAAGATACTCAATTAACACAAAAAGAAGAAAAATCAGAAAACAAATGATAATTATGGATAATTACTATTCAAATGAGTGTTTTTATTATACCTATCATCGGAAATTCTAGGAAGAGTTCTAGTTCCAGGAGCAGTAGGAGCTCTAACATGACCCACCATTGACACCTGAAGAGCTTCTTCTTCATAAGCTCTTCTCTCCATTTCTTCTCTCATTGCTTTCTTCTTCCCCTTCACCAACATCGCCACCACTAACATTCCCAGCAGAATTGCTCCAATCCCTGACCCTATCACACTCCCCACCGCCACTTTCCAACGGCTCAACTTTCCTCCTCCGTTGCCACCATTCACCTCCGTCGATGATGCCACCACTCCACCACTACTACCACCACCTTCATGATCATCTTTTTGAGCTTCTGTCTTCATCACGAGAGCGTAATGCCCTTGTCTTGTACCTTTACACACATACGGCGAGACTTGCTCGCTAAACGTTGTGTTACTGTTGCTTGTAAAACACGCACACAAGACTGACGAGTTCTTCTTCGTAGGGTTAGGGCTAGTGTTATTAGTTGCCTTGTTGATCAAGAAATCGATTAAGATTGGGTTTTGATCGGTACCTACAACATTAACCTCGTAAGGGTTCCTGGCCACACCGTCAGGGTTAGCATTATAAGCCAACAAACCAAGAACCGGTGACACGAGCTTGTAATTGTAACCGGATAAGTTATAACCAGTAGAGTAGATTGAAGACCAATTCGAACCAAAGTTTTGTCTAATTAGCATGACTCTCTCCGGACATGGCTCCACCGTAAGGCCTGAACCGATGTGAAACTCTCCAATTTTTGCGCCATATCTTCTCAAACTCCCACACCTTAACTTGACCGTGTCAATATCGATACCAGAGAAATTAGAAGGGAGATAGATTTTCTGAGTGACGCCTGTGTTGAAATTGAGCTTAAAGTTTCTAATGGTGTAATCTCTGATCATGAGATCAAGAAGATGTGTAGATTGAATCAATTGAGACTTAGATTGGTGGAATGATAAGAGAAGTATCATGATGATGATACAAAAAGAGAATGAATCCATAAGAGGAACAAGAGAATCTAGGGTTTACAAGAGGAAGTGAAGATAAGAGGAAAGAAAGAAAGTTTTGATGGTGTTTTTACTTTTGTGGGGGATGTGTGTTTTGGGACACAAACATTATAAACACTTACACTTCATTTGTCAGATTTCTCTTTTACCTTTATAGAAGACATGATCTAATTGTTAAATAAGCATATGACCGTTCTAACGTAGAGGTTTTAAAATTTTTAAATCAACGTAAAAGCAATTAATAGGTTCAGTAGTGGAGGAGAAAATTGGATCAATGATGATAGAGGCATGGGAAGATGATGATCATGATTACACTTTCTGTGTTAATTAAAATTCATAAAAAAAAATTGTAATCAATTTTTAGACTAAAAAAGAGAGAGACATTGGCGTGCTAATGTTTGTGTGACTTTATCCTCTTTTGTGCAATGTTGTTACCTTTGTCTGTCCTTTCATTATATATGTTCTTGACTTTAGTTCTCTTCTCAATCAATCTCTTTATGTTCCACACCATTTCATAAAATTTACATCCAAATTAACACCATGCATTTCTCATAGTTTCTTGCCTCGGTAAGCAAATGTATATAATCGTGTATGCTTTTCGTTTTCTTGACTTAAAATCATTTTTTAAGGTCGTTTTAGATACAAATCATAATAGTATTAGAAATGTACCAAAGTTAATTTGAAATTGTAAAGTTATCGAAATAAACATTTTAAATTCGAATTTGGTCTTTCATGTATACAATTTGATTTAACTATAGTAATGATTATATTTTTATCTACAAAGGTAGATGAAGAAGTGCTCATATTATATATCTCTTATTGCTTACACACAATACTTACAAATCAGAAAACATGTGAAGGAGAGAGAGCTAACATGGAAGATCTTACATATACATTTAACTTCGAATCTATTTTGCTTCTGACAAAACCCATTCTTCTTTTCCCATCTTCATCTAGCTGGAAAAAGCAAATTTTACTATCTCTGACTTCCATGTGATCTAAAGAATTTACTATAAATGAGATGTGTACCTCACAGGGTTTAAGCTTGGCTTCCTTCTGGCAATGTGATCAACCTAGAACCCGAGTCATACACCATCGCGGTTCCGCAGCTAAAAACAGAGATAATCAAAGAATCAGATAGTAATATGTTACACTTTTGAAACCATATTCGAAGGTAAAATCTTACTTGGTGCATTTGACAGTGTTGGTTTTGCCGCCGCTGGAGATTGACAGAATTGTTCCAAAGAAGGAGGTGTTTTCCGTTCCACAATTCGGACAAGGACCCTGTGAAACAAGAAACATTCATAAAAAGGCTCTTTGATGTTTTTCTTTTGCAATCTTGAGTAATGGTAATGGTTCTTACCTTCAAGATCAAGAAGTCCTTGATGATCAATTTGGTGATTGATAAAGCCAGATATACAATCACAGGCACAGCAGCGAACCAAGTGAATATGAAACTGTATGGTTCTGGAAGCTCCATGATGTATGTGATCTCAAAACCTGTAATGTCGTCCAGGAAGAAAAAGCTGCAAGTACAGAATTGAATGAATAAACAAAGACGAAATATGGGTTTCATATGATTTGGATGTTTGAATAGAAAACTCGGTATAGAGACTCACAGTCCGAGAGCAACAACGGTTGCTGGAACATTCAACAATAACATTTTGAAATAATCTACAGCGAGATCACTATACACCTACATTTGAGGAAGTTCATAAAGACTGAAAATTAGTATCTATCTATAATCTAATATTAACAATGAATCTTATGTTCTATTTACCTTTTTACTACGGAGACTGCATCTTGGACCCTCGCTCACAATGTCGCTACCATCAATCTACATGGATACAGAAAGAATCATAAACTTGAAGCTTAAACCAATCTTATAAGGGTATGTCTATTTTCACTGAAGCATAAAAAGTGAATGGAAACCTTTAGTTTGAGTTTGAGCTTATCATATTCTTCATCATTCAAGATTGGATTTCCAGAAACATAAGCCATGGAAGCTTCCAAGAATCTTTGTTCATCGGAACCTGTGTTTCATATTACCAATAAAAGATTTAGGACTTTGCACCAAAGAAACCAAAACAAAGAAATGAAATTTAGTCCCATAGTTGATGATTACTTAGCATCACAACACTGCTTCCTTCCCACATTAACTCTTCTTTAAGGTTATCAAACTCTTCATTAGACATGATCGCTTTGCCATCATAATAGAAAGACTGTAATCAAAAGACAAAAGCAATTCTCAGGCTCTTGAAGATTAGATATATATCATGTTTTGGCAACTATAAAAAAAATGGTTTATTGTAGCGTTTACTTGCAACGCTTGGAGAAACTCTTGTTCCATTTCACCAATTGTTTTCTTCTCAGCCTTGTTGATGCTACAATAGGGCAAAACATTGCTATCGACGTTGTCTCCTCCTACTGGACCTTAAGGAAGACAAAAAGACTGTAATTGAGAACTTCATAGCAAATCTAAAGTTGATACCTTACTTATGCAACCTAATAGTTACACAACTTCTGACATTGCAAAACTTTAGTACAGAGTTAACCACTAAATAGTCAACAAAGTCCAATACAAACAAATATACTATACCAAAGTTATAGCCATTGAATCAATCAAACCCTTCAAAGAATTGAACTTTAACAGGATTCGAGTCTGGATACTACAAGTTAGTGACTTAAAAACATAAATTTTCAGAGCTAGAGACGTTGAATTAAAATAATATATCCTAAATTTCAAAAGGCTCAAACTTTGGAAACCCAATTGTGAACAAATTCGAATCCAAATGGCTTTGTAAACAGAAAACTAAGGCGGAGTGTTCGAAATCGAGACTAAAGTGGCCAAATCAAGACCTGATTGCTCTGTTGTGGCTTTAGCAGGCAACAAGAAGACTCTTCTTCTCAAAGAAATCGATTTTCCAGGGCTGAGCTGAGTCCATTGAGTCCTCGAAGACGGCGACGGAGGAGAAGGAGAGAAAGAAGAGGAAGGTTTGCGAGAAACGGCGGAGAAAAGTCGAGGACTTGTCAAACTAAACAACATCTTGCTACCCATTTTCCCTTAGAGATAGAAAAGGGAGCTCCTTTTTTTCCTCTGTTTTTTTCAGTAAGTATGAACCTGTGGTTGAAGATGTGTTTACTGTGAGCTTCTCAGGTTTCTTCTGATTTTTTTTTTTTTTTTTTTTTTTGGTTTTATTATAAATTTGGAGGGAAGAAATTAGGAGATAAGAGAAGTGTGGAGATAAATTCCTAGGCAGATTTCTCTTATTTTTTCCTTCCTCTCATCCTCATAATCAGAATATCCACGTCAGCATTAAATATCCGGTTTTCTTAAACAAAACAAAAACTTAAAATAGAGAAAAGACATAATTTTAGGCTTTGATTATACAATAAAAAAAATACTGTGAGATGAGTAAGAAGATTTTTTTTTCGAAACATGGTGATTTTTTAAAAAAATTTGACATGTAGTATGTGTAGTTGAATTCAGCTGATAATATACTTTAGTACAAACCATTAAAATAAAAATGAGTTCCAAATTTTAAAAAACAAACAAGATAAATAATTTAGTTTTCCAAAAGAATTATTGATCCACATACAATTGTCTATTTGAAATTGAAAACCAGTCAAATTGTTTTTTTAGTAATTGATTTCCAAACTACAAAAAGAAAATGTGGTTAGTAGAAGAACTAGTAGAGGTGAACACGTGGAGACACGCTTAAAGCACGCGACGAAGAACACGTTGATAGCGATTATGGGTTTAATTCTATTGGGCCTTTTCTGGGAGTCTAGACCCAAGCCCATATAGTAGTAATCTTTTTGACCAATCAGTCAACCCAACCATCCTCTCCCGTTGACCGTGAAGTGAGTCACGCACTTACCTCACAACAATAGCACTAACCACCGGTAGCTCTACAATGTCTCTTAGTTCGGTAACAAACTCTTCTAACTAAAAGTATAGTAAAAACTTTGCTATATAAGAAAGAGTCTTTGCACATTTCATTTACTTGCAACCAATTACAAAAAAGAGTGTAAGAAGAAAAACAAAACAAATCCATTTTTTTTATTACTCTGTTTTTTCCCCTGTTTTTAAGTTTATTTACTTCTTACTCTGTTTTCTGCTCTGTTTTAGCTTTAAACAGAAGACTAAAGAAGATGGTTGCGGTTGAAAGAGTTGAGAGTCTAGCAAAAAGCGGAATCATATCGATTCCAAAAGAATATATTCGTCCAAAAGAAGAGCTCGAGAGCATCAACGATGTTTTCCTAGAAGAGAAGAAAGAAGACGGTCCTCAAGTTCCCACAATCGATCTAAAGAACATCGAGTCAGACGATGAAAAGATCCGTGAGAATTGTATTGAGGAGCTGAAAAAGGCATCTTTGGATTGGGGAGTGATGCATTTGATCAACCATGGAATACCAGCTGATCTAATGGAGCGTGTCAAGAAAGCCGGAGAAGAGTTTTTCAGTTTGTCTGTGGAAGAGAAGGAGAAGTATGCAAACGATCAAGCCACTGGAAAGATTCAAGGCTATGGAAGTAAATTGGCTAACAACGCGAGTGGACAATTGGAATGGGAAGATTACTTCTTTCATCTTGCGTATCCTGAAGAGAAGAGAGATCTATCAATTTGGCCTAAGACACCAAGTGATTACATGTAAGCTTTGAATTGTTTTACTAAAGAAAACAAAATCTTGTTTTGGTTTTAGAATCTTTTATTAACGTTTTTCGATGATTGTAGAGAAGCAACGAGTGAGTACGCGAAGTGTCTTCGTTTGCTAGCGACTAAAGTCTTCAAGGCTCTCTCTGTCGGTCTAGGTTTAGAGCCTGACCGTCTAGAGAAAGAAGTTGGTGGTTTAGAAGAGCTTCTTCTACAAATGAAGATAAATTACTATCCAAAATGTCCTCAGCCTGAGCTAGCACTCGGTGTGGAAGCTCACACCGATGTAAGCGCTTTAACTTTCATTCTACACAACATGGTTCCGGGTTTGCAGCTTTTCTACGAGGGCAAATGGGTCACTGCAAAATGTGTTCCTGATTCGATTGTGATGCACATTGGGGATACTTTGGAGATTCTTAGTAATGGGAAGTATAAGAGTATACTTCATCGTGGGTTGGTGAATAAGGAGAAGGTTAGGATTTCTTGGGCTGTGTTTTGTGAACCCCCAAAGGATAAGATTGTTCTTAAGCCGTTGCCGGAGATGGTGAGTGTTGAGTCTCCGGCTAAGTTTCCTCCACGGACTTTTGCTCAACATATTGAGCATAAGTTGTTTGGGAAGGAACAAGAGGAATTGGTATCCGAGAAAAATGATTAAGTTTCTGTGTTTACTCTTATTTTTGAAACTCTATGTGCGAGTTTCTTTTATAATGTGTTTGTGTCTTTCTCATGAATTTGATGTGTTTGTGCCTTTTATAGTGAATATTGCGGAGCTTAACAAGCAAACTTTAATTTAAAGAAACAAAGTTCTAAAATAAAATATAAAAATAAAACCCAAACAAACTACATGCAAACCAAACTTTGATTCCCCTGAATTAGTTAACTTTTGTATCTACGAAAGCATTAGTGTGCCTTCTTTCAAAGCAGTCACTGAACTCAACAAATGGTATGGCCAAATTGATTGTGTGCTATTGGTATGGATCAACTTCGGAATCGATTGTTTACTAATGGTATGGCCTTTTTAACCCAATTATATATTTGGGCTTAACTCCACTACTTAATGGTATGGCTCAATCTCCTTCTTCTCTCCTGTCTAAACAAGTAAACAACCATCTACCACATCCAACATGATAAATTATATTTTTAGTATAATTATCCAAATAATAATCTACAGAAAAAACGCAAGTATCAAAATGGTTGAAAATTTGTTAGTAATTTGGTACTGTACATTGTTCATGTTCTTGAAAATTTGGTTTAATTTGGTATGATTAATTGGCTGTATACCTTTCACGTTCAAAGCAATATAAATAGATATGCGAACTAAACTTATCACAAATTTTATTTCCTCGGAAAAGGTACATATGCAATTCTTTTTTTTGTTTGGAATTTTTTAAATAACTTGTATGTATATGTATCTTTATCTGATTTTATTTGTTTTGTTTTATTGGGTTAATTGGTGGGACACATACATAATATATATATAGTAAAACCTCTATAAATTAATACTCGATAAATTAATTATTTTTATAAATTAATAAGTTTTTCCGGTCCCGAGTTGGGATCAATATAAAAATTAATACAAATTGATAAATTAATAAATAAATAAAAATAATTGAAAATCTTATATAAATATGTGGTTCCATCAATAGCATAAAATAATAATTTTATAAATTTACTAATATATATTATAAATATCATATGTAAAATATGACTGTAGTATTTTTTTCTTCAATTTTTATTAATTCTTTGTAATGTTCAATTCTAATATTTTACAACATAA
Organism: Arabidopsis thaliana; assembly: GCF_000001735.4. Lineage (NCBI taxonomy): Eukaryota > Viridiplantae > Streptophyta > Magnoliopsida > Brassicales > Brassicaceae > Arabidopsis > Arabidopsis thaliana. Next base: position 12,003,782 of record NC_003075.7, on the reverse strand, counting down.
AAAAAATTGTATTGTTTTTTAAACTTAATAATTGCTTGCTACTTATAATTACTATTGATTATAAAGAAAAAACTACATTCTATATCAAAAAAATTCAAGAATTTATAAAAGATGTACAATTTTATTAATTTATCTATAAATTAATATCTCTCTAAATTAATTAATTTTCTTGATCCAATGTACATATTTATCTCTATAAGAATATTACACGTGAAATTAATTTTAGTAATTAGTTTTCATCAATAAATATCAACACATAATGACGACTTTATGCTTATATTTATCCTTTTAATTAGTTTTTACCATAAATTCAATTTTAGTTTCTACCATATCAAAATCATATTGACGAGAAGTAAATGTAGAAAATGACTAAGCCAAATATTGTATATATTTGAAAAACATATAATGTTTACATTTCTAGTTGTAATTCTATACTCTTTAAGTACATTGCAATTTTATTTTTTCTAATGAAACTAATATATAAAATATCTATGTTTTGTCAAACAAATATCTATGCTTAGCATTCGTTTTCTCACGTGTAATTTTATATTGACCGTAAGCTATGAGAATTAGAATAATATGCTTTCTCTTGTTGTGGATGCTAATGCTCTCATGGCATGGACAAGATACAAATGATGTCGTCACGATTAGCCTGATCAGAAGAATCAAAATAAACAGGGGGAGTGTTCAGTTGAACTCGACCATATTTGAAACATCAAACAATCGAATCAGGTTTGATAGACAATTTTCTACGCTTTATTATGGTGCTATCTCCATCGGTCAACCATCCAAAAACTTTGTAGTAGCCTTTGATACAGGAAGTGCGGAGTTTGTAGGTATCCAATAAAAATTGGGCTTATGAGGGTCTGTCCAAATATGATTCTAGCCAATCCCTATCCTATATAAAGAACGGTATGACTCATTTGATATGCTTATTTCTTCTCTCATTAATAATTAGTTTTAACCTAATTTCGATATTACATGTCAATATCCACACAAATCAATTATGATACATCTATTATTAGAGGTTTCCTTAGCCAAGATGATGTGATAGTAGGTGACATGACGGTAGAGAAACATGTAAGCGTAACTATATAAACAATTAATCTTACTTTAATAATAAATATAATATTTCATATACCATAACTAGTTAATGCTTTTCTTTTTGTAGACTTTCGTAGAGGATACCAAGGAAATACATAAGAGGAATGAATTTGAAAGATGTAAATTTAGATGGTTTGTTCGGGTTAGCATTCCAAGAGTATTCTATGAGGAATTTAGAACCCATTTGGTAAATATTCATTTTCCCAAACATTCTTTATATGTTAACTAAGTAAATACTAAAAACTAACATTAAATCTTCTATTTTAATATTCAAATTGTAATATCAATTTAACAAACGAAAAATACTTGAAAAACATGTTATTGTTTTAAAAAAAAATATAAAATTCTAAATATTACAATTTGAATTGATTCATTTTTCATGACAGTAAAATCTATTTTTTAGTTTGTTGTAAAACATAACATATTGATCCTTAAGAGACTCTGGTGCTTCACAACATGGTTCCGGGTTTGCAGCTATTCTACGAGGGCAAATGGGTCACTGCAAAATGTGTTCCTAATTCGATTGTGATGCACATTGGAGATACTTTGGAGATTCTTAGTAATGGGAAGTATAAGAGTATACTTCATCGTGGGTTGGTGAATAAGGAGAAGGTTAGGATTTCTTGGGCTGTGTTTTGTGAGCCACCAAAGGATAAGATTGTTCTTAAGCCGTTGCCTGATATGGTGAGTGTTGAGTCTCCGGCTAAGTTTCCTCCAAGGACATTTGCTCAACATATTGAGCATAAGTTGTTTGGAAAGGAACAAGAGGAATTGGTGTCTGAGAAAAAGGATTAAGTTTCTGTGTTTACTCTTATATTTGTTCGTGTCTTTACTATGATTTTGATGTGTGTATCTTATTGAAGATGTGAAGACATCATTATACAATGGTGTCACTAACGTGATACGTAAGAATAATAAAAAAACAAATTTCATCTTCGTTTGCATTTTCTAAACTGTTTTCAGTCTCTTGGAAGGAATCTAGTCACTATAGACCGAGATTTGTAACCGAGATCAGCAAGAGACAAACAAGTAACCAAGAGAGAGATATGTAGATCTATGAACCACATGTTGTATTGAGAACTTGAAAGTATTTCTGATTTACATTTTCTGTTTATCCGTTTTATGATACTAAATGTAAGAAAACAGATACCGAAGAAAGCAAAAGAGAGAGGGAGATGCAATACATGGCTAATATAATGAGAAACTGAAGAATGTGGTTTGCTTTTGCTTTCTCCTTTCTTCCCTTGTCCTCAAGATGAATTGTTCTGCTTCTTTTGGATTTCAAAATGTTAGCTTTGCGTTGGAGGAGTTATACCACATGATCAGACTGAGAAGAGAACCAAATCTGAATGTACATAAGGACATGAATCCAGATACTACAAATGCGTTTTGATCCATCAGCGAATGCCTAAGTTCCTGCAAAATTAGAAACAACATTGACACCAAAAGATATAAGTACACATGTTGTTCCTGATTTGATCAGATGCATATTTCATAAGTTCGTGGTTGCAGACTTGACTTTATTATATTAGCTTACCTCCTAGCTGTCCATTGCTGGTTTGTTTCAGGAGTTATTCCACTATTACCAAATTGCATTTGTTGTCCAGCTGAAGAGACTGGTTTTGCCGCTGCCATTCTTGTTACCTGTAATGGATCGGGGTATCGGATTAAGGAATTAAGAAACCTCCGGTATAAGGGGTTGCAAACTCCTTTATATTCAAGTTTAGAGTTTTACCTCATTCCTTGCTTGGAAAGAGTTTATTCTATTTTCCTTTGAGACCTGATACCAAAAAAAAGATTGCAACTCAATGATTAGACTTGGGAATGGAAGAAAACAAGTCAAGTGAAATTGAGTTTTACAAGCTGCACCTTTGGTTGAAATAATCTTGTGCGAGATCCATCGTTTGGCTGTATCTCGGATTTTATGGAGAGCTGTAAGTTAATAAAACCAGGTCAAAAACTAGGAGAATATTTCAGTAACTAGAGTGCGTTTTAGAAAGATCATACGTCAACTCATGAGCTGTACCTTGCTGAAAAGGTCTGTCGGTAAATCTGGTTGAACTCTCTTTTCCGAATGAAAACTAAACTCCTGTGTTGCATTTCAGAAAACAGTTTATGTACTCATTAGGAAACTCCATTCATGAACATACCAGAAGATCAAGTGCAAAGAATAATTGGTAAGACTGCCATACCAAAGGTACTGTTGTTTCTCGCTTGCTATTTTTGAAAATGCCCATGTCTCCTCTGCTTGAAAGTATCTGTTTAGCAGGAGCGGAAACCTATATTAGGTGTGAAATACTATAATGCAAGCAAATGAGACTCGAGAATGGATAGTACCTTCTTGTTCAGAGGACGAGCTTTAAAAACGTGACTTCCTTCTGAGACATCATGCTTAGATATATCCATACCGCTTGGTCTGCAAGAAAAATTCAACTTTTAACTTTACATTCACATCAAAGGCAAGTTGAAGTCAGAAATCAAGCAATCCTTCATATTTTTCTCTGTGATTAGTGACTTTATAATAAGTCATACCTCCTACTTTCTCTGTTATCACCGTCAAGCATATCAGTTATAATAGATTTGTCTGACTCCTGTCACAAAGAATTTTTTATTACTTTAGAGGCAGCGCTTTGGCAAGGATCAAGTTATTTAGATGGGAGACCTTGGTAAGATCACAGGACACAGGATAAACTAATATAAAGAAATATCGATGCTACCTTATACGCATGAGACCGTGTTGTTACTGCTGATGAATGTTGCATAGCCCTTTCTGAAGTCTTCAAATGAAATTCCTGATAAGAAATGGAAATAATTTAATCTAAAGCCTTAAACCAGGATATGATGGAATCACTATAGCAGCTGAGAAGAATTCATTTGTGAGGCTTACTTGGAATTCTGGTAGTTTCGGAGTGCTCTTTTTCCGGATGGGCAATGAAGGAGCATCAAATATCTACAGATCACAAACACGAGATTGAGCTTTTGGCTATGTAAATGAATATCATTTCTATCACACATTTCTAAGTAGCAGATGCAAAGTTACAAACCTTTCGGTTAAATGGACGTGCTTTGAATCTATATACAGCTGGTTGCTCTTGTTCTAACTTCGCATCATTCTTGTGCCTGAAATAATCATTAGCAAAACAGCCGGTGAGATGTGACCTTTCCTGTAACTATTCACTTTCAGCAAACATTTAGCTGCTAACCGTATCCTGTGAGCCCTCTGTGATGTAGCAAAATCAGGCTCCTGTGGGATAGTAATCTTTGTCCTGGCATGTTGAGCGTTTTTATCAAGAGTTGTATCCTGCAAAACCATTTAGGAATAATTAAATGATTTACATTTCATTGTAAAACTCTATAAACAAGATCAAGAGTATTCAAGCAATAGAAAGCAAACCTTCTTGGGGATCTTGTGGACAAAACTCATTTCCTGCTTTGTATCAGCAACCTGAAACAGAGAACAAATGTCTTTTATTGCCACTACTTTCAGCACCTAAATTCAGATTATCAGATATATATACCTAGTACATAGTTAAAAAGAAGTATACACTACTCAACTCAGTGTACCATGACAGTCACCCTATTTGAAAAGTCTGCAAAATACTCTACCTTACGAAGAAGACCTCCATCAAGCTTCTGTCTTTTAGACGCTTGAACTTCAGTCCCAGATGTCCCACAACTTCCTTTATCATGACTTTGATCCACTTGCATATGGAATTTACTATAAACCAGCAAAAGAAGCCACGTATTAGGTGAATAAAATCAAGTTGACAAGAAGATAAAGCACCTAGATTTACATGCTCCAAAAGTCACCTGGCATTATTTTGTTTTGCTAATTGGCTAGCAGTAGGTCTCATTAATGTTGAGCTCCTTGGAGTTGGTCTGATGCTTGACTTAGCTCGGAATTTTGGTTTATCAGTGTGTTTGTGATTGCTAACCGTCGGCCCTAATAGAAGTAGAGAAAGTGACACCATTAGCAATGATGAAGACAGTAGTACATATGTATTTTTAAGGGGGCAACAAGTTTGATCAATAAAGTATATACCAAAGATGGTCAGAAGTAAGATGGACCACATTTGAAGGCAAAAGAAAAATGTAATTGATGATACAAAAATATAAAGAGCCAAAATGTAATTGAACTACATGCATGGTCATGTTGCTATTATAGCAAAATAATCACCTTTCCATATGGGCTGATTTGGAACTTTCTTCAAATTACAACCTTGTTGTTGTTGGGAGGAAAAAATCCCAGAACGCATTCTACTTCCTGAAAAGGCAAAGATCATTTGAAGAATCTAAAACATATCTTGTAGTCTTCTTCAACATTATGCTTTTATTTCTACCTCAGTTATCCAATCTCACAACCATAATCAAACTGGTAAACTACTTAAGAGATTATAAATTCACCTGTCTTATTAAAATCTGTGGCTAAATGATTTGGTTGCTGAAAGGTTCCTTTATACTTATCACAAACATCTGCAACGACTTCCTCATCCTCTGATCTCGTAGATGCCTCCGTCTTGTCATCATAAACCTCCTCTCTTAGTAACAGTTTTGTTACAAAAGCTGAAACACACAAAGAATCATCAACAAATACACCTTTATCCTAAAAAGTTCACACAATGCTGACAAAAAGGAGCTAAGATTTAGAGACATCAATTACAAAATTGAAAATGTAGGATTCAAAATATAATTGTGAATTGTAATCAAAGCAGAACCATGAGTCAACGAAAATGAAAACTTGAGGCCGAGAGAGTGTGATTAAAACTCACGAGAAGGAGCGTACGACGGAGCAGAGTGAAACCAGAACTCAGCGGCTTGAGACTCCTCCGGTAACTCTTCCCGAGTAAAATCGTACCACCTCGCCGCATCAAATTCGTACTCCAGATCGATCTCTTTAACCTCAAACACCATTGGCTCGATTTCCATATCTTCATCCATCTCCATTTTCGCTCGCTCTCTCTAAAACCTCCACAATCTCTTTCTCTCTTTTCTTTCTTGGGGAAATGCAACTAACCGAAGAAAATCACTGATCGGTTTTGCAAAATACCTGAAGTTTACCAAATGAAATTGAGGAGACAAAACCCTAATTTTCTCAGAAGAATCTCTGATTCATTGGGTCTGATGAAGAGGAAGCAGAAGCAGAAACAGAAGCACAAGGCAGGAAAGGAAAAAAACGGCACAAATTTCGCTGTTTCAGAGATTTTTTTGTTTATGCGACAAAATGGAATATATATTATTATTTAATATCATCCGCTCTCAAACGACACCGTATTCAAAACGTACTCGAAGCACAAAAGCATGGGACGCTCCGGTTTTTGTAACGACTCGAAATTTTGAATTCTAATTAGACTTTGAAAAAGACGATATTAACCTTAGCTGTGAGAGAGCGTGAGGATGGTTTCGTCAATTTACATGGAGAGCTTCGAGGCGCGTCTGGGACTGCGAGCTTTATTGGCTTTCGACGACACTGAAATTCCGGCGGGTTCAATTTTTACCCTTTGGATACGTATTTATTTACAAATCTGCCACTAACGGTTGTATTGCTTTGAGCCTTTGACTTGTATGACCTGACAATTTATACTTTCTCAGTATAAAAATTGAATTTTTTTATATGTGAACAATCTTATTGTAAGGTGTATGTATGTGTATTGCAATAAGATTATTATCTTGTAACGTAACGTAATAGTTTATTGCATTGCTATGGAGACGACGATAGAAGCTTTCTCCACCACAAATGAAAGTTTTCTTATTGAAGTAACATTTTCAAAATGACATTATAAGTAATATTTATATCTTTTGAAATCAGTTCTTATGAAAATGAGAAGTGGACACACCAGCATGACGTTGACTGTGAATTTAATAATTTTATCCATCATTTTTTAAGCAAAACTTGACATTTAATACGTTCAATGTGGGTACACAAAGACCCAAATTTGTGTTAAAGAAAAGGACAAATTATAAATTTTGTGGGTTCTTGGGGTAAGACAAAATTTCAAAATCTTTATGTATGTTTTTTAGGCATAAGTTTTGTTCAAAGGGTTTTTGGGTTTTGTACCAAAGCTACTTTTGGAGGTACAAAGATACATTTATTTGGGGTGGTGTTGGTTGAACCATTTTAGAGGTAGTAAAGGAAATTTTAACTAAAAATAGTAAAAGTAATTTTAATAAACCATACATATGCAACATTTTCATACAATTGTATTATTTGGTGTATGTTTTTCATTTAATTGGACTCACATGATCCACATGACAATTCTTTCCATAATCATAGCTAAAGTTTTCTGCTTCTTCTTTTCTTCTATCCATCATTTAATATGTTCAGAAGAATCTAAGTTACATTCAAAATATTAAACGTTACTCTCTGACAAGCTTTAAATAACATTGTTTTGATTGGACAGACACGAAAAAGTAAACATTAGTATCACCACAGAGTAAAAACACAAAGATATACGAATATTCTTCTCAGTTCTCTCATTCATGCCAAACATAAAACTTGACTACAATAATTACAAAAAAAAAGTAATGTGTTAGATTTTTCCTTGTTAACCATTTTTCTCTTCTCAAATTTTAAGGCTGTTAATAAATGAGATTAAAAGAAGCAAGGACAAAAAAACCAGAGCTCTTTCACATCTAGGAACAGACCTGAGACCTGTACTGTGTAAGAAGACAAGGGGTGTTTCAGATAAAGTAGCAGAGAGACAAAAGCAGCTCAGAGTTTGTCACGTGGTTTTACAGTTTTACTGCAACAATGCTTCGTCCTCTTTCTTCATCGTCTCCAGCTGTCTTTTCGCATACTTTGTGATGAGAATCGTTGTAGCCACTGTTGCTAAAAAGCCGAGAATGTTGAGAATCACCTGTGTTACCGAGAGACCCTGTTCTTCTGCAGAAGATGCTTCTGCTAATGTCCTTACAAGTATCCCTCTGCAACACAGAAACGAGACATTTGACTCATCCGTGAAAAGGGCTTTTTACTTAGGCTTCTAGAAGCTAAAATAAAAGCTAGACACAAGCTAAAACTGTTCTACAGTAGTGGAATAGTGTAATGTGAGGATTTACTAAGTATTCTTATTATGGGATGTTTTCTGCTGAGTAGGTGCAATGAGCATTGATGTAAACAGTATTGGACCTAACAAAATGTTTTGGAATTGAAAAGAAGAGATAGAAAGCTGACTTACGTGTAGATTGCGACAAAAACCTCAGGCACCATGCCTAAGAGAGAGCCCGTGATGTAAGGACCATACTTAACACGAGTTGCTACAGAACAGTAGTTATAAAGAATGTAAGGGAATGGAGAAATCCGGATTAAGGTTACTAATAGAAATTGGTGAAGCCAATTCCCTTCACCAGCAGCTCTTAATACGGCTGCTTGATCAGGATATCTTTCTAGCCATCCCTATAGAATAACAAGAAAAAAGAGACAAACACAATTCAGTAAAATGACATTTCACACAGTTACATTCACAAATGCAACTACATTATAACATCATTTGAGGAAACCAAAACAATGTTAATCCTAGTTCAAACCAAGATAACCAAGCTTTAGAGTCATGTATTGAGCAGCTTCGTATTTTCTAAACCTACCTCAGAACTTTCAATCATGATTAAAACTTGGATACTCTGACAAATTCAAGCGAAAAGGAAGCAGCTTTAGGGAGCTAACACATACTTGAATTTTGTGGCAGAAGAGTTGTCCAATAAAGTAAGGTAGCGAAACACCAACAGCTGCAGCTGAGATAATAAGTAGAAAGCCATAGCCATAACCAAAAGTCATCCCAGCAATCCACATTGATGGTGTAGATGGAAGAAGTATAGTTGGAAATATCGCCACTGATGCAAAAACAAGAAGACCACACACAGGATGTGTAAAAGTTCGTATCTCCCATTGTATAAGCGGTATAAGCTCCTGCAGAACCAGGCAAGTAGATAATTCCCCTTGTTAGTGAAGATTGTAAAAGACATTACACATACAACAAGCTCAAATGCAAGAACTCTTTGATCATACATGAATACTAATAGATACATTAAGCATCAACATCAAATCTAGTCAGACTACAAGCATGCAGACTATACGCAACTAGATCAGCCTCATTCCTCAAGACTACTTAGAATCTTCCACAAGAGTGAATAATCATGAGTTAAAGAATTCAATCAGACAAAGAATTAAACTTTTTGAGACACATGCAAGAGCAAATAAAGCTAAAACTGAATCTGATGATGGAAGTTAAAATCAAACCTTATCCATGATCAATGGACCGATCCAAATGTAACCCACAACAGCCAATGCAGCAAGAAAGGCGAATAAAAGAGAAAGCTTGACCCAAAACCAAAACCGCGACGAATCAGTCTTTTCTTCTTCCTTCTCCTGCTCTGATTCTTGACCTTTCTCTAAAACCTCACTCAATTTCACATAAGGCCCTTTCTCATCGTCGTCTTCAACTCTCACCAGCAGCTCAAGAACCGGTTTTTCGTCCTCCGTAACAGTCATCGAATCCAATCCAAAAAGATAACACTGGGTAAAATCTAATCCACTGGATTTTCCGGTTAAACGGGAAAATCCAGTGATCGGGAATTCGAAAAAGAAGAATGCAATCGAAAGAATCACAAAACAAATTGGTGTGTAGGAAAGAAAGAGAGACAATTTGTGGAAGTTTTCTCCTTGATTTGTGTCTTTGCTTTGTAGTCTTGTACCGATTTTTTTATTACCCTAACTTAAGTATATTAATTGCGTCTTTCTCACTACACAACACATTATATTCCAAATATCAGTTTTAAAATAAGAAAATCATAATTTGAAATATACATTATCTTAAAGCCCAGTGGGCCATTTCCAGAAACTTAAACTCTAACTGGGTCGGGTCGGGTTTTGTTAGGTTGATGATGCGACAGATTCTCGGGTCCCAGATTCTCTGAATCTCTCCCTCTTTCTTCCATTTCCCAGAACTCTCAGAGTTTCGCCACTTCTTCTGAAGAATCTGAAAGATCACAAAGTCCAAAGAAAAAAAATGAGCGTGATCACAACTCCAATAGAGACCCTGCACCTAAAGTCAACACTTCGTCTTCTACCACGAGCTGTTTATCGCAGTCAACGGATTCAAGTTTTCCCGCCCAACATCTTCTCGAACACTTCTCTGAGTTCTCCACTTCGCATCGACCCAATCTCTCAAGGTTTGTTCATCTTACTCTCATCGATCCTCAGGCGTTTATGCTTGTTGGGTACCTGCAAAATTTACACTTTCTTCTCTCATGGTTTTCTTCAACCTACTATATACACAGTTGGCGGATCGAGGAATTTGTGGCGTAGATATGCATCTGATAATTTCTCGGAGATGGGTTTGGATCCTGGAGCTGATCCATTCAAGGTGTGCGCTATGGGATCTTTCCTTTTCCATTCTATGTTATGTTGGGTTTGAATAGTCTTCTCAAAATGTGTCATCTTTAATGTCAAAATGTGATTTTGCACTATTGAAGACTTGTTAATTATCCTACTTTTGAATCTGATTAGCTAAAAATCATCCCTGGATCACAGTTTTGCTACTTTGTTCTTCGTTTGCTGATGATTTCAGTTGTTAAGAATTTTATGTTACTTCCGAGAACCAACATGAATCTAGTAAGTGGCTTGCAGGTTATTGAGAAGCCTTCTATAGTGGATAGAATGAAGAAAGCAAACTCAATTCTTCCTCATGTAGTGTTGGCGAGTACAATATTAGCTCTTATCTATCCTCCTTCTTTCACTTGGTTTACGTCGAGGTTCTTCCCATTGGAACAAGGTCAAATTGATCTAAGACTTTGAATTGTAGACATGAGGTTTGCTAAAAAGCTCTTCTTTACTCTCCTGTTATTTTAGGTACTTTGTGCCCGCTTTAGGTTTTTTGATGTTTGCGGTTGGTATCAATTCAAACGAGAAAGACTTTCTTGAAGCTTTCAAAAGACCAAAAGCTATCCTCCTCGGTTATGTTGGACAATATCTCGTAAAGCCTGTCCTAGGTTTCATCTTTGGCCTAGCTGCTGTTTCTCTTTTCCAACTCCCAACTCCAATTGGTAAAAGCTCCCTGTCTCTCATCATTCAAGACTCTTAACCTATCTCTCACATTAACCAATCTTTCTCAATCTCTCAGGTGCTGGAATCATGTTGGTATCATGTGTTAGTGGAGCTCAGTTGTCAAACTATGCGACATTCCTAACTGATCCAGCATTGGCACCTCTTAGCATCGTCATGACATCTCTATCAACCGCTACTGCGGTTCTTGTCACACCGATGCTATCACTCCTGCTCATTGGGAAGAAACTACCCGTTGATGTAAAAGGAATGATATCCAGCATTCTTCAGGTTGTAATCGCACCAATCGCTGCAGGATTGCTACTAAACAAGTGAGAGATATAGCTACAAGCCTACAACTAGAAATAACCACAAGTTGTTTCTCTAAGTATAACCATTTTTATCTCCTTTTTGTTTCTTCTTTTACAGGTTGTTCCCAAAAGTATCAAATGCAATCCGACCATTTCTCCCGATTCTATCGGTTCTCGACACAGCTTGCTGCGTTGGAGCACCACTCGCATTGAACATAAACTCGGTCATGTCTCCATTTGGAGCCACCATATTGTTACTAGTAACAATGTTTCATCTCTCAGCTTTCCTCGCTGGATACTTCCTTACCGGTTCTGTCTTTAGAAACGCTCCAGACGCTAAAGCCATGCAAAGAACATTGTCCTATGAAACTGGTACTAACTCTTTATGGTATTGGAAAATCTTATCAAGAAAGTACAATTTGGTTTAAAGATTTGAGAAGAGAAATGTGTTTGTGAATATATCAGGAATGCAGAGTAGCCTTTTGGCTCTAGCGCTTGCTACTAAGTTCTTTCAAGATCCTCTTGTGGGGATTCCTCCTGCTATATCTGTAAGTCTCATATCCTTTTGACATAGCATAATCTTTTATTGATGATGATTATAGAGATTTTTGTTTTGTTTTGCAGACGGTGGTAATGTCATTGATGGGGTTCACTCTCGTTTTGATCTGGTCTAAGGAAAAGAGTAACACATTTTAACATTTTGATTTTGTTTCACTCCACATTTTGATTATACATATATATATGTACTACAAATAATTGGAAAATTCTTCTTGTAATATAAATAATTCAATACAGAATTTGAGATTTTTAATGTACTAATCTCCATTTTGTCTTTATATTTTTCTCTTCAACTTCAAAGATGGGAAGTAATTAGAAAAACCAGAATTTGTTAATAAACCGATTAGTTTAATTTTGTTTGTGAAAATGATAAAAGACGGTTCAACAGCAAACCGGTTTAAAATTAAACCAGAACTTGGGAATTGGAAATTGGAGAAAAATCTCAGCCATGGCGATTGCTTCAACAGCCACCGTTCTTTTCTGCTGCGCCAAACCCAATTTCCGGCGAATTCATTCTGAGAGCCGTCCAGCTTCTTCTCTCACCACCTCTAACGAACCTGTAATTCGGATCCGAAGCCGCAGTTTAATTCATGACCCGGTTGCGCTGTCGGGTCTTATCGGAACCAGTTTGGTTGCGGCTGCTTTCATCACGGCGGGACCAGATGCTACTGCTTTGGCGGCGGTGGTGGATTCTCTTCAGCTAAGCGAACCGTCCAATGCGTTGTCTTTACCCACTTGGGCCGTTCATGTTTCCAGCGTTGTCGAATGGTTCTCTTCTTCTTCCTTTGCTTTATTGATTGAAATTCTCACTTAGAAAACATTTGACATTTGATCTATAGTGACACAAGAGAGTATTTGATGTTGTGGGTTTTTCGAGTTTTTGATATCATTATGAGAGAAGCTTCATCTACATATAAAGTCTCGATCTTTCACTCACAATGTAGATTAAGCTTCTCTCATTATGGTTTGAAATGCAGTTGGAGCTAACAAACAAGAAAAATGTAATGTCTTTCTAATTCTGGTGTTGTTTTTACTAAAGGATTACGGCGATGGCATTGGTATGGAAGTATGGAGAAAGAAAGGGTTATGAGTCTTGGAAAGGTCTCTCATGGGGAATGGTGAGAAAGCTCTAAGCCGTTTTCCTAGATTACATGATTTCATTTTTCTGAGCTTTTTGGTTGTTCTTAATCAGGTACCTTTGCTTGGTGGAGCTCTCTGTGCATGCACATGGCATTTCTTCTACAACGATGAATCTCTTGAGGTCAAGAAACTCTTGACTCCAACTTTTAGCTATAAGTCTGTGATATGTTTCGTTTGCTTCTTCACTCCTACTTAATGGTGTAATTGTTGGACTGCATTATCAGGTGTTGGTCGCTCTTCAGGCAGCACTAACGGTGTTTGGTAATATCACTCTCTGCATTGCTGCCTTTCGGATCAACAAGTTGTCATCCAAAATTGAAGTCTCTGAAAAGCCATGATGGCTAAACCGATCAATATGAGCAAAGTATAATTGAATTATTAATTGGAGGATCACTAAGATTCTTTTCCCCTTTGAAAAGTTCTATGAGATTCTATGTCAACGATTTAAGTATATTATATAGTCTTTATATGAGGAAGATCCATGTGCATTCAACCTATATCAGTAACCCAAGTTACACAGATTTAGTCTTATCCAGAATCTAGAGTTTGAATTAAATTATAAATTTTGGTTACGTGATCATAAGAACTTCTCCATTTTTGTATAAATGAGATCAAGAAAACAGAAGAAAGAAAGTGCCAAAACTGATAACGTTTTTCCCAGTGTGGCAAGTTTGGCTAAAATTATAAATAAAAGTAGACATCAAAATGCAGATATTGAGATTATCTTAACTCAAAATGCAGATATTGAACGTTTAACATTATCTGAACTAATTATCTTGTTTTGTTATATCATCTTAAATCGAGACCATATATAGTAAAACATGCCAACAAACTCAATCTAGTTAGTTGAAGAAAATCATTGTGTATAACTTACATCTGTCACACACAAAATTGAATCTTTACGTGGGACAGTACGACAATTTTTTTTTTTTTTAAATCCGAATCTCTTGAAGTTAAAAACTATAAGCAAAAATGTGGGGTGGTTGAGCTATTTCTGGTTAGGATCTTAATAAGAAGAAAAAAAATGAACGTAAGTACATAAGTTTAAAATAATAAAATTTTCGAATTATTAAAATAAGATACCAAGTTCCACTTAAATCTTGACAACGCGTTAATCGTGTTTAGACCAAGCCAGGGCGTGATGAAGAAGGCATATCTTATCTTTATCTTCCCCAAAAGTCCACCAATAATACCATCTTAATCATTACTTAAACAACCCCAAAGGCCATTTATACATTTAAATTTGTTAATTTTACCTATTAGTTTGTACTCCTATTATGGGAAAAAAAAACCTACATCATTTTTTTTTGGATCAAACTGGATAAAAAATGTCAATTAATAAAAAAATGGAAAGTCAGAATTCAAAAATAAAGGAAATATACACGTCAGCTACGAAAGTACAGTTCTGACTTCATAACTTTGGAAATTTTACAAAACAGTGCCATTATTATTCCGTTTAGCTGCTCGATGATAAATTATAACCGTCAGATTAGGTCAGCCAAAAGAATCGCACGGTTAAGATTACGAAAGTGTACAATAAGGAGGTGTAGAAGAACACAACTTAAAAAAAGTGAAAACCGTAGCGTGACTCATACCATATAAATATATACACATGTATGTTCCTCCATAGTTACGTGTTTCTGTTTTTCTCTAATTTTTCTCTTGTTGTTCTCGATTAACGAAAAAGACTTGTCGTTCTCAATTCTTATCGATTTAAGAACAAATCATCTAACGAAGATTACTTCCGAAGATCAGAAACAAACACAAACTGTGAATCGTTGTTTGTTAATTCTCTTTAAAATCGCCAGAAGAAAGAGATCTCCGTTTTCTACAGGTAAAAATTCCCAATCTCCTTTGTCTTGTGTATTTTTGATTGATTGATTGATTTAGTTGATTCTGTGTCTTGTCCGATCTGAATTAGATTCTTGTGTTATCTTAGTATTTGTGTTTCGGAAACTCAGATCTACTTTTTTAATTGCATAATTTGATGACGAAATTGTTGTTATCGTAGCTAAAACAAAATCGATCTGTGTCAATAATATAGTTGTACTTTTGTTATGGATCTAATCCTCAAAAACCCGACAACCTTAAAAGATCCTCTGACATTGAGGAATCTTTGGTCTGACTAATCTCATCTATTGTCTTCTTGTCGTGTATATTGTCAATAATCGCAGTGGTAAAATTTTAATTTGAATTTATGTGGTGTAACAGAAGAAAAGCAAGAGAGTAAGAATGGGATCGGAACAAAACGATAGCACAAGCTTCACGCAATCGCAAGCTTCAGAGCCAAAGCTATGTGTTAAAGGATGTGGTTTCTTTGGATCACCATCAAACATGGATCTCTGTTCTAAATGTTACAGAGGCATTTGTGCTGAGGAAGCTCAAACAGCAGTTGCTAAAGCTGCTGTTGAAAAATCTTTCAAGCCTTCTCCTCCTCGTAGTCTCTTCATAGCAGAACCTCCTGCTGTTGTTGTGGAACCCAAACCCGAAAAGGCGGCAGTTGTTGTTGTCTCGGCCGAGCCATCTTCCTCGGCGGTTCCTGAGGCGAACGAGCCATCGAGACCTGCACGAACCAACCGGTGTTTGTGTTGTAACAAGAAGGTTGGGATCATGGGGTTTAAGTGCAAATGCGGGAGCACTTTCTGCGGCGAACATCGGTACCCGGAGACTCATGATTGCAGCTTTGATTTCAAAGAAGTTGGACGTGGAGAGATTGCCAAAGCTAATCCTGTGGTTAAGGCTGATAAAATTCAAAGGTTCTGAAATATGGAAGTTTTTTCTAAGTATTTTGGTGGTAATTACTCATTTGTATTTGAACCGATTTGGGGGTTGTCTTGGATGGTTTTAATGGATTGTTTCCAAAGGGATAGAGGATGATGAATTTGGTTCCGTAATAAAGTGAATCGATGAAGTTTGTTCTTAAACTAAATTGCCAATGAGTTTGACTCATCTCACTTTTACAAAAAAAATTTGGTCATGTTTACAATTTCAATATAGACATCATAAACAAAATAAGTAATCTTACCAATAGACCTTTGACGAAAGAAGGGATAGTGTTAAGTGTTAACCATGGCAAGGCAACCATCGACCCACTATTCAGTTCGCTTTCCCCCTAAGTGTCTTTCCCATTTTAAACTCTCAGTAACAAATCCGCGTAATATACACGCAAAACCTACCACTGGGAGTTTAAAATGAGAGAGATACTCATCGTCCTCCCTATTTTGAAGATGGGAGCATTGTGAAATTTTATAACACTTCAAAATTATACAGACATTCATAACAATAAAGATATACATGAACCAACGATAACACTCGGCCTTTTATCTTCGAAAAAAAGTCATGTTTCCTAAGTGAGCTAACTAATTTATGTCTTGGTATAACATACCAATGTTACATGAATATATAAATTTGAACTTGGCATATATATTAGAGTTTTATCTTATTTGATCAACATGATAGCATATTGGGCCCCATATCGGCCTAAATATATAAATATATTTTTGGGCCTGGAATTTGGTCTGTACATGTAAAGCCCACATGTAAGATTGAGGATATATAAAACTCGATTCTATTAAATAATACTATACAGTATTTGCTAGATGCTGAAGTAGTATACAAATTACAAAGGATAATATATTAACTTTATACATTTATAAAAATGTTGGCAACACCTTGAAAATTCATGAATTTAATTCAAAAGTCAAAACAATTAACATTGATGGAATGATGTTTGTCTCTCTTGAAACTCTGTGAGATCCTAACAAATGAATTCGAGGTAATCACTCTATTGATTATCATTGATCGATTAAATGATTTGAATCTCATCTTTTTTGGATTAACCTTATTGAACTCTGATGCCATACAAAAAAAAAAGTTATTAGTTTTCATTCAAAACATAAATCGATAATGAATGAGTGATCATGTCTTTTATATACTATTGGTGATTTTTACATTTTCCAAATGAGATTGTATAAGTCGCGCGTAGTCACGAAAAGAACATGGTACTCACGAGCAAGCTCACGTGTAAGGCAGCAGTTGAACAAGTGTATTGTCTCCTTATCCACATATCCATACGAATTTGAACATTTATGAAGACATACACACACAAGACTTGCGTATGTAAAGAAAACATGCACATAAAGCCCCCATACCTCTTTCTTTATTTATTTTCTCGTAAATTGTTAGCCTCTCCCGTTTAAGCCGCCGATATTGCAGCTTTTCTTTTATGCTTACTCACACAATTAAAATAAATATGTGAAGAGCGTTACGTATATAATTTCCGATTACTGTTTGATGTATATCGTCTTTATTTACATATGTGCGATTTTAAATCACCATCAGCCATATGTATATACTATATACACTCCGAGCAAACGACATGTTCTATTATTATCATGTAATAGCCAATTATTAGGGTAATCATTATCCACATTGACCTATTGATTGAACTTTGGGTCTCTGTATTAAGGACGAGATAAAATGATTTTACTTATAAGAAAAAATAATGTTTTCATGTTCCCCGTTAATGTAGCTACCAACACAAGTTCCTTTCTAATTTTGGAAAGTAACTTTTTAGTCACTTCAATAGAAGTACATACATAACATATGATGAAAGTTGATATAGATAACAGTAATTAATCATCATCAGAAGTTATCTAAAGTAATGTGCGATATAGTCATATATAACTATAGTGTAAAGATACTTATGGGTAGAAAATTCTGAATCTACTTAAACTTTATGACTAGTAATATATGTGAAAGTCTTGTCGAAACCTCAAAGTGGGAAAAATGACTTAAGCATGTCACATAAATTAGTTGTTGTATATCCAAGTAGTTTCATATTTAGTGTGCTACGACATATATGAATTGTCGAAAAAAACACCTTGAAATGTTGATAAGAAAAACCATACTTAGAGCCAACCACACACAAAAATCAAATGCAAACTAGCAATGAGAATTCATCAAAGAAAAACCAAGACAAACAGAAAAATGTTACTAAAATCAACATAAAAAGATCTACGAGCTAAAAACGAACCAAAATAAAAATTTGAGAAAAAAGAACCTGGTTCATCTTATGAACGTTGACCCAAACATAATGAAGCTCGATAGAATCCAAACTCTTATTAATGTTCATAAGCTAACCTCTTTTAATCATATATATATCCACTAAACTCATGATTCATCGTTAGCTAGCTAGCAACGATTATGAGTGTGTGTGTATATTTGATCAATACGGTGGTCGTCCCGTTGACCAATAAGACTGATCATGTTGCTGCTGCAACTGAACCGAACCAAGAAGATTAGGTGGTAACCCTTGATGACCTGACATAGCTTGTTGCTGATGTTGCAGTTGTTGTCCCATCATTGGCGGCGACTCCAATGATCCTCCTCCTCCTCCGCCATGAACCGGCGTCTGCATCTCATCTTCCTCTAAAGGCAACCTTTCGTACGCCGCATTGCTAAAAGACGCAGCCATGACAACGACAGGACCAGCACATAACAACGGACCAACTACGCTTCCTCCAACCACCTGTCCTTGTCCTCCAGCGAGGTAAACACTCAATCCGGTGGCTGTAGGAGGAGCCGGAGGAGGGAGAAAAGATCCTGAGAGAGATAGAATCTCGAACCTTCCGTGAAGACTAACTACCGAGCCAGGAGAAGGATGAGATCCAGGCTGACGTATAGTGACGTTAGTAACATTTCCAGTACCGCTCATAACGCAAACGCCGCGTTGGCGTCTTCGTGCAAAAGTGGCAACGCTTTCGACTAAGTCGCAGCCATCTCCGATCTCCATCACGTGGGTTCTAAGCGCGTTTGCGCTGTCCCGTGTGATGATAATCGGTGGTTTTGGTTTGTTCTTGGATCCCGCTGGTCTTCCTCTTGGTCTTCTTGTCATCTGATGATCTCCTCCGGAGCCACCACCTCCTTCTCCTGAACCACCGTGTATATCTATGTCTTTACCTTCACTACCGCTGTTGTTAGCTATGTTGTCTATGTTGTCGCTTGTCTCTTCACGATCCATCTTGATTTGTCGGTTTCCTCCTGATCCTCCTTGTTGGTCACCATCGGTTTGGTTTCTTTGTTGCTGGTGATGGTGGAGGAAGAACTCTTGTTGCTGTTGTTGAAGATGTAATTGAAAGTCTCTTGCGTGGAAAGGAGGAGGTAGAGAGCTTTGTGATCCATGAGATTGTACTGGATCCATGATCTATGATTCAATGGTGGAATTGGATCAAAAAAAGAAGAAGAGAGTGATCTAAGAACAGATCTTTTTTAGTTGACCTTTTTTTTGCTTCTTATTTTGCTGTCAAAACTAGCTAGCTAGAAGAAGAAAGAGAGTAGTAATGATGAACAACGAAATCCAAGCTGGATCTTCTTCATCTTCGTCTCTTCTTCCTTTTGATTTTGTAGGGTTTCTCTCTCTATACCTAGTTTTGGTGTATAGCTATAGCTTCTGATCTCTTTCTTTGAGTTGGAGGAAGTGAAATTTGGAAAGTGAAAAAGGAGGTTTTGGTGGGGTTTTATTTAAACTAATATTGAGATGTGTATGTGGGTCTAACTTTGGTTTGTGATTGGTAAACTAGGGTTAAGTAAAGAAAGGGACAAGATAAGAAGCCAAGTTATGGGATTATTTGTTATTGTGCTTATGAATTTTTGACTGTGACTTTCCTCCTATGTATGGGCGGTGTTTCTGGTCCCCCTCTTACTCTTCGCCCTTAAACCTTATAATTTCGTCACACGTTAGTAAGTCACTATCCAACCATCAAAATTTGATAAGACAAAAGAAACCAAACATGTATTGTGTTGGAACTTGAATTTCCCTTGTAAATAACCTTGTGAGCCCTCGAGTTATATAATGAATCATTAGATCAACAGAAAAACTAGTAGCTAGTAATTGTAATTCTTCAACACATATGAATTCGAGTCTCATCGGCTATTAATACATGAGTCATTACAGGTGTTATATGGAAATGGTTACATGGATTCAAACTTTTTAATCATCAGAAAAAGACGCAAAGTTGATATCAATATTTCATCTATAAGATACATTTTTCTATTAAATAATAAATTATTCCATGTTTGACAAAAGAAAAAATGATTGCATGTACGTAGTATTAGCTATAGAATTATTACGAAGATCTGATTAGTATATATACCAACATAACAAACCTACAACTCATCCAATGATAAGTACAAGAAATATCAATCACCTATGGTTATATGTAGAATAAATCTTTTACATACGATGGCTTTGTATTGTTGATGATGAATTTTATTTTATTGCTTTAAATCTTTGAATAAAACAACCACATCATTAATGTTATTTTGTACTTGTCATCACGGTTATAGTAAGATATAGTGTTGTGCGTTGAATAGACACTGGTTGGTCTATATTTATATTAATGTAGCCTTTACTTAATTAGTTGATAGTCAAACGATCCATTTGTCAAAATCATCTAGATCTAAAGGTGTTTCTTTGTAAAATAGTATGTTCATACACACATATGTGTATATAGGGAGAGACTAGGCATTGGAGAGAGTACTGTTAACAAGAAAGCGCGAAGATGTCGCTGACAATTCCAAAACCACGAGTGAGAGAGAAAGAGAGGGTAAAAGAAATGAACAAGAAGATAAGAGAGGCAGAGGCATCGCATGAACTGTTGGGAGAGATAAACACAAACTCCGATGAGTTAAAGAGATGCTCTTTGTCGGCTCTCTCATGATCTTCACCCCCTCTCTCCACGTGCCCTTCTCCTCCCACTCCTTTTTTCTTCTTACATCGATAAATTTTTCCGATCTATTCCAACCAATAAAATTAAGCAAGAGGTTATATCGAATCTACGTATAGTGGCATGGTGGTGATAGATCTAGGGCTAATAAGGGTGTAAAGTTATTCTAGGTTCATGTTTGATTCTAGTTGTATACATGTATGTATGTTCTTTTTTTCATCTGATGTTTTGTTTTTCTTAATTAAACGAATTTCAAATTATATTTGTAATGTTAGAGTGTGCTACTAAATACTAATGCTGCAGTAACCAATGTTGACATTAATAAGCGTTTGCGCCAATATATTGTTCTTCTAAACTGTTGACGTCACACACACGAAAAGGTATTCCTCATCGTTGACTTACATTTGATTCATTTAAAACGGAAAACATGAAACCTTATGTACGTCCTATTGCAGATTATGCTTAAAAAGAATGTGAACGTGTTACATGTACCAAAAAAAAAAAAAAGAATACATATGTACGTTCAATTGAAGATAATGATGCTTCTTTCTAACTTTAATAGTCTTACAATAATTGCTATGCAATTTTGTGCTTGATTATTCATTTTCAACCTACTATAATATTTTCTTTTTTTCAAAGAAGTGTTTATAGATTATTGCTTTGCATTTTCCAATAATTAGTTGGTTAGTTAATGATTCTTGATCCCATTACCAAAATCAATAAAATTATTGGGAAATGAGGTCACCCGAATTATTTTATCTTAAATACGAAAGGCATGAAACTTATCGAACAAAAGTATGTGAGTTCACGAGCTCTTAAAAAGAGAAAAGGACAGCTTGCTTTCAATCCCGAATTCTACGGATAATTAGTTGATTGGCGGATTTAATTATTTTGGCTTTCATTACTTTATAATGTAAGTAATCGAGGCATGGATATTGTTAAACACATTTTGATGTCATACTTCTATATAGATGATTTGGTAGTACTGTAGTTTGTTTTGCTAAAATTATTCGCATTTAACATTTAACCACTTTTTATTTCTTGGTTTTGAAAACCACCGATAAAAAAAAGGTACCATAAACGTTTATTCTATGAAATACTAAATGAAAGTTATGGTATAAAGAAATTGTTTCAATTAGTGTACCAAACTAGCAACCAAATCTTATGGAATTCATATCTATAACAAAAGTTTATGATATGTTTCGAAAATTTTGGAAAAAAAACACTATTTTTCTTTCAATATGATTTTGTTGTAGTAATTACAAATTAAGTTAAAGTTGGTAAATTAAGCTAATTAACAAAATCTAAATGTAAGACCCACGTGGAAGACACCTAATTTGCGTCAAACCTTGTCGTGCTTCTGCTTTTCTCACGAACCCAATTAATGGTCCCCTCCCCACCATATGTAATAAATAATTATGTATATAAATGTTGAGATGAATTTCTTAACTCTATATCAAGTGAATGTTAAATAATTTCTAACTTAATCTAATCTATAAGCGGTGTAAATATATCAGCTACCTTGTATTGTCAAAAGTAGGAATATGGTTCTTTTCATTTAAAAAAAAAAAAAAACTGTGTATCGAGATAGAAAGAGAGTTGAAGACTAATGTCAAACTTGGAGGGAGAGGCATGTGGGTTAATTAAATGATTTAAGTGGGTGCTTTAAAGGCCATTAAGACGGCATAATTGGAGACAAATTAAGCTAACGACAAACTAAAGCTTAAAGAAACCTCACATGATTTAAGGGTTCTTTTGATTATGAATCTCATTGTCATTATTACACATTGATATAATCACACTCAGTTTAGAAACATGGTTTCACCACTAACAAAGAAAAATCTGTCACTGTGATCTTAGATATGGTTGGATATGACTCCAAACATGGGCAATTTTGAATGTATTAAAGTAATTGTATTCTAAAAAAAGTGATCAAATATATTTATCCACAAAAGGGAGACTACTTATACTGTTTTAAAGAATCTGTTTGTTTTGAGGTGATAAGTTTAAGACTGTTATGTTGTATATATACAAAAATGTTTGTGTTGAGGAAAGTATTTCTAGACATGTTTCATATAGATTTTTGTTTGGATCAGTTTTTGACTTTTTGGTTTTGGAATTACAGTGATCGAAGTGAAACTGAATCTAAACTATAGTTTCTGTAGTGTATTTTCGTTTGGGTTCAGTTTCTAATATCATTAATCTCTAAATAGTTTTCCCTTTTTGGTTCAGCTTGGATTTTAATCTTGCTTTTATGATATAAAACAAAAAAACACTCATTATATAACTAAATGTTGAACATTGTCTGAAATGGAATCTTGCATGATAAACAATAATGGGCTTCTGAAATTAAAACAATAAAAACTTATTGGTATATGCAATAATTATAAGTTAATCGTCCAACTTTTCAGGAGCTCGTCAAGGGTCAAATTTCAATTAAAAAATATACTGAACGCTAATCTCTCTTTTGTCTATTGGCTCACCAGTATGTTTCCGAACAGCACTTGTCTTAGTTCTGCCAAACAGCAATTTTTTAGTTAATTATCTCTTCTTAAGAATAATTACTATAATACTTAAACCACAAGATAAACTAAAATATACGAACTCATGAGTTTTTCTAATCAGGTTTTGCTTTCCCAGCCAGATATGGCAGTTGTCCGAAGATATATGGAATATAAGATTCGCTCGCTATGGCTGGAAAAAAATTAAACCTAATATTAGGGTATTTCAACAAAAGATTCCTTTAAAGTTTGGAAAAAAAAAAAAAAAAAAGTGTCGTTCTCTCAGCAGAAATGACTAACAAATATTGTAGCAAAAACGTGTATTTCATGATGACCTAATTATTGAAGAGTTCATCATTAGTTTAATGATCATTTAGCAATAAATATCGAGAAGAATTTTTACCAAATATAAATCGAGAAGAATAGCTATTTTTTCACAGAAGTTTTTGTGGATTACTCTGGATTGTGACGTTAGATTTGGTTATATATTGCCAATATCGTAGAAAGGTGCAAACCTCCCGCTTTTGTAAAATTTATCGCAAACAACAGTTTACATTACTTGCTGCAGAAAAAAGTTTGCATTAATAAATGTTTTAGTCATACTTTAACTTTCTCGTGTTTATAATTTTCAGATGATAGGCATTGACAAAGAAAAACATTGACATGGATTATCTAATTTTTTTCTGGTCAAGGTTATATAATTGTTTAGAAGCTTTTTAGATTTTATTGGAGAAGGATTTTTGTTTTTTTGGAAGTTTAACGTCCATTAGAGAAATTAGGCAACAAAACATGTAAATCAATAATTTTATTATATAAAGTATGGTTTTTAAAGTTGCTAACTCATAAGATTGTGCCACGTGTCAGGTCAAACGATCAGATGTTTACATGTGTCATTCAAAATTTAACTTTTTTATTCTCTAAAAAAATAGAGAATCTTAAAAAGTAAACAAATTTACATATAGTAATTTATATGTCTATATATTTATAAACAATTAACATTTATTCAACAAAAGGAAAATTAACAAATTTGTCTTTAACTCATGTAATCATAAGTGAAAAATAGAACATTTTGAGAAAAATAGCTTAGCTTATAGGATTTAACTTTTCAATTATTTTTATTTGTTAATTTTAACTCATTTAATATTAATTTGCATGATGTAAAATTAACTCATTTACGGTATATGTAGAAAATATATTTTCAACAATGTTTGGTTTCTAAATATTTTTGTGGATTTCTTTTTTTATATTAATTATTAGCTCTAGGCGTTTGGGTATTCGGGTCGGGTATTTCGGGTTCGGGTTTTCAGGTTTAGAAGTTTAGAACCCGTTCGGGTAATTTAAGATTTTGGGTCGGGTTCGGTTTGGGTTCGGGTTCGGGTTCGAGTTTATTTATATATTGAAATATCAAATTTTGTGTGCAAATCTATTAAATTACTTGAAAATTTCAAAAAAATTCAAAACAACACGAGTAGTTTTGCTTGAATATATCTAAAAATACACAAAAATAACTAAAATATCCAAAAAAATTCTAATATTTTCTATATATAAGTATAAATATAACTAATATATACTTATATTTGAGATATGTTTGGATACCTATTCGGGTTCGGGTTTTGAAGTTTAGACCCGTTCGAGTATTTACAAATTTCGAGTACACCCGCCTAAATAGGCGGGCTTTATCTAGTGTAGTAGTAAATCAATACTACTAGTTAGTTAGTAATTTACATGTTTTGTTTCTTAATCTGTAATGGACCGGGATAGAAATGGGCCATGTATTTGGACCCGAATAAGTTTCTCAAAATATTGAATTAACTAGTTAAAGACTTACGGTATGGGCTATATATAAAGTATAAACGAATAATAAACTTTTCCGATCCGAAATCATACTTATTTCTTATCATCCTTCTGAATAAATGTTTCAGTAAAGTTGCAACTGATTATATGTAAAGAACAAAATGATTCGACGTAAGAATATATGTTGAATGCTAAATTCCTAATACCATATTCCATTTCACATTCTTTTCATTCTTTAATGTAGTCTCATTAACTATTTCAAGAATATGATCATTTCTGTTAAATAAAAAATTATAGCTAAAGTGATTCGCATAAAAAGGGAAGTAGCACTTTACAAGGTAAAATTAGCCGTATGGGTCGAATATGGTTCGGGTATAGGATGGAGTACCAAATTATTCATTTGAGTAATATTTAATTATCCAACTTATTCGAATCTTCAATCTTGTAGGTGATACTAAGTCGAATTGATGAGAAGTTAGATAGTGAATTAGATGTTCGGACCGACCCATTATCCGAATTTTTTCTTATCTCATATTTTATTGGATTATCGATTCCAATTCTCAAAGTGGACAAACCTAAATTTTGTTATCTGCTTTTTTCTTCTTAAGGTTCTGTCCAACTACCACTTTTTATCCCTAATTCCGGAATAGTGAAAATCCCCAAATCTTTATCATCTCATGAAAATTTACCAATCGTGCCTTTTATTTTTGTTCTGGGGTCCTCTTCCTTTTTAAGAAGCAACAAAAATAAAAGTTGAAATATCTCCAATCATCCTATAAAAAGTTGGTATTTTATATTCATAATATTTTCATTAGAAAATGATGCATTATGCAATTATTTGTTGCTTTTTGGAAAGAAAAATAGAAAGCCAAGGTCACGTATCTTTTTCAAACACATTTTTTCTTTTGTCTATGCTATTTGTGTGTTCAACTATCTCTTAGTTTTTTAGGATACTTAATTCTAATTTTATTATATTCTATTTCTGTCAGTATTAGCTAGTGAGAAGAAAATTCTGATTATATTATGATTTACCAACTGCCTATTTACTATTATAAGCAAGCTTTGTTTTCCACCATTGTTTTATTTTTCTTACAGAAAGACTATATAACTTCGTTTACAAAAAAATTACTTAAGTGAAATCCTAAATATGATGAGGGTGGAAGTTATTTATGTTAAATGCAATAACACACTTCCCCTTTAGACAAAAGGAAAAAAAGAAGAAGAGATTAAGGTCCCATTGAGGTGTTTGAAAACCCTTTAGACTTGTTATCGAAAAATGGCAACCACACACAAATTTGGTATATTGAATGATGTCAAACTTTTCTTGCATGAAAGTTTATCGTTTGCTTTCCCCTATTTCGCTCCTCAACCAAATATCCGATGTTTTACACGAAAGCTTATGTGCATACTCTGGTTCTCTGTAACGAAAGTCCATTTTATATTTAAATAGTTTTTTACAAGCATTTTTTTCCAATGTTAAATTTTGTAATATCAACTTTTTTTAATTTAATATTAGCTTAGTTTCAGAAAAAAAAATATGTAAGAATTTTAGCCAAAAAAGATAAGAAAATAATATTAATGTAAAAATATATATTCGTTAATTGCACATTTTCAAAAATAAAATAAAATTACTGTATTAAAAGTGGGAAATGGGAATGATATGGATTCATCATCACTAATGCACTTAAGGGTATAGAAACCCACCAACTTGTTAATCCTCTGCTTTTATTGGCCGTTACAAAAGCTTCCTCGAGAAAATTGATTCAACATTTATATTATTTAGCTCATCACTCTCTCACGGAACTCATGCTTTTAATCTACCTACTTATAAAATCCTCCACGCAAACAACAAAACCATTTTCCACTTACAATTTTTTTTGTCATCTTTATCAACAAACAAACAACTATCTCTGCAAATTTGGCTGAAACCTCTTAAAAGTTCTTTGCTCTGTTCCAAATTATCCATATTTTCTACTAACAATAATGTCAGAAACATCAAAGTCAGAGTCTTTAGATCCAGAAGTCTCTGAAGGGCTTTGTTCAAAGACCTTGATGCAGAGCATTGTTCATGAGCTGAAGCTGCAGATGAGAATTGGTTTGCCATTGGTGGTTATGAATTTGTTGTGGTTCGGTAAGATGACCACCACATCTGTGTTTCTTGGCCGTCAAGGTGAGCTTAACCTAGCCGGAGGTTCATTAGGGTTTTCCTTTGCAAACGTTACTGGCTTTTCTGTTTTGTATGGTATTTCTGCTGCAATGGAGCCTATTTGTGGCCAAGCTTTCGGAGCCAAGAACTTTAAGCTTCTTCATAAAACCCTTTTTATGGCAGTGCTCTTGCTACTCTTGATTTCGGTACCAATTTCTTTCTTGTGGCTCAATGTTCACAAGATCCTTACTGGTTTTGGTCAAAGAGAAGATATTTCCTTCATAGCCAAGAAATATCTTCTCTACCTTCTTCCAGAGTTGCCAATCCTCTCTTTTCTTTGTCCACTTAAGGCTTATTTAAGCTCACAAGGTGTTACTCTTCCCATCATGTTCACAACAGCTGCAGCCACTTCTCTTCATATCCCCATCAACATAGTCCTCTCTAAAGCAAGAGGAATTGAAGGAGTTGCAATGGCGGTTTGGATAACTGATTTTATTGTTGTGATTCTTCTAACTGGATATGTGATAGTCGTAGAGCGAATGAAAGAGAACAAATGGAAACAAGGTGGCTGGTTAAACCAAAGTGCTCAAGACTGGCTCACACTGATCAAGCTTAGTGGACCATGTTGTCTCACCGTGTGCCTTGAATGGTGGTGCTACGAGATCTTGGTCCTTTTAACCGGGAGGTTACCAAACCCGGTGCAAGCTGTATCAATCTTGATTATAGTTTTCAACTTCGACTACTTGCTTTACGCGGTGATGCTCTCTTTAGGCACGTGTGTGGCAACAAGAGTGTCCAATGAGCTCGGCGCAAATAATCCTAAGGGAGCTTATAGAGCAGCTTACACTACACTCATTGTGGGTATTATTTCAGGCTGCATTGGAGCATTAGTGATGATAGCATTTAGAGGTTTTTGGGGGTCTTTGTATACTCACCATGACCAACTCATCTTAAACGGTGTGAAGAAGATGATGCTGATAATGGCGGTTATCGAAGTTGTAAACTTCCCATTAATGGTTTGTGGAGAGATAGTCCGCGGAACAGCGAAACCGTCTCTTGGAATGTATGCAAATCTTAGTGGATTCTATCTATTGGCTTTGCCTTTAGGGGCAACTTTGGCGTTCAAGGCTAAACAAGGGCTTCAAGGGTTCTTGATCGGGTTATTTGTTGGTATATCTCTCTGTCTCTCGATATTGCTCATCTTTATTGCGAGGATAGATTGGGAGAAAGAAGCTGGGAAAGCACAGATTCTGACATGTAACACAGAGGACGAACAAACTTCACAAGGTTCAGGACAAGATAGCCACTCATAGAAAGTACTCACTGAGGTATCTTCTAGCTAGAGATGTAGTCAAATTTACCTTGTGAGAGTATTTATCTTCTTGATGTAACTGTAACTATGAATTGAGGATCCAAACTTTGTATTATTGTGTATAAAAGAAAACGCCCACCATGTAACTCGAACCAATGACCACAAGTCCACAAAGTTAAGAGCCTTGCGCTCTACCAACTGAGCTAGACGATGTCGTTGCGTAGGTAATTGAGATTTGAAGAGGCCCATTATTTTACATGTGTAAGTTACACAAAACCTTACCGGGCCTTAACGAATTAACTTTTGATATTTGAAATTATTGGCAAAGTATTTCAAAAAATGTTTTAGTTGATTGTTCTATATACCAAACGAAAATAAATATCTTAACCAATACAGCAAAATTATTGGAGTACAACCATTTTGTTCTTGGTGTTTTGGTAGACAAAGAACCTAAAAACATTGATTGTGTCTTGTGAGTGCCATGTGAATCGGAAACACATATCCGAGGAGAAGTGTGGGGCACTCAAATCTCCACTTAGGGTTAAAGCTTGACATTAATTAAGGTTGATTTGTATTTAATTTTCTTTGATAAATT
The DNA here is from genome assembly GCF_000001735.4 of Arabidopsis thaliana. Classification (NCBI taxonomy): domain Eukaryota; kingdom Viridiplantae; phylum Streptophyta; class Magnoliopsida; order Brassicales; family Brassicaceae; genus Arabidopsis; species Arabidopsis thaliana. The sequence goes on along the minus strand of NC_003075.7, from coordinate 11,974,558 downwards.
TTGTGTTTTTTTTTTTCCGGGAATTTAATTGGTGAAATTACTTAGTCTTAAACGTACGACCACGTTTATCGTTTTTTAGATACGCACTCGGTTTGGAATTATTTTATGTTTTGTCAACGTTTATTAATTATTTATAGCGTTGAGTTTTTTTGTTAAGACTGTCATGCACTATTATTATGCGATATGTCAAAAGCCGGTTTTTGAATTAGACTCTTTCTTGTGATGAACATTCGTCGCATATATTATCAATCGGATAATTAGCTTTCTTTGGAGGCCGATTCTCTTAATTCTGATTGTTTCAAGTTTCATGGTTAAGTTGATCAGGATTCAGGAGAATTTGTATAATCCGTGTGTAGACTTGTATTTTGTTTCCTATAATGGATTTAAACTTTTGCTTGTATATACAAACATTCTAGTTTTCTGTTTTTTTGGAGTCAAACTTACAACATTCTAGTTATTCATGAGAAAATGAGATAGACTCATAAATTTTGGTATATGCGGAGAGGAGCATGAAGTCGTTCAACATCCCATGTGATGCATCATGCATGACCTTGTGATGATGTTCCTTCTATGCATAACACTATTTATATCTCTTCCATTATTATTTAATAAACATATTGTAATTTAATTAGGAAAAGGTGAAAAGTTGCATGATTAAATGACTTTATTATTAAACTGATTTTCTTAAACATAACTAGAAAACTAGAAAGTAGAAATCGAAGAATACATTTTCTTTAATTTTAATTAAAATAGCTGAAAATTCACTAACTCATGATTTCTTTGATGTTTTTTTAATAGCTCACGATCTTTTTCTATAAATGAATAGTCGAGAAAAAATCACATCATACTTTACTAATATGTTGATCATCAATCAAACGTGAATAAGAGAATCTCGTTAATTATCTGGAGCTTCCCTACAAGATTGGGAAATCTTAAGAATAAGTAATAACTTCTCATAATGAAACTATTTACAAAATTGAAAACTAGAGAAAATCTATAAATTGACAATTAAAGGTAGTTGTTGCACCTATTTTTTTTTTTTTTTTGAACAATTTAACTCAAATTTTTTGAATAAAAACACAACAACTATACTCCTAATTTTGGTATATGATCGTGATCAGGCAGTTAGTTGTCGCTGTAATCATCGAATTGTAAGGTTTATTTAAATCATAAAAATTCATCTTCTACATATCCTAAAAATATTGGCTACAGCTGTAATGTAAGAACGATATAAACGTATTATATTGATAAAAGTGATTAGAAGATGTCACTATCTTATAAATGTGTGAGTCAAATATTAAGAAAAGTGAATTATAAGAAATTGGCCGGTTCAAATGTCTGAACTTACAAGCCAAATAATAGTCCCACGCCACACTCTTCTCTTTGAAATGTCTTTGACAATTACTAATTTTTTAATTCATACTCTTCTTAATTGCGACTTTCACTTTAAATAAATTATCTCACTCATTAGTATCAGATGTGAATGGGAATTATATAAAGATAATGGAAGCATATTATTTTAATTTTTATTACTGTAATTCTGACAAGTGAGAAGTGAGAACTGTTGCATGCAGTGACTACATGTTCTGTCTTTGACCAAATCCTAATCCTCTCTATCTGTTCTCTAATATCCTCAAGATTTTTTAAAAGAATCTAACTCGACCTATATCGACGGCTCAGATCTGACACTATAAATAAAAAGATCCATACAACTAAGTGCGTTCCCACTTTCGTGGTTTCACCACTTACTGCGACGATTGCGGATATTTTTATCCTATAAGAAACCATATATTAAAGTTAAAAGTGAGTTTGACATCGAAGGAAAATATAGTTGATTACCTTCCAAACAAATGGATCCAATAAGAAGTATGAGTACTTATTAGAAAAAAAAAAAACTATGAAGTATCCGTATTAATTCTTCTAATTGTACATCCACTTATACAATAATTTAAACCTAAAGCTATGCTTTCGTCACGTACATATCATATTTTCTTGTGACAACAATAATCATACGCTAAAATCCATGTTCGATCCCGGATTCAAGTATAGATAAACGCATTATTATGTATAAGAAAATATTAAAACAGGCGTGACTCCATAAAAAGACGAAAACGCATCGGTGCTACAAGCACTCAAGAAGACACGAATCATGTCTTTCCATTTAAATAAGTCTCGAACCTTCACTATATTTTCACACATGACACTCTAAGAAATTTCAAGTTTATTTCTGAGAGTTTTTTTTGCTTTATTGCCGTTACTTAATCATTATAGAAATAATGATAAGAATTTAATGTTATAACAGAACGACGGTTACGAATTATCATCATTTAAGAGTAACATTGACGGTGAATATTTATGAAATATGTTTGTGTATCTTATGTAAAATTTTAAATAAATAAACGAGCTACACCGACCAAAGTCGCTCACATGTCGAATGGTACACGTAGGACCAACTTCTTCGACGCGCCTTCAACTACTTTTAAAGGTCGTTTCTTCTTGAACACATGATTTTTTTCCAGAAGTTTTCTTCATTTGTTCAACGCGTTTTAAAAATTTCATATCACCGAAGACTTTTATTTTCTCTTCTCGATTTCACCATTAACAAAATATTGTGAGAGTAAACTAATAAACACAATATGTTATGCTAAGAATTCAAAATCCTGTGTACATATGACATAAATTTTATATCTACCCTTTAGGTTTCATATCTTTGATTATTATCACAAGTGAAGTTGAAAATTGAATTGCTATTGAAATGTTTTTATCAAAACAACAAGCATGTACATGTGAGTGAAGGTCAAAAAAACATTCTTACATGTGAAATCAAATGTTTGTAACCAAAAATATCTGAGTGAGAACGTGAAATTTGGCGGGAAGACAACCGACATTCCGCGGGAACCGAAGTTATCAACGGCTGTTTGTTTGTTACTACGCAAATCCCGTATAGATCCTAACGGCGTTAATTCTTTTAACTCTTAACGGCGTTAAATTTACGGTTGACAAATCGCGCGTAAAAATCTTACAACTCTCACATGTGATCTGCCACGTAGGATCCTCCGACCAAAGTGTTGTTCCCTTTGCTTTGTTGTATTGTACGGCCAAACTCAATTGTTTTTTTTTTTTTTTGTGTAAAAAAAAAGGGAAGGTGGGTAAGAATCCAGGAGACAAGAACGGAAAGTCTATGAAGAAAGATTTGTTTTTGAAAATTCTAATGGTTTAGATTTTTCTTTCTATGGGAGGAGCCCAGAGTTTTCCAAAGCAGGAACAGGTCAGCGTCTGTTTATTTTTATTTTATTCTTTTCCCCTAACGCCTACTTGATATTTTAATTAGGAATACTATTTATATATATTACCATTTATTTCTTATCCTATTAAATTCTCTTATAGACAGACTTGGAAGTAACTCTGCCCCTGGAGAAAAATAAAGAGAGAGAAATAGAGAGAGAGACTCTGTAGAAGAAGCACATGAATTGTTCTGGTTTTATGATAGCTTTCTCTTAAGAAGAAGAAGAAGAAAGATAAATTAAAAGGGTGGTTCTGAGTTTTAAGGATTATTGTTTGAAACAAGAAGCAAGAAGAAGAAGAATTGAAGAATAAAAAAGATGGAGTTATCTGATTGCTCTAATGAATATGAGAAGCTCGTTGTTCGGATGAACATGCCCAGGTATTTTTCCTTAAAATATTTTTATTTCTTTTTATCTTATAATTTTTTGTATGTAAACGATTATCATCTTCTATGAACAACAAACAAAATCTTGATCCGAATCATCAGATTTTTGTTTTTCTTGTAATAATCGTCAAAACATGATTTTTGATAATATTTTCAAAACATGGGTTCTCTTCAAAGAAAATTTTATGCCTTTTTTCTTTGTTTGTTTTATGTTTAACCAAATTAATTTTTCACGAAATTGAAATTTAATCATCATAAGATGGGTTTGCTATAACAGTTAAGGTTTTAAAGAATTTTCTTGAATAAAAATAAAATCTCCAATTTTTATGGAAGGAATCGTCATATGATATCCTGGCTTTACCGTCATCTAATAGTATAATAAACAGTAAAAATCACAAGTCAATTTTATTGACAATTTCAATCGATTTATTTTTAAATTTATTTGATTTGGTTGTTTGATTCATACACACACAACACAAGAGTGAGTTTTAAAAGGATCACTGTCTGTTTGGTCACTTGCAGGGTCGTAATTGACAATGGAGTTTGCCCTAATTCAACTGTCGTCAAGGTTTTTACCCTCACGCAACCTTCCTCTGTTTTTCTTCGTCTTTTCTCTCTTTCCTTTTTATTTGAAAATGATTTTTATCATCTTTTTTCTTGTTTTTTTGTCCTTTTTTCAAAAAGATTGATAGTGCAAGAAGCCCAGGAATATTGCTTGAATCTGTACAACTTCTCACTGATATGAATCTCTGGATCAAAAAAGCTTACATTTCCTCTGATGGAAAATGGAATATGGATGGTAATTAATTATCCCTAATCTTACGCTAATTATGGTACTACTAATTAAGGAATTAGTAATATTTACTTGTTTGATTTTTTTCCTTTGCAGTTTTTCATGTGAGCGATCTTAACGGAGACAAATTAACCGACGAGAACCTAATCCGTTACATTGAAAAGGTAAATTAGTTAATCCTTAATTATGCAATTAAATTTGTGAATCTTATCGGAAAATTAAAGACTAGTTTTTTGAAAATTTTACAGTCTATTGAAACGTCTCATTACTGTAAAACGGAAGGGTATACGGGTTTAACCGCTCTAGAGTTAACCGGAACAGACAGAGTCGGTTTACTCTCAGAGGTTTTCGCGGTTCTAGCTGATCTTGAATGTGATGTTGTTGAGGCTAAGGCATGGACGCATAACGGCAGGATTGCGTCGATGATTTATGTTAAAGACGGTAACTCCGGGACACCGATCGACGGAGATTCCGACCGTGTCCAACGTGTAGAAGGACAACTACGAAATCTACTAAAGGCCGACGATGGTTACCAAAACGACACGAGGACATGTGTGTCTTATGGTGGCAATACACATATGGAGAGAAGGTTGCACCAAAGGATGTTTATGGACCGTGACTATGAGAAGAAGTTTGATATCGAGAAATCTCCTATCGTTTCGGTACAAAATCTTCCGAAACGTGGTTACTCTGTTGTGAACTTGCAGTGTAAAGATCGAATGAAGCTTTTGTTTGACGTTGTTTGCACGTTGACGGATATGGCTTACATTGTGTTCCACGCCGCGATTCGAACGGTTGGAGAAACGGCGTTTTTGGAATTCTATGTTAGACATAGTGATGGACATCCGGTTAGTTCAGAACCGGAGAGACAACGTTTGATCCAATGTTTACAAGCTGCAATTGAAAGAAGAACGGTTAAGGTATAAAACTATGATGAACAACTCTCATTTGGTTAACAGAACTTAAAACCGGTTGGTTTAGTAGCTTACTTACTAGTTATTACTCTTATGCAGGGTGTGAGATTGGAGTTATGCACAGCGGATAGACCGGGATTGTTAGCGGAAGTAACACGAATATTGAGGGAGAACGGTTTAAACATTGCTAGAGCCGAGATATCGACTAAAGATAGTATAGCGAGGAATGTGTTCTATGTGACGGATGCAAATGGTAACCTTATAGATCCCGAGATAATCAAATCGATTAGGGAGAAGATCGGTATCGATGATCTCAGTGTTAAAGAACCGTTCCCGATTAGTTGCCGAGAAGCGGTTGAGAAGGAACAACATATAGAACCGCAAGATCACCAAGGACGGTATGGAGGAGGGACAGTGTTGGTGTCACTTGGGAGTCTAGTGATGAGGAATCTATACCATTTGGGTTTGATCAAATCATATTTTTAACCGGGGTAACTAACCGGTCCATGTAGACCAATTCAATCGTGTTTGTCAACAACCCACGCGGTTGAATTGGTGTATCTGGAGCAGATAGTGAACCGGTTATGGATTTGGTTTGTGGGCAAATTTAATTTTATGTATATAAAATGTGGGAAGTTAGTTAAGAATTTGGTGGTCGGTCTTTCATGTTGGACCAATAGGTAGTAGAAGGATGTTAGGTAGAATCTTGGTAACATTTATTTTTTTCTCTGTACATATTTATGATATAACCTATCGTTGTTAGAAGATTAGTTTTGTCAATAGTAAATCAGTGTGTTGTATGTAAAATTAAATTAAATTATGGGGTTAGTGTAACGCAAAGGAGACAAGTGGGTCCTACATGTGTGAATCTTATTGATTCGTTTTTTTATTATATAATCTTTATCTAAGCATGCTTATAAAAAGACAACTACATTTCTTCAAGATGAAGATAACATGTGACCGATAGACAAAAGATTAAGAATTATGGTTAAGGATAATATAATATATTTAAAGTTTACACAAAACTATTGGCCATGGACATGTCGTCTCTATGACGTAAAAGCTACGTATTATTATGACAACTATGCTCATGACTCATGAGTCATTAACTTATGGACAAAATTGAAGTGGTTTAGTCATGTATGAAACTGAATTTTAATTGTTTGTATATCAATAATATTAATTTTTAGAAATGAAGGCAGCATTATTGTTCAAAATTGAATGAAGTCAAACAAACATTTGAAATTGGAAAAAATCGTACCTGTACTTGTATGCTGTGTACAGTTCTTTGTGAACTAATTTAGAAGAACAATCCAATTAGAAGTTAAGAGAATCTAACTTTACTGTTGGCTTTAAAAGGCAGAGTTGCAAACAGCTAAGGCATTATTGACCAATAAAAACCAAACACGAGACTTCTGACTTTGAATTTTGCACCAAACCGGTTCTTCTGACATGTTGCCATATACCGCCGGTTAAAGTTGGGTTCGCATCATATAGGGGTTATAGTATAGTTGACAAAAAAAAGTTAAGTAAATTAATAGTGTAAGTGGACTTTTATATAGGGCTTATGAGACCCAAATTTATAATATTGGGCCGTTTGCATTAGCTCATGGATGTTTAAAACTATATCGATTCTTGCATGTTGCACAGCTAATCATATTTTATCTATCGATGTTTAAGTTGTTACTCTTTGACATAATTTTATGACTCTGAAATAAGACACATTATATAACATGTAATTCAGATTTTGAGATGAGTTTTATCGTTTGTAACTATGTATTTAGTTTTATGTTTTGAGTTTAAGATTAAATTTTGAAATTATGAAATATATCTAAAGACACAATTCAAAGTAGAGTTTTAAATAGACATGATTTGCTGATGTAGATTTTAAAAAGGTGTACTGTGAATTTCTAACCAACATAAAACTTTGGAGGAAATGCACTTCGAGTTATAATTTTTGTTTAAAAAGCAAACGTATTCTTTATAAGCCCAAACAAATAGATTACTACTACTAAAATGCTTTTTCTTATCTAATCTTTATTTTCTTAATTAATTTTCTTTGTTTTCTTGGAAAGTTATAGTATGTATTAATCGCTACGAGTCAATGCTTTGTGGTCCCGATTTATATTATTTTTAAAAATTATGATTCATGATTACTTACCCTTTGTAAATTATTCAAACAAATTAAAAGGTAGACCAAACCTTGGAAAATACATTTCTTTGTATTATTAAATTGTAGTTTATGTGTAGATTAGCATATAATGTGATAAAATATTATTGTTGACAGAGGAAATGATACGATATCTTTTTCTTTTCTTTTTTTTTGTTCTCAAAATAAGACAAGTTGCTCTATAATTCAAAATGACATTAACTAGTTTGGTAGATATCATATCCTCGTGAGCTAAACTTGAGAAACAAAATGAAAAAAGGATATAACAGGAGATTACTCCTTCCCTTTCGCAAAGATTATATATCGTTTTAAGATCAATTCCATGACATAGCTTCAACAAATATCGTCTATTGTTAAACAAGCCTACTTGAATTTATTTTCATTTTAAATATACATCTTCATTCATACATAACACTGGAAAACAAACATTGAGAAGATTAACATCCCAAAATACTGATGAAATATCGACATCTCCTTGCGTTGTGGACCGTGGTCACATTATTAAACTATCATCTGGTTGTATGCTTCGACAATATATCAAAGTGTAGTCACTTATTCTGCTGAAACAAATCGCATTAGTAATAGTAGGAATAGGATCTGTCTTAGCTTGAGGATGGTTTAAGATATATATATATATATATATATATATATATATATATTATTTTTTTCTTTTAGTTAGCTTAGAAGTGAAATTACTTGCTTAGAAGCCGATATTTACATAAGTTGTATCGTCGAGATTTACGTTACTTTTTTGCAAAAATCATTTTCTATATATTTCCAAAACAACAATGATATAAAAACACCTTAAAAGAATGACAGAAAAAAAAAACAAGTCTTATCTGCAGGCCACATTTGTCTTTTAAAAAACAGAAAAAACTAAAAGTAATAATAATTTAAAACAAAAAAATTAGTATCACCCACTTTCCGTTTTTTTTTTTACTTTCTATTTATTATTTATTCTTCTCTTTTAAATTATTAATTTTCCCCATCGGATTCCAGCAAAAACACGAATTCCCATTTCTATAATATGACAAAAAGATATTATTTTCTCCAAATTAAAATATAAAATTGTGAGTTGTATTATAACGCCCCATTAAATACATTTCCTTTTCACGAAAACAATACATTTTCTTTTTCGTATTAATTTATTCAATATTAAATTTAAACGGACAGACAAGGAAAAAGTTAGGAAGGAAATGAACTAAAAGCCTGAAATAAATATTAAAATAATATATAGAAAACGCTTTATTTTCCAAATTTCAAAATCAAAAATATTCATTGCCGTCAAAAAAATATTTATTTTCTTATTTCATCTAAAACTACACAGCATAAATAAATCTAATTTTCCTCACTTTCCTCTCAAACATTTCCTAATTCCATCCTAATAATTTTCAAAGCTTTAATTCTAAGAAATAATATCTACAAGAAAATATTATCTCATGTATTTCTTCTTCCTCCTTGATTTTTAATCTGATTTTTAACCTTTGGATTTGGAAAATTATATCTTCTTCTGTCCCAAATCTATTTTTAGGTTTGTCAAAACGATTATTTTGTTTAATAATCGTAATAGGTATGGAGACTACCGGAGAAGTTGTTAAAACAACCACCGGGAGCGACGGAGGCGTTACGGTGGTGAGATCCAACGCGCCGTCAGACTTCCACATGGCTCCGAGGTCAGAAACTTCAAACACACCTCCCAACTCCGTCGCTCCTCCTCCTCCTCCACCGCCGCAAAACTCCTTTACTCCGTCGGCGGCTATGGATGGTTTCTCAAGCGGACCGATAAAGAAGAGACGTGGGCGCCCTAGGAAGTACGGACACGACGGAGCAGCGGTGACGCTATCTCCGAATCCGATATCATCAGCCGCACCAACGACTTCTCACGTCATCGATTTCTCGACGACATCGGAGAAACGTGGCAAAATGAAACCAGCAACTCCAACTCCAAGCTCATTCATCAGGCCAAAGTACCAGGTCGAGAATTTAGGTAACTATAGATTTTTAAATTTTTTGCTAATCTTGTGTCTAAATCTATGTTTTGTTTAGAACTGAATCTTGAGTTCTCGTGACTTCAAAAGTGTTTAAAAGAGATTTTTTGGGATCTTTCTGGGTCTTAAGTTGAAACATGCAAAGAAAGAAAGCTTCTACTTCAAGTGGTGGGACCTCTTATTACAACTTTTTGTCCGTACATATACGGTCATATATACATGTATATATACGGTATAATAATAATTGCATGTTTATTGAAGAGATTTTTGGTGATGTTGTTTTGTGCTTGTGAAGGTGAATGGTCTCCTTCCTCTGCCGCCGCTAATTTCACGCCGCATATTATTACGGTGAATGCAGGCGAGGTAATTATGACAAAATAAATATAGATTAAGAATGTGTTTATTTTTAGAGTAGTTGATGATTTAGTGGGTAATTTGGTTTTATAGGACGTTACGAAGAGGATAATATCATTTTCTCAACAAGGGTCTCTAGCTATTTGCGTTTTATGCGCAAACGGTGTCGTTTCGAGCGTTACACTTCGTCAGCCTGATTCATCTGGTGGTACATTGACCTATGAGGTACGGTTTCCATCTTAATCACTATTTGCATAGATGAAAAACACTGTTACCAAACTGTATTAATAAACCATCAATGTAAACAACCGAACCGGAATATAAAACCGAGTTGCCTATCCCTTGCTTTTGGTTTTCATGTAATTCTTGTTGATCATGACGAGTGCTTATGCTTTTTAAAGGGTCGGTTTGAGATATTGTCACTATCTGGAACATTCATGCCTAGTGACTCAGACGGGACACGAAGCAGAACAGGCGGGATGAGCGTGTCGCTTGCTAGCCCTGATGGACGTGTAGTAGGTGGTGGTGTTGCTGGCTTGCTGGTTGCAGCCACTCCTATTCAAGTGGTTGTAGGAACTTTCTTAGGTGGAACAAACCAGCAAGAACAGACACCGAAGCCGCATAACCACAACTTCATGTCTTCTCCATTAATGCCAACTTCTTCGAATGTAGCTGATCATCGAACCATCCGTCCCATGACATCTAGTCTCCCGATCAGTACATGGACACCGTCTTTTCCTTCTGATTCACGACACAAGCATTCTCATGACTTTAATATCACTTTGACGTGATTTCTTCCTTGAAGAACTCGTAGATCCTCTGTATTTTGGTTTCCAGTTTAGGGCTCTACATGTTAGACTCTCAAAGTCTAGGTGTTATGTTGGTCTGTCACTTAGGATTGTCACTTAGGATTGTTAGACCATCTCCATCAATGGTTTCTCATTGAGAAACTGTTCAATATAAAAATAAAATATAATCAAAAAGTATGAGAGAGAGTATAATTAGTCTCTCAAGTGAGAAACTCTAAGACACCTACAAAAACACTTGTATATCATCTATTGGTCATATATTATTTTATTGTTAAAATTTAATTATATAACTAATATTTATTAAAATACTAATATCTTTTTTTTTTGAGAAACCAAGAAGATATCTCACTGATGGAAATGCCTTTATTCCAACTTTCTATTCGGTTTATTCCGCTCTTGGATGTAGAAATTGAAACTTGCTCCCAATCTCTTAACCGGCTACACATTCTGATTTATCCAAACCAGGAAGGATTTTTTCAAACCAATGGTGATTGATTAGCAAGATGCGAAAGATAACACATAAAACCACATTTATCACCGCCCATGCTTTGCGTGGGCGTAACACTAAAATTGTATATTTTGCATGTTCTTGAAAATTTGGTATGAATTAGCTAAGCCATTAAGTAAACTCTGAAAGCAATATAAATAGATGAAAGCAAACGAAACTGATAACAAATAATTATTTTTATCTCCAAAAAGGGTCCATTTGATATATATTTTAAAATGTATACATAAAGTTTACCTTTGTTGATGAAAAATATAAAATTCTTTTTGATCAATTTGGTTTGCTTAACACGGCCTTAAAACTAATATAGTACTTTTTATCTTCTTGAAAATTTGTTACTAATTTGGAATGAATTAGCTAAATGGCTAAGCTAATTTATACCAAATTAATAGCAAAGTTTGAAGAACATGAACAATGTACAATACTAGTGTTAAAGCCTATGCAAAGCATGAGCCGTGATAAATGCATTTTTGTATGTTCAGTTATTATTTTAATTTGTACACAATCGAACCACCATTTTGTCTTTCTTTTTCAACATAAGGTACTGTTTTCCAGTTTACATGCTGCAATGTGGTTGCCGGTTGGCATTGGAGACACCTTTTGATTCTGCTGCTTCGGTCTATGATCTTGCTGCCGGCTAAAAAACTACCTACAGCTGCAACCAGCAGGCCAGCGACACCACTGCTTACTACACGTCCATCAGGGCTAGCCAATGACACGCTAATCATGTCTTCTCCAAGGCCAACCTCTTCGAATGTTGTTGATCATCCAACCATCCGTCCCACACCGTCTTCTCTCCCAATCAGTACATGCCACATGGACACCGTCTTTACCTTCTGATCCACGACACAAGCCCTCTCATGACATCAACCTGATTTCTTCCTCATAAAATCCTCTGTTTAATCACTCTCTCAAAGTTTAGGTCTGATGTAGGTTGGTAACTTAGGGTTGTTTTTCCAACTTCTTCTTCAGTTTCTTCCACTCTTGGATGTAGAAGTTGATCCCTAATCTCTCACATTCGGTTTGATGATCCTAACCGAAACCGAAATCTGTATTCCCCGACATCTCAATGATATGAACCCTCAACCCAGCTACACCCAAGTGTCTTACACAGTTTCTTCTCTTTTATACTGTCTCTAACAGTCCTGGCATCGTCCCATCTACCAACAGACGAATATATCATAGCAAGATGCGAAAGATAACCTGTAGGATCTGTCTCGAGTTTAACGCAGTGACTGCACGCAATCTCTCCAAATTCAACGTTGTTGTGTAACCCACTGGCTAAAAGCAAAGCTCCCCAAACTCCAGCATTTGGCTGCATCGGCATACTCTTGATCAGCTCATATGCTTCTTCTAGCCTCCCGGCTCGTCCCAACATATCCACCATTATCCCATAATGATCAGCGGAGGGTTCCAAGTTGTGGTCTTTCATGGAGTTAAAGCATTTGTAGCCTTCTTGAACAAGACCTGAATGGCTATACGCTGATAATAGTCCTGTGAATGTTACTACATTTGGAGGGATCTTCTTTTCAATCATAGCTGTAAACAAACTGTTTGCTTCTGTGGCCATGCCGTTTATCCCGCAGCCCATGATCATAGCAGAGTAAGAAACTGTGTCCTTTTTGTTTAGATTGCTGAACATTTTGAATGCCTTGGCAAAGTCTCCGCCTTTCATGTAAAGATCAATTAGAGAGGTACTTAAGAGATCATCGATCTTGATTCCATGTTCGGTTATATATGACTCAACCCATGTACCAAAACTGGTATTACCCAACTGTGAATTAGCTGATACAACACTTGAGAGTGTGATCTCATCCGGCTGAATATATGAATTCCTTTCAAGCATCTGAGCGAATAGCTTCAGAGCATCCTTTGGCTTGCCGTTTTGAGTATAACAAGCTATCATGGCATCATAGACGAGTTTGTCTTTCTTAGACATCAGTCTAAAGAGCTCCTCAGCAGACTGAACATCTCCCAATTTTGTGTACCCTGAAATCATTGTAATCCAAGAGACACCATTCTTCTGGGGCATTGCATCGAAGTAGGTTCTTGCTAGTTTCATTTCCCTGCAATTCACATACCCGCCTATCAATATATTCCAAGAAGCCGGACTTTTCAAAGGCATTGCTGAAAACAAAGAGCATGCATTGCCCATGTCACCTTTTTTTGCATAGCTCGAGATAATCAGATTCCATGACACAGCATCTTTCTCAGGGATCTTGTCAAAGACTCTGCGAGCCTCATCTAGTTCCCCGCTTTCCAGATACCCGTGTAATAGCGAGTTCCACGAAACTGTGTTCTTCTCAGCAATATCATCAAACGCCTTCTTTGCCAGCTCAATGTAACCAAGTCTAGAATACAAACCCACCAGACCTGTCTGAACATAAACACAACCACACAATCCATTTTTCAGAGCCTGAGCATGAATCGGTTTACCATCAACCATATTCTCCATTTTACCACAGGCTCTTAACACTGAGGTTACAGCATGTGAACTTGGAGGAATCCCAGAGTTATGCATATCAATATACACGTCAACCGTTTCTTTAAACTTCCTATGCTGGCTTAAGAACCGAACTAAACACCCCCAGGAGAAAGAATCATGACCATTAAACCCCTTGAGGATTCTTTTAACATAGGTTACAATATTCCTAGAGAACTCTTTAGTGAAGTGAAGAGTTTGGTGAACCAAGATGGGTTCAAGATGGTTATAGCGGTTCACTACTAACTGTGCATGAACTTGCTTCGCCTGTTCAAGCACTACACATCTTTGAAGGAAGAATCTCAGCTTAGAATCCAACATTTGTGAAACAAACTCTAAAACCAACACAAGAACCAATCTACCAAAGACCTTCCACTATCAAAACAATCGTCATACATTACATTGATGCCTCAGTTCCTAATTTCAGCTCTTTTCTAGAGAAAGTCCAATAAGTTTGTGCTTGATGCACCGAGTCAAAATTTTAATTTCGAATCTAAAACTTTACGGTTTATATCCTGAATAATATAAGAAAGGCTTCCTAAAATAGAATGAGAGCAATTTTACCCGAAAGAGAGAGTATGAGGACTACAGTGATCGCCGAGTAGTGGTGGAGGCGTCGGCGATAGCGACGGCAACTTCTCTCTGTTATAAACCTGTTTGGGTTTTGCAATTCGCAGAAGAAGAAGATACTTCCTAAAGACTCTGACTCAAACAGAAGGTTTGATCTCTCATTTTTCTCACAATTATAATTCAAAAGTCAATTTTCTGTTATTTTCTCGAAGTGTGTATGAATTTTTTCCTCATAAATCAATAATTTCGTAGAACCATATCCATCTATCGTCACAAATATATACACACTTATAATACAATTTCATAAAGTACAAGGTTCCCTTATTTGATGAGAGTGGAGCAAAACACAAACTAAAAAATATTATGTGCCACGCTCAAAAGTGTATACTTTGGTCTATCTCATTGCACACATACCAATATGTTCCATATCCTTCTTGTTCTCCTCATGATTTTCCCAATCAACTGAGCGATGCACGATCCGATCAAATTCGACGACGGAATTAGGCTCGTTCTCGCTGGAGAAATCCCGGCGAACGAACCTCCGGTTTCAGGAGCTTTCTTTCTCATGTAGAAGCTTCTACTGCCTAATTCTCCAATTATTTCTCTTTTCTCCAAACCTGAAAATTACATTACATCAAACTTAAGTATATTTTGATTGTCTTAACCATTCAATTATGTGACAAAAAAGAGAGGTAAATCGTTAGGTTTAGTCACCATTTTCTTTATTATAGGTTATATAACTCAAGAATTATGTGATGTTTCTATGTTCACATGAGCCATGAGTAGTTTTGATATTTTCCATAACCGTTGGTGATTAAAGCAAAACTAGATATCATGGAGTATAGATATTTAATCCAATCAATCTACGTCAAACTGAAAACAACTGATTCAAAATTTCAACCAAAACATCATTTGTGCTTTTATTTTATTAATTCTATATGTAAAAACAATTATTATTTTTGGATAATTAATATATCTTACACTGGATGCTGAAATGTGACTGATGCAATTCAAAGGCAGAATCTCGATCGAGTTTTGGAGTTCTTCCTTCTTTACAGTACTTGTCAACGACAATTTTGATCGTTTCTTCGACGTTGCAACTCAGTTTAACCATTGCTCTTACCGGTCCAGGACTTCCTTCTACTGCTACACTGATTATTACTTTTGGTGCTTCTTTTGTATTACCCTGTTTCGAAAAATAATAACAAAATGAGGTTCTCTGATTTTAGAAATTTAATAGAAATGTCAATTTTTGGTATATTTATCACGATCTGATAACATGAACTGGAGAACTGACTCTAGAATTTGCAGCTGAACTTAAAACTCTTTGTTCAGCCTATATAATGGTTATATTGAAATATTTTATAATATTAGGCTTAAACTGTAAACTTTTAAATCTTTGTGGACTAAATGATGAATTCTCTTACAGAGTTGAAATCATGAATTTGTTGATTTGAAAAAATAGAAGCAAACGACTCTGACCTCTTGATTGATCGGAGATGAAGACGAGGGCGAATATAAGTTCAACAACGACGGAGACGAAGCGAAAACCTCAGAGCGAATCCTAGGCAAGTAAACGATCGGTTTTGTTTCTTCTTCCATCGGTAAACCTCTCATCGGCGATGGTCGCCGCAAGTGATTACTCTGTCCGTCGCGGTGGCGATTAAGACTCGGCTCTGAGAAGCTTCTCTCGAAAACCTTATTACTCGATTTAGAGCGATTATTCTTGTCGGAAACATATCTGAAAGCTGTTCGTCTTGTTCTGGAGCTCCGACCTCCATTTCCTACAGGATTCGAAACTTTTCTCCGGTGAATCGAATCAGACATTTCGTGAATGATGATCTTTGCTTAAGGAGGAGGAAGAAGAAAAAACAATTGAGAGGTTTTGGTGGTTTGCTTGGCAAAGAAGCGAATTAAGAGTTATTCTCTGCTTTTGCTTTGCTTTACTCTTTTATTATCTTCTTTTCTTTCATTTGTATTTTTCAAATGTTTTTCCAAATCAAATTGTTTTTTTTTTTCTTTTTAACATAAGTGTGGATTTTAACATTTAAATTCAAACCGACCAAAAAAAATACACGATTAAAGGTAGTAATATAGACGTGGTTCTTGTAATATAGTATTTATATTTCCTGTCGACGATCGATTCTTTTATAGTATGATATCTTGTGCTGATTCTTACGTACTTGTGTTTATTATAGTAAAATAGAAATGCGTTGAATTGTAGCACTGTATTAGATTAAAACTTCTATGTAATTATGGAGCTAAAATGTTTTCTGGTTAGCATACGGAGTATTTTTTAAAAAATCTATCCTTATTATGGATAAAATGTGTTGGAAAAAGGCAATAATATACTTGTACAAATGAATATAAATTTCTTGATGCATTGTTTTAGAAGATTACTTGGGAGACTCACAATCCTATAAAGTGTAAAGGAAACAAAACTATTGGATTTGTAGAAAAGTTGACACGTTAAACAAGAAAACGAGAAACCCAAACAAGTTTCGTAAAACACAAAAAATCTAAGGTGATAGTGAGAAGCACATAAACAAATGAAAAAAAACACATAAACAATTAGAGAGGAGGGAGACTCAACTAGTATCATCAATTCATTAAATTTTACGAAAGTGCTGAGTAATGGAAGTAATATAAAAAATTTATAACCAAAAACAAGAATTCATCAACGTCAAGAAAAAACAACATAAAATAAAAAGGAGAATTTGTGTGGCTGAGATTGGTCCGAGGTTTGTTTCCACTGTTAAAAGAAAGAACTTTTGGGCTTGATTTAAAGTCATTAATGGTGTGGTCGACTTCTCTTATGCCATACGCACTCATGTTCACGCGTAACGCACTTGTTTTCCACCAAGTATTTAACAACGATCGTTTGTGACCCTTTTTTATGTATACTTGAAACTTAAAAAATATGTATTATTACATTTAAATATCATTTATTGTCATGACGAAAAAATTGTAAGACTTTATAATTTCAAATGTAACGTCACTTTTCGTGATGATGTAATACCATTCTATTACTTAAATACAATTGGCCAACAGCCTCAATTTATTTCAACCTTTTGCTATCTCTATAGTATAATGGTGTCATAAAAATTCATAGACACATTCCACAAAACTCGTGTATGTATATCCGTGTCTTTATATATATGTGTATATCCAAGTGTATAATAAAGTTTTTTTTCTTAAAAAAAAAAACAGAAATTTGTATGCACCATTTAAACAATTAAAGAAAGAAAATTGGGCCTACTCCAAACACAACGCTACTGTGGAGTACATTTTATCCATTTTAATGGCCCAATAATTTATAATGGGCTTTTAGTATGGGCCATTTTGTCCCTCTTTTTTATGTTGTAAGCGAGATCTTGAGACAATGTTAGTAATTTTGGTTTAATCCGGTTCAACAAGTAAACATCACACTTGTAAACTAAACCGATAATGCCACGTCACTACTCCAAATATTCGCCAAATCATAACAGACAAAATCCAACAACAACGACGACACTCTCCTCTCTCACTCTCTCTCTCAATCTCAATCTCAATCTCACGTCAACGACCGTCGCCGTCACCGGAAGGAAACGATTTCATCATCTTCTACAATGATCCCATACGCAACAATCGAAGAAGCGTCGATCGCATTATCTCGAAACCTCACATGGCTAGAGACTCTCTGGTTCGATTACTCCGCCACCAAATCCGATTACTACCTCTACTGCCACAACATTCTCTTCCTCTTCCTCATCTTCTCTCTCGTTCCTCTCCCTCTCGTTTTCATCGAATCATCTCAATCCACCTCAGATTTGTTCAATCGCTACAAAATCCAACCAAAAGTGAAAAACTCATTCTCATCGATGTTCAAATGTTACAAAGACGTCATGAAGATGTTCATCCTCGTCGTTGGTCCATTACAACTCGTTTCTTATCCTTCGATTCAGGTTAATTTCTGGAATTTGGCTTCTAATTTCGGAATTGATGCGATTTAGGTTGATTTTGTTTTTCGTGTGTTGAAACAGATGATTGAGATACGAAGTGGATTACCATTACCATCATGTATGGAGATTGTAGCACAGTTAGTGGTTTACTTCTTGGTAGAGGATTATACTAATTACTGGGTTCATAGATTCTTTCATTGTAAATGGGGTTATGAGAAGTTTCATCATATTCATCATGAGTATACAGCTCCTATTGGTTATGCTGCTCCTTATGCTCATTGGGCTGAGGTTTTGCTTCTTGGCATTCCCACGTTTCTTGGACCTGCTATTGCTCCTGGTCATATGATTACCTTTTGGTTGTGGATTGCTTTACGACAGATTGAGGCTATCGAAACTCATAGCGGGTAAGGAAAAGGAATGGTTTTGAATTGTTTATCTTAGTTTATAATGCGTTGGGGCTATGTGGGAAGTTTCAATAGTGCGTTTACCTTTTGTTGGTGGGGCTAAGGTTAGGCACTAGCCTTTTCTGATGCTTTATTGACTGTAATTAGCTCTAGGTGATTGTTTAGAGACTGCTTAGTTAATCTTTTGTGGTCAACATGAGCAAGAAATCATTCTTGAGATGATAAGCATCTTGTCTTGTTCAAATAAGTATTTGGACAATATGATGATTGCTTGGTGCATGAAACTTGTTTCTCTGGAGATAAATTGACTTGTTTTTTTTATTTTTCGTTTTCTTTTGAAGATATGATTTCCCATGGTCTCTGACAAAGTACATTCCATTTTATGGTGGAGCTGAGTATCATGATTACCATCACTACGTTGGAGGACAAAGCCAGAGTAACTTTGCTTCAGTTTTTACTTACTGCGATTACATCTATGGAACTGATAAAGTGAGTAATGAAACTTCAGTTCTTTTCCGGTTAGCGTCTACTAATTCTGGATAAAAATTTGACAATGTGGGTATATGTTCTTATTTTCATCAGGGTTACCGATTCCAGAAGAAGCTTCTTCAGCAGGTAAATAAATACTCCATAAACTGAGACTAGCTTATCTCTCGGCATACCGCATACCCATAAACGCAGCCATCAAATTGCAAGCTCACATAACAGTATATGTGGTATCTAGTATCATCATATTGATGATATGTTTCTTGATGCTATATCTTATGAGTTGCAGATGAAGGAGAAGTCCAAGAAGAGCAACAAGCTGGTTAATGGAGGAGAGAAATTCGATTAGTAAATCTAAAACCCCTCGCGAGGTTGACTTACCGTAAGTTTCAAGCATTCTACAAATGTAGTCAATACTTAAAAATGAAAGGGTAGTTAGTTTTCTCTGTTCTGGTCTTCCCTGTGTCACATGAAAATGCTCGTGACGAGTTCCTATCTGAAGTTTTTTTTAAAACTCTTTTGGAATTGGTGTGTGTCAATAAATCCTTTTTGTATATTTTAAATGTTACATAGTGCATTCATTGGCTTGTAACAAGTTCCTACTCTGATAGTATTAAGTTAAGTTAAGTATAACTTAAGTATCTAACGTTAACAACAAGGCCCGTCTAGCTCAGTTGGTAGAGCGCAAGGCTCTTAACCTTGTGGTCGTGGGTTCGAGCCCCACGGTGGGCGTTTCTTTTCCTTTTTGTTGCATTTGAGTGGCATGATTTAAAAGGAAAATCCTTACCATAACGATAGTTGCATTGATGATGGGGGTCGATTTCACTCTCGGAAAACAAATCTAATCAAAGAAGGCTAAAACAAGCGAAACACATGCATTTACTAAAGCTGTCTCACCAAACTTGAAAACAACAGTTTTAAGTACAGTAGTAGGTACAATAACTTATTTAGTTGTTACCAACTAATTTATGACTTTAAAATCGAAACACTCTCTTCCTTCCTGTGTTTTTTCAACTAAACCTAACAACACACAGTTTTTCTTTAACACACATTTCCTTGTTCTCGTTGTCTTAGAATTACCATGGACACAGTGAATATGATAATAACTTCAAGAATGGGGTTGTAGCTGTGTGAGGCTATATTTTTTTTTTTGGTTTAATGAGGCTATATTGTAAACTACTTCAATAAGTTTTTACTCTTAAACCAATTCACGAAAGAGTTTTAATGAACTTGATATTAAGTTTTTGTCCACACATATTTTGTGTATCAACGAGTTTTTCTTTTCTAGACGTATGGATCATCACTCTTCGTTTCGTAGATTGTTAAACAATGAAGAAAGGCTTTAGCTATTCAAAATCATTTGGTGAAAAGAAATTACTCCTGATGATAGGTCTATAAATGAATTTGCAACAAATATTTCCGAACATACAATTTTAGATATCTTCTAACCTAAATAACTACTAAAAAATAACAACCTTAGTAACTTTGAATTTTCGTTTTATATTTTTAAAAAACGAAAATGTGACCCGTTCGTATCAAATATAGACGTAAAGAGATAAGATATGTTTTGTTGTGTTCTACTAAAAAGTCAAAAAACAAATACATTGAGGACCCAATTTGGCGGACTTCTCAAAGGGTAAATAATATACCAAAAATTGGAAAAATCAAAAAAAAAGAAAAATCACCGAAATTAATTAAGTAGGTACCATGTTTCGACATTTGTGCATCTTTATATAGTTTTTCAAGCATCCTCATCATACATTTTCCAAAACACATTCAAGACACGTTTTATGAGTCTATAACTCCAAAACAATGCTATAACATAAACCACACAAATTAATCCAGACACAACACTCTCACAATATGATCCCTTATCCAACCGTAGAAGATGCGTCCGTGGCGTTAGGACGAAACCTTACTTGGTTCGAGACGGTTTGGTTCGATTACTCAGCCACCAAATCCAATTTCCATGTATATTGCCACACCATTCTGGTTCTCTTCCTTGTCTTTTCACTAGCTCCTTTTCCTCTTGTGATTGTCGAATGGACCGGTTGGTTCGATCAGTTTAAGATTCAGAAGAAGGTTAAGTATTCGTTGTCTGATATGTTCCAATGTTATAAAGAAGTCATGAAGTTGTTCCTTCTCGTCGTCGGCACATTGCAAATCGTTTCTTATCCTTCCATCCAGGTTACTATTCATTTTAAATTTTCATTTATTCTTTAAAACAAACAACCAAATATTTTATGATATATGTATATTCCTTTTTTTAAGTGTTGTTTTTGCAACGTTTTTTGTGTGAGTGGGTTGTTATACAATTTTGTGCTTTTTTTTTTGGTTATTTAGAGAAAAATCCCATTAAAATATTAAATTGAAACGTTATATTATTGCATATATGTATATACCCTTCTTACAACACTTTTTTTTGTTAATTTGTGATGTTCTTGAGATATACTATATGTGTTAATTGACAGATGGTTGGGATTCGAAGTGGTTTGCCATTACCATCGTTAATGGAGATAGTAGCACAATTAGTGGTTTACTTCTTGATAGAAGATTACACTAACTACTGGATCCATAGATGGATGCATTGCAAATGGGGTTACGAGAAGATTCATCGAATCCATCATGAGTACACATCACCTATCGGATACGCATCGCCGTATGCGCATTGGGCCGAGATTTTGATTCTTGGGATTCCGACGTTTCTTGGACCGGCAATTGCTCCTGGCCATATAATGACGTTTTGGTTATGGATATCTTTACGACAATTCGAGGCGATTGAGACCCACAGCGGGTAAAACTACACTAAACAAACTTAAAATCATTATCCTGTTTAGCGTTTGTAAAAGAAAGATTGAGTGTTTAGTGATATCATTCGAAAATTCAAACGCTAAACACAAAAAAAGAATTTAGTAATATGCAAACATAGACATAAATAGTTACATATTGTTTGTAGATGCACTTGTTTACTTATTTTGTTTGCAGATATGATTTTCCATGGAGTGTGACAAAATTAATTCCATTTTACGGTGGACCTGAGTATCATGACTACCATCACTACGTTGGAGGACAAAGCCAGAGCAACTTTGCTTCGGTTTTCACTTACTGCGATTACATTTATGGAACTGATAAAGTGAGTTTTGATCAAACTTCAATCATATTACTTTGTCCGTTAGCGTTTTAAACTAATTACGTATTATAGAATATTGACCAGTGTTGACGTTGTTGTTATATTGTTTTCTGTCATTAGGGCTATCGAATCCATAAGAAGCTTCTTCATCATCAGGTTAATATTTTAAACTTCACATTATCAATGTTAGCTTAATAACTTCATATATATATATATCTGTCATGTGTGACATTATCTACATCTTACTTTTGTTTTTGTGGTTTATCTTATATGTTGTAGATTAAAGAGGAAGCTGAAGAGAAGAGAGTAAGGAAACACGATTAGCCTGTTAAAATTTTCAATTCATTGATAAGATAAGGGTTTGATTGGAGAAGTGGGAGTAAGTAACAATATGGAAAAAACGTTTTTTTTTGTTCATGTAAAAAAAACTGTCTGGAAAAATAATGGTAAGAGGAATAAATTGCTACTAATCCACTATTATGCTTCTACTATAATGATCCATATTTTAGTTAAGGGGGTTGTGTTGTGAAAATAATTAAATTAATGCGTGATCATATTTTTTTTTTTCGACACTTAATGCGTGATCATATATGCTACGTTGTTTGTGACTAAACTATAAGTAGTTCTGTAAATCTGTAATAATGTGACGTAAAATCATTCAAAGAAAAATTCTTCACTTGAATTATTTAATTTACCATGCGTGTAATTAGTAGTTATCGTATGGGGTAAATTTCATTTTGTAATTCTCCTGAAAAAATTATAATTCTTAAAATTATCACAAAGAAAAGTTATAATTCTTAAAATTTAACAGAGTATAATAAAAAGCCTCAGAAATAAATATATTAATTTTTGAACAAAGAAAAAAGGATAATTATCCATGAAAACAAAAAAATTGTCAGCTCGATTTCATCGAAATTTATAAACTTTATTCCTCAATTCAATTTGGGGTTTGCTTCATTTTTTTCTCCGACCAAACAAGTTCCGGGTGTTTTGAAAGAACCCCGACAATGGCGTGGAACGTGTTCAAGTTCTGCACAGCACTTCGCGCCTTGGGTTCGATCATGATCTTAATTGTTATCGGGATCATCGGATTCACATACTACGCCGTTGTCGTCGTTAATTACGGACCTGCTCTACTGATCGGTGGTGTCGATTCATTACTATCTGTTCTCGTCTTAGCGTTCTTCCACTTTCTGGTAAACTCAATTCTTCCTTCTAGGTCAATCTGAAATTTTTAATCTTTTTGTGACCCTTTTGAAATTTTTGCATTTGGTACCCTCTAGATCTCTGCTAATTACATGATACGCTGGTTTGGACTATGCTTTAGTTACTTACGAATTGTAATCTTTTGGGTTCTGTCAGATGCACCAACTTGATTTTGCTTTGATAATATTGAGTCAAAGCTTGTTGCTTTGTTGTGGTAGTGGGCTCAATCTAGCTTGGCGTGTGGATTTACATTTGTGTCTGTTGGATTTTAAGTAACAGCAAGATGAGATAGTGAATTAGGATAGTATAAGCTAAGTAAGCAATCAAGTATTCATCTTTTTTTTTTTGGTTTGATTTGGTTGTAGTGTAGAGTGTCTTTGTTTCTTTTAGTTTTAAAGCTGTTGGTTTCTTGTGTGTTTTAATAGATTATCAACATTTGAACTCCCTCGCATTGTAGAACTCACAGAGGAAAGAGTAAGGAAGCAAAGGACTCATTTTTTTTATGATTGTTGTTTTGTTTGCAGCTTATAATGCTACTGTGGAGTTATTTCTCTGTTGTTGTGACGGACCCTGGTGGTGTTCCAACGGGTTGGAGGCCAGAATTAGACATAGAGAAAAGCGAGGGAAACCAAGCTTTGATTGGAGAAGCTTCGGTTGGAGATTCCTCGTCTCATGGTGTAAGATATTGTAGAAAGTGCAATCAATATAAACCGCCTCGTTCTCACCATTGTTCAGTCTGTAAGTCTCTTCAATGAGTGATTCTTTTCTTTGAATCCGGTATATGTGTTTTTTAGTAGTGAAAAAGTTGTCATATTGGGTTTTCAGGTGGAAGATGCATACTAAAGATGGACCATCACTGTGTTTGGGTGGTGAATTGTGTTGGTGCAAATAACTACAAATCATTTCTCCTATTCTTGGTATGTCAACTTATCATAGCATCGCTGAACGAAGTTGTTTTTGATATGTTCTGTTCATTAATGTTGCCATGATCATAATCCATTCCCAATATCTCAAAAATGCAGTTTTACACATTTCTTGAGACAACGGTGGTTGCAGTATCACTATTGCCAATTTTCCTCGTATTCTTCAGCGATGGAGATGGTGATATAACCGTATCACCAGGAAGCCTAGCAGCCAGCTTTGTTGCATTTGGTGAGTTCAAAGATATAGAAATCTCAGTTTCCGTTTTTGTTTCAGAACACCTTAACGTTACCATCTGATTCAAAAACTTCACTCTCTTGCTTTCCAGTATTGAACATAGCATTTGCCCTAAGTGTCCTAGGCTTCCTAATAATGCACATAATGTTGGTCGCTCGTAACACCACAACTATTGAGGTAAAGCAACAACTCTCACTTGGTTTTGCTCTTAACTTGGGTTCTCTCAGGAATCTCCATGTCAATAAACTCACTGACCAAACTAATGGTTTCTTTAATCTCAGGCGTATGAGAAGCATACAGTGAACTGGCCATACAACGTTGGTCGTAAGACAAACTTTGAACAGGTTCGCTCTCCATCTTCTTTGTTTCACTCGTTCTTCAGTGACTGATTCGTTTCCCCGCTACTTAGATAATATCTTTGACATCGAACACAATGAAAGCTTTAAAAAGTTTGGTCTCTATTCCTTTGTTGAATCAGGTTTTTGGAAGTGATAAAATGTATTGGTTCGTGCCATTGTACACGGAAGACGATAAGAAGAAGTTGCCAGCACTTGGAGGGTTAGACTTTACGAGCAGGTCGGAGTCCGAGACAGAGCCGCTTCAGTCTCTATGACCTTACAAACTTGAAATTTTTGGAAGTGTGTCTTCTGCTTTGTGTATGTATCAATCAAATATTATATCAAACATTGTCTTGTGTATTATAAAGATTAGTGCCTATTGTGGAATTTGTATCTTTTTATTTCGTGAAAAGAAATTTCTCAAACTTCTTAAATATACCATTTTCACATTTGCTTAAATATACCATTTTCATTTTTTCACTATTGATAATAATAACATGTTATTTATCATAAAAAATAAAAAAATCACGACACGTGAATGATGTACTGTAACTATCAAAGATTTGACGTACCACATACTTTCTGTATGTTTTTGATCGAATCAAAAATAATTATTTTTGTCCTTTTTTGTTTTATTGTTATTTTATAATGTAATACTTTTACTAAAATAATTTTTTTTAAAAACTAAATTTCTGGTCTATATAATTTTGGCCAAATATGTACATATTTAAAATCCAGAGTCAACCATTTAACAAACACTTGGAAATTTAATTAATTATTATGCCCTGTTTAGTAGAAAATCCATTAAAAATTACAGAAATGGTCTGCGTGTCGCATTGAACCAATCATATCTCGACATCTGTAAATACAGTTGGAGAAGATTTTTTCTTCTTCTGCTGGCCAAAAAAAAACATTGCATTAAAAAGGGTTCAAAGAAAAATTCTCAAATTCTCTAACAAAGAGCTCTGAGATTTTTGGAAATCTGAATCGTTGTTCGAGGTATGAACTTTTGGATCACTCTCCTTGAATCTGCTCTTTGATTCGATTTCGTACTTGAATTTCGCAATTTTGGAGTTTTCTCTCGCTTCGTTATACTGATCGTTTAGGGCTTGAAATTGAAGGTTTAATGTTACCATTTCCGGCAATGAACTTGAAGAAGTCTCGATCGGAAAACTCATCAGTTGCTTCATCTGGAAGTAAGATTGAGGAGCAGACTGAGAAATCAGCTGAACCAACAACCATTAAGGTAAACCTCACTAAACCTAAACCCGGTTTCAATTTTGCTTTGTGGTCTCTCTTTACCACACAGATCTTATCATTGAATTCTATCTCTTAATTAGGGTTTTAGTTGAGAATCTTAAGGTTTTTTTTCAACCAGTTTCGAAGACTTAGTTACTAGTGTTATTTGACGAACTGATGCAGACATAAAGGTTATAACTTTATTTCTCGTTGTGTCTTTGGCTGATCAGTTATGTATAAAATTTAATCAATATTTATGCTATTTAAGGTTTCGCAGTGACCCTTTTCTTCAAATTTGGTTTTTGATTCTGCATGTTCTCAGTATCACTCTTTTGGTGGTGTCCCTGTTTTGACTTTTGTGTTTCTCTACGCATGTTTTCTCATCTTGCTATATATTAAACGATTTGTAGTATGATTCTGTTGATCCAAGTAGCTTGTGAGTGACTGTTCTTCTTTTCACCGAGATTCCATATTTGTATTGTGCAGGTGCAGAAAAAAGCCGGTACTCCAGGGAGGTCGATAGATGTCTTTGCTGTGCAGTGTGAGAAGTGCATGAAGTGGAGGAAGATTGATACTCAAGATGAGTATGAAGATATCAGAAGTAGAGTACAAGAGGACCCGTTTTTTTGCAAGACGAAAGAAGGTGTGTCCTGTGAAGATGTTGGAGATCTAAACTATGATTCCTCCAGAACATGGGTCATCGACAAGCCTGGCTTGCCGAGGACACCAAGAGGGTTCAAAAGGAGCTTAATTCTGAGAAAGGATTACTCGAAAATGGATGCGTACTACATAACTCCTACTGGGAAGAAGCTCAAGTCTCGTAATGAAATCGCAGCCTTCATCGATGCCAATCAGGATTACAAGTATGCACTGCTTGGAGATTTCAATTTCACAGTCCCAAAGGTGATGGAAGAGACGGTTCCTAGTGGGATATTATCTGACAGGACCCCCAAGCCATCAAGGAAAGTTACAATTGATTGAGCTACATAGCGCTTCCCAGCTTCTTATGGTGTTGAAGTTGTTATTGGAGTCAGTTTTAGGTTTCTATCTGGTTTAGTCTTTTAAGGGTGTCGGACTTCTTACTGTAGAATGTTTCTTAAACTCATCTCTTTGACTCTGATTGGATCTTTATTTTCTAATGAAGGATTATCTTTTCTTCTCTTTTTGTTATGTCACAAGTCACAACTACATGAATCGCTCTGGTTTTCACTCAGTGTGTACAAACAAACACGACAAAGTATATTCAAGCAGCATGTGTACAACTTCTTCTACTCCAAGCGCACCCTCTGCTATAGCGTGCGGTGTGCAAGTCCTCGCTTATGGGCTATTTATCCCATTCAACATTGAGTATTGGTCATAACCTCTTGGGACTGAGAGCTTTATGAAAAGAAGCCTTAAACAATGATTGCATATTTGGGATTTTCAAAAAGAAGACTCACAACATAACTTTATGTATGTTTCCGCTCTTGGGTTTTCTGACCAGCCCTTGAAGCTAGTCCTTTCTCAAGGTTTTGTGTATGTTTCATTAGTTTTTGTTTGTATCTGGAGTCTACCGTTTATTAGAAGTTTAGGTTGCTCCTTCCACCGTCCTTACTCCTTGGTTTAGTTGAATAAGCAGTTTTCTCATGTGGTCTTACTTGGTATGTAAAGGCTAACCTTTTGTGGGCATGCAAAGTTCTAAATTTAGACTCTTTAGGATGAAGATTACATGGCTACAATTTTTGATTCTTATATGTGATTTTTTCTTCTTGTTATTCGTCGTATTTGGGGTCCTTTTTCGCGATTTACATTTGCCTCGAAGACTGCTTGTGAGCTTTTGTAGTTCTGCATCTACTGTTCTTTCCGCGCTTTCTGTTGACTGCGAGTGTGGTTTTCACATTATTTTGTTTGGTGGTAGCATTTTTTCTTAAACTTCGGTGGTTATTTTAAGTTATGTTCAAAGTTTTGTTTGTAATTTCGTGGTTCCGAATGAGTAGCGGCTTGATTATCCGTATTACTTTTGGGTTTGATTTTTCGAATCACTCTCGAGCTTTGTTCCTAATTTATGCAGTTTGTGTTCAACTTGTAACTTTTTTTGTATATGCAATCTAAGATTAATGTTTATAGAATTCATCTTAGATTGCCTAACGATATTTTGAATATGGCTTAAATCTAAGATTTAAAACGTACAAAATCATGCGGAAACTCATTTTGAACGGAAAAAACTCGATTCAACTAATGAACATATAAATTATAGAATAGATAAAATAAAATGGATTTAGAAAAACAGTAGAAAATATTTATAATTTTGCCATGTTTAGAAGAAAATCCATGAGTTTAAGACAATGAGCAAGAGAAAATTACAGAAACGGTGTCGAAGTTAACCCATCAGCCAATCAAACTGCGACTCCTGTAGAAACACAGTTCGAGAAGATTCTTAAATTCTCTTGCTGCATAAAATGGCTTAAGAGAAAATTTCTCAATTCCAACAAATATCTCTCAGATTGTTGGGAGTCCGAATCGTTGTTCGAGGTATGAACTTCAAATTCGATTACGGTGAATTTTAATGTTTGATTTTGATTTCTGATTGAATTTCAATTTCGGGTTCTTCGTTAGGTCTAGTTCGCTTCAGGTCTCTGGTTTTTTCTTCATGATATTTACGTTCCTGAGTTGTTTGTGACTTGATTGTGATCGATTCATGTAATCTTCCTGATTTACTGTTGAAATTGCTTTGCAGTTAGAGAATTGTTATCTTGCTAGAGATTGTGTTGAATTGCAAATTTCAGATTTGTGTTTGATGATAGCGTTTTATGAATTCTGTTTTTGTTTTTGTATACTTTAGTTTTTATCAGGGAAGATGCAAGGAGGTGGTGGTAGAGATCCTTTTGGTGGTGGTTTTGGGGGTCCTTTTGGTGGTTTTGGAGGTGGCTCTTTTGGTGGTTTTGGAAGAGGTTCCTTTGGTGGATTTGGTGGCCCTAATGGTCCTCCGAGTCTCATGTCTAATTTTTTCGGAGGAAGAGATCCATTTGACGACCCTTTCTTCACTCAGCCTTTTGGTGGTGGCATGTTTCAATCCAACTTCTTTGGTCCCAGCATGAATCCTTTTGCAGAAATGCATCGTCTGCCACAGGGTTTTATTGAGAATAATCAGCCTCCAGGACCGAGTAGATCACGCGGACCGGTTATTGAAGAGATTGATTCAGATGATGAGAAAGAAGGAGAAGGTGATAAAGAGAAGAAAGGAAGTCTAGGGAAACATGGCAGGTCAAGCAGTGAGGCTGAAACTGAAGATGCTAGAGTGCGAGGTGATACCTTTTTTCTATTTCTACCTTGGTTTTAAAGTGGAATGAAATCGTTCTTTTCTATGGAACTGATTGTGTTTTATGTTCGCTGCAGAGAGAAGAAACCGGCAAATGCAAAGCATGAATGTAAATGCAGAGAGAAGGAACCGAGAAATGCAGAACATGAATGTGAATGCAGAGAGAAGGAACCCACAAATGCAGAACATGAATGTGAATGCTATGGTGAACAATGGACAGTGGCAACCTCAAACCGGTAGTTATAGTTTTCAGAGCTCGACTGTTACATACGGTGGTCAGAACGGCAACTACTATACTTCCTCAAAGACCAGAAGGACAGGAAGTGATGGGGTGAGTTACATTAGTAATGTAATTGCGTGTGTGTGAAAGTAAGAATGTTAGCTGATACTTTTTACTAAAACCGGTCTTACTGTGAAACAGTTAACTCTTGAAGAAAGCAGAGAAGCCAACACTGCAACGCGGGAAGCAGCGCATATGATTTCAAGAGGCCTTCATAACAAGGTACATATATACATACCTTGAGGATAATAAAATCTGTATCTTTTGTTGTTGGATCAGTTATAAGTTATGTTCTTATGCTTGCAGGGCCACACAGTTGCGCGTAAACTTAACTCAGATGGCCGTGTTGATACAACTCAGACCTTGCACAATTTGAATGAAGGTAACTAATACAATTCTCGTTAAGCTTCATAAATGTTCTATTGTGGATGAAATATCCTTATATACCGTTTGCTTTCAATTGCAAAATTCTGCAGATGAATTGGCTGGTTTTGAACAGTCTTGGAGTGGAAATGCTAGAAGGCAAATGCAGTTACCCAGTCGCTCTGGTTCATTTGGAAGTAAGCAGTCCTATTACACGGTCAAGTTTTCGTGTTGTACGTTTCTTTGTGAACAAAGATAAATCATCTCTTTGATGTTCTTGCAGGTGGTCTTGTGAACAGAGAGCAACCAATGTTACTTCCCTCGACTGATCCAAGTCCTTCTCATGCACGAGCAGAATCATCCCGAAGACCGAAAGCTGCAATGAATGTAAGAGGACATGGTACAAACTAATCTCCGCCTATATGTATGGTTTCGAAAATCTTTAGTGAATGTAACCAAAGACTAATTACTTTACTTAGGTTGCATCATCATTACTGTAACTGTATGATGACATGATTTGAGGGTTTTAAACACTGCTCCTTGATGATTATTATATATGTATCTTTTGTTACATTAATCAGTTCTTCGTTGCTTATAATCATATAGCTAACTGATTAAAGCTTCAATTCTCAGCTACAAATCTAAATAAAATATAAACCGGACCCGGTTCTTACTGGAGAGAACTAAAACAAACAAAACCAATTGGTGGGACACAGCTAACCGGAGAATCATACTTGCACAAAGATACTAATTAAAAAGCAGAGTCATTCACTCTTCATACAGTTTATATTCTCAAGCAATGTCTCTATATTAGGCCTATTGTTTGGTATCTCCTGTGTACAGCTTATCCCAATCCTCGCCATTGCAGTCGCCTCTGGTTTATCAAACTCTTCACGAAGATCTTCATCGATGAACCCGTTATGTTCTCCATTTTCAGCTGCATTTCTCAGTGAACTTGTAAGCATGAGCTTACCAGAGAGTATCTGGAGAATGATGACTCCAAAGGCGAAAATATCGGTTTTCTCGGTGAATTTTCCGGTTGTGACGTATTCCGGAGCTAAATATCCCATTGCTGCACTTGTTTTGAGTGCTGAGAAGACCATATCGTCTGCTAGAAGGTTGTGAAGACCCGAATCAGCGATTAACGGGTTAAATTGTTCATCAAGTAGGATTTTTTCGACAGAGATGTTTCGATGAACTATTGTAGGCTTCTTCTGTTGATCACTTCCATGTAAGTAAGCAATACCTGCAAGAAATTTGTGTATTAAATACATTTTGTTCCTTGAACTCAAAGAAGTGATATTTCAAATACTTAACCTTTTGCAATCCCTTTGATGATGGAGATTCTTGCAGACCAAGCAAGGACCAGATTAGTTTCGCGTTCTTGTAAGTCAAGAAAATTTGAAAGCTTTCCTTTTGAAGCAAAATCATAGATGAGGAAACACTCTCCTCTGCCTCTAGAACAGCAGAATCCACGTAGCTTCACTAAGTTTTCGTGTGACAACGAAGATAAAAGCTTTAAACCGTTCATGAATTCGACTTCTTCGTTCTTGCAACTGCTTATGTTGATGCTTCTGATAGCTACCGGAGAACCATCTCTGAGGACTCCTTTGAACACTGAGGTGAAGCTGTTTCTGCTCAATAGATTAGCTTCTGAGAAGCATTGGGTTGCTGATTCAATGTCTTCTAAGTTAAACCTGAAGCTACTATTTACAACAAAGAGATGAGGCTCTTGTGAAAACTCAGCTCCGTTTCTGCTATCACCTAGCGGATCCCATTCTTTAGTGTAGGCAAGACTCACTAAAGGCGATGCACGGAACTCTTTTTGTTGATCTGTGCTTAGTCTTCCCTCGGAAAACTCAGGTGTGTTACTGATCTTTTGCTTCCTTCTTCTGTAGCGAAAGAAGGTCAATATACCAGCACCAATCAATGTTATAGTGACGGTAATCACGCTTGAAATCAAAGCAACTTGTGGGAGTTTCGATGAGGATTTCTTGCAATGTGTTTGGTTGCAATGCTTTTGGAGATATACAGACTCGGGAATGTTGTGAAGAGCTGATTTATCAGTGTCTATTTCACCAGGAGGCTGCTTAAATTGTTCGATATTATTCGCATTATCGAAAGCAGAACAAGCTCTCAAAGAAGGAAAATCGATACCACATAACCCGGTGTTGTTCTCAAACTGGAAGCTCCCATTCAACTTCTTAAGACCTTTGAAGAAACATAACGAAGAAAAAACCGAGTCAAGAAACAGAGAGATAAGCTCTTACAAAGACGTTTCAAGAATCATTAACTCACCAGGAGGAACAAAGCCAGAGAGAGTATTGTTGCGCAAGTCAAGAGTGTCCAACTGAGGAATGTTGGCTAGGGTTTTTGGGATTAAACCTAACAGATTGTTGAAGCTTAAATCAAGCCTGCTTAACATACTCAAGTTTCCTAAAGTCCAAGGAACCTCTCCGGTTAGTTTGTTGTGTTGCAGAGACAACACATTAAGTTTCTTCAAGGATCCAATGTTCTTTGGTATCTTCCCTGTTAAACTGTTGCAACAAAGATCCATAACTGCAACAAAAGACACCACAAAACATTCAAATGGAAGATCGAGTAAACATTCAAGTGAAAGATCTGTGAAACATTATAAGATGCTAACCTTGCAAGCCAGCCATGGAGCCGATATCTGCCGGAATCTCACCAGAGAAGTTATTAACATTGAGATAAAGATCTGATAATTCAGTAAGATTTGTGATCTCTTGAGGTATCTCTCCAGAGAGACTATTGTAATGTAAGTAAAGACCTGACAAACATTTGAGCTCTGCAACCGCCGGAGACAATTTTCCGACCAAACGTTTCCCTTGTAATGATATGTTTGCGACTTTTAGATGCTGGTTACATGCAATTCCTTCGAAAGATCCGTCGCATGGATCGCCGTTAAACGTCCATGAACGGAGAAGCTTGTTTTCAGGGTCAAGCGACGATTTCAGCTCCATTAAAGCCTTCAGCTCTGCATTTCCTCGAACATTCGACGGAGTTGCAAGAAAGATTGAGAGAAGGATCAGTAACGTGGCACATAAGGTAACCATTCTTGAATTTTCTTGTCTCTCTGTTTAGAAATTACTGAGCTTTAGCTCATTTATCTATCTCTCTTATAGAGCAGAATAATCTGTTTTATAGAGCAGAGTAATAAAGGAACGAAATTTATAGAGCAGAGTACTCTGTTTTGTACTGGATTGGGAGCTATCTCTTTGTTAAACGAAGATAGTAACTTTTAGAGAGGGACCAATTTTGTGTCTGTTTCTCGGATTTGGAAAACTGTAACCTTCCACTCTCGTGAATGAAAAGTTATTCTGCAGAATTTTCTTGTTTTGGAGAGAAGAAGAGAAAGAAGCAGAACCTCAGCTGGTGAAAAGTGGGAAGACAACACAACGCATTGAATACACTGTCTGTGTGAGACAGAGACGTATACTGCTTTTGAAAAGGAAAGCCAAATCTTGATGACTTTTTTGGTGATTTTTAACAGTTAATGTTCACATTTGTTAGTGGGGATGTGATGTTATTAGGTGTTTGTTTATTTATTATGTCTATTGCTCGAGATCTTGGTTTATTTCACTTTCTTTGCATTGGTTTATGATTTAGACAGACTTTAAAACATTTTTAGTATATTTCTTCTATATCACAAATTCTATATAAAACAAAAATATGCTTTTTGGATAACCATTTTAGAAACAAACAGAACTCGGGCAAATCGCAAAATCATTTAGCTATTTGATCATAACTTAAGTTTACGAATAAAATCCATAGAACTTAATATCTATGTGTGGTGGTTATTATAAATGGTAAAATGGGTAAAAGTGTAGAGCGGCTTTAATGTGAGAAAACGATCTAACGAGTGAAGTTTATTTAAGTTCATGTTTGGCGATTGAGCACTTTGGCTTATAGTTCATAACTTTTGGAATCATTTCGAAACTTGGATCATCCTCTTCTTCTTTGTCAACACTCCACCTTCCCATTCCCTGCATGTGCCACGTGCACGTGTCTACTCCTGCATACACATACACATACACATATTCATATTTAGTCTCTTAAAACAAGTCTTTGGATGAGAATAGTACTGATTAAAGAATGTTTTTTTTAGATCCATATTTCTAATAGTGGTCTAATATGATTAGTTGATTATATATACTATAAAATATAGTATACTATAAAATATAGTATATATGGTCTAAATATAGTATTTAGTTAATGATGATATCGAGATTTAGAGGACAATTATTCCACTAACTCTCTTTTCTTTTCCTCTAATTATTTGTAGGCTATAAAGTAAATTGATAAAAGATTAGTTATAGAAATGCTATTTGTTGGTACATGTATTCTAACCTAATTGGGTTTAAGAACAAGACAGTTTGACTATAAGCAGAATCCAATGTGGACTGAAACATTCATCTTAATTAGATATTCTTAGATATACTCTTTGATTATATACAAACTTTTATCATATGTCCTATTATACTGATGAATCTTACTATGTGGACAAAACTTAATTCACACAATGAATAAAATTGGTGAAAATGATAACAAAAAACAAATTAGTGAAGTAATTAAGCACGTTAAAACTAAAAAACGAGACTAGTAGATTTGACGACGACGATCGAGTTCAATGTGAAAGCATAAAACCTTATCAACGGCTATAATTCAGATCTTGATTACTTCAAGGTTTTTTAGATGTATACAATAGTTTTAACAAAAAAAAAGATGTATACAATAGCAATCAGACAACTTTGATTTATCTTCAATCATTCGTCTTTTATTTTTTGGCATTTCAAGATGGAAGGAAGACTTTTGAAATACTTTTATCTTTTCGTTAACTACTTTGACCTTTTACTTGATTGTTTTACTAATAACTTTTGTCATTTTCTCCTTTTTCCCACGTCTTTTTGAATCTATATGATGTCTTTTAAAACTTTTGAAAATTTTATATTTAGTATGCATGCTTACTTACATAGTTACATGTATGAATGTTTTATCTAGAACTCTAGTCTCTAGAAGGATATCCACATTATGCTACAAAAGTAATATAAATATCGACCAAAATTTGTGTAGCCTATGTGTCAAGGTTCTGATTTACACTTGAAAATACGCAAATGAGTTCTAGATGATGGAAAAATGATACACTATATCTCGAATGTTTTTACAAAATTATTAGATAGAATTTATCTCTACGTCAAATTGAAATTTTTGACAACTTGTTGTTGCCTTTACAATTTTTATTAGCAAGATCAAGATTAGATCATTATGTATAAATTCTATTTACTCACTTTTCGTTTAATACGCAATGCCATAGAAGTGTCTTGTGATTAATTGAACCATCTCATACGTTCTACATTAAAAAGTTCTTACTTTTTACTTTTTAGTAGTGCTGTATTTTCACAGTTGTTTTTGTATGATTAAGGAAGACTAATGCACTAATCTCTCCACCATTCTCGGTAGAAATGTCGACTTTGAGATATCATATTTTTATTAAAGCAATAAAACAAATAGCGAAATGCAACACAAGAAACATTTGAACTTTTTACAAAGCTCACTTTGAAATTTGAAAGTGTTATTACATTCAAACCAAAAGATATCAATCATATAATTTGGCTAATAAAACACATTTAAAAGTCTTAACTACTTAGCAAAAACCAATTTATCGAGTAGAGAGAGATTCAATCTCAAATTTGATGAAAAATGAACAAAAATGGGGACAGACTCAATTCGCTGCAACTTTCTTATCCCCAAGTAGTACAGCTTCTTTCTCTCGCCACACCGCATGAACCTCGTCTGTGCGAAATCGTTGTGTAAAGGTAGAGTCTTCGATCGGTGTTTCAATACCATTAACAAACGCGAGTAGACCTGTGTAAGCGATCATAGCTCCATTATCGATGCAGTAACGGTCATCTGTTGCAAACAGCTTACCATCACGTTCTGAGCACATAGTCCTCATCATTTCCTGCAAACGCTCGTTACACCCAACACCGCCAACTATCAAAACGTCTTTCTTGTCACAATGCGCCATCGCTCTTTCTGTGATCTCAACCAACATCGCAAACACCGTCTCCTGCAAGATCAACAAACATGAATTCATGATATTACTCTTAAACAGTCCAAAATTTGCATTCATGTGACAAAATTCATCAGTTAAGAACCAAGTGATAGCCTTACTTGAAGGGAATAACACAAGTCTGCTGGTGTACACTCGTTATTCTTGAGCTTCTCCTCTGCAGTAGTTTCGATATAACTCAAGATTCCGCTGAACGATACATCCATACCTTTAACAGCATACGGAAGATCAATAAAGTTTTCTCCTTTCTTAGCAAGCTAGTAACAACACCAAAAACCGTGTTAACATTGTTCTTGAATCTTTCAAGAATTCAAATTTACTTTACTTTCAAATGAAATCTACCTGTTCAATGTTATAACCAGGGCTTGGATCATTAGAAAGCTTCAAGACTCTAGCAAACCGATCCAAACAATTACCAACAGCAATATCAATAGTCTCACCAAAAATCCGGTACCTACCTTCACTATAAGCAATCACCTGAGTGTTACCACCACTCACATACAACACAACAGGATCATCAGCTCCAGTAACTACTCTCCCCATCTCAATGTGAGCCACACAATGATTCACAGCAACAATTGGCTTTTTCCAAAGCTGTGACAATACTCTAACAACAATGGCTGAAACCTGCAACGGCGCTCCCATCCCGGGACCTTTCGTATAACAAATACAGTCGATTTCTTCAGGAGTAACTTGAGAAGTCTCTAAAGCTGATTTGACTAAAGGAAGAACATGGTCAAGATGGTGATGTGCAGTCTCTCTAGGAAGAAAACCATGACCAGGTGGTGTTATATACGTATGCCGAGGATTTGCTAAGATAGTACCGTCTAAAGTCACAATTCCAACTCC
Organism: Arabidopsis thaliana; assembly: GCF_000001735.4. Classification (NCBI taxonomy): domain Eukaryota; kingdom Viridiplantae; phylum Streptophyta; class Magnoliopsida; order Brassicales; family Brassicaceae; genus Arabidopsis; species Arabidopsis thaliana. The sequence goes on along the minus strand of NC_003075.7, from coordinate 11,937,517 downwards.
AATCTTGTTAGCTGATCCTTCGAAACCAATGGCTATCATCTTCTTCTTCATTTCTTTGATTTAAAAACAGAAACTTTCTACACAGAGAACAACAAATTCAGGACTAGGTGAAGTAAAAATCCAAACTTTATTCTGAATCAATTTGAACTAACACAAATTATAGCCTTAGACGTTGAAGATGATGAACAAAATTAATCCTTTCGTTGATTGGTATTGGTATTGAGAGAGACCCAACAAAGAGATTCGTATAACCTAGGTTTCGTTTCCTTAGATGAAAGAGCCCTAAACCCTAATCTAAACACAGAAACCAATTCCATTCGAGACACAACACACTGAACCCATGTACTGTTGTTTGATTTAAATCAAAAACTAACCTGAAGCTGCGTGATGGCCGGAATCAGAAGTAGCTCACAAGCTCAAAGCAAAACGAAATTAGCCAGAGAGTTTAAAGAAGAAAAAGACGGCGATAAAGTCGCCGGGAGAGAAACGACGATGTTGAGTTTCTAGACTGTGTAAACGGCGTCGTTTATAAATGGGCCTAGCCCAATAACGCATATTTTGCCGCTAAGAAGGACTCATTTAGTGTGACGTGAAGTATTTGTGATATAATTATACATTAATTAATTTAAATAATTACAATTTTAATTTGTAACCTTCATACTAATTTGTAATTTGTTGACCCAAGAATTTTAATCGACTTGCCAAAAATATAACTACAATATAGTTTTATAGCTTTGGCATCGACTATTAGGCGTTATTATTGTAAGTAAAACTTTGTTATATTAAATGTTATCAAAAATGTAACTTGACACATCTTTTATACAAAGCATCAAAACTCCAGACACAGATAAAGAAAAGTAAACTTTAAACAAGAAAACTCAATTCAACATCCTTCTTACTTAAGCTGTGTAGAGTTTTGGATCGGACAACCTTGGAACAGGAATAGCCACAAGTGGAGACTTCAACTTAAGAACAAGACCAAACTTCTCTTCAACCTCAAACTTCTGTCCTTGAGGAGCTTTCCAATCAAAAGAGTGAAGAAGTGAAGCAATGTTGAACAGAACAAGTCTCTCAGCCATGTTTATCGCCGCACAAATCCTCCTTCCTGACCCAAAAGGCAAATACTTAAAATCACCTCCATTGAAATCAAGCGAATTCTCCAAAAACCTCTCAGGTTTGAACTCGTTTGGTTCATCCCAATTCTTAGGATCTCTATGAATCGCCCAAACGTTGATGAAAATCTTGGAGTCTTTAGGCACAGTGTATCCCGCAACCACCGAGGTTTCGCTGTTTCTGTGAGGAACAAGAAGAGGAAGCGTAGGGTGAAGCCTAAGAGTCTCTTTCATAACCGCTTGTAGGTAAGGAAGCTTAGGTAAATGTGATTCCTCAACGATGTTGTCTTTGCCAACAACTTGGTCAAGTTCTAGTCGGATCTTGTTTAACACTTCCGGTCTGCTCACAATCTCTGCCATGGCGAATTCGGATGCGTTAACCGATGTGTCGACACCACCAAGAACCATATCCATGAGGAGAGACTTGACATGAGTCATGGACAGAGGAGCTTTCTCATCATCATCTTTAACTCTAAGTAAGTATTGCAAGAAATCTTCTTCTTCTTCGCTCTTCTTTCCCACCATTTTGACGTGACTCTCCATAACTCTATCGAACAAGAGATCAAGCTTCTTCACATGGCCTTTCATCTGCTTAACCAATCCTTGGAAATCGAATCTTGAGAACAACGGAAAGAAATCTGAGTAGTTTTGAATCCCTTCTATGTCGGAGATATCAGATATTAGGGTTTTGAGCTCGTTTCCTAAGCTCGTTCTCTCGTCTCCTTCAACAGTGGCGCCCCACATCATTCTTGTCACGACGTTGAAAATGGAAAGAAATATTTGCTCTCCGAGGTTGACTGGTGATCCTTCACGAGCCATTTCCGACATGTGGACAATGGTTTGTCGGGTTTCTTCCCGGCGAGTGGAGTAGGAAGCTTCGAGACTTGGGGTAGTGAACATCTTCATGACGCAGAGCTTACGAAGTCTCCTCCAATGGGTACCGTAAGGAGACCAGAGGATGTCTTCACCACCGTAAGTGTTGATCTTTCCGACTTCAGGGAGATCGTGGTTGGCGAAAGTGATGTCGTGGGTTTTGAGAACCTCGCGAGCCATGTCAGGGGAAGAGACGACGATCGCAAGTTTGGAACCGAGGTGGATCTTCATGAGAGGGCCATATTTTAGGGTTAGGGCTTGGAATTGCGTGTGGAGGACGTCAGAGTTTAGGAACGGGAGGTTTCCGACGATAGGAAGTGGCCAAGGTCCCGGAGGCAGTGGAGGTTCCTTTTTGGACTTGGACTTCCCCTGAATCCATAAGTAGCATACAACGGCCAAGAGAGCAGCGACGGCCAGCATCACGGAGCTGTACGGCTCCTCAGTGTTGAGGACCTGCGAGAGGTTGATGTTAGACTTAGACGACGCTGTTCCCATTTTTGTCTTCTGAGAAAGATCTCACTGTGGTTCTTGGGTTGGATTTTTTGTGTTGTGTTGTGTTGTGTTGGAGATAGAACAAGGGAGTGTGAACATTTATATTGTAGGCTTAAGGAATGACTGCATTAATTTATTCTTTTTTCTTGCTTAATTTTTAAGATCAACTTGTATGAAATTTCCTAAGTTCCTTCATAATCTGTTTTTTTGGGTCAACAGGTTCCTCTATATTCAAAATCAAAAGTGAAAAATTTGACGGCTTTGAAAATGATTACTATATATATCAAAGACCACGCGGACAATAAAAAAAATATATATATGTTTTAGTGCAGACAAAAGAAGTTAACATGAAAGAGATATGAAACTAAAACCAAATGAAATTATAACTTTGAATGACGATAACTCTCAAAGTTCATAAGTGAAATATATATATAAAAAATATAATTATTGACAAATTCTACTGGGTCGTAATTCGTAAAGAAGGAGTTGTTGAATATAATAAATACTCTTAATTTTCATTGTACTAATAAGTAATAGTATAATTTATATGATAATCTCTGATAGAATTATTGGAGAAAACGAATGATAATAACATATATAATTTGATAGGAAATACAACGCCAATATTGACCAAGTCGCCCCCAGTGTTGAAGTCCCATTCAAATATTGTCTAAAGAGAAAAGAAAAAATAAAAATAAAAAATGAGCCAAAAGCTTTTTGTGTATGGACGACAGAGCACTCCTCGTCGGACTGTCGGAGAATTGTATTTCTTCTCATATCCAATTTTTAAACAGTAGAAAAACATGATGTTTTTAAGTGTTACAAACTTTAGAATTATTTCGGAGTTACCAATCAAGAATATACAAACATCTTCAAATCCTATAATATAGATTACTATTTGCAAAAAACTATGGAAATTAAATATGGAAATGCTGTTAATAAATCTTTATAAACTGGTCAAATTATGTTTTTTTTTTCTTAAAAACTTTGTGATATATTAAACTTAAGACATTACAAACTGTAGAATTATAAAAAGGAAAAACAGAGAAGAGAAACACAGAATTATTATGGAGACTCGAGTTTAAAAGAAATTCACGGAAAAGACATAATTAAAATTATTTTTGGTTTTGATTTTCAGAAAATGGAAGTATCTCTTCAATATCACTTACCAGCAGATGTTGATGCACCATCAGCTCTATGCCCATCTTTCAGGTTTTTATCTTCCATCTTCCCAAATATGCTATTCATTATCATTGGTGCATTATCAGCAGCAGTTGGGAGTTGCATAAGTTGATTCTTTTGAACTTCGTTTAAACTCTTAATTTTTGCAATAAAAGAATCTAAAGAGACTGGTGTCATGAGGAAATCATCTGGCATTGGAAGATCATAAAATTTTGGTACTTGATCGTGTCCCACATAGGTTCCAAGCTCATTCACCGCGGATTCAATATCTTGTTCAACATTATTGAGAATATTCTTGTATTGTAGAATCATGTCATGACAACCAGAAATAGGATTACGTATACGAGCCTCAGCAGCATAACGTAAACAGTTGGCAGCAATCTCTCGTTGTTCTGGAAATTCAAGATTATCAAGGATATTGCAAACATTCACGGCTCCAAAAATCTGAATAATAACTTTGAAACTTGCATCGTTTGATGGAAAATGTGGTGCATAAATGCACATTGGAGCACAAGTTTCATTCAAAATTTTGCAGACAGCACAACGGTTGGAAGCCATTCTTCTTTGTTTTATTTTCTCTCTTAACCCCTAAATAAAAAAATTGTATGAGAAAAAAAAATTATCAATACACTTTTAAATATATGCATATTTGATTTATATTAACAAAATTAAGAAAAATATCTTCAAGATATATAAAAATTTCTACATATTTAAATTATATATCATAAATAATACCACTAAAATTTATATTTTCACCATTGCTTGTGATGAGTAAAAAATCTACGTAAAACTACATAGATATATATATAATTTAAATATTCAATAAATCTTCCTAACTTAAGCGATTAGAAGTTCTTATAGAAATCGTACAAACATAACAATATCATATCAATGTAACATAAGAGAACAAATTCTCACGAAAGATCTCATAGTCGAATATTTATAAAATCATTTTTTGTTTTTTATGTAGCAATGAAAAGTGTATAAAATGGATGTAATAAAACATGAGTGGTATATATGAAAAACTATTATAAGTTAATGACAAATAAAAAAAACTTCATTTTAAACGTTAGATCAAGATGGTGAGATCATGCAATACCTTGCTCCAATGTAAGAAAATGTAGTAAATATAAATGATGCATAGAATAACAAAATGAGTCATAGTTTTATAGGCATGTCTCAAAACATATTTAAATTGCCATATCAATAATTTTAGGTAAGATAGCAATGTTCAATAAATATCGAAAATTTGACTTATTTATTTATGATGAAGAGTTATTGTTTGACTGCGCAATACTTGTTTAGGAAAGATAATAACATTATTTACTATAATTATTATTTTCCCAAATTATCATGACTAATGTCTAATAAAGGGGTGTTATTCGTTTATGATTTCAAAAGAATTTAAGTGATTTAAACTGTTATGTAAAATTTGTTGTTATTTAATCAAGACTTTTTAAAAGTATGTTAAAATTTTGTGTTATTCATTTAAGATTTGTAAAAAATAATTTAAAATCTTCATAAATTTTGGGTTATTAGATTTATACACTTATAAAGTCATTAAAAGTTTTGTGTTATTCAATTAAAACAAAAGAATCTTTGATTGTTAATAATTTAAATTATTATGTTATTGGTTCATGACTTTCTACATTTTTCTTCTTAAAATGAAGTCATGAAAAATCATTGAAAAGTATTATCAAAATAGAGAGATTGTTTGAAAAACTTTACAAAATTATGAAAAACTAATCAACAAGATTATAAAAAAGTCTCTAACAATCGTTTAAAATCTTTCATTTTTTTACTTTCTAGTATTTGATTGAAGTCATCAAAATTCCTTATAAATTAGGAACCAATTACACCCCCTAAATATCAAAAATTTGACTTATTTATTTACAGATAGATGAAAGTAAATAACTGTTTAAGTGTACACAGTATTTATATTTTTTGTAATGTATAATAGCGTCTTTTACGGTATTTTTTTTTTTCCAATTACCATGCATTAGATATGTCAAATTCTGAAGTTTTGAGTACCAGTTGATCGTTAATGTTTACATATCCAAAACTTCTGTGGTTCTTAAGCCCATACACTGTATGTGTAATTTTGTTGCCAAGAATTTTATAGCTTATGGTATCGACTTTGGACACCAAAATAATGCGTTATTATATATTGTGACTAAAACTTTATTTTATTATATATAAGAAAATTAAATTTAACTTGACACATCTTTTTTTACAAAGCATCAAACTCCAAACACGAATAAAGAAAAATAAACTTTAAACAAGAAAACTCAATTCAACTTCCTCTCATAAGCTCAAACCAAATTTCCTTCTTACTTACTTAAGCTGTATAGAGTTTTGGATCGGACAACCTTGGAACAGGAATAGCCACAAGTGGAGACTTCAACTTAAGAACAAGACCAAACTTCTCTTCAACCTCAAACTTCTGTCCTTGAGGTGCTTTCCAATCAAAAGAGTGAAGAAGTGAAGCAATGTTGAACAGAACAAGTCTCTCAGCCATGTTAATCGCCGCACAAATCCTCCTTCCTGACCCAAAAGGCAAGTACTTAAAATCACCTCCATTGAAATCAAGCGAATTCTCCAAAAACCTCTCAGGTTTGAACTCGTTTGGTTCATCCCAATTCTTAGGATCTCTATGAATCGCCCAAACGTTGATGAAAATCTTGGAGTCTTTAGGCACAGTGTATCCCGCAACCACCGAGGTTTCGCTGTTTCTGTGAGGAACAAGAAGAGGAAGCGTAGGGTGAAGCCTAAGAGTCTCTTTCATAACCGCTTGTAGGTAAGGAAGCTTAGGTAAATGTGATTCCTCAACGATGTTGTCTTTGCCAACAACTTGGTCAAGTTCTAGTCGGATCTTGTTTAACACTTCCGGTCTGCTCACAATCTCTGCCATGGCGAATTCGGATGCGTTAACCGATGTGTCGACACCACCAAGAACCATATCCATGAGGAGAGACTTGACATGAGTCATGGACAGAGGAGCTTTCTCATCATCATCTTTAACTCTAAGTAAGTATTGCAAGAAATCTTCTTCTTCTTCGCTCTTCTTTCCCACCATTTTGACGTGACTCTCCATAACTCTATCGAACAAGAGATCAAGCTTCTTCACATGGCCTTTCATCTGCTTAACCAATCCTTGGAAATCGAATCTTGAGAACAACGGAAAGAAATCTGAGTAGTTTTGAATCCCTTCTATGTCGGAGATATCAGATATTAGGGTTTTGAGCTCGTTTCCTAAGCTCGTTCTCTCGTCTCCTTCAACAGTGGCGCCCCACATCATTCTTGTCACGACGTTGAAAATGGAAAGAAATATTTGCTCTCCGAGGTTGACTGGTGATCCTTCACGAGCCATTTCCGACATGTGGACAATGGTTTGTCGGGTTTCTTCCCGGCGAGTGGAGTAGGAAGCTTCGAGAGTTGGGGTAGTGAACATCTTCATGACGCAGAGCTTACGAAGTCTCCTCCAATGGGTACCGTAAGGAGACCAGAGGATGTCTTCACCACCGTAAGTGTTGATCTTTCCGACTTCAGGGAGATCGTGGTTGGCGAAAGTGATGTCGTGGGTTTTGAGAACCTCGCGAGCCATGTCAGGGGAAGAGACGACGATCGCAAGTTTGGAACCGAGGTGGATCTTCATGAGAGGGCCATGTTTTAGGGTTAGGGCTTGGAATTGCGTGTGGAGGACGTCAGAGTTTAGGAACGGGAGGTTGCCGACGATCGGAAGTGGCCAAGGTCCCGGAGGCAACGGTGGTCCGTTCTTGGATTTGGACTTCCCCTGTATCCAGAAATAGCAAACAACGGCCAAGAGAGCGGCGACACCGAGCATTACGGAGCTGTAGGGTTCCTCAATATTGAGGATCTGCGAGAGAGAGAAATTAGAAGACGCCGTTTCCATCTTTGGCTTCAGAGAGAAATATCTCACTGTGTTCTGATTATTGGTTTGGAGGTTTTGTGTTGTGTGGTGGTGAAGAGAGAACAAAGGGAGTGTGGACATTTATATTGTAGGCTCAGAGAGAATCATTACACTATTTTATTTTTGTTATATTTTAGATCACCTTATATGAAATTTCTTAGGTACTTCATATTGCAATCCAAAAAAAAAGAGTGAAAGATTTGAGACGGCGTTGAAAGTGGTAGTAGTTACAAACTTATACAAAAGACATGCAGAAAAAATAGTATTTACTTTATCTTCTAATCACAAAAAAAAATAAAGTTCATAAGGTAAAGAAAAATGATTGTATTGCGTTATAAGAATAATTTATTTAAGATTCTCTCTTTCTAAATAATAGATTTTGTAAAAAAATACGGACCTTTAAAAAAAAAATCTATAATTCTAAACTAAAAATATTCAAAAAAAAGTTTATAATATATGAATAATAATTAATAAATATTGCATAAAAAACCTTAAAAACTCAATTTTAAAAATAATTTTTTTTCTAAAAAATCTAATTTTAAAACAGAAAGAGTAATAGATAATCACTTTTTTGTACAGTACTATATACTATCATAAATATGTAATAACATTATTGGACAAAAAATTATGATGATACAACGCCAATCTTGACCAAGTCGCCACCAGTGTTGAAGTCTAATTCAATCAATTATCTATACGCAGCCGCGAAAACAGTGTACTATCGCATCACTCCACTTGTCGATATTCAAAACCTTATTATCCATTAATCATTGTTCAATAGTAATTTACTACAAAAAAACAAAAAAAATACTTCAATATAGTAGTAGTAGTAAAAGGTTGAATTTGACTTATTTTATTGCATGCGCGCTGATTTTATACGTTTACCTTAAACATTTTTAAAATAAAGAAAATAACAACAACACTTTACAATATTTTCAACTATTTTGTCCAAATTTTTTATTTTATTTATGTGTCGGTTGTTGACTTGTTGTTACCTGTGAAGACTGGCGGCTAGACAATCGGATCTAGCTCAATTTCATTCCAACGTAAAAACTATCTTAAATTACAAGCTCTACAAAACACCATTAGACCATCCTCGTTACACAATTTTTGAAAAATGTCTTTAGCATAAATTAGTAATGAAATTAAAATCATCTCTTTTTTTTTATGTTTCAAATGTTTTCTTAAAACCACAAATTTAAAACTAAAAACACCTACCATTTTTTATTGATTATTCTTATATTTACAGACACCGACAAATAAATAACCGATGTGGGTACTCTTATGCAACTAACTTTAGCAGATGATGTAATATGAATTAGGGGTCGACATTTCAATTAAGTTTCTAGTATGATACGGATTTGGTTTTGGTTAGATTCGAGTTTTCGTAAAATTTGTGTCATTATAAAATTTAATTCAATTTTGTTAGAGATCGGTTTGGTTGTGTCTTACTTAAAATAGTATGGTTAGATAGATGAATGTTTAAGATTGAATGCATAAAGTTAACACAAATGCTAAAAAGCCTATCTACGAGCTCTCATCATGCCAGGGCATTTTGGTTAGTTTAAGCCAAATTGTGAAATCTCTACATAATTACGAAAATGCACTTCTGAACGTAGTGTAGTTAACTCTTGCGACAATTACGTGTGAGCGACCATAAACATGATTATGAAAGTGAGACCAAGAACATGAAACTTTCACGGACACATTTCTGATCATTCATTACTTCTCCTCCTATTTCAATTATTTCTTTTGTTATAACTTATATCTATTATTAACTTAGTGTATGACGGTCATGGGCTTGATTGCACTTAGTGAGACTATTCTGGGCCTAAATATTGTTTCATAACAATTTGGCCCTCACATATTTGATCACAACAAGACCCAACCCATTGGATAACATTTTCTTTTGTAGTCCCGGTTAGATATTTAAATCATTTTGATTCAAATGGTATTCTTTTTTTTTGGACAATTTTTTTTTCAAATGGTATAAGTAATAGAATAGTTTGGTTTGATATTATTCATTCAGTAAAAATATAACCAACAAAACTTTCTCATCAATGTGTTTTGATTCAATTCTCTAAAACTTAGGTACTTGCTAAAATATAGGAAATCTAATTGTTTCAACATTTAGAAAGCCAATTAATTAAGAAAAAAATAAAATACTCTTATAACAAACCTCTTTATGTCTTGATTTTCTTTATAACCGGTCCGGTGTTTTATTTACACAAAACTAGACTAATAGTTTGACCATGCAACATCTCTCATGTAACCTATGCAGTAAGAAAGGATATTATTTGTTCAACATAAGTCAATAGTACCATATATTAGATATCTATCAGTACCATGTAACATAGGTAAAATTTAATATAGTTTTTATGTGAATATGAACCATTGATAATCATATCAAACAGACAAACAGTATAACATTTTTTCAGAATAATACTCTGAATATATTATGGTCTTAGTTACTTAGAAATTGAATAAATAAATATATAGTCTACAATAAAGGGGACAAAAAATAATAAAAATAAATAAATAAAGGGGACAAAAGTGACTTGACTAACAATAGTGCCACATCTTTATATTTACAGTTCCATACATACACAGTTACACACCCACATGAATTTACTATATATATGCATGCATAATATAATGACGATGGCATTACTCCTAAGTTACGTAAGTGGTGACTTGAAAATGGGATTAAAGCAAGAAGTCGATTTTAAACTTTTGATTAAGGGAACAAGCGATGATTAAGAGTCTTGAATCTTAATTAATTAATTATTAGCAAATGAGAGTTGTAGAGAAATACAAGAAAGTGGTGGGGTGTTGAAATGTCACTTTTATAATTGTGTTTATTGAGTTTTAGAGACTTAATCATATATACACACAATATATTCGCATTTTCGAGACTTTTTACTTGTGCTAATGAGGGATCTCCAACTCCCATAGTCCCTTTTTACATATAACATAAAAATTCTTGAGAAAAAAACTTATTCAAAAAAAAATGGTTTTACATTAAACACTGATATGTACTTTACATAGACATATATTCTTGATCAAATAGTGAAAATATTTTTCTCCTATTTAATTTGCTCTTTCTTTCTGCCTTAATCACACGGAAACAGACACTTCCGACAATTGTGTATATAACATTTTGTCTGGGGGCCATGATTATCAAAGAAGACAAGAGACACAACTCACAAGTTGTTCGAAGAAATTGTAACTTCAAAAATAGATTCCATGAAACAAAGATTCACATATTTTCACACATATATAGTAAATTAAACGACCACATTCTAAGAATTTTTAATATATATTACTTAGTGAATAATGATTCAGCCAGCAAAAGAAGATAGCAGTGACTCATTGGAAAAATTTCGTGGGCAAGAACAAGAAGTGGGAACATCTATATTTGGTGTGGACAAATCGTAACTAGAAAAAAAAAATATTTGTTTATATTAGTTTGAGCAGTAGAGTAGTAGTAGTACTAAACACAAGTCAAAGAAATCGGAATCAAGAAAAAGAATGCTAAAGCATTAATTACCCGTTGAAGCGAAATTCATCATTGAGCAGAAAAACAAAACACTTCTGACTTAATACCATATGAACATAGGTTTTAAAAGAAATAATAGTGTAAATAATTATCGAATTGGATTATCAGAATCCATTCGAAAATTATAGTCAACAAACCTAGCTTCTTTTATAATAAAAAATGGCATTGCTCTTATGTGCCCCAAATTAAGTTATAAATGCAACATATAAACTCCCAAAACCTATAAATGTGTACTCATTTAGAAATTAGAATCAGGTTACATCCCTTATTTCGGTACGCCAAAGACTTTCTCGCTTATATATCCGCCTACTTCATCATTTAGGATATATCAACACTTCCAATAACATTTACCAGGATTACTATCATATCTTAGCATACAATCTTTAATTTTTCATGGAAGATTTTTAAAACATTTCCGATCCGATTAAACAAAGAAGCGAGCGAGCCACATTCTGACAATAATTAAGTAGACACTATGATACGACGAAGAATATTAATTTAATATTGAAAGATAGATCAATTTGTAGCAAAACCATGAAGCCAAAATTGCAAGTCACCCACAAGTCGCAAAGATTAGAAACATATATTGATACAGTGATCTATACGTGTACACCATGTGTCAAATGGATATTCGTCTATACTTATTTTTCGTATCGGCGACAAAGTATTTTGTGCGGCAATTCATTATTGAAGCTTTTAAGTTTCTTCTATGTTATGTAAAAAACAAATCTTACCAAAATTAGAGACTCGTATATAATATACTTAATAGGTTTGTTAGGGTTGCCAAAAAAAATGGTTTATCGCAATGGACTAAAGATCTCAATTCTCAAAACTTATCGGATTTTGCCATAGTTGAACCGGACCAAGCCAATTATTTGAGATTCTGAAAAGAGTATTATTATGGGCAAATTCTGAATATTTTATGTAAAATCGGTTTTGTAAAGACTGGATCATATTTTTATTCGTGTTTATTTCACAGCTGATAGCGACAACAATGAAAAATTCATTTTTTTTGTGTGTGTCATCAACTATTAGAGTCGGTGATTTATATACAGTTTTGGTGACAGAATAAGTGCCTACAACTTAAAACTACACTAGTTTTAGTTATCAAGATCCTTAGTACTTAATGTTGAAATTAATACATTTTTTAATAAATAAATACAAAGTATATATTTATTTGAAACTTGAGCAAGTATTTGAGTAAAAAAGGTATGAATCGCACGTGTGATTGCGTACATTCGCACGCATCCTATCCTTTCACATTAGTTCCAAAGTCATTTTCACCAACCAAATGCGACATCTCCAATACTCCTTTCTATGATCCTACTAGCAACAGATTTGACAAAGTAAGACAAATTATATTTCTTAACCTTAATCATTTCTGACCAAAAAAAACCTGAATCATTATTTATTAGAATAATCTTATTTTATCAGAATTCGTAATTCTTTAGCTGACTAACTCCTAATTAAAATGAACCATTCAATATAAAAATATAAACGAACGTATTATGTATAAAGTCAGATACAGAAGATCTTCTTTGAAACTGTTGTAATTTCCCCATCATGACACCTGTATATACATACGTACCTTAAAAAAATTCTGATCTATATGTACTTTTGTATGAACGAGTAATGCATAATTCTTATTTAGATTAGACATTCTTTAATGATAAAATAGTGAAGACGGGTATTATACATATATTAAGTCACTATTAGGGTGATTAATTGTATTTATATACCAAGAAATCTCTAAGTGACAACATTATGAGGGTGATTAGTAGTCCGTACTGTTTTTCATTCTAACCAATCACATAAAAGAATACTAAAAGCGACAAAAAAAACTATTATCAGCTTTTTATACCATTTTATATGTTCGTTATTTATACCGTTTTTAATTATTTATATGTTATCAATTACTTTTTTCATATCGACAAAAGATTTTATAATTTTTTGTGTTACCAATCGAACCATGTATATATATATAACCGTTACTAGTTAAAATGCTTTGCCATAATGCCACTAGAATTTTTAATAAAAGTTACTAAAACAATTTCGAAAATATTAAGATGTAAAGTTATTTTTTCCTGAAACCAATTGTGGGGGAAAGGTGTGAGAAGGTTATATATAGGTGGGTGAGCTTTGGTAAGCTTTTGACATAACTTGCAAGCTGTTGAGATTTTCCATCCTCGATAACTTTATTCTTCCATATCTCTTCCATTTCGCTCTCTATTTCACATCCCCATATAACATAATATACAATCACACATATCATTTCTATATAGTATTTAATGGGGAGACAGCCATGCTGTGACAAGCTAGGGGTGAAGAAAGGGCCGTGGACGGTGGAGGAAGATAAGAAGCTTATAAACTTCATACTAACCAATGGCCATTGTTGCTGGCGTGCTTTGCCGAAGCTGGCCGGTCTCCGTCGCTGTGGAAAGAGCTGCCGCCTCCGGTGGACTAACTATCTCCGGCCTGACTTAAAACGAGGCCTTCTCTCGCATGATGAAGAACAACTTGTCATAGATCTTCATGCTAATCTCGGCAATAAGTAAGCCTAATAATCATATATTAATTCCACATTTTTTTTGAATTCTTACTTAATGATTTGTGTCATATAATATCAACGGAGGCTTAAAATTTTCAAATTTATATTAAAAATTCAAATTTTACGTTGTAACAAAAACTAGAGACTTAAGATAAACATTGGTTTGATCATCATAAAATATAAAGTCAATTGCATGTGATCCAACATGTTTAGTGTATTAATGTGTGTTGTGTAAATTATGCCAAATGGTTCCAAATAAGTTGGTCAAATAAGTAGAATAAGTTTTGATTTGCATTGATTTTTCGTTGAAATCAACTTCAAGCTACTTCAAGACAAAGTAACGTCCTTCTCTTCCAGAGATAATGTTAACTTATTTTGTCAATCTTCTTGTTTTTCTATACCAAGATTGTAACATATATATCCACCAACACTTTATAAAATATTATTTATTCTTGTAATTAATTTGTTATTTAAAACCATTGGTTGTATTATAGGTGGTCTAAGATAGCTTCAAGATTACCTGGAAGAACAGATAACGAAATAAAAAACCATTGGAATACTCATATCAAGAAGAAACTTCTTAAGATGGGAATCGATCCTATGACCCATCAACCCCTAAATCAAGAACCTTCTAATATCGATAATTCCAAAACCATTCCGTCCAATCCAGACGATGTCTCAGTGGAACCAAAGACAACTAACACGAAATACGTGGAGATAAGTGTCACGACAACAGAAGAAGAAAGTAGTAGCACGGTTACTGATCAAAACAGTTCGATGGATAATGAAAATCATCTAATTGACAACATTTATGATGATGATGAATTGTTTAGTTACTTATGGTCCGACGAAACTACTAAAGATGAGGCCTCTTGGAGTGATAGTAACTTTGGTGTTGGTGGAACATTATATGACCACAATATCTCCGGCGCCGATGCAGATTTTCCGATATGGTCACCGGAAAGAATCAATGACGAGAAGATGTTTTTGGATTATTGTCAAGACTTTGGTGTTCATGATTTTGGGTTTTGACTGTTCACCATTGACATATTGGCAACTCTATGGAGATGAACACAAGCATTGAGTTGTCATGTTTATACATACGTGGCATATACATATATATATATATGTACATTATATGTAAACATATACACGCATACAAATCATAAACATGTAAGGATAATAAATCCATGTAAAGCAGTAAGGGTGCACCATGGTTTTCAAGTATTATTAATTAGGGTTTGGTAGGATTTCGTCAAAGTCAAGAATACAGATTGAAGTTTACTTTCTTTGTTTTGTATAAATTATTCACATATTCACAAACCGAGGAATATATATTATGAAAATAAGATGAATGTATGTTTCAGTATTAGGGTCCAACTTTACGTTTAAACAAAACTTAAAAAATTGAGACACTAGTTCTCTCCTGCATATCTTTGTATCCTTATCTTTATGTTATAAAATATTTGTATAATTGTGCTAAACAAATATTAAGAAAATTATTAGTATAAAACTAATAAACATCACATTATTTTGAGTTTTTTGTTAACAAGATTAATTACTCCAAAATATTTAGTTATTGTTATCTTTAGACTTTAATCATGAATTTATATTTAATACTCCTTAATAAATTATTAACACACTTTTTACATAATACCTTGAAATTTCATCATAAGTTACATAATTAATTCTGTAAATTTTAAAAACTCGTTACAGTAATAACTAATAACATTTGACTTTATTCCACAAACAAGACCAGGATACAAAAAAACTGTCGTAGGTTTAGTTCTGTCTTCAACACCGAACCATGTCACTTCTGAATTTGGACGATTCGGAAATCTAAGATTTGCTATCAACGTTTGAATCTTCTAACTTAGAGATGTGTGGCTCCTTTTAATTTTGGTTTTTTTTCATCATTGACCATGTATGATGTATCTATTATTTTCATCTTTATAGAATTGTATATATTGGTTTTCAAAGACACTATGATTTTGATCAATTAAACTTCGTATGAGAATAGTATGTGGTTTGCCAAAAAAGAAGAAATAGTATGTGGAGAGTTTCCAATGTACATCCACATCACAATCCTTTCCTCTGTGGAATTAGTTGTCGCACCACTAACATTAATTTTTGGTAACGAGAACCAATAAAGTTTGTTTAATTTAAACTAAAAGTGAAACCATTTCTCATTGTGGAGATCACACACATAACTTCGAAATCTTTGGCATGGTCTCAAACATTCTAGTGAGTGGTTAATTAGTTCTTTTCAAAATTTTGTGAGTGTTATTTTTGTTGATAATTTAAATGTGCTATATGTATGAGGGAAGTCCGGATGAGATAGTCACAACCTAATTTATTTTTGTGAGTGTTATTTTTGTTAATAATTAGTTTGAAATTGCATTTTTCACATCGTTTTCACAATATATATTTTCACACTCACGAAATTTCAAAAAGAACTAATAAACAACTGGCTAGAATACAGGAGATAAAATTTACTTACTAACCACATAATTCCTTAAAATTAAAATCTATGTATTTTCTACCCTGATGATATCAAACCAGTCAAATAGTATATTAATTATTTGTAGAATCCACTTCAAAGTTTTATCAAATACTTAGGTCAAAACATTTGAAACGAGATGATACGACAAAGTTAAATGTGAATGTAACAAACCCGTCAACACTGGACTTGAATATTATTTGGTCTCCTACATGTTTTGTCAACGAACTAAACGAAGAGATCCTTTGCTTCTTCTTCTTCACACTAAAAATGGCCCTTTAAGTCCACCCATAGATATTTTTCTGTGATTGCTGTGTCTGTCAGATTCACAAATAAATTACATATTCTTCTCTTATATGGTATGGATTGATGTGTCTGACAGACACAATTCGTCTGCATGAGGACAATGTACGCATAAAAACAATGTTGGAAGTGTTATACTTATACGAATCTTTCAATATAAATCTTCTAACTCAGGAAGTGAAAAACGAGAAGAGGGTAGATTACTAACGAAGAGA
This sequence comes from Arabidopsis thaliana, assembly GCF_000001735.4. NCBI lineage: Eukaryota > Viridiplantae > Streptophyta > Magnoliopsida > Brassicales > Brassicaceae > Arabidopsis > Arabidopsis thaliana. The sequence continues at coordinate 11,920,802 of NC_003075.7, read as the reverse complement.
AAAGAGTTTTGTTCCTGTTAAAGTTCCTCTGCAACGACAACATAAAAGAAAACAAAAGTTCTCCAACATATCTCTTATCTCACGCAATTAAACACAGAAATTGGCAAAGAAAAGCAAGCTTCTTGTTTTGTTTACTGAGGTCCTGCAAATTTGCCCATCATCTTTGCAATCACGGGAGCCACCTTCGGATTCGCCTGATGCTTCGCTAGATTCGCAGGGTTCTTCATCACTGTTATAGCATTCAAACAACATTCAAGACTCGAAAAATATTCAAAAAACATTAATAAACTGCAACTTTAAACTGAGTCATCATACCATCTTGAAGAGCAGCCATGACTTCAGGGTCGCTAAATGCCGTCATTAGCTCAGGATCCTGCTCACAAATATCAAACCAATCTCACAATGTCAATTTAACTTCAAAAACTCTGGATATTGGTAATTCACAAATAGTCGCTCTTACATTCAATATTTTGCTGAAGTCCATACCACCAGGCATACCGCCACCACCAGGCATACCACCGCCTGCACCTGGCATACCGCCACCACCCATTCCAGCAGGCATACCACCGCCCATTCCGGGCATACCACCGCCCATTCCTGCAGGCATACCACCGCCCATTCCTCCTGGGAATCCACCGGGCATACCGCCCATACCACCCATTCCTCCCGGGAATCCGCCGGGCATGCCTCCCATTCCTCCTGGGAATCCACCGGGCATACCTCCTGGGAAACCACCGGGCATACCTCCTGGGAAACCGCCTCCTGATGGTCTGCTAGATGATGACTGTTCTTCTTTCTTAGCTTTATCATAGGCAGCCTACAGAAAAAGAGATATGGATAAGCCCAACATTATATAAACAAAACCCATGTCTATAGCTAAGTGATAAGGTCAATACAAAACTGACTAATGTTATCAAAATATTATTCTGATTGATTTCATGGTCTATGAAGCTACCTGTGCTTCAGCACGGCGACGTAATCTATCCCGTTCAGCCTTTTTGTCCTCTCTTTCCTTACGTAATCTGTCATACTTTCTACGGTGCTCCTCAAGCTTATGTGCATTAGGTTCAACCTACAAATTTCAAAAAAATGTTTGTATAAGAATCACGCTTATGCATTGTTAATGAATCAAAAGTGATTAAACATATAGACAAACACATGCATACCTTTTTGAGAACAGCACTAATTTCCTCATCATAGTCTATCGTAGATGCAAGGTGAAGGTCTTTTGCAGCCTCTGCCCATTCTCCAAGCATGGCACGAGCCATACCTCGTGACTTGTATCCCTTGGCAGAATCAGGGTTAATCTGTGATCATAAACACAAAACGATTGAATATCATCACCATAAAACAAAATTCTCAAGGAAAATTGTAGACCACTGTACCTCCAATGCTGCGTTTGCATCTCGAATAGCAGCGTTTGGCTTCTTCAACTTAATGTAGACACTAGCTGAAACACAAATGTAGACACTTAGGCAAAGAAACCCATCTGATGGAAGTTAAAATAAACAAAATCAACTTGTACTGACCTCTGTTTCCATACATAATAGCTGAAGTCGGGTTCAACGTTATTGCCCGAGTTAAATGCTCAATTGCTTCATCAAAGTTTCCTTCAGAAAGGGCCTCCATGGCTTTGCCCTTAGCTTCTTGAGCAGCTTCACGATTCTCATCAGTCACCTCCACTGATGAATCCCCCATCTGTATCGAAACCAAGAGAGTCAGAAACACACAATCAGACAGAAATTAGTAAAATCAAAAGCTAAGGTTTTGCTTAGTCATCATGGTACCTTCTGAGGAGGATCATTATCAGGCTCAACAGTGTCTCCTTCAAGCTCTACATCAGATTCAACAATCTCATCCTCTTCTTCTTCTTCCTCCACTTTCGGTTTTACTTCTTCAGTTTCATCCATATCATCATCACTCTCTTCCACTACGAAACTCCTCTGTTAAACAGAAACAATCAAATCAAAAACAAACTCTTCTGCAAAACACACAAACGAATTCAATTGAACCAAACAAAAAAATATATACCGGCTTAGTGTCTTTGTCTTCTTCATGGACACCAGTAGGTATCTTAGCACCAAGACTGAAATCATAAAAAATCCCAAAACTCATCAGAAACCACAGAATAGCCTCACAGAGATCAAAGGTACAAGGGTTTATCAATTCCATAATAGATTTCAGCTAGAGATCAGAGCAATACACTTTACACAAACAGAGACTCAAAGATCAATACTTTACTAAACTAAAACATCACAGACACAAATTCTAAGAACCCAAAACCAAAGACAGGAACTTTCATCCACAAGAGAGTAAAGGGTTTATCAATTCCACAACAGATTTTCGCTAGAGATCAGGGCAATACACTTTACACAAACATAGACTCAAAGATCAATACTTTACTAACTCTTAACCACCACAGACACAAACTAAGCATAGAGATTAGATCGAAAGTACCTCTCGAGATAGTCACGGAAGAAGGAGAGTGAAGGAGTAGTGAGAAGGGAAGGGTCAGACTTGCATTGATCGATGAAGACCTTTAGCTCACTAAGCTTCGTTGAATCCATCCTTTTGAGAAAAATCTGCTTCCGATCGGCGAGAGAGAGATAGAAAGAGGAAGAGTGTTGGTTTAGGTCTGAGTGTTAAAAGTCTCGTCTTTTTCGTTTTAAGTCGTGTTTCGATTTCGAGAATTTGGGGAACAAAAGGAAGTGAATAAGGCTTTTGTTCTAGTACCTTCTCATTTCTAAACGGATAAGCATCGCCGGTTTTGGACCGGCTTCGTGCTTTTTTATTTGCGGAAAATCGAATTGAACAAAAACCAAAATGTTGAAATTGGAATAAAATTAGTTTACAAACCGGCTTATTTTGTTGGCGAGTTTTTCCGTGGGCCACTATAAGCCCGTTAATAAGGCCCAATAAAGTTAAAACACCCTAAAATAATGCAGATAAAATGTTATAGACTCAAAAACGTACGTAATTGTTTTGGGTTCACGGATTTTCTTTCAAGGAAAAAGGAAGAAGAAGAAGAAAAAAATTACATAAAATTTGGTATGAATACAAATAACTAAATTAAAACATTACGAAGACGAGACTTGCAAGCAAACCAAACATAGCCATTGATGCAGCAACCGAGTTCGCTCTTCCTCCATTTCCCTCACTCTTGCCATTGTCTTTACCATTGCTACTGCTGCTTCCTCCTTTCTTTTCTTCTCCTCCTTCACCACACAAAACCAAAATCCATTAATTACCATGAACGCACCATTCTTGTTTGAAATTACTATAACATGAAAGAGTTGGTAACGTACCTTTACTAGTACCGTCACAAGAGTATTTGTCGAAAACGCCACATTTAGTTGTGATTGCTTTGGAGTAAGGTCCGGTGATGTTTGAAACGGCGGGGTTTGCTATGTAGTTATCACAAAGACAAGTCACTTGCGTTGAGGTTGCGGATTTTAGATCGGTGCAGCAATCTTCTGTTGGCGTCACACTACCGGTTGCAAAACACTTTTCGAGCAGGTCAGGCATAACCGTGGCACATTCAGGAGTCATCTCTGGAAACATCGTTGACTGTGGCTCAGCTAATAGCGGAGCAATCGCAACCGCTAGAAACACAACCGCTGAAATTTGGTTAGTGTAAGCCATTTGATCGTCTAAAAACGTTGGCAAAAATATGGATTTTTTTTTTGGATTATTATCTCACTTTCTTTTTCGTATGTGACTTCTTAAACACTGCATTAACTTATATAGGAGTCTTGGCATGTAGATTGTTGATTACTATTTATTAAATATGTTTTACATAGTTGACCTAAAAACTTACAGCTTTCTTCCGCCAGTACCCATGTTCTTCGCATTTTGAGAATGAATATTTTATGTGGCATGTTCATGTATATATATGGAAGCCAATTTAAAATAAAACCATTAATACATAAAATGGAATGTTTTGCGAAGAAGTTGTTAAGGACAGAATGTCGAAAATCAATATAAGCTGGACGGCCCTGACAATTCAAAGATATGTGTCATTAATATAATCCAGATCATATCTTTATTAGGATTATAACAAAACTAAATATTCATTGATATGGATTCGACAGTTCATTCATTCTAATCATATATGAAGAAAGGCGAATACTAATACAATTTCAATGCCGTTGACGTGTATATGTATAACTAATGGTCTGTTTCATTAAATGATTAAATCAGTTGTAATTCAAATGTATTTTACTGGACATTTCAGACCTAAGAAGAAAATAGGTATATTTATTCCAAACTCTTTTCGGTGTCAAAATAGGTATATAATGAAATGAAATTTATGGTGGAGCATTTGTGTATAAGACGTGAGAATCACATTGTTGAATTGAACCTTTATTTAGGGAACAAAATCGTTCACCTATGTTACCTTTCTCTCTTCATGTCTTGCACCTTATTGGATCCAAGTGAACAAAATATATACTGATTAATTAATGGGGCCAATATTTCGGAATTTCACAAAAGCCCATATTTTAACAAAGCAAACCATGAAATTCCGAGATCTATTCGGTTTATAAAATCTTTTGTTAGAGATATCTCCTCACTCAAATAATTATTTGTTGATAAGAGAACTCTCTCTATATATCTCAAATATTGTCGTTTTCATGGAGAAGAACCAAAACCCTAATACCTGGTCGGATCTTCCTCTAGATCTCTTGAACTTAGTTTTCAAACGCCTCAGCTTTGCTAATTTTCGACAAGCCAAATCGGTGTGTTCGTCTTGGTACTCTGCTTCGAAACAATCCGTGCCCAAAAATCAGATCCCTTGGCTGATGCTCTTCCCCAAAGACAAAAACAACAACAAAAACAGTTCATGCACGATTTTTTTCAATCCCGAGGACAAAGACCAACTTTACCAAACGCAAGATCTTGGTGTTGAATTTGCAAAGAGTGTTTGTCTAGCAACCTATGGAAGTTGGCTCCTGATGCAAGATTCAAAGTATAATCTATACATTTTGAATCCATTCACCTACGAGAAGATCGGTCTTCCCGCTATTGAATCACAACAAGTTGGCATGGTAAAGGTTGACCAAACCATAGATGATGATTTTCTAACTTTCGACGATCACAACCACGTTAAGTTATTCAAAGGTAATAATACCGTACGTACCCCTGTGTTTTGGATTGACGAGAAAACCAAAGAGTACATAGCTCTGTGGGGGCTTGGATATTGGTGTGTGGTTTATGCCAAGAACGGAGATAAGTTGTGGAATCAAATTCCAGAAATTATTTTAGATTCTCTTGACATGGTTTACAAGGATCACAAGCTTTACTCATTTAGCTACAGAAATCTTTTCACAATCCTAGATTTTTCTGGAGAGATTCCTCGAAAAGCCTTTCAATGTTTTATGCATGTCTATAGATCTGAGTGGTTAAGTCCTCGTAGTCGTCAATTAAGTAATTCATGGTGCGTTGCTGAGACAAAACTTGTAGTCACAGTAACCGGAGATGTCCTCTTGGTTGAAAGAATGTTAAGACATTGGTCTAGAATCCAGTCATTCAACGTCTACAAGTTTTATTCGTCAGGGACATTTCTTGATAAATATGAACTTGCTGATTCTTTGGGCGACGAGGCAATGCTTTTGGATCTAGGCATCACCGTGCTCGCCAATGAAGTTGAGGGACTCCATAGAAATACTATATATTTCAGTGATAGCCATGACACGACCACAAAAGATCTCTTTCTGTTCAATTACGAGACACGGGAGATGGAGCCACTGCACAAATTTGATTTCGATTGTTCGTTACTTGAACTCTCTGCTCGATGGTTCTTACCAAGCTTTTCGCATACATGATGATTTCAACTTGCTTCTTCAATTTCTTGCTGTTAGCTAATGAATAATGATGATGCGTTTTTTTTTTTTCCTTGTTTATGAAACAATTCTTGTTTTTTCTTAAGAACATTTGTGAATGGTCAAATTACAACTTCATCGCAAACCAAAATATATTTCAGCTTGCTTCTTCAGTATGTTGTTTTTGCTAGTATAGTTATCTACTAATAAAATATCTCACTGCCTTTGACCTGAATGTATGTACTTTGGTATGTTTCATTAAATCCACTGTAATTCAAATTAAATGTATATAACTGGACATCTTAATTAGACCTACTAAAAATTGATAAGAATATTGAAACCCTTGTAGTAACAAATATGTTTAAATGATCTGCATCTGCGTACGGCTTACCATAATATATATTGAAATGAAATTTCGGGTGGGGCATTTGTATGAAGACGTGATAATCACATTAACCAATGCAAACCTAAAAAATAATCTATACACATCTGTCAAATTACGCAGACCAGGTTTTAATACCAACATTGACGAAGCGGAATTATTAAAGTTAAGGTTTGTTGATTCGATAAATGTTCGAGTAGTCAGATTTGAAAACAAACAAAAATGATGAGAAGAACAATTACACAGAATTTTGTAGAGTTGAATTAAAAGAACAGACTTGCAACCACACCAAAAAGGCCCATTGATGCAACAATCTTTTTCGTTGCTCCTCCATTAGAGTTGCCTGCTTTGCCACACAAAACCGAAATCAATTAGATACCATAAATAAGTCTTGTTTAAAACTGCACTAGTTAGCTAATTATCTTTGACAAAAGATTGCACTAATTAATATGGTACGGTAAGATACTGTACTATTTTTTAAGATATTTGCAAAACCGCGGAATATATTAATGGATTTTTAATTTAATTTACTTTTTATGGATCTTGTATAACAGCGATGATGATCATGTCATAATTAGTGTAAACAATAGTAAAAGTAGGTGCAACTACATAACAACATGCAAAAATCAATCACAAGATTAAAACTATAACTTCTGATAAACCACAAAAGATCCAAAAGGAAAACCAAAGAAAAAGTACCGTCGCATGCGTATTTGTCAAGAACGCCACATGCCTTGTTGACTTGGTTGGTGTTGGTGTAAAGAGGATCTGGATGTGCAATGACATTGTTGCAGAGACAAGTCACCTCTCTCTTGCTTGCCGTTTTGAGATCCTTGCAGCATTCTTTTGATGGAAACGCATTTAACGTTGCGTAGCAATTTTGGACGATTCCAGGGATTGATAACGGGCACATTGTACGTCTGTCTCTACCCGATGTACCCGATGTATCCGATGTATCCGACGGTCGTGGTGGTTTTTTTGTCTCTGTCCACTGAGGAGCGATCACAACCGCTAGAAACAGCACCGCTGTAACCGCAACCGCCATTATGTTGTAAGCCATATATGATTAGTATCTGACTCCGACAAACCCAAAAATAGTAGGGTTTTAGTTTGAATGACTATTAGCCCACTTATTTTTTTTTCTTCCCTATGTGACTTATCAAAAATCAAAAGTACATTATCATATATATTGAAGTACTTGGACGTACATTATTGATACTATTAATAAAAAAAAAAAGCAAATAATTTTTGTCACAAGTGAATGGTCTGTGTCCATTACCTCACCATTCATTTTGACGCATTCAGAATAAAATTCCAGCCAGCAAAAATACTGAGTCAAGCATGGTTTGACCTTGAACCCACTAGTACATATTCAACCTTATGTACGGCTAGTGGAAGCATTTTGCCCTGTAGGTCTTCGCTAGCTAGTAGTAGAAGGGGTCTCTCATACGATTGACAAATGATACAAAACTGCTAAATTACTAATGTATTTTGAATTGATCAAGTACTCTTATTTATTTTTCTCTTTATTTAATTTGAGTTGATCAAGTAGTTTCTAAGAGATATATAAATCTATGTTTAATAACATATATTACTTTGTGAGGGTGCACAAAATATTAACACTAAAAAATTATATCTAATTTTTTTTTTTTAATTTGTATATTTGTTATATGATAAATTCATGACTGGTATGTCACCTATTTTTATTTTTTTTGTATATTTGTTAAAAACATTCCTGACCGGTATGTTAGCTAATTAACAAAATAATCGAATTAAAGAATAGTTGTTAGTGGAACGAACTAAACTAGATTTTTTTAAGAAAAATAATTGTAAAACGCCGGAAAGCCAGCTAGTTTGATTAGATTATCACCATTTTCTTTTCTTTAATTTATATTTTTAACACACTAGTGGTAAATAGCAAAATCACATTCCAAAACATGAAAACATGATGAATATTTTGAATGGTACAAAACAGCGGAATCATGTTATCAAAACATGAAAACTGAAAACGTAAACAAGTGGTATATACTATGTATATCATTCATATATGATTACATTGTCTGAACAATTCCTTTTATACCATAATTCTTATATATATATCGGGGATATCTTAGAATTACATAGAATTTGGAAGGCCAAATTGAAATAAATTAAAAGAACAGACTTGCAACCAAACCAAGTAGAACCATTGATGCAGCAATCTTGTTCGTTGATCCTCCGCTGGCGTCTCCTCCTTTACCACACACAAAACCAAAATCAATTAATCACCATAATAATACAACAACTTTTGTTTCATGTTGCATTAAGAATCTACAAAACCTATGGATTTACAATCTCATCTTACTTTTATCCCCTATTCTAATATATTTTTTAATTAACATTCAACATATTTCGTCTATACATTTTTCAAATTTGGCACATTCAACATATTTATGAATTAAATGCATTATTTAATACACTAACATGCATTTTTATGAAACTTTTTTAAAAAATTATGTCGGAATCAGTAACGGTACTATATCTCTAATTTTTTGTTCTATTGAAAACATAATGTAGTTTGAACAAAATACTAAGGGACAAGCCATGAAAATGTTTAAAAGATACCTTTACATGCGAATTTGTCGGCAACACCACAGGCGCTGTTGACCAGGTCGTAGCGAGCTTGCGAGATATTGCCATTGGAAGGATGTGCAATGAAATTGTCACAGAGACAATTCACTTGTATCGTGCTCGACGATTTGAGATCATTGCAGCACTCTTCAGATGGCGTCAAATCCAAGTTAAAGTAGCAAAGTTGGACGATGTTTGGGAGATCCGCCAACGCGCACACAGGATTAAACTTTGGCATTGGTGGCATTGACTGTGCATCCACGATCGTAACCGCCAGAAACAGCATCATTGTCGCAACCGCGGCTGATATCGTAACTTTGTTTGTGTAAGCCATGATCGCCAGCAAAAACAGAGGTTTAATATTTTCTTATATATTTTTGAACGACCAGTGGTTCGCTCTTATTTAATTTTGTATGTGACTTCTCCAAAATACATTATCATTTATATAGAGTCTTGGTATGTACCGTGTTGGTATAACTAATCAAAATAATAACCTAGTCGCATTGACTTTGCTTCACAATGTTGACCAAATGTGTACGACTTTCTATATGGCATTTGATTTGTTCTGAGAATATATATCTACAAGAAAACAAACTTAATTTCGGGGGAGGCATTTGTGTATATGACGTGAGGACCTCTTTTTGTAACACCGATGCAAAACAAGCATCAAATGGCCATTTTATTTTATTGTAACAATAGAAATTCTGAATTCTTTTTTGCCTATATTTTAGTCCATTCGAATTTAACATATGTTCGTTAGTTCGTTAGCATCCACATTGATAACAATGACGTGCATAGTGATTCAGACGTTGTTTAATTATGAGAGGCGCAATGCTAGTGGGTTTTAAATTTTGGAAGATTTATAAGCAAGAGAGGTGGAAATCATGGTTTTGCCTAAACTTTTGAGTGCTCGAGACGTTTTAGAACATATTGCACATTTTTATAATTCATATCATAAATTTTAAATTATATAATAATACATAACTGCGAAATGGCGAAGAAAATGAATACAAGAAAAAGGAAGAAAAAAAAATCATGTCGTACTCATTAAATTTTGGTCTCTGAAACTAAAAGAAGAAAACTCTAAAATGCAACATGATCATTTTTAATGAAAAAAGCCCTAAGTCTAAATATTTAATTTAGTCATAACTTGACATTAATTCACACAATTAATAGAGTTGTGTCACATCTTTCTTGACTTTCTCAGAATCATTCAGTTTTTCAAAGTTGTTTGGGTTCCTTAATGCTCTGTAAAAGCTTTCAGGAAAGTTTCAATGACAAGGTACAATTTTGTATTAGTTTGATTACAAATTGAATTTAGTCACGGCTTTGATAAGTTATCACCATTAAGAAATATAGTTATATCAGCTTCGTTCTTGACTTTCGTAGAATCATCCAATGTCGTCAAAATTGCATACTAGGTATCATTGCTTTGTAAAAGCTTTGCTGAAAGTTTCAATGGAAAAAAAAAAAAAGTTTCAATGGCAAGGTACAAAGTTTTGTATTAAAATGATTAAGAACCAAAGAAAGAAAGAAGTCAGATGCAAGGAAAAAAAAAGATTCATGCGTAAGAGCAAATTGCGTTTTATCATTTTTTTTTTTTTAAAACAAAATTTAAAAATAACAAATCGCTAGAGAGAGGGGTCGAACCTCTGACCTTGTGGTTAACAGCCACACGCTCTAACCAACTGAGCTACTCCAGCTAATTGTTAATATTACCGATAAACTAACCAAGAAATGACCCGAAATTAGATCTTGGTCTATTTGAGTAACTGTTTTATATTATAACTGTTTTGTATTTATTTGTTCTGACTCCGATTAATCCCACATGATAAATAAATCATAACTAACCCCATAACCCATGTCACAAACAAATAAAACAAATCCTTGGATTCGATTTCTCATGTTGTTGCTTGACAACTATTAACTTAAGATATGATTATTCAAATACAAACGGATAACACAGTAAAAGAAACGTGTTTGTTTTAGCGTTTACAAGGGGATAAAATGAAAGTTCACATAGAATAGGTCGGTCCAAAATTGAAATTAAAACATAACAAAAAGCAGAATCGCAACCAAACCAAAAGCACTCATAGATGTAGCAACCTTGTTCTTTCCTCCTACACTGGTATTGGTAATGCTGTTGTCGCAGGTAGTAGTACTGTTTCTCCCTCCCTTTGCTTCTCCTTCATTACAAAACAAAAACCAAAATATATTATAAGTTACCATATATGCATGATTAAATCACAAGACAGAAAAGAAAAGGTTGCGTTACCTCTATTCTTAGCAGCCTGGCACATGTATTTGTGAGAAACGTCACACTTCTTCAAAACTCCAGCGGAGAAAGTTCTCGAAAGGTCAGAGAAACTGAGACTTTCGAGGAAGTTGTCACAAAGACAATCAACCTGCGTCATAGTCGCATTTTTGAGATCGTTGCAGCAGTCTTCCGTAGGTTTTAGTCTATCGTGGGTGAAACATTCTTCCAGAATGTCAGGGATCATCATCACACATAAACGATCCAATTTTGGATACGTTTGTGCCTCTGTCCACCGCGGATTCATCACAACCGCGAGAAACACCACCGCTGCTCCAACCGCAACCGCTACTTTGTTTGTGTAAGCCATGATCTCAACTTCTGCATATAGGATTCTTCGGGATGTACGGTATTAATAGAGAGTACAGAAACTTAAAAATCTCCCACTATGATTTAAGAAAAAATTCCTATGATTTATATTTTAGAATTTTAGTATCCTAATTATTTCTTTAATGAATATTTAGCATTAGGATGATAGGGTATCAGAAACTATGTTTAAAACATCATAGTATTTAATAATCATATGTCACTTATGTCATAATAATGCCATAACTATGTCATGAGAAGAATACGTCAGTAACAACGTGATGCAGCGTAAAAAGTTTATGAACAAGTACAACGTGCGGCCTGCGGAGCATTTGTGTCTAAAACGTGAGGCCACACCTACAGAACCTGTTTATAACCGATCTATCCACACAAATACAAAGCCGGTACTAGCTCAAATAAACTAATAAACCAATCGAACCAAAACAAATTAGATCGGTTTAATCTGATTTCACGTTGACCATTCCAAAGAACTCATATCATTCTTTATAGAATATTTCCATTTTCATATGAATAAAACAACTTGCTTAGATTTTAAAACAATTTCGGTTTACCTGAATAAATTGACCGTACAGATGTTTCCTCCGTACGGCTGTTTTGTTGCTTTGTTGAAGAGGTCGACACTCTTGTTGGGTAGCTGGGCTTCGAATTTGCATTTCTGTTGGGCTTAAAATATCTTTGTATGAACCCAACCATGATTCGTTTGTTGCTTACTCAAAAGTAAAAACCAGCAGCATCCGAGAATACGATATGGAGCACCATTTTATTCTGAACTTCGATCAATTTCACATGTTAATAACTTTAAAATGATTCCGAGATAAGTTTATAACTAAACCCCCCCATGTTGCAAAGAAAATCTTGACCTACTTATGTTGGTATGCAATATTTGATACGTGATAGATATTAGACATCAAACCATTTATACCAAAATCACTTTTTGTGTCTAATAATAAAACAAAGAAGACATAAAAAATAAAAATTATCTCAAATATGTAAGGTCTTTGCATCATTGCATGATGATATATAAAATAAATAAATTGATGAAATAAATGTTCTCTCATTACAAATCTGTGTTTGAATAACATAGAAAATGTATGGGTAATGTGTATAACTTATAAAACTGATATTCACACAAACTATAGGAAATTTCTCATTTTTCTAATTTGACATTTGCTCTCTTTTTTTTATGGAAAAAAAAAGCTAAAACTTAAATTATATATATTTAAAAATGAGAGTGAAATTAGAGAATCTTAAAAGTGCTCTTTCGTCGGCAGTGGTCCCATGCAGCGATCCTCATCTGAACCTTCTCAAAATCCGAAACCCGACAAGGTATCATAATCCGACCCGGTTGTTCAAACCCGTAAACCCGCTCTGCCTGTTCCAACAACTCTCCGAACAGAGGATGGTTAAAATAAATCACCGGGACCACCACACGTCGCGTATCCTCACCGGATTCACCGACATGAACCACTAAATGCCCTCTTGGAACTGTCGGCGTCTTCGGTTCGTTACCAAGCCGGGTCTGACCCGGTTTCATTCCTCCGCACAGTCTATTAGCTCCACGACGGAGACACCGCCGTGCTAAAGAGTAGATTTTTGTAACCGGGTTGAGAATTCCGGTCAGGCATTGGCGTTTCCCGGTTTGGTTTCTTCTACTTCGGATTATCCATTTGAAGATCTTGACGAATCTGTGTCCGATCTTAAAACCTCGGAGCCTCTTCATAGTTGTTTAGGTTCCAAGAAAACAGAGACCCAGAAAACAAAATGAAACCTTTTGGAGAAATTATGAAACGGGTTTGTCTGAAATTACGTTTTCAAAAATATGTCTCTCTCTCTGTGTTTTGTGTTACAGTTCAAGATGAAGAAGAAGAGTACTGATTTGAATTTGATGCTGAGAATAGAACAAAGCAACCTCTTTTTATAGCCTCTGAGGTGTGACCGTTGAATGTGTGTGTTCGTGCGTGTATACATGTGCATGATGTATAGTTCTCCAAATTTAACATGTCACTAATACAAAAATATTTTTTGTTTTTTTACTCTCTCTTTCTTTTAAGTTCATTTTCGTTTTTAGAAATATTTTATTGATTATCCAGCATTAGGCTTTTACCTTTTAAAAAAAAAGAAAACGTTTTTACTTCTTCGTATGATCACGAGATATTTGTGTTTCGATTCTTCGATTGATGTTTTATGCCACGAGGCTACGTTGTGTCAAGACCAAACTCTTTATTCAAGAATATTTGTCAAATCGTTGAAAACAAATATAACATGTTATTCCCGATTTTATCACAGTTTGAGAACAAAAATTTGACATTCCGATGTTGAAAAAACATAAGGGAGATGTTCTGAATCGAGAGTCTATAGACCGGTGCTGGTTAGTACTCAACCAAGCTTAATAAATTAACTTTAAGTTTTTAGTGACCGGACCTTTTCGTGTGGGTTCTTTCATTGTTGAATAGTCAAACTCAATTAATGAGCAAAACGTTTGAACAAAATCAATCTCAACTATGTACATTCGTACGGTAATATGCAATTTAAGAGTTGACCTACAAGTTTCGTTGTAGTATTTTCTTTTCTTTTTCTCTGTCACAAGTTCGTTGTAATTTAAAATGCAAACTTGAGATAGGTCGACGAAAACTCTTTGGTTTTCCGATCGAAAGTACTTGACATGTCATATATATGTGTGTTCATTATTCCTTAACATGACAAAATAAAAACAGTAGCTACACTCAAACTTTTCTGATCGTTATGAGTAAAAAATATGCTTCTTGTTGTAGTTGCATCTAAAAGATCCGATTGTCGTGTATTGTTATTAACAAATACTCATTTCATCATTTTTATGTGCAATATGTCGTTTAGTGTACATGCACATATGGGTGTGTCTATCAGTCTATGTATATGGACTAATTAAGTCTTAGTCCAAATTTAAAAATATGTGTTTTGATAAGAGATGTCGATCTATAATATATAGAAGATAAAAGATAACACAAAGGGCCATGTTTAAAGATATAGCTTAGATATGGAGATCAAATGAAAACTTTTCACAATATTATGAGAATTTATTTTTAAAAATAATCGGATAATGAGGATGACAAAAGCCAAGCATGTGTGTTGGAGAGACATGGAGTGAGGATTTGGTCGGCAGTCGGCACGGCGCCTGCGATCTGCGTAACATGTTTCGGTTCACAGAAAGTGCCTTCTTCTTTCTTTTTTCCTTTTCTTGTTTTCTCTTCATATATTATAATATTTATTTCATTCATATGAATAAGACATATTTTTATTACGTGTCTGAGATTTTTTTGGCCGGAATTCCACTAGTTACAGAATTTTTAAGTGATTTAATATTGTTCAGGAATTATGTTTTAAAATTGTAAATTATAATTTATAAATTTAACAGAAAGTCATAAACATATTTACCACCTTTTTTAGAAGAAACAATTAATTACAAAATTATTTAGAAGAAAACTGTATCTGTTTGGCAAAAAGAAAAAATGGAAAGAAAGAAATTGGGAGGCTTTATCGATGGGAAGAATTGAAAGTAACAAATTTATGTACTTTTGTGTACCTAATTTTGAAGAATTTGGTACAATACATCCGTCATGGATGTCTCTTATACTTTTGTAAAATATTTATGACAATGTCATATAGCTAACGTGCACAATCTAGTTTTTATTTGGATAAATCATAGTTGAGTTGTTGCATACTTGATACTTACAGTTGAAAAACCTCTTAAATTATGAACTAATGCCTGCGAGTAGTTTTGAAAGAAAAAAATCTAAACTCAATGATTATTGTAAGAAATTTACATGAATAAGTGTATTGGTTTTGACTATCTTTCTAACGTAACTTACTCAGTAGTCTTAAATTCTTAATCCAAGAAACTGATACATTATGGATCATATATATGAATAATGGACAACAGCAAAAATCCAACCCAAATTAGCATTCTATCCACCAACAAAGGAATAAAGATCTTGGGATATAACCAAATAATCCAGGAGGAATATTTAGATAACTAGTTCGAAAAAGCTTCACATGATAGTTAATAATTATATGTCTTCACTAGCTATGATAACTCAATAATAAAGATGTTACTTTTGATGATAAGATGGACTTCTTAACTAAAACATGACTTTATTATTTGTAATTCATATATATATAGCGTCAGCTAATTATTCCTCTTAATAACTAATACTCCTACTAATTAGACCACATGAATCCTCCGGACCCGACCGAAAAAGGAATCGAATATCTAGAGGGGACATTGCAAGGAAAAACTAATAACAGCAGTTCTATAAAAAAACATTGAGGTTGTTTTGTAAAAACTTATCTTATTTTAATGATGGAAAAAGATTTTCAAAATATCTAGTGATGTTAATTAACTTTCAAATGTAAAACCAATACATGCAATCGTTTCAATATTTAGCTAAACATTTGTGTATGCAACGAATTTTCAAAGACTATATCTGATATCGCCTTCGAAATCCAATATTAGATACTGCATTTAAAAAAATTCGAGATGTGACAATATCAAAGAAACGCTTGTGAAAATGCATCATCTAGACGAGAAGTCACTATTTTGTGTCCAAACATATATTCATCAAGCCGTTACAGATTCAACCAAAGAGTGTACTTAAGAGGATATAAATAGTTGCGATGGTGTTGTGCCGTGTGGTTTGATCGGAATCTTCGTTTCTATGTCTAGGGATTGAGCCAAGGTCAAACGACCCGAATAAGAATGACAATGTGGCAGTCAACACTGTAACAGTTGAACTAAATGCACAAACAAAATACAAACAGCGAGAGACTAAGGTAAGTAAAACGTCAGATATGTTTGGGGACAAGAAGACAATCTGATCAATTAAAAATAAAAAATGAGATGCGATTTTTATGAAATTTTATTAACTTTGTTGGTAATCCACCAATCACGGATCGGATCTCAATATTTTGCTGCTAAATCTATAACCATGTTCTTATCCTTTTGATCTTTTGTGAAAAGAATTTTATAACCAATAGAATCCAACACCAAAGTAGTTAAGAATTCTTCATCAAATAGTATTCGTATAGTAAGATTCACTTACGAAAGAAAAAAAAGATTAACTTATGTAATCATATATTTATTTTAGTGATCTTGCTTTGTCCAAAATAAAAAAATAAAAAAAAATATTGATCTTGGCATCTTGCAATATATGTATGGTCGAACTATTCACTTACTTGATTTCAGGAAATGAACAAATGAAAATATTTCTTTGCCAACTAAATGCGAATAATGATTATTAGAATAAACTTTTATCATGGCTACATAAATACAGTAGGTTAGTTCTAGTCTAGCATATCGGTTTCTCAATATGCACCACTATTTTTTCATAAATTATTATAAGTGAAGTTTATGTGTTGGAATTATTAGAAAATACGAATCTCAAGATCTTCTTGTAGATTTGGGTGCCTCTGCCTGGTTATGTTACGGATTAAACTTCTTTAAGTCTCTTCTTATTACTTTGGTTTGATGCTAATAAAGTGTGGTTAGGAGTATCTTTGATAATGTTTTTGGTGATGGTTCTGTTTTCTTATAGCTTTTGAGGGAGAGTAAACAAATTCTAATGGCACTAAGTACAAAAATACTTGGGAAATGGTCCTTTTGTTTTTGTCAAATTCTCAATCACCTGGACTTGATGAGATTGTTCTGCATTTGAATTAACATTGCAATAAGGGTACTCCGTTTTCAGTTCAAAATTTTCAGTTTTTATGAACTTCTAAGTGGATAAACTATAGAAACAGAATAAAAAACCAAGTACCGTTTGATTCCTATTCGAATTTGTGTTTTTGTGAATCTTGCATTCTTGTTATTGAATATGTTAAATCAGAATGGGTATTTAATCACGTACCCTAAGTTCGACCCGTATATGCATTATGTGGCCCAAGAAGAACCCAATTAGACCTGTAAATAGCCTCTTTTTGTCAAAGAGCTAGGATCAAGAGTCTAAATATAAAATAGAAAAGGGTAACCATCATAGTTTGAAGTCATCTTAAACGTGTCGTACAATACAATATAGCTTACAAGAGAAACTCATTGAAACAATTTGATTAATCCTTTTGAAACGCTTAAATGGCTTCGGCTAACCATACGGGCAACTTAAAATCTTCAACAAATATTTTAAAAACAAATAAAGATTTGACAATAACGTCGGCGTCGACCAACTAATTAAGTATAGTACTAAAAATAAACGTGGGAGTTAAATTAAATTAATTGGGTGTTATGTGTACAACTGATAGAGACATATATCAACCATTTTGAAATCACCAGATATTCATTCGATTTATAATATTAAATATGGCCTGGCCAACTGCTCATATATTATAACTTGTTATATACACGAAATAGTTTCGAGGATTTGTTTAATCTATATAGTGCTTACGTCTTTCCATTTCTTTAACGAGCAATATGTTTCATTAACTTATTGTTAGAAATTATGTTCACATGAAATAATACTATCTTATAATCGGTAAGTTATAAGAGCAATTTAAGTAGTCCGAAATTTCATGGTGACTTTTCACATTGTTTTGAGAAGATATAACGCGTGCTCGCTACATGTAGGACCAAAACTTACTTTAGTTTATTAACTATATGTATAATTATTGTAGTGGACTTTTAATTAGACGTTAGATAATTGTTAATCATATTCTATAATCTATAGTAAGCAACTAAACTTTCTAAAAGACTATAAATCCAAGCCCTCACCTCCAAAACTAATTACTCAACATTTCTCTCCAAACACAAAATAAAAAAAAATTGATTCAAAAGCTTAATTAGCAGTTTTAAAACATGGCTTCAAAGAACACTACAGCTTTCTTCCTCACCATCAACCTCATCTTATTTGGCTTCACCGTGGCCCAACCTCCGACATGTCCAAGGGACATCGAAGCTTGTAGCAACGTGTTTGGCCTGGGCAGGATTCTCAACTATCAAACAGTGAGGCCATGTTGCACTCTCGTGGATGGGCTTGACGCCTATGTGGCATCTGTCTGCATCTGCGATTCCATTAAAATATATGGCATCAGTTATCCATTCACTGTGGGACTTGTTCAAGTTCTTAGCCTTTGCGGAGCGGACTATCCCCCACCTGGTTTCAGATGCAGAGAGAACGAAATTTCCGTATTATCATATAATAATGGTGCAAGTATGGCTCTCTAATATATGTGTAGCATGATCGTAGTTGTTGCTGAAATATAATAAAGTGAAAACATTCGTACTATTACAACAATTGCTACAACAACTGCTCCAACTCATAATCTGGTTTCATGCTTATCGCTTTGGTTTGGAAATTTCCAATAGTTGGGCCTATTTCTAAAAAGCAGTGCTCCCTATAAGGAAAGTAATGTGTCTCTATGTAACACTCTTAGTTTCAGATGACATAGTAAAATACTCTTTACCTTGTGTTTGTTCTATTTTTGTTATTTCAAGAGGTTTTCAATGCTATTAGGTCAGCTTGAAACCGAATGGACTATATAGTTCTGTCTTTTCTATTGTGCTAGGTTATGAGGCCCTTAGCCCATTTACATATTGTTAATGTTGTATAGATCAATTAGGTCTAAGCTATCTTGTATATAAAGGTATTGTCTTCTACCGTAATCAATAAGAGTCTTCTTTCACAACTTCTATAGATTCTTGACATGGTATCAAGAGCCTAAACCTAACTACTAAAGGGTTTTGTGTTCGATCTTACAATCTCTGCTTCAGCTATAGGAGATTGTCTTCTCTGTTCTTAATCTAAAAAGAAAAAAAGAAAAACCTTCACCAAAACTTCTTTTCACCATGAGTACCGAACTAGCACTGCTGCACAAGCTCGTGTTGAAACAAGACGTACTATTTCTCCAAATAAACATTCCTAATGTTTTCACATGTTTGTAGTTGTGTTCTTCAAGTTAACCTTTCGTATGTTGTGATTAAAAAAAAAAAAAAAAAAACTCTTTACCAATTTTATGTTTTCACTTTATTTCAACAAAAAAACAAAAACAAATTATGTTAGTTCTATTTTTGTTAATTCCAATATTTATTTCAATTATCTGTAAGAATTAAGATCCATCTTCATCCAATGGTAGAGAGAGCCTATAAAATACCACGGTTCAAGAAAAAGCCCATTTAGACAAGGGCTTGTTAATTGGTATATTTATGGTCATTAAACCAACTAAATTGAATTTAGGAGATTCGGTTTGGTTTCACTTAAACCGATAACAATGATCGTAAAATGTGAAAAACAGATTAAAACCTCACGAAAAGCTTTCAGAAATCCTCGATCCTCGTGTCTTCTTCACTCTCCAAGAAAATGCCTTTCTCTTTCTTCTCCCGCAAGAAACCATCTCGTCGATTCAATGATTTCTACGAAGACTGGTCAAAAACCCTAACCGAAAACTGCCTCCCTCTCCTCCGTCAATCACTTTCCTCCGCCGCTTCCGCTTCCGTCCTCTCCTCCAACGTAGACCTCGTCCTCCGTCACCTAGTCTTATACTACGAAACCCTAGATCTTGCTGCCGATCACAACACCATTCCTTACCTTCTCTTCCCTTCATGGCGTAACTCTCTCGAGACTCCGTTTCTTTTCCTCGGCGATATCCATCCTTACCTCCTCACCAATCTCCTCCGTTCTTTCATCGACCGTGAGAATCAAGATTCCGACGACGAAGACGAGGAAACTTCTCTTGATCTTGTGAATCAACCGTTAAAGATGACGATGGCGTGGAAAGATCCTTCTGATGAGTTGGTTAAAAGAATCGATCAGATTGAGTGTACAATGAGACTTATGGTTCCTGGTTTAATGGATCGTATGAGGAAAACACAGAGAAGTTTCGTGGCTCGAGTTTCTGAGAGTTGGGTCTCGTCGTATCAAGTTGGGAAGAAGAAGAAGCTTACTGCGACGGTTGCGACGGCTTCAACGTCGGTGGATGAAGCAGCAAAGATTGAGATGGAAGAGCTTGTGAGTATTTTCGTTGATGCGAATCGTTTGAGGAAGAGTGTGATTATGGACATTGTTGGAGCTACAAGTGAGCATCAAGCGGCTCTGTTTCTTGAGGGTTTATGTCAGTTTCTTGCTGGGTTTAAAGATCAGATTCTTCTTCAAGATTTTGAGATTCTTTCTTTGCCCAATTAAAATCTCTCTTTTGTCAGATTAGGGTTTTGTTGGAGGTTGTAGAAAATAAGAATTTGTGTGTATTTTGACAGATTATGTTACGGATTAAACTTCTTTACGTTCAGTTACTTCTTGTTGTTACTTTGGTTTGATGCTTATAAAGTGTGGTGAAGAGTGTCTTTGATAATGTTTTTGGGTTTGGGGCCTTTTGGCGATTTTTCTATTGCTCTTGTCTTGAGTGAGAGGAAAACAAATTCTAATGTTCCTTTTAAAATAGGCAATAAGAACAAAAATACTTCAAAAATGATCATTGTGTTTATGTCAAATTCTTTTTTTTTTTTTTTTTTTTTTTGTCAAAGGTTTATGTCAAATTCTTAATCACCTGAAGTAATGAAGTTGAGATTGTTGCATTTGAGTTAACTTTACTATTAGGGTAAATCCGTTTTCAGTTCAAACTTTTCATTACATTTTTTTATGAATTTCTAAGTTCATAAACTACAAAAACCAAATAATAACCAATTTAATACCATTTCGAAATTAAAGTTTATAATTAGTTGTGAATCTTGCATTCTTGTGATTAAATATGCTAAACCAAAATGGATATTTAATTACAGTTTCACCCATCGATAGGCCCAAAAATGCCATATCTAAGAAGCATTATGCGGCCCAAGAAAAATCCCAGATAGTCTTTGTATTGAAGTCTCTCCTTTTGTCAAAGACGATCTTAAGAGTCAAAATAATGGGATTGTTTCGAATTTTTTAAATGGCTTAGCTAAATCATACGGTAAAACAACTAATAATCTTCAACAACTATTTTAAAAACAAATAAAGATTTGAAAATAACGTCCGCGTCGACCAACTAAGTATAGTAACACCTAAAAATAAACGAGGGAGCTAATTAATTGGGTAAATAGAGACATACCAACCATTTTGGAAATCATCGAAAATACTCATGCAATTTATAATATTATACATGGCCTGACCAACTGGTCACATATTATATAACAAGATACACGACTTATTCTCAATGCTTTGTTGGTATCTATTATTTATTCAGTAGACTTAGTGCTTATCACTTCTTCCCATTTCGTTAACGAGAGTAATATGCTTCCTCAATTCAATCGTTGTTGGCTGCCATGTTGTACATGTGTATATAAATAGAAATGGTTACATTCAATATGATATTAGAATAGAAATGTTATTCACATGAAATAATATTATTTATTCGGTAGATTAATAACTAATCGTTTTTTGGTGACCAAGAAAAAACAAAACTAATCATTTTTATAGGGTTACTAACCATTTGCAAAATATAAAATTAAAAACTCAATAATAGTCACGTTACATGTGGTATACTATGAGTTATATATATATATATATATATCTATTTTGGATCTTTAATATTGGATCTTGTAATCAGAGTCCATGGTCATACAATCAAATTACATTTGTTATAATGAAGTGGTTTTTGTGTACTGCTTTCATCTTATGTCGCATGATTTCTATTTGGTAGACACTTCAATATCTTATATGGTGGTTACAAGCTTTATCACTATTCAAAATTAATTTCCGAGAGACGACCATATATATGCTGTAATATACTAATATACATACATATTCTTATGGTAGATTTATGCATGATTTGTCACTAGTTATAAATCGCAGTTAGTTGTTTGCATAACTAAATTAGCAACAATAATTTTCACTCACAAAATTTGTTGCATTATTCATGTTGACAAGTTTTTTTTTATTATTTTACAAAACTTGTCGCGTAGTTTAGTAGCCGGATCATGTAATTTGAGACACATATGATATAATAATACGATGTATGCTTGACTGAAGATACGTGGAGACACATATGCAGATGACTTATAACATTATACATATAATGATGTCTTATCATTATCACTCTGATAACATGTGGACATTGACAAAATGAGCTTAGAGTTAGTGGTCGGCACACATGTTTTTTTTCCATTATTGAATCAATGTTTTCTTCACATCAAGCTGTCTTCACAGCAAAACAGTTTTTTTTTTCTATAAAACAAAAATGGTTAACTAGTACAGGCTGTTTTTCTGCGTTATCATAATATTGCAAGGACTATAAAGAGAGGAGAAAAATGACTGTGGTTGTCTTTTTAACCGTAGAATTACATTAGTATGTGGTAGGTTTATTAAATTTGAACTTTGGAATGAGTAACTAGTAAGGAGGCCAAGTATCTGAAACTGTCACCACTGAATCCATGTTTGTCCTGTTTCATAATTCATATATTCACATATGTTTAACAGTTGTCAGAAAAAATGAGTTAACAAAAAAAAAAATTGTAATCAAATGGAGACTCGAGAAGGTATGAGATTGAACTAGCTGTCAAAATACTCAAATGTTCTTTTTCCTTGGAACCTTGTCAAAAATCTGAAATCATGAATTCGTCCTTTATTGTAAAGTAAAGCTGTGTCATCATTGCGTCAGCTTATTGTTGCGACTCGTCAATCGTCAGCGTAGGATACACGTGGTGAACCTTCCAAAGCCGGTGCACAGACAAAACCAAAATCTACTTATATGCGATTTTCTCCCTTTGGGGAAAAAGAATTATATTTAGCTACATTGAAAATATGGTTAAAATTGATTAATTATATTATGCTTTTTTGTTAACTCCACCACGAAAAAGGCAACAAGCATGCACTGCTAAACAAAAGTGATCACGGAGAGCTAATCACAACCGTTTATTCAGCATTGAGGTCCACTTGCAAGTTACAACTTAAAACTTTGGTTGGTCACTAAATTATTATGGGTCCTGTGATTATGACTCTTCATCATCTAAACTCCGTTAATAAACGTTACCTTTAAACCCAATTAGCGTCAGGACCACGTCATTCTGTCATCTTATTTGTCCTTTGATATTTTGCAGTAGAATAAATATCTTAATTTGGTTGAATGTCAAGCCAACATTGTAATTGTAACCAAAGGCAATGAGAATCAAACGATGATGTGAGTATGTGACATGGGAACTAGAAAAGCAAGTTCCTCCTTTATGGGCCCATTAAGGCCCAACTAACACGTGGTTACGTCACCATTATTAGTTGAACACGTGGATCCTACGATTTTTACACTTCTCTTGACTCGTAGCCACGTGTACGTTAATGAATCAGCTAACAACTAACGTCCGCCTCACGGTTTTGTTTTGTTTCTTTTTATTAAGGTTTTGGTTTTTGTGAACACGGTTTCTAAATTTGTCGTTAATTTTTTTTTTTCTTTCTATATAATTATTCTAGAAAAAGTGGGAATGTAGAGCCGTTATGACGGCTGCTTCACGCCGTTTAAGACACATTAGTTAACGACCCATTCGTTTGGTCAAGCAAGAAATTATTTTTCTACAAATTAAGTATATAACACCAAAGATTTGAAACGTAAATAATACTACTTGTTCAAAGATTCCACAAAACAAAAAAAAAACAAGTAAGAAAACAACCGAATATTATGACTAATGACGAACTCGCTAAATACAATAATAAGAAAGTTTATAATGTGGTCTTGGTCGTCTGATGGCAAAGTTGGTAAATAAATCAAACATGAGAGGTATTTTCGGGATTCAATAAAAACAGCCTGATATCCTTGTTAACCACGTCTCTCTCTGTGTCTCCTTGAGAAACGGACAATTTAATTTTAATTGTGCTTTATTTTGTAATGTATTTTTGAGAGAATCGGACTCTATAAATACGAAAGCCCATCTCCTTCATTTTCTCTCTTCTCCTCCTCTTTCCAAATTCCGGATTTTTAGTGAGCTCTTTGCAATTTTTAGGGTTTTCTTCGAATAAAGAAAAAAAAAATCCCTGATCTTCCTCTTAGTGATTTCTCCTTTCGAGATCCCTGAGATTCCGAGAAAATCTGCATTTTTTTCTCGTGATTCTCTAGCTCTGTTTTGTGTTTTACACAGCTCTTTTGAATCAGGTACGTTTTCTCTCAAATCATTTAGTGTTCTGTTTCACATTTTTAAGTTTCTGATCTGTTTTTAGGTTTTATCATTGAGATTTCTAGATCTCTCTGTCGTTTTATTTTGTTTGCCTCATCAAAATGATGTTTTTGTTTTATTTATTGAATCCTGCTCTGTTCTTTCGTACCTTTGAGCATTGGTTTAGGCAAAACTCATTGTATAAGAAGTTAAACAGACTTGAATTGAAAATAGGAACTAATTGGACATGTTTAGAATTGGTTGATTTGTTAAAACGCGTGATGTGGTCAAATATTGAGTGAGTATGCTACAAGTTTTTTTGTCGGTAGGCACTTTAATAAATAAATAGTTAGATGTCCTATAGACGAAGGCAGTTTGAAAATTTCGGTACTTGTCAAAATCAGTGGCTCCCTCCTTTTTCTTTATATCATTAAACTACAAGATGGGTAACACATGACTTTCTTTTTGACTTTTTATGTTCTGTTCTGCTTTAAAGACATGTCAAGTTTCTTAAAAAAGCCTTTGTTATGAAACCCCAAAAGTTACTAAATCTTGTATTTTGTGTGGTCATTTTGGTCGTATATACAGGTTTGTGTGTGATAGCGTTGTTGTGGTAAAAGCTTTGTACATTTGAAGATTTAGAGATGATAAGGTAATGTAAACAGCTTTTTGGTTTTGCGGTCACTTTTAAGTTCTCATGAAAAAAGCTTTTCAAATTTGCTGAATGTTCTGTTTTGTGGTCATCTTTCAGTTTTCAGGTAACCTACTTTTAATGGACAGTTCAACAACAAGCAGTGATAAGAAAACACTAAAGAGGTGGTTTTTCATTGACAAAAGAGTTGGATAAAGTGTGTTTAGAAGAAGCCGTCGAATTTCTTAGTTTGAAGCATTTTATTGTTTGGAGAGTTCGATGGATTTGAATATAAACAAGACGACCCCTGTTCTTAGTGACCCTACTACACCAGTAAGTAAAACAAGACTTGGATCATCCTTCCCTTCAGGGAGATTCATGATGAATTCTAGAAAGAAGATTCCTAAACTCGATGATGTTCGATCTAACGGTTGGTTGGACGCGATGATATCTTCGTCTCCACCGCGTAAAAGGCTTGTCAAGGATTTCAATATTGAGATTGCTCCTGAAGATGATTTTTCTCAACGGGCCTGGATGGTATGTTAATAATATCTAATGGTTTCATTCACAAATGTTTTGATCTCTCTTTTGTTTTCTTAGTCCTACTCATTTCATTCTTTAATCTTGACAGCTCAAGTATCCTTCAGCGATTACCTCGTTTGCGCATATTGCAGCTCAAGCAAAGAACAAGAAGATAGCTGTGTTTCTAGATTATGATGGAACACTTTCTCCAATAGTCGATGACCCTGATCGCGCCATCATGTCTGATGCGGTAAAGAACTAAAATCTCTGTTTTGTTAGTTTTGCTCTCTGATCTCAAAACGTAAATGGCTAAGTTTGTTTTCTATATCTCTCTTAGATGCGTGCTGCTGTGAAAGATGTCGCCAAGTACTTCCCAACAGCAATAATTAGTGGTAGAAGCCGTGACAAGGTAAGACTTCTGAACAATTAACCATAACATTGTATCAGTACAAGCCAACCAATAGTCAAAACACTAATACATTTTGAGTTTGTTAATGCAGGTTTACCAATTGGTAGGGCTAACCGAACTCTATTACGCGGGTAGTCACGGGATGGACATTATGACTCCTGTAAATCCAAATGGATCCCCTGAAGACCCTAATTGTATAAAAACCACTGACCAACAGGTGAGAGATCATGACCTCATTTTGTCTTAAAAACAGTATATGAATCAACTTTTGTAAATGCTAATCTTTTCTTTATGAATAGGGTGAGGAGGTAAACCTCTTTCAGCCTGCTAAAGAGTTCATACCCGTCATTGAAGAGGTTTATAATAACCTCGTTGAGATAACTAAATGTATCAAAGGTGCAAAAGTAGAGAACCATAAGTTTTGTACTTCTGTACATTACCGTAATGTTGACGAGAAGGACTGGCCACTTGTTGCTCAACGCGTTCATGACCACCTGAAACGATACCCTCGTTTGCGTATAACTCACGGTAGAAAGGTACTTGTGGAATAAACATCACTCTGGTTTCTCATATTAGATCCAAATACCTTAACATAGTTTTGTTGATATGATCAGGTTTTAGAGGTGCGTCCTGTGATTGAGTGGAACAAAGGAAAAGCAGTAGAGTTTCTGTTAGAGTCTCTCGGATTAAGCAACAACGATGAGTTCCTCCCAATCTTCATCGGAGATGACAAGACCGATGAAGATGCATTCAAGGTACTGAGGGAAGGGAACAGAGGATTTGGAATATTGGTATCGTCTGTACCAAAAGAAAGCAATGCATTTTACTCTCTTAGAGACCCTTCCGAGGTACAAATTTTATATTATCTAAGTCATCATCTATGCTATGTTATATATGTAAATTTGTAATGTATGAGTTTGGTCGGTAACACCGTAATGGTGTTTCAGGTGAAGAAGTTTCTCAAGACTTTGGTGAAATGGGGGAAGATGGAAAGTTCAAAAACAAGTTTTTGATGATTGTGTAGGAGAATCAGAAGCTTCATTCTGCACTGCTTTTTAATTTCTTATTTTTTTTCCTTTTTTAAAGTTTGTACTTCTATATATTATCATTTTTCCATATTATCCATTAAGCAAACGGGAAAAACAAGAATATAACGATTGTCTTGACATTTTACACATCGATGTTCACAATTGTAGACAAACGAATCAGATAGTTTTCGTTAACAATATCATACATTCGAAAAAGTGGATACAAACACAAAGCCATGTGGCTTACGGCATCAAACTAGAGATACTACATTATATGAATTATTTTTTGGCCTTTTACGTTTAAAATGTAGGTATATTTTATAAATTTATTTTTGTTTGGCTTTTTTTCACCATATTTCGCGAGTTTTATAAAACGTTAATTAAGTTGTTCATGAATTTTGGGGTTTAAAAAAAAAGAAAGTAAACAAAATCAAAAACTTGATTACGAGATCAAAAGTTGAAGAACGTTCTAATGTATGGTGTTTAGATTTGATTACAAAATCAAAAACTTTGCTTTGATTAATCAGGTAAACGGGTTAGCTTTGCTATCCAATAAGACAATTATGGTTGAAACACTCGATTACATGAGAAAGAGGGAGAGTGATTGAAATGATGCTTAAATAGTTTGTGTATAGAAGACATGAAGCTTAAATGGAGAAGACAATGAGACAATTTTGGTTAGTAATATAGACTCTAGTTGTTACATTAGTAATAATGAATGTATTATGGGTTTGGAAATTTCTGTAATCTATATGGTTTATTATTTGGATAATTTTAAGTCTTCGTAATGATTAGTGATTAGTGTAGTAAGAATATCTTCTAGTTTGTGTTTTATCACTAGAGAACTTTGTATACTGTTTTCTTGGTCTTGCTTGAATCTATTTTGGTTTGTGATAAAGCTGTAATTAATTTGATCATTCACATATGTTCTTTAGAAATTGTTAGATAGATAAAAAAAAAATAGAAATATGTGTAAAGAATGATTAAAGAGAGTTATAAAATAAGACAGAAATAATATATCAGGAGATAACAACAGTATATAGTGTGTAGTTATTAGTAAAATCTTTGTTTACATTATACTTAGATTGTACATCTCAATTAGCTAGCTATCAACTTCGTTCTACTTTGTGTTCAGGGTTCAGTTTGTTGGTTTTGATTAAAAACTTCTATTTGGTTTTGAGGTTGAATTTAAATTTTTGAAAATGTATTTTATGAAAGAATAAATATATGCATAAAGAAAAGGTAGGATATATCAAAATTTAAATAGGTCGCTCATCAACTTGGTTCTACTTTGTGCTCACAATTTGTTGTTCCGATTAAAAACTACTGTGTTTATTTATTTTTGACGGGATTGAATTTTGATTTCTAAAATCTAGGTTTGATATATAGAACTTATGAAGGAATAAATAGTATATGCATATATATATATATATATAAATAAGAGTACGTACGATATATCAAAATTTAAAAGTCATGTGCAAACGGAAAAAACAAATGTAATGATTGTGTTTAACGTTTTACATATCCATGTTCACTAGCTCCATCATACCTTCTTGTGCTGCTTCATCCATTGCCACCGAAGCTGTTGTATCCGTCACCATCTTCTGGTTTCCTCCGTCCTAAGCATAGTTGGACTTTATCCACTCACCGACGACCCCACTCACTAAAACCATATGTGCTTGACCTAATCGATAATGTAGAGAGAGGACCGACTACTGCATCTCCTGCTCGATCTCTTCCAATGTGTTAAGCAACGCCTCGTATGGATCTTTCCACGACCTAGTTTTAGTCCACGAATGATCAAGATCTGTAAAACCCAACTTAGAGGGATTGACATCGACATCAAGATTTTCTTGAACAATAAGGGATCAGACGAGATTGGTGAGTATATAAGGATGGTTATCGCCCAAGAAAAGAAATGGCTTCTCGAACGAGTTCCGCCAGGAAGAGAAAAGGAGGTGCGAGATCGTTTTGATATCAGCGGTATTGTTTAGTACGAAGTAGCGGAGAACAAGGCTATGGAAGTAACTTGGGAAGTAAGACAACGGACCAAGCCCGTGAAACCAATATCAAAAAATATTTTAGATATCCATTACGATAATGATTAAAAGATTTAGAATATTTACTTATTCATATTTATCTATTTCCATTTCTAATTAGATTAAATCTAAATTAGGTTCTATATATATTGTATTAATACTATTGAAATCAAGAACACAATAATAAAGAGTTTTCCCCGACCCTTTTTTTAGTTTCTACAAAAGCTAACATCGGTGGTCTAGAAGAAGCTCCGACCATGTATTAGGGTTTATGTTCTTCTCCATGACGGCAGTAAATAAATATTTGATAAATCTCTAACAAAAGTTTTATGTATAATGGACCGAAGCTTGGGATTTTCCATTTTTTTGCTTTGCTAAATATGAGCTTTTTCTACCCAGTCCGTCTTCATAAATCAGTGTTTTATCTTTTCTCTGTCTTTTGGAGAGAAGGCCTTATAATGAAATCGGTTTAGTTAGTGGAAACCAAAACCATATCTTTCGTAAATTCAATTCGGTTAAGTGAAATAAAAGAGCCATACCAGTTTAAACCCAATGTCCTTTTATAATTTGTTTTCTTATTTTAGAATTGGAAAACTAATTATTGAACACACAAATGGAAAATGGGATTGATCTTCCCCGCGTCCACGAGTACACTCACACGATCACCGACTTTATTGTGTTCAAAATTGCACAAGCACCGTTAGATTCTCCTCTCTAGTCACTAGATATCAAAATCAACTTTTATGTTTTTAGCCAAGAAGAGATCCAACGTTCAGTTATTGCCTCAAATTCACCAATTTTGACTCTTTAACAGGGTTTGTATTCCTGTTAATAAATAATAAAGGCAACATTAAAATATACATATACATTTAAGGATCTATATGCAATTACCAAAAACTTTCCTACCATTAATAAACAGAGAGAAAAAAAACTACCACTCTCACTCCGACAACATCCATAACAATGGCTTCCAAATCCACCGTCACAACATTGACCATCTTCTTCTTCTTCTTCTTCTTCTTCATCGAGCCTAAGGTTCAGTCTCAGCAAATCTCAGCCGTTGATTCAGAATGCACCAACCGTTGGATTCACATCCGAACACTCCCATCACGATTCAATCTCGATCTTCTCTCAACTTGTAATCGTTACCCAATCACCGACGATCTTTGCCCTTACTTAGCCAATCACGGACTCGGCCCAAAAACCCATACCCGTACCCGAAGCTGGTATCGAACCGACCCGTTACTTCTCGAACTCATTTTCCACCGTCGGATTCTCGAATATCCATGTCTCACACCCGACCCGAATCTCGCCTCCGCAATCTACCTCCCTTACTACGCCGGCATCGATTCTCTCCGTTATCTCTACGGACCCGATTTAAACTCAAGCGCTGATCACGGGTCGGATCTTCTCGAGTTTTTGACCCGTGATCAACCCGAGATCTGGTCTCGTCGCTCCGGTCATGATCATTTCCTCGTTATGGCTCGACCCGCTTGGGATTTCTCTCAGCCGTTGACCGTTGACCCTCCGATTTGGGGAACGTCGTTTCTAGAACGCCGTGAGTTTTTCAATCTAACGGCGTTAACTCTCGAATCTCGTTACTGGCCGTGGCAAGAACAAGCCGTTCCTTATCCGACGTCGTTTCATCCACACAGCTTGCCGTTTTTGGAATCGTGGATCCGTCGTGTCCGTCGCTCACGGCGAACTTCTCTTATGCTATTCGCCGGCGGTGGTGGTACCTCCTCTTCTCCTAACATCCGTCGTAGTATCCGCTTAGAGTGCACTAGCATAAACGCAACACAATCGGATAATAAAATCTGCGATTTCGTCGATTGTTCTAACGGAATCTGTGAGCATGATCCGATTAGATTCATGAGACCGATGTTACAATCATCGTTTTGTTTACAACCACCGGGAGATACACCAACAAGGAAAGCTACATTCGACGGAATCATCGCCGGATGTATACCGGTGTTTTTCGAGGATCAAACGGCGAAAATGCAGTACAAATGGCATTTACCGGAGTCCGAATTCGCGGAGTTTTCGGTTACGATTCCGAAGGAAGATGTAGTGTTTAGAGGAGTTAGAATACAAGATGTGTTGATGAGTATACCTAAAGAAGAAGTTACTAGAATGAGAGAAAGAGTTATAGAGATGATGCCTAGAGTTATGTATAGAAGACATGGAGCTTCAATGGGATTGATGAATAAGAAAGATGCTGTTGATATTGCTATTGATGGAGTTTTGGACAGGATTATATCTAGAGTTTGATTCTTACTAACAACAGTTTTAAACAGGTATGTATTATGTTGTTGTTTGTTTAAATTGTTATACTTCAAAATTCATTTTTGATTGTTCATGTTTGCCAAATCTCATTGAGATTTTTTGGTTAGTAATATACTACTATAGTGGTTACATTAATAATGAATGTTAAGGTTTAGGTGAGATTTGTGTAATGATATGGTTATTTGTATCATTGTAAGTCATGGTAATGATTAGTGATTATTGTAATGTTTTTGCTTGTCTTCTATGAAGATTTTCTTTATTTGTGTGTTTATCTGTTAAGAAGAGCCATTGGAATTTCAATACAACCACAAATCGACTCTTTTAGGTAAGTAATACAGTTTCTAAGAATGCATCAAAGTTAGTATTACACGTTTGAAAATTTCCTATATTCGGAACAGAATAGCTTTGTCAATAACACTAATAAAATTAAGATATTACTCTCCAGACTCCAATCTCCAATCTCCATGATTGGTTGTTCAATCCGGATGAAAAAAAAAAATTACAATAACAACATCTATCATGGGACAATTACAAAAATCAATTTCTTGCGTTTGCATGCATCTACATGTAGAAATGCATTCATGAAGAGACAACATGAAGTGCAAACTAAAGTTTTTTTTTTTTTTTTTGGTTTGTGTGTTGTGCATTTGCGTTTAGACTGAGTTAGCAGCAAAGAAGAACGAATTGTTCAATTACTTGAGACTAGAGATTCATTTTTTTAAAATGCAAACGCATACAAAATTTGAGGCCCAAGTCATCGTCCTTATGCTTAAACCCATTTTTGTTAAACATATGAAACATTCTTGAGGTTTTCGGTAAAAGCCAAGTAAGCCGAAGACTATTAGGTAACACTAAATCCACTATTCGAACACTGAACCCATTCACATATTTGGGCCTGTTATGTTTACGTTTACGTTGCCAATCTTTTTCATTTTTTCTTACAGTTTTGTCTAAGTACTTTAGTGTGAAAAAGTATATTTTTAAATTTCTTCTATTTAATAATTTAAATCACATATCATCTAGTATAAACATATATTTCATTTTCTACAGTTTTTATTTTGTAAAATTTTTTTTATCACTGTTATAAACTTGAGTTTATGGGGATTCCGTAGAGAAAAAACAAGTACCTGACAAATATATTAACTAGTCATTAATTTTACAGAGAAATTGATTTGTTTTATCAAATTAAATAAATCATATGGCAGAAATTGACAGAACAGAGGAATACAACAGGAAAAATATTAAGGAAAATGACTTTTTTGGTAAGGAAAAAGACTTTAAAGATGTGAAAAGGAGAGGAGCAAAAAAAAAATGAGTTAGTGGGAAGAAAAATGGTTAATGGAGCACAACTAACACTCGTCCACAAAATATTATGAGATAAATCCAATTGATTCGACCGATTATAGTACACTCCACAATCTATTACTATCAGTTTTACTACTTTCTTTTTGTCCCTTCTTTAATTAATCGATACCTTATTTTCTTTAACCTCATTTCCAATAATTTAATGGATTTTTTTTCCTCAAAAATTAACATTTTTAAAAAATTTTACTTGCTAATAATATTTAACCTTTTATTCTAGAAATAACAAGAAAATGTATAAGTGATTTGTTGTCCATAAAAGTATTAAAATTTGTTAGTTTTTTTTCCTTTAAATGTTAGGTTATGATTTTTTTTATTTTAAAGTGATGTTTTACCAAATTACCTTTTGCTTTTAACTAAAGAATTTTAATATCAGGCCATTTTAAAAGCAACAAAATCAGTTTTTTGTGAACTTCAATTTTCTACTGCTAAAAAGTCGATTTCAGAACTTAATGTGTTCATTTCAATCTTTCGTTTCTTACATATGTAAATAGCTAGACTAGCTTAATAATAGAAATAACAAATATACCATTTTAGTACAAAAGTAAAAGTGGAGTCACAATATGCTTACCAAAAGTGGTCATATGAAATCTAGACATCATCTAAAACACGGAATAAAAGAGATTCGCCTACTTTTGCAGCAATAACATTGTTGATGCTACTCGTATATATATATATATATATATAATTGTTGATTATATTGATGTTATATACTATAACCGATATATTGTAGTATAATGGGATTCTAGGTTATGAAGATACCATTAAATGTATGTAAGACGAATCACGCTAAGTATTGGACACCTTTGTCCCAAGTTAGATTTTGAGCGATTTAGTGCAATAATTGAAGAAATAGACAGAATAAAAAACGAAAAGACCGGTGGAAGGTTAAATAGGTAAGATGCAAATTCCAATTGAAGAGTGGCCTATCAAAATTCAAAAGGTGGTGAACTTTTATCTTATTCTAGGCCATGGACAGGTCTAATTAAAAGCTCCATAAAAATATAAAATAGATAAAATAAAATCTAAAATAGTAAAGAAAGAAACATCGCTTTCATTTTCTATGAGTTTTCGTTACATATATTTTGAATATTTTTTTATCTTTTTAGAAATAAAAAAATGTTCCAAAAACACAATCTATAACCAGAGATTTGCCACACTCAAAATCCCACTCGGACTTTGTGCAGTAAAGTGAGTTTTAGATACGAGAGTTAGGCCAAATCTAGAGGGTCTTGGTCTTGGTCTTGCTCAAACTAGTTGATGATATTAGTTTAGATTTTATGTTTGACGATAATATCATTGATTTTCTAAAAAGACAATCATTTAAGCCAGTATTTTTTGTATAACAAATGAATGACGGGAACCTAATTCGAGTTTGGTGTTGAAATATCTATCACCGGGTTTGGATATGGGTTCACATTTTTTGATTCGTTGATTTAATAGCTATAATTAAGTAGAACTATCTCCCACCTTTGCATGTTAAGGTAATATACACGAAAAAGCAGGGTCGTTTACATATATTGTGTAAAAACACATAGCATGCAATACATATAATCAAATAGTATAAGTTAGAATTTACTAAGGTAAATGTTATCGAAAGTTGTAAAGCTTAAAATCGCACTTATTCATTCTCCAACTTGGGTTTGTTGACTATTTCTTTCCAAATAATCGGAGAAACTCTAACCACATGTTTACTTTTTAATAATTATAAGGACAAACTGAAACAACAAATAAAGAAAAAGGAGTTCAAGCTTATTCTAAATTTCTAATCTACAAGATAAGATAATGAAACAGACCACTTGTCTCTCTGCAATGCTATAGCTCTCATAATTTAACGAGGACACTTCTTCTTTTAAGCTTTTTGTATTTATTTTAATTAACATGAGAATTATTTGGGGATACAAAAAATCGAGATAATCCAATGTTTGAACGACACGTTTAACAGCTTTGATCATGTCTTTTAATGAGACATAGATTAGATATGTCTTGTACTAGTCATCAAAAAAAAATTATCTTAAATTTTATTATGTTGCTCTTTTTTTTGTTAACGTTTTTTAATAATTGATATTATTCTATTTTTAACTACTATTATGTGTTACTCGATTTGATAATTTGAATTTATATGAGATCTTTGAAATGTGTTGTACGATTAAATATTTAAATTACTCCATTACATTTTTTATACGTTGAAAATTTTTAAACTACTCTATTAGATTTTCATGCATAAACTATGAAAAGCAAATCATCCAAAAGATTATGAAACCCACCAAAAAAAATCATAATGGTTATAGTATTGAACATTTATATAAAGTATCATAAATAATATAAAACCTATTCTAAGTTATGAAACTTATACAAATTATTTTAATGGCCCCCTTATAAAACCTATTCTAATTATATACTTTTTGGATTTTGGAAGATTTTGTTGGACGACATATTTATAGAAGTTTATTTATTATTTATTACTAATTATCTTATTGAACTTTACAGTTGTACAGAGAGATTTTTAACACATTTTAAAGCACACTACATTTTAAAGAACAGAGAATCTAACCAATTTTTTTCTTTTCTTTTAAAGATATAAATAGTGGTAAGAGTAGTATGACTGCTTCACTTTCTCTTTCTCTTTTGTTCAAGTAGTTTGGGAGAGAGAAGAGAAGAAGAAGACACCCTTTAAGCAAAACAGAGGATTTTCATTCTCTGTTCTGTTTGAATTATTACTAATCTATCATCTTGTTGTTCTCTTCGTCGACAATGTCGGGAAACAAAGAAGAAGAGGATCCTCGTATCCATGGAATCAAAACTAAGATCCGTGTCGTTCCAGATTTTCCCAAGAAAGGTAACTTTTTTTCTTCCTTCTTCTGGAATTGTCATTATGGAAGTGCTTTTTTTTTGTGTGTTCTTCGTTACATACTCTGTTTCGTCACGTAGAAAATGTTGTTTGTCTAAAGAACAAGTACTTTCTAAGAAAATGCTGATTTTTTCATCTGAATCTTTTGCCGACAATAATATTTCGGTTAAAGGATTTTTTTTTACAGTTTTGTCTTGGTCTTGAATCTGTGTTGGTTTGCTATGAAGTGGTAATTTGACATTCAGAGATTTTTCTTGAAAAAAACAAGAATTGTTAGTTTGTTACATAGAGAGGGTGCTAAAAACAAGGTTAAAATTGCAGGAATAATGTTTCAAGACATAACAACAGTGTTGTTGGATCCGAAAGCCTTCAAAGACACAATTGATCTGTTTGTGGAGAGGTACAGAGACAAGAACATCTCAGTGGTTGCAGGTAAATATTATCTCTCATTGCAATTCATAATGTTAATTAATTTTCTATACATAGTGTTATTTCGATGGGATTACTATTCAAAAGATTCGACTTATTTCAGTGAACTCGATTTTTTAATTGTTTTGATGATTTTCCGGGGAAATAAGTGGGTAGGTCATGTTTTTAGTGACGTTTAGTTTTCTTTTTATATAGGAAAAAAAATCCATTACCGAAATTCCGTATAGGCTAATTTCTGAACCCTAAATAGTTGATTTGTTGGTGTGTGGTAATTAGTGGAGTCTTTAAAAAAAAATGTCAAATGGTAATTAGTGGAATATAGATTTATTTTGTACATTATACTTTCATGGAAATTACTTGATAATTTGGATTTGTTTTTAAAATTTTTTTTAACTTTGTTATCATTGGTTGTTTTAATAAAAGAAGGAAAGAACTATTTTCTTTGTTTTTTTCTGTGATTTTTTTTTTTGCATTTATATAAAGATTATTGAAAAAACTTGTTTTAATTGAACGAATAAATTTATGTGTACAAAAACAATTAATATGATGTATCCAAATTTGAAGTTCATATGCAAATATGTATTGTTTAGTGTTTGACGTTAACAATATACACACGTACACTTTGTAGAAAAAAAGATTCGAATCGAATCGTTTCGTTATTGTCATATATTCGATAAAAATTTGGTTGAGACAAGACTCTCTCTTATCTCTGAAACCCAATCTTTCTTTGTGACTGAGTGATTGAATGAGATTGATTGCCAGGATCATTCTTCCTCCCAAATCATATAAGAAAAAGTTTTTTTTTTTTGCTTTCTATATTCTTTTACTTTTTAAAAGCTTATAATTGTTGATCTTATTACTTATGTGAAAAGTGTTTGTGTGTGTGTGTATGTGTGGTGGGTAATGTTTGGATAGATGAGTAGTTGAGTGATGGATGTAACCTTTTAAAAAGAGTTGGCCCCAAAAAAAAACTTGATTTGGGTTTTCTTTCTTTTTCTATCATCATTGTTTTGGCCAATTCTTTTCTTCCCACTTTTTCTGTATGTCTCTCTTCTTCTATGTAATGAAGTACAAAGACTTTGTAACTTTGTTACTGTTGCAGGATAAAGTATGGTGAAGTACATCATTTCTTTTTTACTTTTTCAAATCTGTATACTTTTTCAGTTGCCTTTTCAAATTAATAGAATCTTTTCTAGACAGATTTAAAAGAAAACCAATCATCAAAACCATACAAACTCATTTGATATATTTACCATACTTGATAGGTATCTGCCAAAACCCATTAAAACTCGATGAAAAGCTGTTGTTAAAACATTTGAATCACGAGTTTATTCTATTTTTGATATTTTTGTAAAGCCCGTGTTTAAGGAAGAGTTTATATGTGCATAGCACATGGTACATAACAAAATTTATATATTTTATGGTTGTACAAAAAAAAAAGTGCGTAAGAGAAAATATTTAATAGACTTCATATTATTAAGCCCATACACAATACAATTCTACTACTTGTAGCACCGAAACCGTATCTTTAGTGCTGCTCTAGAATCTGTCTATTGGGTTCGTTGTTGGGACAGAGAATCGTTCTTTAGCTTTTCTTCCATACCAGTGAATTCTTATTTGGACTCTTGTAATAATAACAACATACATAATTGATAATTGTGTACGTTCATACAAAGAATCTTTTAAAATGTTGTGATTTACGCTACTTAACTAGACTTTATTCCCTAATTGACATAACCATGAAACAATGCGTTGGCTATCATTTCAGGAATAGAGGCTCGTGGTTTCCTATTCGGTCCACCGATCGCGCTAGCCATTGGAGCAAAATTTGTTCCTCTGCGCAAACCCAAGAAACTACCTGGTTCTTATACTTGCATACCTTTCATATGATTTATTTTTGAAGTAGTACTAACACTAAATCCAACTAGGTGAAACAATATTTGAGGAATACGAGTTGGAATATGGAAATGACCGCCTAGAGATGCACATAGGAGCCGTCGAGGCTGGCGATCGAGCTTTGGTCGTTGATGATCTTATCGCGACTGGTGGTACTCTCTGCGCTGCCATTAACTTGCTCGGTAAAATCCCTAACCTATATGAAAATCCAATTGAGTTTTAAATTTCCAACCTAACCGATACAAGATATTTATTGCCCTTTTTGAATGGTTTTTGGACCATGTTAGAGAGGGTTGGAGCAGAAGTTGTGGAATGTGCATGTGTGATCGAGTTACCCGAATTAAAGGTTCGTTGTCGTGGAATTTAATTCAATACAGTAGTAATATTCGAAAACAATAAATTGAGATCGTTTTGTATTGGTGTGACATTTAATATTTTTGAGGTGGGAAATTTAATTTTTTGCAGGGAAGGCAGAGACTTAAGGGGAAGCCACTATGTATGCTTGTGGAGTACCGATGATGATTTTAGCTTTACTTATTTGGATAAAATTATTCGGTTAATTAATTTATGCTCCGAAAATTCGGATTATGCAGACTTCTTATTATTGGATTCTACAATATTTTGATTTAAATTCTAGCGGATTAGCTGGAACAAATAATCCAAAGTTCTTTGCTGTTTAAAAGCAGTACTAGTTACCGGTATACTAATCAGCTAAAATTAGTTAAACAATTATCAATTTTAGAGTATACTTCGAAGGTAAGATCAATGTGAATCATAACACTATCGGTATATACCCATCATTACACTATGGGTTCGAGAATCTATGGGTTGGTGGACTACATATTTTCAAAATACATTTGAGAATAAGTGTTGTCTGAAAAACAGAAGTTATCGACATAGTATGTGAACTAGCAAACAACCAAAAAACACACAAAATTTTGACAGGCACTTTTAGTTTTCATTCAACCATAAAATGTGAAAAAGGAGTATTTAGCCGATATAATACCTCTAAAAGATAGTATTACTCTCATGTTCATGTACCTAACTTTCTTTGAACAAACATTAACATTGAGCATTAGTATTTGTTTACGCCGAGTTCTACATTCATGCATCATCTGATCATATAATTAAGAAACATAATTACAAGAGACAAATAAAATATTTTCTTAGGCCAAGAAGACAAGAACCATGATTAGGATCTCCATTGATATCGTAATTATATATCATCATATTTAGTCTTCCACCAGATTGCGTTTGCCATGATTATGTTTTCCCGATCACATTTTTCTGAAGTCAAACTAAAACATATATATCAATCCCACAAAAAGAAATAGAGTAAAAAATTGGCCCGACGCGTATAAAGACCTAAATGTTGCACTATTTTAACCAAGTAAAAACTTAAGACATGAGTGGCTACATATTTACATAAGTTAATTATGTAAAAACCACTTTACAATTTTAAAGTTACTGTGAAAACATAATTTTTTCAAAGCACATATAGCTTAAATTTACCAGGGTAATCAAATCGCGACACCTAAACATGACATCATCATATTTGAAGAGGCCAATCAAATTGGTCTAACCTCCCAAACCCTTCACGCCTTGAAACGTGGTAAGCTACCACGCGAGAAGAGTTATGGAGGCCATAATATCAGTTTGACTCCTCCAGAAAGCTTTAGTGAACATATATCCAAGTCCCATGAACATGAGTCTAGCTCATGAACTCTTTCAATTCTCAACGTCAACGATGTCCATAACATATGTTGCTTACTTTTCATGAATTTTATTTTCTTCAATCCAATAATTCAAAATTTAATATAAAAATTGTCTAAAAGTGAATAGAAGAAATATATATTTTACAATCTAAAAATGATTAAGAAACAAGGCAACACCGCACGTGTATCAAAGACAAACAACTCGCCGTCACGACCAGCTACCGAGTCCGACCCGAACCCGATTACATCATCAACCCGACCCGCTATCACTCTACAAATCATCATCGCCTTCCTTCCTCCGCCACCTCCACTACTCACGTACGCTTCACCACTACCCGAAAACGTACACACAGCCTGACCTTTCCCACCGGCAAAAACACACGCGCCACCGTTAAACCCATCAAGAACCGGATAAAACCTCATCATCTCATTACCATCAGCCAAACACCGTGCATCCTCTTCTTCACACGTGCCTCCGTTAAAACCCGCACGTGACTTCACAACCTCTCTATACTCCTCGAACCGGGTTACAGTCCTTGACCCGTGTTCCACTTTGAAAATCATCTCGATCCGACCCGGAAACTCGTCGGAGCTCCAGCTTGAATGAAATATAATCTCCACTACGTTTCTTGACGGGTGACCATCGGGCAGCTCGGTCAGTGCGTCTGATGTTCGGGCAGATTTGCTTCGTCGGGTCCGGTTTGGCGGGTTAAGTAACTCTGTTTCGGTTCGACAAGACTTGAAACGCCTTAGATTCGGGTCGGGTTTCTGGTTTTTCTTGCTTAACCGGGTATCGATCACGTCTTTGACGCAATGTGAGCTCTTTCGACTACAATTGTAACTCGACGACGACATTAGTGATTTACTGTTGAAATTGTAGACATCATCGAACGCTTTTGATTTGCATTGCAATGATTTGATCCACCCATTTGGCATGTTCGGGTTCTTGGATCCGGATCTTTATTGTTCTTGTCTCTCTTTCTCTCTTCAACAAGTTATGTATATGTATGTTATGAACAAAAAAAATACCCGCGAGCGTTTTATCATATGATCATTCATATTACGATTTTACCCTCTAATTTTTCTCCTGGGCCTGGCCCATATGGTTTACATAATCAATACCTAGAAAAATATGATACTTATTTGGTTTGATGTGGTGACTCAAATTGTATAATAGATTGATTATAAGTTTCTAAACAAATATTTTATGAAATCCAAACTTATTATTCGTATCTGATTTTTTTTTTTGTGTGTGTGTGTATTCAAGCGACTGATTTTGTTGATAAGGATTTTTATTTATTCTTTCTTGAAACTAAAGTTATTGAAGAATGAATTTATGATTAAAACAGGCAGAGTGATAAGAGAGAAGTTAGGTGAAGAAAGCAAGAATTTTCTTTACATTTAATGAGGAAAGCAAATTGACGCAGTGTTTCCTTTTAACATATCAAGAATTGAATGATTTAAGTGTTGTGTCGGGTTTTATTTATTGAGATATTGACAATCATAAATAGGAATCCGAGTAACTTTACTGTAGTGTAACAATAAGGTAAGGGAATCAGTAGGACCGATTCTTAAGTTTTATTTGAACATACAAACTAAAAAAACACCCCCATTATTGTCAAAAGAAAAGGTAGAGAAAAAGGAAAAAAACTTGTATTAAGATGTCATATTGTACACTTTTACAAGTATGAAAAACATCGGAATGAAGCATATAGTAACAAATTAGGGATATTGATTGCAACAACTAGAGTAACCAACGATTAAGTTATGTTTGTTTTGCAGTTGCTAGCGACAATGATCAATAATTATATTGTGTTGGTTGGTTTTGTGGTCGCTAACGAATAGTAATATTATATTGATGATGAAAATTTAAAACGTTAAAACATGTATTTGTTGGCAAAGTGGTATAAATGAACTAACAAGAACAAAAATAACAAGATTTAGTCGCTTTTACTGGTCACTAATAACTACGAAACGAAGTGGACCTTAAAAATCTAAGGTGGTTATGTTAGCGAGGAAAGTGACTGATCTTTTCTCTTTATGGGCTTAATAAAAAAGGCCCAAGATGCACATATTTTTCTAATGGATTAGTGTTCTTCTCTTAGAAAGCGACGTCGTTTTGTTAGACTCAACTTCACAATTAATTTTTTTTTCTTTGACTACCGTCCCTTTAAACGACGACGGTTTTGTTTTTGACAGAGATCTGTTACGACAGTTATGTCTCCGTCGACGACGACGATTTTCATCGGTCCCATCTTAGCGGTGGACGCCGCCGTATCTCACGCGATTCACACGGCGGCGAAACCATTCCTCCCACCATTTGTCCTCCTCCTCCTCGAAATCTCAGCTGATTTCCGATTCTCCTTCCCCGTATCCCTTTCCTTCCTCCTCTCCCCTCCATTACGCTCTTTCCTCGTCCCTTTCCTCCTCGGCCTCCTCTTCGATCTAATCTTCGTCGGAATCGTAAAATTAATCTTCCGTCGTGCTCGTCCCGCTTACAATCACCCTTCAATGTCCGCCGCTGTATCAGCTGATCACTACTCGTTCCCCTCAGGTCACGCTTCTCGCGTTTTCTTCGTTGCTGCATCTGTTCACTTCTTCTCTGCTGCTGCTGAAGCTTCCATGACTGGTCCAAGCTACTCCTTCTTAGATGGATGGATCAGAGATCATAACGATGGCGATGTGAAGGTAGAAGTTGTGGTCGTTGTATGGATCTGGGCAACAGTGACTGCAATTTCAAGGATTCTTTTAGGAAGACATTACGTTCTCGATGTAGCTGCTGGTGCTTTTTTAGGGATTGTAGAAGCTCTCTTTGCTCTTCGATTTCTGAGATTTGATGAAATGATCTTTGGGAGGTAACAAATGTATCCAAATTGTTGTTGTTTTTAACAAATTGTTCTGTAATTTTTGTTTCGATTACATTGAGAAGAAGAATTGTATTGTTCATGAATCAAAGATTGTTCCTTTTGTTTCACTACAAGGCTCTTGTTGTATTACATAATCGTTAGTGTGAATAATGAGAGATCTTATTCACTTGCATCGTAATCGAGCTAGGCTTGAAAACTGAAAGGCTAAACCTTTCACATTGATGTCATTGTTACCTGAGGTTGAGATCATCTGTGAGCAATCTAATTGTTTGAAACAGTGAACTTGTGGTTGTGGATGAATG
Source organism: Arabidopsis thaliana (assembly GCF_000001735.4). Classification (NCBI taxonomy): domain Eukaryota; kingdom Viridiplantae; phylum Streptophyta; class Magnoliopsida; order Brassicales; family Brassicaceae; genus Arabidopsis; species Arabidopsis thaliana. Next base: position 11,877,944 of record NC_003075.7, on the reverse strand, counting down.
TAATCTACTAATCTTCTTACCTTACTTTGTAGTTTCTAGATCTTTTACCATGTTCTTTCTATGTAACTTCTCTACGTTGTTTGGAGCTTCGAAAAGATAAGGAATAAACACTGGCATGTGGAATGTTGGGAATGAGACCTTGACTGATTGATTAGATGTTTTTCGTTACTGTGAACATGCTATGCTTGCCAATATCTGTGGTTCCTCTGCGTTTGGGAATATTTCGTACCTGTAACTAGGTTTCTATATCTTTGCTCTCTTTCTTAGTGTAGCCAGCATGTTCTGTACTATGTTATAGAGTCCTTTGTTGTCAGAGAAGATAACCGTTGCTGAAATTGCCAGAATCAAATGATTGATTCATCCAATGCCTTGAATATACTTTTGCAAGCTTGGTTACAGGTTTTCACTCGAATCTCTGTCTCTTTATGTTGCCTTTGGTTTGCTAATCTCATCTTTTTTCTAAGGTTATGCATCTGCTAGGCATAGGTTTATATTTATAGGTATTAGTTTCAACATGTAATCCAAGTACATCAAAGGTTCAGTAGTAACTTAGAATGTTTAAGGTTGCAGGAGATGCTGTGAAACTGGACCCACATCTGCAATTTGTAAGAGACTGTCTTCTACACTCGTGGAGCTACCTTGTTGAGAGATAGTATTTATAAAACAGCTATAATTGAAGCTTGAGTGAGAAAGGTCCATGATTGTTTCTTTCTTGATTTATCTTTTTTCACCTTCTACATATGAAGTTGTGTATTATTGTGATTGATTGATTGTGACATCATAAACTTGCTCAATTATCGCTGACAGAATTTGTTATGTGTCAGCTGTTTCTACAGCAGTTCCTGCAGAAAACTCTGTTGATTAGACTGAGAAAACACAGTCAAGCTTAGATGGCCAAGGAGGTGTAAAGTCCCTATCTCAAAATTCAGTTGACATGTCCTTCTCACGGTAATAATCTCTCTTTTAAATGTTTCCATCCACCATATTGTTCCCGGTTCTTGGTGTTAACCAAATAAACCAGATACCAGAACCAACCGGTTATGAGTTTGTGTCATGAATTATGGGATTGGTAAGTGTTGTCATTGTTGGATTGGTTCTTAGGCATCATTTATGAGAATTATGGGATTGGTATGTGTTGTTTTCTTTGGTGTAATGTATGCTGCAAAAGTAGAGGCACACAGAGTAGGATGGTACATGAAGAACAATGCCCACCATTGGAAAACTTTTATATTATGAGAGTTCACATGGTTATCTCCTGTAGATCAAACAAGGACATACCTTGTTTCAACCTTAATGATCACACTTAGTTTTCTGTGGCTACCAAACAAACCCTCTTTTCATATGTTAGTGTCTCCTCATCAGACCCTACCACCATTTAGAGCACGAGGCGTCGTAGATTTTTGACGAGAGCACCAGTTTTTGTGATTAGCAAAAGAGAGTGATTAGAGAACACTAATAAAATCACACAGTTATAATATAAAAAAAGGGATTGAGATTTGAGTTGAGAGGTGGTGATGGAACTTAGTGGCAGTGTGAATCTTCTTTAACATCTGAGAGTGGCAGAGAGTTGAAAGAGGTATGGTATGGTCATCTCTTTGTTACCATATTTGAGGTGAATTATTGTTGTACTAGAGTTTCTTATTTTTGCCCTAAATTTTGCAAGTCCTGTGACTGTGACCTAACTCAGGTAAAAAGTGGATCTGAAGCTATAGAGAGAGAGGGTCTGATGCTGTTTCTGAGTTCATCATTATCATGTCCTGCACTAACATCCCAAAAAAGGAAGAATTTTTGTTTGAAAAGAAAATTTGATTTACACACATGTGAGTTCTTTTTTTTTTTTTTAGAAATTCTGAAAGAATAGAAGAGGATAGTACCAAACAGCACACTCCTAAAAGAAAATAACTTTGTTTTGGTCTTTTTTTCTTTTGGGTCTTTGTCTGATATTCTTTTGTGAAAGTTGATTTTTTACTTCTTAGATTTAAATCGAATTTCTTTAAAGCTTTTAACAGCAGGAAATGGATTCAAATACTGGTACATTTGGTAACATATCATAAAACTGAAATGTCTTTATTTTTTTTGGTGGTATTTGTGGGTTGTCCTCCACTTTCTAGTTTCTATGGCACTAGTGTTCTCATAAACTGTGTATATTGTTAATAAAGGACCACTGAGAGAGAGATTGGATTTTACAATAGCAAAGAGAACCTGATGCACAGAAAAAAGGTCAGATAAGATGACAGACATATACATTTCTCTTTAACTTTAATTTCTTGTTATATCTTTGCCAAATTATAACAATATTTCATCTATAAGTTGTGAATGAATGAACTTTACTATAAGTGTGGTCGATTAATTGGAGAATAAGAAAATGTAGTAATTATAGTTTTGGGATTCAAAAGCATATTCTTCAATATATTCGAGTACATATTATATAATTTCATATTTGAATATTGGAAAATGTAACGTATTTCTTAAGAAAAGTGCTCTGGAGAACTTTAAAGGTTATCGTTTTTTGAAATGTTAATCATATTTTTTAAGAAAAGGGTTACTACAAAACAATTTCTTACTCATGGGTCAGTTTTATCTTCTTCTTCAAAGGCACGCAAGTGGCAATCCGTACGTGAACATTGAATATGAGAATCTTTTTTTTGCTCTCCTAACGTTTTACATAGTAATAAAAGACAGTGTTTATTTTTAAATTCTTAAATAAATTCGAAATTGGATTAATTGGTAGACGATTTGAACATATTCTTTTCTTTTTTTTTGGTTGCTTCAACAAAATAAATTTAATTAAAACGGTTCACAAATTCAAATACTTCATCTGGTATTTTAATATACCATTCAGTGGCAATCTAATTTATTGAGGGTTGGGAAGTTAAATATATAGTAAAAAACTAAATAAGCAACATTATAAAAGCAGATTTTAGCATCCCACGTTAGACAAATAATTTTAAAATTTTAAATTAGGTATAATTGTATGAACATGTAAATCTGTTTTCATGATGTTGCTTATATATATACTCATACAAAAATTAATTGTGATAATAATATATAACCAATTTACGCATGATACTAATGGACTTGTAAAAGATTAATATCAGAAAGCGAAAGATTAATATATAACCAATTCCCAAATGTAGTAGTATTATATGCATGAGTGAATTAAGAAAATTAAAACGAAGGTAAAGAACTTTTGAATGAAAAATGAAGCAAAGGCTTCACGTGAAGCTTTCGCGAGTTGTAAAAAAATAAGAAATAAAAATGGTCTCTACTGCTTTGTTGTAACTTCTTAACTATTTTAGTAGTTTATTTATAAGATTATATATTTCTCATGTCTATCATATAATATTACATCTTGGAAGTTGTAATTCACAACGAAAATAGGATGGTAGAACATTACATTGGAGAAAAGAACTCATAACGCGCATGATTTAAAAAGAATAATAAACTATTTTGAAAACAATTATGTGTATATTATTGCAACAATATGCTGTTCACAACTTGGAGGTTATTGAATTTTTATTAGATAATTGAGTGGGGGTGGATGAGTGTGTAATGTTGAGTACTTATGAAACATGGATTTGATTTGCAAGCTTTCTTTGTATATCATTTTCTTCTCTTGACCCACGTTTTTGCTTATTATTTATTTCAGTAATCTCTTCCTCCCATTGTAACTTTCTCATAAAATTTCACATTTTAATTCATATATACTCTTCATTGGATTCCTTTTTTTTTTTTTTTCAGATTCAAATTCTATGACACTTTAGTCATTCCATGTCTTGCTTTGGACTTCACTTACATCATACAATATATTTTCATATACAGTTATTATGTAGCTAGGTCTTACTAAAAAGTTTCCTCCAATTCTCATAATAAATGAGAAACCAAATACGAGTTAACGGATGTGAGCTTGCATGTCTATGACGATTTTAAGTTATACATTTTGTTATTAGACTTTTAAAGTACCTAACAAATTTACTTTTATAATATATGTTCAGTAAAAATTAGCAGTTTTTCGCTTTATGCATAACTACCATAAGTAAACATTTGTCTTTCTGAAGTGTTTTTATTTTGTTGAAATTTTTATAGTGAAATGATAATTTTGCCTAAGTGATGGTCATTTAATGTGAAACTAACATATTTTCACATTTTTAATATATAATATACAAGTCAGACATTTTATTTCAGATTTTATTAATTATCGTTGAAAAATTATCGAAACTAGAGTATTTTGTTTTTATCATAAATTATGAACTTTGTTAGATTTAATGTTTTTCTAAATTGTTTAAGGCTTAAGCTTTTCGTTTCTCAAAAATTATAAATTCAAGGTGATATTTACACATTTCATTTTAGTCGTTAAGATGGGGTCCTAATTCTTATAGATCACCGTTATTTTCCAACATAGTTTGGCAATTAGATGGAAGTATGGTTGGACGTTTGGTCAAAGGCTTTTCTGGATACAATTATTGAAAGCAATAATATATATTAGACATTTATCTTCTAATATAAAGTTGGATAGTACTTAAAATTAAAAATATCTTAACCTTCACATCAAAAAAGTTAAGAGGATATATATTATTGTTATTTCCTTGGTTTGGAAAATTTAATGTCTTTAACTCTATTTTTAGTAGTTTTGTTAGTTCGAAGATTATAAAATTTCATCTTTCTAAACATTGTTTGGACCATTTAACATATGCACATATTATTAATTATATAATTTTTTCTAATTTTATATTTTTTGATTAATTATATAATTGGATCTTATAAAAACATATTGCATTGTGATGACAAAATATTGTGTTTAACACATTTAGAATAAACGACAGATCAACTTACCACCAAAATTAATATAAATAAATGTTATTATATGCTAATGCATCACATAGCAAAGTCTAATGCAATCAAATTATAGCCTTTTGTCATTTTGGTTAGGATAATGCACATGGCAACTAATTACCACATATACATATATATACTGTATGTGGATTCCCACATTAAATCGAGTCCATCACTTTCCATGGAAAAAGCACCTCTCCCAAAAGAAAGCTTCATATCAATGATTCAATATTAACGTGACGTTGATTCCTACTTAATTTTCTCTATTTACATTCGTACATCAAAAGAACTGAAACGTTAAACTGTCTAAATAGTTCGTTAATATAAAAATGTAATTTTGTTACTACAAAAATCATAGAACTGATATAAAAATTGAAGATTAGTCTTATTACCACATCCATTTACTAAAATGTACAACTCTAGCTACATTCTTTTGCACTTCCAAATATGACATATCAGATTTATGAAAGTTAGGAGTACCTAATAACAATTCATAGGCATGTATCTTAATTAGTAGAGTAGGAAGAGTCGTGCAGAGATGATAAATGTTTGTGATATCTATGACCAACTGCAGCGGTAATTTGTTTTAGGAGAAACACATATAATTAAAATAATAATATTTTTATACGTTTTTTTTTTTTTTTTATATGAAAGTAAAATATTAATACTTTTTGTTTTTTTAAAAACTATATGAATCGTATATATTGGAGGTGCTCTAAGATACCATAATTTATGTCCTGGCCCCTACATACTTTAGGAGTTCATTAAAATATAATATCGTAATTTAGAAGTTAGGAAATTTTATGTAGATTTTCGTACGTTAAAGTTTCTACTAGTCGCAAAAAAAAGGAGGGAAAGTTCTATTATTAAGGATATTTCGAGTAAAATGTTAAACCGACTAAGTCCAATATTTGTAAGATGCTTGATCAAAATAGAGTTGAAAATGACATAAACTGGTTTTAAAATGTTACTAAACATTATGTTACGTATATATTTAAATAATTACCAACCGTCCATTTTAAAAAATGCTTTAAAATTAGATATGATCATACTTTATATATTAACTAGATAAAGACCTGTCCGATGGACGGGTTTATTTTTTATAAATAAAATCAAATTTAATAAAAAATAATAATTAACAATATTGTAAGTATAAATTATCTTTTAAAAGTAATTTTTTTTTTTTAATGTTGTATTGTTTCTTCACCACTAAAATCATTGAATAAAAAATGATTTGAATGAAAAATATATCATATAGCAATTGCTCAAATTATTTGAATGAAAAGTATATCAAATAGCAATAACTTTTGATATACTTATATAAAAAACTAAAATTAAAATTATTCATCATAAAGTTAGCGAATGATTTCAAAATGGTTTTAAATTATACACGTTAAAAATATAGAGATAATCGATCAACGTTAACTAAATCCCTTTAAATCATGATATATCGTAAAATCTTTGATTGATAACTATTCATGATAATATTAATTACTAACTTTGAAAAACTAAAATATATCATACTAATTATATAATAAGATATATTTCCCTTATACTAATTTTTTCTGTCACCACTTTCGTAACCATGAACAATAACTATATATCGTCACCTGCATAACAATCATATGTTACTCCTATATTTTTTAGTATGACATGCTATTTTATTAAATGACATTGTTTAAATGATATTTTCATAATTATTTTGAATCAATTGTGAGTATTTATGAAGAAATTAGTTTATGTGGTGATCCACATAAGGCCGCCTATTTATACTATAATTTTATGGATGGAATCGTGGTTTTTTCTATTAGTATCATCTGAAATTTATGATCGGAGATCTTGTAATTCTTATTTCAACATATTGCACATGGAAGTTGCAAATTTCAATAAGGTTTCCTTCACATAATTGAGCTCCAAACTTTTCAATAAGATAATGATGGATAGAACCTTGAATTATTTTTTTCTGTTTTAAAAAAAGATTAATAAATTGGAGAATATTGAGGATTAAAGTATTAAAATTTACCTTTTCATCAAGTAGGAGAAAATTTATTATTATGAGTTCATTTTTTTTTTTCTTTGTTCCCACTTTCTTGAACTTGTGTTTTCATGTTATCTTTGATGATAGCTATTCTGACTTTTTTTTTAAAGAATTGAAGATAAGTAAATGTAAACAACAACGCTTAATAATTGTTTCTAAGGTAAGCATTATATAATATTCTAATAGCGTAAGAACAGTGTCAACTTAGAAAATAAATATAACAGATCTATACATATTATAGTCAACGTATAAGTAAATATTAACTAATTAACCGAGAAAAAAGTTTTTACGTACCAAGAAAAGCAACGAAGAATAATATTTTCTAAGGCAAGCATGATATAATAATACTCTAATAGCATAAGAACAGGGTAAACCTAGAAAATAAATATGATAAATGTACATGTATTATAGTCAACCATCCAGAAAAAAGTTTAATGTTTGACTTACCAAGGAAAAACAAAAAGCAAAACATTGAGGCAAAAATAGTAATTTTGAGGGTTTTTTTTGTGAAAAAATAAGAGATTATCTCTTTGTTTATATAGAGATGGATGTTTACATTTTTTTTTTTATAGAATTCTGTATATAATCCTAAACATTCTTTTTGTTTTGTAGAATTATGTATATAATCATTTTTCTTCTATAATTGATAAATAATTGTAAACTTTCCCTTTTTTTATTGGTTGGTAAATTTAATTAGAATTATATAGTAAGACAGCTTTTCTAATTTCTATTTTTATCTAATCAGATACATATAATTTTTTGTATAATTATCTTATTTAGTTTTTTTCTAATAAATTTCTATAATTATCTTTTAAGGAGAAATTAAAATAGTATTTTTTCCCATATTTCTTAAGAATTGGTAACTTACATTTGGCCTTTTTTGTCTTCAATTTCTATTTTTAACTTTAATAAAATACATATAGTTTTCTTATATTTCCATATAGTTTAAACTATAGTTTTTTCCATATAGTTTTTTCTATATATTTTGTTTGACACGTGTCAACATCTAAGATCGATAAAATTACCATGTGTGATGATCTCGCGAGTTAGTAATTTTCGAAACCGTACTTTATATAATAAGATGGTATACCAATGACAAATGTTTGTTACTAATTAGTTGCTGCACCTATATATTATACCCAAAACAGTGGGAAAAAATGTTAAAAGAGGAAATAAAATAAAATAATAATAATGTTAAAGAGATATTATATACGACTATATATACCCAAATGATATAGAGTCTATCTATATCCGCATATATGCAACCCAGACACAAAATATCATCATTTTTGAATGTTGATTACATTAAAACTCCATATAGTTTTAGCATTGTAACAACGGATCTATATATGATTTTTACTATCAATCGAGGTCATCTAATACTAAGAATTTAATTAGACTAGACGTGTGAGTGAGACTAACTACCTTAATAATTTATAAAGAGTGGACACACTATTTGGGAACAAGACCACATATAAGGAACACATTTTGTGATGTAATCTAAAGATCATTTTGGTCACAGACACAAAGACACGAATGGTTTACCATTATTATTTATTTTTTTGGGAGCTATTGGTTTCGTATTAGGATGACAATTTGTTCTTTGTATTTTCTTTTAACTTAATATATAAATATTCGTCCGTAATTTTGGATATCATCAATATTTCTGTAGATCAAAAAGGATTGTCGACAAACAAATCCTTGATATAATGACAATTATCTCAAATATAAAAGAAAAATCTATCTCGGATATTAATAAGTTCAAGCATTGTTGTGAAGATTGATATTCTTTTCTGGTAAGATGAATGTTACGATTGTGACAATGAAAACCTTTTTATATGTTTATTTTGAAAAATGCAAAATTAATGGGCAGTACATATATCTAGAGAAGACAAAAACATTTTAATTTTAATTTTTAACTAGTAGCTACGACATTGATTATAATAATGCGTTAAACAGGTCTTAGTTAAGAAAAAAATAAATTATCGTGGCGACTGACTGATAGACAGAGGCTCAAAGCTAGTGACAAAAACAAGAAAGCGTGGGGAGTGGAAAGCCGAGCCTCACAGAATTACATAGACCCAAGTGTACTTCTAAATATAGACTTCTTTGAACAATTACATTCATCATATAGTTTCACACTTTTTGTTTGTTTTTCAATACTTTCACAAACCTCTAAATATGGACATCTAAATTCTAGTGAATTTTATGAGTTTAGATTATTTTTTTTCAGAAATATCGTGTCTGGAATGAGCTTTTGAGGTAACATTCACTACCTGAAATAGATGACAAAAAAAATACACTACCTGAAATATATATCTGCATTTATGGAAAATGACAATATATTATAGTATAAGTTTTTGGTATTGACCAAATATTTTTAAAATGGACTGGTTTGTTTACTTTAATGTTAATTTTGTTTGATACGATACTTTAGGTTATGATAATCTTATTTAGATTTAATTTGTGATTTCTTATCATAACTATGAAAAGTGCATATATCAATTTGGTTACTAGACAAAATAATATCAATCATCTCTTGTAATTTAAGATTGAAATAATTATTGGCTATAGTTTTAGTAATTTATATTAAATTTTCAATAAATAGTATTAATTCTAATAATTATTTTTGAATGACAATAATGAAGCTGTAATAAAAAATCTAATTAGTAGTTTTAATATTACCGGAAACCAAACGAATCTAAGTTATGTTGGATAAGATTATATAATATTACAATGGTATCTAAGTTATGTTGGCTGCAAGAGAATAGAGAAAGAAAAAATTGAACTCTGGCCCGTGTGAGACAGTGGGACAACAAGCCAGTACCGGGTCCTCCACGCCACGCCACGCCGGTCCACTGCCTCAAACATCCCACGGTCCATGCTATTTTTGTAATAAATGAGAATAACAAACATTATGCTTTTATACATCTGACATCAAATTTATAATTTACTGTCTTATTACATTTTGTTGACTCCACAGCTTTTATTACTCTTTTCAAATCTATGGCTACTCTTTTCTTGTAAATAATGCGAAAAATATACTCACATTGACTAGACAAATTACTCGTACATTTAAACGATATATAGTTTGATGTTCGATCTGGTATGATACCAAATATAAAGAACTTTTCGAAATCCATTTGCACGATCTACAACTATTTCATATATGTTGTAGGAGACCGATTTTTGGTAAGATTGTTATTCTTTTTCTCGCTATTGGATATGACCTCATACCAATAAAGTTCACGAAAAACTTCAGAAACCAAAAACATTAATCTAATGACTTGTTAATTATTTGTTTTGCCATCTTAAAAATTCATTGGAGAGAACTATTAATAATTTGAATGAGTTACTAATCTAACATATTTGTTTGTTTTCGTCTATCACCAGAATAGTGGCATGTTATTCCAAAAACAAAAGTGGGCTTTTCCTTGATGTACGGTTTGTATTAACTATTTAACCTAGTGATTTATTTTTCCTCAATGATAAGTCATTTTCGTCAAACAAAATACGAGAAAAATGATTATAGTGTTCCTTTTTTAACTTGGAAAATCTGTCTCCCTGTTTAACCTATGGACCTACCAATTTTCTTCTAAGCTTACATATAAATATATTTGTTAACTTTTGATTAACTAGATAATTTGATATCATGTTATAATAGATTTATGCAAATGTTATAGTATTATAGTACCATCAGTTTAGATATCTAAACCAGTTTAATTTAATTCAAGGTTTAAAGTTTAGATTTGATTAATGAGTTTATGATTTTAAGGTTTAAGTTTACATTTGATGATTTGGATTTAAAATTTCAGATTTAAACTATTTCAATCTCATAATTTAAGATTTAAATATAGAAAGAATCAAAGTGAGCTATTAACAATGTTGCTGTGAAAAATAAGTAAATGAAATGTCTCGAAATTTAGAAATTTCTGAATCACATCACACTACTGATTGAATATTCATTTCTTTTAAGATTTTTTCGAAACATGAAATTTGTCTACACGTCAGAATAATTAGATAAGACTTTATATGCTGTAATCAATTCTCAATTTTTTTCACAAAGTGACAACCTAACATCTGAATCTAACTTGAACACGTCTTTACAACGAATCGACGTCAATTTGTAACAACCGGAAAAGTTTATGTAGTCTATAAACACTATTATCAATGCATATATAAAGTATAAACTATAGAAAACAAGAGACTACAACAACAAAAACACAGTCTAACAAGGTGATCACAACCTGATTTGCGTACTAACAAGAGTTTGAACAATGGCTAGAGATAATCAGATTCATCAATGATCTAATGTCTTGCCTTGATGCTGCTCCAGAGATTCAAGGAGTGATAGGAATGCTCAATGGATGTAAAAAAGAGCTTCTGTTTCGTAAAATCTTTAATTCTATGACAATAAGAGCTAGTATGTTATATAACTCTCAAATGAGCTTGAAAATCAAGCTATATAGTTAATTAATGTAGTGGACCTTTCTCTACTTAAAATAAACAAAAACAATCCTCTTTGTAAGAGTATCTAAATTAAGCACAAAATCAAAGATCACCACACATAATTCCATTTATAACCTCTTAAACATAACAAAATTACAATCAAAAGCCATCGTCTTAAATTTTCCCAACTTCGTTCCCAACCTCTTTCTGATTCACCATCACACAACTATATAATATATCACACATTACACATACAATGTATATATCTAAGTTTTTCCACATAAAGCCATTTACAAATATTCAAGCTTACTCAGTCTCACATTTAAGCAACCTCTCTCTCTCTGATTCTCTCTTTCTCTGAGAAAAATCTCAGTTTCTCAGAGCTCTCAGGTTCTTTTATTCTTCTTCTTCTTCGATTTCATCCCCCAAATCTGCATGCTCTGGATCTTACGAATGTTGCTTTGTAGTTTTATGATCTGAGATCAAATTTTAACAAATCCGTCACCGGAGACGAAAATGCGGGTTAAAGAGTTACATCCACTTTGTTGTATTACTTTGGAGAGTCCTCACGGGATTAATAGCCAGTCACCGGAAGAACCGGTGACAACGGCTTTAACTAGGTCAAGGAGTTTACCGGCGAAATCGTTGACCGGTGGATCGGAATCGGAGACTGTAGCTGGGATCTTATATAAATGGACTAATTTTGGTAAAGGATGGAGATCTAGATGGTTCTTACTCCGTAACGGAATCTTATCTTATTCTAAGATCCGGAGACCGGAGAATTTGAATCTACTTTCTCCGGATGATGATGTGAGGTTAATCGGAGATATTTCCGGTGAACGTCTTTCGAGAATGGATAGTTGTAGTGGTCGCCGGAAACAACAAAAAACCGTCGGCATTGTTCATCTTAAGGTATTTACAAAAAGTTTGATTTCTGAAATTTTTTGATTTTGGTTTTAGGGAGAAAAAAAAAAAAATTCACCTGAGATTATCAGTTTTTATGATTTATTGATTTCTGGTCTTGTTGATTCATTATTAAATTTTGACTATCATGGATACAGATTTGTTTCTGGGGAAATGAAACGCCTTTTATCACTCATAGTTAGAGGAAATAACCAGTGGTTTATAGATTTGTTTGTTGTGTTCTTGGTGAAAAAGATAAACCCTAAATGTGAAATTTACTCTCTTGTTTCGTTTCTATGAATGACCTTTCATCATCAGATTCATCACTTACTTTCTTCTTGACCACTTTGATTTTGGTCTTTGTGTAATAATAATACTATTAATCTTGCTGGTATTTTCCCAGCTTTTAACTTGCTGTGAATCTCTAGTGGGTCACATCAACAGGTGCTTGTTTGTTTTTCAAAATTTAAAATCTTTTGTGTGTTGGTTGCAACAATCTGGCTTCTTTTTGTAGGTTTAGGGTTTTGTTCAGTGGTCACATTGTTTTTTTTTTTTTCTTTCAAGTTGGTTTCTTAGTGTATTCAGTTTTTTAAAAAATATATTTTTCTATTGGTTTCAAGATTTAATACATTTGCCAATTGTCAAAAAAATTGGATTCTCTTAGTTTTTTTTTTCTTTGGGAGAAAAAGCCAAAGAAGGCTATAGATATGTCAATTTTTGGTTGCTAGAACTAAGAACTTTTTCAGTTGCATAACTAAAACAAGTCTTTTGAATTTTGGACACTTTTGACAATTTGTTCTTTGGTGATTCTTGCCTTTGCATGTGCTTGCTTTGATTTGTCTTGTTGGCAACGTAAGTGAATGGGTATACGCTTTTAACTTTTTCATTGTCATCTTTTACTTTGGATTTCTCTTTAGCTAAGAAGTCTAGCTAACTATATCTATATCTATAAGTGTTTTCACACAAATGGGCTTGTGTGTATAGTATTATTCTATGGATTCAATTATATAAGTTTTTTTTTGGATTTTGGACAAGTTTGGTGAGTAGAAGAATTAGTTTTGTTGGAAATAATGGAGGGGGTGGGGTCTTACCAATTATAAAAAGGACTTGTGTTGACATGCTTGACAATGAGAAAACGATGTTTTTACAAGCATAATTCTGTGTTGAACTTTCAAAATTACATTTGCTTAATCCCAAAATACACCAAAGCTGATCCAGACATAAACTTTAGATATTTTTTTGTTTTGCTTACAGATAATAAACTTTTGTCTTTCTCAACCTATAGATCTTACGTGCCTTATCCAGTCTTAAAGTTAAATCCTTCATGGGCCCAGCTTGATTTGTTCTAGTTCCAAATCTGCATCTCCAAACTTTTTTCCAAGTTCAGGATATTCTTTTGAGTTCTTAGGGTCCATTTTTGCTTTTTATAGCATGGAACTTTAGATCTTTGATCCAGAATCTGATTTCTGGTAAGTTTTCTTTTTCTAGTTTGATGATATTTGTGGTCACAACTTTCTTTTTTGCTTTTGTGGTTGAAAATGAAAACTTGCTGTTTTGATTAAGTACTTGAGCTTGTAACTATGTTTTTGTTTCAGCAGGTTTCTTCTTTCAGAGAAAGCAAGTCTGATGATAGAAAGTTCTATATATTCACAGCAACAAAGACCCTTCATTTGAGGACTGATTCTATAACTGATAGAGCAGCTTGGTTACAAGCATTAGCATCTACAAAATGTATCTTTCCTCTGCGGTCACTTAATGGGGATTTCTCCTTCATACCACCAAAGGATTTGTCCATATCAACTGAGAGACTAAAGAAACGGTTGCACGAAGAGGGTATGAATGAGAATCTCGTCAAAGAGTGCGAACAGATCATGCTCTCAGAATTTTCTGAAATGCACGGACAAGTTAAACTTTTACACGAAGAACGGACTAATTTGCTTGATGCATTGAGGCAGCTTGAGGTAAACTTACTTTATTTCCTTCATGCTTTTTCTTTTTTGGTTTGTTTGATCTTTTGATGCTGGCTCTTTCTTTCTTGTTAAACCCTTGTGCTATTGTTTGAGAGAGGTGGGCGGGTGAATTTGTATTATTGTTCAAGAATTTAATAGGAGTCCCTATTGTCCCCTTGGAAAGTCAGTAGTAGAAAACTCAAAACTGGTCATAGTCACATCACCTTGTATAACTATAGGTACACAGAGAAGGGATTACAAAAGTTGTGGACAAGTATGAGTTTGATGTCGAGTGTCTGTTTCACATTTCTTATGTCCATCTTTCACGTGGATGTGTGGACCATGGTGTTGACAAAACTATGAATTTGATACATCTCAATAAAAGCATAAAACGTGTTCATGTGTCATTTATCCATGTCTTGAATGTGAAAGTATGGACCATTGTGTGATATGCAATTGGAGTGACATCTCTCATGTCACTTGTCAGCAGTTTATCCATGTTGGATACTGATTGATGAGAGTATTCTTTTATTCAGGCAGCTAATCTCGAAGTTGGTGCATCAGGGAAGCATGAGTTTTCAAGCCTAGGACGTGGAAAGTATAGTGGTACATAGTCTTAACGCTCAAGAATTGCTTTGCTTTGAAATGTTTTCTTAATCAGGATTTGTGTGTTTGGTTGACATTATTTGGTTTCTAGAATGCAGCACAACTGCTTCATCTGATGGTAAACAAGAGTTTGAGGATGTGTCTGAGGAAGATGAACCTTCCTTCCACGACACAAAGGAGTTCTTTAACGAACCTAACATTGGTTCTGAATCAAATTTAGCTATTTCTGGACACACGGATATCAAGAGAAGAACAAAACTTCCTGATCCAGCTGAAAAAGAGAAAGGTGTTAGTCTTTGGTCTATGATCAAAGACAACGTTGGAAAGGATCTCACCCGAGTTTGCCTCCCTGTGTATTTCAATGAACCAATATCATCCCTCCAAAAATGTTTTGAAGACTTGGAGTATTCGTATCTTTTGGACCGAGCATATGAACATGGAAAATCTGTAAGTGACACCAAAGTCTCTTACTTATCTTGTACATTACTACATTCTGTTTATCTTATATTGACTTAAAGCCTATTGGATAATCAGGGGAATGGTCTCTTAAGAGCCTTAAATGTTGCTGCTTTTGCGGTCTCTGGATATGCTTCCACTGAAGGCAGGCATTGTAAGCCCTTCAATCCTTTGCTTGGAGAAACCTATGAAGCCGACTTTCCTGAAAAGGGAATCCGTTTCTTCTCTGAGAAGGTATGTCACACAAATTTTAACTCAAATTTAGAATGTGATGAACATAATTGTTAGAATCTTTACCAAGACTAGAGAATATCATTCTTTTGGTTATAATAGGTCAGTCACCATCCAACTGTTATCGCCTGCCACTGTGAAGGTAAAGGGTGGAAGTTTTGGGGTGACACTAACCTCAGGTCAAAGTTTTGGGGGAGGTCGATTCAAGTCGAACCTGTTGGAGTTTTGACTCTGGAGTTCGATGATGGAGAAGTATTTCAGTGGAGCAAGGTATATACAAAGTATTAACTACTGCTTTCAAGTTACTTTTGCAGATTTTTCATTTGTCCCTGAAGTAACTTTATACTTCATCTTTGTTCTTAGGTAACATCAACTATATACAATATCATACTAGGTAAACTCTACTGTGATCATCATGGTGTGATGCAAATCCGTGGGAACCGCCAATATTCTTGTACGCTCAAGTTTAAGGAGCAATCCATTCTTGAGAGAAATCCCCACCAGGTGAGTCACATAGAAATGCTCTGTATATGTAAAAATGAATTTTATACTTTTGAATGTATGTGGAAACTGAATACTTGAAATAAAACATGATCAAATATACATATAGGTAAACGGTTTTGTAGAAGACGTAGCAGGGCAAAAAGCAGCAACAATATTTGGTAAATGGGATGATAGCCTTTACTATGTTGCTGGTGATGGAATCAACAAGTCGAAAGTCAGTGATCCTGCATCAAATGCCTCGTTACTGTGGAAAAGGACCAAGCCACCGCCTAATGTAACTAGATACAACTTAACCTCATTTGCCATTACTCTGAACGAGCTAACACCTGGGTTACAGGTATGTTCAGATGGTTTAATCTTGTTTTTATTCTGTTTATGGATTGCTATACTATCTTTTCATATAGACTTGTCTGATCTTGTGTTAACTTGATGATGGATGTAGGAGATACTTCCTCCCACAGACTCTAGGCTCAGACCAGATCAACGGCATCTTGAGAATGGTGAATATGAGAAGGCGAACTTAGAGAAACAACGGTTAGAAAGAAGGCAAAGAATGGTACGTCACCTATACATTTCACTGGTCCATGCATATGTAAGCCCTGAATGAATTAACTTTCAGAGAACATGAGGACTAATACATAGAATGAGCTTCTGTCTAGAATTTTGCATGATTTGATCTCTGGCATATTCGTTTATCGCTTTTGTGGTACTATAATCATTAGGCTGATCTTCTACCTTGAACTACTGTTGTTAGTCTGTTACATTTTTGAAAAATTTTTGATGGTTATGTGGTGAAGTTATGTTCTAAGAACTACAATTGCTCGGTTTCTCTGCAGTCGCGGCAACTTCAAGAAAGCGGTTGGAGACCGAGATGGTTTGAGAGACAAGGTGAAAGCGACACCTTCAAGTACACGGGTGGTTATTGGGAAGCACGAGGGCATAGGAACTGGGATGATTGCCCCGACATCTTCGGGGAGTTCACAGAAGAGCTAGCGGACGCCGCTTAGAAAGCTTCTTGACTTCATTCCAGGTAATATAACTCATCCTACCAGCTCTCGTACCAGCAAAATAATAAATTGCCCCTTGAATGTTACAATAGAAAACCCGAACCACCCAAATTATCTTGGTTTCGAAAAAAAAAAAATCAATTTTTTATATTAAGTATTTCGTTTCTTGCATCGAATCTGCCTAACAGAAGATCTTCATTCGGACCATATTGGAGTTGTTTACACGGCAGCACCCATCTTTCGACCATGGTTTCAGTTTTCTGCTTGAAAGAGGGCATAGAACAAATATCAGAAGGAGGCTTTGGTTCTATCTCCTAAAAGACGTCCTCCTTTTGAGTCTTAGAGTGTCACTGTAAAGTCTTATATCCTTCTCTTCAATTCTCTATCTCCCTCGTCAAATAGTTGAGATTAATGTAGTAGGTTGGTCTTACATTGGACAAGTTCCTTGTAATCCATTTGTATTTAATTATTAAAAAAATATATGTCAGCAATAAAAATAAATCCCGACAAAGACTCTTTCACATTACTCCTCTTGCAATAAAATTTAGCATCTTTGATTAACAACCATCCAAAAAAATACTATTTCTCCATGTACGTATACTCGTATAGAGTGAGTTAGTTATACTGACATATACTAAATCAAAACAAAATAGATTTAAACCGAAACAAAATCCAAAACCAATTTTAGCTGACCAAAAAACCCGTCAAAGTCAACGAGGAAATAGCAAAATCGGATTTCGCAATCTGTCGTCACTCGTCACTCTCCTCTATTATTAAAGCTCACCAGAATTCGAAACCAATTTGATCAGAAATTTGAATCGAAGAAGCAAATCACAAAAATGTCAGGAGTTTACGATAGTCAAGCTGATATCTACTTAGACGCACGACCTACTTATCCCGCCGATTGGTACTCCAAGCTCGCCGCTCTCTCCCACCGTCACAATCTCGCTTGGGACGCCGGAACCGGAAACGGCCAAGCTGCCATCGGAGTATGTATTTTCTCCTCCCTCTCTTTCTTCTTTCTTACATTTCCCGATCTGAAATCTCGTAACGCGAATCTCTGATTTTTTACGACTTGTTGCTTAGATCGCGGAACACTACGAAAGAGTCGTTGCGACGGACGTTAGCGAGACGATGTTGAATCTCGGAAAACCGCATCCGAAAGTAACGTACCACCACACGCCCTCGTCGATGACGGAAGATGAAATGGTAGATCTTATTGGAGGAGAGAACTCTGTGGATTTGATAACGGTGGCTACCGCCGTACACTGGTTCGATCTCCCGAGATTCTACGCGATCGCGAATCGTCTCCTCCGTAAACCAGGAGGAATCATCGCCGTGTGGAGCTACAACACTGACATGGTGGTGAATCCCGAGTTCGACTCGGTGATGACTCGGTTCATCGCTGAAACGTTGCCGTATTGTAAATTCCCAGAGAGTCAGTATTTTTTGGACGGATATAAGACGTTGCCGTTTCCGTTTGAGAGCGTGGGTTTGGGCTCAGAGGGAAAGCCCATGGAACTGGAGATGAAGAAAACGGTGTCGTTTGAAGGATTCTTGCGGATGCTAAGATCGTGGTCTGCCGTTGGTGCTGCTAAAGAAAAAGGAGTAGACTTATTGTCGGACAATGTAGTCAAAGAGCTCGAGACGGCTTGGGGTGGTTATGAGCTGGTTCGAACCATTGTTTACAAGACGTTTATGCTCGCAGGAACCGTTCCTTAGAAACTAGCTTCTTTTTAATTTGGTATGGCTAAGTCTGAAACTTGATATCTTAAGGGTATTTGAAACCTCATGAAATAACAAAAACAGGATAAACATAAAAAGTTTATTTTACCTTTTCATCGAACATCAAAACGAACATGTGAAAACGTTTGTAATGTTTTCGCTTTATTTCAACAAACATAGATTGTGATAAAGACGCATATGATTATTAGAGAAACATACTTTGCACCGATATATATTACTGAACTGGTTTGCTTATTTAGTCTTATGAGAAGATTAAGGGCATCTGAAACCAAGTGGGGGAATTATACGGCAGAGTCTAAGAACTTGGTTAACTCTCACATTGATAGTCAAGAAATTAAAGATTGTGATTCTAACGGCATTGCAGATGCAGGCAGATGCCGTAGCAGCGTCAAGCCCAGTCACTAGAGTGCAACATGGCAATACTGATTGATTGTTGATGAGGATTAAGCTGAGGTTAAGCACGTTAGTACAAGATAGGAATTGGGTCGAGTCTCTGGGACACACCGGAGCTTGAGGTGGAGGAGCTTGGGCCTTTGTGAAGACAAGGAAGACGAGGTTAATGGTGAGGAAGAGAGCTATAGCGTTTTTCATCATGTTCTTTGAAGCCATGTTTTGAAAATGTTAATTATGCTCTCTCTCTTTTGTTTAGTTCTGAGAGGAGTATTGAGTATTTAGTTTGGGAGGTGAGAGTTTGTATTTATAGTTGTTAGAACATTTGGTTAGATTACTGTTTGATATTTCTTTTGGATGAAAGTTTACAAAAATAAAAAATAATGCCAACTTTTCGGAAAATTAATTTGAATTTCGCATTTTAGCCAAAAGTAAAAAAAGAAGAAGAAGATACTATATAATCAACTCTCAAGATATTTAAACCTTATCTACTCATCTAGAGAAGAGGTTAGGCAAGGAACAATTTGTCAATGCCCAAAACAATACAAACTCTATCAAAGTTGTTATTCTTGCTGAACGCACACTATTAGTATTAATTTAACAAATGTCTTACAATAGAGTTTTGGTGACCAAGGTGTAATTTGAAAATTTGCCAAGTCTACGAATAAAAGGTTTGGCGATGAAATTAATGTAAAACGTCTACCCAAATAAAGTCAAATTCCACATTCCATAACGTACTTAATCGGTCATCAAAATTTGCAATAGAATTAGTGATTTACTCATATTCATATCCAAAGTTCTATTGAATATGAATAAATTTACTCATATGAGTCATATCCAAAGTCCCATTTAGTCGATAATTTAGTAAATTTCTATAATATATATGGATGAACATCTCAGTATTATTATTTTTAATTCTGATTAGTTAAAAATTGTTATAGATGCTAACTGTCTACTCTTATTGTGATTGAACAAAATAAACAATTAACACTGGCCAACGTCAATTCTTCTTCCTTTGTTTTTTTTCATAACTCAGGGTTTTGTTGACGAATGAGTTTTGTTGAATTAAAACATTTATTCCCTACGATACTACCCCTAATCAGGACTTTATAAAGGATACAATTTACATTCATCTCTTTAAAATCTTTGTTGAACTCATTGCTGTAAATCTGCTAAAAAAAGCTCTTAGCATGGGATTATTCAGTTTCTTACTTACATTTAATGTGGGAAGCAATCTCTAGGAAGAGGTATATGTTCTAATTGATATTACCAATCAAAATTGCTCCAGAGACAACCTAGTGGAAACATGTATTTTTTGCCTTTTCCACTTCTCTCATTGCTCCAGAGAATGTAATTCTCGGTGACTAGCTTTTTGAGCTCATTAATTATGACACTTGGTAGATGCTAGCATGTAGAGCAATTTTCGACGTTCGGCTGGTACAGTGATGTTTGTTTGTGGTAGGCATTTGGTTCAATCAAACATGAAAAAGATAGTAATAGCTAGAACAGCCGAGCATGTGAAACACAATCCAAGATTCATTTATTTCAAACATAACATAAAGACATAATTACTTTTTTTTTTAAACACATATAGTTGCACCATGAACCGATATTACGGAACTTGTATACTTATTTTAGTGATCTTATTACATATAAGATTCTGCATATTGTTTACTTATAAAAGGCAGTTGAAACCAGGTTGTACCGGCAAACGACAGAGACCAAGGAGCCCATTAAGCCTCAAATTGAGGTTGACGGTGATGCCGAGAAGGTTAAGAATATTGAGTCTTACAGCCTCGCATGCACATACAGACACAAGAGGAGTATTATTAAGACCAGCTAAGATAGAACAACATCGGGCCACGTTGCTGGTGGTGAGGGAGATGAGACCAAGTACGTTGACGCAAATCCCCAAGTCAGACCGGTTAAGAGGACACACAGGTTGGGCTGAGGTGAAACCCAAGAAGACGAGGTTGAAGGTGAGGAAGAGAGCCATGATTGTTGTCATATTCTTTGAAGCCATATTGTGTAAATGCTAAATAAGAATTTGATGATTATTGTAGTTGGAGAGATTGAGATGTGTGAGTTATATTAGTCTTGGAGGTGAGGGTTTGTATTTATACTGTTTAGAAGCTTTAGTTGGTTTACGTAGAATATTGTGACTATTATAAGTTCTCTAACGTAAAGTCATTTTTTTTTTTTTTGATAAATTCTAACAAAAAGTTAATTGACATAATTGCAAGTACGGTTCAAACGTAGAATAGCGAAATCGTGGAAAATGAGGCACACCAAAAGAGATATTTCTCAAAAATTCTCAAAAAACATTTGGTTACAGATCGTATTTATTTTTTACTTATACAGGATTGTGAAATTGATTAATTAATGAAAAATATGAATTAATAAAAATTGTGATCAGAAAAAAAGACATGCGGAATCACAAATTCATTCATTCTGTTAATTGAGTCAGATTGATACGAAATGTTTGCTCGCATCATTAAATTTACTAGCCGAACCTTTTCCTCTAGAATGTCTGAAACTGCAACTTGGGCCACATGTATGTAGAGGGACCAAAAGCTACAACTGTGGCTAGGTATATCATTATTTATATATGCTTAGGTCTACAAAATTATCAATATATCCGGTTCCTTGAACTAGAATCCGCATTAGTTGTTCATTCTTTTTGGTTAAGGGTGATCCTTATAGAGCCAATATATCTGGTTCAGCTAAATTTTGGTTTGGTTTTAGATCAACTTTTGTTTTGTTTCTGGTTCGTTCGTTCTGAAATGCAAATTATCTCTAACCAACACTGTTATTGATATGATAAAATATTACTGACATATTTTTAAACTCTAAAGAATATCTTATATTCTTTTTTTTTTTACCGAAAACCAAAATTTATTTCTAGGTTTGTTTTGATGAAATTCAGTTTTACTTTAATAATTTCAACTAACTCTACTTATGTTCTAATGCATCTTCATGTTCGAGTAGTTTCTAAGAAATCTACATGTTTTCATTCTCTTTCTCATTTTAACTGAGTTCGACATCTCAAGCTACATGCAAAAGTACTAAATTATACACCAACAAACAAATACGTGCATCCTAGTTGCCGAATATGAAACAAAGCACATGCACGACATAAAAGGTTTATTCCCTACATTACTTCCCCAAAAGGACATGAGTGTCTATGCCTTTTTCACTGCTCTCATCAGCAATGTAATTCTCGCGGAGACTAGCTTTTTCAGCTCATTATTTTCTCTGAAATTCCATCACTTAGTAGATGAGACAGGATAGTAATTTGTTTACATTCGTCGGGATATTAGCAATTTGTTGGACTTAATCATATAAAAAACTGTCAACTCATAAGGGGTCTATGAGCTAGGTTATTATATTGGTGTTCTTTTGTGTGGTGGGCATTTAGTTCAGCAAAACTTGAAGAACATAGTACTGGAACAGCCGAAGAGGTAGTGAAACAACATCCAAGTTTTATTTATTTCAAACATAAGATAAAGACATGATTACTTTAAAAACCACATAGTTGCACCATGAACCGATACTACGGAACGTGTTTGCTTATTTAAGTGATCCTAATACATATAAAGATTCTGCATGTTGTTTACTTATAAAAGGCAGTTGAAGCCAGGTTGTACCGGCAAACGACAGAGACCAAGGAGCCCATTAAGCCTCAAATTGAGGTTGACGGTGATACCGAGAAGATTAAGAATATTGAGTCTTACGGCCTCGCATGCACATACAGACACAAGAGAAACATTATTAAGACCAGCTAAGATAGAACAACATTGGGCCGCGTTGCTGGTGGTTATGGAGATGAGACCAAGTACGTTGACGCAAATCCCCAATTCAGACTGGTTAAGAGGACACACAGGTTGGGCTGAGGTGAAGCCCAAGAAGACGAGGTTGAAGGTGAGGAAGAGAGCCATGATTGTTGTCATGTTCTTTGAAGCCATATTGTGAAAATGCTAAATAAGCTTTTGATGATTGTAGTAAATTAAGGAGTGTGAGTTGTATTAGGGTTGGAGGTGAAGCTTTGTATTTATAGTGTTTAGAAGCTTTAATTAGTTTGGTATACGTAGAATATTGCGACTATAACGTAAAGACCTTCTTTTTTTTTTTTTGATAAAGTCTAACAAAAAGTTAATTGACACAATTTCAAGTTCAGAACCATGTGGAAAATGAAATAATTTTGAAGAATGTAAGAGCACCTCCATTGGTGATATTAATTTGTCTTTACTATTTTTTTAATATAAATTTGAGACACTTGTGAAAAGAGAGAAGAGGAAAATGTCTTCAGGAAGACACAAAGACATCTCTTAAAGATACATTCTACCTACATGTTACCTTCTTATTGGATTTCATACTTTTTCAATTTATCAATTAAATTTTTATTCTAACTAAAGACATTTCACTTTGATATGCAATGCAGATGCTCTAATAAGTGAGAATTGTTTTTTTGTTTAATTGAATTGTATCTGCAAAAATTTGGCCGCAGTGTTATATATATAGTTTTACAGAATTATTGGTTAATGAAAAAAATGATTCAACTAAAAACTCTTATCAGAAACAGACTAATCCATTCACAAATTCTGTAAATTCATTGAGACCTAAACATATATTAATGATATACGTAGCCACAATTGTAGCTTTTGGTCCCTCTAAGTTGCATTTCAGTTATTCTAGATCAGGAGAATGTTTGGCAAGTAAATTTAGAGATGCATGCCAATAAACATTTCGTGAAGCCCCAAAACTCTATTATAAAGTTTTTTTTTTTGGTGTAACTATTATAAAGTTGACATCTCATATTAAAAGAATATGATATTAATACAATCAAAATACATAATATACTGATTTGTGTTGATGATGTCGTTGTATCACCGATTCACCGTACACGTATAAAGATTGCATATTGCATTTTGGTGTTTGAATTTGTTTTTCACATTAATGCATCACTAGTTGAATATATGGAATTTCTTATCCTAGAAAAAGACACATTATTATTTTAATATTTTAAATTATTTCTACTAACTTAACATTTCTAAAAGAAAACTAAACATTTCTAATAACTTAAGATTGCCAATTTGCCATACTTCTTTCTTGTTTTATTTTTTCCATTTCCCAAAACTTTATTAGGGTTTTGGTGTAAATTTAAAGTAAAATATCCAGAAATAAATTAATTTATAGTTAATACCGATGAAAATAATCAATGGAATCATATTATTCACTAAAAAATAAAAATATAGACAGAGAATTGGGGTATTTTTGGTTGAACCAACCAATTTGCCTATTTAAGACTTTCGTTCAATGTCAAATGGTTAATATTTGGTCTACTTCGGTTTAAATGGTCCCTCCAATTGTAAATTTTATCAGCAAATGAATGTACAAAATGACACCAAAGGTTTTCTTGACCATACCAGACCAATCTATATCTTGCATTGCTAACCAAGGAATTGCATTGCTATATTCTTGCATGCCCACTTACGGTTTTATGAAAAGACAGTTTTAAGACTTTGGTCTCCATTATGCTTTATTCTACTAGATCATGAAACTTAAAATCGTCTATCAAACGTGTACACAATACAAAAAGTAATATAGGCATGTAAATGGAATCAAAAGAAGAAGAAAGAATTAG
The DNA here is from genome assembly GCF_000001735.4 of Arabidopsis thaliana. Lineage (NCBI taxonomy): Eukaryota > Viridiplantae > Streptophyta > Magnoliopsida > Brassicales > Brassicaceae > Arabidopsis > Arabidopsis thaliana. Next base: position 11,853,188 of record NC_003075.7, on the reverse strand, counting down.
GAGGCCATTAATCAAAAGACTTGACGATCAAGGTTATTACTTATTACGTAGAGTGAATCCCACCTTTAAGCCTAAAATGGAGAAGTTTGGCAATGGAACATGTGGTACAAAACCATCGTAGTGAACATCTTAAAATCCTATAAATTATCCACAAACCTCACTTCATTTCAGTTCACCAGTATCCGTACAATATAGTCCTTCTTTAAGGACATATATATATAACCTCGGACAAAATGAATCCAAAATGTTCAAAAACAACCCTAGCCCTCTTCTTCGCATTCACCATCCTCCTCATTGGCCACGCTGAATCTAATAGCCGTCCCCGCCCTAGAACACCACCTCCACCACGAACCCCAAGAACTCCATCACCTCCTCCACCACGAACCCCAAAAACTCCACCACCTCCTCCACCACGAACCCCAAGAACTCCACCACCTCCTCCACCACGAACCCCAAGAACTCCACCACCTCCTCCACCAAGGACCCCAAGAACTCCACCAACAGCTCCTCCACGTACGCCACCAGTTTCTCCGCGGATACCACCAATTCTTCCTCCAAAGACTCCACCAACCGCTCCCCCACAAACACCACCGGTTTCTCCACCAAAGAGTCCCCCAAATTCTCCTCCGCGTGCACCACCACTTTCTCCACCAAGAACTCCACCAACATCTCCTCCGCGTGTACCACCACTATCTCCTCCAAGAACTCCACCAACTTCTCCTCCACGTGCACCACCAATTCCTCCTCCAAGAACTCCATCGACTTCTCCTCCCCGTGCACCACCACTATCCCCGCCAAGAACTCCACCAACTTCTCCTCCACGTGCACCACCGGTTCCTCCTCCTAATACTCCACCGACTTCTCCTCCTCGTGCACCACCACTATCCCCGCCAAGAACTCCACCAAATTCTCCTCCAAGAACTCCACCAACTTCTCCTCCACGAGCACCACCAGTTCCTCCTCCAAGAATTTCACCGACAGCTCCTCCACGTGCCCCACCACTATCCCCGCCAAGAACTCCACCAACTTCTCCTCCACGTACACCACCGCTATCTCCCCCTATAACTCCACCAACTTCTCCTCCGCGTGCACCACCTCTATCCCCGCCAAGAACTCCACCAACTTCTCCTCCGCGTGCACCACCAATATCTCCCCCAAGAACTCCACCGAGTTCTCCTCCTCGTGCACCACCAATGCCCCCACCAAGAACTCCACCAACTTCTCCCCCGCTTTCACCTCTATCTCCTCCGCCAAGAAGTCCACCAATGCCTCCTACACGTACACCCCCTGTGTCCCCACCAACTTCTCCTTCACGGACACCACCAGTTACTCCTCCAAGGGCTCCACCAACCGCTCCCCCACAAACACCACCGGTATCTCCGCCAATAGTTCCCCCAAATTCTCCTCCAAAGAGACCACCGATGTCTCCTCCCATAACTCCACCAACTTCTCCTCCACGTGCACCACCACAATCACCGCCAATAACTCCACCAATTTCTCCCCCACGTGCACCACCAACGCCCCCAGGGACACCTTCAGTACCACCGCCGCCGAGGACTCCACCACCGCCTCCCCCGAGTGGTAGATGCCCTAGGAATGGTATCCCACTACAAATATGTAGCACTATCCTAAATATGTTCGATGGTTTCCTAGGATTAGGAACGGCGCAACCATGTTGTTCTCTCATTCGTGGTCTTTCTGATGCTGACGCACTTGCCTGCCTTTGTGAATCAGTGAGAGCACCAAGTCGCAGTCTTCCTCGTAATATCATCAACCTCTTTATGACTTGTGGTCGTAGCATTCCCCCAGGCTTCACTTGCCCATGACCACCTCCTTTCCCCACAATAAACTAAAAAACCTACTTACTATACACTTAACCGTGATTTTCTTTTGTTTCTAAATATATACTTTGTTCCAATAATGTAATAAAAAATAAAATAAAGTTTGTACGGGAGTGTTGATTGTCTTTATTTTAGATTTTGAATCACGTTGGAGTTTACAAATATTACTGGAAAAAAAAGTAATTGAAGAACTTACATACGTAAATTCAAATCTCAAACAAAATGATTGCATTCTGTTTGATCCCCGCTTCGGTAAACCTCAAGTATATTCATTCTTAGACAATGAAAGAACCCTCAGTAATCAAAGATTTTCCTTCTAAAACTAGATCATGCATGGCATCGGTTTCTATAAGTAGAACATAGAATTTCAATTGACACATCAAGTTATTGTTCCATACAAAGACGGGGATGGAGATTTTAGAAGTTTTCATTTCGTTAGATTACGAAGACATAGAATTTTATTGGAGGCTGAATGTGGAAGATAAATTTTAATTATTTAGAAGACATGAAATCCGGGAAATAAAATTAGTATTGAAGACGCACTTGTGAAAAATTATTTATTAATGTTTATTGTGTGTATTGTGTTCCTTGTAACATCTATATCAATTGATGGTCTATATCTACTTCTGTAAATATGTAATTTCAAGTTGGTTCATATATCAAGTGTTAAAAAAACCAAAATTACATCCATTCAATTCATAAAAAAATGCATACATTCATGACCTTAGATTTAAACCGTATATACTGGTTATAATTTGTGTTGAACTCTTGAATATATGAAAGAAAGAAAAAACAAATCTGAAAACAAAAGAAAAAACTCCTTGGAAGCCAAACTAGACATTTTGAGCGTAAAGTTGTACATAAGAGAGAGAACCAACAACTTGCCTAAATCTCTAAAACCTCATTAATTAAAAAAGAGTAATGTTAGGCAAAAAAAATAAATGATACACAAGTGTTTGTGATTCCAAGGCATCTCTTGGCTCTATAAATACATACTACACAACATCATCGAAAGCATCCACACTTTCATATCCACAAAATAAAATAAAAAAATGGCCTCAAAGAGCTCAACCACCATTTCCCTCATCATCATCCTCCTCATCAGCCTCGCAGAAGCAAACCTCTTAAGCTCGCCTACACCGACCAACAACTTTGGCTCATGTCCCAGAAACCCATTGCAACTAGGCGTATGTGCCAACGTCCTTGGCCTAGCCAATGTTACAGCTGGCGACCCCAGAGCACGACAGTGTTGCACTGCCCTCAATGGCCTCACTAATGTTCAAGTAACCGATTGTCTCTGCTTTATCTTCAGGCCGATTCCGTTGGTTTTCGGTATTGATGTGGCCGTTAGAGAAATCTTTTTTGCTTGCAATAGGGTTTTTCCTATCGGTTTCCAGTGTCCACCACCACAGTAACTACTACTTAATTCCCCTAAATAAGAGCCCTATCCGGTGTTTCCTTGCACTATAAGTTTGCTGGTACCAAAAGTATGGGTTTATCTATTAATGTTTTACAGTGTTGGTGTGTGTTTCGTTGTTGATTAGAACGTAATTATAAGGACTATCGATGCTTACTAAAAAGTTGTTAAGCATATCTATTAATGTCTATGAAGAATAATATTAAATAAAGTATAACACTTTGTGTCTCTTCCTGTCTCCCATATGATATGTTGAAATGAAAAAGAAAATTGCGAAATATGATCCAAACATATATACATTTTCGACAACGTATTATTTTATTAATTTACAGGTTTATTCGACATAAAAATCATCAAAACTAACAAAAACTATTACTTAATAACAAAATTAAAACATTTTTACAAATAATAACCCAATAAAAAGATCAATATATAGAAGTGTTATCCAAAATCTATATATAGTTAATTAATTATACATATTTATTGTTTATATGAGGTTACTCGTCATTGTCTTGTAAAGTGATGGTCAGAAGTATGTGATTCCATACTCTGAATTCATTCATAAAAAACTTGGTTTTACTTCAATTTTTCGGGGTCCAGTGACCACTAGCTCAAAACCAGCAGAAGCCACTATAGGCATCATGGTGTTTAGTTCTATTTTCCAAAAATAATAAAAGAAGTATTCATTTCATAAAGTAAATGCATCTGGTCCAAAAAAAAAAAAAAGAAGAAAGATAATGATATCTATTTTCAGTGCATGGTCCGATTTGCAGTGCATATTCAATCTTGTGATTATTTGAAAACCCTACAAGCTTAACAAGTACGTTTTTTTAACCAGGCCTAACTTAGGCTCTATGAAAATATGGCGATTTGACGTGTGTAGCTCTTATAACCCATGCCATATGACCACGTTTTTGGTTTTTGGCTTGATGTCATGGTTTTTTTTTTTGTTCTGTAGCAAATCCGTTGCTAAAGAGCCATGGATTAGCTAAAAAATTTGTAATGGAGCTAAAGATCACCATTTAAAACTGTTTTCATGTGGCCACAAAATTTATATGGCCCATTTTGAAGGGTTCTCTATAACGTCTAACTAGAGATAGTTGATAATTACATATATGTTCAATATAGAGCCTAACTTTAGAGACGTAGTTGCCAAGGTAACTTAGATTGTCTCAATCGGATATCCTTAAACATCTATATGACTAATTCACGGAACATTTCCCACCCATTTACCCATGCTACAAGACCCTTGACTTCAGGCGGTCGTTTTACTTGTACATGTATTATATTCATCTAATCGAAATCGGTAGTTTTTTTACCAAAGATGATAAAGTCACTTGTAAATATAAGTACAATATCTTAAAGCGCTTCAAACTTTTTTACTTTCTTCCAATACTAATGAAACAAAACATCATCAATGATTTTTTTTTTTTTTTGGTAAAAAAATCATCAATGAAGTTGATGGTGGTGATAACTTCATCAATGACATCAAAGGCTAAATTTATACATTTTCACTTTTATATACAAATTTTGATGGTGGTGATGATTTTAAATATGTTAATGCAGTTTCAACTGGTTTCATTTCAAGTATTATGATCTGGATGTTATAGAATTTAATAAGATTTAGTATTTTTCTTTATTTTATTTATTGTAATATTAAATTAGATTTATAAGTAACATAGTACAACTAGTATAACGTTTACGGTTTATCTTAAAAAATCTTAAAAAAAAAAAAAAATCTTCCTTAGCTTATCACTCTTGATTCAAACCAAGCTTGGAGTCCCTTGTAGTAACTCTGATCTCCACTTATTTAGATTGCCGAAAGTTGGTTTCGCATGTGTCTATCAATCCAATCGATGAGGCGGTTTGGTGGGTTTGGAACTTTGTCATGTTTGCCCCCGTTTTGCTCTCTCCAAATAGAGTAAACCGAGACTTGCAGGACGTATCGAGCGAGAAAGCCTTCGAGGCGATTGTGCCAGTGATTTGATGCGTGGTTGAGGATAGTTAATTTGCCAGACTGTGGAGTAACTCGATTTGTATATGTTTTTCGCCAGAGATGCCCAAACTTCTTTAGCTTAATCACATGAGAAGAAAATGTGGTCGCTCATATTTGTACAAGACACACGTTGCATTCACTCCCATGTCCAATTGAAGCATTATGTCTACAGTTGAGAGCCGATTTTGGACTGCTACTCACATGCAAAAAGCATATTTTGGTGTGGCTTGTACGAACCAGACCCCTTTGTACCAATCAACTTTGTTAGATATTGTGCGCGTGTGATTCCAAGTGTTTTTAGTAGAGAAAGTTGTCCGAAACACATCATTTTCGCATTTTAGTTATCTTGAATTAGTAAAAGGAAATGGTATCGGTTGATGATATGTTTTTAAAAACATTGACGTATGAACGTCTATAATTTCTATTGTCCCGAAAAACAAATGCTTATCCTACAATTAATGATGCTTAAGCTCAGCCGAACTTTTAAATAAGTATGGAAAAATAAACCCAGAGTGGACTCGATTATAAAAAATATGTGGAGTTTTATGGATTCCAATTTAATTGCTTGTACCTAACAAGTACAACAACAAAATGGTCAAACTATGTTTAGCCTAACTATTAGAGACTTGAAGGCCAAGGTAACTTAGAATGCCCTCACGCCTAACCCTAAAACCAATTAATTTGAAGAAAGTTTTGGAAGATGAAATTAATGAAGTATGCCCACTCATTTACTCAAGCAACCAAACCAACAGATTACTTAATCGATCACAAATATTGTATAAAATTGAACGTTACAAAACAAAACTAACAGTAACCGAACAAATTTTCTGGAATGAACGTAACTTGGCTAAAGATTTTCTACAAATCAGACCACAATAAGTCATCGAATAGACCAAACTGATTTGTTAACATAAAATCAAAAAGGGTTATCAAAATTTGATTTTTTTTTTTATGTTTTTTTTATTGGTTAAATGAAGAACCAATAAACAAATTATTTAGTCCAAAATAAGCCTGTTAATTCATGGGAATGCTAGTTCAACTCGACATTGTCACTTTAGATAACAACTGTAATTATTGACTCTGATACATATCAACCAACGTAAGTTGCAAATTAAAACATGCGGTGTGTTCTAATATAGTCCTAAATATTAAATCAGCTAATATGTTATCACAATATTATAAAATGATAGTAGTGATATTTAAGTAAAAATTGTAGCGCCTAACCACAGACTAGCTTCAGCCTAAGCACCGAAACTTTTTGAGCTGTGAATCGAAGGGAAACTACCTCTGAGACTTGACTGGGAAAATAGGTTTGGCAATGTACGTAAACATATGGCAATTTACATATCTAGTAAATCTCCAAAAGGCCATATAAATACCCATAGTTCCACTACACCTCAATTCACAAGTTTCCGTACAGTTTCTCTTTTGTGAGGACAAAGATTGCCTAAGAACAAAATGGCCCCAAAGGGTTCAACAAAAACCTTAGCTCTCTTCCTTACACTGATCAGCATTCTTCTCCTCGGCCAAACCCAAGCCCAAAACCGTCCCTATCTCCGCCCACCTCCACCACGCATTCCTCCGCCACCATGTCCAGTATGTACTTGTCCAGAACCATCGCCACCGCCTCCACCAACTGTGACCCCACAGATTCCACCAACACTGCCTCCAACCATACCACCGGAGACTCCACCGACGGGTCCACCAGCCACACCACCTACGGAAGTTTTACCAACAGGTCCACCAACCCTACCACCACAGACACCTCCGACCATACCACCGGAAATACCTCCTAACACACCACCACAGACTCCACCAACGCTTCCACCAAACACGCCACCGGAGACACCTCCAACAACACCACCAGAAACTCCACCAAACACGCCCCCAGAAAGTCCTCCAAACACTCCACCGGAAATACCTCCAAACACACCACCGGGAACTCCTCCAAACACACCACCGGAGACACCTCCAACCACACCACCGGAGACACCTCCAACCACACCACCAGAAACTTCTCCAAACACACCACCGGAAACTTCTCCAACCACACCACCGGAAATTCCACCAAACACACCCCCACAAAGTCCTCCAAATACTCCACCAGAAACACCTCCAAACACACCACCGGGAACTCCTCCAAACACACCACCGGAGACACTTCCAAACACACCACCAGGAACTCCTCCAAACACACCACCGGAGACACCTCCAACAACACCACCAGAAACTCCTCCAATCACACCACCAGAAACTCCACCAAACACCCCCCCACAAAGTCCTCCAAATACTCCACCAGAAACACCTCCAAACACACCACCGGGAACTCCTCCAAACACACCACCAGAGACACTTCCAAACACACCACCAGGAACTCCTCCAAACACACCACCGGAGACACCTCCAACCACACCACCAGAAACTCCTCCAATCACACCACCAGAAACTCCACCAAACACCCCCCCACAAAGTCCTCCAAATACTCCACCAGAAACACCTCCAAACACACCACCGGGAACTCCTCCAAACACACCAAAGACACCTCCAACCACACCACCAGAAACTCCTCCAAACACACCCCCGGAAACTCCTCCAACCACACAACCGGAAACTCCACCAAACACACCCCCACAAAGTCCTCCAAACACTCCACCGGAAACGCCTCCAAACACACCACCGGAGACACTTCCAAACACACCACCGGGAACTCCTCCAAACCAATCACCACAGATTCCACCAACGCTTCCACCAAACACACCACCGGAGACACCACCGCAAACTCCTCCAAACTCACCACCAGAGACTCTACCAACGCTTCCACCAAACACACCACCGGAAGCTCTTCCAAACACACCACCACAATCTCCACCAACGCTTCCACCAAACACACCACCACAAATTCCACCAACGCTTCCACCAAACACACCTCCACAGACACCTCCAAACACACCACCGGAAACTCCTCCAAACACACCACCACAAACTCCACCAACGGTTCCACCAAACACACCACCCGTGACTCCACCAGTGCGTCCTCCAACTACACCACCGTCGCCTCCACCAACAACAACACTGCCGCCTTCTTCACCAACATCTCCACCGAACAACTCACCATCACCCCCTCCTCCGAAATCCCAACCACCACCCCCTCCTCCGAGATTCCAACCACCACCTCCTCCACGTGGCACATGTCCCAGGAATGCCAACCAAATAAGGACATGTTCCAATGTCCTAAGATTTTTTGGCAACTTCTTAGATTTTAGACTGGCACAGCCCTGCTGTACGCTCATTCGCAATCTATCTGACGCGGAAGCAGCTGCTTGCTTATGTGATTTGGTGAGAGCACGACGTTCCACTCTTTCTCCCAATATCATCATCCTCTGTAGGGCTTGTGGCCGCAGGATTCCCAGAGGTTTTACCTGCCCATAATCATTTCCCTGTTCCCTTTCTAAAACTTACTTGCCACCTAAACGACAACTTAAGTCTAATATATGACGTTTTTACTTTCCACCAATAATAATGTAACCAAACATCAATAAATTTTGTGTAACTTTTACATTGTGTCTTTATTATTTTTGTTTCTAAGCACACTAGATAAACCATATATATTGGAAATTTCTACGTCTGAAATTGTCCCAAAAAATATGGAACACAAAAATATGTAATCGTTACAAATGAAAATACCACATATGTTATAATTTAATATATACTTTTTAGCTTTCTTCTACATCATTATTTTATGTTTATGTTTTTTTAAGCTTTTGGTGACTTTGGTAAATAAAGCAATTATAATAGAAGACTCTTTTCAAGTAATTGTTTCAGAATTCAAACGTTAATCAACGAAAAACAAAACTCGTCGTCCTATCGCTCCCACTTCATCGGCTTGTCGATCTTAATTAAAATGCTTCAATATCTCACTTTACATATTTTTTCTTTACTTCGTTAGTTGGTTGGTTAATAATTTTGTTTCTTTAAGTTAATTGCTAGCTATTCGCAAGTGCATGTTCTTGTATGATTTTACTTTTCCTTAGTTTTTATGTTTTATGATTAGACACTTGAAAACAATAAAGAAAATCTATCTCAATCCGTCTTAGAAAAGTTTAATACTAAATCTTAAGTTTGTAGCAATTAGTCCGTGTGCACCTTGAAAATTAGTTTAAAAAAAACAAATTAAGCGGAACACACGGCAGAGTCTGAGGAACAGATCAACCCTTAAGGTTTGTATTTATTAAGTTGATAGTGTTTTGGGATAAATTTATGCTTAGTTAAGCACAAATATATATCCTCACCAAAAACAAAATCACCAAATTTATATGATTAAGATTTCTCTTACTTCTAACTAATAAAGTGAGTAATATATTTATGTAATGTGTAATTAATAATGAATCACCAAACTATTTGTTAACTTTTTGGTCCCTCTACATTTAGCTACCCAAATATATAAACTCTTAACGATATCCAAACCTCGCGCGTCTAGAGAAAAAGAGGGTTAGCAAAGAAATTAATTATATGTACGAACATTTTTTTAATCCCCAAAAACACTATACTATCGTTGACATCTCGTGATAGCAAGACAACGTACTATTAATTAACAACACTTCACTATTTAATCGACGACAGCTTCACTCAATTGTGGGAAGTTAGAGCTCAAGCTTTCGAAATCCCTCTCTCAAGCTATGGGCTTTGGGTGCTGATGAAATCGAGCCATGCTCTTTTCCCCTCCCAGAAATCAGTTTCATCTGTGAACTGTGATATATGGTTTGTTGCATGTTGTGGTCAAATTTATAGTTATAAAAATTACCTCTCTTCCCTATTGTCAAGCTTGACAAGAAGAAAGAAAACAAATTAAAGACGCTTGCAATGTTGATCACAATCAAAATTTGGCGGCGTTTGGAGAAGCTTGCAAAGTTGACTTCTGTATTTATAATGGATTGACTCTTTGCAGAAGAACAAAATTAAGAGCAATAGTAGTAAATAATCATAGTTTAGTTTTTTATTTGTAAAATTAATTTTCTAAAATATAATGATTTACTTATCGTACATCTTTGTTATGGATTTTAATGTATATTTTTTAGTCACGTTATTTTTATTCAGTGACCCATAATTTATATAATATTTATTTTTTCCTAAGAACTATACATATATAAACTACCAAATGTGATCCATAAGTCACGGTAATAAACTCTGCAAACACATTTATAAGTGATTACATAATAATAATATAACTTATTTGTATAAGTGATATGTAAATAGTGTTCTTCAGCATTTGTTTGTTTTAGTCAATCTAATATAAATATCGCCAAAAAAGATTGATTTTTGGTTTTGAAAAAGTTTCCCTAATTGTTCATATTATTTTATCCGATCCTAATTACTTTGAAAAGCAAATTAGTATCTTGAACTTCTCCTTGACAATATTGAAATTCGAATAAGACCAGTTTACTGCCACAGTGCCATTCGTACTATATGATATTTGAGTTTATTGTGAATCGATTTTTGATGTTGCACAATAAAAAAAAAAATAGTAGTCAAAATTTAGTCAGAAATAATTGCCAAAAAAGAGTTTAACATTAGACTTTAAAAATGATCATGTAATATGTATGTATTAGATACTATAATATATGGTGTTAGTAGTCAATTTATCAATCAAATTAATATACTTTTTACGTATTGGAACAACCATTAATATTTTGTGCGTATTGGAACAACCATTAATATTTTGTGATTATGGAAATAAATAATTAGAAATTTGGCAATATATGTAAATATCTAAATTATATTATTTTTTTGTATTTTAGTTAATTTTATGACTACAAAAGTCAAAGAGTTAAAGAGTCAAAGAGTGATGAATGAGCAAAGATGAGATGCACATGGAACAAAAAGCCAAGAGATTAGAGCTGGAAAAAATATGAGGCTCTTTGTTCATTGGTTTAAATAACGGATCATATTATTAGAACGCGCGAAAATTGGTACTCGTAATTGCTTTGGTTACACGGTAAAACTCGAAATGAGTTAAATGCTTTTTTTTTTTTTTGGTCGGACGAAATGAGTGTTAAAATTTAAAAAGACCTTTATTCTTAGATTTCAGATTTGCGTAGTTCTTCTTTGTTTCAACTTAAGATTTGCCTTCTCGTGATCACAAAATGCAAAAGATCTTCGAATTCTGAAACAACACGTGATGACGTGAACCCGAATATAGATAATGATTCTCTCCATGCGTGCTTGGACTGATTAGTAAACTACAAAATATGATTGACATTTTCATTTCATAAAAATATCATAAATCATAGTCAACACGGCGAAACCAAACCCTATTGAAACCAAAACTCCAAGCTTCAATCTAAACGCAAGATTTACGCAAACATTTTTGTCAACACGTTCTCCTACTATGAAGCTACCAACTTGATAACTCTAACTTCATCCTCAAATCCATCGTTCATAAATAGTCCAAATTTCGCAAATGCAAAACCAAACAAAAAAATATGCAATCAAGAATGGCCTCAACTACTATAATCCTTTTCCTCTCATTCAGCATCATTCCATTACTCACCATCGTTAGAGCAGATAACCATTCCGTTTACTGCCCTCCACCACCACCTTGTATTTGTATTTGTAATCCGGGACCACCTCCGCCGCAACCCGATCCCCAACCGCCAACTCCACCAACATTTCAACCAGCACCGCCAGCCAATGACCAACCACCGCCTCCACCACAGAGCACATCACCACCTCCAGTAGCGACCACACCACCAGCACTTCCTCCAAAACCCTTACCGCCACCGTTGTCTCCTCCGCAAACCACACCACCTCCTCCACCAGCTATTACACCACCACCTCCACCAGCTATTACACCTCCACTATCACCTCCTCCACCAGCTATTACACCACCACCTCCACTAGCGACCACACCACCGGCACTTCCTCCAAAACCCTTACCGCCACCGTTGTCTCCTCCACAAACCACGCCACCTCCTCCACCAGCAATCACACCACCACTATCACCTCCTCTGGTTGGAATATGTTCCAAGAATGATACCGAACTAAAGATATGTGCCGGAATTCTAGCAATTAGTGACGGTCTTCTAACCACTGGAAGAGCAGAACCATGTTGTTCCATCATCCGAAATGTGTCTGATCTTGATGCAGTTACTTGTTTTTGTAAATCGGTAGGAGCACCACGTTTTTCCCTCTCTCCCAATTTCGGCATCTTCTTTAAAGTTTGTGGTCGTAGGATTCCACAAGGCTTTAGCTGTCCCGGTCCATCACCAACAATCTCACCACCACCACTTCCTCCACAAACTTTAAAACCGCCTCCGCCACAAACAACACCACCTCCTCCACCAGCTATTACACCACCACTATCACCTCCTCTAGTTGGCATATGCTCCAAGAATGATACCGAACTAAAGATATGTGCCGGAATTCTAGCAATTAGTGACGGCCTTCTAACCACTGGTAGGGCAGAGCCATGTTGTTCCATCGTACGTAATGTGTCTGATCTTGATGCAGTTACTTGTTTTTGTAAGTCGGTAGGAGCAAGACGTTTTTCCCTCTCTCCCAATTTTGGCATCTTCTTTAAGGTTTGTGGTCGCAGGATTCCACAAGGCTTTAGCTGCCCATGATGACCATTTTCTTGCACCACACACATTCTCCTCATTCTCTCTAGTCTTAAATATACAAAGACAGCCTTGTGATTTTTTTTGGGTTCCAACAATGTAATAAATTACCAATGAAATTATATTGTACCTTTGTATCAATTTTCCTTATCTTACAAATAAACCATGTGAGTAACCTTTGCATGCTCTATACTAGACCGTAACCCAACATCAAGAACCGCCGTAAATCAGAAATCCGATAGGACAATGACTCATGATAAGCAAATGAAATTAATTATTGTACATCATAAACTAATACAGTCTATGTACTTACTAGATGGAAGTTTGTAACAAGTCATAAATGTATAAATATATGAATAAAATGAATGAGTATATATCTTCTTATACCGATGAGATTTTTGATCAAAATAAATTTTTTAATAGTTTAATACAAACAAAGAAGATGTATAAAATTACCAGTTAAATACAATTAACAAAAAAACTCAATTTTAGTATAACAACTATATACTTAGTTCCAAACATATGCCTATCGCCAGCTAAATTCCCTAGGACTAGAACGTGGTCGGTCCAAGTAAATATTTAGAAAAGCCACTATTATTAATCGAATCATTTAGCTTGCATATTAATATATATCATCTAATTTTCTACCCAAGCTATATTCCCTTAACACTCGTGTTACTTTTCTCCACCACAACTCTCTACGATCTTCTCAACTTTAAAGAGTTTCTTTAGGGCTTTGTTTGTGTTCCCTCAAAAATCAATGGCTCTTAAAGACTCTCTTGCGCTCCTCCTTCTCTTCAACATCCTTTTCTTCACTCTCACTACTGCCACTCGCAGTACCAATTGTCCTCCTCCACCAGGAAAACACAACAAACAAAAACCTAGCCCAACACCCACTACCGGGACTTGTCCTAAAGATGCCTTAAAGGTCGGTGTTTGTGTTAACGCACTCAACTTGTTAAACGGTTTGACCCCCGGAACTCCTCCTGTGACTCCATGTTGCAGCCTTATCGAGGGTTTGGTAGATCTTGAAGCTGCGATTTGTCTTTGCACTGCTCTCAAGGCTAGTGTTCTTGGCATCAACCTTACCCTTCCCATCAACCTCAGCTTGCTTCTCAATATTTGCAACAGAGAGGCATCACGTGACTTCCAATTCCCTTAAAATCAATACGTTGATATATAAGTTACGTACCATGAAAAATCTTGAATGTTTTATCCTTATACGTTTTCTTTTGTGCTCGTTTAATTGAATTGGTCAATTTCATGAAGAACATCAATGGGTTTGTGTTGTTTACTTTTTGTTGTATCGCAAATAATTTGTTCATTTCTCCTATTGAATAAAATATCGATGATTTGTTTTTTTTTTCTCAACATAACTTTTATTTAGTTATCAGTCTATTATAAATTTAGAACTTTCCTCGATTTAGTATTATAAGATAAGATAATTAATTCATCTTTTAATAATAAAAAAATGAATAACAAATTAATTCATATGTTTGGCCCGTGAGTATATATGTATTGTTGTTGCACACTCTCGGATTTAATGAAAATATAAGAAGAATTATTCCGTAATAAGAAGAATTACTACCTAATAGTAATACGTACATGTGAAATTAAGAAACATAAACTTGGGCAAAATTTATTACGAGATAAATATTATTATCAACGATTTAGGCCCTGTTTGTTTGATCATTTGGAATTTGCATCCAAATAATCCATTTGAATGATTCATCTTAATGATGTTTTTTTTATCATTTGCTAATCTTTTGCTAATTCATCTAAATGCATTATTTAGATGAAGCTTTATTTGTTTGATCATTTGGATGAATCAATCACATTCTCATATATATATAAATGACAAAAATGCCCTCTGTTAAGTAACAAATAATCAAAGTAGAGTCTTAAAAAGAGAGTTCTCTGTTTCCATTTTCTAAGTTCCTTCTTATGCTCTGCAGTTCCCTAGCCCGAATGAGTACTCAGCATTTATGGGAGACTTCTCAACCTGCACGGGTGTTGCAACATTCACAATGATGCTACAATATCAATGATAAAGAAGACACAGTAAATGGTTGTAAACGCATCTAGATTCTACCTGTAAACCTGTAAACGCATTTCAGATTACTAAACCTGTAAAGAAGAGCAATAAAAGCAATAACCTGAATCATCACCAATTCTCCAATAAGAGCAAGCATGCATATTGGCTAGTACTTACCTAACGATTCAACCATGACACATTCTCAAAAGTGATTCAATCGTGACACAAACTAGAATCAGAAACCAAAGAATGGTCTTATGCATATTACCAAACCACAACACTAAAGCAAACAACATCAAGAGACACTAGAATTGCAGCTGCTCAAGAATACAACAACTAGATTGAGAGAGAGACTATTCAACAATGAGCTAAAACCAGAAACATAGACCACTCAGCTGTCATTATGTCAAGCTATTCAATTGAATCAAGTCTAATCCAAACTAATGAACACTATGTTCAACGAATTACTTGTCAGCTGTCACTACTAGTCACAAAATTTAAAACGTGTGTAATCAACCAACTTATGTAGTGACGTGACCATTCAGCTGTCACTACTAGTCACAAAATTTAAAACCAAGACAGAGACAGACAATAGCATAAGACAGAGACAGTCAATAGCATAAGACAGAGAGATGGAACCTGTTAATATGGGAGTCTTGTTCCTTTGGCCATCTCTGTAGTGATGGAATCTCGTATATTCTCCATTACTCTGTCACCAGTAGGCACATATGGAACATGCGCATCATTTTCATCACCATGTTGCTCATATGATTCAACTATTTCCCAATGCCTAAAATCACTATCTTCTTGTTGTGAATCTCGTATATAATTATGTAAAGCCATCGTTGATGTCACAATCTTAATCCACTTCTTCACTTCATACTTTGGGTGCTTCCTATCAAGTATTCTCCATTTAGCTTTCCACACACCAAATGTTCTTTCGATTACAGATCTCAAACTAGAATGTCTACGATTAAACAATTCTCTGCTGTTTGTCGGAGGACCTCCTCTATTAAACAGCATTAAAGAAACATTCTATAGTACTAATTTCTCAAGCAAATAAAGCTTATAGATTCCATTAATCAATCTGAAACTAAAATACAGTGACAACCAAAACCAAACACGAAGTAGAAATCTGTGATAAAGCTTATAGATTCCATTAATCAGAAATGTACAAGCTATAGATCTCAGAAATGTACCTCTTGAAGCACAACTGACTGTGAAGTTGATTGCTTTGAAGAATCTAAATCAGCCTGAAACAAATAAAAAACTCAAATCAGATGATATACTAAAATGATACAATCAGAAGCATAACAAGGAAATGATAAACTTACAATACCGACAAGAATCTTGTTTTCACCTCACACTCCTCTGACCTAAGCAGACCTGAGCAACAGAACATATACAAGATAAAAAACTTGTTTCTCATACACAAGATAATAGAAAGCAGCCAATTTTATTCTCACTCTAAAAAAAACTTGTTTCTCATACACAAGATGATAACAGACAATAGAGTTCATAAAAACCATTGAAATACAAGAATTCTTAAGAACAACAATGCAAGACACTGTCTTCTTTCTCATGCATTCCTGCTTACACCAGTTTCAAACTCCAAGTAGAGAACCTTGTTCTCATCATCTTCATAAAACAAGAATGTCTGACGATTGGTGATATCTTTCTTAAGATGTTGAATTGCTGCTTTGTATAAGGGAGACCACACCCTTATAGCAGGCAGCGAGTGTAGAATCTGCATGGCTCGAAGCTGACAGCAACTAAACTTAGGGTGCATCTCTATTAGTTGGTTCTTGTGGGAAAGAATTTTATCCCGTGACTTGATACTATCCTTAATCACCTCTGCTACACCTTGTTCATCTTGTACAGACCTTGATCTTTTCTTACTACTCTTTGACTTACTTGAATATGAGGGACCATTGCCAACATTGCTCTGAGTAGGAAGGATATGCGTTGCTTCATCATCATCTAGATTTAGAGGGATCTGCCTTGATTCACCATCATCATCTTGAGTTATAGGGATCTGCGTTGAATCACCATCATCATCTTGATGCATTGAGTCTAATTTCTCTTCACCTTGTTTAGGAGCCCAGCCCTCGGCTCCACTGATATGCACTGTACCAAATACCTTTTCCATCAAATCCACATTTGCCACTGGCTTATCTTTAAATTTCCGAGCTCCACGCAATTCCTAACAAACAATGAGAATAAACAAACAATGAGAACTTGATCTAGAACAAACAAAGGACAGAAGAAGTTTAAGAATCTATATACCTTACACCGTTCATTCCACCAATCATCAGACATTCTTATGCTCCCATTTGGATAGTAACCAAGACCGGTTCTGTTGTGAGTCAGCTTCTTAAAACCTTCATACTGCTTCTTACAAGTAGTAAACTTGACCCCAAATTTTCTCCATGTATGTCTTTCCCCATAAACCTCATAAAATCTATCTATAATAGTCTGTCTCCCAACATCATTGACATTCTGATTCCTAATATTTCCTTTAAGCTTCTCCTCAATTCTTAGTTCAAGGTAGAAACGAGTTTGCTCATCATTCCACACAAGATTCTTAGTTGATCATGTGTTTTTGTACAAAATCAGTCTAAATTACAGAAAATGTTATAGTAAATCTAAGTTTAGAGGAGAATATACTCACATCGGTACCATTGATAGTTGTCATCTGTAGCACACAATGAAAACAAACGTTTTGTAGTTGTGTTAGAACAAGATCAAAGATACCAAACAAATAAAACAAAGATCAGAGATAACAAAGCAAACAATACACAACTTATGATAACAAAGCAAAGCAAATAAAACGTGTACAAAGATCAGAGATAACAAAGCAAAGCAAAGAAAAACTATTTGATATTGAACAATCATGAGATATTATTCTTGACTATTTCTACAGTATTTGAACTCAAACCTTAGACGAACTCATGCTACTACTACAGAAAGCCAAATGCAACCACTAATTAATACTATTGAATATCGAAAGCAATATATTTATAGAGGACATACCTGAGAAACCAAAGCTTTCTTACTTGGAGACAAAACTTGCTGAAACAAGGACTGAAGAGAAAAAATCTTTTATAAGATGAAATTCTCCCTTATAAATAAGCAGTTATAAGCTATACACGAGTCACAACATCATCAATCAACAAAACTCAGAGCCAAACTTGTTCTTCGAGACTAAATAGAGACTAATGCAAAGTTTTTCATCAATGAGCTATACACGAGTCACAACATCATCAATCATTGTATCTCAAAACAAATCAGATAACACAATCTGGATCCTAGCTTTCTGCATCAAAAATACAAAAGACCTATAAACACAAAAACAATTCCACTTTGGATGCAATTGAACACGTCAAGGAGGCAGCTGAGGTTTGTAACTATGGATGGTCAATCTAAAGAGGGCTAAAGTGCAGATGCTAAAGTCGCAGCACCAAATGGTTCTGTTGCTCCTAATGTAGAGACAACAAAGCCTCTTAAGAGCAAATCGAAGACTCAAAAGCAACACAAAGCAAGCAAAGCAACACAAAGCAATATAAGGAACACAAGCCGTAAACTAAAGCTAATCGAAGAATCAAAAGCAACACAAAGCAAAGTAAAGCAAACCCACAATTAAACAATGTAACCATGGTGGATCAAACCCAAGAACAAGTGATTGCAACAAGGATACAAAGAGAAACAACGAGAGAGACATGGAGCGAGAGAGAGGAAGCAAGAGAGGGAGAGAGAGAGAGAGAGAAACACAAACCTGCTACACTCCGGCGATGGATCCGACGAGTCTCCAGTGAAGAATCGGCGACGGCGAGATCACCGGCGAAGAATCAGCATCATTGACGGCTATGAATCTCAATTTTGAGTGTTTTGTGTCGAGGAGAGGGTGAAGAAGAGATGTGGTTTTTGGGTGTAATTCCATATATTAGATTAGGGTATTATTGACATTTTATAATTTTGGCTAAATCAGCTTCAGCAGAATGAACAAATCAAACTCAGTCAGATTTTTTTTATTTTTTGGATGAGTTTAGATAAAAGCATTCAACTGAATCATTCAAATGATCTATTAAAACATGAAAAACAAACAACAATTTTCATTTTCATTGAGATGGTTCATCCAAATGGACAAACAAACAGGACCTTAATTTGGATTTCCAAGTTTGGAGTTTGTCTCAAAATGAACGTACTCTCTCAATTCTGATCTCCAAAACATTTTGTTTCTGCTTTCTAACTGATAGACCCATTACCCAACAGAAATATCATACTATCATTTTACATCATGCACTAGTACAGTGAAATTTTACATCATTCTTGCGATGAACTGTCATTAGCTTGTTATAATTCTTTCTTGTTAGCAGATAATCCCTAGTTAATCAATTGTTTTGTAGTAATTCAGATTTGAATTGATGTGAATGTGGTAGTTATATAGTAAATCATTCACATCAATATAGTTTAATTTGTTTTTTTTAATTGTCACGTAAACTATATACATACATGTGCATGGTCCCGTGAACTCAATTTGGCATTTTCAAGTGAACTGATTCGCTAGAAGTAGAAACTTTTTTTTTTTTTTCTTTGCTAGAAGTAGAACTTAAATGAGTTAAATATTTCATATCTATAAATAAAAAAAATCAGAATTTTAAACGTCGGATCCAGATTTTAAAAATGTTTTCAAACCTAGCACAGGGACAAATGCTAATTTCTCAATTTTTTCTTCGTCTTATAAAAATTTGATAGTTAAAATTAAATTAAAATCAAATTAAAATAAATTTCTTTATTACATTTACTTTCGAAATAAGGATCTTCATTTTATTTTTTTATTTTGAAAAATATCTTAACTATATTTATGTCTGCTAGGCCAGCACAGTTCCCATATAGAAATCCAAACATTCTTATCATCAAAATTCCAAATTGTTAAAAGGCTATTATTGTATACCATCTTTGTCTTCTTTCTTTGCATTTTCAGTCATTACATGTTTCAAAATTAGTTATTATATTTTATTTAATTTGGCTAAAGACTAATAAATTGGTTATCAGTGTAGGAAAAAAAGAACTTAAATGATTGTACTAATGTTCACATATTAGCCATGACATGCAAAAAGAAGTTTATGGCAATAAAAACAGATATGAGTAAGCATACGATCAACTAGAATGACAATTCCTTCGTGTCCTAATGAAGAAGATGATTGTACTAAAAGTGTATCGAAACCAAAGAGTGTAGAGTCGTTTGATTTTATGAGAAAATATATGTCCAGACTAGTGGAGAGCGCATACATTCTATGATGGATTTGATAAGAACGATGACGTTATCATCTGATTTTGGCAAACGGTAGATGAAATGGACAATGAAGAAAGGCTCAGATTACTAGACTTTTGGACTACGGTGTGTACTTGTCAAGGGACGATTTCAAAGATTTGTCTGATACACTTACCATCTGCAAGACAACCAAGGCTGCTGTAAATTCTCTCCCAAAATAAAGCACTTGCTCCTTGCGACTGACTTACCATTGTACCTACCTATGAAACCAAAAAACGTAAGGTTCTCTATGTTGTTGATAAAGATGTGAGTTCTAGTTTTGGTCGACTTTAGAGGTACATTTAGTGATATTAATTCTTACATATCATCACTGACAAGTGTAGAAAGGATATAAGAAACACACATCTAGTTTTCATATAGTGTAGACAAGTGTTAGTTTTTAGTACATTAGACATGTTCATGTCTCACTTTTGCGCTTTGTTCTTTTGTTCTTTTGTTATGTTTGACATTATGTTTGACATTATGTTTGACATTATGTAAATAAATTGCTATCTCTGCAGTTTTATGATTAACACATAAATAAATAAACTCAGAAACACACAAAGATTGTTATATATATATATATATATATATATATATATATAAATAAATAAGATGATATTTCTTGTGTTGTCATAAGATCTCTGATTTGAAGCCCCAAACTCCTAAAAACTTTTGACAATATATATCCCTCAAAATTGTTATTAAGAAATACGATGCTCTAACCAAACTAACAAGAAGAAGAAAGATGGACGAAGAGCATCAATGCCAGTTGGTACACAATAACAGACCGGGGCAGCCCCAATCAAATGTGGCAAGGTACACTCTTCTCGAGTCGTGGCTACAAGCCTAGAAACAAAACATCAATGATAGTGGTTTGCACTCAATCTTCTATAACCTATCAGCATTTGCTTGAGCTGGACAAAAGGTACTTTCGTTGACCTCTTCATGGTGTTGCTGTCTTTTAGATTCATGAGCGCAAAGTTCATTAGCTAGTGACTCACACTGGCTGCAACCACCCTCTATAGAAGAATCTGACCTCTCTTACAACCATGCTTCCAACAAAGCTTTCCCAAACCGGTCAATGCTAAGAATATGCAAAGAATCCTTATGTGTTATCAACAGTTTACAAGGGTTAGATAAATCCGAGTTTTCACATGTATAGATCACACTCAAATCAAAGGACTTTGAAAAACAAAACTTCACTTACAGTAGGTAGGTCCTAGTACCTTAATCCACTGTTTTACAATTGCCACATGACCTGGTAACCTTCTAATCATATATATGCTCTGCTGAAAACCAATTCTCTTGAATCTGCATCGTAGTTTGTCTGGTCTTACAATTGCTACATTTGTGGAGTATATTAGCATGCACACCTATTACATGCTTTGCCCACAAAATCTATAATGGCATCTTCTGACCGGTGAACTAGATTGATTTAGAAACATCTAAGAATGTAATTCAACACATCTCCATGATGCCTTGGACCACAACTTGAGCGTCTCACAAGCCTGCAAAATAGAAATACTTTAAATAAAATGTAATATGAGGAAAAGAAGACTAACATTTCATATGGATATATGAGTCCACACAAATAAAGTAGGAGCAGGTTTTTATCCAGTCTTCATACTTGAGTTCTTGACAATTTGCAAATGCAATTGTACAAAACGCTTTAAATAGCTTCTATTCAATCAATGGCTTCTTGCACAAGACAAGGATCTTGTCCTCTCAGGACATTCCTCAAATGCAATGATATAAAAATCAGGCTTGGACCAAGATCAAATAGCAAAAGTATTTTAGACTCCGAAAATTTTATATGAATTCGACAAACAATCTATACACATATAGGTGGCGACCAATAAGGAGAGAAACGACTCACCTTTCTTTGGTGTCGGAGAATATCGCTTGAGCTTAGAGACGAAGTAACGGATAATTCCAATAAGAACCATCACGAAGAAGAGAGGAATCTAAACCCAATCTCTGATCGCCATGTAGAGCACCAACCATTGATAAGTAAGTTTCTCTCTACTTCCTCTTTGAGCTTCATCGATCCGTTGAAGAAATTACAATCAACTAACTCAAATTGGACCAATATAACCGAACTAAACCCGAGATAACCGAATACGAAAGAAAATATAATCGAATTTATAAAAACCGACCGGCTATGTGATTTCGGTTCCAATCCAATTCGAAATTAAACATTTTTTTTAGTTCGGAATCGTAGCTATGTATCAATATTTTAAAGATACTGAGATTCTCGATATAATATAAGAATGAGACGAAGAGAAAATATCAAAAAATATTACTCACAAGAAAAAGATAATGGTTCACAAAAATGGTATGATGTGTCATTATGAGAAGCTTTTGAGAACCTTGAACTACACACACTAGTTAACTATAAACTACAAAAACTAAACATTTACTATTCTATTCCATTTTATAAGATTTTCTATTTAAAAATAAGGAATTTTATTTTTCTAACATAAAATATATTATTTAGCATTTATTTTAAAAAACTACCCAATAAAAATAAATTGTAGAATATAAATGATCATAACAGAGTAAACAAATATAAATTATTCATAATGTTTTAGAAAATCAAATAAAATGTAACAAGTGAGAATTTCTAAAATATCTAATAATATGGAATATAAGGAGTAGATGTTAAAAGAAAAAAAAATGGAATATAGTGGGAGTATAAGAAAGCCTTGGATAAAATGTGGACACATTAATGGTTATATTACTTTATTTATGTGTCAAATATTTCCGAAAAGTGCTCACTTTATTAACTAATACGCCACTATTCCATAAAATCTCGATACATGTCTAATATATTAATTAACTAATTGATTATTTTTAAAGATGACAAAAAAAAATTGATTATTTTTAACATATCAAATAACCAAAGTGTTCCAATATGTGGTGATAGATATCTATTTCTAAAATTAATAATATCTATTTAATAAATGATGTTTTAGGTAATACTTTGAACTAGGAATGCATCTTATAATGAAATAAAAATATACTATTTCACTTAAACTTTTTTTTGCTAACATATTCCTATACCGAAACTTTTTTGCTAACATTTTGACGAAGGTGTTCTTGTTAACTAATACTCCATTATTCCAGAAAACCTCCACATATCCTTTATATTATTAATTAACAAAGAATATATTTATGGAGTTACTATCTCACTTTCAGAAATTCTGCTAACATATTCATATATCTTTTCTGAAATGGAACATCGACTAAAATTTTTTGTTAAAGTCAAATATCCAGTTGTCTCTTAAATATATGAAATTCAAGTACAAAATTAGTTCAAGTTGATCAATGATTAGATCTCGCATTTTTTATGGTTTCAAAAATTTTCTCATCTTTGTTACTTTTGACTTCATATATAGACAATATTGTGATCAATCGTATGCATTGCTATGAGTCGGAAAAAGTGTTTCCTTAGACGACATCAAACACACGGATGAGAGAGATTACAACAGTTACGTTGTTTGAACGTATTAAAATTGAGTCGAGCAGAATTCGATGAAGCTGACCTTGGTCTGACTTTTAGTGTAGACTATGAGGACGTACTTGGAAGAGAAATTGAGATAATTATGCGAAGAATGTGCATATATGGCAGTTACCTTTGAGAACCGAGAGAGTTACATCAATATGAGAATAGAGAATCTCTATGTGACAGCTATAAAAGATCAAGTGTCAGTTTATTCAAGGCTTCCAAGAGATAATATCGGTTCCTCACGACGTTTATTTTAAAGTTGTTTATTCAAGGTCTTCCAAGAGATGGCCCATCTTTTGTGATATTTGGCGTCAGAAAGCTAATATTCAATTTAAAAATGTGCGATACAATATAACAAATGCAACGATACAAAATCAGGCTTGGGCCAAGATCAGAATGCAAAATGTTGGATGATTCAAGGAAGTCTAAAAGTATTAAGAAACCAAAAAAAATCATGAATCCATTCCATGCTATAGAAAACAAAAATAAAGAATTACTATAGATATTAAGATATAATTTTTACTTTTACAATTCTAATTACTATTTTTCTTCATCTTTATTCTTCATTCTTTACTACAAGAGAAAGTAGTGAAGTTGTATCTATCATCTCAACTTCGGGAGGACGAGGCACTGATTGCATCCACCTTGAGAGCACCCATTGTTGTAAGATGATAGGACCTTCATACTCTGAAACCGAGTATGGTCTAGAAATCTTATACATATGTTTCTCACAAGTACGATGGTTGATATAGCAATCATGATGTTTTGACTCATCTCCGAAGATTTTGTAGTTTTGTGTCTGCAAGTTAAATGACATTAAATAACAGTTATCATGGCTCCATAAATAGACAATATTGCGATCAAACGGATGCATTGACATGGGTGCATAACATCCAATAAATGGGATGCTGACTTCCCACATAAGTTGCCAAGCTGAATCATCAATCAACCTCCAAACCTTCAAAAGATTACCTCCCGGTTGAGCTAATGTTTTGATATACATGACAAAACCGCTGGATGTAGCCAAACATGTTTTGTTGCGATTCAAAGCATGATCGGGGAGCGGTATAAAGTGACAATCTTTGGGTTTACCATAGAAATCGAGAACCATAAGTCCTGGCCTACGATTATAAGAATCCCCCCGTTGCGAAAAATAAAGCGTCCCATTCAAACTAATAGGGTCATAGAAGTTGGGTAAGCGAACAGGGCATACAACTTCTTTGTGAATCCAAAAGCCTGTCTCAGACGAATACACATATAAAGGCATATACATTTCACCTTTATTAAGAAACATATTACCACTCTTAACCACTTTGAAGCTCAAAACAACACCCACCTCGTCAACACCCGTCACCACACCACAAAAGAAAGTATATGAACCTGGACAGGCAGGGATTTCAACCCACTGTTGTAATACTGGATTACCCACATAATTTTTCCAAGTACCCAACTTTCTATGCATCAAAATCAATCCATTGGAACCGGAAAACCACATATATTCGAATTTACCGTCTAGTTCCATACATTGAATATAAGAACCTAACGACTTTGGGAGACCCCATGTCCCGCATCCATGGAAGTCTATGAATTCTTCTTTTCGGAGCAGTAGTGACCAACTTGAAGAGGTGTTTTGGTGCAGAGACACAAAGAGACGTCGGAAATACACAGATTCTATTGCCGATTTCCATGTTTGACTCACTGATTTGAATCTGGAGATGCTTCTCAATGGTAACCTCACTAGTATCTCCGTCACTATCCCCTCTAAAACATCTGTGATGGTGTTGTTTGGTTTTTCCATTGGAAATTGGGTTATGGAGAGTGTAACGAGAGATACAAACATATATATATTGAACAGAGACGTAAAACAAATTTATCAAAAGTGGCTTTTCAAAAATATAATATCTATATTTATTTACTTCTCATAATAGTTTTCACTAGTTTTAGAGATAAAATCTTGTGAAAATTAAAAGCCAAACTTGAATTCATGAATTGCGACATATATATTACAAACTACCTTAGTATTAATTGTTTTAACTATTATTGTACTAAATTAAATTATTAAATTACCCTGTAGATTTTCTGTCAAATCTTATCAGTTTAAGAAAAAAAAATTAATATGAAAGAATGATTAGAAACAAAAATGATGTTTAAGGAAAAGATAGAAGAAGAAAATCTGAAATTGTATGAAGAAAGAGACAATCAAATATGAAGTGGCACAATATCACAACTTGTATATATTAAATCTAATTAAAATAATGAAAGATTTAATAGGTACATTTGTCAATATACTAAAACTATAAAGGTTTTTTTTGTTTGTGATCCTATTTAATTAATTCAAAGTGTATTGGATCACGAGAATCGGATATAACCGGAGCTAAACCAAAAGTAAGTCAAGACCTCTACAAATCATATAAATTACAGACTAAACCAAATCATGAAGATGCAGATTCCAACAACCAGCTGATGGACATCATCAAGCAGTGGTGGAGGCAGTGGCGGACCCAGAATTGTTTTTTACCTGGTCAATGATTTTTTAAAACATATAAAATTACTAAAATTACTAAAAAAAGTGTCACTGAGTAGGCTCGAAACCAAGTTATCAAGAATTTGACCAACTGAACTAGTATCTCTTCAAACACCTCATATGCATTAAAAGTTATTTGTATATTTAACCTGAGTCAACTGAACCACCTCTCTTCTTAATAGGTCCGCCACTGGGTGGAGGGAGTGTATAATCATGGGGTCAATTGACCCCATGGATTTTAGAAAATTAGTTTAGGTTTTGTTAATTTTTACAAATTGACCCCTTTCCCAAAATTTTATTGACCCCCATCAAATATATATTCTAATATAATCCAACAAAAAATATTAAATCTACAACAAGTTAACCCAATTAATTTTATAAATAAAAATTTACAGCTAAAGACTTCTCATGTCTCAACACTCAAGAGCTGGAGTCGAAAATTCATCTCTCAAATCCTCTGAAACCCTAATTCCTCTCTCTGTCAATTTTCTTCCGGAAAACAGAAATGGCGGAATGTCCGACGGATCTCATCAACGAAATGTTTCTCCGTCTTAGAGCAACTACGCTCAAAAAGTGTCGCGTCCTCTCAAAGCCTTGCTTCTCTTTGATCGACAGTCCCGAGTTCGTCTCATCTCATCTCCGTCGCAGACTCGAAACGGGAGAACATCTCATGATCTTACTCCGAGGACCTCGTTTTCTACGTACGGTGGAGCTAGACTCGCCTGAGAACGTCTCCGACATCCCTCATCCTTTACAAGCCGGAGGTTTTGCAGAGGTTTTTGGTTCATTTAACGGTGTCATAGGAAGAGAGTGATTGAACGGTCTGATTCGCCACCTCCACCACTGGGTTTCAACAATCATCTTCTGCCGTTGGCTAATGCGTACGATGATGATGATGAGGAAGAGGGGAACGAGCTGAAGAAATCGCAAGCTCGTCGTAATGGAGTTGCGAAAGGAGAGGGAAATGGTAACAAAGTGAACGGAGAAGCTCAAGAAGAGGTCGATGACGAAGAAGATGATGATGATGATGCTTCCAAGGGGAGAGGAAAGCATTCACGCCATGTTGAAGTTCGTCGTGATTGTCCTTATCTTGACACTGTTAATCGTCAGGTAATCATCATTGACCAATTTCTTATGTTTGGTACTTGTAATCTAATCGTTGGTGGATCTTTAAGCTTCTGCTAGGTTCATTATGTTACTGGTTTGGGATTATGATAGGCTAAGGGTTCCACTAGCTACTATGAGAAAGAGAATGAGAACTGGCGGAAGAAAAGCTAAAGCTATGGAGAAGTATTTGAAAAAGGTCTTGAAGAAAAGTGGCTAAGAGACGAAGGAAAGAAGAAGGCATAGAAAGACTCTTGTTCATCTAGAGTCTTTCACCATCTCTCTATCTTTTATTAAACTCAGCGTTTTGTCTATTTCGAGTTGTATTTAAAGGTCTTTGCCTCTTTAGGGCAACCTTACCAAAAACAATCATCAAAACTTATAACATTAAAGTTATTAATTCTCTTCTCATCTTGTTCTCCGTCAAAAACGGCGCAATAGAATTAGTTTACTCTGTTTTTACTCTTGTTCTTAGTATCCGTTGAGTCCATATCTATCATTGGTGCTTTCATTTTGATGAGTGCGATGGCTCCTCCGGTAAACCAAGCCGCCGCAAACGATTCTCTACCAGAGTCGGCCGAACTCAGTGACGCGATAGCTCCGCCGTTGCCAGAACCTCCTTCGGTGACTTCCTTGGCGACGCGAATGACAGCTGCTGAGAAAGAGATGCTCTATCTGCGTGACGCAGTCACCCAGATCCTCCGAAACCAGATCTTCGGCGTTCCTCGTGAAGGCCACAACACTCCGATGGGTTTTTCATCCCCTGTTCCGGGAGTACAGTTTCCTGCTTCTCAAACTCCAAGTCACGACATTCAAAACCGCGACTTTATGTGTGTGGGTCAAAACCCAGAGACACACCTCCGGCTGCGCGAAACTCGTTTTCGTCCTCCACCCTTAGACCAACCGCGATTTCAGGCTTCTCCTTCGGAGCCTCTCCGCTTTCAGGCGTCTTCTTCGGAACCACCGGCCTTCTCAACACCCCCGTTTCAACATCAACCAGGCTTGCAGACCGGACTACAGTTCCAGTAACCTGTTCCCTTCCAGACACCTCCGTTACAACAGCAGTGTCCTTCACCACGTCTTCGAACAGAGACACCACAAAGGACGGTGGAGTTGCCTGCTTATGAGGGTGGTAACGCAGAAGATTGGCTCTTTCGTTTGGAGCAGTGTTTCCTTTCCAATCAGACCCTAGAGGAGGACAAGTTAGAAAAGGCCATATCTTGTTTGACAGGAGCAGCAGTGACTTGGTGGAGATGCTCAAAGGAGCGAGAACAGATCTATACTTGGAGAGATTTTCAGGAGAAATTCAGAGTGCGTTTCAGACCAAGTAGAGGCAGTTCGGCTATTGATCACCTATTGAACATAAGGCAGACAGGGAGTGTCGATGAGTATCGTGAAAGATTTGAAGAGCTTGTGGTAGACTTACCTCATGTGACAGCTGATATCTTGGAATCTGCCTTCTTGAATGGGTTGAGGAGAAGCCTCAAGGACCAAGTTGTCCGTTGCAGACCTGTAAACCTCACCGATATTGTGGAGATCGCAAGACTCATTGAGGCACAGGAGGGTAACAACCCGAGCTACCAGGTGAGGACTCAACCGCGAGTCACCTTGCCTCCTAACCCAACCACTGCAGTGGCAAGGCCGTTTGAAAGAGCACAATCTAGACCATCTTTTGTGCCTACTAAAGACACAAACAAAGCTTCGGGTAGCGGTACTTCTGGAGGCAATAGTAACCCATGTCGTCATTGTGGTGACCGATGGTTTACAGGGCATCGCTGCAAGCAGCAAAGACTCAAGAGCCTAGAGGTTACAGAAGAGGAACAAGAGGAAAGTCCCCTCATTGAAGAGCTCAATGAGCCATTAACAGAAGAAAAAGGTGAACCTGAAGAAGGTTTTCAGGTAATGTCATTAGGTTGCCTGACTGAAAAAAGAAAAAGAACACTCCATGAGAATGAGAGGCTACATAGGCAGAACTAAAGTAGTGATACTTATTGATTCTCGCGCCACTTGTAACTTCATTAGCGAAGATTTGGTGAGAGCTAGAGACTGGATAATCACTCCTACCCGTAGTTTTGGTGTGCGAGCGGGAGGTGGCAGGATAATTAGAAGTAGTGGCAAATGTGTGGATGTCAGACTAGAGGTCCAGGGCATCGAATTCAGAGAAGATTTCTACTTGTTTGATTTGGGGGAGTTAGATGTAGTACTTGGGTTCTCTTGGTTAGCAAAGTTGGGAGAAACAAGAGCCAATTGGGGATAGTTGAGGCTCAGCTGGCAGATAGGCAGAACATGGGTTTCGCTGTATGGAGATCCGGATTTGAGTACTCATCAGGTTTCGATGAGAGCCATGAAACGAGTGGTGAAGTATACAGGAGTTGCTTATCTTCTTGAGCTAGCTTCCCTGTTTGATAACCAAGCGCAAGAGGAACAGACTTCCATCACTCCTATGATTCAACAAATCTTGGACCACTATCAACATGTATTTCAGATGCCACAGGCCTTGCCTCCTACACGTAACAAGGAACACGCAATCACGTTAAAGGAAGGTACCTCTCCGGTTAATCTCAGGCCATACAGGTATTCCTTTGACCAAAAGGATGAGATTGAGAAGCTTGTCACTGAGATGCTGAGAAGTCAAGTGATCAGACCTAGTGTCAGCCCTTTTTCAAGTCCAGTGTTGTTGGTTAAGAAGAAGGATGGGGGCTGGACGTTTTGCGTAGATTACAGGGCGCTGAATGAAGCAACCATACCAGACAGATACCCAATTCCGGTAATAGAAGAGCTTCTAGATGAGCTAAAGGGAGCCACAGTTTTCTCCAAATTGGATTTGAAATCTGGATATCACCAAATCAGAATGAAGATGAGTGACGTGGAGAAAACAGCTTTCAAGACTCATCAAGGGCATTATGAATTCTTGGTAATGCCCTTTGGATTAACCAATGCCCCCTCTACCTTTCATAGTGTTATGAATGACCTCTTTAGGCCATACTTAAGGAAGTTCGTGTTAGTTTTCTTCGACGACATTCTTGTCTATAGCCCGGATATGGAGTCTCACCTGAAACATTTAGAGATAGTTCTGCAACTGCTTAAACTCCACCGACTCTACGCAAACTTGAAGAAATGCTCTTTTGGCAGTACACAGATCGCATACTTAGGCCATATAATCTCAGCTGAAGGTGTCTCTGCTGATCCTGAAAAGGTGGAGGCAATGTTGTGTTGGCCATTGCCTAAATCAGTCACAGAGTTGCGTGGATTTCTAGGCCTTACAGGCTACTATCGTCGGTTTGTCAAGAACTACGGGCAGATAGCAAGGCCACTAACGGATCAGCTTAAGAAGAGCGGGTTCCAATGGAATGAGGCAGCCACAAAAGCGTTTCAGGCACTGAAGGAAGCAGTCACGAATCTGCCAGTATTGGTCTTACCTGACTTTAATCAAGAGTTTACAGTGGAGACGGACGCTTCTGGGGTTGGAATAGGGGCTGTGTTGTCCCAAAACAGAAGGCCTATAGCGTTCTTGAGCCAGGCATTTTCAAGTCAAGGTCGGATTAAATCTGTGTATGAAAGAGAATTGTTGGCGATTGTGAGAGCAATGACTAAGTGGAAACATTATCTGTCCAGCAAGGAGTTTGTTATTAAGACAGATCAGAGAAGTCTAAGGCATCTCTTGGAACAAAAGTCTGTATCAACTATTCAACAACGTTGGGCTTCTAAGCTAAGTGGGTTGAAGTATCGCATAGAATACAAACCTGGAGTCGACAACAAAGTGGCCGATGCTCTCTCTAGGAAACCACCGCAGGAAAGGTTTGCTCAGTTCACCTTAACGGCTCCACAAACAATAGATATTGGCGCTTTAAAAGAAGAAATCATGGCTGATAAAGAGTTGCGTCAGTTGGTTGATACTTGGCAACAAGGGCAGAGTACAGAATCTGAATTTTCAGTGAAAGCTGGGTTGGTTTACAGGAAGGGAGCCTTGGTTATCCCTACAGGATCTCCCTTCATTCCAAAGCTACTAGAGAAGTTTCACACTAGTGCAATGGGTGGCCACGAAGGAGCGTTGAAGACTTTCAAGAGACTCACTAGTGAGGTCTATTGGAAGGGCATGCGAAAAGATACAGTGGAATACATTCGAGGATGCCAAATCTGTCAAGAGAACAAGTACTCCACCTTGTCACCCGCGGGTTTGCTCTCCCCATTCCCCATTCCACAACAGATTTGGAGCGATATTAGCTTGGATTTTGTACAAGGATTACCGTCTTCGAAAGGATTCAACTGCATCTTGGTGGTCGTGGATAGGCTAAGCAAATACAGTCACTTTATTCCGTTGAAGCACCCGTTTACTGCAAAGGTGGTAGCAGAGGCCTTTATAAGAGATGTTGTTAAGTTGCATGGGTTTCCAACTACAATGGTGTCTGATAGAGACAAGGTCTTCCTCAGCACCTTCTGGTCTGAATTATTCAAGATACACGGCACTGAATTGAGAAAGAGTACTGCCTACCACCCCCAAACGGATGGGCAGACAGAAGTTGTTAATAGGTGCTTGGAGTCATTTTTGAGATGCTTTGCAGGCCGACGACCCTCTTCTTGGATGCAATGGCTACCTTGGGCCGAGTACTGGTATAACACCTCTTATCACACTGCAACAAAGACGACCCCATTCATGGCGGTTTATGGAAGAGAGCCCCCAGCAATTCTCAGATATGGGGACACACCTACAGCAAATGCAGTCGTCGAAGAATTACTCAAGGACAGAGATGGGTTGTTGCTAGAGCTGAGAGAAAACTTGGAGCTAGCTCAGAAACAAATGAAGAAAGTCGCGGACAAACACAGGAGAGATGTTGAGTTCAAGGAGGGCGATTTGGTCTACTTAAAACTGAGGCCGTATCGACAAGGGTCGTTGGTACACAGAAAAAACGAGAAGCTCTCGCAGCGATACTATGGACCCTACCAGGTGATTAGCAAGATTGGTAAGGTCGCATACAAACTCAGGCTACCGGATTACAGTCAAATTCATCCGGTGTTCCATGTGTCCCAGCTGAAACCAGCGGTTCCTCCCTCTTTCACTGCTCAAGAACTGCCCAAGATTGTGACTCCTTCTTTAGAGTGGGCGACGGAGCCAGAAAAGCTTCTGGATATCAGACAGAGTAGAACAACAGACGGTGCCGACGTCTTGGTTCAATGGAGTGGCATGTCAGCTTTGGAGGCAACGTGGGAGCCATTAGTGACTCTAGTGAAGCAATTCCCGAGCTTCGATCTTGAGGACAAGATCGGTCTTCTGCGAGGGAGCATTGATAGGCTAAGGGTTCCACTAGCTACTATGAGAAAGAGAATGAGAACTGGCGGGAGAAAAGCTAAAGCTATGGAGAAGTATTTGAAAAAGGTCTTGAAGAAAAGTGGCTAAGAGACGAAGGAAAGAAGAAGGCATAGAAAGACTCTTGTTCATCTAGAGTCTTTCACCATCTCTCTATCTTTTATTAAACTCAGCATTTTGTCTATTTCGAGTTGTATTTAAAGGTCTTTGCCTCTTTAGGGCAACCTTACCAAAAACAATCATCAAAACTTATAACATTAAAGTTATTAATTCTCTTCTCATCTTGTTCTCCGTCAAAAACGGCGCAATAGAATTAGTTTACTCTGTTTTTACTCTTGTTCTTAGTATCCGTTGAGTCCATATCTATCAGATTAGCGTTTAAACTCATATCTTATGGTTGAATTTCAGGTGTTGGATTTTCATTTTGAGAGGTTTTGCTCTGTGTCCTTGTCCAATCTGAATGTATATGCATGCCTTGTTTGTGGAAAGTACTTCCAAGGAAGAAGCCAGAAGTCTCATGCTTATACGCATAGCTTAGAAGCAGGACACCACGTTTACATCAATCTTCTGACAGAGAAGGTTTATTGTCTTCCTGATAGTTACGAGATCAATGACCCTTCTTTGGATGACATTCGCCATGTTTTAAACCCAAGGTATATTAGATCTTGTGACTAACTACATCATAGTTCTTACTGCATTTTGGGTATTGATTTGTGAACATGTGAGCCTTTGCACGTAGTTAAAAACAACAAAATTGCTTTGACTATAATCTCAATCAGTTTCTTCTTGCTAGTTCTCTATATCATCTACCATCTATTTATATTTTTTCATATTACTCTTCTTTCATGTTTTCTCAATTTTTCTTTGATTTTTCAGTTCCTTTTTATGAAGGCTTCGGTGCTATCCATTTACAGGTTTAGTAGAGCACAAGTAAACGAGCTTGACAAGAATAGGCAGTGGTCTAGGGCTCTTGATGGCTCCGACTATCTTCCAGGAATGGTAATCCTTTCTCTTTGATTACACTTGATCTTTAAATTAATTTGTCTCCTAACGGTTTAGCTTGTAAATATGTAGGTGGGGTTGAACAACATACAAAAGACAGAGTTTGTGAATGTTACAATCCAGTCGTTGATGAGAGTTACTCCTTTAAGGAATTTCTTCCACATTCCTGAAAATTATCAGCACTGCAAGTCTCCTCTTGTTCACTGTTTTGGGGAACTAACTCGCAAGATTTGGCATGCTCGAAACTTTAAAGGACAGGTCTGACTCAATTTTGCCTCTTACTTTTTTAGTTTTTGTTATGCTCTCACCTATTGAAGACCTCACTAATTTAAGTTACCTTGCATCAACAGGTGAGTCCACATGAGTTCTTGCAAGCTGTCATGAAAGCCAGCAAGAAACGCTTTCGGATTGGCCAACAATCAGATCCAGTAGAGTTTATGTCGTGGCTCCTCAACACTTTGCACATGGATCTTAGAACTTCAAAGGACGCCAGCAGTATCATCCACAAGTGCTTCCAGGTATGTGTCAGTCCTTTGACATGTCAACCTAAATGCAGTTTGATATAATTGCTTACAAAAAGCTGCATCTTCATGTAACCTTCTAACCATTATAGGGTGAGTTGGAGGTTGTGAAAGAGTTTCAAGGCAATGAAAACAAAGAAATCTCC
Source organism: Arabidopsis thaliana (assembly GCF_000001735.4). NCBI lineage: Eukaryota > Viridiplantae > Streptophyta > Magnoliopsida > Brassicales > Brassicaceae > Arabidopsis > Arabidopsis thaliana. The sequence continues at coordinate 11,818,859 of NC_003075.7, read as the reverse complement.
AGGATGTCTTTTCTGATGCTCGGTCTAGATTTGCCACCGCCTCCTCTTTTCAAAGATGTCATGGAGAAAAACATTATTCCGCAGGTATATGGCTATTTCAAATCTTGAACGTCTTGCTACTCTGTGCCATTTGAAAAATGCATTTCAGTAAGGGGAACATTTTGATCAATAAGATAACGTGAAGTGCTAGAAAACTTATAATTCTCAATATAATAATGTCACATTTGGTTGAGATACAATAAAGGGATTCTTAAATAGTGCCATTGCAAATTTACTGTCCTGGAGTAAACTGTCTTTTTCGAATCTAGTTTATGACTTGGGAAAGTGTAGAATTCTCTGAGTCCTTGGTTGTTTGGAGCTCCTGTAGCCTTTATTGGCTTGCTACCTCGTATATGCGTCTTAGAGTGTTTAGTTTGCAAAGTGAGGTTAGCAGAAACTAATTTCTTTGATGTTTGGGTCAGGTTGCTCTATTTGATTTATTGAAGAAGTTTGATGGAGAAACTGTGACAGAGGTGGTTCGGCCTAAGCTGGCCAGAATGAGATACCGTGTAATCAAATCTCCTCGTTACTTGATGTTCCATATGGTTCGGTTCAAGAAGAATAACTTCTTCAAAGAGAAGAACCCTACATTGGGTGAGTCTGTTTGAAATTTTTGTGACGTTAATGTTGTAGATGGATTCCCTAATGCCTGGTTAATTTGACCCAATTTCTTTTTCTATGCCACAGTTAACTTCCCAGTGAAGGACATGGAGCTTAGGGATTACATACCATCATTGCCTAGAGCACCAGAAGGGGAGAAGGTGTGTTCTTCTTTGTTTGTCTATTAGATTTTAACGTAAAAATAAATTAATAAAAGATCAGCATTTTTATTAACAAAGTAAAGTAGAGTTATTACATAAACCAGAATAAGTAGAGTTTGCAACAAAATAATAAAATAGTAAATACCACAAATCTTAAACTTACACAAAGTAAAAGGATACTTAAACGAAGAAATAATTAACTAGTCATGAGGTAGATATATATACTTATAAAGAGAAGAACATCAGGCTAAGGGCGAACCTCAACCCAAACTCCGTCAATAATGTGATCAGAAGCCCTAGGATCATCATCATCAGATTGATCACCTATAATCTTGTTGCGCACTCTCGTGCGATCAGTTGAAGTGCCGATAATTATGGCTAGAGTAGAGGGATTTTCTGGTAACTGAAGTCGATGTTTCACATGATATAAAGATTGGTCGTGGAAAGGATCCCATTGGATAGGATCCACTGGAATAAAGTTTGAGACATTCCACTCTTGGGTTTGGAAGGTGAAGTCATAACGTTTGGGCCATATTTCAATTGATATTTTGTCCGGAGATGGGGAGATGGACTCTATATACCAAGTATCGAAAATGCCAACGACTAGCATAGAAGCCACGGACCAATTCTGCTCCCATCGTCCGCTCGTCTTGGCTACATAGTAAATTAGTAGCGTATAAGTATCCCTCCGATTACCAATTTCGTGCAAGTAATCTGTTATGAGGCAAGCATAAGTGTTGTTGTCACTTGGATTTCCGGTGAGTACACCGTAACGGAGTACACCCGTGGGATATGGGCTATCAAGGGTGAGTTCGGGTAGTTGCTGCAGTTCTGAAATGAACGGGTTGTACAGGAAAGTTTGGTGGGTTTTGCGTGGGTTTAAGTCCAAGGACTCGGACATAACAAGCCAACCCAATGTTGATCCCAAGAATCTTGCATCTGCAAGACGTGGGTCGTTCCCACGATGTACCCTCTCTCTCACAGGGTCAAAGAAACGGGTCTCTCCGGAACCCCTTTCACGGTAAAGCAACCAAGGCCTTTCCTCTCTGTAAGCTCCCTTACGGAAAGAAGGTAACGCTAGCTTCCAGTTCTTGTTGAGGGTTCTTAGTCTCTGACCTTCGGCAAAGTTCAAGTCCATCAAATCTGTACATTTTCTGATGAGATCTGCAGGCAAATTTCCCAATGGATCCCTGCAAGAGAAACAAATTTGAGACAAGTGAGATGACAGCATAAATTAAAAGAATTAACAAATAAAAAAATGGAAGATTGTTTTTTTTGTTGCTAGCTACATTTTTAAAAAGAAAATCCTTGCAAGAAATGAGTTAGTGAAATGATAGCGAGAATATAATTAACATTGTGAGAGGAATCACAGTGATAACACAAACTATGATAGAAAAAGAATGGAAGAGGGTAGTTGGTTTAGATACATACATTTTGAAGAGATCGAGCAGTCCTCTTTTAGTGATTGATTTTTGTTTGAAGAGAGAAATTTCGTTTGATAAATATAATAAATGAGTGTTGTGTGGGAAGATCGAATGAAGAGAATCCATGTTTTATAGAAGAACTAAACAATAACTTCAAGTTAGAGGTTAGCCTAGTGAATTATTTTCGTCAGAAATACATTAACACACACTTTACTAAAATTAAATTAACAAAAAAAACTAGAAAGAAAAAATATGATTATGATTTCGTGCTTTTTATCTCATTCACCATGGTGACGCGCTCTCCCGCCACCATATTTCCAAGTAATCCTGTATTAAGTAACAAACTTTAATAATTAAGACTTTATCATAGCCGTCAATTTTTAAGTTTGTTACACTTTCTCTTCTTTTTCCACGTACCCTATAGTCCATGCTCGTCACGTTATCAAGTTACCAAAGACGGTAATAATTTTTTGGAGACGTAAGGACACAAAAGTAAAGGTTGAATTGGGAAATTTGGAATAACATACCTTCACAAGTTAAGTTTTGTTTGACACTCACATTTATATCTGCTTTACTCTATCTACAAAAACATTTCGTATGAATTCTTCTGATAGTCTAGTCAACATATCTCTTGCACATACAAGTATACAACAAACCCTTGGTGGATGGGAAATATCTCATTCAACAACAAAACAAACATAAGATTAATGTTGATGATGCATGCCAGTTAAGTAACAGATCTAGTACTACTTTTCTCTTAAATGTACGTAAAGAGAGATTAAGGAGTTGTTATTAGATTGAGGTTTTTAATGGACTTGAATTGGCTTGATAATATGTGGGTTTGATTTTAAAGTTCAATGTTTTACGTACATTTTGAAATACTTGATAAAATGTTTGGATTGTTTTTTCATCTTTTATGAATAAAAATACATTCAAATCCTATAAGATTTTGATTATTTTTAATTAGAAAAAAATTAAACCCTAAGAGAAAATAAGGAACCCAAGCAACAATTTATAAAAATTTTTAGTTCTAGTTTGTAAGTTTAACGAAATTATTAATAATAATGGTGTGATTCGAGGGAAGATGTTTGTGAAGTTGATGTAGACAAAGAAATAAGATGTGAGAGGTGAAAGATAAAAAGTAGTCGGAGAAGATCGCATGAGCTTAGAAACGAAGTCTCGGAGAATTCCTATAAGAACCACACGACGGAGAGAGGGATCAAAACCCAGTCTCAGATCGCCGTGTCAAGCACCAGATCTCCCGCCATTGATAAGTCTCTTTTAACGGTCTCTTACCTCAATCCAATATCAAATCGAGACACAACCAAATTGGACCAAAAGAACCGAACTTAAACCGAAGAATCAGAATTCGATAGAAATAAACCGAATTAATTTCGGTTCGGATCAATTTTATCAACCCGAACCAACAAAAACCCGGAAACATTTACAGCTAAAGACTTCTCATGTCTCAACACTCGAGAGCTGGACTCGAAAATTCATCTCTCAAATCCTCTGAAACCCTAATTCCTCTCTAACGTCAATTTTCTTCCGGAGAACAGAAATGGCGGAATGTCCGACGGATCTCATCAACGAAATGTTTCTCCGTCTCAGAGCAACTACGCTCGTAAAGTGTCGCGTCCTCTCAAAGCCTTGCTTCTCTTTGATCGACAGTCCCGAGTTCGTCTCATCTCATCTCCGTCGCAGACTCGAAACGGGAGAACATCTCATGATCTTACTCCGAGGACCTCGTCTTCTACGCACGGTGGAGCTAGACTCGCCTGAGAACGTCTCCGACATCCCTCATCCTTTACAAGCCGGAGGTTTTACAGAGGTTTTTGGTTCATTTAACGGTGTCATAGGGTTATGTAACTCTCCTGTTGATCTAGCGATCTTTAATCCTTCGACTAGGAAGATTCACCGTTTACCAATTGAGCCAATTGATTTCCCAGAACGTGACATCACTCGTGAGTATGTGTTTTACGGTTTGGGTTATGATTCTGTGGGCGATGACTTTAAAGTTGTGAGGATTGTTCAGTGTAAGCTTAAAGAAGGTAAAAAGAAATTTCCTTGCCCTGTTGAAGTCAAAGTTTTCAGCTTGAAGAAGAATTCGTGGAAGAGAGTGTGTCTTATGTTCGAGTTTCAGATTCTTTGGATTTCGTACTATTACCATCTCTTGCCTCGTCGTGGCTATGGTGTGGTTGTTAACAACCATCTTCACTGGATTTTGCCTCGAAGGCAGGGAGTCATTGCCTTTAACGCGATAATCAAATATGATCTTGCCTCTGATGACATTGGAGTCCTCAGTTTCCCACAGGAGCTTTACATTGAAGATAACATGGATATTGGTGTGTTAGATGGCTGCGTTTGTTTGATGTGTTACGACGAGTATAGCCATGTTGATGTTTGGGTTTTGAAAGAGTATGAGGATTATAAATCTTGGACTAAGCTGTATAGGGTGCCGAAACCAGAGAGTGTTGAATCGGTTGAGTTCATTAGACCTCTGATCTGTTCCAAGGACAGGAGCAAGATTTTGCTGGAGATTAACAATGCGGCGAATCTCATGTGGTTTGATTTGGAAAGTCAGAGTCTTACAACTGCCGGAATAGAGTGTGATAGTTCATTTACCGCAGACATCCTCGTGAGTAGCCTTGTTTTGGGATGTAAAGGAGATCCTACTCAAGCTCAGCGCAGTAAAGATCAGAAGATGATGCCAAAGAGTACTAAAAGGTGGTATGCCCTTCTCTAGTTAGTGTTTTCTTACGCAGTTTGTTTCCATGAAGAATTGTAGAAAGGGTTTAACCGTATCAACATGCTTAAACATCTTGTGTTACATTCTCAGGGATGGTTTTCTGTCCAAGGGATTCAAGCTGAAGCTATGAGCAAAGCAAGGGAAACTTCTGAGCCCAAACATTAGATTAAGGTAAGTGAAATGGATCTAAAGATCTTGAGTATTTCCTTAAGTTGGCATCTTCTTTTCTTTCGATGTGAGATTTCCAATCTTATCATAGTTTAACATAAACAAGCTTAGGAGCTTTATCTAAAATCTGACTATTTCAAGTGTTTTTGAGTTTGAAACATGTAGAAGAAAATCTTGATCTGTGTTTGATTTCAGGTACAGTAACAGTAGCAGTGGCAGGGGGAAAGGATATGGCAAAATCCTAAACCCATGTGAGATCTTAGTACTAATAAGCTTAACCCTATGTACGTAGTATGATGTCGTAAGGAAATAATAAGATAGTGTTCTTCTATATGTAATCGACTGAAATTTATATGTAAAACTCTTATCAGTATGGTCTTTTGCAATTTGATATGACTTGAAACTATCAATCTCAATCAAAAGTAAATCTAGTCGCAAATATTGTTGATGAAGAGGATCTACTAGAGTTTAGAGAACGCAATGTTATGAACGTAAATCGTCTATAGCTAAACCTAAACACAACATCGTTTATTTAAAAGAGATGTCAAATAGTCCAAATTGGACAAACATAAACCGAACTAAACCGAAATAATTGAAATAAGACAGAAATAACCGACATCAAAGGTCGGTTTGGTCCCAGATTCACCAATCCGAAGCGAAACCCGAAAACCCGACCCGAGTCATGTTTCTATATATATACCTTCTTCTTTTTTTGGGTTAAGGACAGATTTGTAAACATTCTCAAATCCTTCAAAAACCCTAATTTCTTTCTGTGAGCTTATTGAGAACGAAGAAGATGACGGGAGAGGTAGTGAACCCTAAGGCGTATCCGTTAGCAGATTCTCAGCTTTCGATAACAATAATGGATCTTGTTCAACAAGCTACTAACTACAAGCAGCTTAAGAAGGGAGCTAATGAAGCTACCAAAACATTGAACCGTGGAATCTCTGAGTTCGTTGTTATGGCTGCTGATGCTGAACCACTTGAGATTCTTCTTCATCTTCCTTTGCTTGCCGAAGATAAGGTTACCATCTCTTTCTCTCTCTCGATGATTTGGTTGCAATTTTAATTCAACTCGTGTAGAATAGAGAGCTATTAGGTTGCAATTTTTGAGGCTGTGTATCGTTAGGTTAGTGTTTCTCAGATTTTGGTGGTTGTTAGAAGCTTAAGAAGCCATTCTTAGCTTTATGCAATTTTGTGTTGAACATACTTTTCTCTGTTGAGTTCTTTCAGGAAACTTTCTCTGTTTACTCTGTTTTGGTCTTCAATTGAATCATTGTATCTATGTAATTATTGGTGTATGCTTCAAATTTACTCTTGAGGAAGACATGATTCATCATAGCTATAGTTTCTCCTAGTTTATGTTTAAAAATTGTAGCTTTGAGTTCACTCTTGAGGAAGACATGATTCATCATAGCTATAGTTTATCCTATTTGAACAAGCTTCATTACTATACAAGCAATTATTACGTGGTCTGATTTTGAACTAACGCTTTTTTGTACTCTCCATCTAAATGCAGAATGTGCCATATGTGTTTGTACCTTCGAAACAAGCATTGGGAAGAGCATGTGGAGTAACAAGACCTGTTATTGCTTGTTCAGTGACATCGAATGAGGCAAGCCAGTTGAAATCGCAGATTCAGCATCTCAAGGATGCAATTGAGAAGCTCCTGATCTAAGGATTTCTGCTCAGTATGAAGAGTCTCTGCAATGTGGAATGGCTCTGACTGAAGTTAGTTTGTGTGATTTACCTATTTGAAGAATGTATTGTGACTGGTGTTAATGCTTAGTATGTGGATCATCATCGCTCATTTGTACAATTGAGTTTCTTAGATTTTTATTTTGGTGCTTGCCAAGCACTGCTTGGTTTGTATTGAGACATAACAGGTAAAGAGCCGTCATGGTTCTTTAACTGTCTATTTATTACACTAACGATCTATCCTTAAGTCCCATTACGAAAAAATCGAAAATTATTCTTATCTTCCAACACTTGCTACATTTTTCATCGCTTTGCTTTGTCCACAAACAAACACATTCTTTTATTCGTTTGTTCCAGACTTCACTTATACAAATGAAAATCTATGTTCTTCACAAAGCTTTTTATAAAGTATTGCAATCTTATGTAGTCAGCAAAACCATCCTCCATTTTACAAGCAATGGCATCCTCATATATGTCAATTACGCAAACAATGTTTTCATCTAAACTATGTTCAGGGATAAATAGCTTTAGCTCATGCTCAATTTACACGAAGAATTCTCGCGTGTCAATTCGAAAGGGTTCTACCAATACGAGTTTTCATCTGGATCTATCACACTCACATCGAAGCACTTTGAAGCATTACACAAGGGTAAGAAAATCGGAATCAGATTGGGAAGAGAGCATAGATGAAGAGAAATCAGATCAGGAAGAGAGCGAAGATGAAGAGAATGACGATAAGAAGGAAGACTATCGAGCGAAGGAGACAATTCTAAAACTATACACTGATATCAAGGACCGAAACATCATGGAGAAAGACTATCGGGCGGAGGAGACAGTTCTAAAACTATATTCCGATATCAAGGACCGAAACATCGAAGGAATTTCAGAAGTTATTGGAGATGAATGCCAATTCTTTTCCAACTTTTTATCTAAGTATCGACTCTTGCAAGGGAAGAAGGTTAGCATATGTTGTAATGGTAACAATAACTTTTCTTTCACAAATCTTTATTTTTGAAATCCTTATGTTATAAGGGTAAATATGGTTTTATACATGCAGCAAGTTATGGCTTTCTTCTACTGGTTGATCATGAAGCTGGGAAAGGATATCAAGATTATTGTTAAACCAACGTTCAAAGATGGCATGACCGTTGGAGTTCAATGGCAACTCGGTTAGTCCCCTAGTCCCTATATCCTAATCCGAATAACTGATAACCTTATACGCAACCGATCCTATTTGGGTCAGTCAAGGAAACCGGAAAGTCAAAACCTTCAAACACTCCAGAATACCAAACCGGAATAAGCCTTCCTTTCACCAGACCAGGATCAAGACCAAATAAAAATTGACAAATCCAATTGAAATGATTGTTCTCATGACGGTTTACCTGTAATGTGCAGAATGTGACAAGTCACACATCCAATTGGGGAAGGGATTCAGTTTCCACATTTGCCATATGTACCAGGGAAAGCTATTGATAAAGTCAGTATTCGTTCCACTCTAAATTCAGTTATCATAACAATTATAACCCGTGAATCATGACCATATTTAAACCAAACAATGCAGGAATGTGGAGATGTTCATGGAACCAATTTTCCACATAGAGCACCTAAGACTAGTGAGTCTGTCATGTTCATAAGATTTATGTCATCATGTGATTCACTTACTTACCTATTGTGGTTTCTCATTTGTCTTCTGATGCAGAGAACTATGGCGTTTGCAGTGAGTATTGCTGAGAAGATAGTCACTTTCTTGAGACAAGCAGAAAACACAAGGAGACAAGCAATGGCACTCCTGCTACTTGTTCTTCTGCTGCTTGCTGCAGCCGCTTTCTACGTCACACGTCTGAGATTCTGATAAAAACACAGCAAATAACATGGAAGATAGCAGGAAAAAAAACCATAGCATAGGGAATAAGATTTTTCTATCAGTAGGATGCAAATATTTCCAACAGGGAAAACATAGTTAAACACATGAGTTTTTTTTTCCTAAGACATTCATGGGTGAATGGCGTTTAATACAAAACATCTGCGCCGTTTCACCCTTAACACTAGAGTTTCGGTACAATACTAAATACAACATCAACCTAAGCATGTCGATACACAACCAACTAAAACAAAGAACCCAACGGAAGATTAAAATAGCATTAAAGGAAGTTAAAAGTGAAAAGGATCTTTTCTTCCCTATCAGAGTTCTACAGCAAGGAGTCATAAGTAGGTTCCCTAGATACACACCTGCAAGAGAGTTGTGATACAGAAGTCAATTACCATATTTGGACAATGCTGATATATAAGTATCATAATCTGTTAAATCAAACTTCACTTACACTAGTAGTTCCTAGTTAATTAAGTCAGACCAGAAGATATCACGACTGCTTGTACATATGGCGCCTCAGCATCTCATTTATCCCCACAGCTGAAATGCTTTCACATCCAAGAAGATCTCGGAGCTTTTCATCACACTGAATAGCCATTGGATTTACTGGGTCCTGAAAGAAAATTGAAAAGCAGAATAAACAAATCTTAATTTTCTTGTTTATGGCCATTCACTATGCTCTATAACATAAAGTTATGTGAAATCCTATACTGTAAATTATCTTATAGAGTAAACCACAATACCAGCTTTAGTTAGCAGCAAACAGGAAAAAAATTCGAAGCAATAAGGAGAAACCAGAGGATTTCAAGATTAAAATCATTACCTCTAAATTGTTGAGTTTTATGTATTCCCAAACACGGCGAATAATCTCTTCGTCTGCCATCTCCGTCTCACCAGTGCCAAAGAACTTACCAAGTGGCTCAGATAATGTAACAGTTGAACTAATAGCAGTTGAACTAATAGGCTCGGTGGTCTCAGTCTTAGTCTCCACCTCAGTTTTTGCCTTTTTTGCTTGACCAGAGTCCTCTGCCAAAAGTGACTCAAACAGTCAGTAACCTTGAACAAACCAAGCACAGTTGGAACTCAGCAAAAAACGCTTGTGTTTAACCATTACTTGATGGATCAAGCGGGAGAATATGCTTAGCAAGCAACTTATTCATCTTGAACATGTCAGTGCAATCAGTCTCAAAAACCACACGCAACGCATCATCACAGATGATCTTCCGCTTGTTACTCGGGTCTTGAAGGTTATTCTTCCTTATATAAGCCCACAATTGCCTCACAATCTAAAACCAAAAGCCAAACACAGCAACACATAAATAACAACCACAATTGCTTATACACATTATAATCATAAATGAAAGACAATGATAACCTCAGTTCTAGGAAGAGCAGGTTCACCAACAACTACTTCAAGTTCTGGAGAAACCCTACAGACTTTGTTTAGTCCTCCAGGACCACCCTTTCTTTTAGTTCCAGCCGGAGCACTGCAAAGGAAAAGTTGACAAATTTCGTTGATGTGCCAAATTTAGGTAGATCAGAAAGAAATAATCACACTATAATAGAACGTTGTATGAATCAATGTGCTAAAAATATCACAGGATGATAATTCTAAACATGAGCATGTAAAACCTAAAAACCCGTAAATGAACAAAATTGACAAAAGATTTAGACATTCCTAAAATGGAAAATCATGTTTTCCATGAAAGTAGCAAAAGCCCTAAATTACTGAAATTGGAACAACCTTGAGCAAAATTACGTACCAACATTTGAAATATGTTGCAAACCCTACCTTTCTTTTGGGGCTTGATTAACAGATAGAGAAGCATTCCCGCCATGTGAGAGCATCACAGAGGATTGTTGTTGTCGCGGAGACTGCTGCTGATGCTGGTGCTGTTGCGGCGGCATGTAAACCGGATAAGGCTGCCGGAAATTTAGGTCATAAGAGTGATAAGGAGGCTGAAGAGCGAAATGTGAAGGATATTGTTGTGATTGAGAAGAAACAGAGAATTGCGAAGGATGGCTAAGTGTGAAATGCCCTTTCGCCATCGGAGGAACATTGACGCCGGAATGCAAATTCTGCTGCTGGTGAGAAGACGGCGGAGGAGGAGGGTGAGATTGTTGTACGGATGAAGCGGAGGCGACGGAGGCAGAAGGGTTTTGGTGAGCACGGAGGAGGATATTGATCTGATCTCTGATGAAAGTCGTCTTCTCCGTGAGGTCTAACCCTAACTTAGCTTCAAGCTGCTGAACAATACTGCTTAACGATGTGAGAGAGCTAGGGTCGGATTGTCGAAGCAAAGTCTCGACTCCTTTCGCTAGATCCTGGTCCGACACCATTGTCGAGAGAGAATTTCAAAGCTTTTTTTTTCATACACACAAAAAAAAAAACTTTTTAAGGAGAAAAAAAAAAACAAATACCCCACAAAAGAAAAAGAAAAAAAGACAACAAATTCTCTATATCTTTCTCTCTCTTATCCTCTTCTCTAATCTTGTCTCTTTCTCTCTCTCCTTCTTCGTCTCTGTCTCTTTATAACTATTTGGAAAGACGAATATGCCCTTCAGGGTTGGTTAGATTTATCAAATGATGACAAATGTCGGTGTTGCCCTTATGAGTCATGGTATCTATGGCTTGTAGGTAGAGGGTGTTGTCGTATTTTGGCTAATCTATTTGCTTTTTTACTTCTTCGCCAGCTGGCTTTAACTTCAGAACTCATCTCTTTACTCGTGGAATGTCGAATACGTCCTTGTAGATTTTCACGCGTTTATAGTTTGCTTCGAGAAGCTTGAGGGTATTAATGGTTATTCGATAAGTATCGGATCGTGAATACAGATCAATTACTGAATACTGCTGACAGAAGTAATATAAATGGAACAGATTGTTATTGGGCTATAACAGTGTGGCCCAATAATAAATATTCGGCCTTTTAACCGAGTTAATCAATCTGGGTGAGACTTGAGTCGGCTCTTGAAGCTTTAATAGGTTGTTTGTTTAACGTCTGCGTTGTGGCGGATTTTGAAGTTTCTCGAGAAAATTGGGAACGAGAGATAAGTTCGAGTAGATTCGCGACTGTCGACGCTTCTGATTTGAAGTATTTGGCGTTTTTTGGAAGAGTTCATTGCTTCTTTGGTTGAGGATTCTTCGTGAATCGCTGGGATTTTGTGTTCTAAGGTTTTTGAAGCAAGCTTTAGCTTAGGGAAAATTTTGAGAATGAAAGGTGAAAGAGAAGTGAAGAATGGTGTTTCTGAGGAAGAGAGAGAGGTGAAGAGGAAGAGAGTGATGGAACGGTCTGATTCGCCACCTCCACCACTAGGTTTCAACAATCCTCTTTTGCCGTTTGCTAATGCTTACGATGATGATAATAACCAGCAGAATAAATCGCAAACTCGTTGTAATGTAGTTGCGAAAGGAGAGGGAAATGGTAACAAAGTGAAAGGAGAAGCTCAAGTAGAGGTCGATGACGACGAAGATGATGATGATGATGCTTCGAAGGGGAGAGGAAAGCATTCACGCCATGTTGAAGTTCGTCGTGATTGTCCTTATCTTGATACTGTTAATCGTCAGGTATATCATTGACCAATTTCTTGTGTTTGGTACTTGTAATGTATCTAATCTATGGTGGATCTTTAAGCTTCTGCTAGGTTCATTATATTGCTGGTTTGAGATTAGCGTTTAAACTCATATCTTATGGTTGATTTCAGGTGTTGGATTTTGATTTCGAGAGGTTTTGCTCTGTCTCATTGTCAAATCTGAATGTGTATGCGTGTCTTGTTTGTGGGAAGTACTTTCAAGGAAGAAGCCAGAAGTCTCATGCTTATACACATAGCTTGGAAGCAGGACACCACGTTTACATCAATCTTCTGACAGAGAAGGTTTATTGTCTTCCTGATAGTTACGAGATCAATGACCCTTCTTTGGATGACATTCGCCATGTTTTAAACCCAAGGTATATTAGATCTTGTGACTAACTACATCATAGTTCTTACTGCATTTTGGGTATTGATTTGTGAACATGTGAGCCTTTGCACGTAGTTAACAACAACAAAATTGCTTTGACTATTATCTCAATCAGTTTCTTCTTACTAGTTCTCTGTATCATCTACCATCTATTTATATTTTTTTGCATGATAGCTTGAACATATTACTCTTCTTTCATGTTTTGTCAATTTTTCTTTGATTTTTCAGTTCCTTTGTATGAAGGCTTCGGTGCTATCCATTTACAGGTTTAGTAGAGCACAAGTAAACGAGCTTGACAAGAATAGGCAGTGGTCTAGGGCTCTTGATGGCTCCGACTATCTTCCAGGAATGGTAATCCTTTCTCTTTGATTACACTTGATCTTGAAATTAATGTCTCCTAAAGGTTAAGCTTGTAAATATGTAGGTGGGGTTGAACAACATACAAAAGACAGAGTTTGTGAATGTTACAATCCAGTCGTTGATGAGAGTTACTCCTCTAAGGAATTTCTTCCTCATTCCTGAAAATTATCAGCACTGCAAGTCTCCTCTTGGTCACCGTTTTGGGGAACTAACTCGCAAGATTTGGCATGCTCGAAACTTTAAAGGACAAGTCTGACTCAATTTATGCCTCTCACTTTTTTAGTTTTTGTTATGCACTCACCTATTGAGGACCTCGCTAATTTAAGTTACCTTGCATCAACAGGTGAGTCCACATGAGTTCTTGCAAGCTGTCATGAAAGCCAGCAAGAAACGCTTTAGGATTGGCCAACAATCAGATCCAGTAGAGTTTATGTCGTGGCTCCTCAACACTTTGCACATGGATCTTAGAACTTCAAAGGACGCTAGCAGTATCATCCACAAGTGCTTCCAGGTATGTGTCCGTCCTTTGAAATGTCAACATAATGCAGTTTGATATAATTTCTTACAAAAAAGCTGTATCTCATGTAACCTGTTAACCATTACAGGGTGAGTTGGAGGTTGTGAAAGAGTATCAAGGCAATGAAAACAAAGAAATCTCCAGGATGCCGTTTCTGATGCTTGGGCTAGATTTGCCACCGCCTCCTCTTTTCAAAGATGTCATGGAGAAAAACATTATTCCGCAGGTATATGGCTATTTCAAATCTTGAAAGTCTTGCTACTTTGTGCCATTAAAAAAATGCATTTCAGAAAAATGATAACGTGGAGTGCTAGAAAACTTATGATTCTCAATATACAGCTACATAAATAATGTCACATTTGGTTGAGATACAATTAAGGGATTCTTAAATAGTGCCATTGCCAATTTAATGTCCTGGAGTAAACTTTCTTTTTCGAATCTAGTTCATGACTTGCGAAAGTGTAGAATTCTCTGACTCATTGGTTGTTTGGAGCTCCTGTAGCCTTTATGGCTTGCTACCTCGTATATGCGTCTTAGAGTGTTTAGTTTGCAAAGTGAGGTTAGTGGAATCTAATTTCTTTGATTTTTGGGTCAGGTTGCTCTATTCGATTTATTGAAGAAGTTTGATGGAGAAACGGTGACAGAGGTGGTTCGGCCTAAGCTGGCCAGAATGAGATACCGTGTAATCAAATCTCCTCGTTACTTGATGTTCCATATGGTTCGGTTCAAGAAGAATAACTTCTTCAAAGAGAAGAACCCTACATTGGGTGAGTCTGTTTGAAATTTTTGTGACGTTAATGCTGTATAAGGATCCCCTAATACCTGGTTAATTTGATACAATTTCTTTTTCTATGCCACAGTTAACTTCCCAGTGAAGGACATGGAGCTGAGGGATTACATACCATCATTGCCTAGAGCACCAGAAGGGGAGAATGTGTGTTCAAAGTATAATCTAATCGCTAACATTGTACATGATGGTAAGCCTGAGGACGGGTACTTCAGAGTCTTTGTGCAGCGCAAGTCACAAGAACTATGGTAAGCTTTCTCAATCATTAACTATTATTGTGTTTCATGTTCACAAATGCATGATCTAGATCTGTGCATAAGAAAGATATAAATTCATTTGGGGGATAATGTCCATTGCAGGTACGAGATGCAGGATCTTCATGTTGCAGAGACACTTCCCCAGATGGTAGAACTATCGGAAGCATACATGCAGATATATGAGCAGCAGGAAGAATAGAGCCCTGGAAAGAAACTGACTTCATTTGGTTTAAGAGTAAAAGTGACCAGTTTTATCTTGGAATGAGATTAGAGATTTGTTTCACAACTCTTTTGGAAAAAGATTTTTGGACCCCTTTAAAGGATAGAGAGCCTGTTGTATCATAGTGAAAAACCTTTGGTAAAAAAACACATATATGAGTTTTGGGAAGAGCTTTTGGTAAAAACTAAAAACGCATATTGAAAGAAAGCGACCTCTTCAAATTCTCAAACTTTTGAAATTTTGTAGTAAAAAACACATGTGAGTTCCCTTAATATAGAAGTGGCTGTTTTTCGAATTTATTTGTAACAATGAAAGAGGAATAGAATCTAATTCACTATCTCTACTTTTGGCGATTCTATTCTATTCCATCGTCCAAAAAAAGAATTGATTCTTTTTTTGTTTTCATTAACCAATTCTGGAAGATTATGAGCATTGAACATAACAAGGTAACAATTTGCAACTTTGTAGAAAAGAGTTCATAATATTCTCGAATTTTTAATTGTCATTTCAAGTTAATATAGAGGAGGACCTTTACCTTTAATTAAAATATTATATCCCTTTATTAATTGTGGCTTCTAGAATCAAAAGTTAAAAGATTCGAGAAATAAGGAGAATCATTTTCGTCTTCTACTTAGTTTTCTTCAACTCGATTTCTCTGCTCCATCTTCTTCCTCGTCTTCTCATTCTCTCTCGCTCTGGCACAGTAGAAACTGAGCTCACGAAAGCAGGTTTCACGTCTCTTCCTTATTTACCTCATTCCTGAATCATATGTACATAGTTTTGTTTAGATATGTGTTTCGTCTCCTCAATCCTCAGATCTCCACGAGAAACTAGTATTGGTTCCTCTTTGTTATTCTCCTTAGCTCGTGTGATTACTGACACCATTAGTGAAGATTTCCAGTATTTCCATAAGTATTTCGGCTGCTTAAATTTGGGTTTTATTCCCGATTTTACTCGTATTTGTCCCATTTTTCCTGTTTAATTGTATTTCTCTGTGAATCACTTATGTTCATTGCTTTAGATTCAATAAAATTTTGAGTGAAAAATCCTACTGAGAGCGTTTACTTATGGGGAATTTATCAAGTTCAAGTTTGAATTGTTGTATATTGAGTGTTATTAAAGAGTTTCAATGAATCAATTGGATGGTTTTTTGTTTGGGTTGCTCAACTACCTATGAGAGTACAAGCTTCAAATTGTTTAGAATGCTGGTGATTTTGTTTCCGTGTTTTAATAAAAGCATTTATTGGTGAGAGAGTTTGGAGTACATGTTATTGATATAAGTACATGTCATTGATTGATTCAGATGAGTTTTCTACTTATATTTGCAAATTGATTCTAAATTTACTCGACTTTTTTTTTGGCTTATCAATGATTTTTAGTTGCCAGAGTCTTTCTATCTTTTTTTTGTATTCTGACGTTAGACTAAGGTGATGCTAGATGTACTCAAGTTCAATTTTAAATTTTCACAGGTAGTCAGTGTTTTTGTTTCGAACTCTTCCAACATGCAGAAGGAAATTGCTGGTGATGCTCCATCAGCACCAACCACTCGTGTTCGGCATCGGAAGCGAAACAGCGATGTATGTTTGCCATTATTCAATATTTTAGCTGTCAAATTAAATCGGAATTCACATTGTTTTTGGCTTAGTTAAGTTGCTTTTGTTGTATAAGGATTTATTTGGTCCTTTTCTACTTATGTGATGTAGAAGCTATTCTAAGAGTACATAAGCTACTTATTTGCTTCATTTTGGTTGTAAATTCAATCAAATTTCTGGCTTTTTAGGTTGGTGCAGGGGCAGGCAAACCAAATGGAAACCATTTACTTGTCAATGACAGCAAAAAATACAAATCGTTTCTCATTCGAGCATACTCCACTTTCTGGATGATAGGTGGTTTTGCTCTTATAGTTTACCTGGGTCATCTCTACATTACAGCCATGGTGGTTGTTATTCAGATATTCATGGCACGAGAACTTTTTAATTTGCTGAGAAAAACTCATGAAGATAAACAGCTCCCTGGTTTTAGATTACTGAATTGGTAATTATACTGTCTCACTTCTCTCAACATTCTGAGTTATTTTTTGTTTTGCTTTTATGTGAATTATGCTGAAATGGTATCATATTCTTAGTACTTTTCTATTTGTTGAAACGATTTTGCATTTGACTACTGATTTTGTTTCTGCAGGCACTTCTTTTTTACAGCAATGCTCTTTGTATATGGTCGAATACTTAGTCAACGGCTAGTCAACACTGTGACTCCAGACAAAGTCCTATATCGACTGGTCACAAGCCTCATCAAATACCACATGGCAATCTGTTACTCCTTGTATATTTCTGGTTAGTTGTTATATGACCTTTTGGGTTTACTGATTACTGTGAGGAGAGCAATGATTTTTGTTCACTAGTTTTACTTAACATAATCTCTCCTTTTTTTGCTGTGGAATTGTAGGCTTTGTTTGGTTTATTCTCACGCTGAAAAAGAAGATGTACAAATATCAGTTTAGCCAATATGCATGGACACATATGATATTAATTGTGGTGTTTACTCAGTCCTCATTCACTGTCGCCAACATCTTTGAAGGAATCTTCTGGTAGTCACCTATTCCTTTTAACGCTTCTTACTTGTTTGCTCCGTGTTTAGTTCTTGTGTTATTTTCTCTTGTATCTTGGTTATGACCTGACTAAAAGTCTATTTACTATACTGGTTGCTGGTGCAGGTTTCTTCTTCCTGCATCACTTATCGTCATCAATGACATATTTGCATATATCTGTGGTTTCTTCTTTGGAAGAACACCGTTGATCAAGTTATCACCAAAGAAAACATGGGAGGGTTTCATTGGAGCTTCTATTACCACAGTGATTTCTGCATTCCTGGTAAGCTTGTTTTATGGGCTAATAAGTATATGTTTTTTGACGAGTAGTAATTGATTAATAATCTTGCTTGTTTTTGTAGCTTGCAAATATAATGGGTCGTTTCCTGTGGCTGACATGTCCCAGAGAGGTACTTGAAAGTTTAAGTCATGTCCTGCCTTTTTTCATACAAGAACCTTTACAATTATTTACTAACCATTATGTTATTGGGGTTATGAATACAGGATCTATCGACAGGCTGGCTCCTCTGTGACCCTGGTCCACTGTTCAAGCAAGAGACACATGCTTTACCAGGATGGATTTCTGATTGGGTAAAGTCTAGAATTGAATTGTACAATACTAAACAATTACTCGAGCAACTTTATTGCTTCTTAACGTGAGGCGTTTACTTTACAGCTCCCTTGGAAGGAAATTTCGATTCTACCAGTCCAGTGGCATGCTCTATGTCTTGGATTGTTCGCCTCTATAATAGCTCCTTTTGGTGGCTTCTTTGCCAGTGGTTTCAAAAGAGCATTCAAAATCAAGGTGGGTTTCAGATGATATTCAGTATAAAACCACAATATCTATGCAACATTGATTCACTGTTAAATGTTCTCCAACCTTGCAGGACTTTGGTGATAGTATTCCCGGACATGGCGGAATTACAGATAGAATGGATTGTCAGGTATATAGGCGCATTGACTTCAATACATTCTTATTACTTTCTTAAAGACTTTCAAACATCACTATGGTTTAGAACTGTATTAGATCTGATATGATATGTCTTTTGGGTTTCTAGATGGTGATGGCTGTTTTTGCCTATATATATCATCAATCGTTTGTTGTACCTGAAGTCCTCTCTGTGGATAAGCTCTTAGACCAGGTAAAAGTTTACTAGTAGAAGAACCAACACAATGTACATTAAGTAAGATCTCTTATTTGACTTGTAGTGATTTATACTCATTACAGATAATCACAAGCCTGACATTGGAAGAACAACAAGCGCTACTCGTGAAGCTTGGCCAAATGTTGCAGGAAAAGGTTATTGGATCTTAGATCATCACAACCCGTCATTGTATACCATATTACTCTGCTTCCGTGTTACGTCTGAAAATTATTCAAAAGAAAGAGAAAAGAAAAAAAAAAGTAGATTTATAAGTTTTTTTGTTTTTCTCATTGTGGAATTCCTCTGTATAGTACTGGTACATGCTTTATGAAAGAAAAGAAGCTCACTACAATTCTCTTACAATGGAACCTATTCTCTTAAGGTGTTATCAAAACCAAGATCTTGAATCAAAAAGTTTTAGACCTGATTAAGCTGTAAACAGTGTTAAGAGAAATAGAAGAATGGCATTAAGTATTATGGTACACGAGTTATAGTTGAAGAAATGATGTCACACACCAAACACAGGAAAACCAAAAGGTACAAGAGCTTTTTTAGCAAGTTAAAAATCAATTCTTCTTAAGAGCATTCCCAATAGCTAATACAGAGATGAGAAAAAAAAAAAAAAATCTAGACTGTATCTAGAGAGTTTCACTTTCAAAAAATAAAATTAAGAAAAAAACCATGTCGAGATTCTGACAAAACGATGAACAAAAACTATATTTATGATCTTCTTCTTCTTCATCTGGGCTTTTTTATCCCCAATTTTCTTCTCATTGTGTTTTTGGCTTCTCGATCTTGACATAAGGGAGAACTCCCAGAAAGTATTTTACCTTTGGGTTCCATCCACGTTGCTGAGCTCTGCAGAACATCAAGAATGTGTTTGCGCAGTAAGAGTTGAAACTCATGAACACATGCCACAGAGCATGTCCCTGAGGATTCACAGGCCACTGAGATATCGTCTTGCAGAAGACACGGTCACAGAACCAGCATATGCTTCCCACTAAGATCGTAGCAACATACCATTTCGCAATCCTTTTGGCTGCTGTGTCCTCTGTGTGAATGTAGTACTTGTACATCCGAGGGATGCATAGAAGGCAAAGTATCACGTAGTGGACCTTGA
Organism: Arabidopsis thaliana; assembly: GCF_000001735.4. Lineage (NCBI taxonomy): Eukaryota > Viridiplantae > Streptophyta > Magnoliopsida > Brassicales > Brassicaceae > Arabidopsis > Arabidopsis thaliana. The sequence goes on along the minus strand of NC_003075.7, from coordinate 11,799,199 downwards.
AACCAATTCCAAACCTGAGGTAAGCATGGACTATGGCAAAGGCAGCACCGTAGAGGAAGAGAAAAGTGGGCATTGTACTTCGGTAATGCCAATCTGGTGAGTAAAGGATGTACATGTATAGAAGTATCTCCCACACCATTGGGGTCTCATCACTCTGTTGTTGCCTGATTGAAATCAAGAAACCGAGAGTTTTAATCCGAAATTTAGACCAGAATACTAATAACAATTTGAAAAGTTCTATGCATCAATCAAACAACTACATATAAGTCATGATGAATTCAACATGCCTGTAAAAATCAAAATAGGAAGAATAGCAGCAGAAACTGACAGGTACTTATACTTGTTGCAAATTATAATCCGAAATTTGGATCAGTATGCTAACAGTCTAGAAACATATATGCATGAATCAAACAAGTACATATAAGTCAAGATAGCAATTAAGTGGAAGCTGACTGGTACTTACACGTGTTGCAAAGTGGCATGGTAGAGCATGCTGCCGATAGCAAGTATCATATTCGAAATGTGAAGAATGCTAAACCTCTTCTCAAACCGTTGCCTTAATGCATTGACAAGACCAATGAGAGCCAATAGGATTCCAGGGACATTGGATATAGTGTTGTAGAACTCAGCAATGTAGGATGAGTAGGCGTAGTTCATCTCACAACACTCTATAGTAGAAGTCACAGGACCCCAAAAGCTCGATATCCCATCTGCCATTTCTATCCTCTCTCCGTATGAATCAACTCTTCAGTAACAGCCTCTAGACACTAGAGATCCAAAATAAAAGCCACAAAACAGTCAAAAACCATCTGAGAAGACCAAACAGAAGAGGGAAAGACAACACTAACATCTGATTTATTCATGAAATGAAATAACGCAAAAGAAAGAACAAGATTATCTCTGCTAATTGACTTTATTAACTGATTGTTTCTCAAGGCTCCAACAGTAACCAATAAGAGTTAAGTTGCAGAAACAAGCAACATACCATAATAAGTATATAAAGTAGTGATTTAACAAACCAACACGCTAATGGTAGCAGTTAAGATTCCAAACTTTTCCCATAACACAGTGATTGATTAATCAAGACACTGGAAACTTGAAAACATCTTTACAACAATGCACATGAACAATGAATATCTTCAAATCATCACGTTGATCAATCATCACCAAAAACCAGAGAAATCGAATAAATCGATTAGTGAAACACCAAATTCCACATCTAAAACAACGAATCTAGGTCATAAGAACATGAAGTCCTCACAAACGCTTGCTCAGGTCAAAACTAGGGAGATCCAATAGAAAAATCAGATCCATTACGAAACTAGTCGATCCCGAAACCAAAAAACTAATGGAATCTAGCACGAAAACAAAAATCCGATCCACATGAACAGCAAGAGAACGAAAAACAAACCGTTTATTTTTTATTATTATCGCGACGGAAAAAGAGATCTATCTCCTTCCTCCCTCTCCTTCGCCGCGTCTGTGAAACTTCTTAGCGTTAGAAAAGCCGAGACATGGCAGATCGGAGGAATCAGATGAGAACAAATATTCTGCGAGTGAGAATGGGTGATGACCTTTCTCTCTCTCTATCTCTGACGATCGTTTCGTCTTCTTCTCTCTCTTGGTCCTTTTCTGAATTTCGCCAATTGAGGGGTATTCCCGTCTTATCACCTGCCGGAATTTTGGATATTGTAAAAGAATATTAAAATTGAAATTAAAAACCTAAGAGCGGCGCACACTTCCGTCGACATGGGATTCGGTAAAATTTGGTGAATCAGTAATTTCTGTTTAAGGTCATCCTTCTTTGTTCCTGTTTTTACTTAATGTGGATTAATAATATAACTAGAAAACTCGTGTAAATCCACTTTACTTTAATGGTTTTTGGTACTTATTAGAGTCAGAGACATAAAAGTTCGCACGGATTTAGGGAATGAACTTTACCAACCAATCATTTACTATGACTAGATGTATTTAACATGAGACTGTTTCTTAACGAAAGAGAAGAAACCATATTCAGACAGTTAACCTTAACTGTACATTGTTAGATAGTGATAGTACTATATTCGTTTTTCTTTTTTTTTATTGATGATTACTAATGTATATTGCTAAACAAGTTATATGTATGAAGGATTGTTTGACTATTTTGGGGATGATTAACAAACATTGAGCACTCTTCCGAGCATGTTAGATCTTCATTGGTGGTACAAAGAAGAAACACATTATGAGCAAATGCGTTTACAGTTGGAATTTTCACGACCAAGTGGCCCGGTAAAACAATTTATTGGAAAATTTGAGACTTGAGTGTTTTTATTAGTGAAGTAAGATGCTGTATCATGGATTATAACAAAAGCGGATGGACCTTTTGGACATTAAGATTTTTTTTAGGTCTGGGCATAATATCCGAACCCGAAGAATCGAACCGAATCCGACCCGAAATACCCGAACCCATTCTACTTCGGTTCCGGCTAATTACCCGATCGGGTTCTGTTTTCAAATAACCAAGGGTATCGGGTATTACCCGAACCGAACGCGATACTCGTGGGTATTTTTTACTACCCGAACATATATATACATATGATGGTATATATGCATTAATAGCTTGAATTTGTGACTTGTCTAATGATATGAGTTATGGAATAAGCTCAAAATAAGGTTTATTTCTTGTTTTATATTATTCTCTTAAGGAAAAACTTGTTATAATTGCGGTTTTTTCGGGTTTTATGAATACTTTTATGTATTTTTGGGTATATTTAAATAAAGTTTGGGTAAGTAGTACTCAAACCCGAGATAGTTTTGGTTACTTATGGGCAATACCCGAATTATCCGGACCCGAAGTGAACCCGGATAGAACCCGACCCGAAATTGTTGATATAACCATACGGGTCCAAAATTTCAAAACCCGAAAAATCCGAACCCGAAAGGACCCGACCCGACCCGACCCGAATACCCACATGCCCAGGGCTAATTTTTCTTTTGACGATTGAACACATTCCAATGCGCAAAGGTTATGGCGGCTTTTGAGATTGGGTATAACCAACCTAAGGAATGGTCAATTGTGTGAACTCTATATAATTGTGTAGTACATAAACTGAAATTGTTTTCCCTTACTATGGATTTTCATTTTTCAGCTTTGCAAGATGAGAACGCTTTTAAATTTGTGTTTTCAAATTCAAATCTTGTTTGCTTGGGACTTGATTGCAGTGTATTAGAAGGTTTACTCTACCAGATCTAAATACTTAGTTTGGTTTACAAGATCTAACGTTTCATCGAGAACAAACACTTCTCTAATTTTTGGGGGTAATATACATATCTTGTTTTATGAATTCTAATATACAACAAGAGGTCCATTCAGTCTAATTTCTGGAGCTGAAAATGGTTATTGTTCACATCTACTATTTCAAACCAATATCACAAACTCATTCCCAGGCTTCTCGTTTTCTTAATTCATTTGCAAGTACTCTGTTTCATATGCGACAGCGACAATTAACGATTAGTTTCGGTCAAAACAAAACTAACATTTTCCTTTGAGTTGGTTCAATTCAAATATATTTCTTTTGATTAGGTCCAAATGACAAATGTTTATTCCTTTGATTAGGTCCAAAACAATTCAATCTTCATTATGACAATTCAATGGAACAATTTTTTGGTCGAATTAAATCACATAAGTTATTCAGGGCCATACTAAATCACTTTCATCTTTATCGACTGTTATACTTTTGGTTAAATGCGATCAATGTAAAAAAAATACATATGTAGGTACCAATAAGACACAACTGTTCATGAAGAGAGCACAGAACGCCTGGAAAGGAACCCTAAGTTTAATACACGAGAAAGAACTATCGAAAATGGTATTTTAAAATCTGCTATTCCCTATTCACTATATCCAATCATTCAATAAAACGAATCAAAAGATGTTAAGAAAATCAAAAAGAAAATGTAAGAAACTCGGTAAGCAGATGAATCGACCGGAGAGATCTAAATCCCTCTCGCGACCACCGGCCAGATAGCTTCTTATTCAATCTAGCTACAGCCGTTTTTTTGGCAAATTCAAGAGTAAAGGTATCGAAATCGAGCCCTTCTCTCGGTACAATGTAGCCCCAATTTAAAAAAAAAAAAACTAATCTGATTCAAAAAAATTGATGTTGAAAACCCTAAACCTAGGCGTCGTAATGAAAGAGATGATGTAGCTGAAAGGTTGAAGCGATGTTTATATAGGAGAGAACTTCAGGGGTATCAGAGTCTTTTCCACTAAACTCTCTATGATGACGCTACTAGGTCAAAACGATTAGCCGAGACCCTCTGGTTTAGACAGAGTCTTTCTCTTTCTCAAACAAAAGCAATTATTGTTAAGTATAATTAGATTAGCCTATAACTATCACACACGTGTCAATAGTCAAACCTTCTTGCTCAACAAGAGTCTTCTACTTGAAGCAAAAACCAATAAAATTGGTCGCTTCGCAAAAACTGAGATCTGAGTTCTTCCTTCGGTGGAAAGAGCAAATTTTACTTTTAAGAAATTTGAAAACAAAGTTTCATTAAACAGATTGGTGGGATTTTAAATTTGAATTTTGATCAGTGAATCAACGATAAACGATTCGTCGTTATGGAAGGAGTTGGTGCACGGTTAGGTAGGTCCTCGACACGGTACGGACCGGCAACGGTTTTCACCGGACCGGTGAGGAAGTGGAAGAAGAAGTGGGTACACGTCTCTCCTTCCTCTAAGAAAGACAATAATAATAGCTCCTCCGGTTCCGCCGCTGCTGCAGCTTCCGTCGTTAACGGTGGTTCGAATTCTGACGGTAGTAATGGATCGCATTTGTTGCTGTATAAGTGGGCACCATTGTCTCAGAATGGTAACGGCAATGAAGATGGTAAAAGTGAGAGTAATTCTCCGAGCGAGGATACGGTGGCAACGGTGGCAGAAGATCCTCCACGGCGGAGATTCAAATACGTTCCGGTTAGTTTTTGGTTTTTGGTTCAATGTTCTTGTTGCATTGGATTGAGCTATAAGGTTTTTGCTAGAAGTTTGATTAGGTGATTGTTACAGTGATTAGGGATTTAATCACCGTATTAATATTGACAAAAAAAGGGTCAGTTTTGAGCATTGTTGAAGGAGTGCTTATGTCTCTGTTTTGCCATTTTGATTCCTTGGAGTAACTGGACTGGATTAGTGTTTTTAGTAGCTGTGATTTGGGAATGATTTGTAAGATGGAATCATAAGGTTTATCACTGGTTGAAGTAGATGATCTTTGCTTAAGAAGCTGTTTTCAGTATCATTGAATCGTGTTGGATTATAAATTTGGAATTTGAAACTTTGTATATCTAGTTTAGTTTTGATTATTAGTGATTCATTTGAAGTGAAGTGTGATTAAAATGGTGCAGATAGCAGTACTTGAGGAACAGAAGAAGGAAATTACAGAAATTGAGGAAGATGATAAGATTGAGGAGGATGACAAGATTGATGAGGATAATAAGGTTGAGCAGGAAGACAAGGTTGATGAGGACAAAACTGTAGAGGAGTCGAGCGAGAAGAAAGCGGAAGTGGAAGTGGAGGAAAAGCCTGACATCAATGATGTTCCGATGGAAGATATTCAGGTAAAGCATTCAACATGTACTATTATCTGCTTCATCAATGTTTCTGTTGATAACTCCATTGTTCATTCATGGATTCCTGACTTATTACTTGGAGCCTAGCTGCGTTTCTTTTGGTAGGATTTTCAAAAACTGATACTTTATCATAGCATCATGCGTACTTGAATTTGTGGTTTCTAGACTTTGTTCTAATGCCAGCTATAATTTGCAATCTTGCATAATTTCCCTTGTCATTGTGTTGAATTGCCTCCAATTTGAATAAAGAATGCTTTGTGATCTTTTGTTACTACGAAAAGTAAATACTGAACCTCTCATCTGTTCTTATATAGCAGGTTGAAGAAAAAATAGTACAGGATGATGAAGAAAAAGTAGTGCGACAAGATTTGAACGAAAGCACTGTGGATTTAGGACTGAACTTAAATGCAAACGATGCTGATGCAGAAAACGACCCGAAAGAGGACAAGCCATTAGAAGAATGATAAACTGGGTGCATTGTTTTGGTTCCTCACCCTCAACTCTCAATATCAATTAGGAAGAAAGACATTACAGAAAGAACAAAGCAGTCATTAGATATGGACGCAGATCCTTGATTTGGTCTGTAACCCCATGGCTTATTCCTTTTGATGTTAATGGAAATGACTCATTGATTCAGACTGATCATTCAATTCATAGGAGATTCTTGTCTTTTTGTCTGAATTTTATTTTGATTCAACATTCAGAACATTTAATTTGTCTGTGGAGTACTTGATGATTTACTTTAAAAGCAGCATATGAAGGGAACTTTTTGACCTCCTTTATCATTTGAACAAATGTCAAACAGGAATACTTAAAAAACCTTGGAAATGATAATCGTGATCCGATCAGAAGATCTTGGAATTTAAAGAAAATCATATATCTTGAGACTAGATTTTCAAACAGAAGCAAGATGATATCCAGTTTCCTTTAGAAATCTCAGCTTCGTCATCATAATCATTCGCTCGCAACGGCAGGCTCAGCTTCGGTTGCATAATCGTGTCTGTAGATCAAAGCAAGTGTATCAGTTTGGCAAGGGAGAAAACTTCAACTAATCAACCAAATGCTTATTTGACTAAGTCGTGTCTTAAGATGTACATAACATGTAAAAGTAAGAAGAAAATCAGATGTTCTCTCGATCTTACTTTATTTTACGAGCAAGCTGGTATATGCCTGTCCCTGCCATAGCAACATTAACACTGAAGAGGTTCCAGTTTTTCTGTAAACAAGAGTCGGAATCAAAGAAGTCAGATCAACCATGAATACAATCACTAACATCTCATCGCAAACGCAAGGGAGAAGATCATGATAAGAGAGTCTTACAATACTAAAAATAGATTGAATTTTGAAAGGGAATGTAAGGAAACTTACCGGATTGATTACCATGCTGTAACGAGACCAAATAACACCAGTGCATGTAACCGCTGATGCAAGAAATATCAGAGAATATTTGAAAGTACATTGAAGGCAGTGCAACACAATGAAACTGATCAAGGAACAATGACAACTATGGGGAATATGATAAGCCTATAAAAGTCCACAATTCAAAACAGAGGAGTAACCTTCTGCAGATTAAGAAGATGATAGAATAATACATACCGATTTGTTGAGGATAGGAAAGTTTCTCTGGAGGTTTGGCAAAGTCTGCAATGTTGGCAATGCTAATACCCCACTTGAACGTTGGTGCCCAGAAATGAACTGAGAAAACACAAAATGAGAGTCTTATTGTTTGATGTTCTGAGACACGAGTGACGTGAATTGGTAACGGAATCTATCACTTATGAAACCCATTATAAAGCAAAGAGTGATTCTCCTGGACCATAAGCAACAAATCAATCCATCCTCGAGAACTAATCGAAAGTCAAAATTCATCAAAAAGTGTTTGTTTTTTTTTTAGTAGAAACAAATCAGGATTCACCAGAAAAATCGAAAAGACGAGAAAGTGGAACTTATAAAAGACAAAACTAACAACAGATTCCAAGGAGATGTAGATTGCTCAATTATCCATAATTGAATCGTCAATTTTACATGAACCAACAAAAAAAAAATGAATCATCGAAATCGATGAGGAAAGCTAATCATCGTGGAATTGACTCACTGGTTTTAGGTCCGGCAGGGTGATTCCAAATAGCTTGAAGCTTCGAAGTCGCCATCGAAAAGTTTACCCAATTCCCAAAAATGCTCTAAATTTCACCAACCAATAATCGTCCCTTTCTGTCTCTCGCGAGATTCTTCTCCCTTCTCTCTCCCTGTCTGGCTTAAAACACTAACAAAAAAGGGCTGCAGCTATGTACGATGTCGTTTCGGACATAAAACGACAACCGAGGGTATTTTGGTACTTTTCACTCTTGTCCTAGTGGACTTTGTAGTTTCTACTTTGAAAGTCGTCGCGAAGACTTTGAGAGACAAAATCGCCATTGAAATGGCAAAGTTTCAGGCGATTTTAACATGCGAAGGAATACACAGACGAAGCCTATCGATAGTGAGCACTTTTCATCTTCTTTATCTTTCTTTCTTCTTCTTCACGGAACTCAAGCACGATGGCTCGAACTTTCATCTTGTGGCTTCACGGGTTGGGAGATTCTGGACCTGCTAATGAACCCATCCAAACTCAATTCAAATCCTCGGAGTTAAGTAACGCTAGTTGGCTCTTCCCTTCTGCTCCATTCAATCCGGTTACCTGCAACAGTACGTTCTTCCTTTTCTATTTTCGATTTGCATTCATTGATTTCGTTGTTCATGGTTTATGGTTTGATTTGGGCTACAGGGTTCGGTCTCCACTTCATGCCATTTTGATTTAGCGTTATTATTTGCCTCTGTGATGTGAAGGAGATTTGTCACATTCTGTTAATTTGAAAGACATTTAGTCAAATGTACACAATTTGATTATCTTTGATTTCTCTGTGGTATCTGTTGGTGTCATGTCTCTTAATCCATATGTGTCTGAAAAAAGCTTATGTCTTTCTATACTTTCTTGTGCAGATGGTGCGGTGATGCGTTCTTGGTTTGACGTTCCTGAACTTCCTTTTAAAGTGGTATTACTTCACTTCACTCTTGATCTATCTAACGCCTCTTATAGTATGAATTGGCAAATAGTTAATGGGCTGGTAGCTCCAAGTTAGCACCTTTTGGTTTGTTAAACCTTATGACGCATTATCTAGAATCAACACTTGTTCAGCAGATTGTGTAAAGAGCAGAGCACTCTTGCATTTTCAAGAGATTTTATGAAATCACAATAAGTGTGCAACTTTTATGTATGTTAGGGCTCTCCAATTGATGAAAGCAGCGTGCTTGAAGCAGTTAAGAATGTTCATGCCATTATAGACCAGGAGATTGCAGAAGGAACTAATCCAGAAAACGTGTTTATCTGTGGATTAAGCCAAGGAGGTTGTTTCTCTTTTCATGAATTCTTTGTCTTTTCAATATTCTTTGTAGAGAGACCTTTTTATATCGGTCTGAATCCACTTATGTCTTAAGAACCTTGCATTGTGGCGCCTAATAAGAATTTTCTTGTAGGAGCATTAACCTTGGCTAGTGTTCTGCTTTACCCAAAAACTCTTGGAGGAGGTGCCGTCCTAAGTGGATGGGTTCCATTCACTTCTTCAATCATCAGTCAGTTTCCCGAAGAGGCTAAGAAGGTTCCTCACTTATGTTTTCTTATAAACGTTGATCAATGTTTTTGTGTTTCTGAGTCTTCAGACTTTGCAATATGCAGACACCAATCTTGTGGTCTCATGGCACTGATGACAGAATGGTACTCTTTGAAGCTGGTCAAGCTGCTCTTCCTTTTCTCAAAGAAGCCGGTGTTACCTGTGAATTCAAGGTATATTCAAATCAAAACTCTTTTTCGAGACAAATGCATGATAGAACTCCAATGTACAATTATTTATACTTCTAAGGTGATTTGTTTATCTGCAGGCATATCCTGGTCTCGGGCACTCGATCAGCAATAAGGAGCTGAAGTATATAGAGTCATGGATCAAGAGACGGTTGAAAGGTTCGTCGTCTACTTGTCTCCAACTTAATTGTCTTAAAGAAATGTTCCACTGAAGGTAATAATAATACCTACATGTCGTCTATGAAGACAAGAAGAAGAAGATTGACAATTCTAAGCTCCTCGTATGGTTTTGTTTGCTGTGTCCTTCTAGTATGATTGTATCGATTTGAATTATGTATATGCAAGCATTGGAATACATTTGCAATCTTGAGTGTGAACATGAGAACATAAAACATAGCCAACAAATTTGATAATCTTTTAACATTGAGGGCATTTTAGTCATTTAGACATTCTCCAAAACAAAACATTTTTTGAGAGATCGATCTCGAGAGAAAATGGTGAAGGCATGCGAACAAGTAGACTGAAGAAGCCGATTGTTCTTCTCACTATCGCACTATTGAGCTCTGTCTTCTTCTTCGCATTCTTCTTCCTAAACAAATCTGACGTATCATCTACCTCTGCTTTACGGAACCGAGACTCCATGGCTCGAACCTTCATCTTATGGCTTCACGGGCTAGGTGATTCCGGACCTGCCAACGAACCCATCAAAACACTTTTCAGGTCCCAGGAGTTTAGAAACACTAAGTGGCTCTTCCCTTCTGCTCCACCAAATCCAGTCTCTTGCAATTGTATGATTGCCCTTTACTTTCTGATTTTGGTGTTGTTCGTTTCTTTCTTCTCTAGGCGTTGACTTTGATCATCGTTTTTGAATTGATTGAGCTGAACAAATTTGCATTCTCCTAAATAATTCGAACTTTTAGGTCTAGTCCTTACTATAGGAATGATACTAGTGTGTCTTTCTTTTGGATTTAGTGCTTTGATGTGTGATTCATTTATCAAATTATGGCTTAGTCATCTAAATCCTCCCTCATTGGTAAATGCAGTGGACAAAATTGAGTAAAGATTCATACTTTTTCATGAGAAATCTTATGTACTTGCTAAATATTGTGCCTTTGCCTCTTAATTTGTCTTGTGCAGATGGTGCAGTGATGCCTTCTTGGTTTGACATCCCTGAGCTTCCTCTTACTGCGGTAACACTTCTTGTTCAATACTTTCTAAATTTGTAGCTTCAGATTTTCTAATATAGTTTGGGGTCATCAGTACTTGTTTAGTAGATTTTAAGGTTTATAATGTACAAAGAACAGGCTGCTTTAGCTTATTAAGGAGTTTGTTCTGTTCTAGAGATATTTTAAGTCATCAAGTAAGTAAGTTTTTATGTGTTAGGGATCTCCGAAAGATGAAAGCAGTTTGCTTAAAGCAGTTAAGAACGTTCATGCCATTATAGATAAGGAGATTGCAGGAGGAATCAATCCAGAAAATGTGTATATCTGTGGATTTAGCCAAGGAGGTGATTTCTCTTAGCACCCTCCATAGTTACCCATTTTCATGGATTTACACCTTCCAATTTTTCTTTAAACTGCAAAGCTACAATGTGTTGATTTATTTGTATTGCGACTCCTGAATAAGATTTTCTGCAGGTGCATTAACCTTGGCGAGTGTTCTTCTTTACCCTAAAACTATTGGAGGAGGTGCAGTCTTTAGCGGATGGATTCCATTCAATTCTTCGATCACCAATCAGTTTACCGAAGATGCTAAAAAGGTTGTTCATTCGTTTTTCGGTTTCTTGTAAAGGGTAAATGTTGATTTTCCTGTCACTGTTTTTTGGGTATCTGAGTCTCTAAATTTTGCATATGCAGACACCAATCTTGTGGTCTCATGGCATTGATGACAAGACTGTACTATTCGAAGCTGGTCAAGCAGCTCTTCCTTTTCTTCAACAAGCGGGTGTGACTTGTGAATTCAAGGTATAACAATAAGAACTCAAATCAAACACTCATATATTTGCTCATATAACAGAGCAGTCAATACTGATCACATGGAAAGATCTTAGAAACCGATTCTTGGAAATGTATATCTAAAGAGAGTTCGTTTATCTGCAGGCTTATCCGGGTCTTGGACACTCAATCAGTAATGAGGAGCTGCAGTATCTGGAGTCATGGTTAAAACAACGGATGCAGAGCTCTTCTTCTTCTTCATAAAATGGTTTTTAAAGGCAACTTTGTACTCAAGGTAACAACATCCTAGTACCTATCAAGATTAGAAGAAAAATGATAACATCAGCTCATCTCTGGTCCAAGTTTCTCTATCATGAAAACCGGTTCTGGTTGAACCAATCTTGTTTGGTTATGTAAACCGTTACTTTTGTTAACTACAACATTTTGCGTACTTTGCATTGATTTGAAAAATTATATGTCAACACTAGAATTCTTTTATTTAGTCAACAAATCAAGTGACTACATAACTCGAATTGTGTTCAAAATGCAAAATCTGACCAAAACAAAACCTGCATATGTTCACTCAAATTTACAGTTTTTGTCGGGTAAATAGTTACCAATGACAATTGTTTACAAATTTTTGTGAAATGGTGTTTCCGTAACTATAAAAATTCAATTATTTATCGTAGAAAAGAAGACAAAGAATCATATCATAATAAGTCACCATATACAAACAACGATCTGAGATTCTGAATAATGAAGTTTTAGCATATATATGGTCGACATCTAAGTTTGAAACCATATAAATAGTTAAATATTATTAGATCCGACCAAAAAAATCCAAATGAGTTTGCATGGTCTGTTGATAGTACAGGGTTATTTTCGTCAAAACACATAATTTCCCATTTGCGCCCATATTATCTCTTTGGATTCTCTCCCCAAGCACCCACCGACTATAAGTGATTTTCAAGAATTACCCTTTCACCATCTCAAATATTACAGAATCTTGACACTATAGTGACAGCTAGAAATAAAGAATCTGAGTCCAAAGAAATATTCAAATTTGATTTGATCTAGCCCGCTAATATTTGTACTGTACTGTATATTTTTATAGTGCTTTCAATTAGTGCAATCATTAGGAATTTGATTATATAGATCACGTGTAATGTAAATTAAAATTTGCAATTTTAGACAATATAGTAACAAGGGAAAGATAAATAACAATTATACGTGCATGAACTTGTTATGATTATTGAAATGCTGGCATTGGGCCGTTGGTGATGGTCCTACCAAAGAGAAGTCTATTACTTTGTTAATATCAATCGAATCTATCAATTCTTGTGACTCCAACAACAAAACTCTAATCATCTTCTTTTGAAACAAACCAAATACTAACAAAAATTTCGATCTTTCAATTTGAAGTCCAAGGTTGTATTGTAACAAGGGTCAAAGTTTAACTTTCTCGTGACAATTATCGAGGCAAAGATATTGGATATTGATACTCTTTTTTGAAATATATACAAAGACCATAGTCCAAAATAGTAATTCTTAAAATATCACATGTGATGGTTTTTTTCTTCTTGCATTGGTCAAATTGAAATCATTATATTTGGATTGCAGTCTGTGCATGAACAGTTTTCAGTTGTGTTATATAATACATAGTTTTTATTCATACTACTGTATAAAATTTTCAGAATAAATTTGAAGTAAATTAGTTTCAAATCGAAAATTAAAACAAAACAAAAGTATAAGGGTAATTTAGCAAATTCTTGAAACAAACAGGAAAAAACTGTAAAATAAAAAAGCGCCAAGTAGGCGATTACTGTTACAAATGAACCAATCAAAGACCAAAACCTCTAACTAACTTGGCTACTTCAAAGATTACGCAATCGCCTGTTTTTAGGACACAGTGGCACACTCGTAATAACGTAGTCCAGAGTGATCTCTTTCGTCATTTCACATCCTTCGTCTTTCTTCTTCTCTCCACCTTCACTGCCACTCACACCTACACGCGCGACTTCTCTCTCTTCTGAAGCACTCAAAGAGTAAAGTTTCTCTGCATTTCAGCTTCTCTCTCTCTTCTCTCTGTAGAAATGGCGGGTCGGATCCAATCCCACCAGCTACCAAATGGACTCTACGTATCGGGAAAGCTTGAGCAACCAAAAGAGCGACCACCGACAATGGCGGCTCGAGCTGTGCCTTACACCGGAGGCGACATCAAGAAATCCGGCGAGCTCGGAAGGATGTTCGACATCTCCGTCGTCGATTCAGCTTCTTTTCAAGGACCACCGCCGTTAATCGTCGGTGGTAATAGCAGCGGAGGTACGTCAAGGCTTCAGGCGCCGCCACGTGTCTCCGGTTCTTCTTCAAACCCTAACAGTGGATCCGTTCGATCTGGTCCCAACTCTGGTTCGGTTAAGAAATTCTCAGGTCCACTCTCTCAGCTTCAGCCAACCGGTTTAATTACCTCCGGTTCTCTTGGTTCTTCGGGTCCAATTTTGTCCGGGTCTAGAAGGTCGGGTCAATTGGATCACCAATTGAGTAATCTAGCGTCGAGCAAGCCTAAATACGGGTCGTCGGTGACGAGTCTTAACGTAGACCCGGTTCGGGTCGGGTTTAAAGTACCAAAAGCAATGGTTTGGGCGGTTTTGATAGTGGCGGCGATGGGATTGCTTGTGGGAGCTTTTCTTACTGTGGCGGTGAAGAAACCGGTGGTGATTGCTGCGGTTTTAGCAGCAGTTTGTCCTGCAATCGTGGTTTTGGTTTGGAATTGCGTTTGGAGAAGAAAAGGGTTGTTGAGTTTTATCAAAAAGTATCCAGATGCTGAGCTTAGAGGTGCCATTGATGGACAATTCGTTAAGGTTACAGGGGTAAGTTAAAACCTAATTTTCAGATGTTAATATTTCCAGTTTTAGTAAGTAACTTTAATTGTTCTGATTAAAGTAAATTGCTTCCATATTTAGCTTTTGATCATTTTCAACTTTGGTGAAGTTAGAATGTCATTATCATCATTGGCTTTTCTTATGGATGTTATACTCTTGGATCTCTCTGTTTTAGTGTTAATTAACTTCATTTAGTTTTGCTTCATTATGTTTCTGGGTGCTTTATGATGATTTTTGCTTTTGTCTGTCTTTGACATTTTATATTATCTCACCAAACTAAAGTTTGCTGCTTGTGTTTAGTATAGATTTTATAAGAGTCTTTAGTGAAATTAGACCATTTATAATTCGACAAATTGGAGTCACGGGTATTTTTGTATTGTCGATTGGATTACAGTCGTCAACAGCTAGCTTAATGCGTTGGACAGACCATTTATATTGTCTGAATTAACAATGTTGATGTAGATATGGTAGTGTGGTCACTGGTGTGTCTTTTATTTGCTGGAAATGTTAAAACTTTTGTTATGTTTTTGTAGGTTGTGACATGTGGAAGCATTCCTTTGGAATCTTCGTTCCAAAGAACACCAAGATGCGTTTATGTATCCACGGAGTTGTATGAATACAAAGGTTTTGGTGGGAAATCCGCAAACCCAAAACATCGATGCTTTTCTTGGGGATCTAGACATGCAGAGGTTAGTTTCTTTTTCTCCTCTTGCAAAAGGACCATTTGTCTCAGTGATTTGGTCAAAGTTTTCAGATCTTATATGACAAGAAAAGATGGTGAAGTTTGATGATTCTTGTTGTGGTTATATTTCTTTGGCAGAAATATGTGTCGGATTTTTACATCTCGGATTTCCAATCTGGATTGCGAGCACTAGTAAAAGCAGGATATGGATCAAAAGTTTCTCCTTTTGTCAAACCGGCGACAGTGGCTAATGTAACAACGCAGAACAAAGATTTATCTCCCAGCTTCTTAAAGTGGCTGTCAGATCGCAACCTCTCAGCTGATGACCGTGTTATGCGTCTCAAAGAAGGGTATGTTATATTCAACACGCATCTTAAACTGTTCTTCGGGTTGCACGAAGTATCTTAGCCAAAATCTAAAAATAACGTTATTAGAGTCACTATCCAAACCTTGGATCCTTATTTTACCCAAATTACAACCTTTTAAACCCTGATTTCTTTAGTAGAATGGGAAGTATTAAACTGTTGATGTAGGCGTTTACTTTGACTGGTACCGTTGGTTATTCTTCCACATTAAAAGTCACAGTAATGGAAAAAGATGTGATGAGACATGTATTGTAGGAAGAAATCCAGCAACTATTGTCAACGTTAACGGCTTAAACATCTCACATCAGTGCATGATAAGTCTGAAGTTAAAGGGCTTAGAAGTTTGAATTAAGTCTAAAGCTAATGAGACCCAAAAGTCACCGTTTCTAGTACAAATGATCGTTTTTAGTACACAAGAAAGCTCATTGGTTTCACTTTTGCTGTCAAAGAGAATCCCTTTGTTACTGATTTAAAATCATATTTGATTGTGTGTGATGCAACAGATACATAAAAGAAGGAAGCACAGTGAGCGTGATGGGGATGGTAAGAAGGCACGACAACGTTCTGATGATAGTTCCTCCGGCAGAAGCAGTCTCCAGTGGGTGCCGGTGGTGGCACTGCCTCTTCCCAACCTACGCAGATGGCTTAATCATAACCTGCGACGATAATCAAAACGCTGATGTCATTCCTGTCTGAAACCAATATGTATGTAATGCTTCTTTTGCCCGATATTCAAATATAAAAATGCTTAAACAGTTAGGCTCACGAGACTGAAGGAAGGAAGAGAAGAGAAGAGAAGAGAGGGAATGAGAGGACAGCCAAATTGGTTCAAAAAGAAAACCAAATAGGCTTTGCCTTTTACCTTATTAGCTTTTGTTTTTCTTTCTTAATTCTGTTTTTTTTTTTTGCCCCTTGTATGGGGTTTATGTTTGTGTACATAGAGCCCCAAAGTGTAAATGCTCTTTTCTGTTAAAATAATTATTATGTCCTATCCACTATTCTTATCCACCAAGGAAACCTTAGGCATCTCTGCAATAGGTGCATGCAATGTTGTGCTAGTAAACAAGTAAGCATGAAAGCCGCAGAGAAGCTGATGACAACAAAGCCCATGTAGAAGCCTTTGATTGGTTTCCATAGTGGAAACTTAAAACTTAAAGCCCAAATGTGGAAAATAAAAGACAGCCCAAAACTTACCCATTTAATTTACGGTCTCTCACTCTGCTTGTGAATAGCGAAAACACAAAACCCCAAACTCTCTCTACGAAGGCGGATGCACGCTTCTCTGTCTCCCTCCACTCTCGAGTCTCGTCCCCTCTGGTCAGTTTTATGCTCACCGTATGACCGATTAATATCGATTATTGGTTGATCTCATCCCCCTTATAGGCTCACATGTTTTGATAGTAATGAATTGAATTATCAATTATGGGTTTGGGATTGAATTCTTTGTTTTTTTAGTAAAGCACAACACTTTATGTTAGATTCTCTATCTGCTTTCATTGATGTTAGCTGATGGGTTTGTCCAAATTTCACTCTTTTTTTGTTATGTAATGAAATTGAGAATTATGGTTCTGAGCTAGGATCCATCCTTTCTTTGTAAAGGAGTGTACTTTATCTTAGATTCTGCATTGATTTCAGCTGGTTGGTTTGTCCAAGTTTCATTCTTTTTCTGATGGAAGTATCTTTTCAGTTTTACTCATGTTTACTTATCTCACAGTGGCTTTTTTGTTTTG
The DNA here is from genome assembly GCF_000001735.4 of Arabidopsis thaliana. NCBI lineage: Eukaryota > Viridiplantae > Streptophyta > Magnoliopsida > Brassicales > Brassicaceae > Arabidopsis > Arabidopsis thaliana. Next base: position 11,782,164 of record NC_003075.7, on the reverse strand, counting down.
TTTGCAGTGTGTGATTATCTTCTTTGGTGTTGTTGATGCTGGAGATCTCTTATTCAGATTGATCACGCCTGAAAGGTTTATTAGGATTTGGCAAAAGGATGGATAGAATCAACGGTCTATCAGATCTCTTCTGATTTGAATTCTAGGGCGTTTGTTTGGAAGAATCATTGCTTCTTTGGTTGAGGATCTTTGTGAAACGCTGGGATTTTGTGTTCTAGACTTCTAGGGTTTTTGAAGCAAGCTGTAGCATAAGGAAAATTTTGAGAATGAAAGGTGAAAGAGAAGTTAAGAATGGTGTTTCTGAGGAAGAGAGAGAAGTGAAGAGGAAGAGAGTGATGGAACGGTCTGATTCACCACCTCCACCACTAGGTTTCAACAATCCTCTTCTGCCGTTGGCTAATACTTACGATGATGATGATGAGGAAGAGGAGAACGAGCAGAAGAAATCGCAAGCTCGTGGTAATGGAGTTGCGAAAGGGGAGGGAAATGGTAACAAAGTGAAAGGAGAAGCTCAAGAAGAGGTCGATGACGACGAAGATGATGATGTCTCGAAGGGTAAGGGAAAGCATTCACGCCATGTTGAAGTTCGCCGTGATTGTCCTTATCTTGATACCGTTAATCGTCAGGTAATTAATTTCTTGATTGTAATCTTTGATCAATGGTTATGTTTCTGCTGTCTTCATTGTATAATCGTTTTTGGTGTTGAGTATCTAAACTCATGTTGTATGTTGAATTTCAGGTGTTGGATTTTGATTTTGAGAGGTTTTGCTCTGTGTCCTTGTCAAATCTGAATGTGTATGCGTGTCTTGTTTGTGGGAAGTACTTCCAAGGAAGAAGCCAGAAGTCTCATGCTTATACACATAGCTTGGAAGCAGGACACCACGTTTACATCAATCTTCTGACAGAGAAGGTTTATTGTCTTCCTGATAGTTACGAGATCAATGACCCTTCTTTGGATGACATTCGCCATGTTTTAAACCCAAGGTATATTAGATCTTGTGACTACTACTTCATAGTTCTTACTGCATTTTGTGTATTGATTTGTGAACATGTGAGCCTTTGCACGTAGTTAACAACAACAAAATTGCTTTGACTATTATCTCAATCAGTTTCTTCTTGCTAGTTCTCTGTATCATCTACCATCTATTTATATTTTTATTCTTGATAGCTTGAACATATTACTCTTCTTTCATGTCTTGTCAAATTTTCTTTGATTTTACAGTTCCTTTTTATGAAGGCTTCGGTGTTATCCATTTACAGGTTTAGTAGAGCACAAGTAAACGAGCTTGACAAGAATAGGCAGTGGTCTAGGGCTCTTGATGGCTCCGACTATCTTCCAGGAATGGTAATCCTTTCTCTTTGATTACACTTGATCTTGAAATTAATGTCTCCTAAAGGTTAAGCTTGTAAATATGTAGGTGGGGTTGAACAACATACAAAAGACAGAGTTTGTGAATGTTACAATCCAGTCGTTGATGAGAGTTACTCCTCTAAGGAATTTCTTCCTCATTCCTGAAAATTATCAGCACTGCAAGTCTCCTCTTGTTCACCGTTTTGGGGAACTAACTCGCAAGATTTGGCATGCTCGAAACTTTAAAGGACAAGTCTGACTCAATTTATGCCTCTCACTTTTAGTTTTTGTTATGCCCTCACCTGTTGAGGACCTCGCTAATTTAAGTCACCTTGCATCAACAGGTGAGTCCACATGAATTCTTGCAAGCTGTCATGAAAGCCAGCAAGAAACGGTTTAGGATTGGCCAACAATCAGATCCAGTAGAGTTTATGTCGTGGCTCCTCAACACTTTGCACATGGATCTTAGAACTTCAAAGGACGCCAGCAGTATCATCCACAAGTGCTTCCAGGTATGTGTCAGTCCTTTGACATGTCAACCTAAATGCAGTTTGATATAATTGCTTACAAAAAGCTGCATCTTCATGTAACCTTCTAACCATTATAGGGTGAGTTGGAGGTTGTGAAAGAGTTTCAAGGCAATGAAAACAAAGAAATCTCCAGGATGTCTTTTCTGATGCTCGGTCTAGATTTGCCACCGCCTCCTCTTTTCAAAGATGTCATGGAGAAAAACATTATTCCGCAGGTATATGGCTATTTCAAATCTTGAACGTCTTGCTACTCTGTGCCATTTGAAAAATGCATTTCAGTAAGGGGAACATTTTGATCAATAAGATAACGTGAAGTGCTAGAAAACTTATAATTCTCAATATAATAATGTCACATTTGGTTGAGATACAATAAAGGGATTCTTAAATAGTGCCATTGCAAATTTACTGTCCTGGAGTAAACTGTCTTTTTCGAATCTAGTTTATGACTTGGGAAAGTGTAGAATTCTCTGAGTCCTTGGTTGTTTGGAGCTCCTGTAGCCTTTATGGCTTGCTACCTCGTATATGCGTCTTAGAGTGTTTAGTTTGCAAAGTGAGGTTAGCAGAAACTAATTTCTTTGATGTTTGGGTCAGGTTGCTCTATTTGATTTATTGAAGAAGTTTGATGGAGAAACTGTGACAGAGGTGGTTCGGCCTAAGCTGGCCAGAATGAGATACCGTGTAATCAAATCTCCTCGTTACTTGATGTTCCATATGGTTCGGTTCAAGAAGAATAACTTCTTCAAAGAGAAGAACCCTACCTTGGGTGAGTCTATTTGGAATTTTTGTGACGTTCATGTTGTATAAGGATCCCTAATGCCAATTTTTTCCTATGCCACAGTTAACTTCCCAGTGAAGGACATGGAGCTGAGGGATTACATACCATCATTGCCTAGAGCACCAGAAGGCGAGAATGTGTGTTCAAAGTATAATCTAATCGCTAACATTGTACATGATGGTAAGCCTGAGGACGGATACTTCAGAGTCTTTGTGCAGCGCAAGTCACAAGAACTATGGTAAGCTTTCTCAATCATTAACTATTATTGTGTTTCATGTTCACAAATGCATGATCTAGATCTGTGCATAAGAAAGACATAAATTCATTTGGGGGATAATGTCCATTGCAGGTACGAGATGCAGGATCTTCATGTTGCAGAGACACTTCCCCAGATGGTAGAACTATCGGAAGCATACATGCAGATATATGAGCAGGAGGAGGAATAGAGCACTGGAAACAAACTGACTCCATCTGGTTTTAAGAGTAAAAGTGACCAGTTTAATCTTGGATTGAGGAGGAATGAGATTAGAACTCAAAAAGGGGATTCTTGAACCTCTTTTTTAAGGATAGAGAGAGAGCCTGTTGTTGCTAGTGATTCATCATAATGAAAAACCTTGGTAAAAAAACGCATATTGTATGAGTTTTGGGAAGAGCTTTTGGTAAAAAGTCTTCAAATTCTGCAACTTTTGAAATTTTGTAGTAAAATACACATTTGACTTTTGAGTTTCCATTTCCAAAAAATATCTTAAAAAGAAGTGTGTGTTTTTCTAATTTATTTGTATCTTAATACACAACCTCTCAGCCGATGACCGTGTCATGCGTCTCAAAGAAGGGTATGCTATATTCAACACGCATCTTAAACTGTTATTCGGGTTGCACCAAGTATCTTAGCCAAAATCTAAAAAGAACCTTCTATTAGAGTCACTATCCAAACCTTGGATCATTATTTTACCCAAATTAGATACTATCTTTAATAGTATATAGACTGGTTTATGTATACACTATCAATCTTTAAACCCTGAGTACTTCAGTAGAATGGGAAGTATTAGACTGTTGATGTAGGCGTTTATTTTGACTGGTATCATTGGATTTTCTTCCACAGTAATGGAAAAGGATGTGATGACTGATGAGACATGTATTGTGGGAAGAAATCCAGCAACTATTGTCAACGTTAACGGCTTAAATATCTCACATCAGTGCATGATAAGTCTGAAGTTAAAGGTGCAATGTTGTGCTAGTAAACAACAAAGCCCATGTAGAAGCCTTTGATTGGTTTCCATAGTGGAAACTTAAATCTTAAAGCCCAAAAGTGGAAAATAAAAGACAGCCCAAAACTTACCCATTTAATGTGAAAAGTGAAAACACAAAACCCCAAACTCTCTCTACGAAGGCGGATGCACGCTTCTCTGTCTCCCTCCACTCTCGAGTCTCGTCCCCTCTGGTCAGTTTTATGCTCACCGTATGACTGATATGGTTGGTGTTTGCATTGAATTATCAAGTATTGGTTGATCTCATCCCCCTTATAGGCTCACATGTTTTGATAGTAGTGAATTGAATTATCAATTATGGGTTTGGGAGAGAATTCTTTGGTTTTTTAGTAAAGCTCAACACATTATTTTAGATTCTGCATCTGCTTCCATTGATGTTAGCTGATGTGTTTGTCCAAATTTCACTCTTTTTTTTTTTACTGTAATGAATTGAGAATTATGGTTCTGAGCTAGGATCCATCCTTTCTTTGTAAAGGAGTGTACTTTATCTTAGATTCTGCATTGATTTCAGCTGGTTGGTTTGTCCAAGTTTCATTCTTTTTCTGATGGCAGTATCTTTTCAGTTTTACTCATGTTTACTTATCTCACAGTGGCTTTTTTGTTTTGTTTTGTTTTGTTTTGTTTTGTTTGCAGTGTGTGATTATCTTCTTTGGTGTTGTTGATGCTGGAGATCTCTTATTCAGATTGATCACGCCTGAAAGGTTTATTAGGATTTGGCAAAGGATGGATAGGATCAACGGTCTATCAGATGATATTATTTGCCACATTCTATCTCTCCTTTCGTTCAAAGAGGCCACCTCTACATCTGTCCTCTCAATGCGATGGCGTTATTTGTTTGCCTTCAGACCAAATCTCTGTTTAGATGATCAAGAAGTGGGTGGAGGAGACAGTTTCATCGATTTTGTGGACAGAGTATTGGTTGTGACAGGTAATTTCCCCATAAGGAGAATCTCAATAAAATGTCGTATGAGTATCGACACCGGTCATGTCACCCGCTGGATGGTTGACGTGCTGGAACATGGTGTCTCATATCTTGATATTGACATAATTTCCGAAGACGACATCGGTTTCGTGCCTCTTGAGATCTTCACTTGCAAGACATTGGTTGAGCTGAAACTCGCAAGAGGATTTTATGCCATGGTTCCTGATTATGTTTCTCTTCCATCGCTTAAGACTCTCTTTCTTAGTTCCATTTGGTTCTGTAACAGGGATTGTTGCCCTTTGGGAAGGCTTCTTTCTGCTTGCCCTGTGCTTGAGGAATTAACCATTATTGGTGGGTGCTGGCAACATATAGAATTTTGTCGCACCGTCTCCTCTTCGACCCTTAAGAAACTTACTATTACGTCTTCTTTTCACTATGAATATTGGGGCATCACTATCGATACACCGAGTCTTGCCTACTTAGAATACTCTGATCTAGTTCCAAGACACTTTCCGTTTGTGAATCTTGAATCCCTTGTCGAAGCTAAGCTCGCTCTTGATCTATGTTCTGATAGCAATCCAACAAATCTGATTAAGGGGTTAAGAAATGTTGAGGTCTTGGAGTTATCATCTGGTTATACTAGTCAGGTAAAGATTGATCTCCCCTCTTTTTCTTTCTCTGTAAGATAATCGAAGAGCTTGGAGACGAATTTTAGGAACCCTGTCTTGAGGTTTTTGGATCCAAATATTGCAAATTGTTTGATGACTATGTATATTGACTAGTTAATTTTTGTTGCAGATATTATATGATTTCCGTGAAGCAATCCCAGTGTTGAGCAAGTTGTTTCGTTTATCTATTAAAAGTAATTCAAGACACTACTACATTTGGAATCTTCTGCCAATACTTCTAGAAAAGTCTCCAAAACTAGAGACTCTCGTCATCAAGGTATAACTGAAACTCCTGAAGTTTATTGGACAATCTAAAATTTCTAATCGTCCCTCTTGTTTCAGGGTCCATTGTCCGCTGATAGATATGAACGAGAATATGGATTGTCATGTCCTGTGAAAGTATTGGAGATAACTGAGTATGGAGGAAAATATGAAGAGCTAGAGCAAATGGAACATTTCTTAAAGAAACTGCCATGTCTTGAGCTTGTCAAAGTTCGTGCTTCTGCAATAAACGACAAGGAAAAGTCTCGTATCACCAAAGATCTGCTAATGGTTCCTAGATCGTCCAATTGCAATATCAAGCTCAAGTTTTGTTAGATTACCAAGTAAATTCACTATACTCTAAATATACTTTGGTTTGTATTAATTCTACACTAATAAACATTACATATTTCATATCGTACATCTTTATATCTATATATTAACCAAAAATAGTTGTTGTATCTCAACATTTGTAACTAAACAAGTAAGTGGAGAGAGACATATATCATCACCACCGTGAAAAATCTCCTCTACTGTTCTTCATCATATCTTGGAGAGAAACATCATGCCAAAACAATTCATATATTACAAAGAACCAAGTGTTTGTTCATGGTATATTCACTGTCACACAACCAAAGACAAACAATACAAAGGTTAAAAAATAGCCAAAAGAAGTTCCTTTTGGAAACAAGAGAAACCGGTTTTAAGCCAATATACCGATTGTTTTATTGAGCAACCATAGTAGAAGAGCGAGCTCAATCCCGAAAATCGTATTCAACCATGATCTATCTACAAGGAATCCATACACAGTGATCCCAGCTTTGTTGTTCTCTAGATACGTCACTGCGAAAAAAGAACAACAAATCCATAAATATCGATTTTTGTGGTCTATATCAAATTAGCCATGGAAATGTTATTTTACCTAGAGCTTGACGTTTTTGGTAAGAAATTGTATTGGCATAGATGGGATGTATCTTGGTATTATCGAGATCATCGTCTCCTTCTCCTTCTTCATCATCAGACGTCTCTATCGCATTGCCGCGTAGGGAAACTTGAGATTCAATAATGGAACCAGTAGGAGTTTCGCCATCAAGATGATCAAACGAGTCAACTGTTGCGCAAACGTTCCATTTAGCTGCAAGGCTGGTTACAGATTGAGCTTTGTGAGTTATCTTCGTTGCACTTCTCAAACATATGAATACTCCTGTAACCAAACTCAACGAACATAACTGTATAGACCAAAACAAAAAACATTTAGTGATGAGTTCAATCCGAATAAACAGAGCAAAACAAAACAGAACCGGTAAGAACTCTTACCGCGAGTTCGCCAACTTCATAGATATTAACAGCAACACTAGCTCTCGTAGTAGTAAGCAAAGCCATGAACTGAGTAGCAGTAACAAGAATCAAAGACAAAAGAATAAATCTCCTGAATCGATGACTAACAATCCTCAAATTACGACGAATCTTTTGATGCTCGCCGAGAGCTGATCTAACGTCAGTGATCTCAGAAGCGAAGCAACGAGCGAAGTCATCAAGACGAAGAGTTTGTAGATGACATGTGATTTTGTAGAGAATGCAGACAATGATGAATAAGGAGTTACGGTAAAGCCAAGAAGAGAGCTGGAGAGTGCAAGCGACGACGTGGCTAAGAATAGGATTGATGATGTAAGGAATCTGGTTGAAGCCAGAGATGTACCACCAGATTCTGTAGGTTGCTTCGAGTGTTAGTGATGGGAGGACGAAGATCATTAGCCGTTTTAGTGATCTCTGTATCAATCAAGAAAACAGAGCAAAACAGTTTTAGTAATTATAGTTAACTTCTAGCAGAAGTAAACAACATCCGACCTTAGCTCAGTTGGTAGAGCGGAAGACTGTAGTCTTTGACAGATAATCTTTAGGTCGCTGGTTCGATTCCGGCAGGTCGGATTTTTTCTTTTGTTTAATTAAAAAAAAAAATCACAACAGAAAATGTCGGCCAGAAATTAAAAAATTGTTAACTGTTGACTGATTATTTTTAAATACTTACTGAATATTTCAAAAATTTCAAGCCTATTTAAAAGTATTTTATTATTGGATTTAAATTGTTTAATTAACAAACAAATGAATGTTAAAAGAAGAAAATTTCACTATCTAAAACAAAAAAAATTGTCGGTCAGAAATAAAAAATTGGTAACTGTTGAGTGACGTTTTTTCAGATACTTATTGATTATTTCAATAACTTCAAGCCTTTTTTTAAAGAAATAATAACAAAGATTGCTAATGTTGATAGTTTCAAGTCCTTTTTAAAAAATAATTTATTTATCAACTGAAATTAGTAAGGAGTAATTAATATAGACCAAAACTTTTGAAAATAAAATTAGTAAATGATTATTATTGGGTTTACTAAATTCTGGAATAAAAAACGAGACTCAGAAATTAATTAACTAATATTTTGTCAGTTTGTCGTCTTTGTCACATAAATGGTTTGGTAAAGTTTCTGTTTTTTTTTTTTTTTTGAATTTTACGTTTGCAATATCTCTTTAACCTCAAATCAAGAAATTTTTTGATAATCAATTTGTAATTAATAGAGACGCTGACCTGAATTTCAGCTTCGTATTCGATTCTAACTTTGTCGCTAACATCCCAAAGCTTATCAAGGAACAAAAACCGTCGCATCCCAAATTTTCTCGACCAAATCGATAAGCTAACGAACGAGATTCCTGCGAAAATCGATAACGAAAGCTGCACAATAACGTCGTACGGACGTCGGTGATGGAAATCGCAGTCGGAGCAAACGAGCAAGAAGTGAGAGATCAAAGGAACGATGACGACGAGAAGGAAGAAAACGGACCACGAAAGCAGAGCCGTACCGAAATTTGACTGGTCGAACCAGAGCACGAGGGACATGAACGTGAATCGTGATGCAGGAAACTCCGGTTGTTGTTTGTTGATGATCGCGCTTGGTCTTGTCGTCTCCGGGAGAAGATGCTCCGACGATCCGTTCGTCGCCATGAGAGGGGTAATTTTGGGAATTAGGAGAATTTTGAGAGATTCAAAAGAGGGAAAAAGGCAAAAGTAATGTCGCGTTGATTGGTTTTGTAAGCTAAACCTGTAATCTTGTTTAAATACTAAAGTTTTGCGTAATTTTATATGTTTAATTTAAAAACACACACGTATTAACATAGGACTTTATATAATTTGTTATTTTATTAGTTTTCAGATATTATGTGGTTGCATCTTTTTTGGTAGGTGTAAAGTTTTTTTTTTTCAGTTTCTGTTTAATATCTAAAATAATGATTAAAAAGGATGCAGTAGAGTGTCATGGTCAAAAACTCAAAATGGTTTAAGAAAATACAATGATTTAATGAGTAATGACTGATTTATTAGGTGTTTAATGTTTTAGGAATTTGTCTCTGTATGACTTTGAGCTTCCAGCTAAATTTGTAACCCTAAAAATATTTAAAAAACCAGATCAACAGAAAAGACAGATGATACAGTATGGTTCCAAAATTTTATTACTATTTTTGAGTTTTTTTTTTAAATAAGTCAATTTAAACAAATAATCAAATTGAGTTGAATTCGCTAATTAATTGTCATATTTTTTTTTTCACATTCTTAATCATTTTTTTTTTTGAAACTATACACGTCATTGAATTCACGGGATTATATATCAATCAGTTTCCAAGTCAGAAATGTTAGCAATTTTCACGGGCTAGAAAATCAGTTGATAGTTTTAATTTCGAACTATTTCATACAAGATGGCGCCATGTTCAGGGCCTTTTAGCACATAAGCTATTATTCTAAGCCCAATAAGTTAACCCGGGTCGGATCATTTGACTTAATCGGATCCTAATTTTGGTAGGAAATTTCTCCGGCCGTGATTTGTTGGACGCGTCGACGTCGATGGGGATGAGAAGTAGTGGAGAATCCGCTCACATTGGGATTCGTCATTCTTCTTCTAAAACCCGCAAAATTTCTCCATTTCTACCAAAAATATCCAACTTTTACTTTTCTTTCCTGTGAAATTATCTGCTCAAATCTTTGGTTCCTGACGGAGATGGCGGCGATTTCAGGCATCTCCTCTGGTACGTTGACGATTTCACGGCCTTTGGTTACTCTTCGACGCTCTAGAGCCGCCGTTTCGTACAGCTCCTCTCACCGATTGCTTCATCATCTTCCTCTCTCTTCTCGTCGTCTGCTATTAAGGTGTGCCTAGCTACAGCTAATATTTAATTGATTTGTTCACACGTGATTATGAAAAGGATTTGAATTTTGCTGTACTTTTGTTTCGTCCATTTCTAGTTTGCTGAAAATTGGAACTTTTTTGAAAACTTCAGGAACAATCATCGAGTCCAAGCAACGATTTTGCAAGACGATGAAGAGAAAGTGGTGGTGGAGGAATCGTTTAAAGCCGAGACTTCTACTGGTACAGAACCACTTGAGGAGCCAAATATGAGTTCTTCTTCAACTAGTGCTTTTGAGACATGGATCATCAAGCTTGAGCAAGGAGTGAATGTTTTCCTTACAGTAAGGTTTTATAACTCTTTTATTTACCTGAAACGTTATGTCTTACTAGAAATATAGATTTTTTGGTTGTGTTATTTTACCGGAAGTTATTTCATGTCTTCTGATTGTTGTCTTGTTTTCGTTTTCTCCGCAGGACTCGGTTATTAAGATACTTGACACTTTGTATCGTGACCGAACATATGCAAGGTTCTTTGTTCTTGAGACAATTGCTAGAGTGCCTTATTTTGGTAAGTGCATCTATTTGTAATTGTAGTTTCAGTTCGTTATAATATTTGCAAGAAACATTGAGCAGAGCATTAAGAGCTAGTCATTAGGTTTTGTATTCTTCAGAAGACAGTAAGATTGTGAACATCACTTGAGATGTGTGCAGAAGAAGAACAATGACGAAATAGTTGTGTTTGAGGAATATGTACTCTTTCTTATCTCATTAGAAGCATAGTTCAACTCTTAACAACAAAAGGCGATTCAGTCATCGAGATATTGGATTTGTTGAGAATCGAATCTTGTTTTTTTTAGTGTGTTTATCACTAATTATGGATCTGGATACCAAATGAAAAGTTGTTCCGAGGCTAGAACATAATGTTTGTTTCTTCTATATGCTCCTTGCAGCGTTTATGTCTGTGCTACATATGTATGAGACCTTTGGTTGGTGGAGGAGAGCAGATTATTTGAAAGTACACTTTGCTGAGAGCTGGAATGAAATGCATCACTTGCTCATAATGGAAGTAAGAACCAAAATGTTACTTCTCTACAAGTTTCATACTCTTTACTCACATAGTTAGTAATAGTAAAACAAATGTTTCTAATCACAGGAATTGGGTGGAAATTCTTGGTGGTTTGATCGTTTTCTGGCTCAGCACATAGCAACCTTCTACTACTTCATGACAGTGTTCTTGTATATCTTAAGCCCTAGAATGGCATGTAAGTTTCCTTTCCGCGTAACTTCTAGAAAGTAGCTGAATAAATTGCTTCTGGTCTACATGACTTCGTTAACCTTGTGTCACCTATGCAGATCACTTTTCGGAATGTGTGGAGAGTCATGCATATGAGACTTATGATAAATTTCTCAAGGCCAGTGGAGGTTGGTTACCAATGGTTTTTTCTTCTTTCTCCACCATTCTGTGTACCATTTACATTAGAACTAAAGTTGTTAATGGAGTTATTGCTTTGAAATATTACACAAAATTCTTCAACGATCTTTACATTCTGAATTGTTGTGCTTCATTTTTTTTTGGTTTCCCTAAACAGAGGAGTTGAAGAATATGCCTGCACCGGATATCGCAGTAAAATACTATACGGGAGGTGACTTGTACTTATTTGGTGAGTTTGTCTTTCCAGGAATTATCAATATCCTCCAGAGTTGTAGAGATGTTTTTACCTATGATTAGTAGTCTTTTAAACTGGCCCTGTATTGTCTGCAGATGAGTTCCAAACATCAAGAACTCCCAATACTCGAAGACCAGTAATAGGTAGCAAATCTATTTCATATCCGTTTAGTTCTTTCCATCTCTGATTCCGTCGAACCACAAAATGCTAAAAAAAAGTTTATGATTTATCCATGGTTATGATTCTGCGCTCTATAAATGACTGAGATTCTGTCTTATGTTTGTATGGAGGAAGCATTATTCACAGTTTGTGACTTACTTTGATGTTAAAATAAGAATCTATATAACGTTTTTGTTGTTTTGTGATTACGGTTGGGCAGAAAATCTATACGATGTGTTTGTGAACATAAGAGATGATGAAGCAGAACACTGCAAGACAATGAGAGCTTGTCAGACTCTAGGCAGTCTGCGTTCTCCACACTCCATTTTAGAAGATGATGATACTGAAGAAGAATCAGGGTGTGTTGTTCCTGAGGAGGCTCATTGCGAAGGTATTGTAGACTGCCTCAAGAAATCCATTACAAGTTAATAAATTAGAAAGTAAACTAAAAAAGATTATTTGTATCAGCTCATGAACAATAGATATAATCCCATATACTTGGGAATAAAGGAATAATGTGAAATTCCCATCGTTGTGCTAGTGTGTGAGAGAATCAAATACCCTAATGATGTAAATGTACTTTGATGAGCTTAAGTCGTTGTAGACCATTTTATCCATACTACTAGCCTTTGTGGTTGCATTGTCGGTTTCTTCAATTCTTATTTCACAGGAGTAAAAAAAATGTTTAAAAGTACAAAATCATTGAATGTATCATTCTCTCAAAAAGCATATTGGTATTAGCGTTTAGAATCTCTATATCCCACACTTTTATTTTTATTGGTTTTGTTGGGGAGAGTGTGGCGCAAAGACGACGTCGTCTATGCGAACATTTCACGTGGGAAAAGCCTTGATTCATGCGCCTTCTTTAATTTTTCTTCTTTTTTTTTTTTTTTTTTTGTCTCTTCTTTGCCTTTCACTTTTTAAAATGATTTTCCGCGGGTTTAATAACAAAAATGTTTTCCCGCCAGAAAGGTTTTACCAAAAAACCATGTTCCGGTTATAGCACAGGTAAGAGAATTCATCAGTCTAGTATAATTAGCAGTAATCAAATTCGAATACTTTGATCGTCGCTTTTATTTCAGAGTTAGCGTTACATTAATAGTACCTTTATTCGATTGATGATTTGTTTAATCTTTAATAGGGTTTGAACTCCGATGGAGGACCTTTTTTGTTGGTAATATTCCCTTCGTTTCACAATATAAGTTGTTTTAACTAAAAATACGTATATTAAGAATATTTATTTTTAAAATGTTCAACCAATTATAAAAAAAACTGTAGAATATAAATAATCATAAAGTATTAAAATAATATATAATTTGCATAGAAACTTGAAAACAACTTATATTATAAAACAAAAAATTTGGTATAAAACAACTTATATTATGAAACGGAGGGAGTATAAACTTAAGTACTAATTCGATTTTGTTTCTATTCGAGACCTTGAAGACTTTTTTATTTAATTTTAAAACTAAGTCGTACAGTTACAGAAACAGCATTAAATTTTTCCTCTTAAGTAAATTTATTTTTTCTCTTTCTATCAGAAATTCAGAAGAACTAACATTATAGTTGCCCCCATTGCGTACACTGTACATCATTTCTCGGTAAATTACACATAATTATAAGTTGATTAACCTTTTAAGTTTTAAACAATGATGTAAGTAACTTATTAAAAATTGGTTTTTAAAAATTGAAAGTTATATACTCAAGTTGGAAAAATATTTTACAAATATACTCGATTCCACTACTACTGTAATTTTGTGTGGAATACCAGTCAAACAGAATCGTTATAACTGTTAAAAATTAGTAAAACTGTATAAAGTAATTTTAATTCGCGGGAAATCAATATTCGGAAGCAACTTTAACAAAAAAAATAAAGAAATGTGAAGAGAAAAAAAAAACTCTGAAAACTTCCTTTATAATGTCATCATCACTGCGAGACCCAAAGATCTAAACAGTTTCTCTCTCTCCCTCACAGGGCTCTCTCATGGCGGAGCTAATCTGTCTATTTCACTGGTGATTCTGTTTCACTATCTGAGAATTTGTTTAGAGTTTCCGTTACCGAGTCGATGATGAGTGAACTCGATCTCGGAACGAGTCAGAGGATGACGGAAACACACCGCACGACGACGACGTTTCTTGATTTGCTCCGACGACAGATGAGCGGTCACGATCTCACCAGAAGGAAACGGACGTTAAAAGAACGGTTGAGATTCAAATGCATCGGATGCTGTGGTCCAACCTGGAATCTCCGTCTAACTAACAACACCACTCTTCACAGTCCAACCTCAAGAGACGACGAAATCGAAGAGTTACAAATTGAAACCGGACTCGTTCTCGAATCGGATCATGGATCGGGTACGGGTATGAATCTCGCGACAGCGTTAGAAGCGGAGAGGTATAACCGTGGAGAATCGACGGAGGCGGAGGCAGATATGACGCCGAGGAGAGTTTCGTTGATGAGATTGTTGGAAGAGACGGCGGAGAAAATCGTTGATGACGACGGGAAAGAAACGGAGATATTAACGGCGTCTATTGGGACGTTAACGGGTAATGATTCGGTGTGTTGCGTGTGTATGGGAAGAAAGAAAGGCGCTGCGTTTATTCCATGTGGTCATACTTTTTGCAGAGTGTGCTCTAGAGAATTGTGGCTGAACCGTGGATCGTGTCCTCTTTGTAACCGTCCGATCATTGAGATACTCGATATTTTCTGAAAACGATCGGACGGCTAAAAGTTCTCGATCCACGTGAGTAAGTGAGGTGATCCCTAGATACGTTTCCAAAGTTTTAACTACGGTTTGTGTACTTTGTACGTTTCTTTTGGTTATTGAAGAAGATGATGTAAATGCAAAAAAGAATACAAGAGGTTTTTTGTTCACGAGGCCCATTTAGTCTATTCAAGCCCAGTAAACCGTTATTTTGGATTTTATCTAGCCTAAACAATGCTCGCCTCACACCGTCGAGTGGATTCTTGGCCGTTGATCTTGTCTCTCACGTGGCAGTATCGTAGTCGAATGTACATGATCTATGTGGAATAGTCGATATTATCCCTCTTGGTGTGAGTTTGGTAGTTGATGAAAGCAAAACATTTACGTAACAATGTCTATAAAATCAGTACAGGTCTATTCTTGTTCACTAGCTTCGAAATTTTAGTCGAAGAAACAAAAAAAAATGGCGACGGTACAATTGTCCACCCAATTTAGCTGCCAAACCAGAGTTTCAATCTCACCGAACTCTAAATCTATCTCCAAGCCTCCGTTTCTGGTACCGGTGACCTCAATTATTCACCGCCCGATGATCTCCACCGGAGGAATCGCTGTTTCCCCCCGTAGAGTTTTCAAAGTCCGAGCCACAGATACGGGAGAGATAGGATCAGCTCTATTGGCGGCGGAGGAAGCAATTGAAGACGTGGAAGAGACGGAGCGGCTAAAGAGATCGCTCGTGGATTCGTTGTACGGAACAGATCGAGGTTTAAGCGCATCGAGCGAAACCAGAGCTGAAATCGGAGATCTAATCACACAGCTCGAGTCTAAGAACCCTACTCCAGCTCCGACGGAAGCTCTTTTCCTTCTCAACGGCAAATGGATCCTCGCGTAAGTTTTTTTCCGGTGAAAACTTTCTCTTGTAGTCCTGTAGATAGCATCATTCGTAGGATTCTGGATTCAAATGGTAGATCTCGTGCTGCTTTTGATTTGGTTAAACCTCTTTTGCAGCTACACATCGTTCGTGAATTTGTTCCCGTTGCTATCACGAGGAATCGTACCGTTAATAAAAGTCGATGAGATCTCTCAAACCATTGATTCAGATAACTTCACCGTCCAGAACTCTGTTCGTTTCGCTGGTCCTTTAGGTACAAACTCGATTAGCACCAACGCTAAATTCGAAATCCGAAGCCCTAAACGCGTCCAGGTAAATTGACCATTCATCGACCATGATCTGATATCAACATCTTGAAACGTTTTCAGTAATGTTTTGGATTTCATTTTTCTTGCAGATTAAGTTTGAGCAAGGCGTAATTGGGACGCCTCAGCTAACGGATTCTATTGAGATACCGGAATATGTAGAGGTTCTTGGTCAAAAGATTGATCTTAACCCGATCAGAGGGTTACTTACCTCGGTGCAAGACACAGCCTCGTCTGTGGCTAGAACCATATCAAGCCAACCACCGTTGAAATTCTCTTTGCCGGCGGACAATGCGCAGTCTTGGCTACTCACGACTTATCTAGACAAAGACATTCGGATCTCTAGAGGAGACGGTGGAAGTGTCTTTGTGCTTATCAAAGAAGGAAGCCCTCTCTTGAATCCTTGAACTTGGTCAAAATATATGTCTCTCTCTTGTCGTTGTGTTAAGTGAGACAAATATATAGTGTGGTTGTAGGTTTACTTCTTAATCGTTGTTATTAACTCGATGATAAGGAATATAATGTTTTTAACTACTACAGAACATCTCGTCTATGGCCTATGAAATGTGTCTCAGATTTTCACAAAATTCAAGTGTTTTAGAATTTCATTCTCTTCTGTTTGATTTAGAAAGTAAACTATGTACCGATGCAAGAGTTACATGAGAATTATCCCGGCAACGTCGGGTCTTTCGATAAGAATCGAGATGATGACTGTCATTTTGTTGTCTAATTGGTTCACTCTGTGCTTGATGCCTATCATTTTTTTTTTGAGGGACTCAGTCACTGGAAATGGTTCTATTAGTATGGTATGGGATACTTGTTAGTATAGTACTCGAGGTTTCTAGCATATGCCATAGAGTTTCTCAATATCTGAAGCCCTATTTTGAATGTGTTTGTTCTTTCTGTAATTTATTTAGAGACCATCAGGTAAAGGAAAAACTCAATTCAGACAAGAACATAAGAAACCTAAATTGACCAAATTTCTCATATAACTGAAAGTTTGAAACTGTGTTTTGTTATGTACAGTTTGGTGGAGGGTTTGATGCGGAGAGCATGAATCAGAGCCAAAACTGAAAGTGGAGGAGACAATAATAATGATAACAATGAAGAATAATCTGTAAACTGAGTTTTATTACTTTCTTTTTCTTCTATGTCTCTCTTTATCATTGTAGCACATATTTGCTATATAGGATTTGAATGGTTGCAACGGTTAAGGCGGACAAATTCGTTTGCGGTTTGAACTGTTTTTTATTTATCATTCATATTTGTATAGGTGCGAATTTAAAAAAGAAAAAAAAAACCACTGCAGATTAACTACGGACTGTTTTTACATACAAATATAATTAGTTCGTAACGGTTTATTGCCCATTTTAAAAATAGAGCGGACTAAATCGCTGACGTATTTGTCCGCTCTAACTACCGTTAGTAATAATATAGTTTGTTGTCAAAAATACATTCTTTTGTTTAGGTTTGCAGATGATTTTTTTTATTTTCTATTACTATATTTTAGTCTTTTAGATGATAAATTCGCAATAAATTTGTAATCTGCCAAACTACTGAAAAAAGAGAAAATAATTGTGGTTTGTCTTAAAAGTCACTTGTTTTAAGACATATCATGTGCAGCCATGCAAAGTGTATCTCCCGAATCTTCTTCACTCATTAATGTTTTACAGTATTTTTATAAATTTTATCATGTTAAGTACAAAATAAAAATAAGAATGGTCCATTAGAATTACAGCATATAACAACAAGGACTAGTTCTCTTTTGTAATTTTGTAATTTTATGCAAACGTATAAAAGAAAAATAATCGTGTTTTATTTTTGGAAAGGAATTAAGTATTTCTGCCACCACCTAACAAACAGGGTCCATTTCTTGGGTCTAAAACTTTTCACGGTCAAACAAGATATACATTGATTACTATTATTGTATTCGTATTATCTAAAACACTATCATAATAATAGTAACTTTCATCATCCGACCTTCTTCGTATAATAATTTAAATAAATTTATGGATCTAAGACTAAGATGACAACCACTAAAAAAAGCAACTATAGTCCATATATATCAGACTACTTTTGGCATTTTATCAGTATATGACACCTAAAAATTACAAAAATTATAACGAACACAAACGTAACACAATACATGTCTACATCATTACGTATTTGTGTTTGAATTTTTTTTTATAAAAAAAAAACTGAAAAAGTTTAAAGTGAAGGAACAAAGAAACAAAACAACGACACAATTTAGACAGCTAGTTTTATTGCAAAAGCCAAAGCTTTATTTTGATACCCCCAAAGTAGAAGGCAAACACTCAAACATGGATGTGAGATGAAATCATAAACATGCAAATAGCAAAACACACAGACACACAAATTAAGTGACGTCGTTTTCTATCATCTGCAATCACATGCTTTCCTTTTCAGCACCGCTCTTTGCAGCATCATAATCACGGCAGCACCAACATATCCCTTGACCACCACCAACATTTAAGCATTCGCCTCCATGATACTTGCTGTCCACTGCCCTGCATGGTACATCGCAAGTAGAGATCGTGTCCGCGAGTCTACATAAACCCTTTCGTAAGTCACACTTTCCCCATCCATTCACTTCTGTATGATCCATACAAAGAGACAATATTTCATAAACATGTATTTATTTTAGATCTTTGGATCAAAATATTTTGGTCTTTTTTACGTACCTATAGGAGATATGAGGAGGATGGAGAGACAAACGACTATTGCAAATGTGCTCAGCTTTAAGCTCCCCATTACTTGCTGATCTCTTAGTTCTTCTTAGCTTCTTTCTTTTTTAGCAATAGTTAGTTGGGAGAGAGCTTAACCAAACATGCAATTTTATTGTATTCTATATGTAAACTCGCACGCTAGCAACTGCGACCCGTAATATACGGTTAGCGACTTCGATCAGATTTTACTATATATTGTTCGTTTTACTATTGCTGTAACTGGTCGTCGTTTAGGTTGTTCGTTTTACTGTCGTGTGACTAGCTGTTACGACTTCATTGACATATGTTTTCTTAAATCAAATTCTTAAAATTTATATATAGTTGTAAATTGTATAACTAATTTCACTCCGATCCGGTTCCCGAGAAGATTTTCAAATCTCAGATCTGGATGCATGGAGGAGATATTTTAAAAATAGTTGGATTATTATACTTCTTTGTAAGTCGTTCCATTCACTATTTCCTTTTAGATGCGATCAGATATTTATTATACCAACTCGAATTGTATATTACTATATTATGACAGCTAAAAAAACGTTAAACACGTATTTTGTTTAGTCAACTTTTAGATAGTAATCAACAATGCCAAAAAAAGTGGTAAATGCTAAATAAAATCAATTAGCTAAATAGAAAAACTATAGTTAATAAACTAGCTAACTACATCTACATATTGTTCTAAATTGGTGAATAAGTGTCTATACCGACGGACAAGTGTGTTTTCTCAACACATCTATTAAACTTTGTTAGGAACAAGTATTTATCAGTTTCTCCCTTAATTCAATTCTTATTTGTATAAATCATAAGACGGATAATTTAACATTTGCAAGAATTAATGTACTCGTATAAAATTCTTTTTGTTGATTTTTTCCCCTCCGATTTAGATTTCAATTAGACAAAAATAAAAAAAATAAAAAAATATGATGAATAGGTCAGGTCATAATCGGAAAACAATCCAACTTTATTTAAGACTTGACAATTCAAAACAAACAGATCTGTAGAAGGCAAACACTCAAATATAGATTTTGAGCTGAAATCATTAACATGCAAATCGCAAAACACAGACACAAAGTGACGTCGTTTTGTATCATTTGCAAATCACATGCTTTCCTTTTCAGCACCACGCTGTACATCACGGCAGCAAACACATAACCCCATACCAGTAATACCACCAACAGGTATGCATCGGCCTCCAATAAACTTGCTGTCCAATTGCTTGCATGGTTCAATACAAGTAGAGCTCTTCTCATAACTATTACATTCACCTTTATCGTAGTCACACACTTGCCTCCCATCTACTTCTGTCCAATCAATAGGAAGATACTACATTTTATAAACATGTTTTATTTTAGATCTTGGGATCAAAGACTTTGGTTTTTTTTACGTACCTGTAGGAGATATGAGGAGAATGGAGAGACAAACGACTACTGCAATAGCGACTGTGCTCAACCTTAAGCTCCCCATTAATTGCTTATTAGTTCTTAGCTTCTTTCTTTCTATTTTGTTTCCCTCTCTCTCTTTGTGATTGATTCATTTAGGCAAAAGGCGAGTTTTTAATTTATAGCTAGCACTGGACAAGTCGTTGGGATTAAAATGACGTAAGATATATGATTTTAAGACAAATCATTTTAAATAGTTAACTGAATACACCCCCGACTCTTATTGTAGATGATCAATACTATTGTATTGTGTAGATAAAGATAGATATTTAGAATCTTTCGTTTGATTTCTTCATTAAATTAGTCAACTTTTAGATACTAATCAACAATGCCAAAGAAAGTGGTAGATGCTAAATCAACGGAGACCAAGCGCTCATCATCATCATTGATTCATTTTTCCTTCAATCATATTTGTTTGTTTGTTTTTGCTTTTTATTAGTATATCTGAAACCTTTGTCCAAAAAAAAATATTATATCTGAAACCAATTGCATGCATAATGAAACTTAAATTTTTGTTTGTTTCTCGGTACCACATGTTTCACGGTATAGATGCATAATGAACTCGTGTCTTAAAATAACTTTATATTTACGAATCTATATGTACTACTTTAAAAAATACATATTAATATATTTTAAAATCCATATTTCTCAATCCTCAACTTAATTTGCTATCTAACTCGCTTCACGAGAAGCTTTCCAAATCTCAGATCTATTACTTGATCTTGCTTCCAATCCGTTCCGGTGGTGCCGTCTAAAAATAACAGACAAATATATTTGTTAATGTTGCAAAACGACTTTTCAAATGATCAAGATCAACCATTAACCAAATATATGTTTACCATAGGACAATGCACAGTCGTAGATGGCTCCTCACAACTTATCTAGACGAAGACATTCGCCTATAATGTTGTTATAGCCTATAACTTATAGGTTTAATTGTTATGATTAACTATACGTTAATGAATTAAGGTTAATTTTAAATAGACTGTTTCATCACTTGAAATTTGAGAACTTTCTATACACATACTAAATCATCATGACTATTGTTTGCGTAAAAGAAGTATGTTCCGATTCAATTGTAAACTTGAAAAGTACGATTTATGAGCGATAGGTCTTATAAACTATAACATTTGAAGGATATCAAAAATATAATTGAAAAGAAAAAGTCAACTTATCAAAATCTCAATCTAAAGTTTAGGTTAGCGTCTCAAGTTAGCTAATACTAAAAGAAAAAATCAAAGGAAAAAAAGAAAAGAAAAAAGAAATAGCAAATATCTCAGAACCATCTAAACCGTCCACGTGTCCCCTCGCTTATCTCTCTGTCTGAAACCAAACCGACTTCTTCTCACAACCCTTAAAGGAAAAGTCCGATCTCATTTCTCATTACCAAAATCAGCGGAGCAAAAGTTACTTCCGAAACCCTAAAAAAAACACGATGATGCTCAAGCAAGCTGCGAAGAAGGCCCTAGGGCTTACGTCACGTCAATCAACACCGTGGTCTGTTGGTATCCTCCGAACCTACCATGAGAACGTCATCGACCACTACGATAATCCCCGCAACGTTGGGTCTTTCGATAAGAATGATCCCAACGTTGGTACGGGACTCGTAGGAGCTCCCGCTTGTGGTGATGTGATGAAGCTTCAAATCAAGGTCGATGAGAAGACTGGTCAAATCGTTGATGCTCGCTTTAAGACTTTTGGTTGTGGTTCAGCCATCGCTTCTTCATCTGTTGGTATGTTTATATTCTAATTTCGTGTTTTGTTCGATTGAGGATTGAATTAGAGAAATTAAATGATTTCAATTAGGGATTTTGATTAGTCTTTCTCAAATGGAGAAATTAGGTTTTAAATTGATGGGTTCGTGTAGAGATTCGGTGTTCAAATTTGGGATTGGTGTCGTTAATGACAAATTAGTGCATGATTTGGTCAGTTGAGACGTTTTTATTGGTGATTCAATGCTGAATTTGTAATACTCCTAGTCTCCTAATGTTATTGAGAAAGATTTCATCTTTTTGATGCGATGTCGTCAGTTTCTGGCTTAGCTTCTATGTGGGAGCTATCTTCTCTCTGGGGATTTGTTGCTGTTATCTAATGTATGATTCATTTTTACGTTTTTTTCAGCCACTGAATGGGTGAAAGGCAAAGCTATGGAGGATGTTCTGACCATCAAAAACACGTAAGTACCGTCTGTTTCTATTCATTTTATGCAGATATTAACATAATCTGTTGTGAGTTGTTGTGTTATGCCAATCAGTGTTGTCTAATTGGTTAAACTCATTAAATGTTGATATACCAGTTACTGTGTTTCATGACTGTTATTTTGTTTTGAGGAACTTGGTCACTGGACTTTGTCTGTTGGTACAATATTGGTTGCTGGTTAGTATGCCCTGTGTTCCTATTCATGTTTTGCAGATTTTTAACATAAATATGAACACTCGTGTTATCTAATTGCTGCACTCATTGAATGTTGACATACCTGAGACGAAGTAATGTGATTATTTTGTTTAGATGAACTTAGTTACTGGATTTTGGTCAATTGGTCTGAGATTGGTTACTGGTTTGGTTTGTATGGTATTTAAGGTTTTCCAGCCTATAATGATGCAGACCTCTTGACTTCTTTTTCTTAGACAAAGTAAACATTGTGATTTCTGTCATGGAGTTTCTCAATATCTGAAGACTTACTCTGAATGTGTGCTTCTCTTTCTGTGATTTATTTTGCCAGCGAAATCGCAAAGCATCTTTCTCTCCCACCAGTCAAGCTCCACTGCAGTATGTTGGCGGAGGACGCTATCAAGGCAGCTGTGAAAGACTACAAGGAGAAGCGTGTGAAGACAAATGGTGCTGCAGCAGCAGGAGAAACCACACAGGCTTGATTCCTTTTACTAGTGTGTATACCATAATGTGTATATGATGGTGAAAACAGGGGAGAAGTAGAAGAGGATGATACATACAACCTATGGTATGTTGTAATGTTCAAGACTTAAGGAGTATTTTAGAATAAACTCTGTTCACAGAAACGTGTAAGAATGATTTTGCTTCGGCCCTGTAGTTTTTGCTGTTTTATGCACCGATGTGATGTAATGTTTTCTCTCTTCTTTGGGAGGTTTATAAATTACAACTTTGACAGACAAATTTTCAATTTTCAATTTTGACATTATAATTTTCTCTGCATGGAACTATGTGGGTGTAGCTTGACTTATCATCTCTCTGTTCCTGAATTGTCACAAAACATCCAACCTTTATTCGAAACGTTATCTCTGTTATTGGATTAAGCAGAGTACAACAAACAAAAGCAAAGCAGAGTAGAACAAAGCGATGTCGATTATATGGTTTCGGAATCACATGTTTTCTTATTGAGCACCGATACTATCATAATAGCAGCAGAAACAAGCCGTCCACACGCTCGGCCTATCCCTTGGACGGCACTTGCCATCAAAAAAAGTCTGTCCAGCCCTCGTTTTGAACTTGATGCAACTCTCCTTGCAATCACGGAAAGGAGTACAAGCACCTAATGGGAAGTCACAGCTTCCATCCACTTCTGTCGACACGAACAGCCACATACATTTATAACAAAAACTTGTGTATCTATGTAGTTAGAGATCTTGATTTTACGTACCGGTGGGAGATAGGAGGACCGATAGACAAACGACTATTGTAGCAACAACAACTGTTCTCAACCTCAAGCTCCTCATTGCTGATCTCTCTTTGTGATTTTATCAGCAAAAGGCTTTCAATTTATACGTCTCAACCAAACACATTTTCTCTTCACTACTTCTACATTATTAATATCTAATTAAGAGTCTCCACGATGTGATCCACCTCGCCTATAATTATATTTTCTAGACACAAATCAAACATTATCCATCTCGTCTACAATACTTTTTAAGTTTTAACGTGAAATATGCTCGCTATATGTCCATAACTACAGTACATATAATAAGATTATGTAACAAGACGTACCGGCATGTCACACATAGAATTTCTCACGTGTATTGAGAACCTAACTGTATAGTTAGGTTTTCATGCTTTTTCTTCTATTTCGCTTTGCGTTGAGACGATTATGAGGGATGATGTTGAAGGAACTACTTTTCCGCGACAAGTCCGTAATTAATTTATTTTTAGATTCTTATTAACAAAATCCGAAGATTTTTTCTGGGGAATTCACCAAAAAAGAATTCTAAATAATATAAATTCACAACAATATATTTTATTCAAAGTTCATATGTATAATTTTACATTGAGTTCTTTATATTAAAAAAAACATTAATTATTACTTTTAGTTCCATGTGACATACTAACTCCAAGATCAATAAAGGGTGATGAAAATGTCTTCTATAAGAATCAGGGTCAAAATTAAAAATATCTAAAAATAAAAGGTTTAGATAGCAAAGTTTTCCTGGTTCGGTCTGTTCTCTGTTCCTTTTTATCTTCTTGGCGCTTTTGAAAAATAGAAACCCGCCACTAAAGCGTCAATCTTCCACGTGTCCCACTCCAGTGCTCTGTTTCATATCTTCGGAGACGTCAATCTGACTTAGGGATGCTTCAAGTCTACCATGTGATTTATTTTTACGAAGTAAAATTGCTTACCAATGGCTGTTTCTCTTATTAACTTAAACAATTGTTCCAACATATTTGGGAAGAATGAATGTATAGAAGGTTCCCATTTCTTTCTCTCCCACCAGTCAAGCTCCATTTCAGTATGTTGGCGGAGGACGCCATCAAGGCAGCTGTGAAAGACTACAAGGAGAAGTGTGTGAAAACAAACGGTTATGCAACAGCCGGATAAACCACACAGGCTTGATTTTCTTTTAACCAATGAGTAAACCATAACGTGTATATGACGGTGAAAACAGGGGAGAAGTAGAAGAGGATACATACAACCTATGGTTTGTAATGAAACTCTGTTGACAAAAATATCCAAGAATGATTTGCTTTTGCCCTCTAGTTGTCTAATGTTCTATTGTGTTGGAATGGTTTCTCTTTCTTTTTTGGAAGATGTATAGAGATGTTAATAATGGGTTAAAACCCATTGGGTACCCAAAACCCACATAAACTTTTTGTGGGAAAAAAACATAGGCTTAAAATGGGCTGGGTATCCAAATAAATAAAGCCCATATGGGTTTATCTCATTGAGTTATGGGTACCAACAGGTTTTTTTTGGTCTTTTTTCGAGTGAATCAATATTTTCTCGTCAATTTTTTTCACATTCTTCCGCCAAAAACGAAATCCAACATTTTCCCACCAAAAAACGCGATTCAACAGTTTCTCGCCAAAACGCAATTTAACATTTTCCCGCCAAAACGACATTCAACAATTTTCCCGCCAAAAATGCGATTCGACATTTTCCCGCCAAAAACGCGATTCGACATTTTCCCCCAAAAAACGCGATTCAACATTTTTCCGCCAAAAACGTGATTCAACATTTTCCCACCAAATATATACAATATAGAATACAGAAAATAAATACAATTTAAAATATATTTGTATAACATTTGGGTACCCACGGGTAGTTCTGGATTATATGGGTTTTTCTGGGTTTTACCCACAAGTACTAAAACCCATTCGAGTTTTTTTAAATTGGAATTTTTATGGGCGGTTTTTTTATGGGTTTGGGCTGGGTTAGGTTTTTTTACCCACCACAACATCCCTAGAGATGTATCATTTTTAAAGACAAGTCTACAATTTTCAGTTTTGGTGTTTTCACATTATAACTTGCTCTCTGTTTCGATTAAGTAAATGACTAGTGTGGAATAAATACTCTTTTGAGGTCGTTGCTATTTCAAAGAGTTGAATTTGACACCCACTTGGTGTTTGATGTTCTTATTAGTTTTTAGAAAGGAAGAAAAGAATAGGAAATCTAAATTTTGAGAGTTTTACCAAATTCTTTAACAAAAATCTAAAAACCCACATTTATGAACTTTTTGAGAAACCAAAAACCAAAAATCGAAAACTCAAATCTATAATCCGAAAACCACTTAAAACCCTCAAAACTTTCATTTTTTACGTATGCGCAAGATAACACTAATTAGTTCATTAATTGTAGATAGAAAAACTTGCACGGTTAATAAATAACTTGGTAGTTGGTTGGTACACAAAATAGAAGCAATACACTCTAATATTATGGGAGAAAATCCAACTTTATTTGAAACTTGATCAATGAGGAAAAACGAGTACATACAGAAGCAAAACACTCAAATATAGATGTCGGATGTCACCAGCAATGCACACTCACACATAACAGACTAACAAACACGCACACAAAGTGTGTGTTTTTGAAATCACATGCTTTCTATTTCAGGAATCAGGATGATGCCTGCTTTTTTATATCCCGAATGCAGCAGTTGCAAGCCCCATGGATAAAGAATCCAGTTCCTCTAACAATAGGCGTGCAAAAACCACCATAATAACGGTATCTTGCTCCCGATGGGCTGTTATTTTGTTTTTGACAGGTCTCTTCGCATCTTTTAGTGGAATCATACCAAGGCCATAAATACCACAGACACATACCGATTTGCAAATTGTCACATACTTCCAGTTTCCCCTCCACTGCTTCTATTTCAGGAGGGCTGACTTTTTCCCGAACGCAGCAGTTGCAAGTCGCCGTGAGAGACACTCCCCCAGGTGGACCATTAGGCGTGCAAAAACCACCATAATATTCGGATGTTTCTGACTTAAACCTCTTACATTTCTCCTTGCAAAGTTCCTCGGATCTCGGATTGAATAACCAAAACGGACAGAAACCATATGGGACATTCTCACATTCTTCTTTCAGTTTCCCCTCCACTGCTTCTGTCCAATCCATACAAAGAGACAAACGTTTTCATAAACATGTATTCATTTTAGCTCTTTGATCAAAGATTTTTGGTATTTTTTTACGTACCTGTAGGAGATATGAGGAGGATGGAGAGACAAACGACTAGTGCAGTAACAACAACTGTGCTCAACTTTAAGCTCCCCATGACTTATCTCTCAGTTCTTCTTTTGTTGTTTCTTTTTTTTTTGTGAGTGATTGAACTAGCAAAAAAGTCTTAATTTATAGCACTCGAAGGGAAGGAGAGAAATAGCTCGAAGACGTAATTTACTTTATTTTATTTTACATTTACTATCCACTACTCCATATTTTGCATATCTAGATGTTATTTGTTTATCTATTCATTTGATGCTCTCCTTACATCACTATATATTTTTTTAAGCAAAAGAGATCATGTAACTTGATGTCAAATATCTTTATAATAATTAACAAATTTATTTTAAAAATTAACATTAATCGTGTTAGAAAGTAATGATTACTAAAAATCTCCACCAGCTCACCTATTATTATATGTTCTAGAATACTAGAACCATGAAACATTAGTTTACAGTTGGTTATTAATTTGTGTATATGGTTGAAAATTGCTAAATAAGCTCATCATATTTCCATAGCATAAATAAATATAACTTTAATATCTAAACTGAATTTTTACAATATTGAAAACAGATTTTGTATTTTTTTTCAAGAAAAAATGTTTTATACATATTCAAAAAATAAGAGACCAGGCAGCATTTACTGCTATTAGTGAAAGAAACTAAAATCACATAACTCTTAAAATCTAAACAAATTCAAAACTCAAAAAACAGAGATAGGTATTCGCACAACAAACCGCAATTATGATTATTATTATTGATAAAAATAAAACACTCTTAAATAAAATAAATTAGCTAAATACAACAAGAATAATAAAAAAATCATTTGTTAAAAACACACTCCAACTTTATTTGATACTTGACAACGCAAAACAAACAGAAGCACAACAACAAAGTACAAAGGCAAACACTCAAAACATAGGATGTGAAATGAAAGCATAAACATGCGATTAGCAAAAAACACACACATACGCACACAAAGCGGCGTCGTTTTCTATCATCTGCAATCACATGCTTTCCATTTCAGCACTGCTCCCTACATAATGGCAGCAATAACATATACTTAAACCAGGAAAGCTTGAATCTGCACATTCGCCTCCACTATAATTGCCGCCCCATGTATTGCATTGGTCATTGCAAGTAGAGCTCGAGGTACATGTACCCGCTGGAGTGTCACACACTAAACGCCCATCTACTTCTGTCCAATCCATAGAAAGATGGCAACATTTCATTAACTTGTATTTATTCTAGATCTTCTTTTCATTAAATTTGTTTTAGTTTAGATCTTGGGATATCAAAGATTTTGGTTGTTTAAGTACCTGTAGGAGATATGAGGAGGATGGAGAGACAAGCCACTACTGCAATAACAACTGTGCTCACCCTTAAGCTTCCCATTGCTGATCAGTTCGTCTTTCTTTCTCGCTTTGTGATTTATTTAGGGAAGGAGTCTGAATTTATAGCACTCCAAGGGAAAGGGCATCTAGATGTTACTCTTTTTTTTTTGTAAGAAAAAACCACTATGCAATTTTATATATTGGAATGGGTACATAGATCAAAATACTTTATGTCAAATTGTCAATATCTTTACAATAAAATGATTATCCAAGTTTACCTTTTTTAGTAATTTAAAACTTTCCACGCGTAAGAGAATAATAATTGTTAAAATATTTCCACTAATCCAGGCATCCACTCACCTACCTATTATTTGGTCTATAGTATTGAAATATACTCACTAACTGTATGTCGATAGCATCAATAAAATATTTTTATTATATAATATATGTAACGAGACCTGCATTTGATCTAAAATAATGTAATATACTCACCATCACATGTCGATAGCATCAATAAAATATTTTTATTATATAATATATGTAACGAGACCCTCATGTTAAATATTTCAATAATACATTTATTTACCAAAAGTAAAAATACTATATGGGATTCAAGAAAATACTACATAAACCAATATTTTTAAACCTGATTCGAGCGTTAAGTTGGACTATCTTCTAAATCACCAGATCATTGGGTCAACCTGATTCAACCACGATTAAAATCTTCGATGAACAAGTGACCCTTAGCTATCTGTTTCCTCGTCACTCCCTTCATCTTGACAGGGCTTATTACTCCTGTGGGGCTTACTACCTTTTTGGTCTCTACTAGTTGGGCTTCTAACCGTCTTTTGTGAATTTGTGGGTTTTGTTTCTAGAGTGGACATTTGTAAGACTTTAGTTAGCTTACTAGTAACCTTTTTAACTTTTGTTGTATGTTCAAACAAGTAACCCCTTTTTAACTAATATGCATCAAACTTTATGAAAACAAAAACATGTACATTAGTGTTTAACACAAAGAAAAAGAGAAAAAAAAATCTAAAAACATTGGTTAGCTAAATACAACAAGAACTAACAAAAACGTTTGTCAACGGAAACACTCCAACTTTATTGGAGACTTGACAACGCAAAACAAACAGAAGCACAACAGAGTACAAGGCAAAACACTCAAAACATATGATGTGATGAAATGAAAGCATAAACATGCAAATAGCAAAACACACACACTCACACACACAAAGCGACGTCGTTTTCTAGCATCTGCAATCACATGCTTTCCATTTCAGCACTGCTCTCTACATTATGGCAGCAATAACAGACACTTAAACCAGGAAAACGAGCATCTGAGCATTCGCCTCCAGTAAAATTGCGGCCCAATGAATTGCATTGTGTATTGCAAGAGAACAACATACTACATAAACCCGCTGCGCTGTCACACACTCTACGCCCATCTACTTGTGTCCAGTCCATATATAGAAAGATGCAACATTTCATTAACATGTATTTATTCTAAATCTTCTTTTAACTAAATTTACGTACCTGTAGGAGACATGAGGAGGATGGAGAGACATACAACTACTGCAACAGCAAATGTGCTCACTCTTAAGCTCCCCATTGCTGATTTCTCAGTTCTTTTTTTTTTAAAACACTAGATATCTCTCAATTCTTCTTTCTTTTTTCCGCTTTGTGATTTATTTAGCGAAGGAGTCTGAATTTATAGCACTGAAGGGAAAATGAGAGGCTCAAACATGTAACTTTATTTTATTTTATTTATTTATGTTATTTGTATTTATTTTTAAAGAAAACATCACTATGCAATTTTATATTGGAACTAGGATTTAACCCGTGGTATACCACGGAGCAAATATTTTATTTATATATATAATAATCTTAAATTTTAAGGTTTTAAATTTTTAGTATTAAAATTATATAATTTTATATTAATATTGTAAAAAAAAAATTAGTGATGATAGAATAATAAATAAAGATTTAACCCGCGTTATATCAATGCAAACCCGTCCCACTATATAACTCGTCTCATAATATTTTAATATCTTTTTATAAGGATAAATATTAATAATGTTTTATAAAGTTAAAATATATCAATAATAATATACCATTAATGCTAATAGATCTCTTTAAAAAAGAATATTAGTGTGTAGTACATTTTAGATTTGGAAAGATTTAAATGATTGTTGTGATATATTTATTTTAATTCTAAATTTTAGTAACAAAATTGATTTATATTTGGATTTGAGAAGAAATTTGTTAAAATATTAAATGCTAATGGCATTGGATGGTAAATAAATCTCAACTTGAGGATTTATTTCATAAAAGTGCTGCAAAAATGTATATGTAGATGAGTAAATAGATCAAATAACTTTCAGTCAACATATTTACAATAAAATGATTCTCCAATATTGAAAATCACATCTGTCATTAGCATCAATAAAATCGAATTTTATTATATAGTATACGTAACGAGACACACATTGAGTCTAAAATATTGAAAATACTCACTATCACATATGTCAACGATAACACTAATTTTTTTTTTTGTATAATATACGTAACGAGACCTGCATTAGATCTAATTTTTAATCGATTAGAGCTTAAATGACATCGTTTTGGTTTGACTAAGAGAATCGTTAAAAATGTTAGAAAATCTGTTAAAGCTTAATAACTGTTTGTTTGTTTTTTTTCTTTCTTTTTTTGTCAATCGAAAATTAGACTATTAAATGACAATTTTCCGTTTAAAATGGCAAGTCCTAGATTTGAAAAGGTCTTTTGAAATCTTTTTAAGAGAATTAAGGGTGAATTAAATATATTCAGAAATTAAAGGGTCGAATTGCAAACTTTCTTGGTTCATACTTGGTCTGCCTTTGTCCCTTTCTTATCTTCTTCGCGCGCTTTTGAAAAAAATAGAAACCCGCCACTGAACGTCAGTCTTCCACGTGTCCTCTCCTGTGCTCTGTTTCCGATCGTCGGAGACATCAATTTGCCTGCTTGTAGGGTGATTCGTCAAATCTATTATCAGGTTTTAAATATACTCGAATTGACTTCCAAATTCTTAGTCTCTAGTGTAATGATTTTGAGAATCACTTAACTCCAAAAATATAATCCACGATCCCGTGTTAATTATTGAAGAATCAATCGTTTTTAATTTCTCACCAATAGATGTTGCTCTTATTACTTAAAACAAATTGTTTAGACAAATGTAGCAAGTGTGATACTTAGTGGGATCTTAAAGACGATTTCTCCTATAACAGAGGACAAACAGGTCGGTCAATTACAATGTCATCCCTCTTTACCCTGTCTTTTTTTTTCTTCTTAAAACCTAACCATTTGATTGTTTCTAAAGGTATTTCAAGAATATATGATCAATCTAGATGAATACTATACCGACGATGACTACACACACAAGGAAATATATATATCAGCTTTCTTTTCACCTAAAAGTGGTCCCGGTTTAGAATCTAATTCCTTTATCTCTCATTTTCTTCTGCTTCACATTCCCGCTAGTCAAATGTTAATAAGTGCACACAACGTTTTCTCGAAGCATTAGAATGTCCTCCTCTTAATTAATCTCCTTCTGATTAGATTCTCAATAGAGTTTAAATTTGTTAATGGAGAGATATATTGGGACCCTCAAGGCTTCTAATTATACCACGTTTGGCATAATTCTCTATCGTTTGGGGCCACATCTTTCACACTTCATTACCTTATCACCAAAACATAAAATCAATCAACTTTTTTTTGCCTTATTGATTGTGTTGGATCCCTCCAAAATTAAAACTTGTGTTCCCCACAAAAGCTTACCCAATTTCACTTCAATCTTAACAAATAGGACCACCACTACCACGTACGGTTTGCATCATACAAACCACAAACTCCTTCTTCATTACAATTATTATATCATCTACTAAAACCTCTTTCTCCCTCTCTCTTTCTTGTTCTTAGTGCTAAATTTTCTTTGTTCAGGAGAAATATAATGGACCTCAAGTATTCAGCATCTCATTGCAACTTATCCTCAGACATGAAGCTCAGGCGTTTTCATCAGCATCGAGGAAAAGGAAGAGAAGAAGAGTATGATGCTTCTTCTCTCAGCTTGAACAATCTGTCAAAACTTATTCTTCCTCCACTTGGTGTTGCTAGCTATAACCAGAATCACATCAGGTCTAGTGGATGGATCATCTCACCTATGGACTCAAGATACAGGTACCATCCATATTGATGAAACAGAGTACCTGAAAAATACATTCTTTATATCTCAGTGACATAAAAGAATGCTTGAATTAGTGATAACGTAAAGAAGTTAAATGGTTGATTCAGGTGCTGGGAATTTTATATGGTGCTTTTAGTGGCATACTCTGCGTGGGTTTACCCTTTTGAAGTTGCATTTCTGAATTCATCACCAAAGAGAAACCTTTGTATCGCGGACAACATCGTAGACTTGTTCTTCGCGGTTGACATTGTCTTGACGTTTTTCGTTGCTTACATAGACGAAAGAACACAGCTTCTTGTCCGTGAACCTAAACAGATTGCAGTGAGGTCAGTGATTGTTATTCATGATCTTAGTTTCACCTTTTTTATTTGATCTGATATCTTTAGCTAAGTGGAAGAAGACAAGGTTTAGGTGACTGTTGAGCCCACACCATGTGATTCTTTTATTTTCATAATCAGTTAGATAGATTTCTGTTTTTGGAATAAACAGAAAGATTCTACTTATATATATTAGGTGAAAAGAAAGCTTTTTAAATAAATGTGTTAGTTCTTGCTTAATGCTATTTTAATATCTCATTAAAGGTACCTATCAACATGGTTCTTGATGGATGTTGCATCAACTATACCATTTGACGCTATTGGATACTTAATCACTGGCACATCCACGTTAAATATCACTTGTAATCTCTTGGGATTACTTAGATTTTGGCGACTTCGAAGAGTTAAACACCTCTTCACTAGGTACACTAATTCCCTATGACTCTATGTCATGTCTCTGATCAAGAAGGTAACAAAATGATTCTATTTTTGGTGTTGTTTTAGGCTCGAGAAGGACATAAGATATAGCTATTTCTGGATTCGCTGCTTTCGACTTCTATCAGTGAGTAAATAACTTATAAGTGAAGGAACAAGATCACATTTCTTTAGATTTTGTAGTTGCAGTACATGATGAGGTTTGAGTGTTTTACAGGTGACATTGTTTCTAGTGCACTGTGCTGGATGCAGTTATTACCTAATAGCAGACAGATATCCACACCAAGGAAAGACATGGACTGATGCGATCCCTAATTTCACAGAGACAAGTCTTTCCATCAGATACATTGCAGCTATATATTGGTCTATCACTACAATGACCACAGTGGGATATGGAGATCTTCATGCAAGCAACACTATTGAAATGGTATTCATAACAGTCTACATGTTATTCAATCTTGGCCTCACTGCTTACCTTATTGGTAACATGACTAATTTGGTCGTGGAAGGGACTCGTCGTACCATGGAATTTGTGAGTCTCACGCTCTATACAAGATTAAGTCTTTTCTGTTTGTATAGTTTGCTCAAGGAAGATCTTATGTTGTTGTTGTGGTGGTGCAGAGGAATAGCATTGAAGCAGCGTCAAACTTTGTTAACAGAAACAGATTGCCTCCTAGATTAAAAGACCAGATATTAGCTTACATGTGTTTAAGGTTTAAAGCAGAGAGCTTAAATCAGCAACATCTTATTGACCAGCTCCCAAAATCTATCTACAAAAGCATTTGTCAACATCTTTTTCTTCCATCTGTTGAAAAAGTTTACCTCTTCAAAGGCGTCTCAAGAGAAATACTTCTTCTTCTGGTGAGTTAATTTTCTGACATGATTGGTTGAGTTTTGGCTTGCTGGATAAGTTTTCTAAACAGAGGTTTTGGTGATTAGGTTTCAAAAATGAAGGCTGAGTATATACCACCAAGAGAGGATGTCATTATGCAGAACGAAGCGCCGGATGATGTTTACATAATTGTGTCAGGAGAAGTTGAGATCATTGATTCAGAGATGGAGAGAGAGTCTGTTTTAGGCACTCTACGTTGTGGAGACATATTTGGAGAAGTTGGAGCACTTTGTTGCAGACCACAAAGCTACACTTTTCAAACTAAGTCTTTATCACAGCTTCTCCGACTCAAAACATCTTTCCTTATTGA
Source organism: Arabidopsis thaliana (assembly GCF_000001735.4). NCBI lineage: Eukaryota > Viridiplantae > Streptophyta > Magnoliopsida > Brassicales > Brassicaceae > Arabidopsis > Arabidopsis thaliana. The sequence goes on along the minus strand of NC_003075.7, from coordinate 11,747,903 downwards.
GACAATGCAGATTAAACAACAAGACAATGCCACAATGCTCAAGAACTTCTTGCAGCATCACAAAAAGCTGAGTAATTTAGACATTGGTGATCTAAAGGCACAACAAAATGGCGAAAACACCGATGTTGTTCCTCCTAACATTGCCTCAAATCTCATCGCTGTGGTGACTACAGGCAATGCAGCTCTTCTTGATGAGCTACTTAAGGCTAAGTTAAGCCCTGACATTACAGATTCCAAAGGAAAAACTCCATTGGTAACGTTTTGCTTTCACCATAAGCCATTTAAAACCCTTACTCATAATCATCATCACAGCCGTTAATTCGTCGTCTTATATTCATGTTTCAGCATGTAGCAGCTTCTAGAGGATATGAAGATTGTGTTTTAGTACTCTTAAAGCACGGTTGCAACATCCACATAAGAGGTAAACACATCATACTTAAGAACCGTTATGTTTTATGTTCTACTGATATGTTTTAAGAACAAGATTTTATCATAATCTTGCAGATGTGAATGGTAATAGTGCTCTATGGGAAGCAATAATATCGAAGCATTACGAGATATTCAGAATCCTTTATCATTTCGCAGCCATATCGGATCCACACATAGCTGGAGATCTTCTATGTGAAGCAGCGAAACAGAACAATGTAGAAGTCATGAAGGCTCTTTTAAAACAGGGGCTTAACGTCGACACAGAGGATCACCATGGCGTCACAGCTTTACAGGTCGCTATGGCGGAGGATCAGATGGACATGGTGAATCTCCTGGCGACGAACGGTGCAGATGTAGTTTGTGTGAATACACATAATGAATTCACACCATTGGAGAAGTTAAGAGTTGTGGAAGAAGAAGAAGAAGAAGAACGAGGAAGAGTGAGTATTTACAGAGGACATCCATTGGAGAGGAGAGAAAGAAGTTGCAATGAAGCTGGGAAGCTTATTCTTCTTCCTCCTTCACTTGATGACCTCAAGAAAATTGCAGGTAAAGATACAAATTACACAAGTGACTAGAGTTTAAACACCAAATTACGGTTTAGGTTATATGGTGTTAAACCGGTTCAAATTGGTTTTGGTTTATTGAGCTAACCGGGTTTTGGTGTGCATGTGCTAAAAACAGGAGAGAAGTTTGGGTTTGATGGAAGTGAGACGATGGTGACGAATGAAGATGGAGCTGAGATTGACAGTATTGAAGTGATTAGAGATAATGACAAACTCTACTTTGTCGTAAACAAGATAATTTAGAAGTTGAAAAATTATAACGAAATGAAGTTTGAGATAAGAGAGAGCGTGACAAAAAAATGAAAAACAAATTGTAATATTTATATGCGTCCATCAAAGTGAGATGTAACACATATTTGGGTAAGAAACGTTCCAAATAATAAATTTAAATTTACTAAAATAATAAAATCCAAAATGAGTTCAAATTTATTAGAAACCTAATCTACTGTACAAACTTTTCAACTAGGTATATAGTTTCTACATATATGAAAATGTGACGTGACTGTCGTAGTATCAGTATCACATGCTATGCTACGGTTCGAATTTAGCTGAATTATTGAGTTTTTTTCGTATTTTATTTTGGAACATAATTTTTGAGGTTGTACACGTTGTTTTGTTTGCAAGGGAAAAACTTTATTCTTTGGTATTATGGAATAGTCGTCGAGTTGAAGAGAATGATCCACGTGACCTTCACGTGAATAGTAGTTCTATGATATTTCTTTGTCAATGAATCCATAAAATGATGCGACTTTTTTTTGTACCACTTGAAGTTTAGACACACTCCAAACCCTACCTCACATTTCTAGTTTTTGTGGAGTTGATTCTTTCTGAATTAGTATGATGTAAGAAATATGAATGTAACTAATAATAAAGTATTGTGGAGATAATCATATAAAAAATGGACAAGAACATAGAACCAAAATAACATTCAAACTATATCCTTAGATTTGTGATTAGTTTGAAAAATATAATTCGTTGACGAGAAAAATACGCAAAGAACCATATGTATGCTGTCTAAGGACCTACAAAGAAACTCCGTTAACAATTATGGACTGTCGTCGTCCATTACCAAATTTTAGTTCGTGTAGCATTTATCAACTATCCAAATATAAACAACTTTTGAGTATCAGAAAATGCGTTGGCTAAAAGGAACTCGAGCCTAAAACTTCGTTAACCAACATATATAAAACTATTGTTTCAATATTACTATTTTAAAATCAGTTTAGAATGATTTGTATTATTAAAAATTGTGTCATTGAAAGCTAATTAAAAATTTGTAAGTCGTAACATGGGGTGTACGGATGGGGAAATGTGAAAACCTAAAATACCAAATCTATGTAACGTCGAAGTTGCGTGCAGAGAGAAAGGGTTGGGTTATTTACGACATTTCACAATCACGACCCTACGACATTAAATGAGTGTGAGATAATGCTATCCATCACATGGCCTTACATTATCTATGTCTGTTTCCAAACACAAACCAACCAACAAATCTTTTTGCTATTTTTGTATTAATTTTTTCCCATTTGATGATCATTTATATAGAAAAAAATAGATTTATGAGATCTTTTTTATATTTCTGCTAGCTTACATATTTTTTCTTAGTATTTTTAAAAATTTCTTGAACTAGTTAAAATCACAGCCAGTCACTGGTGGTGAACCCGTAATGCTACAGCAGAAAAAGCTAAACAATACGATAAAAAGCGTTTAATACGTGTAGGTCCTATTAAAATCACGTTTCATTCTTTTAACTATTTGTTTCCTTCTGTTTAATGGGCCTCATTCTTGGCCCGTTTACCCCTTCTGGCTGTCTTTTATCGCTAATAATAATGTACTTTGGGACTACATTTGTTTTTTGTTTTTTTTTTGTTTTGACAGCCAACATTTGTCTATTAAGTGTATTGGTGTCGTAAACATAACATAACTTGGTAAGGAATTTGGCAAGACAAAAAAACATAGCAGAACAAAAGAATGAAATTATTCGTGAATGTAGAGAAAAATATCAAACATTAATGATAAGATTCATTCGTTAGACACTCAATTTTAAAAATGGTGGAGATATTAAATAGAATTAAATAATAAAGTGTACTGTATTTATAGATTTTCTCATTGTTGATCACTCATTTTCTATGTTCCGCCAACCTATTGTGATTAATTTTTCCTAATAAAACCACCACTTTATGAAACAATTTGACTATTTCGTAAATTAATCATCAAAAAGTCAATACATTGATTTTGTCGTTTTTATTTGGCACAAACGAGTGAAACTTGATACTAACAAAACAAAGGCTTGTACATAAGTATAGGACTAGGAATATCGAATATGTATAGCATGCGTGTACGTCGGTGGCTTGGTGGTTGTATCTACAATTAAACAAAACTCTAAGTATTCATTTTTCATTAGTTATGAAGTAAAATCCCTAAGTATGTGCTATTCTTATTTTCCATGAAATGCGGTCGAGGAATGTGGTTCGTTCGTCTAATTATTATAGTCAAATTAAAGTAATGATTGAAAAATCACATGATGGATAAATAATTAAACTTTTGAAGTTTTGAAAGTTGATATCACCAACATCACAATGACATCATATTTGAATAAAACGTAAATAATTTTGTGTGTTTTAGAAGACAAAATAAGAGGAAAATGTAAAATGGAAATGACTTTTGGGTTCAGAGGGTAATGATAATTGCAGAAGATTTTAAACATGAAAAAGGGTCAACTTCGATTTAGAGATTTTATTCTTGTAAACCATAAAGTTTAACTTACTTTCGCTATTTTCTCGGGAAACATTCACCAAGAAATCGAAAAATTATCAAGTTCCGAGGGGTCCAGGAATAAGGTTGAGTGGAATTTATATTCTTCATCTCATTTTTATGCCTCCCACCTATATGTAATTGTTTAAATAAACTGTGTAAGAGAAGCGAAAACAATACGAATGATTAACTTGACAAAAAAAAAACACTACTAAGGAGTATGTTGTAAAAATGTAACAAATGAATCTTACCTAGGGTTGACAAAAAGAAAAAAAGAATCTTACCTATAAATTTTCAAATAACCTATTATTAGCATAATTTTGCTAGAAGAGTCTTATCATGGAGTTGGTATTTGATTAGGATTTGGCAATTTACGTCTTAAGACCTATAATTTGGTTAGCTTGTCCCTTGAAATGTAGAAACGATTCATATATTTATTTGCTAAAAATTCAAGTTTGGTGAGGAGAGTTAATGAGTTGGGTGGTATATAGATAGTGAGGAGACATAAAGCTTCTACGGTGTTGAGAATATATATCATTAATGGTAAATTTAACATCAAATAAAATCTACACTATGTCTTCTTTTTAATTTTTGGCTGAAGTATAAAAATAAATTTTGTTGTGACAAAAAAAAAAAAACAAATGTGTAATGATTTTACAGTAGGAAATATAAGATATTGTGTATCAAAAAGTTAAGTAGCCAAGAGATTAGAAACATTAGTACATATATTTCCACGTTACGTATTATATACACGTCTAAGATATTTTGATTTTCACAATCATAAACAACATCCCTTAATTTTCCAATTATAAATAACCAAACAAGCAATCGAAAAAAAAAAAAAAATTAGTATGACAAAAAAAAAGGGTACATAATTTATGCGTCATTTATGTGTTATGTACCACAAACTCTGCATATATGGTCACACTGCACCTGCTCATCATCTTTTCTCTCTCTAACGAATTCATTAATTTATTATCTTCTTCTTCTTCTTCGACCTTCCAAAACTCTCTCTCTCTCTCTGTCGTCAACAATGGATAGTCCGACGAGCATACGTAGTAAACCACTACCGGAGACTCTTTCTCCATGCGGTAGTCAACGACGGAGAAGCAGCTGCGACTCTAACCCACCTGAGTTCGAGTTCTGGCGTTTAACTAACTCTTCATTTCCTCAAGCTGATTCAGATCTCCTCTCCGCCGACGAGCTTTTTCACGACGGTGTTCTTCTCCCTCTTGACCTCCTCTCCGTTAAATCAGAGCTTCAGTCCGACCCGAATATCGCAGAATGCGACCCGGATCCATCTCCTTCGACTGGTAGTTTGATTACAGAGCAAAAAAGTGATCTTGAACCCGGTTTAGGATCCGAGTTGACCCGAGAAACAACGGTTTCGAAGCGGTGGAGAGATATTTTCAGGAAGAGCGAAACCAAACCGCCGGGGAAGAAAGAGAAGGTGAAAGAGAATAAGAAGGAGAAGAAGAAAACCGGGTCGGGTCCAAGTTCGGGTTCGGGTTCAGGAGCGGAGCTGAATATCAACATTTGGCCGTTTTCAAGAAGTAGATCCGCTGGTAACAACGTGACCCGACCGAGAATGTCGTTTGGAGCTCCGACGACCCGGAAAGTAAGCAGTGCGCCGTGTTCACGTAGCAACTCCACCGGAGAATCCAAATCGAGGAAGTGGCCGAGTAGTCCCAGTCGTAACGGCGTGCATCTTGGTCGGAATAGTCCGGTTTGGCAAGTCCGGCGTGGAGGAGGAGCTCCGGTTGGGAAAACGATACCGGAACCGATGGGTCGGGTTGTGGGTAAAAGGGAGATTCCCGAGACGCGTAAGGGTAAAACAGTAATTGAGAGCAATAAAGCAAAAGTCTTGAACTTGAACGTGCCTATGTGCATCGGTTATCGGAGCCGGTTAAGCTGCAGAACCGAAGAGAGTAGTGGTGGTGGTAATAGTAACATTGGGAGTGACAACAATAATAATAATAACGCCAACGCTAATAATCCTAATCCTAATGGTTTATTTGGCTTTCGTAATCTCTTCATTAAGAAAGTGTATTGACTTTATTTGTTTTGTTTTCTTTTGTATTATAGTAATCTTGTATAAGTGTTCATTTTATCGAAAGACCCTCTTATTATATAATCTCGAGGGTACCTTTTTATTGTTCTTAATTTCGTTTTTTTTTTTAATTGCTGCTTTTGGTGTTAGTACGATGTGTGGATTTAGGTAGTATATCGTATTTGCTTATATATATCATGTAATTAAGAACTCGATGCTTATTAATATGTAACTACTTAGATTGTTTTCACATTGTTTAGAAGGATCACAAGCTTTTACTTCTTAAGCTACTTCGCTAGTTTCAAAGATCGTATCCTTCTGAAAATATTGGAGTTAGGTCCTATTTCGTTTTCAACAAGTAATTCATTGCGCGTTCTAGCGAAAAAACTTGTAATCACAAAAACAGAATTCAGAAGATGTTCTCACGGTTGAACGAGTGTTAATACCTAGCTATAGAATCTGTTCCTTCTAGGTCTACAAAGTTTATTCATGGGTTCTTTAAGAAATTTGAAACAAATTGATTCTTAATTTGGGAGACAAGATAGTGTTTTTGGATATGGGCATTGATATGTTCTTCAATAGATTTCATTGGTAGGCATGAGAATAGCACAGGTGATATCTTTATTTTCAGTTAGACTCCACAACAAAAGCTCACTTAAGCATATATTTTGTACCCCATTTGCTAGTTAACGTGTAGTTAAACCTTTGTGCATAAAACTTGGTAAGAACTAAACAAAACTTCAAACAAAAAAAGAACGTCACCATCATCATTAGTTAGATAAAAACACATATGAAAGAGGAAAACCCAAATAGTTGACATGTCTGCGTGAAACTTGGTAAGAACTAAGAACCATCAAGCTCTAGAGAATCAAACGGATGAGCAATCATATTTGTGCAGTTTCTCCAACTTCTCTGTCTCGAGATCGAAGATTAAAATACCATTTGTCTTCCTACATTTGGAATTTCCATTGAGTCCATCAATTTCACTGGAGGGCACAGTGATGCCTAGATCCAAAAGCATTGCCTCGTCTCCCAAAGAATCAACTTTTTCATATATCATCAAGTTCCCTGATGATGAATAAATGTTGTAGACGTCGAAGGACCATATGTATTCAGACCTATGCTGTTTCATAATGACCCTTAGGACATCTCCTCTTACTGTTACTACAAGTTTTGGATCGAAAAAAAACCAATAATCACTTGGTAGACGACGACAGCGACCAAACGCATTCTGTCGTTTCCAACTAGGAGAAGGACTAGGAGGACTTTTCTTCAGAAACGTACCACATTTGAAGATTTGTTGTGGAATCTCACCAGAAAAATCTAAGATTTTAAACCACCAGACTTGGTTAGGAAGTAAAGCTTGTGATCCTTGTACACCATGTCACGACAATTTGAAGTTTTGGGAATTTGATTCCACGAGGTATACCCTTTCTTGGCAGAAACCACACACCAATCTCTAAGTCCCCAAAAAACTATATAATCTTTGGTTTTCTCGTCAATCCAAAACACAGGGGATCCTATACTCATATATTTGGACTCGCTTCCGATGTGATAGTGTGAAATGCGAAATCTATCATCTATGATTCGTCTAACCTTTACCTTGCCACGTTGTGACTCCACAGGAGGAAGGTTGATCCTCTCGCGGGTGAATGGATTCAAAATGTTTAGATTACACTTTGAATCTTGCATAAGGAGCCAACTTCCATAGGTTGCTATACAAACACACTTCGCAAATTCCACACCAAGATCTTGCGTTTTGTAACGTTTGTGTTTTTCCTCGGGATTGAGGAGCGTGAATGAATTGTTTTTTTCGCTTTTGGGGAATAGAATCAGCCAAGGGATCTTAGTTTTGGTCACGCATTGTCTCGAAGCAGAGTACCAAGACGAACACACAGATTTGGCTCGTTGGAAATTAGCAAAATTGAGGCGTTGGAACACTAAATCCAAGAGATCTAGAGGAAGCTCCGACCAGGAATGGGATGAATCTCGTCTGAGACGCTTTTGAGAATTAGGGTTATGCTTACTTGAAATGTTTTGTCGTAGCACAGAAGTTACGTATTTATATTACAAGAGTCAAGGTCTGAACCTAAAACCTAGGATTGCATTTGTAATGTGACCCATTGGGTTTTATTTCATAAGAAATCAGGTCGTTTCTATGGGCTTCATCGGCCCAATTAACCAGTCGTTCTTTTGACAAAAAAATTTCATCAATCTTTACAATTATCATTTTGTTAATTTATAATAACTAAAACACCAAACACGTCATCATTATTCATTAGAGAAAATCAGAAAAATAACATATGAAGAAGAAAGTTGAAATCAATCAAGTTTGTGTGAACTTGGTAAGAACCATCGAGCACTAGAGAGTTGAGCTGATGAACAATCAAACTTGTGCACTGGATCCATCTTCTGTGTCTCGAGACTGAAGATAAATGTATCGTTAATGACCTTCGACTTTGTATGAGTACCACTGAAATAAATGGAATTTCCTAGGAGTCCCACAGTGTCATTGGCGAGCATAGTGATACCTAGATCCAAAAGAATTGCCTCGTCCCCCAAAGATTCAACTTTTTCATATTTCTTATAGGACCCCGATGAATAAACCTTGTAGACGTAAAAAAATCTGCAGATTCTAGTCTCTTTCTCCACTATTCTGTCAACCTTAAGGACATCTCCAGTTACTGTGACAACAAGTTTTGTATCAATAGTAGCAAAGGGATAACCTGGTTGACCACGATGACGATTTAATGTAAGTCCTTGCATAATGACATAGCCTTGAAAGATTTGTTGAGGAATCTCTCTAGAGAAATCAAAGATTCTGAATTCATATTTGTAGGTAGACGTAGAGAAGTAAAGCTTGTGATCCTTGTAAACCATGTGATGACAATTTGAAGTTTCTGGAATTTGATTCCAACATTTATCTCCTTTCTTGGAATAAACCACACATGAACTTCCAAGTCCCCATATAACTACGTAATCTTTTGTTTTCTCATCGATCCAAAACACAGTGGATAGTATTCTAATACGTTTGTGGTACTCCTTACCGTTGTAATGGAGTGTAGAGTGAAACCAATCATATATGGTTCGTTCAATCTTTACCATGCCAAGTTGTGACTCGAAAGGAGGTAGATTTACCCTCTCGTGGGTGAATAGATTCAAAATATAGAGATTATACAGTGGATCTCGCATAAGGAGCCAGCTTCCGTAGGTTGCAGTACAAACACTCTTTGAAAATTCAACACCAAGATCTTTCATTTTGTAAACTTGGCCTTTTTCCTCGGGATTGAACAACGTGCATGAATTGTTGTTGTCGTATTCCGGGAAGAGAATCAGCCAAGGGATCTGTATGGGAACGGATTGTCTCGATCCGGAGTGCCAAGACGAACAGACGGATTTAGCTCGTTGGAAATTTGCATAGCTGAGGCGTTCGAACACTGCAGTCAAGAGATCTAGAGGAAGCTCCGACCAGGAATTGGGTGTATCTCCTCTGAGACGCTTAGGAGAACTAGGGTTATGCCACTTTTCCATGGAAAATTGAAAGCGAGATCCAGATGATTGAATGTTTTGTTGCTTAAGAAGTTATGTCTTATTTTAACCTAAACCTAGGATTTCATTGCAACATAAGTTTGATTATATGGGCTTCATCGGCCAAGTCTTTTGTCTTAGGCATGTGAGTTTAAAATTCCAAATAATATTTCTAATTGGTTTTTGCGTAAAAATAGTAAAAAAGAGGAAAAATAAGTTTGGTTCAAGAATGGACAGAGAATTTGAAATCCATTACTCATTAGCCAAAAACAACATATTTGAAGAAGAAAGTAGAAATCATCATGTATGCGTTAAACTTGGTAAGAACCATCGAGCTCTAGAGAGTTGATGAGCTGACGAACCATCAAGTTTTTGTAGCAACTCCATATTTTTTCTCTCGATATTAAAGATTAAGATCTGATTTGTCTTCTCTCCATGAATACCACTGAAATAGATGGAATTTCTACGTAGTCCCTCAACTTCATTGGCGGACACAGTGATTCCTAGATCCAAAAGCATTGCCTCGTCTCCCAAAGAATTAACTTCTTCATATTTGGGGAAAACCTTGCAGACGCGAAATGACTGGATTCCAGACCAAGGTCTTAACATCCTTTGAACCCTAAGGATATTTCCTGTTACTGTGACTACAAGTTTTGTCTCATCAACAACCCACGAATCACTTAGCCGATAAAAACGATGACCAAACACAAGGTACTTGCACGTGTCTGCAAATACTTGCACGTGATGCTCATTAACTAGAGTAAACTAACATGTTGATTGAAACCAAAAAACAAAAACATATTGAAGAAAAAAAACATAGTTGAGATCAACATCATGTAAGCGTGAAACTAGGTACGAACCAATGAGCTCTAGAGAATTGAAATGAAGAACTATCAAATGTGTGTAGTGGCTCCGTCTTCTGTGTCTCAAGATTGAAGATAAACATGTCGTAAGTGTGCTTTTCAATGTTTTCACAATCATTATTGAAATAGATGGAATTTCTAATGAATCCATTAGTGTCATTGGCGAGCACAGTGATGCCTTGTTCCAAAAGAATTGACTCATCTCCCAGAGAATGAATCCGTCTTCCTGATGAACAAACCTCGAAAACCGTGAAAGAGCAGTCCATCATTTTTTCAACGTTGAGGACTTTTCCTGTGAGTGTGACTACAAGTGTGGAATAAAGGACCCAACGACGAAAGTGACAATGGTCCACAAAAACAAGCGAGTCAAAGGTTTGTTGTGGAATCTCTCCAGAAAGATCGAAGATTTTGAAACTAGAGAAGTAGCCTTGGAAGTAAAGCTTGTGATCCTTGTAACGCAAACGGTAACAATCTGGAGTTTGGGGGATTTGATTCCAGGAGGTATCTCCTTTCTTGGAATAAAATACACACCAATCTCTAAGTCCCCAAAGAACAACATAATCTTTGGTTATCTCGTCAATCCAAAACACAGGAGATCGTACGTTCCCACCTCTCGACTTCATTCGGTTGCGACTTGAAACGCCTAACTCGTAATCTTTCCACAGTAACTCCACGGGATGTAGATTGATTCTCTCGCGGGTAAAGAGATTCAAAATATAGAGATTAAACAGAGGATCTACCATTAGGAACCAACTTCCATAGGTTGCCCTACAAACACTCTTTGCAAATTCCTCATCAAGATGTTGCGTTTTGTAAAGTTTGTCTTTTTCATCGGGATTGAACAACGTGCATGAACTGTTGTTCTTGTTGTTGTTGTCTTCAGGGAAGAGAATCAGCCAATGGATCTGATTTTTGGGCACCGATTGTCTCGAAGCAGAGTACCAAGACGAACACACGGACCTGGCTCGGTTGAAATTAGCAAAGCTGAGGCGTTCGAACACCAAGTTCAAGAGATCGTGAGGAAGATCAGACCAGGAATTAGGGTTATGTTTCCTCTCCATGACAAATTGGAGAAACAGGGGAAATATCTGAATTATATTTGATAAAATCTTTAAGTTTAGAGTTTATATTTGGTAACGAGTATTGAGGTCATTTAGGCTGTTATATATCGGCTTCTTCGGCCCAGTGTACGAATTACTAAGTCTTTGTAGGAATATATGATAAGATACACATGGATTTTCGTAGTTATTTTAGCAAACTAAATAGTGATGAATAAAAGGGCCTTTGGGTTTAATATAAATGCCTTGCTTAGACTAATGCGTGAGGCATTGGATCGTGAGAGACAATTCCAAATTGTGTGATGTTACTACATGTAATCAAGTAGGGTACCTGTTGTCGGCTTGTAGTGATCCTTTACATGCTATGTTGATTTTTGTGTTGCTATGTAAGTAGGAAAGTATCATATCAATTGGCATATTTTTTATTTATTTTCTGGTATGAATGTAAAACTATATTCATCAAAAAAAGACTGTGTTACAAAAAATACATCTTGAAAAATTTAAAGAAAGTAAACTTGCTTTTACAAGTTGAAAGTGATATATGCCTAAATAATACTGAGGTTATTATCATCGAAAAAAAAGAAATCTCTTTTAAGTGTCTAATGAAGAATTGCAACGTCTCGGACTCTCGGTAGAGGGTACTAACTTTGGTGATCATCGACATTTTTCTTTTCTTCTCACAAAAGTTCTTTAAAAGCATCATTATTGATAGTATTGTAGGTTAGTCTTACGTTAGTTCTTAGGATTTTTTTATAATTGATTTTAAAGTTTTTGAAAGGAAAGTTAAGAAAATCTCATTTTGTCTGTTATATAAGAGACTCTCTTAACAATTATATGATTAAAAGCATTTAATTTATAATCAAAATTTTCTAAGAATCAACCTAAACAACTACCAATAATGGTGCTCTAACTCTATAAAAAACATGTCTCATTAAACATGTGCTAATTTTTAATCTTCTCTATATCAAATTCGCTAAAAAAACAACTTTCTGAAATAATTCAAAGATGTCCCTTCCATAGATCAAATACTAGATAGATTCCACAAGTAAAGCTCACTTAAACATATCATTTTCAGTACCCATTTGTATTTTTATCCTTTGTGTGTATACTCACGTTTATCTTAAAAACTAGCATACGTCATGATTATTAATAGTGTAAAACAGCATATTGAGTAGTAAAACCGAAGAAAAGGAAAAAGAAACAACATAATGAAGAGGAAAACAAAGCTAAGATCAATCATGTGTGAGTCAAACTTGGTAAGAACCATCGAGATCTATAGAGTTGAAGGGACGAACAATCAAATTTGTGCAGTAGCTCCATCTTCTGTGTCTCGAGATTGAAAAGAAATAAATCACTTGCGTTAGTTTCATAACCACCACTAGGTCTACAACTGAAATAGATGGAATTTCTTTTGAATCCCTCAACGTCACTGGCGAGCACAGTGATGCCTAGATCCAAAAGCAATGCCTCATCACCCAAAGAATCAAGTTTTTCATATCCTGATGAAGAAATCTTGAAAACCCGAAAGGACCATGTTCTATATGTAGGTCTCCACATTTTTGCAACCTTGAGGGCTTTTCCTGTTACCGTGACTACAAGTTTTCTATCTAACAAGCATACCACCTTGGAAGTTTTGTTGTCCATCTCTTCAGAAAAATCTAAGATTTGGAAAGTACCAGTACTGCTTAAGAAGTAAAGCTTGTGATCCTTGTAAACCATGTCATAAAAATATGAAGTTTGGGGGATTTGATTCCACGAGGTATCTCCTTTCTTGGCATAAACCACACAATAAACTCCAAGTCCCCACATAACTATATAATCTTTGGATTCCTCGTCAATCCAAAACACAGGGGAACTTAGCGAAAAGCTATAGTGACCGTGTGAAAAGTGAAACCAATCATATATGGTTCGTTCAATCTTTACCATGCCAAGTTGTGACTCCACAGGAGGAAGATTGATCCTCTTGCGAGTGAATATATTCAAAATGTATAGATGATACTTTGAATCTTGCATCAGGAGCCAACTTCCATAAGTTGCCCTACAAACACTCTTTGCAAATTCCACACCAAGATCTTGCATCTTGTAAAGTTTGTCTTTTTCGTCGGGATTGAACAACTTACAAGTACTGTTATCGGTGTTGTCTTCTTTGGGGAAGAGAATCAGCAAAGCGATCTGACGTTCGGGCACGCATTGTCTCGAAACAGAGTACCGAGTGGAGCATACGGATTTAGCTCGTTGGAAATTAACTAAGCTGAGGCGTTTGAAAACTAAGTTCAAGAGATCTAGAGGAAGCTCCGACCATGTATTAGGGTTATGGTTCTTCTCCATGGCAATACAGTATTGGGGAGAAAGGAGAAATCTCCGAAAGGTTTTGTAAATCAAACGATAGAATACAACTAGGGTTTTATATGATTTTAGTTGTTCGTTTTTTCATCGTTAATATGAGCCTTTTTGGCCTAATCTTGATAGCCCATTTATCAACAACTGTAACAAACCATTTTTGTCATTTATTTACATAATTGACCCAATTCTTTTTTTTTCTCAAACTTTTGCATCATACACTGAATGAGTGAATGGATTTAGGAGAACCATAACTTTTGAGTGTCTTACTGGAAAGTTCATAAAAGTTACTCACTGAAATTCGTAGACATCTTTTATTCAACAAATCACAACACAGCTTGTATTCGTAGAATTATTCATTAGAGGTTGAACAAAAGACTGAAAGAGTAAATAACATGATACAGTTGGGCCTTCTGACTTTGGCTTTTGTATTTTTCAGGTCAATGAGTTCCAAAAAATCAGGTTAAGTTGGAGTAATCCCAACAAAGCTATACTCTTTTCCCTACATTCATTAAAGAATTTTTATTCGTTAGATTGTTAAAAAGTGCATATATAGTTGTTCCACCATTATGCAAATATATATAATCAACACAAAATTTCATTATGCAAGTTTTCATTCGGTAACTTATATCATTGTAGTTCTGCAATGTTACCAAATACCAATCCAAACCAATGTTTTTCTATACCGGTGAGGGGGTTTTGACTTTACCTTGTAGAGGACTCGAGTTCTTCAACGTCTGATCTCTTCCTCTTCCTCTGTGCCTGATAAATCTTATGTTCTCCGACGGGTAACGACGACATCGCTTGCAAATGAGTCTGAAGCACCATCTGAGTCAAGTCGACTTCCATTTCCAACCTTCTCTTCTCAGCTTCCAACCTCGCTGCTTCACGAGCCTTGATCATCTCCATCTCCGCGAGTTCCGTTCGAAGCAGAGAATCAGACAAGACTCGTATCATCGCCGACACTCCTGCCGAAGTTGTAGAGTCAGAGCTCATGTTCGACTCGGTCCCGGAGCTCGAGTTTGATTCAGTCTCTGAGTCGGATCTGTAAGGATCATCGGAGCTATCTTTACCCAACAAGACATTCTCCGGCGATGAGGTCTGGCTCCGGCGAAGTCTTGCCGACTTGCCCATGAAGTGTAAATTTGGGCAGAGAGAGATATAGAGAGAGACAGTGGAACATGGGTTTTGTTGTTTTGGTTTTGATTCTTTCAACTTTAAAAACTGATTAGACTAAAGTGGTTCCACTTTCGATTAAAAGCAACTTTTTCACGTATACGAAAGTTGTTCATTAATTCCGTAAAAAAAAATCAATTTTCTCTTCTTAATCTATTAAATTCGCTAAAAGATTATTCGGAAATAATTCTCCATCAGATCACATTTTCTCAAACATCATGAAAAAGAAAAATCCTCTGATAATCTCAAACGATTACAGTATAACATAAAGCATATTAACAATTTAATAATTAAAAAAAAAAAAAAAAAAAAAAAAAAAAAAAAAAAATTTAATAATTAATGCTAGTTTTGTTTCTGGCTAAGCACACGCGCATAAGAGAACACGCTTTAGAATTAACAAGGAGTGTATTACACGCGCTTGGTTTTCGCGTAAAAGCCTTGTTTAGCGTATTATTATTTCATAAGTTCGATTTCCTAATTCCTAATCCGTTTCCTTTTTATTCCGATCAAAGCAGCGAAAAAAGCATCGGAGATATGTCGTCTAAGGACAAGAAACTATCGAAGCCAACAAGTGGTCGTACTGGTGGTATCCGTACACTTTCCGATCTGAACCGAAGATCAGAACCTGATTCCGATAGTGACTCCGATGGACCTCAAGAATACTTCACCGGTGGCGAAAAAAGGTTCGTACTTAAAAAACCCTTAAATCACTAGTTTTACTATGATCTGCTTAATTATGATGTGTTAACTAAAGTTTTTGATGATTCAACTATAATGGTCTTAGGCCAATTAAGTGTTTTAATCAAAATCATTACTTTTTGAGATTTGTGTAGTTTAGTGAGTAATTTATTAATCATCAATTATCTATTTGATGATTAGTATGGTTGGTAAATTGTTGGATCTTTGTTTTGTGTTTTATGTGTGAAGTGGTATGCTTGTTCAAGATCCTACAAAAGAACCAAAACACGATGATGTTGATGAGATATTTAATCAAGCAAGACAGCTAGGAGCTGTGGAAGGACCTCTTGAGCATCCTTCGAGTTCTAGAAGCTTTACAGGAACAGGAAGATTGCTTTCTGGAGAAAGTGTGCCAACGGCTCTTCAACAGCCTGAGCCTGTGATTCACAATATTATTTTCTGGTCTAATGGATTCACTGTAGATGATGGACCTTTGAGGAAGTTGGATGATCCAGAGAATGCTTCTTTTCTTGATGTGAGTGTGAATTTTATTTTGGTTAATGCTTATGAATTGGCTTATGAATATTGTGTTGAACTGTCTTGTATTTTCGTGTATTGCAGAGCATTCGAAAGTCTGAATGTCCGAAAGAGCTTGAGCCTGTTGATAAAAGAGCTCCTGTACATGTTAATCTTATGAGAAGAGATGAGAAGTGCCCTGTAAGTTCCTATTGGGATACACTAACTTGTGCTTGATCCATCTTATGACTATGGTACCAACACTTATAACATCTTTGTTTCTTCTTCTTTTGTAGGAGAAAGAAAAGCTTAAGGTTTCATTTCAAGGAGTTGGAAGGACTCTAGGTGGTGCAAGCTCATCAACAGCTTCAAGCCAAAGTAACCTAACTGATGTAGCAGCGGTTCAATCACCGTTACAGAGCCTTGTAGTAGATGAAACTCTTCCATCCACATCGATCCAGCTTAGACTCGCGGATGGGACACGCATGGTAGCAAAGTTCAACAACCATCACACGGTTAACGACATTCGTGGTTTCATTGAGTTTTCTCGACCAGGGAATCCAAACAACTATACCCTTCAGGTCATGGGGTTCCCACCAAAGCCACTTACTGACCCTTCTCAGACCATTGAACAAGCCGGTCTAGCAAGTTCTGTAGTCATTCAGAAATTCTAGAAAAGTTTCGTTTCTCTTTTTTTGTACTAGAGAGAGATTTCAACAACTTGGAATTGTACTGAAAATATTCAATCGGCTTATTGTTGTGGCAAGAGAAATAAAAACATCATATGGTTTCTATCTTGTTTCGTTTCAATGTGTTTACTTTCATACTTGTTACCTATATGAGAGTGAAAAGTTTGAGTTCTAACATTACTTCAAATTTCACATGAACAATTATTTGATTTTCTTTGTTTTATTAAAGTTCAATCTAAACAATTAGTGTATGACAGTTTGGTAATATCAAAATATCATTGAACTTTTGATTAAATATTCATGTTATTGCTGTGCCAAACTGGCTATTTTGGACGTACGTATATCCATGATTAATTTAGTTTCATTCACTAATGTTTTGATTAGTTTCATCAAATACCAAAACTAGTGATTATTGTATCAAACAATTAGTAATTTTCATTAGCCGAAAGATTAAACACGCGTGCTACCATTCTAGATTTAAATATAAACATTGATCTTGCCAGTAAATGGCTCAAATACATGATAACATAAATAAAAAAAAAACTTGAATAACCATGAAAATTATTGTACTGTTTCACCTATAAACTTTTACTTTTACTTGCTCAAAATATTCAATCAAAGTTCAAAACGACAGTAAAAATTTGAAATTCGAGCCACTTTTTTTTCCCATTTTACGGTAAATGTGGCAGGAAAAAGTAACAATATTTCCAAAATTGTTATAAGAGAAATAAAATAAAAGCAAAGGGCAAAAAAATGAATTGGGCTTTGTGAACAGTAAAACTCCCAAATTTGCAAATGACTCATCTTCTTCACCTGGAGAGAATCTAGGGTTCCAGATTTACTCTTCGTCTTCCTCTCTTCGCTTCTTCCCCACTGGGATTTTCCTTTTCTTCTCCTTTTTTCTCTACCCATCGATCTACACATCCTGATCTTCTTAGAAGCCCCAATCCTTATACATTCCGGGAACAAAAAACCTAGCTTTTTTTTTATTCCGGCTTAACCAGTTTTCGAAAAACCCTAGCTTCCATGGCGAAAACTCGACCTGGTGTCGCCTCCAAAATTAAGACGGGAAGGAAGGAGCTGGACTCTTATACCATCAAGGGCACCAACAAAGTTGTGAGAGGTAGTGCTTATATTATCATTTGTTATCGTCACTTGTCAAATTTAGACATTTCTCTGCATGATTTTGGGCATTTGAGTGTTGAGTAATGGTTTATAAAGGAAGGGATTGCTTGAAAGCTTGGTTATGGAGTCAATGTCTGCTTAGGTCTTTTAGATTCACTCTTGTTTTTGGTCTTTTTGTTCTGGTGTTGTGTAGCTAGCTGCTAAGGGTATGTCACTGCTCCGTAGGGTGTTCTAGTGTATGAAATGGCACAAAATGTGATATTTGGTAGCTCTCTTGTTGTTAGAACTGAGATTTCTTGCAGTGAATTGTTTTGATTTGGGCTTTTTAGTGTAAATTTCCTTGCTTTTTTGGTTTCTATAAATGAAGTTTGTGTTTGGCTGGTTGGTTAAATGTGAAACATGAATTCATTGTATCTCTATCATCTGCATTGTAGCTTGTTATGCTTGTTGACGCAAAATGTGTGCTTTCACATGTTAAGTGTCTGCGTATACCTAGAATTCTGGGTTTTTCCTTCTGGTGAATAGGTGCATAAGAGTTATGGTCTAGGCATTTTTCGTTGAAGGGAGTGATCTTTAAAAGCTTGAACACTGTTTTTTAAAATTTGCAACCCATACTTTTGTTCATTTAAAGCTTATACCTTTTTTAGATGTTAGAATTTTAGTGTTGGGCATTTATATCACTTTACTAATGTGCATGATAAGCTCTGAACTAATCTTTGAGGTTATTTTCTGCAGCGGGAGATTGTGTGTTGATGCGCCCATCAGATGCTGGTAAACCACCATATGTGGCCCGTGTTGAGAAGATTGAAGCTGATGCGAGGAACAATGTGAAGGTGCACTGTCGATGGTATTACCGCCCTGAGGAGTCACTTGGTGGTAGGAGACAATTTCATGGAGCCAAAGAGCTTTTCTTGTCTGACCATTTTGATGTTCAAAGTGCACACACCATTGAGGGAAAATGCATTGTTCACACCTTCAAAAACTACACGAGGCTTGAAAACGTTGGGGCAGAGGATTATTATTGTAGATTCGAGTACAAGGCTGCTACTGGCGCATTTACCCCTGATCGAGTTGCTGTGTAAGTAGATAAATAGTAATCAGATCAGAACTACGCCTTCTTATTACCTGGAATTTCCATGATTTTTTATCTGTTGTGGGTTGTTGTTGGTTCTGAAGGTACTGCAAATGTGAAATGCCTTACAATCCAGACGATCTCATGGTGCAGTGTGAAGGCTGCAAAGACTGGTAAATGTTGATATTTGTCTTTTTTATTAACTTCCTTACTTGTGTTTCAACAGAAAAGAGACTATATGTCTGTTTTTAAACTTACGTATTCTTTTCCAGGAATTATTGATAATAAGCATTAATTCGCTGTTGTAGGTATCATCCTGCGTGTGTTGGCATGACGATTGAAGAAGCAAAGAAGCTTGATCACTTTGTATGTGCTGAATGCAGTTCTGATGACGATGTCAAAAAATCGCAGAATGGGTTTACTTCATCTCCAGCTGATGATGTTAAGGTCCGTTTGTCTCTCTTTAGTCATCTCCTATATAGATGTTCTATCACTTATTTATAACTTTAGTCTCTGCCCCTCTGTGTGCACCTGTGTCATTGAGATCTGGGAAAAGTTACTAAAACAAAATTATGCACTGGCTTAATGGTGCTTGATGAATGGTGGATGACCAGAAAGATACAATTTATGGTTATTGGTCCTGTAAGGATCTTATCTTTACTTAAGATTCCTCCAGGTCTTGCTGCAAAACAATCTGTCTGTTAAGGTTATCATCAAAGATCAATTTTTTTAATGCTTCTACTTCCATACACTTAAGCATTCTGTAGATATCAGATTAGAAATCTCTGTGACTGTTACGGGAGAGAACCTGATTTTTAAAAGCTTTTGTTCCTTACCTTCTGAAATGTCTGGCACTCTAAGGAACCCGTTTTTTCCTTCCTATTTTGTGCCCAAAGTCTTGTCACCGATATTAACAAGGCTGAAATGTTTTCATCATCAGGTGGAAACGAAGCGCAGAAAAAGGTAATCGCGAGTTCTTGGGGATAAAAGCCACAAGAGATGATAAGTTATATAACTTGGGAAGCTCTTTGGTGCAGATTTTAGTAAGTTAGGGTTTATCTTTGTCGGTCTTTGTCGTCTATGGTTGTGATGTCTGTATGGTGCGTTCCAAAACTTAGAGAAATGTGAAAAAGAGGAGAGATCAGAGAGATGATGAAGAAAACTATGTTGGCAGAATCAGTTGTATAGACTTCCGTGGGGTTTAAGTTAACTTTAGGTTTGTTTATTGTTATGGTCTGTTGTTATTTTGTGGCTGATGAGAACAGATGAACATGAACAACGCTTTTGACTTGGGTCATCTCAACAAAAATTAACATCAGATCTATCTTTCTTCTTAATCATGCTTCACTTTTCTTAAAGAATCAAACTGGCTTCTACGAAATTATTCAACAACAAAGAAGAGCTCTTAAATAGGCAAAATTTCAAATGTTATTTTGATGCAGCAACAAGTCTCATACTTGATTATTCAACAGGTGAAGAGAAAATGGTACAAGAAAGATGATTGAAACATGGTTATGTACTCTAATTTTACTCTTACAAAAATACACAAACATATATTTTCTTACACTTTTGGTATGAACCAAGATGCTTCTTTACTTCTCTGTAGTCCTTTGGATCAGATTCTCTTATGCATTGAGCAAAACTCTCTCTTCCTTTTGAGTTTTCAAGCTGCATTTTAGCTTCGAATGACAGAAAAGACCCGATTTTGGAGTAGTTTTGGATCATTACTCAGAATGAGATATCGACGTGCTCGTGTTCAGGTGTCCTGTATGAAAATCCAGTGTCATCACTTGATCTTCGTTTGACAACACTTGCCCTTTGAACTAATCTTACTAGCTGTTGCACCACCTCTGACATTGGAGGCCTGAACTCTGGTTCCGGCTAAATTAACAAAGAAAGATAGAGAGATATGGTTACTTTACAAAACAATTTCGGTTTTGTTCAATTAGGACATTCTCCAGAGTTTGGATGGTATTTTACCTGAATACAGAGAGCAATGATGTCCGCAAAACGAGACAGTGACTTAGCTGGATACATGCCATTAAGAGAAGGATCAACCATTTTAGACAAAGCATCTATATCGTGAAGCTGCGGTGTTGCCCATCTCACTAGTGATTGCTCTGCTCTCGTCCTCGAGCTACACATACACAAAGCACATTTTACATAAGGAAACTCAAATCAGGCTTTTGCTCACATTGGCTATTGCTCAACATTGGCTACTAAAAATATGAAAAGAAACCTGTCAAGAGGCTTCCGACCAGTTAAGAGCTCAAGCATGACTACTCCAAAAGTGTATACATCACTTTTCACTGTGTAAATTCCCGACAGTGCAAACTCTGGAGCGCTGTATCCAAATGAACCTACCACTTGAGTTGAAACCTGTTGACATGCATAAACCATGAAAGACTCAGAAAATGTTTCAATTAGATTAAATCTGATTCTTTCCATTGTTATTACCTGTCTCTCAGTGTTAGGTGTCAAAGCAGCTAAACCACTGTCTGATAGGTGAGGATTAAGTTCTTCGTCTAGCAATATATTCGCTGATTTGAAGTTTCTATGGACAATTGAAGGCAAGCAAACTTCGTGCAAGTACCTAGAAAAACAAAATCAGAAAACTTTGGTTTAAGATGAATGTTGTTCATTAAAGAGGCTAGAAATAATCATAACAATTTGCACATACTCTAAAGCCTTGGCAGTTCCAAGAGCCACTTTAACACGCGCATTCCAAGTCAGATTCATGCTTCTATCATCATTCGTGTGAAGCGTATCATCTAGATTCCCATTTCCTACATATTCATACACTAGAAGACGTTGACCATGCTCGGTGCAGTATCCAGCCAAGGGAACAATGTTTGGATGCCTCAACCGCGACATATTTGAAACGGCTTCTAAGAAATTATCTTCTTCTTGTAATGAAAGTGCTGCATTATCAATCTTCTTAATCGCCATTATCTAGAATTATGTTACACAGAAAAATTTAGTTCAAAGAAAGAATATTAGCTTTGCTTAGTGTAGAAAGCTGTCAACTTTTGAGTTACCTTTCCATTGGGGAACTCTGCTCTATAGACACGGCCTAGAGAACCTTCACCAATGATGTTTTCTTGACTAAAGCTGTTTGTTGCAACTTGCAGAGAGGAAACAGTGTATTGTGAAGCAGTGATAGGAGATCTTATTCTACTTATAGAGCCGTTCTTCATAACGCGATCAACCGTTACTTTTTCTGCAGGTGAAGACTTCAAGTCTGCAACGGATGCTACACTTTTTACCCTCTGCTCCTGCACCTCAGGTGTTCCACTAAGCGGAAGACTTCTTTGGGAAGCTCTTGTACTTCCTCTAACTTTCCGTTTTTTCTTGTGAAGGCACAAGTAAAGAACAAGTGCTATAATACCAGCAACAAATAGAGAACCGAACACTATACCAGTGACTACTCCACCAGACAAACCCTTGCCAGAGTCTGAAGATTTCTCTTCAGAACCAATTTTGGGTTTCTTAGAACCAGAAGGTGTCTCTTTTTTGCCAGGTCTTTCTGGCTGAGGAGAGGCAGGGACGTTATCAAAGGAATTACCATCATATCTGTTTCATTTAGGAATGTCAAAGACATAAACTTACAGTTTAAATTGAAATTAACAGATTGTTATTGAAAACTTACATTAAGGTCTGAATAGAACTAAGCTCCTTAGGTATGGATCCATTGAAATGATTGTTTGCAACATTTCTGCCAAGAAAACATAGACGGTAAGTGTGATGGAGGAATATATACATTCGTTTCTTTTTCTACTTGCAATGAAACTTACAAAGTTTTCAAAGGCAACCCCGAGAGAACATCGATGGAACCTGTCAATTGATTGTTCTGAACATAACTGTCACAAATGAAGATAATCAGATATTATCATGGAATTTCCTTTCGCACTTCTTAAGTATTGTTCCACTAAAGATTGTTTGAAAGCACTTACAGAACGGAAAGTGTGGACACTGTGCTTAAGGAACTAGGAAGATCGCCACTGAAGTTGTTATGAGAAAGGTCCCTGAATAAAGAAACAATAGATCAATGGAAACTGGAAGTGATATGACTATGCTAAAGTGATAGGTAAGCGATCTTACAAGGTTGCCAGTGACTTATGATCAGCAAAGATATCTCCTATTGACATTGTAAGTGAATTACCACTTACATTCCTACACAATAACATTTCAAACTATAATACATAAGAAAACTAAACATGCTAATCTCACAGTGTATGGTTCTAGAAAGGCAAACTCACATATACGAAAGAGAACCCATGGCGGATATGGAGTATGGAAGGTTACCACTTAGGTTGTTTCTCGCAAGATTTCTGCATTACATTTTCTTTAAACTGTTAGTTTCAAATTGAAAACTGAGAGTAAATACTATAACAACAAAGCTAAGCAAACACAGCATTACAGGCTTGTGAGATTCGGTGGCAACTGATATGGAAGTGTATCATGGATGCTGTTACCACTAACATCCCTGTAACCAAAACGAAAGAGACCAAAGTTATTGAACCAAAATCCAAAGAGCAGAAAGATCAAACAAACAAAAACAGAAGGAAAATTCCAAAAACAATACAATTTTCTGAGTGACTTAAGGTCTGAGAGCAAGTATCCAAGAGTGCCAGAGACTCCTAAATCCGATATATCTCTGTTACAATCATAACAACAGAAAACAACAACATTATAAGACAATCACAAATCAATGCAAGTGGAAAGAACAAAAATAATACTCAAAATCTGATTCTTTACATAGTGACAACTGCAGAGCCCTCACAAGTAATCCCTTTCCATGACTCTCCACATGGATCACCACCACCATTTTTCCAATTGGTTAGCTGTGAAGGACTATTTAGTGAAGTATACAAAACTTGAAGGGCTTGAACTGCAATAATACCAGAAAGAAGAAAACAGCTCACAAGTCAGAAAAACACATCAAAGGATCTATCAAGAAAGAAGAAAAATCTTTCATAAAGTTTACAACTTTCCTTTTTGAGCTAAAAAAGTAAGTAAAGCAGAAATATTATTTTCCGGCGGGTTCTCAGGAAAACAGACGGTGTCAAAAATCATCAAATCTACATTAATGCAAAAGGGTTTCATCTTCTAAATCTAAAGTAATCAACTTTTAAAAACCCTTCACTCTCAAATCACATAGATGATCAATCAAAACAATGAGGTTAAAAGCAGAGAAGAAGAAAACTCATAAAGCTGAATACTTTACCATCAGATGGATCAGTAACACAACGAACAACAGAGAATCCAGAGATCGAAGCAATGAATAGAAGCAAAACAGTAAACATAGCTCTATCTCCAATAGCCATTAGCGTGTCGGTGTTGGTGATCACGAGCTTGGACTTCCATTGCAGAGAAACATAGCCATGAAAGGTCCAAAAGAGAGAATAGACAGTGACAGAGAAGAAGAAGAAGAGTAACAGTGTGTGTTGGGGATAGTAGTAGTTAGAGACATCGCCATTAAAGAAAAGGATAGGTAGTGAGAGAGTGAGAGATTGAGAGATTGATTCCAAGCTTGCTCTGAGTTATGAAGAGAGAGAAACTATTTTTTAGTATATAATATTTTAATTCAGGTTTATTTTATGATTATTATACTAAAAACCTCTGTTTCTCCGTAGATTCATTCACATTAATTGGTAAAACGTATTTAAGACTTCATTTAACTCATAAGACAAGATTGTTAATAGTAGTTAATATCACTGATTCAATCATTTATATAAGTCTTTTTATACTTTATCTTGTGTGATTGATATGAGATTGTTGAATTTCTTGACCATATTTGATAATTGAATCTGACTTACTGACTTGTGTGTTTGTGTTGGTGTCGGTGGGAGTTTGGAATTTGCTTTCATTTTATTTTTTCAACATATTTTAATGTTTTGGAGAACAATTTTCTATGTATATTTAGAGTGATTTTAATATGAGAGTAAAAAAATAGTAAATTTTGGGAGGCAACATTTGACTCGCGTTCTTTTTGGGCTATTTGGCTTTCGCTATCAGTTTTGTTTTGCTTTTTCCAAAGCCTTTTCTTCTTTTGTTAATCCTCTACTTGTGTTCTTAAATTCCTTATAGTACACCTTCTCTGCCACGTCTTCGAGTTAAATTCTACCCATTTGGTTATCAATTATTTGTACTTGCTACTGTAAAAGCTCTTTCTATATATCATCATCTTTACGAATTCTGAATCTATCATTTATTGACCAGCCAACTCTAAAACATTTTGTAGGACATACTTACATTGAAGACACTATGCATGAGTTTTTTTCATAATAGTAAAAGTATTTTGTAAATTATAGTTGAATATTGAGTGAGTATATAAGAACCAAATTGGCTTATTGTTGGTGAGAAAGTAAGTTGGCTGACTTTTTTCTGAAAAATGATTTGACGATTAGAAACACTCGGCTTAATTAGTTGGCTAGTAAATTCAACTACACAAAACAAATTGAGGTTTTATAAAACAGAGTTACAATTTAGAACACACAAAAGAATACGTGAAGGTTGTATTTTGCAAAAAAAAATGTAAATTTTGAGAGAATTCTAAAAAATGATATAGCAGCAAAAAGGAAAACGACAGGATATAGATGGACAAAAGAAATGTGGGATAGTTTCGTGAAAACGACTAATAATAGACTACATAGAGTAAAAGATAGTATTGTCCACTCATGAAATCCACGAGCATAATGTTACCTTTTGGCCTGTTCTCATGTTATATACTTTATTTTTTTGTACTCTTATGAAAACTATTATTCCTCTCATGTTAATCAATGAGTAAAATACACATTTAAAAGAGACTCTACTTAAAGCTCAAAGTGAAATCATGTGTGGATCCAATCTGGCTAATAGCTTATACGCCCGCTTGTTCTTGACAGAGAATAGAACATCAATGATATATTAAATCAACTTTTTTCCCCCATTTTATTCATCTTTTCATTATATCTTTGATACAAAAAAAGTTTAGAACGAGATTTTTCTTGGTTTTTCATTCTATATGTTTTTATACAAAGTTTAGAACGATATTTGAATTTGAATGGTAGAATCATATAATTTGTCTCTTACGTCTTACCAATAAATGAATTCGCCGGACACTGGAAACCATAAATTCGTGTAGTTTTATGTTACTTTGTCACATTCATGTAGTTTCATTCGTTTACATTTTATATATCGTATAATTTCTTATCTTTTGTATTGTATAGGTGAACTAAAAAAAAACACATGAACTCAATGTGGGGTAAATGAGGGTTATTAGGAAGAATCAGTATTGCTTTTTTAATGTATTGAAAGAGAGACTTTATTCCATGGAATGAAATCCCGTGACCTTGTATTGGATTATTTTAAATAACGTATATCTATTTTATAATTGAGCATTATATAGAAAAAAAACTTCAGTGTGTTGGTTACTGTTGTAAGTTTTAACTATTTATGTATATATATTTTCATGAAATCTTAACTTCTTTGGAACAAGACTTGTTATAAATCACATGGAAAACTTAAATTTTGATGAGTAGTTGAGCTAATCAAGTCAGACAGTTATACGTAGCAAAAAAGATTAAATTAACGTTACAAGTTTTCAATTATGTAAATCCTAACGATTTTTTGTAGGTTGATGCATCAAAATCACTGAAAGATAAGAGAAGGACAAACGAAAGATGCGATTGAATTTTCTATACTCTGTATAATGTATATCTTCCAATTCAGTTTAATTAGTAGCTCCAAATGAATTCTATCTCAAACCATAGTTTTATGTTTTCTTTTCGATAAATACACAACACAACTGATGACAACTTATGACTGTGACATAAATTTTACAAGTCACAACATCAAATCAAGTGAGCACATGCCAAAGTCATTGTCGAGGAAATGCAAATGAGACTATAGAAATCAACTACGAAAACAATACAAAGTTCATTGAATGAAAAAAAAACTCATCGGACCAATTGCTTCAAATGTGATGAATTTGTGTAGCCTGGTCCATAAAGCTGAAGACTATTTGAAAAGGGCCTTATTGTGTAGAGTTCAGCCCATAATTTTATTGCTTCTACAGTTTCTTGAACATCTTTCCTCATTTCCATACATTTACCACGTCCGGAAAAACAAAAATCGAAAAAACATGAGAACTTTCCACACAAAACAAATTCGGATTAACGTTAAAAAAAACACAAATTCAGATTGAAGCTTGAAAAATATTCGTGAATTATGGATCAATTTATTTTAACAAACATCGAAACCTTGATTTTCTCGTGGTGTATATGCTTAGTTGTAATGCTTGAATCTCTTGATATCATTTTCTATATATATATAGTGAGTAGTGACCGAATCAAACTGGTCTTTACATTAGTAGCATATTAGTGGGCTCCAGATTCGGAATCGAAATAATCCATGAACGTATAATATGGTCGTGGCCACTCATAAGGTGAACGTATATATAGAAGCTGCGAAAATCTAATCTCCAAAGTTCAATAATTCAACAACTTCCTTTTTATTTCGTTGTATAAATGACTCAATTAATATTCTGATTTAGTGGAGTATGAAAGAAACACCGCATCTTGCATGATTATTAACATAAAGTTCACACAGTATAGCCCAAAATAATTACTCATTTTAAGTATTGTTTATTTGCTTTAAGAAGCACCACTCACACGCTCCGCGAGTGCACTCATTATTAACCTGTGTCCCCACGATAAGGGCATGTCTCACCAATCGTTACGCTAGAATCTCTACAAAAGTTTGTACGTGCACTACACAAGCTTTAGTTTGTGCGTGATCTGAAATGTCACAACATTTTCTGCCCGTTACAAAGTTCATGTTCCAACTAACCGTTACGATACTAATACCTAGCTACCACTCAATAAATTCTCATTATTAAAATACTATAGTTAACAGTCGCAAGGAAGAAGAACAACAACATACACATACTCAAGAAAGGATCATCAATGGTCCATTATTTAATTTGAAAATTCGATAAAAGGAAAACACTTACTACAAAGAAAATGATTTTTGCGTCAAGATCACAATTGATTAAAAGCTAAAAACAAAGGAAGATTCGGAAAATACTAAATTAATTCTTATAGAATTATATAATCAACCGACCAATGTTCTTTGTTTTAGGTGAACAAATTTCACAAAAGAACCAACGGCACTAAGAATAAAATATTCGAAAATCGAATTATTAAAAAAACATGATAAATATTAAATAAATACTTTTGATAAGCCAATGAGCGTAATAATAACCAAAAATAAAAACCTCAGCTCGTCTTCGTTCTTCTTTTTCTTCCTTGCGACTGTACGATCTCCTGATCTCCTTCACCGCCTACTCTCTTAAATCTTAACCCTTCGTCCGTAACTGCTTCTCTTGTCAGTTTCTATAGCAACATTATCTCAAATAGTTCTATTGATAAATTTTATATCAAAAACCTTAAAAAGTTTCATTGGTTTACAAATTTTACCTTTTTTCGTTTGTGTGTTGCGTGTGTTACTAAATCACTGAAGAGGGTAAAGAGAAAAACAAAACAAAAAGTTCTTAGCTTTGGATGAATCTGGAAGTGATCCAAAACACTGGCTTATTCCACTCCTCTTCTCTAGGGTTTCTCTCTAATTCTGAACTTGCTTTCTCTGAATCTCATTATTTCGGTGGAGTAAATTTGGGGTTAGCTCACATTTTATGGTCTGAGTTGTTTTATGTCTCTGTAAAAGATTCGAACTTGTTTTTGGAATTTAGATTGTGTGGGGTTTTGTTCCTAAAGTTTTCACCTTTATGGATTTTTTCATGTTCTGTATATAATTAGCAGGGGTTTCACTTAGATTCCAACTTGAATCACTTCAAAGATCACAAAGCTTCAATTTTTAACAAAATTTGGTTGCTTCTTTGTGTGATTAACAGGTTGAATTGTTAGTTAATAGATGGCGACACTTCAGGATATTGGTGTATCAGCTGGGATAAACATTCTCAGTGCCTTTGTTTTCTTCATAATCTTTGCGGTTTTGAGGCTTCAGCCTTTCAATGATAGAGTTTACTTCTCAAAATGGTATCTCAAGGGGTTAAGAAGCAGCCCTGCTCGTGGTGGCGCCTTTGCGCAGAGGTTTGTGAACCTGGACTTCAGGTCTTATATGAAGTTCTTGAATTGGATGCCAGAGGCTCTGAAGATGCCTGAGCCTGAGCTTATTGATCATGCTGGTTTGGATTCAGTTGTTTATCTCCGGATTTACTGGCTGGGGTAAAGTTTTGAACTTTGTAGATTATTTGGTTTATGGGTTTGTGTGTGTATTGGTTGATTTAGTCTTAGTTGAATCTAATTGACAAAAAAACAAAAGGGTCAGTATGTTATTTGCTATTTTTGGAAGTAGGAAGGGTCAACATAAGTTTAGCTCAGGGCCACTTTTTGTTGTCTCCTTATTGATTTTGATAAACATATCTCTTTTGTTGTCTTTGTATGCGCAGGCTTAAGATCTTTACTCCAATAGCAGTGCTTGCTTGGGCAGTTCTTGTGCCAGTCAACTGGACTAATAACACATTGGAGATGGCTAAGCAGTTAAGGAATGTAACTTCGAGCGACATTGACAAACTCTCTGTTTCAAATATTCCAGAGTATTCAATGAGGTGTGTTAGACCTTACCATCTTGAGTCTTTTATGTTTCCATCTGTCACAAATGGTGTAGCAGGTAAAGATTTGAGCTACATTTTATGTTTTGCCAGGTTTTGGACTCATATAGTAATGGCTTATGCCTTTACCATCTGGACTTGTTATGTGCTGATGAAAGAATATGAGACAATTGCTAACATGAGGCTCCAGTTTGTTGCATCAGAAGCTCGTCGACCTGACCAGTTCACTGTAAGACTCCTTTCTTCCCCTTGGTTTAAACTTTAAAGACTGAACAGCTGTGGCCAACGATCTAATACGTCGGGATTTGTGATAGGTCCTTGTTAGGAATGTACCTCCGGACGCAGATGAATCTGTAAGTGAACTGGTAGAGCATTTTTTCCTGGTCAATCATCCTGATCACTACCTAACACATCAGGCAAGTTCCTTAGAAGTTTTAAATTTGAAACCGTTTAGTTTTCTTTAAAATTATGCTCTTCTTGAGATGTAAGAACAACATAAACATTGTGAGACGATATGTAGGTTGTATGCAATGCAAACAAGCTGGCCGATTTGGTGAAAAAGAAGAAAAAGCTGCAGAATTGGCTTGATTACTACCAGCTCAAATACGCTAGGAATAACTCTCAGAGAATTATGGTGAAGGTACTTCAGTTTAAATCTCAAACTTTGTTTTTTTTTGTGTTCTGTTAAACTGACCCGTTCCATGCTTTCCTCCACCAACCAGCTTGGCTTTCTTGGGCTATGGGGACAAAAAGTCGATGCCATTGAACATTACATTGCTGAAATTGACAAAATATCAAAAGAGATCAGTAAAGAAAGAGAGGAAGTGGTGAATGATCCTAAGGCCATTATGCCAGCAGCGTTTGTCTCCTTTAAAACACGATGGGCTGCTGCGGTTTGTGCTCAGACTCAACAGACCCGAAACCCAACCCAATGGCTGACCGAATGGGCTCCAGAACCGCGTGATGTGTTTTGGTCAAATCTTGCTATTCCATATGTTTCTCTGACAGTAAGGAGGTTGATCATGCATGTTGCCTTCTTCTTCCTAACCTTCTTCTTCATTGTCCCCATCGCGTTTGTTCAATCTCTTGCTACCATTGAAGGGATTGTGAAAGCTGCTCCGTTCTTGAAGTTTATTGTAGATGAGTGAGTTTTTCTTCTTTACTCTCTCTCTTCTTGACATCAGATAACCTGAAAAAATTACTAATGATGGACTGACTTGTTTGGTTTAATGCAGTAAATTCATGAAATCGGTGATACAAGGTTTCCTTCCGGGTATTGCACTGAAGCTTTTCCTCGCCTTTCTGCCATCCATTTTGATGATCATGTCCAAATTTGAAGGCTTCACATCGATCTCATCTTTAGAGAGACGAGCAGCGTTTCGATATTACATCTTCAACTTAGTGAACGTCTTTCTTGCTAGCGTTATCGCTGGAGCTGCGTTTGAACAGCTTAACTCTTTCCTCAATCAATCCGCAAACCAAATCCCCAAAACCATTGGTGTGGCGATACCGATGAAAGCAACTTTCTTCATCACGTATATAATGGTTGATGGTTGGGCAGGAGTTGCAGGAGAGATTCTAATGCTGAAACCATTGATTATGTTCCATCTCAAAAACGCCTTCTTGGTTAAGACTGATAAAGACAGAGAGGAAGCAATGGACCCGGGAAGCATTGGTTTTAACACGGGTGAGCCTCGGATACAGCTCTACTTTCTTCTCGGTCTTGTCTACGCTCCTGTGACACCGATGCTTCTTCCTTTTATCTTGGTCTTCTTCGCCCTTGCTTACATTGTATATCGCCACCAAGTAAGTTTCTTCTTCTTTCCTTAATAGGGTCGAATTTGTTTTAAAGCAGTTTCTTAAACAAATTTTTGTTTCTGTCAGATCATTAACGTATACAATCAAGAATACGAGAGTGCTGCAGCGTTTTGGCCAGACGTTCATGGACGAGTCATAGCAGCATTGGTAATATCACAGTTGCTTCTGATGGGTCTATTGGGAACAAAGCACGCTGCATTAGCTGCACCGTTTCTCATTGCTTTGCCTGTGCTTACCATTGGTTTCCACCACTTCTGCAAAGGTCGTTATGAGCCAGCTTTCATCAGATACCCTTTACAGGTTTGTCGTTTCTTCTAACAACCATTTAACATTTTAGATTCCACAATCATACCAAACACGAATCATTCTTGTATTTGTTTACTCGTGTTACAGGAAGCTATGATGAAAGATACATTAGAAACCGCAAGAGAACCAAACCTGAACCTTAAAGGCTACTTGCAAAATGCTTACGTTCATCCGGTTTTCAAAGGCGATGAAGACGATTATGACATTGATGACAAGCTCGGGAAGTTTGAGGATGAAGCCATTATTGTTCCCACCAAACGTCAGTCGAGGAGAAATACTCCGGCTCCTAGCATAATCAGTGGGGACGATTCGCCGTCTTTGCCCTTTAGTGGTAAACTAGTCTAAGAGAAGCTTCACTCATGGTCAAAAGAAAGTATATATACATATGCTACTTTCAATGTATACAGAGAGTAAGAGAAGCTACCAAAGTGAGAAAATTTGACTAAGATTTGTTGATGTTGATATTTTATAAGGTTTCTGGGTTGTGAATGGTGAATCCTAAATTTCGGGGTCGTTTTATAAGAAATTGATTTTATTGTGGTTTTAATCATAATTTTAGCTCAGTTGTCCTAACTCTATGGTTCAAATGTATGATTCAAATTTGGTTTAGATTTTTGGTTCGGTTAGTTAATTTGGATTTCATTTGGAAACTGTGCTCCTAAGGCACCTATATCTTTTATCTTTTCAGCAATTAAATAGCAAAGCCTAATTAAGGAAAGGGTATCATATTCTATCATTGAATAAAATGTTAAATACAAATCTGTAAGTTTCTAAAATCTCTTAGATTTTGATTAACTTTATCAATAAATTTTGTATAGAACTAATCAATCATAGACTAGTGGATCATATATAATTTGACCAAATCAATATACATTTTTCAAAATTAAATTAAAGATTACCTTCCAAAACTAATTAAAGATACCTTGTTTGGAAAAAAAGAGATTAAATTATCTTCCATAATTAAGTAATATGTAGAGAAAAAGATTCAAGTAAGTAATTTATGGCTACCAAAACTTTTTGTTGAATATGTGTATATATAAGTTGACAAGAAAATAATATGTATATCGTCCATTGAATCGAGGAAGGAGGAACAAGGGTGAAAGAAGATAAATTTTCAGTAGCACAAAAGAGTGAAATATACACAACAAGAATCATGAGATCTGCTACTTTATTGTTGGTTTCTTGTGTTCTTTTGTCTTTCATTTTGGGCAATGTTAAAGGTAAAATCTTAAAAAAAAAACCTCAATTTCTATCAACTGCGAAATTGTATGTTCTTTTCATAAACAATGGTTTGTATACCATGGTCTAATTATAATCTTCTTGCATGATCAATGACTAAGATCTTTAATATTTAACAATTCTTTTGGTTGATATAAAATAACAGAAGTGGAAGCTGTGTTGAAGCCAATGGACCAATGCGGCCGGAAGGATATATTTTTGGGAGGATGCGGCAGCAACGGAAGCAAAACATGCATAAACGACTTTGTTAAGAAAGGAGGTGTAGCCGCTAAGCCTAGTAGTTGCGAGTGTGATGACTTTGGGGAAGAACATTTATGTAGATGTTATGTTCCTTGCTAGTTTTTGTTATAGTTCTACAAATAAAATTTACAATGAATTATATAATATAACGTTAACGAAACCAGTTTATTGTGATGTGAAATTTTGAATCTTCTTAGATGTTGGCAATATTGTAATGAATAACAGTCGCAAAACTTATAATACCTCAATAAAAAGTTTCGTTTCCGTAAGACTACTCTACTTGACTCTTAGGTTTGAATCTCTTCTCAAAACAACCATTTCCATTATTTCGTTTTTTGATCTTCATGAGTATCTTCACGTGGTTCTTCTTGAAGCAAAGATGTTATTTCTTTGTATCCAATGGTTTAATTTGGTCTTACTTACCAGGAACCATATGAATGTAAGAATGTTGCCATCTCAAAAAAAATAAAAAATAAAGCGTTAGTTAGTTGGAATTTAATCAAAATTAAAATACAAGATACTGTATTTATTAGTTGGCTTTGTCTTAATTCACCAACCACGATCTCGAGCTGTGCTTTCCATTAATACAATATGTCAACAGTTTCATATTCTTAAGATTCAGTAGAAAAAATTGACCACAAGACAAAATATAGGTAGGACGTTTCAATCTTTACACCTATTTTGATAATAAATTAGAGACGAGCTTAATTATATAATCAGTCAACTAGAAATGATTATTATAAAATTACAGTGTTGATTAAAAAAATTAAAAAACTATGTAATTGTTAATTTGCATGCAGATACAACTATACAGAAAGAGAAGATAGGATGAACAAGTGAGTCTCTTCTCTCTCTCAAATCCACTCCGTAATAAGTTCATAATCTATCATCCACCATGGAGAAAACATCAATGTTCTCCATTCACGAAGGAAAGCCGATTCGATGCAAAGCAGCAGTATCTAGAAAACCAGGAGAAGCATTGGTGATAGAAGAGATCCATGTGGATCCACCTCAAGCTTATGAAGTTAGGATAAAGATCATATGTACATCTTTATGTCATACCGATGTTTCTTTCTCGAAAATAGACAGTGTAAGTTTTACACTTATCAATACATAATATATCTCTCAAAACTCGATTTCTTTTCACTAATTAGCCTTTCCAAATTTCCAGGGACCGCTTGCAAGGTTTCCTAGGATTCTAGGACACGAAGCAGTCGGGTAAGAATCTTCTTTATTTACTTGTTTTACTTTCTTTTTTCAAGAATTTTTAATAATATCTTGATCTTGTTGTAATCTAGTGTGATCGAGAGCATTGGTGAACATGTGAATGGATTTCAACAAGGTGACGTCGTTTTGCCAGTGTTTCACCCTCACTGTGAAGAATGTAGAGATTGCAAATCCTCAAAGAGCAACTGGTGCGCAAGATTTGCCGACGATTTCTTATCAAACACGAGACGATATGGAATGACTTCACGATTCAAAGACTCCTTTGGAGAAGATATTTACCATTTTCTCTTTGTCTCGAGTTTTTCTGAATATACGGTCGTCGACATCGCACATCTTGTCAAAATCTCTCCTGATATTCCGGTTGATAAAGCAGCATTGCTTAGCTGCGGTGTTTCCACAGGTTACTTCAATATTTGTTGCGTAGAGAAAGATCAGGAGTGAAAACATATTTTCAAATATTTTTGGGGGTTAAAGCATAAAAAGAAGTAGAAATCAGGAGTTAGGATGGTAATTTTAAAATATCACGTGGATCAGGAATTGGAGCAGCTTGGAAAGTGGCTAACGTGGAAAAAGGCTCCACCGTTGCAGTTTTTGGCCTTGGTGCTGTTGGACTTGCGGTATCAATATTTTGTGTCCTTCAAATGAATGAATTTTGTATACGTTAGTTGATTTTGCTAGTAAGATTAGTTAAATGATTTGGTAACAGGTTGGAGAAGGAGCCAGGCTGCGTGGAGCCGGCAAGATCATTGGTGTTGATCTCAATCCAGAAAAATTCGAGCTAGGTAAAGTTGTGTTGTATTTCAATTGAATATTTTTGTCTTTTAAAGTCAATTTTTTTTTCTGGCTTATTGTGATCACGTTAGGTTTGGTATTATATCTTACAAAACACTAAAAACTACTAGTTTGTAGTTGGTGATGTTCCGTCCGGTCCAGGTTGTATTATTTATTTGTCAAAATAACCAAATCCGAATGTCGTAGTTATTTAGTCTTTTGTTTTGTTATAACTTATAGATTATATTCCCATTGAATACACATGGTTGCAAATATCTTATATTTTATATATTCTATAACATGATTAAGAGAATAAAACAAAACCCAAGATATATAAATATATATAAATATATATAACCTAATAATGTTTGTGTTCTAGGACCGTTGTTGCGTCACCATTTAGTTTCCAATCTATATGTAATAAAATATCATTTGAAAGAAAAATTTAGATAAACAAATGATATTTTTGCATTGAAAAGCTACATTATTTAATT
Source organism: Arabidopsis thaliana (assembly GCF_000001735.4). Lineage (NCBI taxonomy): Eukaryota > Viridiplantae > Streptophyta > Magnoliopsida > Brassicales > Brassicaceae > Arabidopsis > Arabidopsis thaliana. The sequence goes on along the minus strand of NC_003075.7, from coordinate 11,712,349 downwards.
TAACATAAAATATTGCAGATTAACTAATACTTAATAGAAAGCGAAAAATAATATTCATCATGTAATACATTGAATAGGCAAGAAATTTGGTTTCACGGATTTCATCAATTCTACCTTGTGTGGAGAAAATAAGATTAGCGAGGTATGTTATTTAATATCTTACACTCTATCTCATATATAATTCTTAGATTTACATGAGAATAATGTAAATTTTGGTTGTAATTGATCACTAATCTATCCCAAACGAATTTAATTTATTTTTTTGGCTAATTTTGAAAAGGTGATTAAAGAAATGACTGGAGGAGGAGTTGACTATAGTTTCGAATGCGTTGGTTTACCTTCTTTATTGACCGAAGCTTTCTCCAGCACTCGCACGGTACACTTATATATATACTCGATCTTTTTGGTTGTAGAATTATTCAAATTTCCAATATGTTAAAACCAAAATTGATTAAATATGTCTTTAAAACTTTACATAAAAAAAAACTTATGTCTTTAAGACTTTAACAATTAAATAATTAACACAGGGTTCAGGAAAAACGGTAGTGTTGGGGATAGATAAGCATCTAACGCCAGTAAGTTTGGGTAGCTTTGATCTTCTCAGAGGCAGACATGTTTGTGGAAGCTTGTTTGGTGGTCTTAAACCCAAACTAGATATTCCGATTCTGGTTGATCATTACTTAAAAAAGGTATATACACAAATCTATCCAGTTTGATTACAGTTTTTGGTTATTAAAAAGTATTTTACTTATATATATCTAACTTGCATATTATGTTATCATGTGATTCACTATTTTGTTTAAAACTGCAGGAGCTTAATTTGGATAGTTTTATTACACATGAATTGAAATTTGAGGAAATCAACAAAGCTTTCGATTTATTAGTGCAAGGAAAGTCTCTCCGCTGCATTCTTTGGATGAACAAGTGAAGTGATTAATTATGTTGAAACTATATATGTTGAAAAATTGATTAAATTTCTTTATCAAAAAGAAAAGAATTAATTATTACTCTTTCTATTTTTCGATGTTTGAACGTGTTTTTGTTTATTTTAATAATATCAAATGTGTTCGTCTGTTTTATGCTAGCTATGCATGAGAATTATGAATACCTTTTCATGTTTTGAAAATCTCATCAAATTAATACAAGAAATTTTATATATGAATTTATTTAACATCATGTATAGAATATTAAAAGTACATTAAAGAAAAAATGTACTCCGTTTTTTCTAAAACACATATAATTCACACCATAAAACGTGGCATACTAGGGTTTAGTGGATGGCGATATGAATTTCATGTGCATGACCGTTTTGACACGCATTTAGGTCAATCTAGTGATAAATTTTGGTGATGAGAATCCGTGATATCTGCAAGTTTCCATAATCTCTTATAATTAAAAATATTAACTAATTCATCACAAGCTGTTTAAATCATCTATATTTGACCAATAATATATATTATTATTATTTGTTTTGACAGCTTTGACCAGCAAGCAATACTTTTCAGAAAATTTAAAGATTACCTTTCCAAAACTAATTTAAATTAGCCATTAATTTTGTTTACGTTACAAATCGTTGAATAAGAATTAATAGGTCATTAAGTGAGTACTCTGTACATACTTTCTAATCGCGTTCATATATATAAGTCCTTTAACAAAAAAAGGTAAAAAAATCGTGGTCATATATACACACACATACATCAACTTGTATCATCAGCCAATAATAAGAAACAAGAGAAGAACTATGAGATCTGCTACTTTTTTCTTGGTTTCCTGTGTTCTCATGTCTTTCGTTTTGAGCCATGTTAAAGGTATAATACGTTTTTTCTTTTTTTTTTGCTTTGAACCAAAAAAAACTTGTTGATATGAATTATGAATAACTAGAATCTTTCGTTCAAACTTTAACAATTCTTGTGGTTGATATAAAACAATATATAGAAGTGGAAGCTGGATTGGATCCCATGGCGGCTAACCTACGCGTCCGGAAGGATATATTTATCGGAGGATGCGGCCGGGACGGAAACAAGACATGCATGAAAGACTTTGTTAAGAAAGGAGGTGTGATGAATAAGCCCATTAGTTGCGAGTGTGATAACCTTGGATACGAACATTTATGCCGGTGTAATTTTTCTTGATGTAATTTTCTTCATATCCTTTATTAAAATCTCTAAGAAAAACATAGAAGAAACTAGTTTTATTGTGGTATAATAATAATCTTTAAAGGCCTTAAAAGGCTCATTTCCTTTTAACATTTGTACAAGTTCCTTTCCATATCTATGATTATCAGTGTTTGTCGGTGTGTGTTTCTTTTGAGTCCACGATGACTAATTGTGACACAGACAAGTGTTTCTATTCTCTCGTGAGTCGACAAGTTATTTCCAAAAAATCATGGAACAAAACAGAGAGGGAAAAACAGAGAAATGGAACTGACTTTGTCTCTGTTAACCATTTTTCTGCTTTTCTTTGCATTGTCTGGGAGATGCAGCGACAAGAACGACTTCCCCGAGGGCTTCATTTTTGGATCCGCCACTTCTGCTTATCAGGTTCTTCGGAATTTGATTTTTCAACTTCTAGGGTTATGTCTTTCATTTTTCTGAAGAAGAAATGTTTGGCTTTTGAAAGTGGGAAGGAGCTTTTGATGAAGATGGAAGAAAACCTAGCGTCTGGGATACTTTCCTTCACACTCGTAATTACAAGCTTTTCTTTTGTGTTATGATTTTTAGTTAAATGATAATTAAGCGTCTAGTCTTAGTAAAATTGGTGTTTAACCAATATGCTGTCTTAATTTGACAGGTAACCTAAGTAACGGAGACATAACAAGTGATGGGTACCATAAGTACAAGGTTAGCTTATTCACCAAGCAAACTCTTGAATAGTTAATTACAGAAACATTGGCTTTGTTATTGCACATCAGAGATTCTGCTTTTGCATGTGCAGGAGGATGTGAAGCTCATGGTGGAAACTGGCTTAGATGCCTTCAGATTCTCCATTTCTTGGTCTAGGCTTATACCGAGTAAGAAGTCTTCTTAAACACGCTTAATGTTTTCACGCCGGAACTTTACTTGATGAGCACTTATCTCATTTAGATGGAAGAGGTCCTGTTAATCCCAAGGGTCTACAGTTCTATAAGAACTTCATTCAAGAACTTGTAAGCCATGGTGAGACTACTCATGGATACCAAAAACTTCTGTTGTGTTGAGTTTGGACTTAAAGTAAACTTTTACAGGAATCGAACCACATGTGACACTGTTCCACTACGATCATCCTCAGTATCTTGAAGATGAATATGGAGGATGGATCAACCGCAGAATCATGTAAGGCTAAATAACCTCATTTTAGTAACTTAGTTTTCTTTTCATGCTTCGCAATGTAAAAAAAGAATGGTTGATATAATTCTTGTCATTGCAGCCAAGACTTTACAGCTTATGCAAATGTTTGCTTCAGAGAGTTTGGGCATCACGTCAAATTCTGGACCACGATCAACGAGGCTAATATATTCACTATTGGAGGATACAATGATGGGATCACACCGCCTGGTCGTTGCTCCTCACCGGGTAGAAACTGCTCATCAGGGAACTCTTCAACTGAACCATATATCGTAGGCCATAACTTGCTTCTTGCGCACGCCTCTGCTTCAAGACTGTATAAGCAAAAGTACAAGGTATACATGCTTACACATTTTTATATATTTTACATAATCCTCTCTTGAATGTGTGAGTTACGAGCAACATGCAGGATATGCAAGGAGGTTCTGTGGGATTTAGCTTATTCTCCCTAGGGTTTACACCTTCTACAAGCTCCAAGGATGATGACATTGCAGTTCAAAGAGCCAAAGATTTCTACTTCGGCTGGTGAGTTAGGCAGAAACATAACTTCCAAATTGTAAAACAGATCCAAGGTTCTTAGCTGAAAACAGAACACTCTGTTCTTAAAAATCAGGATGCTTGAGCCTTTTATATTCGGTGACTATCCCGATGAAATGAAAAGAACTGTTGGATCAAGACTGCCAGTTTTCTCAAAGGAAGAATCAGAACAAGTTAAAGGCTCATCTGATTTCATAGGAATCATTCACTATCTTGCAGCTTCGGTCACAAGCATCAAGATCAAACCTTCTATTTCAGGAAACCCGGATTTTTATTCAGACATGGGTGTATCTATGACATGTAGGATCATCAAACTCTATCTTTTGAATAACAAATACAAAGTCTCTGCTTCTTTATTTTTTTTTCTTGATTTTCTTTTGTTGCTAATCATCTCTTCTTTGTTTTACTGCTTTGGAGGGACAGTCCTTGGGAATTTTTCAGCTTTCGAGGTAAGAGTTTCAAGGCTACCAAATTCAGATGCAAAACTTCTCAATCTATATTTCTTAGTTGTTTTGTTCTTGTTTGGAAAAGTATGCTGTTGCTCCATGGGCTATGGAAAGTGTCCTTGAGTATATAAAGCAAAGCTATGGCAATCCTCCTATCTACATTCTTGAAAATGGTCTCTCCTTCTCACTCTTCCTGATCTCTATCTCTTGTTTGTATCTTAGTCTGTTTAATTCTCTTGCCAATGCAAACGAATAGGTACACCGATGAAGCAAGATTTGCAGCTGCAACAAAAGGACACACCAAGGATTGAGTATTTACATGCTTATATTGCTGCTGTTCTCAAATCTATTAGGTAAGTAAAGTTTCTTATTGTATTTTCTTCTTCTCTTCTCTTGTCGATGTACTAAAGATTAAAGATTTTACTACGTGTAGGAATGGATCAGACACGAGAGGTTACTTCATATGGTCATTTATGGATTTATACGAGTTAGTGAAGGGATATGAGTTTAGTTTTGGATTATACTCTGTGAATTTCAGTGATCCTCATCGTACGAGATCTCCAAAACTCTCTGCTCATTGGTACTCTGCTTTTCTCAAGGGCAACACCACTTTTCTTGGTTCTCAAGGCATCATGCAAATGCAGAGCAACTTTTCTTCTTCAGCTTCTTCGTAGTAGTAATGTTGCATTTACTTAATTCTCACGAATATGTTCTAGCGAAAAACATCAGGCCTCTGTTTTACTGTGTTTGAACTGCTTGCCCTTTTAAAGTCTATACGAATTTTATTTTTCCTAAAAACGGCATGCTTTCCTTAGGCCCATGTAATAGTGGGATTATTTTTTACACTGTGACATTAATAATGAGTTCCGTATTTCGTTTCAGCACACCACTCGCTCATATAAAATTATTTGTAATTCGGTTTAATTTCAGCATACCACTCGCTCTTTTTATTTATTTTATTGTCTCATAAAAAATATCAAATATTTGGAAAACAACACATAAATAAATAAAAATATTAAAGAGAAACAAATTACCATAACTATGAATCGCCAAAGTTATGAAAAGAGACCAATTTCTTTAAATATTAATTTTTACCTTTTTAAGGTAACTTCAGTTTGGTTAATTGGAAAACAAAAATTTAGGGGGCGGGGGGGGGGGGGGGGTAAGCAGGGATTTTTTGTCGGGGGAAATAAAATTGATTCCTTAAAACTCTTCAAAGATTTGAAAAAATTAAGGGTGGCAGCTGCCTCATCTTAACTAAGGTAGATCCGCGCCTAGATATCGGCTTGGTTTTTGTTTAGAAGAAAATTCAAAAATATCGAACATATCACAAATGGAGTGTTTGAAGTAAAAGAAACAATAAAAAAAAAATCGTAATGGATTGGTACACGTACGTGAAACACCCCCACCATATAAACATTGTACTAATTAATGTGATACAACTAATCAAACAAAATCTAGAATTTGGATTTTTCCATCGAAGCAAGTCGGCTTGAGAAATGTTCGTGAGAAATGTACATGCAGATGCAGGGGACGGACCCAATAATATTGTTAAATTTGCTAGTGAGATAAAAGACGACACATAATTAATTTTCTGTAAAATTTTAATAAAATTGTATTTTTAAAATCAAAATACAAAAAGGATTTTTAAAAATTTGGAAAACTAAAAAATAAATAAGATAACTAGAAACAAAATAAATTAAATAATGAATGCAAAGAAACTGATCATAGAAGAAAAAGGAAACAAATGAAATAGAGGGTTAGATTTAATTGCTATAACTAATGACTGATTTCATAATTTTAGGGGCTAAACATGGGCCCGCCGTTGAGTATATATATGATCTTGTGCAACAACACCAAAGTCTCACGTCTCACCAATACAAGTTTACCACACCTTCTAATCTGTCCGACACAATATCTCATCTAACACTCCCTTAAGTATACTTGCCGATCTTTTCTCTTTTCTTAGTATCCCTACTCAAACCTTAAACCCATCGGACCATGACTCATTTCACCGTTTCGTGCCTCCTCGTGGCACTATTCTTATGTCAGTCCTTGGTCCATGCCGCATATAACGGTTATTACGGGTATAGCCCCGCGGCTGCACCCTACCCCGCCGAAGAACCTCAGAACATCATGAATCCGGTGGACTCCTGTTGGCGGCTCAAGTCTGACTGGGATGTCAATCGTGAAGACCTAGCAGATTGCGCGGTTGGGTTTGGTTCATCTACCTTGGGTGGCAAGAAAGGTAATATATATGTTGTCACAAACCCTTACGACAATGCACAAAACCCCCACCCAGGTTCTTTGCGGTACGGCGTGATCCAAGCCAAGCCATTGTGGATTACTTTCGCTAAGGATATGGTCATAACCCTAGCGAATGAGCTCATGGTCAATAGCTATAAGACCATAGATGGGCGAGGGGCAAAAGTAGAAATTGCATACGGACCATGCATCACGATACAAGACGTGACGAACGTCATTGTGCATGGGATCAGTATCCACGACTGCAAACCAGGGAAATCTGGAAAGGTGAGGAGCAGCCCGACGCATGTCGGTCACCGTAAGGGATCGGACGGTGATGCCATCACTATTTTTGGTTCGTCGAATGTTTGGATCGATCATTGTTACCTAGCGAGTTGTACGGACGGACTCATCGATGTAATCCATGCTTCCACGGCAATCACTATTTCCAACAACTATTTCACTCAGCATGACAAAGTCAGTTTCAGTTTTTCAAAATCATTAACATAGCTATTTAATGTCTTGGGAAGTTAATATCACATTTTGATATGGGTTGTTATATATGTATAGGTGATGTTGCTCGGACACAACGATAATTTTGTGAAAGATGTGAAAATGAAAGTGACCGTGGCATTCAATCATTTTGGACCAGGACTTGTGGAGAGAATGCCAAGGTAATTACTATTTAATTTTCCTTTCTTTTTTCATCTAAAAAACTAAAATTATTTGCCCAAAAATATTAGAATAACTATTAAGAATTTTTAGAGCAGAATTAGAAATGTAATGATGAGCATACCAAAAAGACATGTAATGATGTAAAATTGTGTGGTGGGTGCAGGGTAAGACGAGGCTACGCTCATGTGGCAAACAATAGATACGATAAATGGATAATGTATGCAATTGGTGGTAGCGCCGATCCCACCATTTTCAGTGAAGGCAACTATTTCATTGCTTCTGATAAATCTTACAGCAAAGAGGTAATTTAATTTTATCCTCCTAATCCAATATTATAATTACATATTTACCCCTCGGATCTGAACATGTAGGCTAGTGATGGATATTATTGCTGTTATTGTATCACCATCTATATATTCAACAAACCAGCATATTGCAAGTTTTAACGAAGAAAAAAAGATAGATTCGAAACTCGACTATTAATACTATTTTGACCTACAAAAAAAAGAGTCATGTTGGTCTTTTTAGCCGAAAGTATTTTTGGACATTTTGGTCCCAATTTCATATTATAGATTAATTCCTAAATTGTTTATGAAAAAGAATGAATTTAGCTCAAAAACAAGAAAGGTAAGTAGACTTTAATTACAATTTTCTTATCCTTTTTTATATATTTTAATATCGGTTTCTAAGGACTGAATAACTGCTTGACCATTATTATTCCACCACCAAAATTTAATCCGCTGATTTTTCCAAATAAATGACGGTAGCTAAGCTAACCATCGGACTGCCTACTTATCTAAACTTCTAGTTTTGGTTATGTAATGATTAATGTCTAAAGATCATTATGCACTTATGATTAATTCATGAAAATAAAATGCTAAGCATAACTAAAATAAACAGGTGACGAAGAGAGAAGTAAAAGGAGGATGGAACAATTGGAGATGGAGAACCTCAAACGATGTTTTCAAGAACGGAGCTTTCTTCGTACCTTCTGGTTATGGCAGCATTCCGCTACCGTACAGTTCTGCTCAGCGATTCACAGTCGCTCCCGGAAACTTGGTTCCTTCTTTAACCGCAGACGCTGGCCCTCTAAACTGCAACCGCAACGGTCCTTGTTATTAGTATTCAATACTCTTTTCACGAGATGCATCTAATTATTTTCTAGTATAGCACGTTACTTTTCGTTTTTAACTTAGTTGATCTATATATGTTGTGGTCTGGATTTGCTACACATGTAGCACTGGTGTACTAGTTATGAAAGATGATAAACGTCAAGAGTTTAATTTGTAAGAAATAAATTTTGTGTATCTATTTGCGTTTTCTCTCGAACCTGATTTATTGACGGTTTTGGTTCAGTCCGGATTTTTTGATCATATAAATACTGCAATATATGATTGAGTACAGCGGACAACAAATATTAAAACGTATGATCGTTAAAGTTTATATTGGTGCTGTGCTCAAATCCGTTAAAATTTCTTATTTTATCATCTTCTTCTCTTCTACGTGTACTAAGAAAAAAGATTTTACTACGTCCGTCTGTAGGAATGGATCAGACACGAGAGGTTACTTCGTATGGTCATTTATGGATTTATACGAGATAGTAAAGGGATACGAGTTTAGTTTTGGATTATACTCTGCGAATTTCAGTGATTTTCATCGTAAGAGAACTCCCAAACTCTCTGCTCATTGTTACTCTGCTTTTCTCAGTGGCAACATCACTTTTCTTGGTTCTCAAGGCATCACGCAATTGCAGAGGAACTTCTCTTCTTCATCTTCTTCGTAGTAATCTTTTGAATTTAGTTTATTCTCATGAATCTGATTCCTTCAGATTTAGCGAAAACCATGTGAATTGTGCCGAACGAAATCTCATCTTTTAGGGAGAACCCTCAGACCTCTCTGTTTTACTGTGTTTGAATTGCTTGCCGTTTTAAAGTCTATCATCCTAATTTTGTTTTTCCTTAAAACGGTATGCTTTCCTTGATCTCACGTAATAGTGGGATTTCTTTTTTCTTTTTTCACACTGTGACCCTAATGTATTACATAATTTTCAACACACCACTCGCTCATATAAAATTATTTGTAATTCTGTTTAATTTAGGTTTGGTATGATTCCATTTTTGGCTTGATACCGGTTCGGTTTTTGCTTAAAAGAAAACTAAAAAAAAAAAAAAAAGCAAACATAAGAAATGGAGTGTTTGAAGTAAAAGAAACAAAAAATAGTAATGGATTGGTACACGTACATAAAACACCCCATCAGATAAACATTATACTAATTAATGTAATGTAATACAATTAACTAAACAAAATACATTAAGACTTTGGAATTTTCCATCCAACAAGTCGGCTTGAGAAATGTTCGTGGGGAAGCACGAACATGTGATCTTGTGCAACAACACCAAAGTCTCACCAATACAACTTTGATCTTTAGGCCAATATTAGGAAAAGATCGTGTTTACCACACCTTCTAATCTTTCCGACACAATCTCTCATCTAAACACTTCCTTAAGTACTTGCCCATCTTTTCTCTTTTCTTAGTATCGATCCCTACTCAAACCATAAACCCACCCAACCATGACTCTTTTCACCGTTTCGTGCCTCCTCGTGGTACTATTCTTATGTCATTCCTTGGTCCATGCCGAAAATAATGGTTATTACGGGTATACCCCCACGGTTGCCAACTACCTCCCCGAGAAACCGCAGAACATCATGAATCCGGTGGACTCCTGTTGGCGGCTCAAGTCTGACTGGGCTGCCAATCGTAAAGACCTAGCGGATTGCGTGGTTGGATTCGGTTCATCTACCTTGGGCGGAAAGAAAGGTAATTTATACGTTGTCACAAACCCTTACGACAATGCACAGAATCCTCAACCAGGTTCTTTGCGGTACGGCGTGATCCAAGCCAAACCATTGTGGATCACTTTCGCTAAGGATATGGTCATAACCCTAGAAAATGAGCTCATGGTCAATAGCTATAAAACCATTGATGGGAGAGGGGCAAAAGTAGAAATCGCATACGGACCATGCATCACGATACAAGACGTGACGAACGTAATCGTGCACGGGATCAGCATCCACGACTGCAAACCGGGGAAGTACGGTATGGTGAGGAGTAGCCCGACGCATGTTGGTCACCGTAAGGGATCGGACGGTGATGCGATCGCTATTTTCGGTTCATCGAATATTTGGATCGATCATTGTTACCTAGCGAGTTGTACGGACGGGCTCATCGATGTGATCCATGCTTCCACGGGAATCACTATTTCCAACAACTATTTCACTCAGCATGACAAAGTCAGTTTCAGTTTATAAAATCATTAGTAATATAGCTAATTAATGTCTCGAGCAATATATATCACATTTTTATATTGGTTGCTATTTATGTATATATAGGTGATGTTACTTGGGCACAACGATGATTTTGTGCAAGATGTGAAAATGAAAGTGACCGTGGCATTCAATCATTTTGGACCAGGACTTGTGGAGAGAATGCCAAGGTAATTAGAAAATAAAATAATTATTAAGAATTTTTAATGCAGAATTAGACATGTAATAATGTAAAAAAAGTTTGGTGGGTGCAGAGTAAGACGAGGGTACGCTCATGTGGCAAACAATAGATACGATAAATGGATAATGTATGCAATTGGTGGTAGCGCCGATCCAACCATTTTTAGTGAAGGCAACTATTTCATTGCTTCTGATAAATCTAACAGCAAAGAGGTAATTAAATTTTATCCTCTTAACTCAATATTATAATTACATATATACGCATCGGATCTAAACATGTAGGCTAGTGATGGATATTATTGCTGTTATTGTATCACATCTATATTCAACAAATCAGCATATTGCATCTTTTGACAAAGAAAAAAATAACGATTCGAAATTTCGACTATCAATACTATTTGACCTAGAAAAAAAGAGAGTCATATATGTTGGTCTTTTAGGCCGAAAGTATTTTTTTTTTTTTAAATGAGGTTAGCTGAAAAACAAGAAAGGTAAGTAGAAATACTCTAGTCTGAATTAGGTTGAGTTGGACCGATTGATATTCTATATTTTGGTTACACGTCTAACCAATTTTTGGTTATATATAATGATTAATGTCTAAAGACCATGATTCACCTATGATTAATTCATGAAAATAAAATGCTAAGCATAATTAAAATAAACAGGTGACGAAGAGAGAAGTAAAAGGAGGATGGAACAATTGGAGATGGAGAACCTCAAAAGATGTTTTCAAGAACGGAGCTTACTTCGTACCTTCTGGTTATGGCAGCATTTCGCTACCTTACAGTTCTGCTCAGCGATTCACAGTAGCTCCGGGAAACTTGGTTCCTTCTTTAACTGCAGACGCTGGCCCTCTAAACTGCAACCGCAACGGCCCTTGTTATTAGTATTCATACTCTTTTCACGAGATGCATCTAATTTCTGGTATAGCACGTTAATTTTCTTTTTTTACTTAGTTGAACTATATATGTTTTGGTCTGGACTTGCTACATGTAGCACTGGTTATGAAAGATGAGAAACGTCAAGAGTTTGTAAGAAAAGAATGAAAATTTTATTTATTTTGTGTATACATAATTACATATACATATGAGATTTTTTTTTTTTATAATCCAGTCTAGATAACTTGATATTTTGTTTTTCTTTGCAAGAAAAGTAAAATCCCTTATCAATTGGACTGACCCGACTCTTATGTACTTACCAACAACTTACCAGCTTTATTTTTTGGTAAAAACAAAGTGTTTCTGAGCAGCTTGTTTTGCTATGGGGTATTTAGAGCACCTCCAATGGGAGGCTGTAATGCAATTTTTGTGAGGCTCTCTTGATATTTTCGATGAAAAATTAATCAAAACTAAATTAAAATGAGAGAGGCGGACACGTGTCCAAAGCAAACAAATTCTCAATATTTCGTTTTTCACTTTTTCAATGGCGTTAATACATGGTTCGATTCCTGGTACGTCTGCGGTTCGATTGGGTTTTTCAACCTCAGTGTCACCGAGAATATTTCTCAATGTTCCGGTGGTGAAGCAGGGTTGGAGGGATTCGTGTCGGAGAGAGGTTTTAAGAGCAATGGTGCAGGAGACAGTTCGGGTTGTTTGTTTTTTCTGTTGAAGGGGAGAGAGATGATGTGTACCGTATATGGGACTTGTGCAAGATCACAAAGAGAAGAACAATGAAGGATTTTGACATGGTCAAACTCGACATGGTCCGTGGCTACTTATGTGTGTGACTTGAGTTCTCCATGTTTTGCAATTAAGAACCGTTGGTGACAAATGGATTAGAGGCACTCAGTTTTGGCACCACAAGTAGTACATCTTGTTTCAAACATAAAGTCTTGTACTATATTGAAAGATACTTCATTTTGAATGTCTTGTATCAAACATAACCATATATTGAATGATTGTACATCTTGTTTCAAACAAAACCTCTTCTTCTTGTTTTATACAGAGACACAAACAACACTTCTACACAACACTTCTTGTTTTACAAAGACACAACCAACATTTATTCTTGTTTTTACAAAGACAAAACACTTCTTGTTTTACAAAGACACAAACAACACTAGTTCTTGTTTTTACAGAGACAAAACATATTTTTTAATTTCCACATCTTTTAAATAATATTTTTACTTATGTATGTTTAATGTTTAATATTTTATGAATTACAATAATTATTAAATTTTATGAAATAAAATAATTTTAAAATAATATTTTTTTTTCAGAGAACCTCTATAAGAGAGACTACCATTGAAGTATGAAAACCTAGAAAAAATAATCAAAAGCTCTTTTATAATTTTTCAAAAAGTTTTAATCATAAAAAATGGAGAGAGCCCCTCCATAAGGTCTCTCCATTGGAGATGCTTTTAGTTCTTGCCATAAAACTTACATCTATTTGTGAATATTTTAGTTTAAAAAACTTATATTATTTGTGAATATTTTATTTCGGATATCGATAGACTTTGACTTTGGTTGATTATGATTTATGAACTATGGACTATTAACATGACAAACAAAAACTGAAGACTTTTAAGTGTTCTCTTTAAATAATCTAAATTTTGCAAGCTCTATCCTGCCCATCCTTTATGTTTCTGTCTAATTTATTAGTGTTTTTACAATTAAACTTTCCTACATATTAGAAAACTAAAATTTTATAATTTGTGAATTCATGTTAGCTACTTAGCTCTAACTTTATTTATACTCAAATTAAGTATCGTTCCAAATTCTCCATGTTTATTATCATATAAATTCTGCCTAAGTGCTTCAGTTTTCTATTTGCCACAGTCAATTAAAACTTCAACTAAATGATGAAATTCAATTTTTTGAAATTTGAAGTGTTATTCTTTTCACAATAAAGATCGGCATTTTTTTCTTGTTTTATATCAACAAAACCGGCACTTTTTTCTTTTTTCAAGACTGGCAATTATAACGGGGGTATAAAATTGAACAAATTATAGACTCTAAATTATTTCATATGTATATTTTCAGTTTAGGCACTCGGTTGACTAAGACTTGTATCCCAAGATGCACGTTAGCTTATTGCATCCTAGCTGACGTATAAGCTAGAGAATCAAACACACATTGGTCAATGCAGCTGCACTAATTTAATAAAAAATCTGTGTAATGTAGTTCGATTTGTTCCGTTATGTGTGATACATTTTATATTCTCTGATTTTTTTTTTTCTTTTCTCTTTTGGATAATTCAAAGTACATAACATGAATTTTGACATATTCTGTCAGTAACTAAAAGTTAGCGGTGATGAAAATCACTATTTACTGCAGTTCTATCTATGACCATGATGTCTTGAACCATGTAATGAATGACACAACTTAGTTCTTGATTAGACATTAATTATATTATTTTTTGGTTTCTTGCCACAAGATAGTTCTTGAATAGTTTTTAATTTTCTTTTTATATATGCAGTCTACAGATATAGCTGTATAGTAGTGGAATAGGGCACACATGTTATAAATATGGCCATTTGAGGTGTCAAACATTGGTAAGACGATGAAAAAGAACTGAGAGTGTTTTGTTTTTTTGGAGAGAACCGTCAGTTCATTGATTTCACCTTCGAAATGATCATTGCAAAAGATTTCAACATCCTTTTGAATTTCACTTTGTACTTAATAAAATTGTTTTAAGAATGTCAACTTGTAAGCTATACTAGTTATAATGACTTAAAAACAAGTTATGGACGGGTTGGTTTTCTATCAAAATTTGGACTATTTCTCAACTGTGTATGTCATATTGACACTTTCTGAATTTTAGTTAATTATATTGGATATATCAAAGAGACTGAATGGGTTGATTTTCACTCAATTCAACTTCTCATTTAAAAACTAAAAAGTTGGTACGCCATTATTGTAAGATAGCGAAACATGCATTTAGACTACAAGAAATTCGTAATATTGTATAGCAGCAAAAGAAGACTTGGAACCTCTGATATCGTTGAGTAATATGGGTTGTATGAATTCTTTTTGAAGTCAGTGTTAGTAATTAACTTTGTAATGTTTCCTTTGATATCGTGTTAAACATATAAAGAAGAAAACTCACAAATCATCTCTCTAATTACTATATATGTATAGTTAGAAAATATATATTTTAGCAACTTCATGTAATTAAAATATATGTTTTGTGCTCCAAGAGAGGACTAATTAGTATTAAATTGATGGTATTGATACTTAATGATTGCCTCTATCTCTTATTTTATGTTTTAAATCCTCAATACCTATGATGAATCCCTATTGACAAATGCTTGTTTAATTTGATTTTTAAGTATATAAACCGTCTCGTTTCTCTTTAGGGCATATTTGATTAGGTTTTTTAGTTAATCATCATGTATTTTATTTGCAATTACAAGTTTCTTGGTTCGCTATTAATTATTTTAATTATTTTTTGTTTAACCTTTGTAAAAATCTAAAATCTATATTACCCATCTTAGATTAGAAGGATTCATTTCCCGTATCTTTAGCATGTGAGAACTAGTCCTTATGGTTCACTACTATATATAATGTTTACACTTCACGGTGCACTTGCATATTAGTAAAACTCGATCAGATCAATACGGGAAATGTAAAATTAAACGCACTCCAAAACAGTAATTTATTTTTAATAAACATGAATCAGTACTGGTTATACTTATTACCCAAGATAGTCTGACTACTACTTGAATCTTCAAGCCAAATGATTACCAAAGAGAACAGAGAACAAAACGCTGAAATCTTTCTTTAAGTAGTCATTGGTCTAGGAACTGTTTATGTTTTCTCTTCTTTTTTTCTTTCAGTAATTTAATATTCCAAGAAATTGAAGATAATCAATCACTCGATACAAATTATTTATACAAAACTAAGAAAAGAAAGTCAAAGGAAGTGATCGGGTTCTACGGTATGAATGTCAACAAATCATATATATGAAAGTTAGTAAATTTTTTTTATATGATTGACACATCATCATTTTAACATTTGTCATATGTTTATTAAATAATTAATGTAATGAATTATTAATTATAGGTTAGTGATACATTTATTATTCAATTTTATATATTATTTTATTATATATTCAATATACTATTACTGAATTTATTTTAATATTAAAAGATTTTTCAATAAAATCATTTTAATAGTTTTTTTATACTTAAAGATTTTTTTGTAATCCAAACTCAAAGTATGATTATATAATAATCGTGGATTAGCTAATGATTTGAGTAGGTTATTCTCTTAAATTGATATTTATATAATAAATCACTAAGAGTGCATAATACGTACGAAGCTCCATCATCAAATTCTTAGGATTGTAGAATCGAACACTACCCTCTGCTAGATGAACGTTGTTTAAACCGCGACGTAGCGCGGATGATCACCTAGTATAAGTTAATTCTTGGAACTACTTTGAGGGACACAGTGGGGAAGCCTATTAGGCACTCTTACCTGTAAACGAAGCCAACCTCATTTTGTTGATTTTGACTTTATATGTTTTCTTTTATTTTTATTATTTTTCTTATGTTAAAATATATCAAAAAAGTTACGCAGTTAAAACAATTAATTTCTTATTTTAGCAAGACAAGAAATTAACATACGTTAAGAAAAAATAGCGATATACTTAAAATTTTCTCTAAACTATAGTTTCTGCATATAGTGAGACATTATCCAATATATATATTTATATATATAATATGATCGGGACTTTATATTCTTCTATATATTTTAAACATTATGAAATTTCCCCAAAAATAGTACTATTCATTAGATGTTTGTGCATATAACAAAGTGAAACCAACAATGGTTACATATTTTTGTGTTAATATCTTTTATTTTTTTTGTGCGTTTATACTTGTTAGTTTTAGTACATGACTTCTTATAATAATCACGAAAATCCTTTTAAAGTGCCATTTATGAGATATGCTTCTATGATAAATCGGAAGGATGAGATTCTTTATGTGAAAGTTCAAACTCTTATTTTCTTTCTTACCGAAATCTACAAAACCTGAACAATGGAATATATGATAGGATGAGAAGGTACTTGTTTGAAATACCTAGTTATTCAATATTACTTGTTTAGGGTTCACTTTCTAATTAGTTTGCTCGACGTACGTCGGTTTAAAGTTTATTTCCTCCAAACTAAAAGGTTTCACACACACGAACACAACTATATGCACATGTGCGTACGGCTTACGTTATGTATCAATACATACTAGTTAAAAAAAAAAAACTAGTAATGCACTGTACCGTCTATTAAACGAGTCTCAACAAAATTAAGAATTGGTTGTAAGAATATTCTTTTGCCATAAAAACGTATTTTTAATCACGTGAAAGGTGCCGATCTAGTTGCTAGCGGTGTCTTTTTTTTCCAATCCTTTGATCTAATATTAGAAATAGTCAAAAATATTTCTTAAAATGAGGAAAAACTAAACCTGAATAAGATCCATTAATAACTGATTTCCAATTTGTATAAAAATAGCTTTTCTAGAAATCACCTACTTTTCGCCGCATTTCAATTTCTTTGTGTGTATATTGACATGTTCAATGAGATTTTCAAATTTAGTTAAGAAAATCCAAAAACATTCATAAATATTTTCTTAAGAAGAGAAATTTGACTTTTTAATATCTTAAGAAAATTATCTAGATATATTAGTGTAATGGATTTGATTTATCTAAAATCACACACGTCTATGAGTTCCGTACCAATATAGCTAAAACTTAATTAAATCAATAGACATAGAGCATGGAGTTGAAATATATAAAACAAAAGCAATATGGAGTCTTTTAGTTTTCATTTGAAACACCACGCAGTTTTATCATTACTCGAATCATAAAACAGCAGCATGTTTGTTAAGACAATAGAAAGACCAAATGTAAACGTGCAATATGTCTATTAGATTATGGGACCCATGTTCCTCCTATAATGTCAGGTGGCAGACACATGACGCAGACTCTGACGCTTTTTAACAAAACCAAAAGTCTCCACGAAACTTCCTACAAGATTCTTCTATCTTAAACCTAAATATACATTTATATAATCTATATAATTGATAAATGATAAAATACAATTTGGAGAGATATTTGAGTCGACGCCAAAACCCTTTTTGTAGGCGAATCATCTGGACCGGTAAGAGACTCTCTCATCGATAATAACCACATAATTTAATCAAACTCTTTCTCTCTCTTTCTAAGATCTTTTGCTTTGCTCTTTTCCTTTTTGATCTTCCTATATATGGAGAAGCACCAAAACGGTACTTACTATACGATACTGTACGGATCCATCAAACTGGATTAATTATCAAAACGTACATTTTTATCTTACCTGGCAAGTTACATTCCTAGGGTTTTGGAGAATCCAATCAACAACAAAGAAAATAATCATCGTTACAATAATCAGTATCACGCACAGACTTAGATGTTCCGGTTTCCAGTGAGTCTAGGCGGTTCACGTGACGAAGACCGTCACGATCAGATCACACCGTTGGATGACCATCGTGTGGTGGTTGATGAGGTTGACTTCTTCTCAGAGAAGAGAGATAGGGTTTCACGTGAGAACATCAACGACGACGACGACGAAGGCAATAAGGTTCTCATCAAAATGGAGGGTTCACGAGTTGAAGAAAACGATCGTTCCAGAGATGTCAATGTAAGTATAGTTGATTTTCTCCTAATTTTTGCTATCGATATTAAATGATTTATTTTATTTCTTATATGTGTTGAAATATATTTCTTTGGTTGGTGAGATGTGATGTGAATGCTCATAACACTAGCAACAATTATTTTGCAAACAGTTAATTTTATTATTTTTACATTACTACACAGATAAACTGAATCTGGTTAATGTATTAATACTGTGTAAATATATATATAGATCGGTCTGAATCTTCTGACCGCGAATACGGGAAGCGATGAGTCAACGGTGGATGATGGACTATCAATGGATATGGAAGATAAACGTGCAAAGATTGAGGTACCTTTTTTTTTTTTTTTTTACTCGTTTTCCATTTTAATCTGTAACTAATTTATCCACGAACACAAAATACTACATCCTTCTAACTCCACTGAATGCTGTTTGGTTCGAGAGCAGTAAAATTAATTGAAAAGACCTAAAAGCACAAATTTTCAATAGATTACTGTTCAAAATTTGGGAGACGTTTAGTTTTTTTTTCTCGTTCTAATATGTATATGTCTTTGGTTGTAATAAATGAAATGAAGAACGCACAACTACAAGAAGAGCTCAAGAAGATGAAAATAGAGAATCAAAGGCTAAGAGATATGTTGAGCCAAGCGACGACCAACTTCAATGCCTTACAAATGCAACTTGTTGCCGTCATGAGGCAACAAGAACAACGTAACTCTTCACAAGATCATCTCCTGGTAATGTTACAATAATTTACTTTTTTACTTAGATCTAAATCTTTATCCCTCTAAAATATACATATATTTTATATATGTATCCGTTAAATCGTGTCAGTAAAAAATATATAGATCGATCTCCAAACCGTATTCATTGAATCCTCTATAGCTTTTTGGCATACTACTACTACATGAACTATGTGGACAATCCAAAAGGTTGTATAGTTGATCAATGGTTGTGTTCGTTGTTAAAAAATATATTTCTTACCAACTCTATGTATTTTTGGTCGTAATAAACGTTATAAATTTGAAATTTTTGATCTTAAGTAAAGTAACGTCGGCGCATGAGATTTATATATCTAGAAAACGAAGTGTTTTCGATAATCGGTACATACACACAAATCCAAACACGTAATCCATTGACTAAATTATTTCATGATCTTTCTGAAAAGTATCATTCTTATTTAACTATAAAAAAAACAAATCCTCAGTCGCTTTGTATTTTATTTGTTTAGCTAAGTATTAGTTATAAATAATGCAGAAAGAGTAATATGCACTTCTATATATTAACTTAACTTAGGCTCAGGAGAGCAAAGCAGAAGGAAGGAAACGGCAGGAACTGCAAATCATGGTGCCAAGGCAGTTCATGGACCTTGGGCCGTCGTCTGGAGCAGCAGAGCATGGAGCCGAAGTGTCATCTGAAGAGAGGACAACGGTTCGTTCAGGTTCTCCTCCTTCGCTTCTAGAAAGTTCCAATCCCCGAGAGAACGGAAAGAGGTTGCTTGGAAGAGAAGAAAGCTCAGAGGAATCAGAGTCTAACGCCTGGGGAAACCCTAACAAAGTCCCCAAACATAATCCATCCTCTAGCAATAGCAATGGAAACAGAAACGGAAATGTTATTGATCAGTCGGCCGCAGAAGCCACCATGCGGAAAGCCCGTGTCTCAGTTCGTGCCCGATCTGAAGCTGCCATGGTAACCTAAATCCCTCTAATGGTAGCTAGGCATAGGCTTATATTTGATCATAAATTTTAACGGTTATATTTTAATGTTGTTAACTTGTTCTATAGATAAGCGATGGATGTCAATGGAGAAAGTACGGACAAAAAATGGCTAAAGGAAACCCGTGTCCGCGGGCTTATTATCGTTGCACAATGGCCGGTGGATGTCCAGTTCGCAAGCAAGTACGTATGCTTTTACATTTTACGTCGGCATGATTATATAAAAATATAATTAAGATCTACTATATAATTTGCGTTTGAAACAAAGGAAGCCGTAACCAATGATGTCTTAACAGGTGCAGCGTTGCGCAGAAGACAGATCTATTCTCATAACCACCTACGAAGGAAACCACAACCATCCACTCCCACCAGCCGCTACGGCCATGGCCTCAACAACCACCGCAGCTGCAAGCATGCTCCTCTCGGGCTCAATGTCGAGTCAAGACGGTTTAATGAACCCAACAAACCTCCTAGCTCGAGCTATCTTGCCTTGCTCCTCAAGCATGGCTACAATCTCAGCCTCCGCACCATTCCCAACCATCACATTGGACCTCACCAATTCACCCAACGGTAACAACCCTAATATGACCACTAATAACCCGTTGATGCAGTTCGCTCAACGGCCCGGTTTCAACCCGGCAGTTTTGCCTCAAGTGGTTGGTCAAGCTATGTACAATAACCAACAACAGTCCAAGTTTTCTGGTTTACAGTTACCGGCTCAGCCACTGCAGATCGCGGCCACTTCCTCGGTGGCCGAGAGCGTTAGTGCTGCCAGTGCAGCAATTGCGTCCGATCCAAACTTTGCGGCGGCTCTAGCGGCAGCGATCACGTCCATTATGAACGGTTCCAGTCATCAAAATAATAACACCAATAATAATAATGTGGCTACGAGCAACAATGACAGTAGGCAATAAGAGTTTTCATTTTGATGGTCGATTTTTTTTTTTTGGGTACTTTGTTTTGAGTTTCGGATGTGTAATTCTACGTATTTTGTTGGTTTAGCTTTTATCCGTGGACAACAAGCTAGGGTCTTAAGAACATGTCTTTTTTTCCTGTTCTTCATGTAAGATCAACGATTTTGTTTGGAAATTAAATCTCTATCTAAAATATATTTTCTTCTATATAAACTCACACATATTTATTTATGTAATATAGCATTTTGATATATTACTTTTAAAATAAAATGTTAATTCTTTTATTATTATTATTAGCTAGGAATTTTGGATAAAACGCCGTAAAGGTTAAAGGAACAAAAATGAAAGCAAAATACGCTTATCAAGTTTACATGTTCCAATTAAAGGTCACAAAATATATGGACTAGTCGACTTATAAAACAATTTGTCAGTTAATTGATCGGTTCACCGAAGAATTAGTTACCTATATTTCAACAGTTTAATTAGCCACATAGAGGAGAAATCCATAGATTATCTAGTTATAGGAATTGTTGATGAAGAAATTAGAACATGTTGTTTCTTTCAAGAAAGGAGACAACTCTAAGAAACAAATTCCTCAGATCTCAGGTATCGAGGAATGTTTTGACACTGTATACAATATCACAAGCTTTATTGTCTCAACTTTGATAAACTCAAATTTTTTGTTTTTTCTGGAGAAATTCAAGCAAAAGTTTTCAAAATAAGTGTACGTAGATGCATATAAATAGTATCCAGATTTTGTATGAGACTTCCTGGAAGTCCAAAGGACTCACTATAGGGATAATTTAGTTGTCACTGTAGGTGGAGATGTCGTAATTGTTAAGAGTCAACGTCCAAGTAAGTCACGAATATGGAACTTTGAAATCTACAAGATGGGTTCATCGAAGGGAAACAAATGGAAGAAAATAGTTTCTTTGGGAAACAAAGCAATTCTTTTGGATTTGGGTATATCACAGTTCTCGCCGAAGACAATATAGGATTTTTTAAAAAAAAATTGATCTACTTCAATGCCAATGATCTTGGAGGTCTCTATGACAAAAACAATGTTTTTATATCCAGTCTCGTTACAAAGAAGGCTGAACAACCGAATTACTTTGTTTCTTTGTCCGTTCCATGTTATGACGCGCGATGGTTCTTACCAATTTTCAAACGAGAATGATTGATCTGATACTTTGTATTTGCTTTTATAACATATATGTATTTTTGCATATTGCTACATCATTTAGTAATAGTTTTCAAGATTTTGATCCGTTTTGAGCATGTAAAGCTTTGGAATTTCAATACATATACATATAGGCCAAAACAGGGTTTCAACCAAACAAATCAATAGCTATAACATTCTGATCAAAAGCCTAATTGTGAAAAAAGAAAAAAGAAAGCTTGGATTTTACCATGTGTTCCAATCATGATCATTTATAATATAGCTGAATTTATTGAGTCCTAAGAACATCTCCAATGGGGTTCTCAACTAGTTATGTCTTTTGTGAGTGTGGTTTATATAGTTTCAAAGAAGATTAAGAACACAAAGATAAAAGAATAACTCTCTTTTATTAGCTTAGAAAAATATCTCAAAATCTAAACTCTCTTAATCTCTCAATACTTATAAGTTATGCAACACACTTGCATCTTCTTATATATAAAAAGAATTAGACATACATATAAGTTTTCCTAAAAAGATTAAGAAAACATATATATAAATATTTAGACAACTTCCTAAATACAAAGTCTAATTCTAATCCTATTCCTTTTTAGCTTATGATTCAAGCTTCCTTCAAATTTAAGTCAACATTCTTCTCTTTAAGCTTGAAGTCACATTTCACCACATCTTGAACTCCAACAATAATTCTCATCTCCTTGAACTTGATCCTCCCAAGAGCTTTTGGTAAAATGTAGGCCTTTTGCTCGTCTCCGGGAACATGTTCTACTTCCACTTGTTCATTCTCAACACACACTTGAATGAAATGATATCTCTTGTGAATATATTTACTTCATCCACGAAATATCAGGTTCTTTGTGATTGCAATTGCGGACTTGTTATCAATCAAGATTAACACCTTCTTGCATGGTTCTCCAATAATTTCCCCAAGAAGCTCTTGAAGCTATACCGATTGTTTTGATGCTTCTATGGCAGCCATGAGCTCAGCTTCACAAGATGTTTAGAGTATCATCATTTCCACTCTCGGAAGCACTCTCTTTCTTTCATCTCTACACAGTACTCACCAATAAAATCTCACCAAATGTTAAAGACGATATTAGAAAAAATGAAAATTGTACATTCAACAAATCCTTTCAATATTAAAAATTATAGGGATATGGATCAAATTGAAAACCAAAGGCCATAATGATTTCATGATGTGGTCTAAATTTGATGTTATTCCAATATAAGTTTTAAACATTATATTTTATATATATGATATGATATGTTTAATTTACTTTCACAGTTGCAAAAGAAAAGAGATACATATCCAATATAGATGTGTTTAGGTTTAGGGAATCAAACATAAAAAAAAAACATTGAAAAGATACAATAAAGTTGAGATCAATCATATATGTTTGAAATTTGGCACAAACCATCGTGCACCAGATATTTGAATGGACGAACAAATACTTTGATGTGGTCTTTCAACTTCTTGTGTGTCAAGATTGAAGACACAAATATCTTTTTCACTCCAAACATGATCGAATCTGAAATAATGAGGGCGATGATAACCACTGAAATATATTGAATTTCTATTGATTCCTTCGATGGTGTTGGCAAGTACAGTGATACCTAGATCCAAAAGTATTGCCTCGTCTCCCAAAGAAGTGAGTTTCTCCCAGTAAGTATTAGAAGAATTCAACTTGTAGATGCAGAAGGACCAAACGTCACTATTATCCCATATTTTGCTCTTAACTCTAAGGACATCTCCATTTAATGTGACTACAAGATGTTCCTTTTTATCATTCAACACATCATCAACGTCACTTCTGAATCCTTTTTCCATTAATATATCATAATTAACTTGCGTTTCAAAGATTTGTCGCGGAATATCTTCACAAAAATCCAAGACTTTGACATCACGAGTGTAACTATACAAGTACATCTTATGATCTTTGTATACTATGTTAACAGTCGATATATCAAGACTGCGGTAATTCCAAATATTATCTCCAGTTCTGCAATAAACCATATATGTGTATCCGCACTCGAATGACCACATAACCACATAATCTTTGGTCTTATCATCTATCCATAATATATGGTCACTAATATCGATCATGTGTCTTTTAGGATGGTAATCATATTCATCATCAACTTTTCTATAGAACAAATCATCGTTAATTTGTTCAATCTTTATCCTACCAAATTGAGACTCCACAGACGGAAGATTAATTCTCTCACGAGTAAACAAATTCATTATATAGAGCTTATATCTAGGATCTCTCATAAAGAGCCAACTTCCATAAATCGCCAAACAGTGACTATTTGCGAATTCAACACCAAGATTTTGAATCCTATATATCTTCTCTTTTTCTTCAGAATTAAACAAGAGACAAAAATCTTTACCTTTTTCTGGAAACATAATGAGCCAAGGGATCTGCTTGTTTGGCGCTGACATTCGTGAAGCATATAGCCAAGCTAGACACACTGATTTAGTTCGTTGAAAATCTACAAAACCAAGACGTTCGAAAACCATGATCAAGAGATCTAAAGGAAGCTTGGACCAGCTTGAGCCATCAGACATCAGAGAAGGGGGATCCATTTCAAATCTTTTTATCAAAACGAAATCTTCTCTCACTAATAGAGCAGAGACATTAGAAAGTAGCAAACTCCATCTATTTAAATAAGGGACCTAAACATCCCCTAAACGATAAATACAAAGTTGACCCTATTCCAATTAATTTAAAGAAAAAACATATATCTAACAATAACCAATTTATTTCTTTATATGATTTTTGAAAAGAAGAAATATGGATGCGTGTCAATAAAAGATATTTTCATAAAAATAAAAAGATATACATTAACACCAAAACTCTAAAAAGACATGTGTCCGACGACAGACAATTTCTTCTTTGTTGATAACTAATTTGTAGATAATTTCTTTATTTAACTTTTGAAAAAGAAGAATTGGATTCATGTCCATAATATATATAAGTTTGTAAACTTGGAAAGGTGAGTTGTATATCATCCTTATTAACACAAGAATCTCACACCTGGAAAATCTTTTTTTTTCTTATATAATTTAGACAAGAATATTGACGTTCATATTTAGACATGTAACAAATCTATAAATTTTCATAAACAATAAAAGGAATAAAACTTTGATATTTGGAGAAGGAAATATACCATAGATATAAAGTTAGGGGATGTTATTGGTTTATGATTTCAAAAGAGATTTAGTAACTTAAAGTGTCATGTAGAATCTGTTTGTTATTAAATCAAAAAAAAAAAAAGTTTATTAAAGTTTTGTGTTTATCATTTAATATTTGTAAAAATAATCTAAAATCTTTATAAATTTGGGGTTATTGGATTCATACTTATATAATGTCAGTAAAAGTTTTGTGTTTTTCAATTAAAACCAAAGAATTTCTAATTGTTAATGAATTAGATTATTATGTTATTGGTTCATGATTTTTTAACTTTTCTTCACAAAATAAAGTTATAACAAATCATGAAAAATATTATCAAAACAGAAAAATTATTAGAGAAACTTTACAAGATTATGAAATACTAATCAACAAGATTTTAAAAAACTCTCTAGCAATAGTTTAGAATCTTTCATTTATTTACTTTCTATGGATTGATTGAAGTCATCAAAATTCTTTGTAAACTAGGAACCAATAACACCCCTTATATTTGATAGATGTGAGATTGCTGTTCTCTAAATTTTTTTTTTTTCTGATAGAAGAACTTTCATTCACTTATTCAAAAGAGAGAAATTCCTAAAACTAAACTTGAGTTAATAAATGGAAAAGAAAGATAAGAGCTTTTGCTAGAATGCTCCATCGAAGAGAATGCTAGTGGAAACAGATTCCAAATACCGGACAAGGTTTGTCGAAATCGCCAAAGATAATAACACCAAAGGAACAATGGGAGACTAGATTGGTGTCGTTCAATCAAGTCACAACCACAAATCATTGATTCAAAAAAGGCTTGAGAAAGAGTGATATTGAAACTACCGAGGTGTGTTCTTCAATGACGTTTGAGAGAGTTGAGGCAAGTTTTTCAGTAAAGTTCGAGAGAGTTGAGATGCGTTGCTCCTCAAAAAACTTGAGGCATGATGATTCGGCTTGAATTCAGACATGTTTGAACTCAATCCGAAACGTTTCAAAATTAATCTTACAAGTTACAACATATACCAAACGAAGAAATTGATCCAGGTTTCGAGAATGATAATAACAAGTCCAATCAAAATCCATCGCTATTGTCTTAGGAAGGAGTCCTCTACCCTTCGTAAACAAGTATAAGACCTTCAGATTTGTACTTATCACGATGAAGAGATTTGTAAAAGGTATGTGAGCTTCTTAATTGTGCTTTGCTCAACTTCAGGCTTAATTACTTTTATGGGAGAGATTAATTTGATGTCGTATCAAACGAGTGGAGATTATTTGTAATTTGTAAATATCCTAAACTAAAGTCGCCATGTATTTTTGTTCTCATTCAGTTGATTGGTAGACATTTTATTGTTTTGAAGATATATATAACTCTATTCATCGAGATAATATTAGGCAAATATTAGAATATAAAGATCAATATATTTTGATTTGATAAAAGTTATGTTTTTCTTACTTTAGTGATCGTATTCATCTGATCACCTAAATCGATATATATCAGAAACATTCATTAAAACAATAACCCTTAGCTTTTGTGAAAAACTAATCAGTCGACTTAGCGAACCCAACTTTCACTGCAAGTGTGTTCTGGTAATCAAAAACAGTGTGAAAGACTCGCATGAATGGGATGCCCAATGTCCTGCAATCAAACCACACGCAGTCAAAAGATATTGTAATGTTATTTTCAACAGAAAAGAAATCTTTATAATGAATTGTGTTACTACCAGTCAAAAGATATTAAGATGAAAACAGAGTTCTTAGTTATTACGTACCAGTGGCTACGATTTGTTTTTCCCACGAATTTACTCGTGCATTGACTCCGCGAACGACGTATATACTAGGTACAAACAGAGAAAATAAGTTTTGAAAAAAAGACCAATATAATAATAAATAAGGAAAGTAAAAATGGAGGAAAGAAAATTGTACGTTCCACTTACATCAAGTGGTGTGAGGACGAAGGCCTTTCCGCCGATCGTAAAGGTGACATCAGGCAGCGTCTCAAAATTATTGCAGTTTGGTTCTACTCCGATATACCTATGGATCTCGTCAGCGGAATCCTAAATATTACAGTAAAATAAAGAAAGTTAACAAGTGCCTTGCGACAATTTATATCTTTACCAACAGATGTATTATTTACCATTGGAACATTAATATTTGAACTTCCGGAGTCAACAATAGCTTTGCAGCCACTGGAGCAAATGTTGGTGTTTTTTCCTCCGACCCAAATGTTGGACATTGCGAAGAAGTTTCCTGGCCCTTCCACGTCAACGTATGTATGGTCACCGGAGAAATGCGCTGGGATGATTCCTCCAAATACTACCTCTCCACCGTTGATTTCTCCAGAGTTAGAAAACCGTCTAAGCCAGATAGAGAACACATTTTTTGCAATTTTGCCTTGGAAAACCATAGAGTGCCAAACAGATGTACCGAAATTGAGCGGGTCCGTGAACCTGAGTCCCAATATACCATCAAACGGCATTTTCTTGAAAAACTCTTTGTAAGGAGTCTTAACGCCCTCTATGAAGGTCTGTGACGTGATGCTAATCCCACCAACCGTAACGGTGTCAACACTTAGGAAACCCGTGAGGGAACCCTTTCCATACTTGAGCTCTGCCTTTGTTCCTGTTTTACACACAGACTAGAGAGGTTAACACACTGAACATACACATACAATCTAAATAGATATATAATTCAGATTTTGACACACAGACCAAAATAAATTCACACCAAAATATATTTGTTTCAGCAAATTAGTTTGACCATACAAATAATCATCATGAATAAACTTTTTTGTAAACTGTGAAATGGGATGAAAGATAAAGACAACCATAAAATTTAGAAATTTTTTGATAAAACAAAACTATAATAACACAGTCGAAAACTTACCATTTTCTTTAAAGGTTCTTGAGGCACTGGATATGTAACGATTGCGAGGGTTTTCAGTTTTGGCCAGCCAATTTTCTGACGGGACCCAAAGGGAAGAACTTCCGGTATCAAACAGAACAGTGAAAGTTTGGCCTGGATTGCCAATTTGGATCTTCCCATAGTACAGAAAGTCCTTTACGTTCTTCAACTGAACTCCATCATTGTTTGTTGACAAGGCATGATCTATCTGCAACGGGATTCTCACAAGCGCTTCTGACACAGAAAGAAAGGAAAAGATGAAAAATATACTCGTATACATTGTTGAGATGTGAGGCTCAGTGATATTATCAGGTTGAGAATGTACGTTATATATAGTGATTACATAAGGGACATTAGAAATTAATTAATTACTAATCTAGCCTTTACTTGTATAAAGGATGTAATTATGTGTTGAAGTTTGTAAAGTTTCGCATCAACAAAAAGACAGAAATATTTTTGAATCTATCTTATGTTTTCTATTTTAAGATGGTTTTGCAATTAGGAATTTTCATTTTAATATCTGACCTCTACTTTTTATGATGTTGAATTCAAGTATTAATTTTTAGAATTTGTTTTATTTGAATAAATGTACCACCTAGAAATATTCTTCAATATCACGAAATGACAACAAGAGTAGGTATAATCAAATTCGACAATTCAATTTTTTTTTTCCTATTTGCTCTACTCAATTTGTAACTTCAACTTTAAAGTCTCATCAAAATTATCTTACAGAACATGCTAGGTTCATTGAACATGGTAATTGTTATGTTATACTTGAATCAAATTATTTACTTGTAAACAACCAAAACATACTACTAGTAAAAAAGAAGGTAGGCTCCACCTCCTTTTACTTGATGAAACGCAGAAGTCATACCTAATTATTCTTCTACCAGGCTGTGTAATGGCGATATTGACACAGTTGATGGTTCCATTGTCTTAAACTGGAAAGTTGAGTAATAATCCTATTAAAAAGCATTTTGACTATCGTTCTCTCTCTCACATAATTAACTTTCCTCTCTTCAAAAAAAAAGAAATATGAAAACGAGCCGTCAAGTTTATCTTATTTGTTTTAATTCATAGCGTTAAACCATGAGTCAATAATGATTATTAACATTTTTTGATGAAATCATGCATCTAAACTTCTAGTAAGGTTTTATTTTATGTTTACAAAGTATCTAAGGATCGTCGAAATATTCTATTTTTTAGTCACAACGTGTATTATTCTGATATCTATACTTTGATAAACAAATCAAATATTAAAACTATTTAACCGGTGCATGTGCAAACCGCAAGTGGGATACGATATTAATTGGCATGCATGAGATCATGCAATAGAGTCTTTAAGACAAAATTAGTGCCACGCATATAATGCAAATTTGTCGTAAGTGTGTAGACTTCGAAGAAAAATATGGAGTAGTCAAGTTTGTTGGGAATGTGTTAAAATCAGCTGTATTTTACTTTAGTTACCATGTACATTCTATGTTTTTATAATATTGATGATTCGGATTTTGAACTTATATTCTACGTACTCGAAAAATATCTATTGTTATATGATTAATCGGATTTTTGAGGAAAAATTAGCTCAAGGTGAAACAAAGGGATAAAAGTGAAAGAGGTACGATTTCACGAGAAATAAATGAAATATATTTTCTTACAATCTCAAGTAACATTTATACCTTTCGAAGTAGTTATTGATCCATTTTCCAAACTGAACGTTGAACTCTACAAACTAAGATTAGCTTTTTTCCTGTTCTTTTCTTCTTCTAATCATAATTATTCATTAAGTCATATGGAATCCATTCCTCTCGTCAATAACCAGTAAATATCATATTCTTGAAGAAAAATAACAACTCCACTTATTTATACTTATATGAGTATGTTTGATTTTTTCTTAATCATAACTACGGTATATTATAGTTTTATTTATTGATAGGTCGTTTGTGGAAATAGGTTAGAAACTCAAAAGAAATTACTCCCAAAAACTTTGATAAACTTCCCTTAAACAAAACATTATAAAAATTGTGAGGATGCAGATGTTCAAACATTATAAACATTATGCAAATTTTCAATCCAAGTATTCTTGGTCTTACATTTTGGGGTCATTCCAAAATTTTCATTTACTAAATATATCTGGCCTATAATCGCGACCAATCTTGACCCCTAAAACCAAGGCGGACCAATCTTGACGACCCCTAAGAAACGGACGGTAACATGTTATTGCTCTAATTTATTAAGGGAGTAGAATTTTGGTTTAAGGTATAAAGTTTATTAGATAATTTATACATCAACTTCAACAACAGCAACAAAAAGAAGAAGAAAAAGATAATTTACACGTCAACATTATGATAACATATCACATAACAAATTATTCATCTGTAAACAGTTGAATGAAAACAAATTGTATACTTCATCCAAAAAAAAATTGTATACAACAAAATTTCCTAATTAAAGTTCATCAATTTACATTTAACATAATTTCTCTTCCATTTTCAAAGTGTTATTTATTTTTAGTTAGCTAATCTCAAATTTGCAGGTTATACTGAAAACTATAGATCCAGAAAAACTCTACACTGATGGCTAGTAAAACAAAATATTTTTTCACTTTAAATAAGAACACAACATTTGATTTCGTCATAAAAATCAGATAGAAATCTCGAGTCAAGCTCCAACTTTTTCTTGTACCTACAGATACATACGACATACATATAATACATATTAATCAAATCATTTACTCGCAAACAATCATAACCATAGTAGTAAAAATGAAGGTAGGGTCCAGTATTAATTGGTTGGTATATTAAAAGTGTTGAAGCTATTGCTCGTCAATATTTTAGTTAGCTTAGTCAACAATATATATTTGTCCTGTTTAGTCATTTCCTTTGTGCAATACTTTAGGTTATATCTTTTGCTTTGTATAAGTAAGGTTTTAACGCCTCTTTAATAAGACAAGACAACATAAACCAAACTACATCTTGTCTTAAGTTTGTCATGGTATCAGAGCGCAATCTGGGTTTTTCGAATTGAGTATTTCAAGTGAGTTTTCTCTGAAGCTATGGCTGATGCTCCACCACCACCTCCATCTGTAATTGAGGTCCGACGCACAATTTTGCCGTACGACTTAACGGCAGCTGACAATTCGGGAGCTGTGATCTCCCATCCGATACTGAAGACAAATAACTATGAAGAGTGGGCATGTGGTTTCAAGACGGCGTTGCGGTCTAGGAAAAAGTTTGGTTTCCTTGATGGAACCATTCCTCAACCACTAGATGGTTCTCCAGATCTAGAAGATTGGTTAACGATTAATGCTTTGTTGGTCTCTTGGATGAAGATGACTATTGACTCAGAGCTGCTGACAAATATCTCTCACCGTGATGTGGCGAGAGACTTGTGGGAACAGATTCGGAAGCGTTTTTCTGTTTCTAATGGGCCAAAGAATCAGAAGATGAAGGCGGATCTCGCGACTTGCAAGCAAGAGGGTATGACAGTGGAAGGATATTATGGAAAACTCAACAAGATTTGGGATAATATCAACAGCTATCGCCCTCTTCGGATATGTAAATGTGGTAGGTGTATCTGCAATCTTGGAACAGACCAAGAAAAATATCGAGAAGATGACATGGTTCATCAATTTCTTTATGGACTGAATGAAACTAAATTTCACACCATACGGTCAAGTTTGACGTCTCGTGTTCCTCTCCCCGGGCTGGAAGAGGTTTACAACATTGTGCGACAAGAAGAAGATATGTTGAACAACAGATCGTCTAATGAAGAGAGAACCGATGTCACTGCTTTTGCTGTTCAAATGCGGCCACGTTCTGAGGTAATCTCAGAGAAGTTTGCAAATTTAGAGAAGCTTTAAAACAAGAAACTTTGTACTCATTGTAACCGTGGAGGTCATTCGCCGGAAAATTGCTTTGTGTTGATTGGATATCCAGAGTGGTGGGGAGATCGCCCAAGAGGAAAATCAAATTCAAATGGCTCAACAAGTCGTGGCAGAGGAAGATTTGGGCCTGGTTTTAATGGAGGACAACCTCGTCCAACGTATGTGAATGCCGTCATGACTGGACCGTTTCCATCTTCTGAACATGTGAACCGGGTTATCACTGATAGCGATCGTGATGCAGTCAGTGGGCTTACTGATGAGCAATGGCGTGGAGTTGTTAAGCATCTCAATGCTGGAAGAAGCGATAACAAGTCCAATGCTCATGAAACTCAATCAGGTACATGTTCTCTTTTCACTTCTTGGATACTCGACACAGGTGCTTCACACCATATGACTGGAAACCTGGAATTGTTGAGTGGTATGCGATCCATGTCTCCTGTTTTAATTATCTTAGCTGATGGAAATAAGAGAGTTGCTGTCAGTGAGGGAACAGTTAGATTAGGCTCGCATCTGATATTAAAATCAGTTTTCTATGTCAAGGAGTTGGAATCAGATTTGATCTCTGTTGGGCAAATGATGGATGAGAATCATTGTGTGGTTCAACTTGCTGATCACTTCCTTGTGATACAGGACCGCACTACGAGGATGGTGACTGGAATTGGTAAAAGAGAGAATGGAAGTTTTTGTTTTCGGGGAATGGAGAATGCTGCTGCTGTGCACACGAGTGTGAAGGCCCCTTTTGATCTATGGCATAGGCGTTTGGGACACGCATCAGACAAGATAGTTAATTTGTTGCCTAGAGAACTTTTGTCTAGTGGTAAAGAGATTTTGGAGAATGTATGTGATACATGTATGCGAGCTAAGCAAACCCGTGATACTTTTCCTCTAAGAGATAATAGAAGTATGGATAGTTTTCAGCTAATTCATTGTGATGTGTGGGGGCCTTATCGAACACCTTCTTACTCCGGTGCTCGATATTTCTTGACAATCGTTGACGATTATTCTCGTGGTGTGTGGGTTTATTTGATGACTGATAAAAGTGAAACTCAGAAACATTTGAAAGATTTCATGGCTTTAGTTGAACGACAATTTGACACTGAGATCAAAACAGTAAGAAGTGATAATGGGACTGAGTTTCTATGTATGCGTGAGTATTTTCTACACAAAGGCATTGCTCATGAAACTTCATGTGTTGGGACTCCGCATCAAAATGGAAGGGTTGAGAGGAAGCATCGACATATTTTGAATATCGCGAGAGCCTTGCGATTTCAATCGTATTTGCCAATTCAGTTCTGGGGAGAGTGTATCTTATCTGCGGCTTACCTTATCAACCGCACTCCCTCGATGCTTCTTCAAGGTAAATCTCCATATGAGATGTTATATAAAACGGCTCCGAAATACTCTCATCTTCGTGTATTTGGTTCCTTGTGTTATGCACATAACCAAAATCATAAAGGAGATAAGTTTGCGGCACGATCAAGACGATGTGTATTTGTTGGGTATCCACATGGACAAAAAGGGTGGAGGCTGTTTGATTTAGAAGAACAAAAATTTTTCGTGTCTAGAGATGTGATTTTCCAGGAAACAGAGTTTCCATACTCCAAGATGTCGTGCAATGAGGAAGATGAACGTGTATTGGTGGATTGCCACCTTTTATTGAAGAAGCTATTGGGCCAAGAACTATTATTGGACAAAATATTGGTGAAGCTACAGTTGGGCCAAATGTTGCAACTGGCCCAATAATACCTGAAATCAATCAAGAATCTTCAAGTCCAAGTGAGTTTGTCTCTCTCTCCTCTCTCGATCCTTTTTTAGCATCAAGCATCGTACAGACAGCAGATCTTCCACTGTCATCTACAACACCGGCGCCAATACAACTTAGACGTAGTTCTCGCCAAACATAAAAACCGATGAAGTTGAAGAATTTTGTCACCAATACTGTGAGTGTTGAATCGATTTCCCCTGAGGCTTCTTCCTCCTCTCTGTATCCAATTGAGAAATACGTGGATTGCCATCGATTCACTTCGTCGCACAAGGCTTTTCTCGCAGCTGTTACTGCTGGAATGGAACCAACAACTTACAACGAGGCTATGGTTGACAAAGCTTGGAGAGAGGCTATGTCTGCTGAGATTGAATCTCTGCGAGTTAATCAAACCTTCTCGATTGTAAATTTGCCTCCAGGAAAGCGGGCTCTTGGCAACAAATGGGTATACAAAATCAAGTATCGATCGGATGGGGCGATAGAGCGATATAAAGCTCGTTTGGTAGTCTTGGGTAATTGTCAAAAAGAAGGCGTGGATTATGATGAAACTTTTGCTCCGGTTGCAAAAATGAGCACGGTGCGTTTGTTTTTGGGAGTGGCTGCGGCCCGTGATTGGCATGTACATCAAATGGATGTGCATAACGCTTTCCTTCACGGTGACTTAAAGGAGGAAGTGTATATGAAATTGCCTCAGGGATTTCAATGTGATGATCCTAGCAAGGTATGTCGTCTTCATAAATCTCTGTATGGTTTGAAACAAGCTCCAAGGTGTTGGTTTTCCAAGCTCTCTTCTGCTTTAAAACAATATGGGTTCACACAATCTTTGTCGGATTACTCTCTGTTCAGTTACAACAATGATGGTGTCTTTGTTCATGTCCTCGTATATGTCGATGACCTGATCATTTCGGGTAGCTGCCCTGATGCTGTTGCTCAATTTAAATCCTATCTAGAATCATGTTTTCACATGAAAGACCTTGGCTTGCTCAAATATTTTCTTGGCATTGAAGTGAGCCGCAATGCTCAAGGATTCTACCTGTCCCAAAGGAAGTATGTTCTTGATATTATTTCTGAAATGGGACTTTTGGGGGCTAGGCCGTCTGCGTTTCCGCTTGAACAGAATCATAAGCTCTCGTTGTCTACATCTCCTCTGCTTTCTGACTCTTCACGGTATCGTCGTCTAGTTGGGAGACTCATTTACTTGGCTGTAACACGTCCTGAGCTATCATATTCTGTTCACACTCTTGCACAGTTTATGCAGAATCCGCGTCAGGACCATTGGAACGCCGCCATTCGTGTTGTTCGCTATTTGAAATCTAACCCAGGACAAGGGATTTTACTCTCTAGCACCTCTACTCTGCAGATTAATGGTTGGTGTGATAGTGACTATGCTGCTTGCCCTCTCACTCGTCGCTCTCTCACAGGATACTTTGTACAGCTTGGTGATACTCCCATATCTTGGAAAACGAAAAAGCAGCCCACTATCAGTCGCTCTTCCGCGGAGGCTGAATATAGAGCTATGGCATTCCTTACTCAAGAACTCATGTGGCTCAAGCGGGTGCTTTATGATCTTGGTGTCTCTCACGTTCAGGCTATGCGCATCTTCTCTGACAGTAAATCTGCAATTGCTCTCAGTGTCAATCCAGTTCAGCATGAGCGCACCAAACATGTTGAAGTGGATTGTCATTTTATCCGCGATGCTATTCTTGATGGTATAATTGCGACTTCGTTTGTTCCCTCTCACAAGCAGCTTGCAGATATTCTAACTAAGGCTTTGGGTGAAAAGGAAGTTCGTTACTTTCTGCGCAAGTTGGGCATTCTCGATGTGCATGCTCCAACTTGAGGGAGGATGTTGAAGCTATTGCTCGTCAATATTTTAGTTAGCTTATTCAACAATATATATTTGTCCTGTTTAGTCATTTCCTTTGTGCAACACTTTAGATTATATCTTTTGCTTTGTATAAGTAAGGTTTTAACGCCTCTTTAATAAGACAAGACAACATAAACCAAACTACATCTTGTCTTAAGTTTGTCAAAAAGAGATCATGCAGTAAAGTCTTTCGGACTTCTGAGGAACAATATCGAAAATTAAGTTTAGAGGTTTTATTTGCAAAGTTGATTTTATCGGAAATGGAAAAGAAAGTTGGAAACGTAGAACGAAGAAGATTAAGAAAAAGCTTACCGAGAATAAACGTATCACTATCACATAGTGGCGAATAATGTAACTTTGTCGTTAGTGTGTAGACTTCAAAGAAATATATATAGATAGAGTAAGTTTAGGGTATGATAAAAAGAAGCAGAAGATGAAAAGCTTATCGAGAATAAACGTGTCACATGGCGAATCAGGATACGAATATTTCCAAAAAAAAATCAGCAACAGAAACAGAGGCAGGTATGACTTTATTTTATGACCGAAACAGACATATATTCCTTATGTAGTATTGACTTTTCTGCAACTTGAGGTTTCAGCGAGTAAATAGCTGGGGACGACTACCCTTTCTTGTATCTGTTTATCTGGTATATGTGAGATTTTTGTCCTTTTTAGGTTTGTATCTGCACTAGGTTTATCAGAGGGATAGTGAATTTTTAAGTGTGTAGACTTCAATGAAAATTGTAATACTGTACAATTAATCTTTCCAACAAGAAGCGAACAATAAAAATACACATGTGGATCAAAATGAAAACCAAGTGATTCATATTTGTCAAACGATGTGCCACATACAAGTAAATTTTCACGATATATATATATATATATATATACTAAAATTTGATATTATTCCAATATGATTTTACATTATATTTGTTTGATTTTACTTTCACATTAGCAAAAGAAAATATCAAAAGAGACACAAGTCCAACATAGATGTGTTTATGGCATTTCAAAAAAAAAAAAGGCATTGAAAAGATACAACAGACTTGAGAATCAATCATGTCCGTGTGATATTTGGCACAAACCATCGAGCATCACATGATTGAATGAACGAACTAATATTTCGATATGGTCTTTCAACCTTTTGTGTGTTGAGATTGAAGACACAAATATCCTTTTCACTGCTAACATAACCATATTGAAATTGAACACCACTAAAATATATTGAATTTCTATTAACTCCTTCAATGGCGTTGGCAAGCACGGTGATGCCTTGATCCAGGAGTATTGCTTCATCTCCCAAAGAAGTAAGTTTCTCCCACTTGCTATTTGATGAATCCATTTGGTAGATGCAAAAGGACCAAACATCAGAATCACTCCTTATTATGCTATCAACTCTGAGGGTTTCTCCGGTCATTGTGACTACAAGATGTGTATTCTTGATATGAAACACATTACCAAGCTCTGGACGAACGCGGCGTACTCCATTAGCCAACACATCATAGTTAACTTGCGTTTCAAAGATTTGTCGCGGAATATCTCCAAAAAATCCTATCAAAAAGAATATCTCCAAAAAATTCCAACACTTTGACATCACTAGTTGTACTATACAAGTAAATCTTATGATCTTTGTATACCATGTCAACAATGCCTACCATATCAAAACTACAGTAAGTAGCATGTTTCAACCAATTATCTCCTTTCCTATAATAAACTAGATATTGGTATTGGCGGTATTGGATTGACCATATAACCACGTAATGTTTGGTTATATCGTCTATCCATAATAAAGGGAAGTCAATATTGATGTGTCTTTCAGGATATTCAACATCATATTCGTCATCGATTTTTATATAGAACAAATCATCGATAGTTCGTTCAATCTTTATCCTACCAAATTGTGACTCCACAGATGGAAAATTAATCCTCTCGCGAGTAAATAGATTCATAACATAGAGATTATATCTAGAATCTCGCATAAAGAGCCAACTTCCATATATCGCCAAACAATGACTATTTGCGAATTCAACACCAAGATCTTTAATTCTATAGGCTTTCTCCTTTTCTTCAGAATTAAACAAGAGACAATAGTCTTTACCTTTTTCTGGAAACATGATCAGCCAAGGGATCTGATTTTTTGACGCTGATTGTCTTGAAGCATCTAGCCAAGATGGACAAACGGATTTAGCTCGTTGAAAATCTGCAAACCCAAGACGTTCAAAAACCATATTCAGAAGATCTGAAGGAAGCTTGGACCAGCTTGATCCATCAAACCTTGGAGAGGGATAGTTCATCAAAAGTATTTCTCAAAGAATATTATTTATTTTTGTTAAAGTTCTCAAATAAATCTTCTCTTTATATAACATGTAATTCTTTCTTTCTTTATATGAGTTTTGGAAAACAATAATAGGGTTCATGTCCATAATCTATATGTATGTGTATAGTAATTTTTGGATATGTTACCTATTTATAAAAGATTAAAAATAAACAAATTTCATAAATATAAGAATCGGTATTGTTAAATTTGTTATCTATTTTATAATTATAAATAAATTTTCATCAACACAAAAATCAGTATTTACTATTTGTAGAAATTTATAAATCAAGATATACGTACACAAGATACATGCATAAAGTAATTCATTATTATATTAGTTACACAAAAAACGTCATATGTCAATATTTCTGGAATACATCCAATTTTGAATAATAAGATAATATCAGAGCATAATGGATTATAGATTTGTTACATAACTTACATGTCTAAATATTAACCGTGTATATACAAAACTTTTGTTTTAGCTTTGTATGATCTGCACTAGGTTATCACAGGGAGAGTAAAAGCGTAATATATTAAAAGATAAGTAACCAAAACTAATTTGCATAGTTATATTCAGGTTTGTATAGAAATTCAAAAATCATCTATCATTTTCTCTATACACAAAAATAATTAATGAATATCAATTTGTATGTAGACTAATTAAAAGAGCTTGCTTGCGCATTCATCTATGGCTGATCCTTGTAACCTAGACAAGCTAGATCTTCTGGCCAGATCTCTCAATTCAGACAAGCTTCTCCCAAGTTTCAACGCTACTTTGGTCTCGAAAACTTGTCCATTCTCTCGTCTCTCTGTTTTGATCGTATCTTCCATAAGAGAGAAGAATCCGGCGGAGTTTCTATACATCTCAACCACCATCCCTACTTGACCTCCGTGCTCTAACGTGTTCACTACGGCAGCCAATGAAGCACACGTTGTTGCTACTACTCCAGCTAAACCTGAACCGTGACCTATAAAACCGGAACTTACGGCAGCAATTCCGGTCAACACTGGTCCAGAGATTGCCAAAACCCGGTTTAACTTCAAGGCCACGTTACCTAACTTCTCGTACTCCTCTGCATCTCTACTCTTAATTACCTCAACCACCTCTCTCATCTCCATCTCTAGCTCCGAGTTCCACCCGTTAGCTTCCGTTCTGGAATGAGTGGGTTCGGGTTTTGTTTCAGGCCACCAAGTCGCTGGCTTGAATTCTTGAGGGAACTTCTCGAGCATGGTGCCAACTAGAGGAAGTGGGTAAGCTTTGTCCAAACAGAGCACTCTCTTTATCGCTTCTTTCACGTCTTCTTCACTGATTCCATCTTCACTTTTCTCCCTCAGAACCATCTCGATTCTGTTTCTTAGCTGCTTGAACAGCCTCGTTGCGTTCCTCTGCTCCTCCACAAGCTGTGAAGGCTGAATCTTGTTCATCAAGGCAGCCAAACCTGTAGCAGAAGCCAGCAACACCGTAGAAGCTATACTCACCGCGGAAACGGAATCTATTCCACTGGCGTTCATAGAGGCTATTCCGGCCATCAAAGCGGCAGTGAGAGTGATCATATTGACGGAATTGAGCAAGAGAGAGTTCCAGTTATTGCGTTGCTCTCCAATGTTCTTGTGCATCTCCACTCTATCTATAACTTCTTCAAGAACCGCCATGAGCCGCGACCTTTGCAAAACCTGATCATCGCACCCTCTCTTCTTTTGCCTTTGTCTCTCTGACAACGAAAGATCAAGATCTTCAGCAAACCCATCCAACCGAAGAATCGGTTCTTCGACTCTGAAATTCCGGTTCTTGATCGGTATTTGCGGAATCGAGACATTAAATTTTGGTAACTTTGGGATTGAGATTGCGGATCTTGTTCTTGTGCAAGAAGAACAAGAAGTAGTAAGCATAAATCTTGAAGCCTGTAATGACGCCATCTGATATATATAGAGGAGACAACACCGGTTTAAATCGATCTAGTTGCTGGAGAATTTTGTTTTCTGGTTTTGTTGATTATGATTGTGTTTATTTCTGGTGTTCCTTGTTTTGTTTGTTGAACCTAAAGAGCAGAAGATCTAATGTATATATAGTTTGTGAGATGTACCGGTGAACAATAGAGGAATAGAAAATGTTTGACCAATAGGAAGAGACTCTTGACCAATGACCAGTTCGTAGTTGTTGGATTCTCCTGTGGCGATTTTGGTCAACCAATTAGAATCAGTAAAATCTCTAAATCCTCAAAAGTATAAATTATGGTTCACTTGTTGTTGCCTCCTTAGAACGAGTCTTGCTTTTAACATTGAATAGTTTGTATTCACAATCAAATTGTCTACTGAATATGTATATATAAACCTTAACAAAATTAATATAAAATCTACTAGAGTCTGTTTTATATAACAAAATTGTGGGGGCAATAACATTGTGTTTCCATCATAAGACTAACAAATCAGATCGAAGAATGAAACCTGCTGCTTCCTTTAGAGTCTTTCTGGCGCGGCAATAAACACCACAAAACATTTGTATGCAGAGTGGCTTCAGGGTAAGCCTAAATTTGAGTTCTGTGAAACAAAAACTTACCTTGTTCTCCATTGAGTAGTAACTTGCAACAGCAGAATCATATAACTTTCGGACATTAGTGAGACAGTCTTTATCGCCTAGTGGTGCAAGGTTGCTCTCTGTTTCAATGCAATCTTTGTATCGAATAAGACTAGGACGAGGAAGAGCTAAGAACCTGCAATGTTAAGGAAAAAGAGTTGTGATTTGACCTCTTGTATTGACTCAAGCTTGGTGTCACAATCTCCAGGAAACGCTTCCTCAACTCAAAACTAGAAGGAAAGAGCCTCAATAGCTGATAGCTCCACAATATATAGTCTGAAGAACATTCGACCCTGTTTCTTGAAAGACATCAACTTTCTCACTAGCATCCTCAACATTAGAGTCTTCATTTCCTTCTT
Source organism: Arabidopsis thaliana (assembly GCF_000001735.4). Classification (NCBI taxonomy): domain Eukaryota; kingdom Viridiplantae; phylum Streptophyta; class Magnoliopsida; order Brassicales; family Brassicaceae; genus Arabidopsis; species Arabidopsis thaliana. The sequence goes on along the minus strand of NC_003075.7, from coordinate 11,671,378 downwards.
TCTCATCTAACAACATAAACAGCTGTTTGTTCTCATCTTTCCATTACAACATCAACCTCGGCGGCTATCTTCATCAAGAGCACCTCTACTCGCTTTCAGCTTATGTAAAACACTGAGTTCCATTTGAAGATACTCCACCTACAAGTACATTCTCAAACCATTCAACATAAGAGCACGAGCTGCAGCAACATTCAAGTTTCAATCTAATTCCGAAGGCGAAGCATGTATATATACACACTCTAGCAACTTTAGGGTGAAACTCAATCACTTGAGCTAAAGCCTACACATCTAATTGCAGCCAAATCAATACAATCAAAACATCGTAAAATACCCAACAAGAAAGCTGATAACTTGTACCCACGCCGGAAAAATCAGAAACCGATTTCTTCTTTACCTTATAGCCACGCGCCGCCATGGAATGAAGAGAGGTCCGGCGAGAAGAATGTACAATTGGGTCTAATTTGGGTTTTAAATAAAGCCCATTTAAAGAACTTATTGGGCCATTGGTATATAGTATTGTATTAAGCATTTCATATTTCGCGGGATCGAAACGGTCGATTATGTTTTCGGTTGGTATATTCATAGACTTGTGCAGATTCATACACAAGCTAAAAACCATTTATGTAACTAATCTAATTTGGCTAACATCACAATATTTTTTAAACGACAAAACCAAATTTTCAAAACGTTATGTTATGTTGCTACTTGGTGAGTTTCTAAATTTTATTTTGTGGTTTTAGTTGCAGTAAAAAAAAAAAAATACAAAAACGTATTGTAATTTTATTCATTATGGAAAACGAATTCGTACATGATTTTATCGATAAGATTTATCAAATAGAATAACTAGATATCAAAATTTGAAACAAAATCCTTATTAAATGGAGTTGACAAATAAGATATGTATGGAGTAAGTCCCTACTCACTAGGGAGAATTTTTATCACCGGTAAGATTGGTTTGATAAGTGGTACCACCACCACTTCCTCCTCCAATGCCAATACCAAATCCAATGCCCATTCCAAAACCCACTCCCCCTCCTCCTCCATTGCCTGTTCCGGCTCCTCCTCCCATTCCATATCCTTCTCCACTTCCACTTCCGCTTCCGTTGCCTCCACCGCTACCTCCACCACCACCACCACCACCGCCACCACTACCACTACCTTTTCCCATACCAGAACCGTAACCACTACCACTTCCATAACCAGATCCATTTCCACCACCGCCTCCACCTCCACCTCCTCCACCACCACCACCTCCTCCTCCACTATTTCCAAAGCCAACTCCACCACCAAAACCACTACCATGACCATATCCTCCACCGACTTTACTACCACCGCTACCACCACCTCCTCCTCCTCCTCCTCCTCCACCTGCTGCTCCACTAACTCCACCACCAGCACCGGATCCGCTTCCATGACCTGATCCTCCATTGGCACCACCGCCTTCTCCACCACCGCCTCCTCCCCCTCCTCCTACTCCACCAGCTGCTCCTCCAACTCCAGCACCAGCACCAGCCCCACTTCCATGACCTGAACCTCCATTCGCACCACCGCCTTCTCCGCCACCACCTCCTCCACCTCCCCCAGCTCCCCCAGATGATCCACCAACTCCAGCACCAGCTCCAGCTCCAGAACCACTCCCATGACCTGATCCTCCACTTGAACCACCTCCTTCTCCGCCACCGCCACCGCCTCCTCCACCTCCTCCTACTCCACCAGTTGTTCCACCAACACCAGCACCAGCACCGGATCCACTTCCATGCCCAGAACCTCCATTTGCACTACTGCCACCACCTTCTCCGCCGCCTCTTCCTCCACCTCCTCCAACACCACCATAGCCACTCATACCAGCTCCAGCACCATATCCTTCTCCATGGCCATACCCATCACCTCCTTCACCACCACCTCCTCCACCGCCACCTCCTCCTCCGCCTCCACCGCCATATCTTTTAGCACCTTTTCCGTAGAAACTACCACAACCACGCCAACTCCGGGAAGAACAATCATCATCGTCATTGTTATTCTCCACACTATCTCCACAACTACCCCCAAGCAATGCAAAAACAATGCATGAAAGAAGAAGAAGCACGTATATAAACCTTGAATGAGTAGCCATTGAAGTACTCTTTTTGGTTTTCAAAGAACTAGAAAACTGCTTTGGTTTGATTCCTTTTCTGCTTGGTTCTGCTCTCTATTTATAGCACCAATCGAAGTGGAATATCGATTATTTTGACTAAAAAAAAAGTTATTAGTTCAATAGTCAGACCAGTGTGGTCCATACATACATGTAGACTTGAGTTTCCAAGGTACTTAGGTACGTGACCTATTATTATTAGGCGCGAAATTTTGTATTTAAAAATATTTTTTGAGAATTGAGAAAAGAGTTCTAATTTAAGTCAATGCAAAAGTTCTACAAAGTCAACTGATTGGGTAGACAACCACACTAAAAGACAAAATAAAATAAAATTTGGTAACGATAATTGTGTACGTGACAATTTGGTAATTTCAAATTATCTTTACGTTATACCATATGTTTCTATCGCTAAAAATTTGAAATTGTAGAATATTTTTGTGTTATCAATTTATCAATCGCTTATTAACGATAGAATTTTCCGGTTAATGATACCTTTGAATTAGTCATCAAAACTAGTACTAATGCTCATATACGTATATATAATTAAGAAATTGTCAACCTGGCTCGGTAAGTTATCACTAATCAAAACGTCTAATTATTATATTATTTCACGGTATTGGATCTGCCACTGTTTTCAGATAAAGCATTGAAATTTCTAGCCTCCTCCGGAAAGATAATCCCGTTGTATGATATATAACTATTTGTTTGGTATAGCCGATCGATTAGATTATTTTAGCTGTAAATATTACACATTGTAGCGTTTGAGTGGCTGCACATATTTTTTTAAGAAAGTTATAAGATAGTATGAATTTTTCAAACACGAGGAAGAAAGAAAAAAATGTTACTTTCCACATAAAGGAAACGGAAAGCAACATATCCCATGAACAAAAAAAAAAAACAAAAAAACAACACGAAACAAGAGAGTTTTGTTTAATTATGAAGACCATTACTAACTTATAGATTCGACCAAAAATATATTAGTTTAAGGTGTGTTTTTTTCAACTGTTAGTTAAAGTTTTATTAGTCTAGTTTTTGCCTTTTAGGTTGGAGACACAGTTTGGATAATAAATAGATAAGCTATAGCAACATCTTTGATTTGGTGTGATAACATATTAACATGATATGAAGATCTCTGACCTATACATTTACATTCGTATATATATCTCATAAGAAATAATTTATTCTTAGAGAAACCATGGGACAAATCACAAATGGATTTGGTGTTCGATATTTTGTAGATAGGTGTAGTTCATAACTTCGTATGTGGTCTCCTAAAGAAAATTCAAAGATACAGCTGAGTGCCAATGACTTAGCAAAATCTTATCCTCGTATATATATTTTTTTTGTTTTGACAGCATTTTATCAACTATTAGTTTTTCCTGTTCTTTTTCTTCTTCTAATCATTTCTTACTTCAATTCAACGACTAGTCATTAGTTCATGTTGATTCCATTCCTCTCGTCGTCATTCTGATTCATCAGTAAATATCATATTCTCGAGGAAAATTAACAACTCCACTTACTCATACTTATACGACCCGTTTAAAATATTTTTATTGATAGGTCGCTTGTGGAAATTGGTTTGAAACTCAAACAAATTAAATGACTCTAAAATTTGATAAGCTTCCAATTAAAAAAAAAACATGTTAGAAATATGGTGATACCAATGTTCAATAAGTATCTAAACAGTCCAGGTCAAAACCTTGACATTAATATGCTAACAATTAGTGGAAGGAACACTGCAAAACAAATTAACATTTCTAAATATATATGCACATGTAGCTTTGGATGAGTATGGTCTGTATGGAGGACATTGTACGATCTTCGAAGATACGTATAAGGATTTTGGGGTTTAGCGTTGAAGAAAGTAGTAGATGGGAGAAGTCTAGTCTTAGATTGGTACTCAATAGTTTCAGTGGAAGCAGCTTCAGAACTATGGAATAAAGTTAATACTATGTGTGAACGCACGACTAAATATGCAACATTTTGTTTTACTGCGTTTTAGATCGTCTAGCGACTTTAGCTACGTCAATTTTTCAATGCAAGTATTCTTGGTCTTACATTTTGGGGGCATTCCAAATTTTTCATTTAGTAAATGTATCTGGCTTATAATCGCGACCAATCTTGACCCCTAAAAACAAGGCGGACCAATCTTGACGACCCCTAAGAAACTGACGGTAAAATGTTATTGCTTTGTGTACTGTCAAATTTATTTTTAAAAAATTGCGAGTTTGGAATTCTAATTCAAGGTATAAAGTTTATTTGATAATTTATACGTCAAGTTTAACAACAACAAAAAAAAGATTATTTATACGTCAACATTATGATAACATATAAGATAACAAATTATTCGTTTGTAAACAGTTGAATGATAAATAAATGGTATACAACAAAATTTCCTAATTAGAAGTCCCAATTACCTTTTACTTCATTTTTCTCCATTTTTGACGAGTTTCAAGAATATTATTTATTTTTAACTAGCTAATCTCAAACTTTGCAGGTAATATAGTGAATGAAAATTATAGATCCACTGATGGCTAGTAAAACAAAATAATTTGATTATTTAAAATAAGAACACAACATTTGATTTCGTCATAAAAACTAAGTTGAAAGCTCAAGTCAAGCTCCAAATTTTTCTTGTTCCTAATTTTTGTGCCGTAGTGAATAAATCCACGAAGCTCACATCTCTTTGCCACCCTCTCGTGACAATACTAAACATTTCAAATCATTCAATCTAAAAAAACAAAGAAAAAAAAAACAGTTGAGCCGTTGCGTCCAATATCCCTTTTAGAATGGCCTAGTGTGGCGGCCTTTAGCTCGTCCGCACATAAGAGCGTTCTTTGGTGGTGGATATTCATCTCGGTACGAAGTAGAGGAAGTGTAAACTCGAAGATAGAATTGTTGCCCCAAATACTGTCTTGCCCAATTCTCCGACCTTATGTTCCACATCCCAACATTATCCAACGCTATGTAGATCGCTGTCCATGCCCTCGGATATACTTGAACGGTGGACCGTGAAACCGCGTCCCGCAGGTTGTACTTTGCTCGGCTTCCGGGAGTCCATTGTCCTCCATCCATACTGTTATCCAAGAAAATATGAAATACATCAAACATAATTCTAATATCAAAGTTCATTAATGGATCTAAACTTTATAAATTAAAATCATATAAGTAACATCATTAGTATTAGTTGAAATGATTTGTTTATAGAGAATTGTCTTCTTACCCGACGACGAAGAAAGAGTAACCGGAGACGTGCCAAGACTGGACTGAATTTTCCCAGTTTTGGAAAACAACCTCGATGAATTCTCTAAAGTTAGCGGCCATAACAGAGCTTTGAAGATACCCTCCGTTTCCACCAGAGGGACTCGTTGGGATGCTTCCGAGGTTAAAAACTCCGGGAATCTTGAAGTAATCGGCGAGCTTCAATGGTGTGTCAGGCGCAACAAACGAGGCACCGTTCACGGCGTACCTTTGCTTGCCGTTGATCCAAGGAGCTGAGTTGGCGAGTATGATCGTACGGCCTGGTTTGATCAAACCGTAATGATACGAGCCTTGCGGATTCGGTCTCGGACCACTCGCTGTAAGATTTCTCCTATATATTATCACATGAATACACAAACATCATAAAAAATCAAATCTCAACGAAAATCCCCTGTTTTTTTGGCGGTAACTTGTAAGTCAAGAAACATGTTTTTACCGGATAGTTCGAGCTTGGTAGAGTGAAGATGCGATGTCCAAAGTAGGACCATTTGGAACAGGGCCAGATACGCCTTTTCTCGAGTTACTGTAATGGAGAATCGAAGTCGTTGTAAGGACTTTCCGCGTGAACCTCGAGGAGATGACGATGTAATAGTCTTGAGGAGCTTGGTTAGCCGTCACAAGAACAGAGTAAGACTGTCCTAAATGAATGTCAAGTGAAGTGTAGATGTTTTGAACAGTGTGAGAGCCTTCTACTTCAACGAGCTTCATCGTGTGTCCTTGGATTCTGAAGTTTAATGAAGTCGCGACCCCAACGTTTGATATTCTGAATCTATAGGTCTTACCGGGTTGAACGGTGAAGGTATTGCCTCCCCAGCCGCGACCATTGATGAGAACTCCATCAGGATTCGGTAGATTCCTTCCGGCTTCTAGTAGACGTCTCAAAACCTTAAAATAACAAAACAATGAGATTTTGCCAAAACCCCAAAACTTTCGTTCCTTTTCTTGCAGTTCAAGTCAGTGGCATTAGGGCAATAAGGAGTGTACTTACATAGTGATTGGTTTTGTACCAATCTCCGGCGAGAAGCCAGAAATCACCGTCAGGGGGAGAGAACGGGACAGGGATGCGAGGACGACTCCAGACACGGATGGCTCCAAATGCACCAGCGGCTTTGTGGAAGGCAAGAGAAGGGAAATAGTAGAAGCTACCAATTTGATCTTTGACTTGAATTACATAAGTGAAGTTTTTGCCTGGTGGAATCGGACATGTTGTCCCTACGACTCCATCTTGCCATGAGTTCTTCCTCTGTTGCACTCCGTTCCTAAGAAGAAAAAGTCTTTAAAGATTAGGGGTATGTTTGATCGAATTAAGAGTATGGGGTTAACTACGGATATTCAAATAGATCCGGGACGTAAAAGTTAATTTGAATGACTGCCTTTTGTTTCCCACTGACACTTAAAGCTCACATGTGTCATCGCATGTGACTAGTTTGGATGGATCAAGTGGAATATTTTAATTTTCTTATGGCATATCTATATTATGATATTATGTATTGTATGTTTGACAGCCAATCATGTCGGGTGTAAGAAAAAGCTTTTATGGCTCTCAATGAGAAAAAGAAATTGACATTCTCAAATGAAATAAAACAAGAAAATTATTTTTCATTTTTTTGTAACAAAATCTATTTTACTTGAAACACTAGAATGCTAGATTTTCTGATTTTAAGTCCCAAATGACAAAATAAAAGTTACTTAATCCCTACAGAGTAAAAACTATTTTTGTTCGTTTGAGTTGAGACCTTTTCATTGTTATAAGTTTACTATACTTTTTATTAGCTAACTACAAACAAAATAAAATTGTTGTTAATTAATGAAGTACTTTAGTTGCTTTAAATCTTCTATTAAACAAGCAAATATTACGTTTTGAATAGCATTACAATCAACGAGAAAAGTTAACGATCTCAATTTTTGTTTTATTCATGAAAAAGTATTGTTCTTTGGAAGAGATGTATCATTTCTTTCTCTTGTAGACTAATACATAAATATGCAAGTATTGATAATGTGTGAGATGAGATTTACTCAAAGCACATTTGTCCGAAAGCTGCATTCTTTTGGACAACAAAAAACAAAAACAAAATTCACAAAAATTAAAAGTTAAGATCTTATCCTAATCTTCAATCTTTATTGCTTTCTATCCAAGAATATTCAACTTCTCGGCAACACATAATACGGCAAAAAAAGTAAAGATATGTGAAAGAACTTACCAAGAAATGAGAAAAGGCTCTTTCAAGTAATTGAAAACACTGATAATGATATTATCATTTGTGATTGCGTCAATGTGAGGTCCAGGAAACTGCCCATTTATCAATATTCCCTGCAGTACTCAAAACCCAACCCAAGATAATGTTATCACAAGATTTCTCGAGAGAACAAACAGAGAAAATGTGACAAACCTAGAAAGAAAGAAGAAGAAACAGTTGAAATACCTGTTGTTTAACACCAAGGGGATAAATGTCGCCATAAGTAATTTTCCAGGTGAAGAATCTATAAGGGTTATCTCCAAGCACACCATTGATTAAAACCAGAAGAAGAACTATAGAGACTTTGCAAGAACCTCTCATTTTTTAAACTCTCTTCTCTGGTTTTCTTTTTTTTGGGGTTTGGATTATTGATTTGAGTATGAGACTGAGGAGAGGTGTAGATCCATATACAGAGGATTTTGGAATGGAGAATCTATTAATGATGCCCTCTTAAATATTAGTGGCAGTGGCACCGACGTAATTAATATGTTTTTTTTTTTGTATTGAAGAAATAATTTTAAGAAAATACGTAAATGTAGTAACATATATCCTCGAATGTTATCAAAATCATCAAATTTATTTGGTTATATTATTTTCAAGTAATTTACACTTATAAACTTTTGGTTGAATTTCGAGCTTGATTTGCATTATTAACAATATGTTTTAACTAAAACTGAAGAGACTTTTTCCTAAAGTCAACGTCATTTTTAAATCCTTTCACACTTTAGAATATTGTTTGGGAAATTTCGTTTACATGTACCAAATTTTTTTTCAAATATTCAAGTAAACATAATGATATTTTTATTTATCCTAACGAAATACATTTTTCTTATTAGCTCTAGCTATTAGATTGAGCAAGCTAGTATTTAGTTATTTACCGATTCGGTGTAACACCTTGGATTGCAAACTATGTCATAATAGTTGGTTATATACAATAGCAAAACAAATATTAAATTTATCATAAGATTCTCTGTCTTTTTACTCTTTTTAGATCTCACTCATCAAAAAGTTTACAATTAATTTTATTTAAAGATGTTTGGGCCTTCTTTGGGTCAAGAGTACATCGACCATTGCTCCGTATTGTCCGCAAGTGAAGGTGTTTTGAAACGCGGCGTGTGAGCTGTCAGGAGGTAAGAATCACATGCTTCTGTTAAATCTTGAATTGAATAGTTGGACCGCCGGATTAAATATTGAGCTGAAGTCAATGCTATTGGACGGTGGAGATCACAGATCGGAGTTATGAAGGTGAGGGTGTACCGTGGAAATGAAGCGGATGATACGAGTTTCTGCGTTTTCACGTGCTTGAGTACCATTCTGCACCATTAGCAAAGATTGAAGAAAAAGACAAACAAGAAAAAGTCTGTTATTTGAAGTGTGATATTATATATCATAATGGAAATAACCAAAACTCATGTATGTGTGAATGTATAATGTGTCATGTTTTGTAATCATAGGTACATTCGACAAAAGCAAGTCTGGTTATGTCATCAATGAGTTCCGATAATTTCGGTAGAAGGAAGTCAGTCCTTTGAAAAGTTTGTGATTTATGGGTTTTAAGCTTAATTAGTTGTAATGGTGATTATTGGTTTTTTCTTTAAGAATATGACACCAACCGAAACATTTTGTTAAAAAATAATTATAATAATACTAACAATTTTTGAAATTATTTTAGTTTCTTTTTTTCACAACTCATGAATGAACATTTATCCAACATTTTGGACTAACTAGGAATATTATTGTATATTCGTTACGTGTAGGAAAGTTCCTCATTCCTCAATGAATATTAATAATATACATATTGCCATGCACCGCTTTAGTTATTACGACGGAATCGACGGGATCTTCGTTACTAAATGCAATTTTAGATCTCAATCAATGCTATCTACTTACGTGTTTCTTTTCCAACATCATCATTCTAACATGATTTGATGAATCCGTCATATGACACCAAAAACACATGTAATGATCATCAACTGCTTAATTTCTAAGGATGTTAGCGTTTGTTTGGGTGAGTTGGCAACTTTTCCTATGGATAAATCGTGATTTGTCGGAATAAAAAAGTGGCAAAACATGTAAAAGTTATTCTAGAATTTGCTATTTGGGGGGCTTAGCACTTAGCAATGTAGTAGTAATGTATAAGAATGAACGAAACATTCTTTGGAATGGGCCAATTGATTACCTAATATATAAGGCCACAATTCACAAAGAGGCCATGAAGGCCAGTAATACTCTTTTTTTGTCTCTCTCCACCTATTCCTAATAATGTATCCTTTGGTTCTGTAGTAGCCCAAATGCAATACAAACTTACTTATGGATGAAATAAGTTATCAGATTTACAGTGATTTACTGTATTAGTGATCTATTAAAAATTAACCATTTATCGTGACCCGTCTAGAAAAAAGAAAGTTGGTTATTTTTCAATTTCGTTTAAGATAATACTTTAGACTATGCAATCACAATACTATATACACAATGGACGGTCCTATTTGTAATTAAGCTTATTAATTTATATATATTTACATTTTTTCAAAAACTCAAATATGTAATTTAATGATTTTACGCTATATCTAGCATAGTATATATAAGTTATTTCAGTAAAAGTTTAAGGCGTGGTAAATACATTGCATTTGTATATTAAAAAATCAAAATCAAAATTAAGCAAAAAAAATTTTGAAGATGGAATTGTATAAATTAAATATAAATACTACACTAGTTTAGAATTGTATAGTGAGAATGTGAGAGTAACCTGTACTATTTATACTTTTTTTGTCTTCTGAATTTTATTTGGAAATATACATGATTTTTAAAATATTTATACTAAGTAATTACAAATAATTTGGGTGAGAAAACAAAAAAGAAATAGGAAAAGGGTTTACTAACGCCAAAAAACCCAACCCTTGTCTGCGTTCTTCATCAGCGCCGCGTTCTCAAAGTTGCTCTCACAGTCTCCGATCTCCAATTTTATGTAAGTTCTTTCTCTCATTCCGATTCCAAGTTTCGTATCGATCTCTAAGTAGATTCGTATTAAGCTATAAGAGATTGATGAACCTAGTTGCTCCCGTACTCGAGAGGCTTAGATTTGGAATCGAAATCGATTGTGATGATGTTTAGTTAACGAAACCCAGTCACTAAATCCTTGCGTTGAGCTTATCAAACCCTAATTTTAGAGGATTTAGATCCATTTGCATCACATTTCTGCGTAGTAAATCAAGAATTAGTCTCCAAAGACTCTTCTTTTAACAACATTTCAACCAATCTGCGTTTGATTTGTAAGAAATGTTGTGTCAAGTTCACTCTCACTATGATCTCTCTTTGGATTCAAAGTTTGTATCTTTTTGCTTCTATGCATCACCAAATCTCTCTTTGGATTCAAAGTTTGTATCTTTTTGCTTCTATGCATCACTATCATATAATACCTTCCTTCAATTGATCTCCTCTGCTTTTAGCTAGCAAGTTTATAGGTTTCTTAACTTATTGTGAGCTAATTGGATTACAATGAGATATTATCATCTTTAAAGAATTGTGGTTTTGGGCATATGCAGAAGTTATGGCTGGAAAAGCTGCAGAAGCTGTGGCAAAGACAGTGACAGGGTTTCAACATCCATGGAGGGCGAAACTCGATAAGTACAGAACCGAGTTGACGAAAGGTGTGTGGGGTTATTGGGAGATGGGAGCATGGAAACCGTTAGGGATAAGTGCACGAAGGAGGGCTATGCTGAGGAAAGAAGTGTTGACTAATGGAGAAGATTGGCCTTATGATCCAGAGAGGAAAGCTATGAGGACAAAGAGGAAAGGGCATAAATGTGATAGAATTTCAGCTGAGAAAAGAGAGAACACTGCGAAGCTTATGTTGAAGATGCCTCAGATGTTGCTTGATTATAAGAAGAGAAGGTGGGAAAAGAAGATGAAGGAAGAAGAGAAAGCTAAAGAAGACAAGTAATTGATTTGTTGAGATCATGATTACTATAGACTTGGTTGATGAATAAGAATAATTTAGTTTGTTGATCTTATGAAATCTTGGAAGGTTTAAGATCACAAGTTTGCTTCTGATATACTTTTGTATGATGTTTTTTTATGTTTGTTTTTAACAGAACCCAAAAGTGTTTGTGGTTAGGATCGGAATTTGTTTTTCAACCAAGACTAATTTTGACTGTAAAATATGGTTTATGAAATATCGGTTCGTGCAATTTCTAGAAGAAATGAAGAGATCGATAGGTTTTGTAGATAAATTGATAAGTTAAACTAAATGATAGAATCGTAACAAACGAAAAATAATCTCAGTGAAAGAAAATCTCAACTGTTTTTATTTAGTTAATTCTATAAATATGATCGTTTTTTCGGATTTTTAAGGAAAGAATACACGAGAAAGTATTTATCTAAAATTAATAATCAAACATATCACCATGTTTATATTTTACAAATTAGATTAATTTATTATTAGATTATTTTTGTTAGCTCTAAAATAAAATTAAGCGTGTAAAATGTTTTTGAGATAAGTGTATGTTACATTAATAGAAAAAAAAAGAATTCTTGGACCAAAGTTGACTAGTTTTCTCTGCCACACGACCAAAGTGACGCAAGCAATGATATATAGAAAAGCAAATGCCGCCACCTAAAAAAAGACGTCTAGGTTCAATGAACCTAAATTTCAGCTGCTTCTTTTATAATCCCATTTCTCTCAACAAATCTTAAGAGAACACAAAATTAGAAAAAACACAACACAAAAATAAAAAAAACTTAAGAACATTGTTTCGAGAGATTTGGTTTGGAGTGAAAATGGCACTAGCAATCAACGTTTCTTCATCTTCTTCTTCTGCGATCTCAAGCTCTAGCTTCCCTTCTTCAGATCTCAAAGGTAATTTATTTCATTTTCAATACCAAATTCGTGGAGAATCTTAGAAATGCCTTGATTGGTCATTGTGTTTTGGTTTTAAATTCGTTCAAATTCGATCAATGTCGAATCTTATTCAATTTGTTTGTTTGATTCTTCAATACAGTAACAAAAATCGGATCATTGAGGTTATTGAATCGTACCAATGTCTCTGCGGCTTCTCTGAGTTTGTCCGGGAAGAGATCCTCCGTGAAAGCTCTTAATGTGCAATCAATTACAAAGGAATCCATTGTTGCTTCTGGTAAGTTCTGGTTTGATTTTTCAATTGATCATTGGTTAATTTGATTAAGGTTTATGCTAATGATCTTGTGCTTCATTACAAAACAGAGGTTACAGAGAAGCTAGATGTGGTGGAAGTTGAAGACTTTGAGGAACTAGCAAAGAGATTAGAGAATGCTTCTCCTCTTGAGATCATGGATAAAGCTCTTGAGAAGTTTGGGAATGACATTGCTATTGCCTTTAGGTAATGAATTGAATCATGAGAATACAATAAAGGAATGTTTTTGTTTTCCTTTAGTTTGCTGATTTGTTGTTTTGTTTGGTTTCAGTGGAGCTGAAGATGTTGCTCTGATTGAGTATGCTCATTTAACTGGAAGACCTTATAGGGTATTCAGTTTGGATACAGGGAGATTGAATCCAGAAACATATAGACTCTTCGATACCGTGGAGAAACATTACGGTATTCGGATTGAGTATATGTTTCCTGATGCTGTTGAGGTTCAAGCTTTAGTTAGGAACAAGGGTTTGTTCTCTTTCTATGAAGATGGTCACCAGGAGTGTTGCCGTATTAGAAAGGTGAGACCTTTGAGGCGTGCGTTGAAGGGTTTACGTGCTTGGATCACTGGTCAGAGGAAAGATCAATCACCCGGGACAAGATCGGAGATTCCTGTTGTTCAGGTTGATCCAGTGTTTGAAGGATTAGATGGTGGAGTTGGTAGTTTGGTGAAGTGGAATCCGGTTGCTAATGTTGAAGGGAATGATGTTTGGAATTTCTTGAGGACGATGGATGTTCCTGTCAACACGCTTCACGCTGCGGGTTATGTTTCAATCGGATGTGAGCCATGCACGAGAGCGGTTTTGCCGGGTCAGCATGAGAGAGAAGGGAGATGGTGGTGGGAAGATGCTAAGGCTAAAGAGTGTGGCCTTCACAAAGGGAATATCAAGGAGAATACCAATGGAAACGCAACCGCTAATGTCAACGGGACAGCCTCAGTCGCGGATATCTTCAATAGCGAGAATGTTGTGAACTTGAGCAGGCAAGGGATTGAGAATTTGATGAAGTTAGAGAACCGGAAAGAGGCTTGGATCGTTGTGCTTTATGCACCGTGGTGCCCGTTTTGTCAGGCAATGGAAGCTTCATTCGATGAATTGGCGGATAAGCTGGGAGGAAGTGGTGTGAAGGTTGCTAAGTTTAGAGCTGATGGTGACCAGAAGGACTTTGCCAAAAAGGAGTTGCAGCTTGGAAGCTTTCCAACAATACTTGTGTTCCCAAAGAACTCTTCAAGACCAATCAAGTATCCATCAGAGAAGAGAGATGTTGATTCTTTGACATCTTTCTTGAATCTTGTTCGGTAAATCCGCAATAAAATCCGCCGACTCTACGATGACGAAGAGATCAATAATAGACCATCCAGTCTCGTTCCAGATTGCTAGAACAGATGAAGAAGGTGAAGATGAGAATCTCTATTTGGAGCTTTAGCCTTTTGTATAGCTGTGGTTAAAAATAATTACGCCAAGGTTTTGCCTTTTGTGAGTTTATTTTTACCAATTTTCAGTGTATTACTCCTTTTTTGCCTTTGTGATGGATATGAACAAGTTTGATATGAAAGTGACTCATTACTCATTAGCCCCAAAATCAATGTTATTTAAGTAAAAGCAAAAGAGGAAAGTAAGAAAAGGAGAAGTTTCTGACGATTAATAAACCCAAAGGGAAAGATATCCAAACATCCAAAGCAAAGTTAAAAGCCAGAGAAAAGAAGGAAGCAATGTACATCTTTATCTTCCTGATTTATGTATGTACATCAAAGTCATCCAAAGATCGATTTTTATTCAAGCAACGGTAAGAGATCCAAAAGTGTTCTCTCCACTGTAAGTCATGTAGAGGAACCCATCCTCATCTTTGTGTTCTTCATAGATCGCAGACATCAATGCAGCTGTTAAGAAACAAAAGTGAAACCAAAGTTAGTGGTAAAGAAAGAAACTTTGATCCTGAATGGTGTTAAAGAGTTTAAGAACTCTTACCAGTTGGAGGCAATGTGTTCTTAACAAAGACAAAAATAGCTTTCTCAGCTCCAAGCTTGATTCTTTTACGAACCACGTATACAAATTGTCCCACTGTTAGATCAGCTGGTACAAGATACCTAAAAGAAAGTGGAAGAAACATAAGTTATCAAGATTATGATATAGAAAAAGAGTAAATAAAGCAAACCCATTACTCACTTCTTCTTGTCAATGTCAGGAACATCACTTTGTCCAGCCTTCTCCACAATCACCTACATACAATCCAAGATTCTAAATTAGACTAAATTTAGTGAAAAGAAGTTAATCAACTCATGAATTTGTAAGCTTACGGGAATTCTGTCAGGGTACTTCTCTCTGATTCGAGAAGATTCACTCATCCTTGCCTCTGATTAACAAAACATAACCACAAGATTAATGACAAGTACATCATTAAACAGAGATATCTATAAAATCTCACAGCTTGGCTTAGAAACAAAAACAGAGAAACGAACAACAAAGGAAGAATCAAAAGCGTATGCAGAGATTAAATCTGATCCCAAAACCAATCAAAATTGAGTTCCAAAATCAAAACCATACACGATCTAAAGCAAGTTTTAACAGAATTCAGAAACTCAACAAAAAATCAAGTAATTGAAAATTCGATGAGAAAGGGATTTGAAGAAACAAACCGAGAGGGTTAGAGATCTTGAAGGAACTCTTAGCCATTGCGATTCGATTAGTCTCTGCGAATTTCAAGCAAGCAAAGATCATAATTAATAAACTCGATCGTCTGCTAGATCGGGGGAGAAACAAACCCAGAAAACCCTAAAAGATCTCGAATTTATTGGTGAGAAGAAACATACCCGAAGAAGAAACTGAATCCGATTTGTTGGAAATTAGGGTTCGTTGAGAAGAAATTGAGTTTGATTGAAACTGGAGAAGAAGAATCGAGAGAGAGAAGTCAATGTCAAGAGAAAGGGATTATAAAAGAAATTAATAATGGAATTTAGTTAGGGTTTTCCTAATGGTTGCCTACACGGAACTGTTTCTGGAATAAGTAAACCACTTGGAATTCGTTTATTATTATTTGTTGATTGGATTACAAGAAATCTCTTACACTTGTCTTACGTCACCACCATCTGTTTATTTCTTCACACATTTTTGTGTCGTTTTGGGCTAATTGGGCCTTTATATAGGCTTTGGTTAGCAAAAGTTTACAAAGTAACAAAAAAATTTTTTTTTTTTTTTTGTCATCAGGTGTTATTTATGACTCAAACGAGCCAATTTTGAAGAAAATTATTTACAAAAATGATATGTAGCGGTTCCGCACGAATTTTTCGTGCCAAATAATCCGCTTTGACAAAGTAACAAATTTGTTGTCGTTGTATTTTTATATAAAATTGAATTGCATTTTTGTGGCACCTCTGTACAAGATTTTTTTTTAGTTGAAACTGTAATTTTACTACAATTTTTTATTTCGAAAAAGTAAATTGTAAAAAGAAAGAATGATTATCATGAACCGTTGCTAGGGCCAAGGAAAGATGAGTAAATTTCGTTTATAGTGTGATTGGTACTATTTATATATTGAGTAGATCCAAACAAAATAAAAAATCCAACCGAACTTGACATTTTTTTTGTTTGTCGGCAATTCAAATTTAGTACGGGTGAGATAGTACCGACGTGAATAAAACTGAAAATTATCGAAACAAGTATTTTTATTTATACAACTTCATTCTTGAAAATATATCTTACCATAGTAAATTAACTAATATATTTATTATGTATATCTTGAAATGGATATTTAGCAACGAAACGAATTAATCCAAATTCAAATACAACTTTTTCAGTTGCAGATTGGTTCAAGAATACACGAAGTAAAAAATTAAATCAACACACCGAAATAGATAACAGATACATATACCCCATTCCCCTAGTAACACCATGTCTAGTTGCTATATAACATTGAAAAGTGAAAGGTAGTGAGCAATATGGAACGAGCCCCTTAACCTTGTGTCGGACCAAAAATGTTAACATTATTCGCTACATTTTTCTCTCTTGGTCGAGGCCAAAATGGTGAAGAGATCGAGAGTGCTTTCAAATTTCTCACATTCAAAGGTTCCAAAGTATATGCCATTTTGTTTTGCTAAACTATAATTTAAGCTCACTAAGCACTGCTAAAGAGTTAAAAGACCATTGAGAACTACAAACATAACATGAGAAAAATGGTATGGGCCCATGCATGGGATTGACAAGTCATCCTCATCGTCATCATACTTATCTAAAAAAATCCAAAAACCTAACAACAACAACAACAACAACAACAAAAAAAAAAAAAGAGAACTCAACCATATTGGTAGTGTCATGATTCCCTACATGGTGATAACGACAATAACATTGATATTTAATAAAAATCATGTGGATACCATAAGGTTTTAGGTTTTTTTTTCATGATAATGATATGGTATGGTGCTAAAAAGGGTTTTGTGTGAATGTGATATTGATCATCCAGCCATGCTCCATGCCATGCCAAAACTATGGTGGTGATGTTGTTGATGAAGATGTGATATTCGATTCCAAGAAACCAGTTCTTGTTAAGACAGCGTTTCTTGTTTTGCTGAGATCTCTTCCTTTGAGCGTTCTTCCGATTCCTTCGCACATAGAGAATGATGAGATCTGCGTTCTTGCAAGTCTTTTTGCTACTAACTCATGTGGAGGAACCATTGAGCCTTCATCATCATCGTCAATGGCCCATGAATGCAAGTGGCTGCTTGTGTTCTTCTTTGAATACCCATAAACCTTGGACCAGTCAGGAATATTCATTGGAGCAGATGACTGTTTTGCCCCTCCAGAGACCTCGTTGCCTTTAGGAATGTACCTCGCAGAAGATGAGGAAGAGGCTGAGAAGAGATTGTTACTTTTGGACATTTTCATTTCAGGACCTTGAGTTTCACTTTCTCTCAAAACTGACCACACTTCTTCTTCTTGAAACTCTTCTCCCCCTTCCATTGCCTCTCAACAAAACCCTTTAAATGTGTGCTTCAACTGAATGATCTTCTTCCTCCTGAATCCATGAAATTATTATTCCATCATTTTATCTAAAACCCAATAAAGAGAAGAGACAGAGTGATGGGAGAGAAAAGAGAGAATTAAATTACCTGAGAGACGCAGAGGAAGATTCAGTGAAAATGTGATATTGTATAAAAATGTGAACCATAAACAACATTAAACAATCTCTCTTTGCTGGCAAATGAGAGACAGAGAGGTCATTGATTGCTTCAAAGGAATCAAAAGCCTCCACAATAGGCAGAGGTTTCAGAAACCTCCAAAACTGTAATAATTTCGTACTTTTTTTTGGGGTGCCATAACTATGAATTAAATTTTGTGAAAAATAAATAATAATTAAAAGGGTTAGATAGAGGAGTGGTAGCCTTTGGTACTATTTCTACTAAGACCTGCCAAAATTATTGATAGAGTCTGATTCATGCTAGAAGACAAAAAACTATGTACTATATGAAAAGACTTGCTTTATCTTAAATTATGCTTTTGCCTAAGCCATTTTCAAATTACACTTTCTAATCTTTTTTGGCTATAGTTATAGATATTGTTAAAGTTTGAAGAGGACAATGTTAATTTACTCGAAAAGGCTTGTGATATTATTGTCCTTCATAAGAAATTACGAATCTTGCTTGATCAAATTTTTTTTTTTTTTTGAAAACCAACGATATATATATATATATATATATAATATGTAGTTATAGGGTTTTTCTTTTTCTATTGCTATATGAATAATTATTGATCTTCTGCGAGAATAAGTATAGTAATAAATATGTATTTATCACGCAAAAAAAATCTGAATCCAGTGTCCGTACACACATAAATACATGAGACTTTGTGGTGGGGTAAGAATCAAATCGATTTTGTAATTTGTTAGGCTATATATCCAATCCAACGTTTCATGGGTCTCGTCGCAAGGGTCCAGGGACGTTATTCCAAAGCACGATGCATTAAGATCTGTAACATTTATACAAGACCTCTAATTTTCAGATTTTCTTATTTGACCCCTCGAAGTTTATAAAATACAAATACATACATACCCTGAAATGTAAAGAATTAATTGTTGTAATAATTGTAAAGAGCCTCAAAATTGTCAGTCCAGCTTAGAAAAAAAGATCTTAATTATTATCTTGTTTAATTATTAAAAAACCTACACAGCTTCTTCAACATGCTGAAAGTACAACAATTGTTGGAACAAGAACGATGTCTATAAGCGGAATGGAATTAATCGTTCGATATATGACCAAGGGGTGACTTTTGCAGTATGATATTGATATCTTTAAAAATCAGTTGAAAATGAGAGGATCAAAGTGCATAAGATGTTGGGATAAGAGATGATATGGTGTAAGATAGGCGGATTAAATATAAATTAGATATTTACAAAAGATTCAATCATAAAAATTGGAGATGGAGAGATGTTTTGGAAACGATTTTTTTTTTTTTTTTTGTAACTCGTTAAAGATAGGAAGGTACATTTCATAGCTATGGGTACGAGGAAAGTATGTGTTAGGGGTAACTGAAATATAAAAAGAGCCTATGAAAAAAAAAAAATATAGATACAAAGAAAATGATTTTATAGTTTGGTCTCTTTAAGCGAACAAGCTAACCAAGTTCATTAATTATAACACAGGTATAGTGTACTACTGTGGAGTTGGTTGTAACTTCTAAGACTTTATGTAGTTAAAACTTAAAAGTAAGTCAGTGTGGAACTAAGCATTGTCTTAGTGTTGAGTCATTATGATTGTCTTAGTGTTGAGTTATTATGATTGAGTGTAGTCTGTCAAATGCCTTAATATTTTAATACAAATATTTGAGACATGAGGTTGCCAAATCCCAAATGTTATGGACTTTGTGTGCGTTAATCGCTATATATCTTTATTTCGAAAGATATATCTAGTAATAGTGGATACCACGATATGTGCAACTTCACTTCTTCCTAATTAATTACAGTTTCTTACGAAAAATAATGAAAATTTGACTGATTCATTGTATGCACGAAATTATTTTAAAAGAGTCTCAATTATTCACTTTTTCGTAGACCTTGTAACAACAAGTAACTCTGAATCTATCAGGGCAACAAGATAATCTCATGCATTTCAAGAATCTCTCATGTGTTCTTAATTAACTTTACGTCGTCATATAAAACTCTGTTCAGATCATAGTTATCGAGAATCTCAGTACATGGTCCTGACAAACTGCAAAATCGGTGAGAGATCAGTTGTTTGTGTCCGAGCCGCTTTTTCTTGCAAGTTTTAATTTCCCTTCTTTAGTCGTTAACCTAAGCAATTGGTCCCCTGGAATTTCCATCGATGTCACAGATCTCTCTCCTTTAGAGTGAGTGAGGAGATAACGTGTGAGCCACGGGATCCGAATTAACCACAAAAGACACAAACCTTGTACCACAAAAGAAAAGCCCCACTTTGTCTTTAATCGGTTTCTGTTACATGATATGTAACTTACATCCAGAACATTGGCTCACTGGATATTTGTGATGGGCTTCATTGGGCCTTTCAGGCCCATAGTTATTACTCAAATTGGGTATGATTTTGTTGGTTAATGTTGAGATTTGTGTGTTTGGGTGGTTTTGTCTCATATCTCTCTTAAGAGGGAAGTGTAACCTACTAACCTCCTCAGACAATCCACACAGTATCTATTGATTAAATGATGGCTTTAAATCTACTGAAAGTAAAAAAAATGGTTGCTAAATTAACTTTACAAAGAGATGAAATAAAGCTGTCACATCTATAACTAAAGAGAAATGTGTTATCCGATCAAATCTTGTTCTTATAATGCTTAAATCCTTCAACTAGCTCATATCACATGGAATTTATACGGTCCTTGGAACCTTCTTTGCTATATATAGCGGTTGCTACTTTTAAAGAAGGGAACTAGAAGACATGGCAACTACTTCAGAGTTCATATTCTTCACTATATCAGTATATCTGGAAACTAAGAATTTGAGCCTAGATTGCTTTAAAAGTCTGGTGAGAGAAATATATTAGTTAACGTTTTTTTTGTCTTGGTATTGAATCTTGCAGGCCCCATTGTGAATGCAACGTTGAGGACACGGATGAGTACAGTGTCCATTTGTCAGATGAAAGATCCATGATTAACTACTAACTTGTCTTAATTCAATTTTGATAACCGGGTTTGTTTGGTTTCCTATACACTGGAACTTAACCGGTTATCATCACCATGAACACAACAGTTTTACATGTTACACGTCAATTTTTAGTTAGAACTTGCTAATCAGTATTTAGTGTTTAGCACTCGTGGAGCCACTGAGCTAGAGAGTGACATCACTAGAAGGTCCCCAGAGACTCATTTGGCGACACTTGGATAAGGAAACAAAGTGTCGGTGGTCACAGTTCATTCATTTTTAATTGAAAAAATCAAATTTGTTCATTTAAAAAAAAAATTGGAAAATCCAAATATCCAAATTTGAAGTGAATTTGAATCTGCAGATTCAATGTGATCTTGGTAAAAGCACCGATACTTCCCCCAGATGAAAAAAAAAAATAAAAAAAATTCTAGGATTAAGAAAAGAAGAAGAATCGAATTAGTAGTAATGTCCTCTCATTTTATAGCTCTGTTACATATTTATTTAGTTTTAATCATTCTAAACAAAATTAGTCCTTTGTTACTGAAACGAGAAACATAATAGTTCCGCAACAAATAATAGTGGAGCCTTTAGCTTTTAATTAGATATCTAGTTTACCTCTATGAAAATTAGTTAAGAATATGAAAGATAACATAATTTCAGATTTTTCTTAATTTTGCAGGGACATATTAGTATACCTATTTACCTTCTTAGTTTATGTGAAAAATATCAAAACAACGTTTATGTTAAAACATAGGAAAAGTTCAAAATGTACTCTAAACTAAATTCAATATTTAACTTCAACCCACAAACAGATAAAGTATAGGGAACACTCAAGAGTGAAGAGTGGTGAACGTGTTTTATTACATCA
This sequence comes from Arabidopsis thaliana, assembly GCF_000001735.4. Taxonomy (NCBI): domain Eukaryota; kingdom Viridiplantae; phylum Streptophyta; class Magnoliopsida; order Brassicales; family Brassicaceae; genus Arabidopsis; species Arabidopsis thaliana. The sequence continues at coordinate 11,649,613 of NC_003075.7, read as the reverse complement.
CATGGATCAAGATTCATTCAATATTTGAGAAGACTTTACGATACGAATCTACTGACAATTACTACAATAAGTAAAATAGTTGGATATATAAATAACTACAGAACAAAAAGTAATTGAATATGTACAAATGGAATTATATCTTGAACTAAATAATCGAAATGTACTTGAAAAAATAAGAATCCACCTTGAGTTCATCGAAAAGAAAGATTCCATAACCTAAAAGGAGCGGTTTATCCGTTGTATTAAAAATTTAACAATAACAAATGTTTCAGGTAATTGCAAATCGACCCATGAATATATTTTGACTTTAGCTATTCCACCCCATAAATATTATTTGTTATAGCCGCCCCCTTTGTGTGTATTATTAACAAAAGAAGCATAAGTTTTTTTTGTAAGATTCTTTTTAGTCATAGGGGCCACTGATGCCACTCAATGAGACCAAAATCCAAAACTTAGTGATTGGTTTTTTGTTTGACAAAAAAATGTGAATTGTTTAGTTAACCAAAATACTCTTCTAAATGAGGTAAACTATCTAACAAGCCATCCACATTAATATCTCCAACCTAAACTTATTTATTTTCTCATAGCACTGTGTAGGACTCTAACTAGCATGATCTATGGTCACTCACCCGTCCTTCGAAATAGTAACAAAGTTGGGTTTTAGATTTCTTACCGAAATTAAATTTCCAGTAGAACGTCTAGCATACATTTGAGTAATTTCAATGAAACTCCACAAATTAATTTTTATCAGTTTGGAAAATATATGTTTTGGCAACAGTCCATATGAAAGTTCATACATTAAAAAAAAAAAACGTAGAAAAACTTTGTTATTTTTTCTCAAATTCAAACTTACACTAATTTAGCTGTCGCATCAATTAAGTATGATTTTTTTTTCTGTTTAAAGCTTATAATGTGTCTGCAATTTGATAAATAATAAAAAAAATTACATAAGTTTCTTATAATAAGTCTACGCTTTTCAATTTTCATTGAATATAGATTCTTAATCACGACTGAACGGAACATACAATTATTGTAGTCTTATAATAATATTGTTGGTTTCTCAAAGTGAAAATGAATAAAGCTTAATGATATATGATCTGTCACGTACTTAAACATATAGAAACAGTAGCAAATTCACCAACTTGCCTTTAATTTACTATAACCTTCAAATTAAGCTTCTTTTATTTTATGAAAAATAAATAAAGAAAACTCCATTTCCCTTTATTTAAGGAGGCTGCATTGCTTGCTCACTGACTCAACTCAAGAGTGGTGTAGTGAGAGAAGAAAGATAGAGAAAAAAAATGGGAGGCAAAGGTGTGATGATGGTGGCGATACTTTGCCTTTGGGCACTCTCTGCAACATCTGAAGCAGTAACAGAGGCTGAGCCAGGTTTGATGATGAACTTCTACAAGGACACGTGTCCTCAGGCCGAAGACATCGTCCGTGAACAAGTCAAACTCCTCTACAAACGCCACAAGAACACCGCTTTCTCTTGGCTCCGTAACATCTTCCATGACTGCGCCGTTGAGGTCCGAAAACTCTCTCTCTTACAATGATCTTTCATATGTTTGCATGATGGGTTTTGATATTTTACCTAAAACAGATCTAAAGATTTTACTCTGTTTTGCTCTGTTTTTTTGGGTTAAACAGTCATGTGATGCGTCGCTTTTGCTGGATTCGACAAGAAGAGAGCTAGGAGAGAAAGAACACGACAGGAGCTTCGGACTTAGAAACTTTAGGTACATCGAGGAGATCAAGGAAGCTCTCGAGAGGGAGTGTCCTGGTGTTGTCTCATGTTCTGACATTCTCGTCTTGTCCGCAAGAGAAGGCATCGAAGCAGTAAGTTTAAAGGATAATAATCGTGCCGTTTTCTCTGTCTGGTGACAAAACTGCATGCTGTTTTTTTCCTTTTTTGACAAAACTGTGTGGGGTTGGTGTAGGTAGGAGGACCTTATATTCCTTTGAAGACAGGAAGGAGAGATGGACTTAAAAGCAGGACGGATATGCTCGAGTCATATCTTCCCGACCACAACGAGAGTATCTCCGTCGTTCTTGAAAAGTTCAAATCCATCGGTATCGACACTCCCGGCCTCGTCGCCCTCCTAGGTACCTTTTATCTTTCTCATCCTTGATTATTTGTCACTAGGCTCCGGAAAAAACGTAACGCTTGAAATTAAAAACTCTTGACCAACCGAGATATTTTGTTGCTGCTGCCTTAGATTAAGGGTATTTCAGTCAATTTACTCATGCATGAAACACTCTTATGACTAATGAACCACTACTAAAGCTAACTTTATTGAATCACAAAAGGAGTGTATGCGATCTGAGTTGAACTTTGAAAGTTATCCTTATCCGATCTATCACTAGTACTAACAAATAAGACAGGATAATCCTTGTTTATGCCCCGGTACAATAGCCTAGCACAAGGTTATTTTGGTCAATAAACTCATGCATGCTTAAACATACTAATCAAACTAATTGACTTTACTCTTATGGGATCTGAATTTAGGCGATTGGAATTTAAGTTTCTTGTTAGATTTTTAAGTTCGATACTGAAAGATTTTGACTTTTTTTTTTTATGACACGTGCAGGGTCACACAGCGTGGGAAGAACTCACTGTGTCAAGCTGGTCCATCGTTTGTACCCTGAGGTGGACCCGTCCTTAAACCCGGACCACGTCCCTCACATGCTACACAAGTGTCCTGACTCGATCCCTGACCCAAAGGCGGTCCAGTACGTGCGTAACGACCGTGGCACCCCCATGGTGCTAGACAACAATTACTACCGTAACATCCTAGACAACAAGGGTTTGCTCCTTGTGGACCATCAGCTCGCACACGACAAACGAACCAGACCAATCGTTAAGAAGATGGCTAAGGACCAGGCCTACTTCTTCAAGGAGTTCACTAGGGCAATCCAGATCTTATCCGAGAACAACCCCTTGACTGGCTCTAAGGGTGAGATCAGGAAGCAATGTAATCTCGCAAACAAGAACCATTGAAGTTGGAAAAAGTGAGAAAGACAGGGGCTCTGGTGTGTTGAGTTCTCTGCTTGGTACGAACCAAGATGAATAAAAAAATCTTTTAAGTTAAATCAAAGAAAGGGTGATGATGAATACATCATGGTAGTGACCACCTCCTTCTTTTGTGTGTTCAGCCTTAATGCTTTAATTATGATGTTAGTGGCTTTGAGTTATTTAATCTAAATGTTGGCTCTTCGTTGATTTTGGGTTTGTGGTGGGGGTGATATAATGATAATGGAAAGGATGTATGATATGATGGATGGTGTTGGGTATCATGTATGACGATGTAATGATAAGTAAACATGTCCGAATCTTTTGATAATTTGTTCAACATGCATGGTATACATAAGTACTGTGTATGGGTGATATCGATCTATTTTACTGATCTCACCAAAGATTTTAAAAATTTGTAGTAAATGACATGAATAATTGAATATGATATGACTCATGAAAAAGATTCCAAAAATAATAATTCAAAATAAGAGAAACGGGCCACAAGCTAAAGAGTAAAGCCAAAAGTCGCAAGCAAAAAGAAACAAAGGCGTAGTAATATTTAATCACATGACCCGCATTGAATTGTAAAGGACAGAGACATGTTATATATAGAGAAAAAAAATATCTAACGGATGAGATTCTCTTCGAGGGTATATAGACTATAGTCTGTACTTAAACACTTCAATTAGAAAATACATAGAAAACGTTAGGTAGACTTTAACTTTTCTTAAAACTAGACGTGAGAGACAATAATGGTGGTGGCGTGTAGACAACAAATGCAGTGATCTATGGTTTAAGATATTTGCAGTTTCAAATCCGAAAATTTATTTAAACATCCACAGATACACTTGGAGCAGCATTAACGTATTATGTAGAGTGTCAGCGAGTTTCATTTGTTTTCTACAAAATAATTGGGATAGAAAATTATAAGTTGCATCAACTTGTTAGCTTCTGTATTTATTCATTTTGTCGACATTTGTTAGCTTGTGGCCTTGTGTATTAGATTCTATTTCTAGCTGTCGATTTTGAATCCATTTTATTTTTCAGCATATGTTTCAAAAGGACTAAACGGATCGGTTCTTTTGGAGTCTATTTATTTTATAACTTACCAAACGGGCTACATTTAGTTTTAAATGATAGGTAACATAGTTCAGGCCCATGACAACAACCCTAATAGCTTTTATGACTTATACACCAAGCAAAGCAAAATGCTCATCTTTTACTTTAATCCTTGTTTCGTTTAATGTTCAATCAGTGAAAAAGCTTCAACAACTTTAATTAATTTGATCTATGTTACACGGAAATGCATCAACACTGAAATTTTAGAGTTCCCTGGAACATTCAAGAAAAAAGAAAGGAATAATGTCACTCCATCTTTAGTTAGAGACGGAAAAAAAGAACTCATTTTTTCTTGATGATCATCTTCATGCTAATTAAAGCGGAAATTGTATAAAATCAAACGAAACTAAACTAAATTAATTCCATAATATTTATAATGGTAATGATGTTTATATGATAATTGTTTTATCGTTGACAAAAAACAAATTATGTTTTTATGATTTAATACAAACTTTTAATGATGGACCAAGCCAGTAAGGCGTACCTAGGTCATACGTTACTACATTTGGGTTCAATATTTTGACTTTGTCCATGAGATTTAATGTGTCTTTGCCAACGGAATGAAGCCGATCGAAGATAAAACTTTGATCTCCTTGCTGTAAAATTGCATGTATGAACTCATTAATTTTGATGTTGCGACATTTACTTTGATCACCACTTCCATGAAAGTGATTTATCTTCCTTGTTTATTTCTTTAGAAGAAAATTGATATAGCGATTGTTCCCAGTCTCATGATCATAAAGAGTGGTGGAGCCATAAATGACTTTTCAACTACATGACAAACACTGATAGTTACAGTGATCTATTTTCAATGAGACAAAACTTCCACGAAGCTCTCTTGCTAGGATCAACGTTCTCAGTCAATATATAGAGTCAACGTTTTGTGTCATCCGAGAATGTATCCTTATTACCGTAAGCGTGCATTGACACATCCCCCCTACAACCTAGATCCATGAGCTCTGAGTTGATCTTCTCTTTAACTAAACAAGGATCCAGACCATTAGGGATGGGTAACTCCCCATGTCCCAAAAGATGCATGCGTCAGCATCTGCCAGGTTTCATTATAATTACGAGACGGAATTGAAAAAAAAGCAGATCCATTATAATTAAGGGATTTACTAAGGCAGATCGACGGTTAGATATACGCTGGTTAACTAATGACGGATCGATCAGATGAAAGCTAATCGAGATCATAGACAAACAATTTCGACAAAGAGAGAAAGATCTTACTTGAATATTCTTCGACCGGATCATAGGACATGGTTTCGTCCGCAGCGGATGAGATACTTTGTGAATTTAGGGTTTAGTATCTATAAATTTTATGTAAATCGAACAGTTAACCTTATGTGTATATGAGCATTTTCTTATTTTCAATAGATTTTTTTTTTTATAACTTTCCATAAGTACTAGGGTTTTGTATAACGTAAAGTATGGTTCAAAAAGTTATAAATAGACTAGGAAAATATGATCACACATGAGTAGTTTGGTCTTTTGCCCACTTAGATCATATAAACATGGAGCCAAAATTCCAACCGACCAAAAAACTTCATGCAGTTAGCGAGTTTTGGTTGAAACATGACGAAATCTCTTTAGTTTTCCCCAAAGAGGGACACCTTGGGAATGTGAGAATCGACGGTTACGTTGTTAATAAATTGCCGAAAGAATTTTTTTTGGGAGGCTTATGGGGATCACGGTATCACAATTCATTTGGATCCAGAAGGTGAATTCTTTTTCTTAAAACCCACTTTTCTCTTTATACATACATTTATATATGTATATAATCTACATCTCTGAAATATTTTCCAAGTGATGAAAGTATGAGATATAACATGATGTTACTACTATACTACAACTTCTTTATTGGGCACACATGTATAACTCCGAAAGTAATTTGCTGGTACTCTAAAGTAACCAAAACTTTGGACAAGACATATCAGATAAGAGAAAGAAATTAAAGGCCACTTGTTTTTATTGGACAACACAACTAGTATCTAGTTTAAGTCAGCAACTCTTTTGCACGGCTGTAAAAAATGTTGGATATCTAATTAATTTTTAAGTTCCTCTATCAAGGCTTCTCGATTTATCTATCAGTCATTGGACTGGAAGAATTTTCCCTTGTTGTGGCAGTGTGATACCACTTCTCATCATCGCACAAAATTCTTCATAGTTTATTCTTCCATCCTGCAAAAGAGACCCATTAATCTCAATCTTGGCTTAAGACTTGTTCATAACCTTTTTGATGCTGTGTAGAGGGAAAACAAAACTTACGTTATCTGTATCGACTTCCGCTATGACTTCTTTGATGCTAGCTTCATCTCCCATACCATACTCTTTCATGGCTGACTCCAACTCATCCATTGTGATAAACCTGTGTTAAGAAAAATCCAAATTTGTTTCTTAAAGTAGCGTCAAGTCTATATTTACCTTGTTCCTCAAGGGACTAAACTTACCCGCTGTTGTCTTTGTCGAAGTATTGGAAGGCTTTGAATACGTGTTCATCTCGATCAAATCTGTATCTATGCATCGTTGCTGAGATAAATTCGATGTAGTCAATTGTTCCATTACCATCTACATCAGCCTGAAACATATATAAAATAAAAGTCTTTTGTTAGAATAATAAGTAACATAAGAAGCAGAGCAAATAGGATGGCAATACTTACGGCTTCCATGAGTTGCTTCACTTCAGCTTCAGTGAGTTTAGAGCCAAGTTTAGCTAGCCCGTTTTTCAGTTCTTCATAAGTGATTGTGCCGCTTTTGTCAGTATCCATATTCGCAAACATGGTTTTAAGACCTTTAATTTCCTCTTCCGAGAGACTCTCTGCAATAACCTGCAAAACAGATCAGAAACAGAACCAATGATCAGGGAATATAGAAGAAAATGCTACTTCTAGATAGAAATTTGTTTTTACCTTTAGAGCTAGCTTTTTAAGCTTATTCATTGCTCGGAATTGCTTCATCCGAGATAAAACAGCACTATCAATAGGCTTGTCCGGTGCTTCTCCTCCTCTGATCCAAGGATGTTCTGAAAAAACAACACCACAAGGATCACTACAGATTAGTAAAGCACTGAAAAGTACGTCAACTACAAAACCGCACTTAGAGAGACCAATGTGACTTTACCAAGAGCTTGTGCCGCTGAGATTCGTTGCTTAGGGTCCTTAGTAAGCAACTTCCTCACAAGATCTTTAGCACTCTCAGATATAGAAGGCCATGGTTGGCTATCAAAATCAATTTCTCCCTTTATAATCTCATTAAATATCCCCTTCTCAGTTTCTACAATGTAACCACAACAACAACACAAATAAACAACATAATTAAAAGGATAAACCAAATCAAAGAATTGGTCAGATTTTATTACCAGACCAAAAAGGAGGCACACCACAAAGCAAGATGTATAGAATAATCCCTGCACTCCAAATATCGATTTCTTTTCCATAACTTCTTCTTAATACTTCAGGAGCAACATAGTAAGCACTTCCTACTATATCCCTATAAACTTTCCCTGCAATTTTTGTTTTACGGTTTAGAAACAAAACACATTAAGCATATGAACACAAGATCATCAACTAACTAACTAAACTGACATAATTTGACAATAAGGAAAGGAAAAGAACACACAAGTTCTATAATAATCCATTGACACACATTCTCAAGTTCACACAAAACTAGCAAAACCTCTGATTTCAAGCTTACCACTATCTACTAAATCACTAAATGAAACAAGATTCTTAAGATACAGACTATTCTTAACAAAATCTATATCCACAATATAACTCCAACATTCATCAGAATCTTAAGATATCTAAAACATTCGCATATATATACTAAAAAGCAGAACAAGAGATATGATCACACAAACTCACCTTCTTCAATGAACACAGACAATCCAAAATCAGTAGCTTTAAGCATAGCATTCTCATCAGTACTAGCGAGCAGAAAATTCTCAGGCTTGAGATCACGATGAATCACTCCCATGAAATGACAAATCTGAACAACATTCAAAACCGATCTAATAACACCAGCAGCTGCTTTCTCAGAGTAATGTCCTTGAGCTATAATCCTATCGAACAATTCACTACCACCACACAACTCCATCACCAAATGTATCGATTGTCTATCTTCATAAGCACCTTTGATCTCAACAATGTTCTCTTGTCCAGACAAATACTGCATTATCTGAATCTCTCTCTTCACATCATCTATGTCTTGCTTTCTCGTTAGTTTCCTCTTGAGTATTGATTTGCAAGCGTATGTGTTGCCTGTTGAATTCTCTTTGCAAGTGTAGGTTATACCAAATTGGCCTCGACCTAATTCTTTACCTAACGTGTAAAGTTTCCTTATTTCTTCAAAGGGTTTGCCTAGAATTGTCTCTGTTTCTCTAAAAACGATTGGTTTCAATGGTTGTGTTAGAACGTGCTTCTTTTCGATTTGCTGATTAACGGGTTTGGATTCTTGTTGGTGATGATGATTTGATTGGGTTGTTGTCGGAATTTGAGGAGAAGGAGGTTTCTGAGGCTTGAGAACATCACGAGAGACATGGTTTTCAGGTTGATTTGTCGGAATTGAGCTCTGTACGCTGCCATTGATGATATCACTCTCTGTGTTTCGGTGTTTGCTGCTAAAGCAACCCATTTTTAGGTTTTTTTTAATAGAATTTCTTGTGTTCTCGGTTAGAGGAGAAGTAAGTCCGATTGGGAAATTTATGTTTTCTCACGAGTTTTTTTTTATTACCATTTATGTCCCGCCGACATTAACGGTTTTAATTTAATTTTTACACGGAAATATTCCATTTTCAGCTATCTTAAATTCTTGATTATTCTAATCAAAGCTAGAGTTTAAGAGAAAGACCGTTGAATTAATTTTTTTGATATTGAATTTGGTTGATCAATGTTAAATTACATGTAGAATAGACGAGTGATTTTAAATAAATGATGATTACACTAGTTATTGTATAGTGCTTAATTAATTACTTCAACTCTATGGACAAATCATATACTACAATCAAATATTAATGATCAAATTAATTACGTAAAATTAACCATAAAACCCGGTTTGGCTCCACACGGCGTCTCTGACCCGTCTCATGTCACGTCCTTTTAACGTTCTTCCCACGCCCAAAAACACGGACGAACCACCGTCACCGTTACGGCTACGCGCGGCCACGTATTCATGAGGCGGTACCATCGCACTCTCCCAATCACAATCCGCCACGTCAGCATTATCATTATCGTTATTATTATTATGCATTGACTTGACGGACTCCACCTTTAGGATCTTGCTCCAGTCAGGAACTTTCACCGGCGCAGAAGTCGCCACGTGTCTCTTCCTCTGTCCATCACTCGGAACGGTCAGGTCACTCACGCGTCCTCCCTTCCGTCTCCATTCACTGCCACTGGCCTCGAGAGAGCGTGCGTTCCACGCACCTAGTTCCTTTGGTTCGTCAGGCTCGACCACCGACCAGACATCCTCTTCCATGAGCTCCAGCTCAAAGGTAGTTTCTCCGTCCACATGATGGTCATCGGACTGCTGATGGCTCCCAAGAAACCTCTCGCTTCGACTAATCGGTAAGCTCCGACCTTTGCCCATATCTCTCTTGGTTACCTAAGAAAATTGTATACCCGCTGTGATTTAAATCGTAAATTACGTTTATTCACCTAGTTATCAAAATTAATACTTTTTCGTTGGGTTTTTCAAAATATATTTGGAAGTGAAGGTGGGGGATGAGGATGAGCATGTGTGTGTGTGAATATATATACACTAAAGGTGAATAGGTATTGCTTTTTGTGTGTGGTTTTACTCAGTTATGTTCGGTAAGATCAGAAGAAGATGTCATAGTCCACGTAAAAGAACCATTTAGATAACGACGCACTACTATTTTGTATTTCTTTCAGCATTTTAGACGAGAGCTAGTAACTTCAGACTTATTTTTTCCCATTCTAAAAGTAATTTCAATCATATACAATGTGATGTCTTACTTGCCGACGTACCATCATGCATTCTAACAACATTTCTACAGTAGCTTCAATATAGATTTGTGAGACACACGATGATTAATTTTGATAAGTAAGGAATTTTATATCAAATCTATATTAATCCATATAGTCCGTGAAACTTCTGATATTCTTGTCATTTAAAACCCTCATTCACAGTATTGAAGTATAACTAAAATCATGGTACCATTTAGAGATTTGTGCACGTCCTAGTATGTACAATAGTCGTTAAGCTTAGCCAAGCATACGTGAAATATATGAATGGCAAATGCTTTGAGTTTACATGAAAAAAAGATTTGAAATGAGAAACTATAGTTTATTCCCCCGAATTTAGTTTTTGGTATTTTTGTATGTATCCGAAAGAGATGGTGCAGATTCGACAAAATTACATAAACATATAATTGGCTTATTTCATTCTCTGTAGCTGAAGGTGGGGTCTATATATATCTCCGCATGGGAAAGCACACAAGATATGTCGCAGTTCAGCTGTTCGACACGTGTTCACTCATTGCAAGCAGGTCCAACTAATTTTGTCTATTAACGTTGACACGTGGTCTAATCTGAACCCATCAATAGGCAGATTGAGACCGGACTCGACGAGGGTGTTGTTGGATTGGAGAGTGAATGGCTAACGATGGAGACCGACGAACTAAACTAGCAAAGTCTACATGTGGTCCATGATTGTTCTGTCCTTTCCTTCTTTTTAACTTTGCCTCAATTATTAGTGTTTTTATTAATCAATTGATTACTCAAACTCTTATCGTTTTTCCACTATTCATATTCGAATTCATTACATAATCTTATACCATAAACACGTGACATGCATGTCCCATACTCCATTGTCCAAGTGATTGATATGTAATAATTTATTAAGCCATTAACAAATGAAATATGATTGATTGGATTTTATCAGTTCATGTGTGTCAAATCTCTCATATATTAAGACGAACTTTCTCAAAAAAAATATTTCAAATTTTAAGAAAACCATGTGTCAACTAACTTGTCATGAGAAGATAAATAAATTTCGGTAAATCTAGTTCTAATCCTATAAGATGTAAAGAAAGTATAAAAATTAGTCAAATTTTGATTGTCTATTAGTGAGATAGAAAATATTATGAGCAAAATCTGCATGTATACACGGATAGTTTATCTAGTATTAGAATTTAAAAATACTCAATTCCTTTTGTAAGCATGAAGTCCTGAACAGTTTATTGACTTATTCTTATTTGTTTAGTTCATTTTTTTCCTGGTCGATTCGTATTTGTTTAGTTCAATGTTTGGTATATAACGATTTTTTCTCTTTGGGGGAAACGGGCTCCCCAACGATACACTACTTTAACTGTGAATCAGGCCTATTTCAGTTACTCAATATGGGCCTATAAAAGAAATGACATAATGCCTATAAAAGAAATGACATAATGCCATATAGAATTAGTTATACTGTACGTAATTCTTGCTATTGGTATTTGAATGTATATCTAATGGATGAAAATAATGGACGAGAAAAATGAAAATACTTGACCGTATTCTATTTTTTTCTTGGTGGAAATTTGCAATACGTAGTTTTGACCTGGTTCTGTTCATACGCAGAGCAACTAAGTACGATGACCAAAATTTCAATATACTGTACAATATTGTACACGTGAATTTGGAGGAAGAAGAGAAAGAGATTATATAAGTGAAAAAGGAATCAGTAAGACAAGAAAAAGTCAAAAAGCGATGCCCTTCCCATGCAAATAGATAAGCTGACAGTGTGACACTTCACACGTTCCTTCTTTTATAATCAAAAATATATTTCGAGTCAAAAAAAGAAACAAAAATAATTATTCCTTTTTTAACCAAAATTTTTACCCATAGATTAGACGCCATTTCATACTTTTATTTCTTTTATCACGTGAAAAAGTACTACATATTTTCCATACAAAATAATTAGACTATTTTTGGCGTAACCCTCCATGAAAAAATTGATTCAGGTATTGATACACAATTTTGTTACCATGGTGTTGAACCACGCAGAAATATATTATTTAACTATCTTGTAAGAGATTCGAAGTCACTATCTTTTGACGATGCCATCATGTCCCAACCTCGTAATATAACGTTAGTGAATAAAGTTACTAAATTACCAAAATGGTTATCAAAAAAAATACTAATATTTCCAACAACTAATATTTTGTTAATTAGAATATAAAACAACTAAAATCATTGTTGTAAGTTGCAAGTCTTTGGAAGGGCACGGCCGACATAATAGACAATTATTTGAACTAAGCAACTTTTAAGTCCACTCCCATCAACTTCCATCAGTTAACTGATATTTTCCCCTTATATTTTTTTTCTTTCCAAAGTTATAATTAATTATTAAATTATATATTACCAAAAAGCTAGTGGACACTAAATTTTTGTGGTACATCTCTGAATATACTCTTATACGGTCCTCATTAATTCACTAAGTCAAATATTAGGGATAAAGTTTGAAGGTTTTTTTTTTTGGTCATAGGATAGGTTGCTCGTTGACAACAAAAAAAAATCTAATTTGTTTTTACTTTTTACATCATTTTTTCAAGACGAATTTATACTGTATTATCTAACTTTAGAGTTCAATTTTCGTATCTTATCACTTTTTCACGTAATCTCAAAAATGAGTTCGGATAAGATTATCAAACGAAAAATAAAATGTTATCCAATATCTTAATATAGAAGTTGTACGTAAGATGCAATTTACTTGAAGTAATTCATGTCGACAATTTTTTTTTTTTGTGTTCTGTTTTGGAAGTAAATCAGTTACAAGAAGTGGATGAGGATGAAACAGCTTTGGTCAACTAATTACAACGTAACTTTGAAAAACAAGACCTTCTACGTAAAGACTAATCAACCTTTGTATTCTCTCCCAACATGGCCGTACAAATCTAATCTTTTTCCCTCGAGCCTTATATCCATTTTTTAATATTAACAATCAAACATTTAAGCTATAAATACTTATCTCAACAAACTCAATCATCAAATAAACACAACAAAATGGGAAACTGCATATGCGTAACGGAAAAAACGACGACGTCGTGGTCAGGAGACGATAATGGATCATATAACAAGAGAAGGAGAAGAAGAAGATCCACCGTGGTTCACGACGACAACGACGACGGAGAGAAGCTGCTCGGAGAAACAAGCAACGTTACGTCAACAAGTTCGTCATCGTCTTCTGAGAGAAGAGAGATTAAGATAAGGATAACGAAAAAGGAACTTGAAGATCTCATGAGAAACATTGGTTTGAAGAGTTTAACGGCGGAAGAGATTCTTTCTAAGTTAATTTTCGAAGGTGGAGACCAAATCGGATTCTCTGCGGTCGATGTGACGAATCACCACCAACCATGGAAACCGGTGTTGCAAAGCATACCGGAGATGGATTAGTGTTATTTTTTTATTTTTCTTATAAAAAAATAGATAAAAAAATCTGAGTGATGCGTGTGTCTAAACTTGACCCTCTCGACAGGTGATTTTAGCTTTAAAAAAGTATGTACATGTTTGGTTTTGTAATTAATTTTTTTATTGAAATTGTTTGTTTTATTGTCTTCGCCATTTATCAGACCTAAAAGCTAGATGTTGATTGATGTTTAGAAAAAAAAGAAAGAAAAAAGAAATGTGAAATAAATGTGAAATTCGTAAACATCAATTAAAATTATTATGTATAAATATACATAAACATTGTTTTGCGAAATGTTAAATGACGTATAGTCGCATCTAAAAATGATGGTAGTGCATAACTGCATATAGGTCCACGACATGATAATTAAATTTCTTGCGGTCACCATAAATTATCAATCAGTTCCAATTATAGACATAAATGTCATACAAACTTTTTTGTTAACATGATTTTTTTTTTTTTTTTTTTTGCTTTCATAAGCCATTGTGGATTGTGTACTTAATCTTACGTTTTTTTTTCTTAAATAAGGAATGCTCATTTGGATAAATTACAAAGAAATAAAACTAACAATTTGGTTAAGTTAAACAAAAAAAACAATTTGGCTAAATGATTTTTTTTTCTGAAAATAAACGAATGGGGACCAAATTCTTCAAAATTAAAATGTTACACTATTCAAATTGAAACCAAAACGGTGTATCTAACGTACCGATTTAAACCATATGCACATAATTTTGTATTTTGTAAACCCATGCCTTCTGCATGCATGTCATTCAATCGGTTCGAGGATGTCATTCAATCATAATTTTGAAACTAGTTTTAGTGACTAATTAAGGAAAGGATGTATACGTATGGTTAATGGTTTCACATGTTGGCATCAAATTGTCAACGTTTCACATTCAAATCCTACAAAAAAGAAAAAACTAATTTGAAAACGTTATATCATATAAAATATTCTGTTATATTCTTTTATTTTAAATTAGTTGTTATTTAAGGATTTTATAGCCATTAAAAAAACATTTATTTTTTTATTTTATTCTTAATTAATATATTATTTTATTTGATATTATTAATAATAAGTTTAAAAATAGGAATAAAATTAGAAAATCTGTAAAACATTTGCATTAAAAACTAAAAACAATAACTAATTTAAAACAAAACTTAAATTTTACAACGACAACTAATACGAAACGGATAGAATAACACGTTAGGATAGAATACCTTTATTTATTTTTGTTGACAGATAAAATACCTTAAAGCAAGAAGAAATTATAATTAAATTATAATTTTTCATTATTAATTGGAATGTTGGCAAGTAAAGACGCATTTTGAATTATAATTTATCGCATACCATTTTTCAAAGATTTCAAAATTTAATATTCTCCGTGAAGTTTGATGTTTTGGATTTTATTTTTTGTTTCATGAAGATTGATGTTGTAGGTTAATATTATTATTATTTTTATTAGTAACTAATATAAAAACTTATATTATTAAATTAACAGAAAAATAATAAAAATAATATTAAATTTATTTTTCTTAATTTATGTGAAAACGTCATTTTTTTTTTAGGAATAAAAGGAGTAAGTAATAACCTATCATGCATTGCGAACGTTATTAATGGCAGAAGATGTGTATGTGTACCGCATGCGGCATGCTTTCATTTCATTTTTTTTTTTTGTATTTCGTAGTATTTATTAACCACGTGTTTTCTAAATTTAATAAGGATGATGACATAAAAGCGTTCATTTACGTCAATATGTGTCTGCCCCATTATTCATAGCCGAAATCTTTCTCAGCCGATAAGCTAACGGTTAAATAAAAGACACAATTAAAAGAATAAGAAACTAAATTAATTTTTAAGAAAACAAAAACTCAATTTCTCGAAACCATGTTTAGAGTTAGACAGGGTTCAAAATTTGTGTCAGGTTTTTCTTTATTAGTTTCTTCTGAGAGATTCTTCCGAAAGGATTTTAGATGTTATTTTGTGTTGGTTAGTGATGATCTGAGAGTAGAAAATAACTCGCTGCTACTCAGTGCTCACTTCTTATCGCTGGTCACAAAGTGGGCCTGCGTAAGAGGCCTGTTCTTATCTTACGTTCACAAATTATGTCTACTTATTTTAAGTAAGTCCACTATTATAATGTTTACTATACTAAATTTAAATATCTTAATTACCGCTTATCCAACGACCAACATCAACAATTTTAAATTTAAGTTATGATGTCAAAACTTGACCTACTTATGAGCTGAGAAATATTGATTAATAATCTTCTTTTTGTTTTCTTCACGTCCACTAGACTCTATTTTATTCCTAACCGTGGGAGAGCTCGGTCGAGTCAATGAGCTGCTAAGTCTAGGTGGGAGAGCTCGGTTAGCTTTTAGGTCTTTGTTTGCTTTATTCAAAATTGTACAAAGGTTAAACCGTACGATTTCTGTATGGAGTGAGAACAATTAAATAATTAATGGTTAAGTTTCTATGTATCTGTATCTGTAAGGAGACTCAGAAAGCTCTTGAGCTTGAACATCGGAGACAAAGAGAATACTAAATTGTTCTTGTACGGTTCCCAATCCGATAAAATTGTAGACATCACATAGGTCCAATATTTAGGATAAAAGACAAAGATTTGAGACATCTTAGTGTACTCATCCATATTTTTGGATCACTAACTAATTACTCCAGAAATAATTAGTGATCCAAAATACCACATAATTTATTTATTTTTAGTTGTAAGAAAGTTGATTTAAATTTAGTAAACATATCGAAACGTTGATTAATTTTACAATTTTCTAGATTTCAGTGTTATGCATAAATCATTGAATGGTACGGACCCAATAAGGTTGGTGTAGGTAAGATTTCACTTACAAGTTGAGTTTGTGATTTCATAACGCTTTTGTTTGTTTGTGTAATTCAGCTGTAGATTAGATGAAGAACTTAAAATAAATAGACAAGACCACTTTAGCAAACAAAAAAATAAAAATAAATAGACAAGTCCATGCCTATTTTCGTGGTGCAAACGTCGCTCGCAAGTAGACAATTGTTGGGTCACTATCATATCATTGATATCAAGCAAATATTACTTACGATCATTTATTCATCTCATCGCTTTTGCATATCTATTTATGTGCAATATTAGACATTTACATATGTTCGGTACTTCGGTATTTTAGACGGAATAACGGAACCAGAGGAAACTACCGAGAGTTTGAGTAAGTAATAAAGGCTAAAAAAGGGTATAGAAAATGTACATGTACTTTGACTACGAATATAAGAAAAATGATATAGTGATTAGTTTTTAACTTTCAATACTCTTTGTCTTTTTCTATTTGAATTTAGCAATAAACTAAAGAAGAAACTGTTTAGAATGATATAAAATTGGAGACTTTTGCTTGAGTTGTCTAATTTTTAAGATAATCTCATATTACCCATATGTTATTATTAAGCTTAAATGCTTAATTATATAAAAATGTTAATTTTTAGCAAAATTTTTATTTTTTACAAAATAAAAAGCTCGTCTTGTTCTTATTATTATTTTTCTCTAGCTTCTCCAAATCCTATTTATTTATTTTTCTATTTTTTATATTTGGCGACCGTAACTCTAATTAATATTTTTGTAACTCATTTTTATGTGACATAAACATTTCAACATCGGTTATATCCACTTTTTAATGCTCCTAAAAGTATATTTAGGTTAAACTTTGAGTTTGAATCGTTTGTTTACGGTTTCAGATTTTGGGTTCATTCATGAATTTAATTCCAAAATTTGGTGACTTCTTTGTTGCAGCCATTCTAGAGACTTTTTTTTGTTTTGTTTTTTATTTGGTGCAAAACCATTCTAAAGACGCATGTGATGTTTTTAGCCAAATGGCATACATCGGTTATAATTGACATGTCGATATACTATAAAGTATCCACTCATATCTTTTGTTTAATTTTTTTAGTTCTTTCCATAGTTTCTGTAATATTTCGCGATCATAGCTATAAAATTTTAATCAAATAAAATCTTATAATTTGATCATCTCATTTATTTTTATAAAGTATATGATGCTGTATGGGGCGCAGTCACTGAATCTCAAATCTTTTACGTATAAATCATTACTGTTTTATTGATAAAGTAAGCTCAGTCTTTCGCACGACATCAAGATTTTATACGATATAGAGTTTTTGGTACCACGATCGCAACGTATAATAAGATAGTACTGTAACTAACAGTCACGTGATGGAATTTGAAATTAGTTAAACTCTAACCAATTAACTATACGTACATTTTACACGTGGTAAAACAAAACTAAAGCAAGAAGATTCAATTGTTTCTTTTCTTCACGCTTGTGACACTTTATAACCCAATAGTCCTTGTCTTTATAGTTTGATTACTTTTGTCCGTTAGTGTTCACCTTAATTATGGCGTTTGTAAATTTGCGGAGATGGAAAAGAGTGAAGTATCTAATCTTGACCTACATGAAAATCATCAATCCACTATAATAAAATCCTCTAGACCACACTTAATTAGTCAAAATCTAAGTTTAATAAGTGACATAGTTATGTTTAAACTAATAAATATTAATATATTTGTCAATTAATGTCTATATATCAAGAAAATATTATGGTCCTAAATATTAATTTATAGATTTTGTATTGAATATATATTTAATAGTATTTCTTTATTAGAATCATTTCAGTTATGTTCTATGCAATGTGTCTAAATATTATATTTTATTGCCTCTATTACCTATATAGATTTTATTTATATAAATATATAGTAATTCACAATCGTGTTTTACTTAATCCCTGGATCCCACCCGCAGTTTCGTGTGGCCCTCTTCAGTCTTCACTCATCAGACCGAAAGAAGGAAAAAAAAAGAGAGTTAAAAAGCATAAAACCCATTTTCCAATAAGAGTTTTCTTTTTCTCTTCTTCTTACGTGTACGATCCCAATCTAACAACACAAAAAGGGTTCAGTTTTCTTATCTCCATTTTGATCATGTCAAAAACCCCACATGTCCACCCATAATTCCTCCTCAGTCTTTTTATAAACAAACCATTTTCTTGCTTTTGCTCGCAAAACTTTAACCTTAAAAACCAAACCAAAAAAAACAAACTAAATTAAACTTATGGATGTGTCAAATGAGACAGTGGAAAGAACCGATCTCCGGACACCTTTAGTAGATCCGGCAGACACGGAGGTGAAACCTCTACCAGAGGTCGGGCTCGAGAGCGTATTAACGGAGAGTAGCTTGTCATACCGGAGGCGTGTGTACTTAGGAGCCTGTATAGAGTTGAAAGTACTTTTCCGGTTGGCACTACCGGCGATACTTATCTATTTAGTCAACTCCGGAATGGGTATATCCGCTCGTGTCTTCGCCGGTCATGTTGGTAGTCAAGAACTTGCGGCCGCGTCCATCGGAAATAGCTGCTTCAATCTCGTCTATGGACTTATGGTATGATTTACGTTACCGTACCCATATGAATATGATATGAGGAGACATGTTGGTATTATATATGAAGATTTATACTAATTATTATTTTCATTTGTTATAAGCGTTATCGTATATTTAGTGAAGTAAATGGTGGAGTAAATTATAAGCATTATAATTTAGTTGGAAATTAAGGATTAAAGATTTTGATTTTCTCGTTTTGTGTGTTGACATAACATATAAAAGTACTCATATATTATTAACCTAACCTAAATGGCTAAAAGCTTAGCAAACCACGTTTATTTTGCTAAGGATAACAGCCTGTAAACGATGCTGTATTTTTCTATCTTATATTCCTATATCCTAATTTGTTCTTACAATTTAATGATTACATACCATTTATTCGGTTCTTTTGTCTTATGAATCTTTACCATTTTCCTTCAATTTTTTAATTTTTATTTTGGGGTCAACTACTAGGCACGATTTTAATTTTAATTTTCCTACTAGGCACGATTTCTTCAGGCGTTGAATTTACTCGTATTGATATATAAACTATTACCGCCATGGTAACTATGAATGAAGTTAACTACTCGATATTCTTAGGGATAGAAACTTACGTAATGCAACTAATTGCATTAACACACGATCACGATAAGAGTTTTTACTAGACGAAATCACTATGGTGAGTTTTTGTGTGAAAAAGTTCAACTTTTGGATTTTGTAAGAGAATAATCTTTCACTTCCTTAGAATTCCGTGAAACGATTCCTTTTTCTTGTCAGCTAGTATAACTTAACGATTAATTGTAACTGTCGTTTTGCTTAATAAATGATATAATTGCATTTTTTGTCGACCAAAATAAATAATTTTTTGTAGTATCGTTTGTTTTGCAAGTCATTCTTTTGAATATTATTGTATGCTTATGATGAGTAGTCAATTAAATATTTATGATTTTCTCTTTGGATTATAGTGTAAAACTGAGCTTTCTAATTTTTGCCCATGTGAGCAATTTGTTTGTTTACCTAATATTAGGACTTTCTACTGTTTTCTCTTACTTTATACTAGAATTTGTAAAGATCTTCTACGTTAGATTTGTTTTCTTTTGTGTGCAACACGTTCTATTGTTTAATATGAATAATCTACAATATGTACTTTTTTCTTGGATCATCATATCGTTCTTTGTTTTATTGTTCATTTAAGAAAGGAAAAAAGATATAAAAAAATAGATACCCATTTTCAATAAAACTTTTTCTTTTTTAATTATGTGTACAATCTCTATTTATAACACACTAAAGAGCTTCATTTTGATTATCTCAAAAAAAACCACACAGATCCTTAAATCTCCAAATTTCCTCCTCAGTCTTATCATTATAGACAAAACCCTTTTCTTTGTAAATTTTTTCCCAATCTATGGAAGTGCCTAGTGAAACCACGAATTTAGCCGATCTCCGGCGACCATTGGTGGTTCCGGTTGTCTCGGAGCGTAAACCTCCGGCAGACGTCGGACTCGGACTAGAGAGTGTTTTAACGGAGCGTAGCCTTCCGTACCGGAGGCGCGTGTACTTAGGGGCATGCATAGAGATGAAGCTACTTTTCCGGTTGGCACTTCCGGCGATACTTGTCTATTTAGTCAACAGCGGAATGGGTATTTCCGCTCGGATCTTCGCCGGACATCTCGGTAAAAATGAGCTCGCCGCCGCGTCCATCGGAAACAGCTGCTTCAGTCTCGTCTATGGCCTCATGGTACGTTTTAATGTCAACGAGTTATCAGACGCGGTGATATTATTAAATATTATTTCTTGATTTTTGCATTCAGTATTTAATGTGAAAGGTTCGTAGCACGATAACTAGTGGAGTCAAAAAAAAAAAAAAATTGCTTTAATGTGAAAGGTTCGTAGTAACAATAGTCCTTGTTTCGTGTGTTAACATTAACTTATTAGAGCTAATTAAGATGGTCACGATTATTTGCTTACGCACTACATACAGCTTGTACGATTTATTCTTTTGAAATTTTCTTCATTTCCCACCAAATATAGATATATAGTAAGTTTTAAAAATCCATTTATTAGTTTGATCATTTAATGACTCTGCAGCCTTTCTTCTTTTTAAATTGTCTTCAACCGGGGCCGGGGATCGAAACAATAATTTTCTTAAATAAGATTAAAATTTCCATCTTTAATATACTGGGGAGTATATTTTTGCAATGTAATATTTATTTATGCCTTAAATTTTGAATACTATTCTAACTAATGAAAACGATGTGGGATTTTTATTTTGTGGTTGATGGTTACGATTTGGTCATAGTAGTGAACAATTATTTGTTTAATATAAAATGCTAAGCTTGTTTTGACGAAACAGTTTCCAATTGCCTTATAGTATTATATCAAATGAAAAGAGAAAGTCAAATTACAATCGTTAATGTGTAAATCATATAGGTTTGAGAATGATTATAGCTTTTAATATATATATATATATAGATAATTAAAAGAAAATTTTGTATTGACATCTAAGGTGGCCAAAAACATTTAAAGAATGTAGTCAACTAGGTAGATTGTTTATAAAAAGTTAGATAAGTTCTTCCAAAAATTGGTTCTATCTTTGATAAATAATGCTTAAGTCTCGTATTTCTTAAAATTACCTCACTAATGTTCACATATCGAGTATCTAAAGTATCTAGTGGAAATTTTGTCCACATATAGAGCTTTTGAAGTAGGTTTAGCAGACTAATCATTCGTTGCATGCCAGTCAAATATGAAATATACACATGATAAGGATGGCACAATGATGTCTCTGCTTACTTTTTCCTCATGAAATGTGCTCATCGTGTCTTGTCAGTTGTCATTAGTTATTTATGCTCAACCACTCATGCATGTGTTTATAAACGTTAATGTGTTTATAATATTTTTTAATAGATTTGATTTAAGAGGAAAACTACTATTCAAAACATTTTATAGTTTCATTGATAAGTATAACTAGCCAATAAGTTATTCCCGTAATTTAGAGTATACAAACAAAGATATTGTTGATGTCCAACAAAACTGGTGCCCACATTATATTTTCAACAAAAAACTTTATATGTAACTACTTTTTTTGCTTTTTCATGTGTTTTTTGTAGTTAGGTATGGGCAGTGCAGTCGAAACACTATGTGGACAAGCCTATGGAGCCCATCGTTACGAGATGCTTGGGATCTATCTCCAAAGAGCAACAATAGTCCTCGCTCTAGTTGGCTTGCCCATGACATTACTATACACCTTCTCGTACCCTATTCTAATCCTACTAGGGGAACCCAAAACGGTGTCGTACATGGGATCCAAATACATCGCCGGGCTCATCCCTCAAATCTTCGCTTACGCCGTCAACTTCACGGCCCAAAAGTTCCTCCAGGCCCAAAGCGTGGTTGCCCCGAGCGCCTTCATCTCAGCCGCCGCCCTCATCCTCCAGATATTGTTGACGTGGATCACCGTTTATGTAATGGACATGGGCTTTATGGGCATAGCTTATGTTCTTACAATTTCTTGGTGGGTCATTGTTGGATCCCAGTGTTTTTACATTGCGGTTAGTCCCAAGTTTAGACACACGTGGACTGGTCTTAGCTGGAGATCGCTCCAAGGTCTTTGGAGCTTCTTTAAACTCTCTGCTGGCTCAGCTGTTATGATTTGTCTGGAAATGTGGTATTCGCAGATTCTTGTTCTTCTTGCTGGTTTGCTCGAAAATCCTGCTCGCTCTCTAGATTCTCTTTCCATCTGGTAAGTCCATTAATTAGTTAGTAACTTGATTCTTGATTCTATATCATTTTCTTAATCACTTATACTTTTTTTTTTTGGTTTTAATGTGAAGGAATCACTTATACTTCTCTTTTATCTAACTATTTTTTTCTTGTTATTTTTGTGCAGTATGTCAATTTCAGCATTATCATTCATGGTCTCTGTCGGCTTTAATGCTGCTGTAAGGTTAGTATTTGTTTCTCAATCAATTTCAGATTATCATCCAAACATTGCTCAGGTTAAATCATAATTTTCTATACAATTACTATGCATGGACAGTGTACGGACAAGTAATGAGCTTGGAGCAGGAAATCCGAAATCAGCATGGTTCTCTACATGGACGGCGACTTTTGTATCCTTCGTGATCTCCGTGACGGAAGCCCTCGCCGTGATTTGGTTTCGTGATTACGTTAGCTACATTTTCACGGAGGATGCTGACGTGGCTAAAGCCGTCTCTGACCTCTGTCCTTTTCTTGCCATCACCATCATTCTCAACGGAATTCAACCTGTCTTGTCCGGTATAAGTTCATTTAGATTTAAACTAGAAAACTTAACTGGTGCACCTTAACCGAACATGACCAAATAAATCTCGGTTTGGTGTTGTTGTTTGTAGGAGTGGCAGTGGGATGTGGATGGCAAACATACGTGGCATATGTGAATGTTGGTTGTTACTACGTTGTTGGTATTCCGGTTGGGTGTATTCTCGGCTTCACTTTCGATTTTCAAGCCAAGGTTCGCTTTCAAATATATTATGTATAGTATTAGTATATGCTTTGTTACTATCAGTTTAATAAAAATAATTTTACGTGAATTTTGGTTATAGGGAATATGGACCGGGATGATTGGAGGTACCCTCATGCAAACACTCATTTTACTTTACGTCACGTACCGAACAGATTGGGATAAAGAGGTAATGTTACATGAAATTAAGTTATATCATAGTGTAAGCTGAATTTGATTCAAAGAGTTTGTCCAAATTATTAAGGTTTATTATTATTGTATAATAATGATACAGGTGGAAAAAGCGAGGAAACGTTTGGATCTGTGGGACGACAAGAAGGAGCCTCTCCAAAACTAGTAATGGATTTTACAGAATAAAAGTATATTTTTAAAAATAATTAACATTAAACTTTACAATCTGATATTTAATATTCAGGTTATAACAAGTTTGGTGGAGTGATAGACAATAAAGAAAAGGAAATAAGTGTCGTGTGTGCAGGTGATTTCAATGTACGTAGCTTTTCATGGTTATTATGCTTGTTCTATGGAAATAGAACAATTAAAATATATTTTTGTCTGATGGATTATTCTTTATTTACGAAAAGTTGTTCTTAAATTGATGTTTCTTTCCTTTCTCAGAATGATTTATTATGTCTTCACTCTATAGACAGTTATTAATTATTTATTATGGAATTTTGATGTAATTGGGTGTAGTAAGTAAAGTAGCACATCAATGTGACATAGCTATCCAGTTTTCTTTTACTGATACATTGTAATTTAATGGATGTTTATTTGTCGAAATGCCATTATTCAAATTAAAGTCGTTTAATGCATATTATTGACATATAAGAATAAAAGCTTCTCTACTCGAAAATTAGAAACAATGCACAGTATTGTAACGAGAATCGTGGATCGCAGTTTCCTGTCATACCTAAAATCCAAACACGAGTTACATGGGCATCTCTTGACAAATTGTGAGGGCCACGCTATTAATAACTATAGTGACGGGTCAGTAATCTAACCAATGATACATGATTCAAACAAATATAAATGTATAGTTAATAGGTAAATTTCTTAAGCAAACAAAAATAAAATTAGTCAAACGGGGAAAGTGACAAAAAAATATTACGTAAAATTTAAATCGATACATTGTCTTCAGTCTTCACCAATATAATTAACAAATGTCACTAGATTGTTTTTTAAAGATTTATTAGCAAAATATTGAATATATTACTCGACATATTAATTATTATATGCTATAAATATGGAATGAAATAGATTTGTTGATTTTTGAAGACCGAAAAAGAAGCTAAAAGGAAATTTTTGATTAACGATGCAATTCATCTTTCAAAATCATCTTTTCATTAAGTCATTGAGCTGATAAAGTCTGTTGGGCACAGCCATATATAAATTACGCGGGTAAACGGATTATATAGTAATCGACACTTAAAAAACAAACACAAAAGTTGATTTTGTTGACCGACTTTTTCTGTCTCTTGGCCTAAATTGGCGTCCAGGTTTTAAAACATATAAGACATAGCCTATATTTTGTCAAAAATAAATAAAAATAAGACAGCTATATACGTACGTTTTTTTCTCTTTTTTTTCTGTCATCTGGAATTATATTAGAAAATTAAAACTTCAACACATGAAACCACCGATTACAAGGCTAGACTAAATCAAAGATGAAGCGAACAAGAGTTAGCTTACCACAAGGCCCAACTCCAACATATTCAAGAGTGGTCTATACAAAAAAGAATGAGCTCTGAAACATTGAGTACCTCACAAACCAAACCCCCCATGTACAAAAGTTGATCTCAAACACTGAGCATCAACACCAAAAAGACTTCTCACTAGCAAACAGAAGACAAACCTCTTTCTTCAACAAAAACACCATTCAACCAAGAAAGATGCCCCCACAGCTACATATATAGGATTGAGACCGAGACGCATCCGTAACACTTTGGGCGATGAGGTTTGCTCCTCTGTTTGCAGCAGTGTACACTGAGCATCAACACCGTACGTTTTGTTCTATGCAATTTTTTTTTTTTTTTGTATTAATATTAGGGTGTTTATTTTGCTTTAGATTAAAATATTCTTGCAAAGAAAATCTACATTATATTGTTTTATATAACAGCTTACAATATTTTATTTTGTCTCCGATCACACTCTAATTTTCTCGTTCCATTAGAAAAAGAAAATATCAAAGACCAAATCAAGAAGACTTTTTTACACATGTAGTATTTTAAAACACAAAACGCCGAAAACGGTTTGTATTTCTTATGATCATTTAGATTATATTAATTAAAACCCAACCGATCGTCATTCTCCACCCAATTTACTCCTCACTCTTTATATAAACTAAAACAACAGTTTAGTTTCCTCTTAAAACTTATCATAACCAAACAAGCATAGACGTTAATAACCAAAATAATAACCTATGAATGGGTCAAATGAGACGGTGGAGAGAAGAATCGAACTCCGACGACCGTTGGTGGACACGGAGAAGAAACTTCCGTTAGAAGTCGGGCTCGAGAGCGTGTTAACGGAGAGTAGCTTGCCTTACCGGAGGCGCGTGTACTTAGGCATGTGCATAGAGTTAAAACTACTTCTCCGGTTAGCACTTCCGGCTATACTTGTCTATTTAATCAACGGTGGAATGGGTATTTCCGCTCGTATCTTCGCCGGACATCTAGGCAGTACACAACTAGCCGCGGCATCCATCGGAAACAGCAGCTTCAGCCTCGTTTATGCCCTCATGGTACGTTTACCTTACATATGTATGGAGACTTGGGGTACTATGGGATCACCAAAATAATTCATAAAAGTTTTTAAACTAAGACTGTGATTGGTTAACCCAATTAACTATAGTAAATGAATTTGGTGGAAAAACGTTTTTTTTCCTCTCTTTTTTTTGTTCTCACCAAGTGAAATCTATGCATGGTAATTAGATTTGCATAAAAAGAAAATTCACAATTTGGAGTGCGTAAGAGTATATACATATAATCTTTCATTTCCATTCATACATAGCTTGTAAATTTTTTTTTTAATAAACTATAATTCTTTTTTAGTGTCCGAGAAGTTTTAAAAAAATAATAATGTAAAAACAATTTCAACAAATAAATATATTTATATAGTATATGCAACCATAGTGTCCCAGAAATTATAGCATCATTTACTTTTCTTGTCTTCTGAAAATTCTTGTCTGCTTCGGAAAAGTACGTATAGTCAAAAACTTATTATTCTCTTTCTCAGAATAAGTCAAAGAAAACAAAAAATTAGCTTTTTATAATGTTTATTTCTTCCTTTTTTAGTTGGGCATGGGTAGTGCGGTCGAGACACTATGTGGACAAGCGTATGGTGCCCACCGGTACGAGATGCTTGGGATCTATCTCCAAAGAGCAACCATTGTCCTTGCTCTAGTTGGCTTTCCCATGACAATACTATACACTTTTTCGTACCCGATTCTTCTCCTCTTAGGCGAGCCTAAAACGGTATCATACATGGGATCTTTATACATCGCCGGACTCATCCCTCAAATCTTCGCTTACGCCGTCTACTTCACGGCCCAAAAGTTCCTCCAGGCCCAAAGCGTAGTGGCCCCGAGTGCGTACATCTCAGCCGCCGCCCTCGTCCTCCAGATATCGCTGACGTGGATCACCGTTTACGCAATGGGCCAAGGCCTCATGGGTATAGCTTATGTTCTTACTATCTCTTGGTGGTTCATAGTTGGAGCCCAAACGTTTTACGTTATAACTAGCGTAAGGTTTAAAGACACTTGGACTGGTTTTAGCTGGAAATCGTTACATGGTCTTTGGAGCTTCTTTAAACTGTCTGCTGGCTCTGCGGTCATGATCTGTTTGGAACTGTGGTATACACAGATTCTGGTTCTTCTCGCTGGTTTGCTTAAAGATCCTGCACTCTCTCTAGATTCTCTATCTATCTGGTAAGTTCATTAACTAATTACATTTTCATATACTTTTTCAGTGTTTGGATACACTTGTATTTAAACAAAGATTGAAACAAGTATTGTTCTTCGATGTATCATTTGTTTATTTTGTTTGGCAGTATGTCAATTTCAGCATTATCATTCATGGTCTCCGTTGGCTTTAATGCTGCTGTAAGGTTAGTATTTATTTCTTAATCAATACCAGATTATTAATTAAACGTACGTTTACTGAAAATTGGAAAATAAAATAAAATAAAACGTGACAGTGTACGTACAAGTAATGAGCTTGGAGCAGGAAATCCGAAATCGGCGTTATTCTCTACATGGACAGCGACTTTTGTATCCTTCGTGATCTCCGTCGTAGAGGCACTTGTCGTGATTGCGTCACGTGACAACGTCAGCTACATTTTCACGTCGGATGCTGACGTGGCTAAGGCCGTCTCTGACCTATGTCCTTTTCTCGCCGTCACCATTATTCTTAACGGAATCCAACCTGTCTTGTCCGGTATACATGCAAATAATTTAGCTAAAACCGGATAAACCGGAGTATATTAACGGAACCGGATGTGACAAATTTCGGTATGTTTTTGTTTGTAGGAGTGGCAGTGGGATGTGGATGGCAGACATACGTGGCATATGTGAATATTGGTTGTTACTATATAGTTGGTATTCCAATTGGATGTATTCTCGGCTTCACTTTCAATTTTCAAGCAAAGGTTCGCTTCCAAATATTTTCTGTATGATATATGCTTTATTACTATCTACAGTATTTAATAAGAAGACTTGTATGTGAATTTGGTTACAGGGGATATGGACCGGGATGATTGGAGGCACCCTCATGCAAACACTAATCTTACTTTACGTCACGTATCAAGCAGATTGGGATAAAGAGGTAATGTTACATGAAATTAAGTCACATCATATTAAAATTTTTACAATCCTCTATCAAAAGTTAAAAATAGTTTCAAAATTATTAAGATGATTACCATATGATGATTCAGGTTGAAAAAGCGAGAAAGCGATTGGATATGTGGGACGACAAAGAGCCTCTCCAGAATTAGTAATTTTGTTATGAAGTAAATTTGTTTTTGAAAGAAAGATCCTTTTTCAAAAGTTTTTTTTTTTGTAATAGTTAGTTCACAGAACCAACTATTCACTAGATTCCTTGGGAGAAAATATTTTAGGCTAAATCTGATGGATTAGTCTCAATCTAGTAAAACCTGTTTTCAAATGGATCTATTCTTGTTTTCGAAGTAAGCATTTAATAATTTATCATGCATGTTAATGTAACAATTAACTAGCAAATCAATGTGGCTTGGTTCTGCAGTTTCTTTAACGAAGTTTAATGAATAATTTTGGTTTGGTTTGGTTTGATTCAAATTCAGTTCACTAAAATTTAGCTTGGTTACTTGGAGTTAAAGACAAGTTGTGAGTGCTTCTATTAAAGATTTAAGAATATAATAAGAGTGAACGTCAGAAACCTAATTAATGATCGGACAAACTAAATAAGTTTACAATGTAAAACTTGTAAAGAAGCTATAATAGTCAACGATCCCTACGCAAACAAAGATGAAATTAGTCAACCGGTGGAATTAAAATGCTTCGTAAAGTAGTACTAAAGCATCCACCGACCTTGATTAATTTTGTAGAAATGTTCAATGGACTGATGGACTGAGGCCATGTTCACAATCGCACAATTTTTGTTTTGGGGGGTTAACATAATCGTACACCTTATTCACTATTTCACACTACCATTTTGCCTTTCTCATAAGTCCCAAACTTATGTATAACCACATTAAAAGTACATCAAATGTAAATGTGCCGAACATAAACAAAAGAACACATGTCTCAAAACGAGCAAAAAGGTCCTCCCTATCTTTTAGGAGAACTTCAAAAAAAAAAAAAAATATGAACAAAAAGATCCATTTTTTAGTTAATGTGTGACTGATGAGATGTGAATCCAGATCCTTAGTTGAGACTCTTAAGAAAAAAATGATATTACACCATTGTTAGATTGAGGATCGAGTATTTATTCAATATATGATATGGTATGATAAGAAAAACAAAATAACTCCTTTTCTAAGAAATGTTCAAACATGAAGAGCGAAGAGAGGAGGAAGATTGGAGTCATTTCGAGGAGAGGAACAGAAGAAATAACGTCTAAGAGATTTGAGAACACGTGGAATAAGATCACCATTTTTGTCCACCATTACACAACTCTTCCTTAGCTTCCTCAGCTTCTTCCCTATCTTCATTCTTATCCCAACCACTCTAAACGAAAACAATTTGATCGTGGTATTTCTCTTCTGTTGCTGTCTTAATGTCTCTATGTCGGCTCGTTGGAGAATCTTGTGGATCAGAAACTGAGCTCTCCTATGGATGATCTCATTAAGATCTTCTTTCTCTATCTTTGTGTATTGGTTTGGATTCTTCATCATTGCCATTTTTGTTTGCTGGAGCTAAAGTTTTCGTCCTTTGTGTGACTAGATTAAGGTAATGCCATTAGAATCATAGTATACATATATAGGCGGCAGGCAACTAGGCATATGTGGGGATTTTATATTGTTTAATTATATGAGCATAACATGTGGACTATCCATTATTCCAGGTGGTTCACGCACATGTATTAGACATATCATACACTACACTACATGTAATTAGGTAAACTAATTAACAATGAAAAACTACTATAATGAATCGTGTAAATTTATTGAATGTAAATTCTTTAAAAATGGGAATAGTTTATTATAAAAAAATGCAATTAATTTTCTCTATAAATTTAAATTTGATTTTTGGAATAAAAAATTAGTTTATTTATTTTTATTTGTGTTAAAAATTATTTCTATTTTGTTTTGGAACAACAGCAAAATGAATTAAGCAATGAAATTGAAAAAACCTTCATTGCCTTCTTCATTGCTCTGCGCCGTCCCGCCTTGTCTCTCTCAAATTCGCTTACTCATCCCTCGCAGGTTAGCTTCTTCTACCATTATTGCTTTCGCATTCCTTCTGGGTTCGTTTCTATACCTAAAAGTTTCCGCCTATTCTAAAGTTATTGTCGATCTTAAAGTACAGAGATTGATAAACTCTAGTTGTTATCTTTCAATGTCGAATCATTTAACCTAGATT
The DNA here is from genome assembly GCF_000001735.4 of Arabidopsis thaliana. Taxonomy (NCBI): domain Eukaryota; kingdom Viridiplantae; phylum Streptophyta; class Magnoliopsida; order Brassicales; family Brassicaceae; genus Arabidopsis; species Arabidopsis thaliana. The sequence goes on along the minus strand of NC_003075.7, from coordinate 11,619,103 downwards.
ACTCAGCTCTTCTACGGAATTAGTCACTAGCTTAGTTTACACAGCCTAAGAATCGGGTCCAGAGTTTTTAGGATTCATGCATGTTCCTTAAACGCTATGTTCTGATGAAAATCTTGTGTATATACTTGTTCTTTATCCCCTTTAGATACTGAGTTTAGTCACTGATCTAAATCAATTTCCTGGTTTCAATCTCTGTGAAAAGATTGATATTTCTGAATGTTGTTGTTAAATGGTTTCTTTCTGCTCACTTAATGTCAGGGTAAGGGTTTCATCATCAACTTTCGCCAATGCAAAGCTTGTAACTTTGAGAAACCACACTGTTAATTTGCACATATATTACTGTTCCATGGCTGGTACTGATAACCGCCGCTCTCGCCACGACGACGAAAGCCCTAAAAATCCCAACAAGAAGAAGAAAGGAAACCGTAATCCAGAAAAGAGTCTCCTTATCAATCTTCATTCATGTTCCAAGAGAAAGGATCTCTCAGCTGCATTGGCTCTTTATGATGCAGCTATCACTTCCAGTGACATTCGCCTCAACCAGCAACACTTCCAATCCCTTCTTTACCTCTGCTCCGCGTTCATTAGTGACCCATCTCTTCAAACCGTTGCCATTGACCGTGGCTTTCAAATTTTTGACCGTATGGTTAGTTCTGGGATAAGTCCTAATGAATCATCTGTCACTGCAGTTGCACGACTAGCTGCTGCCAAGGGTGATGGAGACTATGCTTTCAAGCTTGTTAAAGACCTTGTTGCTGTTGGTGGTGTATCGGTCCCTCGTCTGAGAACTTATGCTCCGGCTTTGCTCTGTTTCTGTGATACTTTGGAGGCTGAAAAGGGTTATGAAGTGGAAGATCACATGGATGCTTCAGGTATTGTGTTGGAGGAGGCAGAGATCTCGGCTTTGCTAAAGGTAAGCGCTGCCACAGGCCGAGAAAACAAGGTTTATAGATATCTGCAGAAGTTAAGAGAATGTGTTGGCTGCGTTAGTGAAGAAACTTCAAAAGCAATCGAGGAATGGTTTTATGGAGTGAAAGCTAGCGAAGTTAGTGATAATGGGATTGGTTCTGATATTGAGCTGCTTAGAGCAGCTGTTTTGAAAAATGGGGGTGGGTGGCATGGTCTTGGGTGGGTTGGAGAAGGCAAATGGATTGTGAAGAAAGGTAATGTTAGCTCAGCCGGGAAATGTTTGAGCTGTGATGAGCATTTGGCTTGTGTTGATACCAATGAGGTAGAGACTGAAGATTTTGTGAATTCTTTGGTGACTTTGGCTATGGAGAGGAAGGCAAAGATGAATTCATGCGAGCCTATGGCGGATTTCAGTGAGTTTCAGGTTAGAAAGAATAATGCCTTTTTTATATTTTGCGTCTAATATTGTTATGCTTAGTTCTTTGGGCAAAGGAGACTTCAATAGCTGTATTTGTTTTGCATTGGTCGTTTAAACTCTGCATAGATTATTAATCGGTTTTAGCAAATGTGACCATCAATCGGTAACCATTCTCTGCGTTCTGTATAGTTCTGAATGTGAAATCATTAGCTATATAACAGACACTATCAAGAAAGAAAAGAAAATGCTATAATGTAGTTTCTGTTTTTAAGATTGTCTTGGATGCAATGTAGGTATTTTTTATTGTTCATGGTGGAGTTCTATTAAGTTTGATGCTTGAAAAACGGTTTTCTTAACTATTTGACAGGAGTGGCTTGAAAAGCATGGAGATTACGAAGCTATACTAGATGGAGCAAATATTGGGCTCTACCAACAAAATTTTGCAGATGGTGGTTTCAGTCTACCACAGGTTCTCATAGATTTTTCTTCCTTTGCATTTCTGAATACATATTCCTGCAAATACTGACACAGTGAAACATTGTGAAAAAGAGCAGCTTGAAGCTGTAGTGAAGGAACTTTACAATAAAAGTGGTAGCAAAAAACAGCCGCTAATTCTCTTGCACAAGAAACGGGTCAATGCGCTTTTAGAAAACCCGAATCACCGGAATCTTGTGGAAGAATGGATTAATAACAATGTCCTGTATGCGACTCCACCAGGTTCCAATGATGATTGGTATGGACTGACTCTGACTTAAGCTTATTTTATACTCCCACAAACATGGTTTGGTTTGGTTATACTCAAATCTTGGTTTTTTTAAATTTTTGGTTTCAGGTATTGGCTCTACGCTGCTGCTAAACTCAAGTGTTTACTTGTGACTAATGATGAGATGAGAGATCACATTTTTGAACTATTAAGTAACAGTTTCTTCCAAAAATGGAAAGAAAGACATCAAGTTCGGTTTACCTTTGTGAAAGGCTGTCTCAAGCTTGAAATGCCACCTCCTTTTTCAGTTGTGATCCAGGTTTTTCACAAATCTTATATCAAATCTGTGCTTCTGTTTTTTTGTTTTGTTGCCCGAGTCTGTATCTTATTTTTGTTTCCGGTATTACTCAGGAATCGGAGAAAGGATCATGGCACGTTCCAATCACGAGTCAAGACAAGGAGGAATCTTTAAGAAGTTGGATGTGCATTACAAGGCAGAGTTCATAGATTCACTCTATTTGTCTTAAGTATCATTTGAGCAGTCTTTGACGATTATGTTCAAAGAGCCAATTTTCCACCGTCAGATGTTAGAACTCGAATCAGTTTTTCACCATTGATTAGTCTTTTTTTTTTCTATCTCCCTTTTGGTAGAGTTAAAGCAAATGAAAAAGAATCCTCACTTGTCCCTTTTTTTTTTTAAAATTGAAATAGAGATGTTTCCAGTTTCAGTTTCTAATTCGAGCCAAGAGAAAAATATAGAAAAGTAAAAAACTTAACAGTAGCATTTCAGGTGGTAAAATCGACCTGAGAAATGGTGAAAATTTGCTCGTCCCAAAGTTCAGTTCTGTTGTTCGGCTAGTTTTTGGCCATGGGTTTCGGCTTTGGTGTTTCTCATGAGTGAGCTTGTATCCAACGAACTTATCCACTGATCCTTCCAAATAGATGTTAAATCATGTCATTTTACTTACTAACATAATTTTATTACTTCTCATTTGTTCCTTTAAATTCTTTTATGTCAGTCAATTATTGGTCTACATTTCTCAATAAATTTCACGTTCTTTCACAAAAAAAAAAAAAAAAGTTAAATGATGTAGTATTTATTAAAAGTATGTTTACTAAGTAAAATGATATGAAGTAATACTATATCAAACCTTTTTCAAAAAAATTAATAACATTCGTAACGTAACGGTTGAAGTGAAATATGAAAACTTATGAAATTAAATAATGATGATGTGTTAGTGGGAAAATTTAGATTTTAAGTCAATTTTCGACTAAACGACTAACTTATGATATTTCCAAAGTAACTATTTTTTTTTTATTAAATCATTAAAAAAAATTATAACGAAACGGTTAAAAGTAACAAATTCAAACTATTTAATGTAATTAATGATTCAAGTAATATATTAAAGCCATTGCAACTAAATAATGGACACGCTAAAATAACATTTTCTGACTAAACGACTAATTTGTGACATTTCCAAAGTGACAAATTTTGTTTTTTTGGTTAAATCAATAAACAGAATGTATAACGAAACTGTTAAAAGTAGCAAAAGTGAAACTATTGACAGTAAATAATGAATGCAAATTATGCAATATAATATATTTAAACTATTGAAACTAAATAATGGTGTAACATTAATAGATACACCAAATTTAAGTAAATGCTCCGACCAAACGACTAACATTTTGTTTTTGGTAATATCGTAAAATGACAGTTGAATCAATATTTCTCGTCCCGTATATTTAGCATTATTTTTATAGCTTTTCTTTTCAATTATAATCTTACCATCCTGTTAATATGTAAAATTACTTTTGGCATATAGTATCATACAAAAGTAAATATCAATATTAGGAACAAACTTAATAAAAATGAGAGACTTGGTTTTAAATTTGGATACATACAAACAAAGATAAAATTAAAGAAAAATCTTCAATGCTTGAGAAAAAGGCCATTAAAAGCCCATATTAGGCTACTAATTAACTTGAGAAGGTACGAAAAGGAGAGAGACGCCAAAGAGAAACCGCAAGAAAGCAAAAACTTGAACAACGTAGCCGAAGAAACATTATAAATACACACTCTCTCTCACTCACATGTTCACGCGTCTGAGAATTTTCTGAGTTTTCGAAGAACCATTTCGTGTGGTTTTTGCGTCGCGTGGTCAGAGGTAAACCAATATCTAACCGTGCTTTTTTTTGGGATAACATCAGACTCGCTAGTGTTTCTCTCGGGAAAATTTTCATTTGTATGATCATTTCTAAGTCATGATAATTCTGAATCCACGTTTTGAATTTTATTAGATTCAGTTTATTTGATGTTTTCTCGATTTTATTCTGGTTCTTTCTCTTGTTTAATATAGAGGTTTGATCCGTTTTTTTCTCGTTTTATGGATTTGAATCTTCACTTTAATGTTATTTAGACACTAGGTTTTTGATAATTCTAGTGTAAATATGTGTGTCCTCGAGATTGTCCATGAGAATCTCTTTAGTCTTTATAGTTGCTACAGCGATTTTTCTTATTTGGATGGAAGTCAGTTTCATAATTTCATTTTTTTCGTTTGGTGTCGCTGTTTAAACTTCGTTTCTGTCTTTGATAATTTCAAATTCATATTAAAACAATTATTAGATTGGATTAGTCTGAAATCCTAGATTTTTTTTGCACTAATGTAACAATCTACATTTGTGTTTGTGTATTGAACTAAATATTTTGTCTGTTCATTTATTATTTAGGAGCTATTCAATGCAAATAAATTATGATAGTTTGAAACTTAACAAAATCACATTTCTTGGTTTTGGTTTTATGTAGAAGGTTGAATCAGCAGAATCAAGACATCATGAACTCACCTCCTCCTTCTTCTAATGATGGCTTGGCGAAGCGAAAAAGAGGTCGACCGCGCAAAGATGAAAACTCAACTCCAAAACCGGACATGAATTTGGTAGGTAAGGTGGTTACTGGTGTAATCGAAGGATCTTTCGACGCAGGCTATCTCCTTAACGTTAAGGTTAAAGACAGTGACACCCAACTCAGAGGTCTCGTGTTCATACGGGGCAGAGTCACTCCGATCACTCCAGAAAACGACGTGGCTCCTCTTGTTAAAATGTACGGAAGAGAAGATATCAAGAACAACCAAACCGATCATTCTTTCCCTACTGATCAACCAATGCAAGATGCTGCTGTCACTACTACTGACATGGATATTTCTGAATCCTCTCGAGCTTTGGTCGTAGTTCCACAAGCGACCAATGGCCAAGCGAAGGAAGCTACGAAGGATGAAGATGGAGTCATTGAAGGACAAGCTGACACTCGGTTAGTGGAGTTTTTTCCAACTCCAGGCACAATGATGATGACTGCTCAACCAAATCTTGTCTTGGTACCGAAAGAGACAGAACAACAGAAAACAACTGGTGGGAGTCATGGATTCGATCTTATGGAAGAGGAACCAGTTCGTCAAGGAGAGAAGTTGCCAGAGGAGCTATTACATCTAGAGCTTGGAAACAAGACAACATTGAGTGTAGACAACAACATCTCTACAACAGAGGCGCCTGATCTATAAAACCTCTGGCTTTAATTTATAGTGAACTTTTTTGAAGGACAAGACAAGAAGGTAGATACCAATATGGAAGAAGAAGCTACTCCATCAGTGCAATAGTTAGAACTCTATTCGGTTGTTTTGGGGATATGTAACAAACCCCATTATATTTTGTGTTGTCTCTCTTTCAGTGCTTATTATACAGACCTCAATGTTGTCTTTTATGATACCCTTTGTTCTTCTGGTTTGCAAACATTTGTTTTTAATCTCTTCTTCTAAACTGACTCCATCAAATAAACCTAGAGCTGGCAACTATTAAGGCTATAATAATCGAGTTGATTGATTGAAGAGTTTAATTTAGCCACATTAACTGTTACTACTCAATATTAATTTGCACCGTGGAAGCCAAACATTTTCAAGACTATTGATAGAAAATACGAAACACTCACAAATACGAAAAAATGTGGTAATAAACTATTATCGAATCCATAGTAGCCAATATTTGTTTTTCTTGCCTACGGCTACAAATTAATCCCTTGAACTAAAATAACAAACGAAAATTTTTTTAACAAAAAAACAAACGAAATATTTATGACCGTCCAATCTTTCGTTTATAAAAAGTTGTTCTACTCTCTACTCTTGACTTTTGTCGGTCACGACCGTTTAACTGCGAAACCATTGCATATCTTCTTCTGAAATTCAAATCACAGTACCCAAATGCAAAAACTCTTCTGGGTTTTACAAAAAGTTCGATATTTTCCAGTTATTGTCTGATACCAATACTTTTTTCCTGCGTTCTTGTAGGATTAGATCATTTCAAAGTTAGCTTTGTTTTCACTCAGATCTGACTCATTGGTGGGGAAGTTTCAAGAATGGATTTGCATTTGAAGAACTTATTTGGTAGGTTTCAGGAACAATTCGGGTCAGGTCCGGGTCTTGGACCTGGATCCGGTGTTTGCTTGATGATAGTTGAAGGTATATCTTCCAACATTATTCAATCTATATTTAGAGCTTCAGCTTCTTTATACAGTAGTGAGCCATGGAAGAGGCTCAGACCAGGTCATTTATTCGGTGTTCGGGTTGGCAAAGACTCAGATTGGTCGGGAAAGAGACAGCCTTTTCAATGTGTTCAGTTCATAGGAGGTGATGGTGGTGATATAGCAATCTATATGTATAGGTCCATGAGCTATGCACTGAAAATGACTGATGGTGATTCATGGGAAATGGCTAGAGATCCTAATGTTGAGGTCTTTAGAGTTACTTATGAGCTTGAGTCATTGATGCTTCCTTCTAACAAGAGGATGGTTAAGTCTTTGTCTTTAGAAGTTTCTGGAACTGATCGGTTTCCGATTATGGATGTTGCGCGGTGTATGACCTCTGGTGAGCTCCAGTTCAGAAGCCCGACACTTGAAGAGCTTAGGCTTGTGTTTGCTGTGATGAAAGCTCTCTCTTTGGTTCATCCTTTGCTGCTTCAAGAGGAGAAGCAAGTCAGGGGATTGCCAAGGATGATAAAGTTTTCACCTTTTATTGAGACTGTCGATGTTCAGTGGCCATCAGAGATGGGTAAAGGTCATGATTTTGTTGCTGTTACGGTCTCACATCCTCCAGGTCAATCATATGAACAGAAGCGCGAAGATGACGAGTTGGAAATAGTTTCAGGCATGACCGCATGATCAATCTGCGAGTTGGTCAAGGTGGAGAAGCGGGTTTAAGACAGTGCACAATGTGTGAGAAAGCTATTCATAAAGATGAGTCTGTTTGTTGTAGCCATTGCCGTGCAACCATATACTGTGGTTTAGACTGCGAGAAACGGCATTGGCGAGAGATGCACCGGAGTGTTTGTAGTCTCTATGAAGCTATGATGAGTAGAGAAGAGGAGCTCAAGATAAAGATCTTCACTTTCTCGTGTTATGCTGAGAACCTAATGGCTTGGATCTTTAGGCATCCATAAGAAGGGAATGTGGAGAAGACAATGCAGTTGCTATTCCCACCAACCTTTTGGACTCTTACAGTGTTTTTCCACAGAGGCACAATCTGAATCATGGAGAGGGCTAGAGGACGGGGATTATCCACAAGATTTACCGATACAGAATCTGAACAACGGGCGTTCCCCGGGTATGATCCTCTTGTCAGATTGGTCAGACTACTATGATTTACTGTGTCTACCACGGTCAAGCCTTGTTTATGACATTCTCTGTTACCCTTTAACACTTTACCACATATTAACATCAGTAAGCAACCATCCCAAGAATCTGTTGCTGAAAGGGAAAGAAGTGACTGTCCATTACTTAGGTCCAGAACGAGAACTCGACTGGATCAAAGCATTTGCAGAGATCAATCACTTGCTTAATGGTTTAGGAACCGTGCAGATCATAATGATCGGACCTGAAGTTCCATCTGACTTATCTGGTACAATAGCAACCACCTCAACAACAAACAGTAGAGTTAAGGTGAGCTTTGTGTAAGGTTTGCACCAAGACGAGGTAACATACCTGACTTCACCGGATATCATTGTAGCCTTGAACTGTGACCTGGATGGGTACTCAAGCTGGGCAGGAGCGGTTGAGGCGGTGAACAATACGGGCATCCCCTGTTTCTTCACTGATAAGAGAGAAGAAGCTTGTGGAAATGCAAAGACAGTTTCGCGCAACGCAGGGCTGAATTTCTCTCATCCGGTTGCTCCTAACCCTTTCCGTTCACCTGTAAGGTCTTGTGGAAAGTCCAGCAATTTTCCCTGTTACAGCAACAGCTTCATCCTCGGGGTTGTATACATAAGAAGACTTGTCTAAATGTTGTGATAAGCATTAGAATTAAAGAAAACTTAGCCATTATGGTGGCAATCATGTTCACTTCTGTACAAAATCTCATACAATGTGGGCCTTTTAACCAATCATCCTACTTTGCTTGAAGAGATAATCCTTTCTGTTTAGACTTTTTCTTTTTCTTCTTCAGTTTTGGAGTAAATACAATACGGCTTTCTTTAATTATACATTTGACATCTTTATCATCATTAGGAATCTTTGATACTATTGCCTCTGCACTTTTCGAATCTCCTGCAGCTACTAGAACCTGATACATCCTGTGAAAACATATAAACCAAGAACTCATTATACATCACTCTCTCACCAGAAGAAAACTTTCTACTAAGAAAATTACAAAATCGTACTTTTAAATGTAGGAGATAAAAGAGCTCTTGCCTTAAATAGTTGATGACATTGTAAGGAAGTTCTGCACATTGGTACTCTTCCCATACCAGTAGAGCGCTCTGCTTATCTTTGGCATTGACACAAGCATGTAGAAGAAAATCCAGACATTTTCTTGAAGGACATAACTCAAGCTCTTCTTTCATAAAACTCACCAAGTCCAGCCCTACCTTCACATCACTAGACTCTGTTTCCGCTATTGACTTAAACACCTGATTTCAACAATAAGATGCCAAGAGTTAAGAGAATAATACACACCAGAATTTTCCAAGATTTCGTCGAGTCTACATATGAGAAATCTTGAGGTTATAGTATATCAGTTGACAATACGAACAAGTGAAAAGCATGTAAAGTTTGTGAAAAGCTTGTAATGTTTTTGAAAACGTATGAGAGAAGTAAAATCAGACCTCTTCAAACCAATATTCCACACCGACGTCATCCTTGGACAAGTGGTTTTTGGTCTGCTCTAACAAATCCAGAATAGAGCTACACAAAAGAGGTTGAATAAAGCACAGGATAACTAACAATGGTGTACAAGTAAACTAAACAAAGAACACGCATAATTCACCGTACCTTGATCTATTGTTGCGAACAGCAAACACGATAATTTTGAAGAAACCATCTATCCAAAATTTAGAATCACGCAGCTCATGAGTGAGTTCAACCAACGTTCCCAGCTCTGCGTTTGAATCAGAGTTCTCCTACAGAAAAATAATTTGAGGTCATTGCAACACGTTATGTTATTATTAATTCACTACTAGTCGGCTAATTAACGAGAAAAAAATATGACTGAAGTACAAACTTCAAACTTACTATAAGAGATAAGATAGCTTTTGGCTCTACGGGGCAGCGGAGTTTCTTCATTTCTTCATAAATACTTAAAGCCTCTGTTATATTTCCATTTGATGCCAGAGCAGATATAAGTACACTTTTCAGCTCATTGTGATCCTTAGCCGGAACTTCCAGGTCCATGAGCACCTAAAGTAACAAAGAAGCTTGAGCTCTTACACTAAATCATGAATATAATCATTCGAGAACTTTTGAAAGAACATATAATACGCATGCTTACCTGTTTTGCCTTTTCAAACTGTCCGCATGATGCATATGCTTTAACAAGGGACATGTAAACGTGCTTATTAACTTCAACTCCTGCTTGCTTCATCTCCTTATAATACTTTGAATAGGCAAAAAAAACACAGGTTATGTATGTATATCATCTCCTCATAATATTTCTCTCATAACCTAGCATTATTTATGTATGTATCAATGGGTAACAACTGACAACACAACAACAACAGAGACAGTGTCATAAGGTACTCGACTTCAAGATTAGAAGAACAAGAAAAGACTCGGACCAGGTAAAATATCAGTGAAATACAGTATTATTACCTTCGCAATAGTCGCCTCCTCGCCACAATAGTTTATTAGATAGCTAAAAGTCACCGAATCAGGTTTAACATCAGCTTCTTTCATTTCCTTGAGGACCTTTAAGGCACTGTTCACTTTTTTCTTCAAAACCATACAAAAATGTCAGTAAAAAACGACTCAAGCGACAATACGGAAGAAACAGATATGACCTATCCATCGTTCTAGAATTTGCCAATAATTTCAGATAAGGTCTAAAACTATATCAATTGTTTGACAACAGCTACCTGCCTAACCGATATACATCAATGCTACAATAGAAATTTACACGAGACATGGTTCTTTGCATGTTGCAACAAATTTCCATGCATATTTCAACATTAATGACTAAAGGAATATATGGATAACACTAAGACGATAGTTGGTGGATCCTATGATAGGTGAGACAAGGAAAAATGGAAAAGAGAGCTTAAGATATTACCTCCCGGAAATATCCTGCCATTATAGAATTGTACATGCTAGAGTTCGGTGCCAAATTGAAATTCTTTAAATTACCAAGCATGTTATATGCACCTTCAAACTGCACGGAACCAATAGGTTGATAGCAAATTGTTATGGTTGGATAACAAAAAGTTCTGTGAGAAACAGCATATTCATACTTCATTGCTAGAGTCTATAAAACAAAGTTCACAACCGGAAGGAACTTAAGCTGATAGAATTAGAAATAACTTACATCTTTGATTCTTATGCACAAATTTATAGATTTCCTGAAAGTCTCACTATTTGGCTTCACACTCTTGTTGCTCATTATTGAATAGATTCTTTGCACCTGAAACAGAAAATGTATGATCAAACGCAACTCTGTTTAACATGAGTATGAGAAAGACAATGTCAATGATCAATCAAGAGCATATCAATGACCAGCCTAAAATTAGCTGTGTTATTGTATTTAGAACTGATAAAGTCAGTCAACAAAAAGATTGGGACGAAATCCAAGGAACATGCTTCGAGCAAAAGGAGGCCGTACCAAATTAAACTCAAGAATCTGCTCAATGGCCTGTAACAATGAGTGCAGGATGTTTGCTGATATTACCAGACCTGCTTCACACATATTTTCAACTATATCAAGAGCAGTGACCACCTACAACACAGAGGAATTATCATTAGTCAGCTATGGAGCCAGAAGAGTATTGGAAATGAAAGTTGAAAATGACAGAAGCGTACAAATACCTCATTTGAGCCACAAAGATAACTGACAAGATTCTCATAAGATGTAGATGAAGGCACGATATCTAGTTCTTCATGCAACTTGTTAAACTTGAAAATGGCATCCTCTACCTTTAGTCACCAAAATATGTAAGAACATGGACGGTTAGGGGTTATAGGCTATCTTAAAAAGAAGCTTAAACAGCTTAGCGCTACTTAAAAGATGAGAGTGATTTCAATCTCATTTTCTGTAAATAGAGTCTGCTACCATTTCCGAGCAATAATAAGAATAAATTAATTAGCTACTCACTATAATTTGTACATTAAAAAAATGGCATAGGATTCAGAACAAATATTTGGTTGGTTCAAGGACATGGACCAAGTTTTTGTGGTATACCCAACATGAAAAGCAAGTTGGGACCTCACAATCTCAAGACCTATAGGATTGTATATTAAACATCATGTCAACATTTTAAAACTCATGGATATATCATTTCTCATTCTCGGGGAGAAAGAAACAATTGCCAATGTAAATGTGGTCGACACTAAAGAAATTAAATACCAAAAGTTAAGAAGAGAGATATTATTTAGCTAGAAGGTCTTAATGGATCAAGGATTCACGTTACTTTCTCACAGAAAGCTTGGGATCAAAGCGATTTAACACACTCTAGTTATATCTACTTCAATACCAAAAAAGATCTAGGACGAGAGTTGGGTGCAAGAAACATTGTCAATGAACAAAAATCACCATGCTAATGTTAAAATTTGATGCAAATATTCTAAAAACAAAACAAGGAAAAACCAGAGTTAACAACCGCATCAATAATTTTGCAAGCAATATATATAGAAAGTCCTCACCGTTGAATTTGGGATGCAGGTTGCATAGCTGAATATGAGATTTGAAACTGTCTCCACTCCATCTGGACATAGCAAGAAACAATGTTACAATCCTAATAAAATGAGTCATCAACGAACATTTTTAGTTTGCATCAAATATGAACTGGTCACTCCAACTATATATTGAGATATGCATCCACCTTAGAAATTCATAATACCAATACGGTAAAACAGCACCAGATTATTTCGATTGATTGGTAAAACAGCACCAGATTATTTCGATTGATTGGTAAAACAGCACCAGATTATTTCGATTGATTGATATCTCACCTTTACGACAGTCTCTTAGTTCCCAAAGTAGCTTCATTGCAACAGACTCCAACAGCGATTTTCCAAGGTATCCAAATATGCTCTTCAATGCGTCTGGTGAAGATACTGTTGTTATGTCGACAATTTCTAACAGCTTCTGAAAATTTTCCTTACTGTCTTTCTCGCACAGTGCAACCAAATAATATTCTGTTTTCAAGGACCAAAAGGTTACTTTGAGAGTAGAACAAATGAAAAACCAGAATTCCAAAATAACATAATATACATGTACTGTGGCATACCTTGTAGGATTGATAAACTTAGCCCACTATCATCAACTTTATTGCAAAGTTTGTGGATCTTCTCTTCGTCGTTGACTTGGATCCAAAGAAGCATTTCATAGTAGACAAGTCTCCCACAAGACTCAGGACATGCCTCCTTAATAAAATCCTTGAGAATTTGGAACTCCGCTACCATTTCCATATCAACTAAGTACTTAAAAAAAGGGCCATAAGCTCCTTCTCCAATAGAGAATCCAAGCTGTCTCATTTCTTTGAGATGTTCAATAGCCTTCCCAATTTGATCAAGAGCATATTCTGCATCATTGCTTCTCCTCGCACGTTGTATGCAAAGTTTAGTCATTGCATTGTATTCTTTCTCACCCGCTTCTTTCCCCATTTTAGTCAACACCTCAAACATAGTCTCAGTTCCCAACTTCCGAACACATCCCTTGGCAAGCTTCTCCATAATCTCAGACTGTTTGTTCTGGTAATTTTCTGTCAGCATCCTACCACGTGAAGCCTGCTTTGGCTTTTGCGACGAACAACCTTTCCTAGACAGTAAATCTAAGGTTTCCAATACGTTCTTCGGAAAAACTTTCTCGCCATTTCTTTCTCGAAGAAGATTATATCCAATAGATTTAACTGGAACAATCATTACATCACTCAGTGCCAAAGAAAAACTACCAAATGGACAACAGAGAGAGCTCATAAACAAAGAACAAGCACGAGGTGTACATACCATCTAACGCAGACGAGACCTGACCCGCAAGTGCCGGTTCACCAAAATCTACACAAAGGTACTAAGATTCATGATGAACCAAATTGAAAAGAGACAACTTTTAAACATTATCCAGGCCTAAAAAAGCAAGCAATTCCGAAAATGATTCCTTTATTCCACTAGCAGAGACGAAAGAGGTACCTTGACCAATGTTGGAAGAATCTTCCGGAGACTTAAGCGATGAGAGAAAATCCGGTATTAAAGACATTGACACTGTTCCACAATAACAAGGAAAGTCTCAATTTTGAAATGGCTCAATGGGAGAAATCTGCATAGCAGAGACATTACCTGGTCCAGTGTCTGAAATCAGAGAATCTCCGGCTACGGCTTTGGCTTCAACTTCGGCAGTTTTGGCAGCGTTTCTCATCGCAAAGCGAAATATCGCGCTTAAGCTTTTCTTCGCCTTTAAAGCCATTGTTTTTTCACATTTACAACAGTTAACAAAATCGAATCAAGGCCTAGAACGAAATCCCCCAATAACATGAGATCGGAGAAGAAGAAGAAGAAGAAGATGAATCATTCGGAACAAGTGTTTGATAAACCCTGCAAGATTTTGTGGTAGTGGCACTTATGTAATTAATCTTTGTAATTGAGGGTAATTGAGTAACTAAATATTCACTAAGATGGGTCGAGTAAAATTTCTCCTTTTTTTTCTTACGGTACTGCAAATTTTCCTCTTTGGTAAATAAACCGCGATAAAGTTAATATTATATTCTTCTTTCTAAAAATTGCAAACATTAATATCAGACAAGTGGCTATTTATCTGCAACTTGCGATGTCGAACCAAAATGAGTGGTTGAAAATATTTGTAATCGATAGAACATTAATATGAGAAACTAAAAATATATTTATTTGAAGGGAACCATAGTATTATCTAGTGGACAATAATAGTATAAAATACTTTATCGTCCAATCAATCTTTAAGCTTGTCGGGGGAAGAGAAAAAACACTTTAAACTAATTTTAGCAAGTATTTCTTTTTCGAGAATACAAAGAATTTCTCCACTCGTGAGTGAGTCGACACAATTGTTGGATTTTTTCTCATAAATCAATCTTCTCCCCACCCTATTATCGTCTTTTCAAGTGATTTGTACTTAATGTTTCATTTATTATCGACTTTCAAGTTTTTTATATTTTCAGGGTTAAAGATCAACTTTTCAAGTTTAGACAGCAACTTGCTCAAATGGTTCATGTGGGGTCATTTTTAACTATAAATAGAAACCCAAAAATCAATCAATCCACAAGAACAACTGAAAAAAGGAAAAGAAAGAAATCTATAAAAAAAAATGGATTTTCAGACAATTCAAGTGATGCCATGGGAATATGTTCTAGCTTCTCAATCTCTTAATAACTATCAAGAGAATCATGTTCGTTGGTCTCAGTCTCCAGATTCTCACACTTTCTCTGTTGATCTTCCTGGTAATTATAATTACTTATTTTCTCACTTTATTCATTACCACATATTGTAAAGAATAAATAATCTTGGATAATCTTCATTTTTTTGTATGTGTTCTGTTTTTTTTGTTTGTTCACTTCCCAACCAGGGTTAAGGAAAGAAGAAATAAAAGTTGAGATCGAAGATTCGATATACTTAATCATACGAACGGAGGCAACCCCTATGTCGCCTCCGGATCAGCCTTTGAAGACTTTTAAGAGGAAATTTCGGTTGCCGGAATCGATAGATATGATCGGAATATCAGCTGGCTACGAAGATGGTGTGTTGACTGTGATTGTACCCAAGAGGATTATGACAAGGAGGCTCATTGATCCTTCTGATGTTCCTGAAAGTCTTCAACTTCTTGCTAGAGCTGCTTAATAACGCGTTACATTGTTCTTCCTTGTCCCCCACGAGTTCAATCTTTGTTTATCTAAACGTCTTTAAAGGAAAACAAAAAAGAATGTGTATTTTTTTTTTCTTGGTATCGAACTATTATGTGTAGTTAGTATATTAATCCAAATCCAATGTTTATGTTTAAATCCTAATAAAAAAAATGGTTATATGAGAGTGGTTCCATCTTGGTATCGAACCATTATTTGCCTCTAAAATAACATCCATGGAAAATTGGAATTCCTCTACCATTCCCATATCAGCTAAGAACTTAAGAAGAGGCACATAAGTTCCTTTTCCTATACTGGATCCGCATTTGTTTATCTCTTTGAGATATTCAATGGCCTTCCTAATGTGATAAAGAGCAGCTTCTACATCGTCGCTTATCCTCATCAAAAATAAGATAGAAACATTTGAACTGAACAAAATTTATGCTAAATAATGCCAAAGAAAAACTAACTATTTTATGGATGAATGACTTTTATTTAATTTCAGTTATACTTTTAACATGTGCATCATATATAAGATACCACTACTCAAAAATGTGAATATAAATGTTGGGAAAGGTAAAAAATAGTGGAATTACGTTTTCAAAACGTAAAACGGTGACTATGTGGTTCCATGACTTCCATCTGACCGGCATCATTAATAGAGAAGCTGATCATTTGTGATCCCTTGAATTGACTCCCGGTAGCTTAGCGACTATACGATGAGAAATCTTCACATTGGTATTAACATTCTTAAGCTGAGAAGCCCTACTCTTAATATGATCTTTACTCTTCAAACCCTTCTTAGCTTTCCTTTCTTCAATCATGTTCATGTTGCCGATCATCGCATCATTATCTAAAAGAAGAGAAAATTCAAAAGCAGAAGTCATTGTTTTTGACATATTTGAGTTCAACATTGTGTGACACTATAGCTAAAGCACATGGAAACAGTCCAGCAAATGAAAACATTGGAGATGGAAATCAGCTAAAAATAAACCATACCGGGACTTGATACAACAGCGCGTGGACGTAGGGTTGGACTGGCTTTGGTTATTGGTTTTACTTCAATGTCAGCTCCTCTAATAGGCTTATTCATTTCTTTGGATTCACTCTGAGACATGAGGACACTTGGTATGTAAATCTTAGGAATCTTAGCCACGTATATTTGTAAATCATCTTCTTGATTATTCTCTGTCCCAACGAGAAAGAGAGAACATCAGAATAGATTCTTTTGAAACTTTGCATTCGGTTAAATTGGCAACAACAAAGAACCCATATCTTCCACACAGACATGATCTCTCTCAAAAACCAAGTCAATGTTCCTAATTCCTAAACATATAGCTAAAACATAGTCAACGCTAAAACCAAAAAAAAAAAAACAGAGTCAACCCTAAAATTCTAGCTCAAAATCTAAATGAGAGTCAAACTCAAAGGAAAAAAAAAAAAGAAGCAGAGAGAAATTACCAGAGACACGAGTTTGGAGATAGTTCGAGTTCAGACAAGAACCCTTCTGCTTGTATCTACCAGCTTCATTGTCAATTTTCACTTTCGGGTACACTACAAAAATTCCAAGAACAAAAAATAAGGAAAATTTAGAGAAAATATTCTGACCCTTAAACGTGGTACAGCTGATTTTTGATTCGTCACAAACAAACAATTGAATCGAAGAAATCGATGGTCAAATAACAAAAACTAAAAAAAATCCAAGCATAATGAAACCCACTTACTAGTTTTGGTTCCAATTTCGATCCAAAATATATATATTTTTCCTTGTGTGGTATAGAAACAACCGTCTGATTGATCGGTCTGCACAATTGCGTTAGGTTGGAAAAAGAAGAATATGAATGTTAATGAAACAAAGTCCCTTTATTGAGGTCAAAATATTCATGCTCATGTTTTAAATACGAACGACTCTTCTTCTCTCACCAGCCGTTAGTTGCTTCTTTTTTTCCATGTGACTTTAACTTCGAACTTCTCTTTTGTCAGAGGCTCATCACATGGCCTCATTAAACCACCCTTAGGGTTTGAACCAGGTACACGAATGATTCCGACAAGGATGGCATAGCTAAACTTGAACAGAGAATAATGCAATTTCGAGTGTATGTATATTGGGCTAAAGGGCCCAAACGTAAGGCCCAAATTAGAAGAGTGTTCCAGAGAAAAGGAAAAATCTGAGAAAAGATTGAGAGAGAGTCAGAAAAAGCTGTTGTCAAGAGAAGAAGGAAGAGAGGAGATAAAAAGCCAAACAAATGGCGTTCAATATCATAACACCTGGTCGTGTTTATTCAGCCACGTCTCTCACTTTCGTTTCCACCATTAAAGCTGCTTTCGTTAAACCTCCTTTGGCCTCTCCGTCTCGTCGTAACCTCCTTCGTTTCTCATCATCTCCTTTGTCATTTCCGTCGCTCCGTCGAGGTTTCCACGGTGGTCGTATTGTGGCAATGGGTTCTTCTGCTCCTGAATCGGTCAATAAGCCGGAAGAAGAGTGGCGTGCGATTCTTTCTCCTGAACAATTTAGGATTCTCAGACAGAAAGGCACTGAGTAAGTGATTTCGTGACTCAGTTTTGATCTGGTTTTGAGTGTTCTGCTTCAGATAGTGTTCTTGCATGTGTTGATTTGGAAATTGATGATCATAAATTTATAAAAGAGAATGCTTTATGGGTTTCAAGTTTACTTGGTGATTGGTGTTGGAGAGATTTGATGCATTGAACTTGAAAATTGAGTTTTGTGGAATAAATGTTGTTACCTGATCCTTAAATTAACGATTAGGAGATATATTCTATGAAAGATTAGAGTGATTTTTTCAAAGTTTATCACTTTTTCTTCTTACACTAAAACTCTGTTGCTGACTTGCTGTTGTATATGGTTGTCTCAGTTGCTATGAACCTTACTATTAGGATTGTTCTCTCGGTGACATGAAAATACTCAGTTAGTCTTGTGTCTTAGCTTAGTCTACCTTAATGGCCACCGAGAAGCCAAAGCAGTTTAAGTAGAGTCTTCTTCTCTGAGTTTAAAGGATCAATGAATATCTTAGAGTGTGAAGTAGAGCTAAAGCAAGGTCATAAGCTCTGTAAATCTGTTAACATATCATTATTCTAACGGTCTACTATATGTAATGTAGATATCCAGGAACTGGAGAATACAACAAAGTATTCGACGATGGCATCTATTGTTGTGCAGGATGTGGAACTCCTCTCTACAAATCCACCACCAAATTCGACTCTGGTTGTGGCTGGCCAGCTTTCTTTGATGGACTCCCCGGAGCTATAACCCGAACCGTAACATTTCTCAATCAAAAGATCATTATCACTGGGAATTATATGATTTGAGAAACTAATAGCTTTTACATTTTTACCCAGCCTGATCCAGATGGGAGACGAATCGAGATCACATGTGCTGCTTGTGGAGGACATCTTGGTCACGTTTTTAAAGGAGAAGGTTTCCCTACTCCTACCGATGAGCGACACTGTGTAAACAGTATCTCTCTCAAGTTCACACCAGAGAATCCGACCCTGTAATAATATGATCACAGAAAAAAAGACGTGATAATATAGGTGTGTTGTGTGATGCTTCTGTCTCTCTCTCGTACTGTGTTTTTGTCTTTTTTCTGTGAGACTAATGTTTACTTTTGATGGTTAATAATAAGGTCGTTGAATAAAGTCTCCAGACTTTTTGTATCGTCATGGCAGATTTTTCTCAGGCTGGTAAAGTTAATAGTGTTACTAGTTTGCAGAGAAAAATAAAATGATTTAAGAAATGACTCAAAGCACCTGGTGTCAACCAGAGTTTTGGCATGGGTATGCACCAAGAGGTCCAAGACCACCCCGAAATATTCGAATTATGGGTTGTCTTGCTTTTTATATCTCTCTATTCTTTTGGCTTTGGATGCATCATACTATTGTAAAGCCAGTTGGATGTTCTCTTAAACTCTCATGTTGTGGAACATATTCTCCATGGTCATCGAATGCGTCTTGTGCTTAAGATAGCATTTGAAGTCACATGGAAAGCTTCATTTATAGAGCCCTTAGGTCGTGGAAGATAACCTGCTGCTATTCTACTTGTTCCGATAAACTATGCAAATTTCGCCATACATACCAACAATCGACGAAGCAGTTTTTAGCGCTAGGTCCAGTAACCTTATACACTTGTTTACATTGTTTTCTAGAGGTTCTTTGTTGAAGACAGGTAACGTAAATGTGATACAATCTTAACCTTAGCTCTAGCTTCATTATAGAGATTGAGGTCAATGTCCTCCAGGGTGGGTTAGTTAAACATCCGGTTGGGGGTTCACAGTAGTGTTCGTAGCACCAATTTACACACATTGTTGAGGGACGTGTAATCTCACCTTACATGTGAGACAAAAACAAAACCATTAAAAATAGTTAATATTCCCAAGTGGGTTATAAGAAGAAAAAAAAAAAAAGGGAGGATCCAAATGGACATTAAATATAAGACGTTAAGTTAAAGAAGAAAAACTTTTAAAGAGATAAGCCTTTTAAAACTTGTAATGCCTCTATCACTCTTATGTTAAAAACGAATTTATAATCAAGCAAAAGAAAGGAAAAAATTCATGTCCCTGGTGGTTTGCTTGGCCCACTAAGAAGCTTTTCTTTCGCTAGTTCATCCGATCCTATGATGGCTGCTGGATCTGAAGTTAAATTCTGCTTACGCATGAGCACTTTATCAAACTCGTCTCAACTAACCAAAATCCTCACATTCATCACTTTACCCTTGAAATTAAAAAACTGAAGGCTTTTTCTTTTCTTTTGGGTTTAAAATATCACTCGTCACCACTCACCAAGCTTTAGAAAATCGTTACTAATGGGAGCCTCGTAACTTCGAGCATAATTATGATACGGTTTGAAATTCTAGTTCCTCGATCAGAATTTTTAGTTTTACTCAATTTTAAACTAAAATGTATTGATGGTTCAATTAGTAAAGTTGACCCCTAATGTCATTACAAAGAAAAAAAAAGTTATCTATTGAAGATCCAAAATTAAAGTTGTAACACCAAATGATGATTCATTCACATGCCGATGATGTTTTTGTCGGGCCTCGTACCATCTAGGAAAACCATTGCCAAAACATAACACGGATGATGAAACAAAGCCATGCCCCTTAAGTTAACAATAATGTTTGGTGCAGTACTGCAGTGCAGTTTCAATAATATTTAGGGTACATTTCTGCAGAATTATATTTAGGTAGTTAACCATTACTGTTGGTAAAAATTGGTAAAACGTTTTGGAAACAAACAAGAGTACAACAGTAGGTAGAAGTGTAGTGGATTTTTTTTTTTCTTTTGTCGATTCTCACACGTTTTTTGTGAGGTGAAATTTGCCTACCTGGTCTGATTACTAATTTAAAATCTTTATATTTATTCTATGACAATTGATGACGGTCAACTAAGATCGCTTATTCGATTTGATTCTTTTATTTAACGTCTACAAAAATATTTAGTTTGGTGGTGAATTCTAACCACTGATGAATATGATATAAATAAACATTCAAAATTTGAAAACTCACATGCTCTCGGCAGACAATTAATATTACAACTATTAAAAACTTATTACACACTGGCAATGGGCAACGACTTACAGAAACACTTCACAGTTCACATTGTCCGAATTCTCTCATAAGACACACTGTCAATGAATTTATATTGTTTTATATGATATGTACATGTATACTATACACACTTGTTTTATATGATAAACATAAAACTTTATATATAAACCGTCATCTTCTTCTTTTTTTAAAAGTGAGAAATTAAGATAGCGACAAAAAGGTTCACACAATGGTGGAACACTTAGGACAACTAACGTTGTAGTATTAGTAAATAAAGACGCTACTAACGCTGCAGTACTAAAATAAAAGGATCAAGTGGCAAAGTTTCTTTTATTATGTTTTGTTACGTTTCCCATAATCATGTTATTTTATTACTTAGTGCATTATCATATAATATAATACGACCAATTGCTTTGCATATATTATCTACATAACATGTTATTTTTTAAGTTCATTACAGATAAAATAATATTTCGTCTGAGATAATAGCATGTTACTTTTCTGGTTCATGTGTGTCATCCAATCCAAATGATTGTATTTTGAAAAGAGAATCATTATTATTTCTTTAATTAAACATAAAAGTTAATTTAATTAGATAGATAGTCAGCAGAATCGGCAAACTGTAAATAAAAGATTTTTTTGTTTTCCATGTAATATTAACAAATAGCAGAAATAAAACAAAATTAGCGTAGCATATCATCTATAAGTAATAACCAACGTTTAAAAAAAATATATTGGTACAAAAATAAAATAATATGAAATATCTTTAAAAAAATGCAAAATTTTTGATCATATTTTGATATTTTACCAATTTTGACCAATATTTTAGTCACTTTTTTAATTTTGTTCCTTTAATTATAAGTACTGTGATATGTATGGAAAACGATTTCTTCCAAGCTTCATTGAAAATATATCGGACCAAAACCAACGTGCACCAATATTTCTAACTTACTATAAGGTCTTTTTTTTTTTTCTATTTTGTTCAAACTTACTATAAATTTTTTCTTCAAATTATCTGTGAAAACATGATTCCATATTTTTCATCAAAAACATATTTATGTAATTTTATGCTAAAAATGTAATTCTGTAATTTATCGTTAAAAAGATGAGTTAACAATTTTCTGCCAAATTTAATTCTATATGATATTTGCAAATATATATATATATATATAAAACTTCACAATTTTTTTTTGTCATAACCGCAATTTAACAAGTTTCCATAAATGTGGCTTACGTTTAAATATTCACCATTAAAATACAGTATGTCATGCATTATCCCACATGCAAAGATTGTTTTCAATTTCTGATGCGCATTTGATATTTCTCCGTATTAACCATATATATTTATGTTTGAAATAATTAATCTATACATGGTCGTTGAAACAATATATTTGGATATTAGTCACTAACGTCTATTGTGATATATGACTAGGCTACATACGTAAGGTAAGATTTCTTTAGGTGCATTGATATAAAAAGTTTTACACTAGCAGTCATGTAAGAAGAAGACCAACCTATGATATTCCAAGATAATCAGAATATTTATACTGCAGTGACTAATAATATACTGCCATAAGAGAAATTGATTCAACGATGATAAATTGCAACACTCTAGAATTATAACTACATATAAATATATAATTGGGTTTGTACATCTATTTTGTTGAAAAGATTTTGCTGTCTTTGAGAATCTATTTAACAAGTTATGGGCACCCAATAATTATGTATCGAGCTATTTAACAAGTTATGTACATGTACATCAAACCACAGCTGTCGGCATTAACTCCCTCATGATTCCTCTGAACTGAGCGAGTAAATAAAAGATTGTTTTACATCAATTTGATAAGTTTGTTGAATTTAAAAGAATATGAAAATATTTGTAATATATACTGGAAATTTATAGCGTGATATAGATAAATCAGTTTGTTCAGTCTGTTATAGGAAACAGTTTGTGCAAGTAGAACCCTGTATTATAGAATGGTATGTGGAACTTTGCCATAAATAGCTGCATTAATAACCGTTTTCATAATTTTGTTTAACCGGTTTCATAATCTTGTTTAACCGGTTTCATAACTTTGTTTTTTTTTTGAGAAAAAAAATTTTACTACACGATATTACATTTTACATGACGAGTTGATGACCCTGCGAGCAACACCCGGGAATTTGCTGTAAGTTACGATGCATTGATGCGAATATCTATAGAAAAAAAAAGTCTATAGATAATCATAGATCTTCCCCCACTAAAATAATTACTAGCTTGGACCACATCTGAATTTGCTCATTAAGATCTCTCTTAAGTTTTTGTATTTTGTTTTTTAGGCAACAACATCTCTCTAATATACGGTCTTCTACAATAAAGAATACATTTATTAGAAGAAGATAGGATATTTTAATTGACTAGTTTGGTTCGACTTTGCAAGTTGCTAAGAAATTCATAAATGCCTTCTTCTTTTTTGTTGTCAAGTATGAAATAAATAATCATGAAATAGAGAATAATACATGGAATCTAATGATAAAGCTAGTTAACAGAGAAGTGTAATTTAAATTCGAAATTTTGTTTTTTGATAACTATTTTATTACGAAATAATGAACAACAAAAGGAAAAAGAAAACGAAACTCATATAGCCAATAGTATTTAAAAACAAGAGTACTGAAAATAAACCTTTACTCCACGAAATGAGATAGCGAACAATAATAAATGAATAAAAGTTGTAAAACCGTGTGGCATAATCCATTTCTACATTATTTTCACATTACTAATCAATATCGATATCATTAATTACTTCTTTTGTTTCAAAATATAGGATGTTTTAGCTAAAACACATACTTTATGGAATTTATTTATTTTCTTAAGAACTAACATTTAATATTTAATATAAAAAATTCAACCAATAATTTTAAAAACTGCAGAATACAAATGGTTATAAACTATTTTCTTTAGAATTGCATAGAAATTCGTAAAATATTTTATATTTTAAAACAAAAAATCTCTATAACATCTTATAGTTTGAAAGAGATGGAGTATATGTTATTTATATCGGCCTCGTATTCATATTTTTTTTAATCAATATTGCTGTTGTTTTCATGTGATCTATCTACCTGTCAAGATCATTATTGCAGTTTTCTTAGTTAACTAATATGATTGGACTTTCATCCTGAGGATTATTAATGTAGTTTTTGGTAAATTAATCTGATTGGAGTTTCATGTGTTCACATGTCTCATGCATTAACAATCCCATCCAGAACAATAATTATACAGAAAATTACACCATATTGCAATTGCATGTTTTGGAGAGGATAACATATACGAAAAGTTATTGTGGTAGACTGGTAGTCTGGTAGTAGTGTCATTGTTGTGTCAGCATCTACTTAATCTGTTTCGGAAAAGATAGTATTACGCCTAAATAATTGTTGTTGAGAAAAAAATGAGATTGTACTATGAGACATTTCTCTCATACATTATTTTGTTCTCTCTTCTGAGTATTTACAACATGTTGTTATAGTTTAAAAATTGTTAATTTAGTTAGGTTTGTAACGCTAAACATCTTGCTACTTATTGACAAAATTTATGACTTCAAATTCAGAACAATCATATTTTGATATAACAAATAATAACACGTTTTAGAACTTTTGATGACTAGTAGTATTTATTGTATAGTTTTTAAATTAAAATTTAATATTGAAATCATGACATATACATGTTCATACATAAATAAAATATTAGAATATCCATTTACTCGAAAATAATGATATTCTAGAAATTGCGCTCCATAGACAACTACCATGTAGTTTTATAATGTGTCATTTCCAGATATGTCAGCACAACATGTTATCCAAAGTTTCAAATATATTTTAGTAATATAAAATTCGATTTTAACAATTAGAACATGTTGTCAAAATATCACAACAATTGTTCTGAACATATACAAATAACAATAAATAACTGTTTCCTTTTTCCTTTCGTTTAGGAAAAAATTCTTTTCAAATATAGGTTTTACCGTATTAAGAGTTTAACTAGTATGTCAGATGAATAACAAATAATGAAAATGCTGAATCATAAAATAGGGAAATATAAGGAACATAATAAATTTAAATCAGAATTGCAAAACATCTGATTGACAAAAACAAAAACATGTATATATATATTATAAATTTATTAGTTAAAATAATTACTTAGTTAGTGTACCAAAATAAATACTAGTTAAAACCAAATTATCTAACAAGTTCGGAAACACTATGATCACGTTTTCTACTAATGAGATGCAATCTCACGGCGTATCAGGTTGTTCTATTCTCTTGAGAATCAACAAAAAAACTTTTTAGGCGATCAAAGTCATAATTCATAATTTGTAATTTGAGCTTTAGCTAAAAAATAAATTGTAATTTGAGACGCCGGATAAAATTACAAAAACTCATAGTATATGCTACAAATATATATATATATATATATATATATATATATATATTTCTGAATGGCGACAATCTAAAGAAGCATATATATTACAAAAATTGATTTCTCATTTTGTTACATGTATACTCTCACCTTTTCTGTATAGTATAACAATAATAGTATTTTATATGGACAATCTTATATAAATATCTATATATTATCATTTATGTAAGTGTTACCCTTTATTATTATTATTTAACAATAAGTAACTAAATAAAAACATGAGTAGTATTAGCACTAGGTATTTTTTAATGATTTTGTTTTTCCAACAGATTTATTAAATTAGCTTATACAAATCAATATGAAAAAATATTATTTATATAGGTAATTATATGCGGTTATGAAAAAACTGTTGTGTCAAAATGTTATTTTTATTACTTCTGTTAGTTAATATTTGGTTTTCTTCAAGAATATATAGATTTTTATAAATGTAACGCAATTGTACCACATGGAGATGGAGTCTTCATACTCGCGTTCTCATCTTATTTCTTTTAGAAAATAGCTAGTTTCTTATGCATTCACTTGGTTTTTTTTTTTTCTAAATTACTTATAGTTTTTAAACAACATGTGGTATAAGTAAACAAATGCATGTTATTTTTCATGTTTCATTATTCCATGAAGTTATGTGAATTATGTATATGTTCGTTGAAATCATGTTTTCATTAAGTCTTATGTGTTTTTATGAACTCTCTTCTACAACTTTCGTGGAACTATTTTTGTTTTGTTTGGCAATAAAATGTTAAAAGTGGTTTGTTCAATTAGTTTTTTTTTTCTGTCAACCGTTAGCTAGAACATAATATTTCATCTCAACTTAGTCCGAATTATATTTTGATTTTACACTTAAGAAAATATTTCTTTATCAAAACTTCATTATTTTGTTTCATCCAAAGATTATTATTCGGATCAAATTACCTAAAGTTAAATGTTTGAAAAATGTCTTACACATGTTTTTTTTTTTTTTTGGATCAGATGATGATAACAGAAGAAGAAAACATCATACTTGCATATATAATTTGAAAAACATGTTTTTGTTTAGTGTCTAAGTTATATATACTGCTATACTCAAATTCATTCATTCAAAACGTATGAACTAAAGTTTTAATGTCACATTATATTTTCTACTAGAATATAATGTCAAAGGAAAGGAAAATAAGGCTTTAGTCAACAAAAGGCTTCTACATGTAACGAGACAAATATGAAATAAGAGAAGAGAAAAAGCGTGCCCCTATATTTATAAAAATATTACACAACCTGACAACCATCAAAGTCCACACAGGCCACAGCCTTGGTAAGGTTTTTTTTTTGTCACCTTTCTATAATATACATGCGTCAATTAGATCTAGATCTACGTGTGAGTTGTAATTGTAACCATATACAATCATTTTTTTATTATTATGGTTTCTTAGGTGTTAGGAAGATTCATATTGTCACATTTCAGACGAAATAGAATAAAATATGATTGTCTATGCGTATTTAAACCCCCCTTTGTAGTTCTTCTACTCACTCACAAAATTAATTCTTCTTCTCTTTTCTTTTCTTAAAAGAGCTCAAAACACACGACCATCTTTCCGCTGTCTTCTTAGCTTCTTATCTACCGTAATCATGCCAACATCAGCAACAGCGGTGGCTCCATCAACTGGATCTGTCCAGAAAAAAGATCAAGACTGGCGTGCGATTTTGTCTCCCGAGCAATTTAGAGTTCTCAGGGAAAAGGGCACAGAGTAAGAAAACTCTTTAAACTCACTGCATGTTTCTTGAAAACAAGTACGGTTAACATAATGTCTTCGACATATTGGTATTAGTCCAAGATTTAGCAAATACTTAGCAAGATGACCGGCTCAATAATTCTACAAGATAGATAAATTTTGTATAGTATGTCAAATGTCATGCATATATGAAGTTACTATAAAACGGTCATCCTGATTTTTTTAATGGTTTTGGTATAGGAACCGAGGTAAAGGAGAGTATACCAAACTGTTCGACGACGGAATCTATAGTTGTGCTGGTTGTGCAACTCCTCTTTATAAGTCCACCACTAAGTTCGACTCTGGTTGTGGCTGGCCTTCCTTCTTCGATGCTATCCCTGGTGCCATTAAACAAACGGTAATTGACATATTCTTTTTCTTTTCTTTTATGACACACAATTATTTTAGTGATAAAGATTGTTGTATTAAACAAGTTTTATGTTTATAAAATATCTCTATCAGCCCGAGGCAGGAGGGAGAAGAATGGAGATCACGTGCGCGGCATGTGACGGACATTTAGGTCATGTTGTCAAAGGAGAAGGTTTTCCCACAGCGACCGATGAGCGCCACTGCGTCAACAGTGTTTCTCTCAAGTTCTCTGAAATTTCCTCCCAATAAGTCTATATAGTCCACATTGATGACCACTATTGTTGGACCAAGTCCTCTCCTTCAAGAAAATTTGAAAATCAAGTCGGATTGTTTGAGATTGTCATGTTATGTTCCATTCCTAGTCTTGTGTGATATGCTCGCTCCAGTGATTGTTGTTTGTCCCTTGTATGGATATCTTTTTAATAATTATATTATTGTTATCTTTCCATTGACCCTTGATATGTTCAATGCAAGTCCTATATAATAAAAATTGGCATTTGTTTTCTCATTTTTTTAAGGGGGTTTCTTTTATTGCCAATTAGGTTGCACGTTTTCATTTGAGTTAGGAGTTCACAAAAATGAAAAAAACGTACAAGTAAAAAGGGAAGAAAATTATCCTCAAACCCTTTAAATTTTGAGAAAATAAGAAGTCACAAAAAATTTGGTTACATACAGATCAAAATAATAGCACAAAAAAATACAGTCAACTACTACAAAAAAAAGTTAAATTCGACACACACTAAACTCAGAGAGGTGTAAATGACTAGAATCAAGAAATTACGCTTTTAAAAAAAGCCACTTTCCCACTTACGCTAAAAAATTCAAACAATTTTTTTTCTACAATAATACGTACAAAAGCTTTTAAAACATATATGGATAGAGTGTTTTGTTACGCTTTGCCCAACTTGTAGGAGTCTTTACTCCGGTAAGGATATGTTTGGTAGCAATGCTGCCGATGGATCAATAGTAACGAGCGGTTTGGACTACATTTTGATTTCCATCAATGAGAAGTTAAAAGCTTACACTTAAAGTCCAAAAGAGAAGTTTACGTTTCCTCTACCAACAAGAAAGTTTAATATTGAACATTTTCTTCCTCTTAACAAAGTTGCTATTGAATATTGGTTTCAAATGTCAATTTATAAATTTTTCTATTTATATTTCCAATTAAATGTCCAACTATTTGTTCAATGTATGTCCCTATTTGGTATTTATTGTTATTCCTTTTGTGTTTTCGAAGTCAACAGATTACACTTCTTAACATCGGCCAAACTAGTGTGAATCTAACTGATAAGAATTGATATGTACATTAATTTGTGGGTCTATATACCAATCATTCAATGAATTTTATTTGAATTGAAGCAATACATTTCCAATTATCATTGGAATATAACCTAATCAAAATTAGAAAAAAAAACTAATCAAAAAAAGATAAATAAAATTTGGGATACCAATAAGAAAAAACATATTAATTAGCAACGAACTAAAATGTTTATTGGTAAAATGTTGCCGAGATTCCTTCCACACCATATACTGAAATACACACGGCTCCATCTCACCGGCTTGATTGATCGAACTATAAAGGATCGTCTATGTACTCTCCGTCGATACCTCTGAGGAAGTCACGTTATGTACCGACTACTCTCCTAGAACTCTATGTTGCGACATAGCGACCGTTTCGGGAATAATTACTAGGCAAATGCGTTTGAGGGGATATATGCTATTTGTTTAGTAAGGGAATTTCCCTTTCTTAACAATATACTTGTAGGCGAAATGTCTTGGATATTTCACGGCGTAGAGGTAGAGTTTTTGGAATCATGGCCATTTAGGCGAAATGTCTTGCAAATGTAATTTAATATTAATGTATAGTTTTTCTTTCACCTACCCAGTTCAAAAATTTCCTACACCAACTCATTTGTGTGTATTCACTTGTCGTATCTAAACTCATTGTTTATCATTTTCTGCGTGAAATAATTGTGAAACTTCACATAAAGGCTGAAATAGTCCTCACACAAAGACTTACAACTCCGGTCTAGTTCAATTTACCAGTCCAATTTTAAACATTAAACTGACTTAGATACTCAGATGGAAACAAATATTAGGAGCAGAATAATAAATAATTTTTCATCAAATAAAGAATTAAAATGTGAATTTGAATTTGGGTGGTGCTACCACTAGACTATAATTACATGGCTTAGTTGAAATCTATAGATTCGTATGTATATTTGTAACTGCATAACATATTAACATGTACATACACACACATAGTGTTAGACATTTGTTTTTTTTTTGGTCATTACAAAAGCTTTTAAACGTGTTAATCAGGTCGAGAGTATTTAATACGCTTTGCTCAACTTGTCTGAGTCTTATTTTGGTGGGGACGTGATTGGTCATCCATTGTAGCCCGTGGACCAAGTATAACGTGATGTATTTTTTTGTCTATAAATTTTATAAATATTTAGAGAAAATAAACGAATTCGATAATATTTAAATTTAACAAGTTAGTAAAAAGCTTACAATATATTGACCAAGGTCGTCTCCTCTAGTTTTATCGTTAAGTTGACAAAGAAAAACTTACAATACTAAATGCTTATCCATTTGATTGAAAGTACAGAATGTACTACTTCAACAAATGCTAATCACAAAACTGGTATTAAAAACGTAACCAATCTTTTTTATATTTCATACCATTTTATTTTATAACTATATTAATAACATTTTAAATTATTATGATATCATATACTGTTTTCTCTACTACTAAAAAATGTATATCGTTTTGTGTTATCATCGGACTATATATATGTTACAGTTTATTTGCAACCACAAACAATAAAATTTAATTTGTGTTTTCATTATTTATTTGTGTTTTCTTATTAAACGAAGTTTTTAGAAGAAGCTAATGTTTTAATTTTTTAAATATGTTCAACAAAAGACTTGTAAATTTCATCGAATCAGAATAGAACGAAGTTGATTTGGAATATTTCCAAAGTCTATAAAGATTTTAATCATGGAGAGAAAGATCAAAGTTTTCATAATCTCATGAACAAAATATAGAGACATAACTTATTTTTCTTTTCTGTCAACGAAAGACTTCGAAAGTTCGACGACCAAAGACTTCTAAGAGGGAAACAACGTGACCGGTAATATAATAAAATGGGAAAAATGTATTCATATCGTGATACAAGGAAATGTATATTATAAACACATTCAAAAGTCCACAAGCACTACCTCATTGCGTTTGCTGTTACCTAAATTAATTATTATTTGTTTAGTATAGTTTTCTTGGACAATTCTTCTGCTTCTTTGAAAAATATTCTTGTCTATGTCTATTTATAAATGTTGAATCACAATTAAACTTAAACCGAGTCTTTCGTACAAAACTTCAAACATAAGCTAATTTCTTCCTCTTGATCTCTCTAGCATCATTACATAACCAAATCATATTCTCGACATGGCAATGACCGCGGCTGCAGTTCCATCAAGTGGATCTTTCCAGAAACAAGACGAAGAGTGGCGTGCTGTTCTGTCTCCTGAGCAGTTTAGGGTTCTCAGACTAAAAGGAACAGAGTAAGTCCTCTAGGGTTTTTTTATTTATCTTATTTTTCTGTTTACTTGAGAAGTTTACCTGAACATGTTGTTAATGGTTAATTTGGTGATTTAGTAAACGAGGCAAAGGAGAGTTTACAAAGAAGTTCGAGGAAGGGACTTATAGTTGTGCTGGTTGTGGAACTGCTCTTTATAAATCGACCACTAAGTTCGACTCCGGTTGCGGTTGGCCTGCGTTCTTCGACGCCATCCCCGGTGCTATTAAACAAACTGTAATTCGTTGACTCTCTTTCTCTATAGCAAATAACATATTTCGAGCATCCATATTCGTGAAACTCATTTATATATGTGCATTTAATTTTGACGTTTTTTTAGTTTGGACCTAACTGATATATTGGCGGAACAACATGAGACATCACATGCAATTATGCAAATTAAAGTACTTTTTGTTGTTTTTATAATTCATCTTTTGGCTTCTTCTTTTTTATCGTATGACTTTTTATAGAAGAACCCGCCAATTTGATTGGCCACCACGTCAAGATTCTCGTATGTAAAAAAGAGTTAATTAGTTTTTTGGTGTTAGAAAAGTAATTCCAAAACAACTTTAAAGATTGACTATTTTAGCAAAACCGGCAAAACCATTTAAAGATTGTAATTACAATAACTAATTTGATGTTTT
The DNA here is from genome assembly GCF_000001735.4 of Arabidopsis thaliana. Taxonomy (NCBI): domain Eukaryota; kingdom Viridiplantae; phylum Streptophyta; class Magnoliopsida; order Brassicales; family Brassicaceae; genus Arabidopsis; species Arabidopsis thaliana. The sequence continues at coordinate 11,587,404 of NC_003075.7, read as the reverse complement.
TTTAAATGTATATAGCCAGAAGCAGGTGGAAGAAGAATGGAGATAACATGTGCAGTGTGTGATGGACATCTAGGCCATGTTTTCAAAGGCGAAGGTTACTCTACTCCAACCGATCAACGTCACTGCGTTAACAGTGTCTCTCTCAAATTCGCTTCTGCTGATTCTTCCAAATAATCATCACTGATCGGTCGGACCACTTTACCTCATGTTATCAAAGAATTATGATCTACGATACGTGAGATGCTTGCTAGTTTACATTCCTACTCATGTAATATTATTGTAATAAAGCTTCGTTTAATCATCAATGCTCTATAGTTATAATAAATTTTGGTTACTATAAAGAAAATTTCTATTTATCTGTTCCTTACTTTCTTCTACTTGAAGAACATATTACAACTTCTTTTACTTTAAGATTTTGTAACAATAAAATAAAGCTGGGATAATAGACGTACGCAATTAATTGCACAGCCTATTGATGTGTCAATCACAGAGAAATTGCTTCCGCTCACCAGCTTTGGTAGATTCGCTAATAAAAATGAAATTGAAATTGTTTGTGACATCACTCTGCTCAACAAAGCTAGTGGTTTGGATGTCGGTGTTCTAGTCCCTGATGATAATGAGGATATTCTGATCATCTCTTTCTCCTTGGAAAAATTCCGATCTCCCTTGGCGTTTGTACCTCTTCCAAGACTAAGAGCTAAAGAAGAAGAACTCACTCTATTGTCTCACTATGGTAACTGGACCAGACGATCCATGCATCCCTAAGAAGGAGGACAAAGAACAAAGGTAAATGAGGTAACAAAGGTGAAATGTAAAGGTGAAGGAGGTAATAAAAGTAAAGGAGGTAACAAAGGCAAATGTAACGGATTAATATTCATAGAAAAGACATAGACAAAAGACATTTATATGTACACATTTTTCTTTTGGTTTCTTTTTTTTTTCCATGTAGTTGAGGATCCTATCTCAAGATCTGAAGACATGAATCTGGTTCATGTGACATTCATATAAATATATGACAAACGATATGATGCTGAAGAAGAAACTGTCATGTTATGTCAAGTTCTGAAATCAGCAAATTCAAACAACACAAACACAAGTATGAAACAAAACCAACTGAATGATCAACTGAACAGATCATCTATGTTTGCTGCCGAAGTTTCCATACTTACTCTCAGGTACTGAAATTGAGCCTTTGCGTGTGAGATAACCTCAACAGTGTGACTGAGAGATTTTCAAGGGTAAATAGAACTTGAAAATGTTAGCTAAAAAGAAAGCTAAAAATTACTAAAAAACAAGGACAAAAGATAAATAGTAACTCTGGCCATTAAGAGTATGTATCATAAAATCACAATAGACCATTTTTAATCTAATTTTAGATATTTTTTTATTTAATAGAATGCAATATGCGAATTTGAATTGTACTATCACACTAGATTACATAACCTAGTTGAACTTCTAAATATCTTACGTACAATTTTTTTTTTTGGTTTTGGTTACATAGTAGTATGTATTACACATTTTCATTATTTTAATACGTACAAAAGCTTTTAAACATGTATGAATCAGGTGGAGTATTTGACTACGCTTTGTTCAACTTGTCTGAGTCTAAACTGTGTGTGGTAAGGACGTAATGCACTTAACTTAGTTTTTTAATCTGTTCAACGAAAGGCTTTTGATCAAGGAGCCCGATATTTAAGAGGGAAAAAAACGTGACCAATAATACAATAAAATGGAAAACAATGTATTCGCAACGTGATCAAATGAATATTAAACACAGTCAAAAGTCTACATGCTGACATGCACAACCTCGATTTTAATATCTCCCTCTCTCTCTCTCCTTGCTGCATGTTAATTATTTTAGATCTAGATCTATTGCGTAAATGAGCTGTTACCTAAATTATTTGTATTATTGTTATTTGTTTAGTATAGTTTCTTTGGAAGATTCTCATCAGTTCTTTAAGAAATACTCTTCTCTAAGCCTATTTATACCCCGACCCATTTTCACTTTGAATCACCATTAAACCAGGTCTTTAGTACAAAACTTCAAACAAAAGGTCAAAAGCTAATTTCTTTTTTTTGCTAAGAAAAACTAATTTCTTCCTCTTCGACCTCTCAAGCATCATTAGATAAACAAATCCTATTCCCGTCATGGCAGCAATGACCGCGGCAGCAGTTCCAGCAACTGGATCTTTCCAGAAACAAGACGAGGAGTGGCGTGCGGTTCTGTCTCCTGAGCAGTTTAGGGTTCTCAGACTAAAAGGCACAGAGTAAGAAGTCCTCTAGGGTTTTTATTTTTATTTTTCTGTTTACTTGAGCAGCAAGAAGTTTACCTGAACATGTTGTTAATGGTTAATTTGGTGATTTAGTAAACGAGGCAAAGGAGAGTTTACAAAGAAGTTCGAGGAAGGGACTTATAGTTGTGCTGGTTGTGGAACTGCTCTTTATAAATCGACCACTAAGTTCGACTCCGGTTGCGGTTGGCCTGCGTTCTTCGACGCCATCCCCGGTGCTATTAAACAAACTGTAATTCGTTCACTCTTTCTCTCTAGCAAATAACATATTTCGAGCATCCATATTCGTGAAACTCATTGACTATAACATTGACTATTTTAGCCAAACCGGCAAACCCATTTAAGGATTGTAATTACAATAACTAATTTGATGTTTTTAAATGTATATAGCCAGAAGCAGGTGGAAGAAGAATGGAGATAACATGTGCAGTGTGTGATGGACATTTAGGCCATGTTTTCAAAGGCGAAGGTTACTCTACTCCAACCGATCAACGTCACTGCGTTAACAGTGTCTCTCTCAAATTCTCTTCTGCTGGTTCCTCCCAATAATCATATCATTGATCGGACCACTTTATCTCATGAAATCAAGAATCTATTCTATGATCTGTGTGAGCTTGCTAGGTTTCTTTCCCATACTCATGTAATATTATGATTCCTATGTGTGTGTTTTTCTCTACTTTCCAATAAATGATATTGATTCCACTTCGTTCGATGTACTCTCTGTAATATATATTTTAATAAACTTTGGATATACTATACTTTTTTGTCAATTCGAAGCTAACGTGACAATAGACATAAACTAAGAAAGGCGGAAAATTATGACATAAATTTTCCTTCCCGTTTTGTTGCTATTTGGCCACGAGTTATCCGCTTAACTTGAGGAATAGAAAGCCAAATACTGAATTTTGTGGTTCATAGTGCTCCTCATGAATCCTTATCTTTGTAACTATTTAAGTTAAAAGGTCTAGTTGATGTTTTGTAACATACACTGATTATAGTCTGTACAGAGCCATGTGAACAGACTAGTTGTTAACATATTTAAAACAACTCTCTTTTTAAGACTCTACTTTGATTAATATGAGAATGTAGCTATTGATTATTTGTTACTTAACAGAGGGCATTTTAGTCATTTATATATATATGAGAATGTGAATGATCCATTGAAATGATCAAACTAACAAAGCTCCATCCAAATGATGCATTTAGATGAATTAGCAAATGATCAAACAAACAGGGCATAAATCATCTTCTGGTTATAAGCTTAACAAGCTCAATAGCTTCTTTTAATCTTCTCTCACTCTTTTCTTTTCCAGTCTGTCCCTTAACGTTCCTGAAATCATACACAATATCTTTAGATTAGAACATGTTTGATTCATACTTTCCTTATCTGGATCTGACCCAAAGTTTCTAGACAAGAAAACGGGAAAGAAGAAAAACTAACCGTTTCTCGATGTTTGCCTTACGAGTTAGCTCCTCAACTAAGACGTGTAACCGTTTTACCAGTGCAGGAAGCTTTCGAACTGCTTCTACGCCTTTATGGCTACTGCATATTTTCTTCAGAACATCTGATGCAATGAAATATGCTTCTTCTTTGTTCCTGAAAACGAGAAAAACAACGCAAGAATGAGAAATTATGAAACTTAAAACTTAAAAAGAAGACTTGAGAACTAAATGAAGACCTGAGTAGTTCCCAGAAGATTGTCTGAATGGAACCTTTCGTGTTGATTAGCTCATCTGCCATTTGTGGATAACGAGCAAGATGTCCCAAAGTTGATAGTGCATGTTTTGAAACTTGTTGATCAGGGATGCTTCTGCTTGCAGACCGGATCAATGTTAGCAACTTTTCTATAGCTCCAGCTGCCACAAGCTCTTCACAGCATTTGTCAGAGTATTTGGTTGCCGATTCTGTAGAGGAAACATGTTATGGGTTGTTCACATGGTTCTGTAAATAACGGAAGCTGAGAAACTCACCCAAAGTTTCACAAATGTGAAGAATGTTGTGGACGTTTTTCATGCTCAGTAGTTCCGAAAGCGCAGAAAGAAGCTTGTTTATCAACCGTTTCTTGTCATCTATGTTTGCTGCAGAAGTTTGCATTCGTACTCTCAGATCCAGAACTTGAGCCTTTGATGCTTTGCGTGTGAGATAACCTCTCCAGTGTGACTGAGATATATAAGGGTAAAATGAAACTTGAAACTGTTAGTTAAAGAATATTACTGAAAGTGCAGGACAAAAGATAAAAGTAGCTTTGGTCATATCTTACTTGAATCATGACAATGTTATGTCTTTCCACAGAAGTTTTTCGTCTGGCAAATAAACCTCGAATATGACTCTGTATTAAGACTGCTGATTTTATTCTCATATTCTTTGAATGGAGAAATTCTCTCCACCAACGCTGCACTTTAATGACGGAATGTAGCATTTTTGTCATCCCAAAGCTGTGTTGTGGAAGTCTTGAAACGCCTTCGTCAAGTTTTGAATAGAGAGTAGAAGCTCCTACGATATTTCAATTTGAGTAACCATTAGTATGCTGAAGAAAGCATAATCCCAGCCAGAAACAATTATATGCAATCAGCTAAAAGCAAGATACTGAAGAAATAGCTTAATCACCTTGAAGCCTGCTTCGAACAATTTGTCCCCTAACAAGCCGTTGAACCTGTGTGGCTGCATGCTTGCAACGATGAAATGACATCATGCAGTTAAATTTTCGGATAGCACTCTGAATGCTTATCGTTGCTTCTCTCTGAAGACAAAACTTCCTTCTCGCCAACCAACCACGGCAGTATCTCTACAGTTAGATGCAGGAAGTTAATAAAGCAGGAGTAGAGCACAAATGAAGCAATGAGCGATACAGATTCTTGCTCTGGTTTTATGTAAGAATATTTTAAAACCAAGGGACACCTCAATCGAAAAGAAAGGCTAATGAGACAAGAAAATGGGAGACAAAAAGAAGTGACAAAGAGGAAATTAAAACAAATTGGGACAAGCACAGCAGGTAACAAAAGAGCTACAACCTTTTTTTTTATAGAGACTGAATAATGGACAGTACCATAAGCAAAACATCGGACGACCTTAATAAACTTACTTGAATAAGTATGGAAGAAAACTTGTATGTCCGATTCATTCTGCGTGTGATCCATCCACGAACATAAGATTGGATGGTGATAGAAGAGATAACTTTTTCTTTATAACTCCTCCAAGCTAGTTGAATTCTGAGTGCTGCTTTCAGCTCATGATGAAGGTTGCTCTGATGTCTCCTTACAGCTTTCTGAATGACGGAAACAGATTTCCTCAACTTGATGAAACGACTTCGATCAACAATGAACTTGACATATCTAGCTACAGGTTTTAAGTTGGCCGATCTTTCTGCAGAAATAACAAAACTTTCATTAGAGAGCAACTTTTTGATCTGTCAATGGCAATGAATATGCACGAACAAATAATTACCAGATAAATGTAAAGTAACTTCCTCAACATTGAATTTCTCAACAACTTGTATATTTTTCACTGATAACCATGTCCGAACAGCAGCTTGTAAGAAGCAGATTGCTCTCATCTTATTTCTAAACTTGCGGCGTGCATGAAGTCCCCTAATATTCGATTGTATGATCACTGCTGCAATTTCTGCAAGTAAGAGGTATGCTGAAATCAAATAATGGATAGAGTTTGATATTCAATACTCTATCTACCAAGTACCAAAAAGTAGATAAATAATCACCGAATCAAAATACAGTAATACAATCAAGTGACATCTATAAGAGTCAGATCATGAAAAGGTGATGGGTATCGAAAACAAGCTTATGATGTAAAACTTGAGAAGGGTAGATATGGAACTTGAATTACCTCGTTGGGAATCCGTGGTGCATTTTCTAGACAAGGAGCCTTGCAGAGTATGGCTATTAGCTTTTCCAACAGAAATTTGATTTTGGTTGGCCATGTCCTGCCACCAGGCTTTGATTGCCTGGAACCTTTTAGTAGCATCTACAAGTAGAATTTACTTTTGACAATCAATACCATGTATTTAGAGTATACCAAGCATGCTTGCTTCATTCAACCAATTGTAAGAATCTGTAGACTCTATAAGAAACTAGGGTGAGAAACCACTTATAGACTATCAGGCATCTAAATAAAAAGATCCAGTTCCTCATTTCTAAGATCATATACTCTAGGGAAATTAAGAAAGATAACCTTCTCCATTTTCTCTGTCTGGTTCCTCGATTGTAACTGCTTCAGAGCTGCTGCAACTGATTCTGATGCGCGAATATCTCTTCTCCTGAACTTGACAGCTAGAGCACAGCAACTTATGAAAATTCAGTTGCTCCTGAGAAAAGACGGAATTTGTAAGATAACCTGCCAATGTAAAATCTAACTTCCATCCAGAAAACTAATCAAGGAAGCCATATTTTGTTGGTAAGAAAGGAATACCAAATTCTCCTTGACGATCAGCTTTGATGATAGGAAAGCCAACAGTATAATCACACTTTGGTTGCTAACTACTGCATTATGTTCCAGTAAGTCACCAATCTGTAGGACCTATATAAATCAACAAGATTTGTCAGGAAACTGATAGCACTAACGTGACCATACATACAGAATATGTTAGCCTATTGAAGAAAATCATCTATTGTAAAGAAACAAAGGGCCCCTCAGTAATTCAATCTTCGTATCTTTAGTAATCTTTTTCTTTCTAAACTTAAGAATAACTAGACATTCACTGGCTGAAATTAGTACCTCAGGAAAGCTTCCCAAAAGTGCTGTCAACTTTTGCGACAGAATAAAATTTTGAACTGCATCATGGTAATCGGTATTGGACATTACTGATTGAGGGCCTTCTTGACCACCAGGATCCTGGATATAAACATTTATTCAGAAAATATAGCCAGCCTGTGTCATAAGATACGTGAAGAGAAATGGCCTAGGTAAACTTCAATGCATTTAACCTGATTTCGAGTTAAGAACATTTCATACCTCTCTGTGTAGACATCGACAGCAAACTTCTTGACGAAAATAGTAGTCAAGCAAGAACCATATCCCCTTTCCATCCACCAATGATGCAAAGCTTTCTAACTTGAAGTCATTCTTCCTGGTAATTGACTTAGTGAAGATTGCAAGTATTGTACACGGTTAGACATATATAACATAGGCAAAGAAAGCACCCACAACTCATAGTAAGGAAAGTAATATGAATACGCTGATATAAGAATTAAGAAGCTACCTGGATCCAGTTCAAGAGCATTTCCAGAGGAGTAGACATGGTAATTTGATTATTCTGTAAAGAAACCCAAAAAAAAGACTTATTGAGAGAAAAATTAGTGTAACTAGAGAAGTGTCACCATTAAAGATCTGATTGACAGTCTTTTAGTAGAAACTACATATAGATTCAAATAACTAACAATGGCTAGAAATTGGAATGAATTATTGGAACCAAGGAAATTAAGCGAGCCTTAGCCTTACCTGTTCCACTCCCTGGACTTTGTAGATTTCCTCTGTCAAGAGTCTCCCATTAATCAGAAGAGGCAGCTGCCCAGTTCAAAGAGTATACATAACCAATGAAAATCCGACGACACTTGCAGCAATCCACCAAAAAAAATGGACAAAGAAAAAGAAGAAACACTCACCTGCAAATGTACAAAAATGTTCCATAGTAGTGAAATAGTGAGCTCTCTGTCACCATCTGCAACATCTTCCCCAGTTATCATCATTCCTTCGTCATCTTTTAACGAAACACCAGCATCCTTAAGATATTGAAGTGCAATTCTACAATTGGCCAAGTTCTTCTTTCGATTGTCGGATGGAACTACCATTTTCTGTTTGATAAGAACCCTCATAAGATCAAACTCACTCCCTCAATAAGACAAACTGGAAGTTCTTGCTTAAAAATCAATATAAAGAGTAAAACAGACCGTGAGAATGGACGGATCATGAAGTAGTAGTTGAATAGCTCTGCAGAGCCGCACGCCATCTTGGAGGTCAGCAAACAACTCTCTCACTCTAAAGTTGTATTCAACTAAAGGAGACTGCAAGAGCCATTCCAGTTATTGAAGTTAGCGAAACATCATACACTTAGCAATCGAGATCTCATATAAGACATTGCATTGACTCTTAACTAAAAATCACCTGCTGATAAGGTATTTTGTATCCTATAATCACTAGATGCGCTAGGAGATTCCCTTCTCCATGCATTACATCAGAGGACAATAATTCTATGTTCAAAGCCAAAAAAATGGAAAATTAGCCGCAGTAAACATGAAAAAAGCGACAAACTAAACAGCAAAATCTAAGAAAGTACCACATATAAGTTGGTGGCTAGACTTTATACTAGATTTCTCTGAGAACATGAGGGGTGAGCCACCATCTATCCCATCAATCCCATACTTGAGCGAAAGGCAGCTTTGAGATTTGGCTCTATCAATTACAAGAACCAGCAACAGAATCCTCTTCAAAATCACATTTCCAAGAGCTTCATAGTACCCTGGTCTGTATAAACCCTCAACCATCTTGTTATAAACATAAGATCTAGCAAGGCCATCGTGGGAAAAGAACTGCTTACTAATTACCATCTTCAAGAACGCCATTTCTTGATCTGAGTTAACTTCACTATCAGACAAAAAGGAATCACCACCAAAGATGATATATAACCCTAAACGAAGCCAAACTTGGTTATAGCTCATCAGTGCCTTGATGGCCTTCTCCTTCATTCCAAAATCAGTTACAAGAGGGCATTGTGGTTTCATTTTTATCCTCCCTTCATCTATATTCTGAAACAAGAACAATTTGACAAAAAAAACTTAAAATTAGCCAACAAACAGTATAAAAGACACTATTTTGATACACATGGAGATATGTTTACCTTTGAAACACGAGTCATCACATCAAAAATCTCCTTGCAACTTCCCAAACTCAAGTGAAATTGCATTCTTTGCTTCAAATCATCTAAACTACACACATCTCTTAAAGATTCTCTCAACGTAGAATACTTAGAACCAGTCAAGGAAGAGTCAATCTCTGAACGTTTTTTCTCACCACACCAACCTAAATTCCTCAACCTTTTAGGGCTTCTCCACATTGTATCAACTCCAACAGATTTACTATTTCCTAAAGCCTCACCACTATCTCTCTTCCCCTTACCTAAATTCCCAACACCAGACTCGTTCTCGAACGGATCGCAACCGCAATTTTCCGGGTTTTCAAACAAGAAATTGAGCCACACAGTAAGTGATTTAGCAAGAGATCTAAGATTCTTCTCTTTCGTCAACTCAGCCTTGCGTGAAGATTGAGATTGCTGAAGTTCAAATGCTTTGAGCCGCCTCGACGATGTTGATACCTTAGACCGAGATGCATAAGAATGAACCATTGAAGGACGACGGAAATTAGAAGACGAAGATTTTGGGGTTTGCTTTGATGCAGTGAAGAAATGCGGATACGGAGATTTACTAATATTCGAATTCACAACGGAAGTACGCCGCGGCGTTTTGAAATTGGATATGTCACTGAGTAACGATGACGCCGGATTACGTGGCGGCGCCGGTGAAGCGCACGGCGGTTCGTTTTCATCCATCGGAGATTTGTTAGAGAGAAAGAGTCGTTTGTTCAAATTCAAAATTCGAAAGACAGTAAACACTAAAAGGAGTGACACTAAAAGGAGTGAACACTAAAAGGAGTTTATTGATATTCTAACGGTTCCAGAAATAAGGTTGCAAATCTCGCCGCTTTACTTTATTCGATATGAACATCGTGACGTTTTAGTAAGCTGAAAACGCCGAGACGTTTTTAAGATTTTTTTTCACTGCAAAGAAACGCTGGCGTCAGATGCTTATTATAATTGGTTCGTGTAAAACACGCGCTTTCTTATTCGTTGAGCTACTGTCACAACAGATAAACATGCGAAAAAAAAGAGCGAACCTTTAACCAGTCGCTTTCGTTAATTCAAAGCTTTAACGTAGAAGAAGCTGATTTAAATCCCAAATTCATTTCAACGTAGAAGCTTCTACAGATTCGATTTGGGTGTTTTTGGTTTTGGATTTGGTAAAGCTTCTCGGTCACTTGCTCGGTGATTGAAACTGAATCGATTGTGATTGTGATTGTGATTGTGATTGTGATTGTGAGGGAATTATGGCTCAAGCCGTAGAAGAGTGGTACAAGCAGATGCCGATTATAACCCGGTCGTATCTCACGGCGGCTGTAGTCACCACCGTCGGGTGTTCGCTCGAGGTTTGAAGTTCTCTGACTCATGAAAGCCTTTAGCTTTGCTCTGATTGATCTGATTAGTTTTTCCTTGAAAAATTGAATCTTTGTGTTTCTGTTATGTATGTGGATGGTTTTGTTTTTTTGATGTAAAAGGTAACTCTTTATTGGAATTGGGGTGGCTAACGAATGGTTAAGTTTAGAGCTAAGTGTTGTGGTGTTATGGCTTATGATGTAACATTTTGTGGAACATTTTTTTGTTTTGCAGATTATATCTCCTTATAATCTCTACCTAAATCCTACCCTTGTGGTGAAGCAATACCAGTTCTGGCGTCTTGTCACAAATTTCCTTTATTTCCGAAAGATGGGTAAAATTATCTTCAGCTCTTTGTGTTGGTTATATATTATTAGTATTCTGAGAAATGTTCATATCTTTCTCATCTTGGACTATTGTTGTGCTGTTTTTCATATGATATAGTCTTCCTTAGATTACTAGGAATGATCATGATTGCTAATAAACTCACATAAGTGATGAATAATTCCTAGTTTTGTCTGAATAATTTAGTGCTTAGAAGTGTCATAGTTATGTTTCTAGCTACGGATAAGGTCTAGCTACAACTTGTTGATGGGCTTTTAAGTTTTTGAAGATTCATTTTTTGTGATATGCTCCATTGCTCCTTGACATCTCTAGTACTATGCTCCCTGTAAGGATTTATTTTCTTTGTGATTGTTAATTAGAAGCTGACTTGTTCTTGTTATCAATCTTTTGCAGATTTGGACTTTTTGTTCCATATGTTTTTTCTAGCTCGATACTGCAAACTGCTCGAAGAAAACTCCTTCAGGGGAAAGACCGCGGATTTCCTTTACATGCTCTTATTCGGGGCAACTGTTCTAACTGGTATTGTTCTCATTGGCGGAATGATACCTTATTTGTCTGTTTCATTCTCCAAAATCATCTTCCTCAGCAATTCATTGACTTTCATGATGGTAAATTCTATTTCTCAATACCGCTATTTTTACGAATACTCAAATGATTTTGAATTCATCTCAAGACCATCTATAACACTTTTCCTATGTTCTGTAGGTCTATGTATGGAGTAAACAAAATCCTTACATCCACATGAGTTTCCTTGGCCTCTTCACTTTCACAGCAGCTTATTTACCATGGGTTAGTTGGACTTTTGCATTCTCTTCACGGAAGTTCCCTAACTAGTTTGATGCTTTAAATCGCCTCTTTTACCAAATTCTGAAATTACAGGTACTTCTTGGATTCTCTATCCTTGTTGGTGCAAGTGCATGGGGGGATTTTCTGGTACGCTATCTCTCCTAATTCGCTTTCACATATATCTTCTTCCCTTTCTGTGCATCATCATCCTTATCCGTAACCTTTATCCAAATTTATAGGGAATGATAGCGGGCCACGCATACTACTTCTTGGCATTTGTGTATCCCCGAATGACGGATCGACGTCCCTTGAAAACTCCATCTTTCCTCAAGGCCCTATTTGCTGATGAGCCAGTCGTGATTGCAAGGCCAGAAGATGTGAGATTTGCTCATGCGCCTTTTGATGAAATCCACCAAGACTGAATCTTGATCCTCCACAAAACACCAGCCACAACGCACAGTTCAAGTGTACTCAGATAATGTTATTGACTCTTGACCTTTATAGTTGTGGATAATGTGGAAGTGAGATAGTGTTGGCTCTGATTTTTTTCCCTAGTTTTCTGTCTGCTTTTCTTGTCCGATACAAATGTGTTTCCTCCTTGTGCATATGAACTCAAATTGTGTACAAAGTCTTCAAAAGTGCTAGTTTATAGTTTCGTCATTAGATCATTAGACAATGTCTCACAAAGAGAATCAATTCTTATGTTTTAACTACACAACTGGGACAACAAGGGAAGGACGCAAACAAAACCAGTACAAGCGTCTTGATAAGCCTGGTCTTTGAGTTTAATTCATAGGTAGTAATGCTTCGTCTCGTCGTCTTCATCATCCTCATCTATGGCATCATCACTGTCTTCTTCATCTTCAACCTGAAAGTCCTCATCATCCTCCTCTAGCATCATCTTCTCTGTTGCATCTCTGTCTTTCAAACCAGTGTTTAAAACCACAGTGCCTCCCTGAGAACTCTCCATATCCTTTCTTAGTTTTTCCATTTCATGTTTCTTTCTTTCTTCTTCCAACCGCTCCTTGTCCGCCTTTCTCATGTCAAGATCAGCCCTGAAGTAAAACACAAATCATGAGCGTAGAACTTGCAGACAAAAGAGGGTGAATTGAAGAGAAGAATGCATCATTACTTGTAAGTTTCCATGTATTCCTCAGCACTTGCTTCAATGGCTTTAAAGAAGCCATCCATTCCAGCACCAGAGATTGCAGAAACACCAACGGATCTTATGTTACGGTAGAACTCGTAGAGTGAAAGGGAGAGACTGTTAGCTAAGGTCGCCGTGTACGAGTTATCAGACTGAATCGCTGCTTGAAAGACCTCGAAATCTTCCATCCACTGCATAAAACCAAATCAGTACCAAAGGATTAAAGAGAAGATATTACAACACAATAATAATAAAGTAGGCAATTAAAGAAAGTTAACCTCTAAAGCAAACTTGTGATCTGCGACATCAGTTTTGTTGAAAGCCAAGACAAGAGGCAACCGAGTCTTGTAGAGAATACTACAAGCGTAAAGCATGTTGCTCATAAAAGTGATTGGGCTTGAGGAACGGGGAGTATCAACCACATAGGTGACAACAGTGGGGAAGGTTGAAGCGAAAGCTTCAGTGATTATAGCCCCAGAAGCAGACCATGTAAAGATCTCAATCTGACCAGGAGTGTCCACAAGAACATAATCAAGCTGGTCTGCACGTTTCTCAATCACAGAGACAACCTAAAACAAGTAGCAAACAAAGACAGATCAATCAATGAAAACCGAGAGAACTAACACAATGTGAGAAGAAATCAGTAATCATCTGGACTAATTCCAGAGGTATGTTTACCTCGTCGAATTTAGTAGCAAACAAGTTGAGTGAAGTGAGAATTCCACCATTAGGACCCAGATTATACTGCTTCATAACTTCCTTGTACTTGACAGTGTCTCTTATATCGATGTTGGCACCAAATGGTAGAGACATAACAGCAGGGTCAAGGTTCACCACATAACCATGGCTCTTTGAATCAAAAGTATGACAGACCAAGCGATGAAGAAAGCTAGTTTTTCCACTACCTACACATATAACAAACAAACATCTCACATGATCAAACTAATGAAATCCCTTCACAGGAAACCAAAACTTAAAACATTAGTGAGAAATGATATTATTACCTGCCATTCCAACAACGATAATAATGATAGGCTTCTTCTTGAAATTAGAAGATGAACTCGCAGCACTAACACGAAGCTTGTCCAATGAGTCAACCAGCTTTTGACTCTCTTCAACAATGTCCTTTTAAAAGTAAAAACAACAAATACAATTTCATTTCAGAGGTTTTTTCATTTGTTATTTTACAGTAACTTAGGCTAATAAACACCATCTAAAACAGTACCATGATATCATTTTGATTGTATAAGCAGATAAACCAATAGTAAAAGCCATTAAAGTGACAGAGATGAACTCATCACCTGTTCACTAGACGACTCCATAGGATCCATCAGTGGCGAAATTTGCTTTTTTCTTGTATGAATCTTTTATCTGCCAATAATCCCAAATACAGCAATTTCAGTGTCTCCATCTCCCAAATTGTTGTTCTATACAAAATCTTTATATATCACAGCAAAGACAAAGAATAAAGAATCACAAAGACGAATCCAATTTTCACAAACTTAACAATTCCATGTTTTTTTAATGTTTCATCTATGTCACTAGTTTCAAGCTCAACATACTCCAGAAAACGTAAAGAGTTTGATAGATTTTTGTAAATTGGAACTAGAATTGATTCGATAACCAAATGATATGATTATTCAACACAAGCGTAACATGTGGATTCGAGCATATCAGCACACAAATTCATACAAAATTTTCGTCATTTTTACAGGCTAAAAAAGCAGCGAAACTCCAGAAAAGAAGAAGAGAATCAAGAGGAAGACGAGAGCGAGAGAGAAAAGACCTCAGTCGTCGAAGAAAACAAAAACAGAGTTAGGGCTGATTTGTGGAGTTGTCACTGTAAAATCACATATAAATATTAATGTGAGCGACCATTTTTGGAAAATCAGGTCCAAGGCCCAATAAGTTATTTCCAGCCCATGTAATACCGAGGTAATGCAAATGATTCTCAATTTAATCATTTTATGTTGTGTAAACCCTCTTTTTGCTTGGTTTTCTCGGTTTACGTAGTTTCTTTCTTCACTGGGACTTAGTTTTATGGAAAAGCTTAAGTATATACAAATCATTAGGAGAAGAAGATGTAACAGTTGACAAAAGCATAAAGGAAACTGGAGAAGAGCATTCGTTTATTTTTTACCAAACATAACATAACAATCAACCATCGACGCAACAAATGTTAAACCTCTTGTACTACTGACCAGATTTTTCAAAGTAGCAGAAGAGCAATTTATAATTTTAACAGACATAAACTACCAAACCAAAAGTCACGGCGGGCTACAACAACTAAAAGCTGTAAAATCATTTATATGAACGTGCATTCCAAAAACTCACGCAGATTCCACACCGATTTCTTCTTCACCTTTCATTTTTTGCCCCAATTTTTTTTTTAATCTTTACTCTTCTCTTAAACAGCATCATACTCACCGTGTGAGATGGTTCAGTGACAAAGGTTTCTACTGGATCGGATGGTATTGAGCTGATACTCTCTTTGGAGGTAGCTTTCGGAGAATGAAGAGGACTAGTGCCGATGGAAGTACTTCTACCACCTGTAGTTTTTTTTTTTTCGAGTTAATGAATGAGAATAAGAAAGAGAAAGAATGAAGATGTAGTGTTACTTACCATATAGTAGATTAAGTTCAGAACCGGATGATCAAGAACATCAAGTGTTAAATCCTTGTCAAAAGCTGATACAGCCACCTGATGTTTGCATGGAATACATTAAATAACACATCACAGGATAACTAAAACAATGACGGAAGCTAAAGATTTAATTTTGAGCTTACCACAACGCATCTTATGAGGAAGCAGGTGAAGCATATAGCTGTCACAGATCCAACCTGCAATGAAAAGAGACGAATATTTGAAGGTAGAAATGTTTGGGTTCAAAGTTTTATGGAACTATATAAGACAAATTATTCACATACAGATATATGAATCTAAGTACCTCGTGGAGTTTCTTCCTTCTTCCTTTTGACTCGATAGGGAACCTTCTTAGCATGAAAAACAATCTATGGCATAAAAAAAAACACATAAGAAAAGACGGCCCAGTAAAGCCAATGAAGAACTTGCAGACATTTTGATGATGAGACATATGAAAATAACAAAAACACAGACCTTCCTCCATACAGCAAGAAGCCTAATGCGGCGATGAAAGACACAACTAGAAGAAGAAGATTAACCAAAAGAATAGGTCAATATAGATTTTAGATAAGAGAGGGAATATTATAGATTAAGCAGTAAAGGTTTTAGCAAACTTGCTTGACCAGACAAAGAACCTACCTGCGATAAATATCTTTCCAACTAACTCCACAGTGCTGTTATCATGTACCCAGATGTATGCCCAGATACCAATCTGATAGAGACATCAAATACATGTCAAACTTATTCTACATCTTTTGATTCACCTAAAATGTCTAGTGACTAAGGTCACACAGATTCTTGGTAGCAAAGAATGGTTACAGAGTTAATGAAAGAAGGACAAGGTAGGAAACACGCACAATCTACAGTTTCGAAACACCAATAATTGCAAAAGATGTATATAAATGGATCTCAGGAAACTCAGCAACTACAACATAAACGGGAATTAAAAAAAAAAGAAGCTAAAAATCAGATATGAACCTGAGCCAAATATACAGCCACGTTGACAGAAATATAGGTTATCCGCAGCTTATCTGTAGGTAAGCTTCTAGCCTGCTCATTAGTGGCAACAAAATATATACTCAGAGCTTGTTGGCAGGTTTAAAAGACAGTCAACACACATCAAAAATTTCTTTTTAGGTACCTGGTGATATATCTCTGCCCAGAACAGCACAAGCAGCGTGTATGCCGAGAAAAAGAGAAGGCCAGGAAGATCCAATAGTACCCAGCAAAGAGCCTGCATTACCTCACAGAAACATTAGATACTTAAAAAGATGCAGCTTTCAAAATCCACCATTTCCAAATCAAACATGCAAAAACCAGAACTAAGTTGAGAACACTCTCACCTTGGGATGAACAAGAAATACTTGCATGTGAAATCCAAACAGAACCGCACGAACTGCACACACACAACAGAGAAATTCAACAAAACATAATCCCAAAGGTGCTGACAAACACAAAAACCCTATCAATTGGTCAATAGAAACACACAATAATCACCTCCATTGACGACAAAGTTCATAAGATGAAACACCTTCTGAGTAGTCCAACCATACTCAGGCACTCTCATTTGGATCCTTATCAGTTGAACCTACCAATCATAATCCCATTTCAAACAAAAGGTCAGAAATTGCAACACAACTAACTAAACCCAGAAATAAACTACAGAAACAATCAATCAAACTATACAATGAGTAAGTATTTCAAAGCTCAATGATTTAGATAGAAAACGATGTCTCAACAACAAAGGTCACCTCTTTTGTTAAACAGAAGAGGAAAGATATGTCAAACACGCTAAGAAATTGATCTATAAACCTAAAAGCAAGCATTTTTAGAAAACTAATTTCACTCCCAAACAAAAAATTTCATGTATTACGAAGAAATTTGAAAGCCATACAAGAGCAACGGCGGAAACAAGAGCATAAGCACCACAAAGAGCGAAAAAGATCCCATCTTGCCACTGAGTTGACTCATTAACATCATCCCACCAACTCGTAATCGCCGTGGTTAGAATTCCAGCAATCTCCGCCGGCATCATTAGACCCGAATCCGTCATTCTCTCCTCCAGGATATCAGCTATGCTGGTGGTGGGGATTAGACTCTAATCTCGAAAATCGAGAAACCCTAATCTCTCAGCTCTTCGAAATCCAGAGAGGCGAAACAAAGGGAATGAGGATTGAGTTGTTTGAATATCTGCAAACTCACATCACAGGTCAGATGGAAGAGAAAGAGAGAGAGAGAGATGATGATGAAGGAAAGATCCAACGGTTGAGATTGATGCGATCTTTTCGATAGTGTAGCTTCTGGCTTGTTCCCTCACACGTCCTCTGAATTATTTTATCATTTGTTTTGGTCATTTAATATTTCACCTCTCTATTTTTGGGTTCAAATTTGTTGAATTTCATATATGCATGATTTGTTACTAAGAAGTCAGAATTATAAAAACAAGACATGTTTTTCTCTGATAAAAAAACATAAGATCTTTATTGTATAAAATCTTTTATTTATAGGGTTAGGTGTTATTTTTTTCTTTTTTGATACATGGGATTCTATGTTTTAACTATTTTGAGTGAATCCAAATTTGACCCCAAAAAAAGAAAAAAAAACATGTACATTATTAACAATATTTTTTTCTAATGATAGAGATGTGATGAGAAAGAGAACTGTGAGCTCGTTTAGTCAAAAAAGAAGTTTCAAAACGTCTTTTAATTTGATTTGTCACCATATAATAATTATGAATTATTTATCTATTTCCATAAAAATATATTATAGACATATTTTAGATGTTATTCTAGATGGAAAATGCGAAAAGAGTAGAGTTGGGTTTAATACAAATGTTCGAACTAAAACTTAGTGGTACCAGCAGCTTTTAATTGGTAGGTCTATCTAATCTTTAAGGAATTCTCCATATATATTTCGATATTCTTATAGTAGAATTATTGTCATTGTGACCAAAAAAAAAACGAATACAAATGAAGGATAATATATATTTTCATTCAATCTGTTAAAACGAGTTAATTTCAGTAATATGAAGATTTAAGAATTATAAATTATTCATATACATATTTGAAATCGTGTAACACATGCCATAAGATATTGTTTTGTAACAAGGTGAGTTAGGTAGGCGGCTTGACCGTGTATGAGTGTTGGAGACGTGTTGATGATACTTGCTTGATATATCCGGAATTTTGTAGACATAAAAACGTGTGTGCGTCAATAAGGGCTTGTTCGGACACTTTTAGTTGTTATATAAGGTTCATAAAATCATAGTATTATTCCGTTTAAAATTACGACAAAAGGAACAAAAGAATGAAACGAACAAAAACTGATGAATTCATCAAAGAATCTAATGAAAGAAACGTAGAACGTGTATTATAAACAAAAATTTCAATCATTTCG
Source organism: Arabidopsis thaliana (assembly GCF_000001735.4). Lineage (NCBI taxonomy): Eukaryota > Viridiplantae > Streptophyta > Magnoliopsida > Brassicales > Brassicaceae > Arabidopsis > Arabidopsis thaliana. Next base: position 11,568,580 of record NC_003075.7, on the reverse strand, counting down.
ATTTTGACCGTCCATGTGGCTTCATCATCACTTTCCACCTCAAATTTCGTCAGAACTAGACAAATCTTTAGCATTCCGAAAACGGCCAAGCCATGACATAATTTTGTAGACCACCGCAGCGCAAACTACGGGTTCTTGTTGTATAGAGACAGCAAGAGTTTGCTGTAGTTGAACTCAACAGCCATCAAAATACGTTCGCTCCATTCTCTTATTGATCTCTGGATTCTATGTGTTGTACATGACTGTGTGAAGATTATTAAGTATCCAACACTATGATCTCGGAATCGAAGCAATGGTTCTTCTCTCCTTGTATCGAGCTCCATAAGCGTGTTGAAGTCATTAACCAACTGAGAAACCCACAAAATTCAACAAGATCTTTTATAACCAGAATTCAAGAGCTAAGGAACTTTTCATTAGTGGTCCATATTGGAGTTGTGTGCTCTCAAACTCTAGTTGATGAATTAATCAGGTGGCTACTACGTACAGAGCCAAGAGCAAAATCTTAGTCACCTGTGACAAATATGATAACATCGTCTCTTTTTTGGAATTCAAGATGTGAGCTCTTGTCCAAGTTTTGTATAACGTCACCTTCAAATCCATGTTCACTGTTCCAACAAGACCAGTTTCAGAGTAAAAAATATATACAAGCACAATTTTGTTTTAGCATCAACAAAGTTGAGGCCTGAAAATAAAGTACTCGAGCATTTGAAGATTGACTTTTGACTTGTGCTACGTAGGATCCATATATATGTGGAATATAAAGGTATTCGACGATATACCACGTTTAAACCGGGAATAGAACCGAATCCAAATTTGAATATAGACCAGACCGGATCAAACGAAAAAGGAATTCCTTGAGCATAAACTTTTTTTTCTTTTTTCATTTTAAAAGTTCGAATATATGCTCATTGACATTGTAACTTGTAAGTATGTAACACAATGAGACATTATTTTAAATTTGAAAAACTGTATGTAGATCTCATTGTCTTTACCGTAATCCACATAAATGATGACTCCTTTCTACACACGCAAGCCCTTCTGATGATCACTCTTCAAGATCCTATAGTTGAAACCCGGAACTCGATTCTCGCCGGAAACCTCCACCGCCGAGCACATACTCGGAAAAAACTTGCCACCGCCACCACGAGTCTGCCGCTTCTTCTTTCTCCATTTAGTTTTAGAGAACCAAGAACCCAACCGTGATGATGACCGATCTCTTTGTTTAAATGTATTTTTGTTTTCTTCCGAATTGCCTCTCCGTGGATCGAATTGGGGATGACATGTAGAGAAGTTTTTGAAGTAGTCGATTTCTTTACGTACAAGCGATCCGATGGTTCCTCGTGTTCCTATGGCGATTGGAGCAGCCATTGATAGAGAGTTTTTATGAACAGCTTTTCTTTTTGTTTCTCTTGATCAAGTGGTAACGAAGTGTTATTAAGATCCTTGAAGCTAAAGTAGTAGAAAATGTATTATCTTTTTATATGATAGGTGATGGCTTTTGTTGGTTGGTCATCCCATTTCTTTATCTATTTTCTTCCTTTTACTGTATTTAAGATTATTTATGTTCAAATATAATCTCACTGTTAACTTTTATATTTTTCTAATAAAAAAGACTACTAGGATCGGTCCATCAACATTTTAGACGTAATATGTATAGATAAATGCATATTATTTTGGACATTTTAACAAAGACATGTCGAAGATTGAGGATTTTAAGCGAATATAGAAGTAGAGATGTTGTTCCAAAATGAACAGCCGAACAACGCAAATACAATGACACAAGGTTGTTAGAGAAATGACAAAATATGATTCGGTTGATAAATTACATAAAACTATTTTTAAATTAGACTACAATATTCGAACAACCTACATTTTCTTTTTGGCTACACCCAACTTTTTATTTAAATCCATTATACAGTAATCTGACCTTTCTCTAACATTTAAATCATGATGGGCTAATTCAACTATTTTTCCTTCTATCATGCCGTAGATTATTTTTCACTTAGATTAGTATGTTTCTCCTTTTACCATAAAGTCAGGGAACATAATAATTTCGATCAATCCCACAAACAAACTAGAGACGGCCAACAAACCGGAATTAACCACCAAACCAACCAAATTTATCACTGAACCAAGTTTCTCAAATGGGCCCAATACAAAGATTCAGTTCGGCCCAAATAGTAGATTGGCGCTATAACGATAACGATTCTTAGGGCATTTACCACAGCATCAACAATGGCTTCGCCGGCGTTAACCGGCGGTTACCGGAACCTCACTGCGCCGGTATCTCTCCTGCGTACTTTAGCGTCCACCCGTGTCACTACTCCATTGTTTCGTTCCAACAAACACTCTCCACGTTTCATTTCTTCTCCAAAGAGATTCACTTGCTTGTCCTTACTCAAAACCGATTCTCAAAATCAAACCACACTCTCTTCTTCTTCCAATTCTGGGTATGTTTAAAGTCTGATTCTTTTGATTCAATTCGTTCAAATTTCGATACTTTACTGTGAAATGTGTTTTTTTTCAGATACCATGAATACAATCGATTGATGCCATGTCCTGCATATAATCTTCCACCAAGAATTGAACATATGGTTGTGTTAGAAGACGACGTTCTTGTATCTGAGTTTATCTCTAAACAATTAGATCTTCCTCCTTTGTAAGTCACTAACTCTTTGTGGTCTAAGTACTCGTATGTTTAGAGCTTGGAATGGAGTGTATATAAAAAAATTTTCATTCTATGAAGATATGTTGCAGATCTTATTCGATTTGGAGCTGTACATTACGCTCTTGTATGTCCTAAACCTCCACCAACTGCGACTCCTGAGGAAATTATACTGTTTGAAGAAGTAACCTCTCCTTCTGTACTAAAGAAGAGATCTTCTATTAAAGGAAAAACTGTTAGAGAAGCTCAGAAAACGTTTCGTGTGACTCATACCAATCAGTATGCTGAAGCTGGAACTTATTTGCGTGTTCATGTTCACCCGAAACGTTCTCCAAGGTATTTACATATTTTAAGGAATGTGTTTTGAAATTGGAAGGTTTGGTGATTGTCAATTGACTTGAGGGTGTGTTGTTTATCAGGTGTTATGAAATTGATTGGAAGTCACGGATTGTTGCTGTGACTGACTCTTATGTCATTTTGGATAAACCTGCCGGGACTACGGTGTGTAATATATCCATTAGGCTTTCTTTTCAATATTCTTGACCATTGTAGTTGCATTAGATATCTTGCAAAAAAAGTACTTCACCTTGTAAATATTGTTGGACTAGTTTTATACATTATGTGACTGTAACTTACTATCAAAATGTTTTATTGTGTTCCATTTCTTGGGTATGCAGAGATATTTCTTTTCATCAATTTCTTAGAAACTTCTGATTGTGGTTTAAGTACTGAACTTAGCGATTGAATGTGTTGACCTACATTGGAATGTTATCAGGTTGGGGGCACGACGGATAACATCGAAGAGAGCTGTGCTACATTTGCCTCACGTGCATTGGATTTACCAGAACCACTGAAAACAACGCATCAGATTGATAACTGTACAGAAGGCTGGTACTGTCCTGTAAAAGCTTTTTCATGCTTTGAAGTTTGTTAAGTTAACATCTTTTAAGTGACCAGGTTAAATTGCTTTCTTTCTCTACAGTGTCGTCTTTGCTAGAACAAAAGAGTACTGCTCGGTCTTCCACACAAAAATAAGAGTGAGTTTGCTTTACAATGCTGTTTGACTGGAAACAGGAACAAGCTGTGCTGATTAGTTAATTTTTTCAATACGTTTTGTTCTTTATTCTTATTTTCAAGAATAAAGAAGTGAAGAAACTATATCGTGCTCTTGCTGCGGCACCTCTTCCCATTGGAATTATCTCACATTATATGCGCCCAAAAAATATGGCTCCAAGACTCGTAGCCGAAGGTAAACACTACAGAAATGTCAAGAATCATCATCAGAACATATTTTGAATATTCGATGCTATGGATCTTCTTAGTGATGTGAATATTTCTTGAAATGCAGATTCAATTCAAGGCTGGCACTTGTGTCAACTTGAGGTTTTAGAATGTAAGAAGATTCCTTGGCCCGATGCAGCTACTGAGAAGAAACACGATATTGAAGACTGTGGATGGACTTCAAAAGAGTTTGCTTATGAGTGTACAATAAACCTTTTAACAGGCAAGACTCACCAGGTATGTTCATCGACCCATATCCTAATAGACATGATAATCATATGAATATGTTGGGATCATCCAGTTGCTATGTTGAATGGCTTTTCAGATCCGGGCCCAGCTTGCAGCTTGTGGGGCACCGTTGGTTGGTGACTCTATGTACATGCCAGCAGCGATTGCAGAAATGGGGAATCCTGATACCAACCCGTATGGGAAAGCAAAGAAACATTACACAATGGAGGAGAACCAAAAGGAAACCGCTGTTGCCGAATGGATTGATAGACATGGCAAGGAACCGAGGGTAGGAATCGGTCTTCAAGCTTGTCAAATCTCATGGGACGATGATGATGGCGAGCACTTCTATGAAGCTGGGACTCCATGGTGGAGATGAAACACATGTTCTGATGTCGAGGATCTTATCTAAACTTGCCGCAGTAAATGAGAGGTAAAGAACTTTTTGTTATACACAAGGAATATGTCTTGTTTATTGGAACTGATTTCTACAAAACAGCTTACTATTACATTACTCTCCTACTTAATGGAAGAATCAAATAAGAAAGAAATTTGTGTCTTCCTTTTGTTTCAGGCACCAATCATCTTTTGATAGAGCTCTGTGCTGGAAGATGAAGTTTTTGTACCAAGAAGCTGACAGTCTCGGGGTTCTCTCTTGAGTACTGAAATCGACATGGTACATACCGAACCTTATGGTATAACCGGATATCCACTCGAAGTTGTCTAGTAAAGACCAGGCGAAGTATCCTCTTACATCTGCTCCTTTCCTATTTGCACAAGTAGCTTTAGGGTTTAGAATCGAGACATATATGAGTTTTTTCTGAAGTTGAAGCATAATTACCTCATTGCTCTTTTGAGTGCATCTAAGTAGTTGCTCATGAACTTCACTCTCTGGTAATCGTTTAACAATACTCCGGTATTGTTCTCACCAAAACCTGCAAAATTGATGAGATCAAAAACTGTCGCAGAAATTGCAGAGACAAAGACGAGTGCCGACGTGCTTACCGTTTTCTGTTACATACAATGTAATGTTTTTGTATCGCTCTGTTGCATACATCAACATCTCCTCCATTCCTTGTGGATAAACAGAAAGCCAATTTACTCCAGTCTGCATCATTACCATAATCAAACACCTCAGAAATGTTTCTAAACAGTTTTACTTTCGATTGGTTGGTCTACCTACTGGTTCTCCTAAACGTAAACCGTCTTTGAGGGCGTTTGCATAGACAAAACCTTCAGCTCTCGAACCTCCTTTGCCCGGTTCACATACGGAATGCAGACAATCTTTCGCGTATCTGCTTGTGTACTGATTAATCCCAATGAAGTCTAATGCATTCTTGGAGCTTTTAAGATCATCCTTCGTGAATTCAGGAAGATCATCGCCAAGAATTTCTCGCATTTCTCTTGGATATCTTCCAAACACAACCGGATCCAAGAACCTGCATTTTTCGCACTCTTTCGATATCAAAACCCCGGTAATGGCGCTAAGGTGGGAACAATATTTTGAAAACCAATCCAGCTTACCAAGTCAAATAGAAAGCTTGAGCTCTGTCAGCAGCTAATCTATCTGCTAAAGAATCACTAATCGGTTCAAACCAGATTGTGTTCATAACAATACCGATCTGTCCTCTTTGTTGTTCCTAAACGAAACCAATCTTAAATTAAAAGAGTTTTGAAATATTTAGTACACGGTAACAATATTGATTATTTTTTATTTTTTTTTTGTCACACACGGTAACAATATTGATATACCTGAAATTTTGTACGGTATAAGTTGACGGCGGCTAAATGTGAAAGGATAATGTTGTGAGCGGCTACAAGTGGCTCTATGTAAGAATCGCCACACGAGCAGTTTCCAAAAGGCTTGGAACAACGTGAAGGCGGGTAAGTTCCTGTCCGGTAACCCAAAATCACTTGAACGTTTGGTTCGTTGAAAGTAGACCAGAATTTAACCCTGTCTCCAAAGTGTCGGAAGCAAATATTTGCGTAATGTTCGAAATCTTCCCTGAGACCAACAATTATCTTAATTTCAGTGTATCATTGTACTGTATGTGTCTACTTGTACATATGTGTTGTGTGTGTGTATCTACGTACCGGATTTGGGGGTTTAGCCAACTTCCGTATCTATATTCGAGTTCTTGAGGAATGTCGTAATGTGTCAACGTGACAAATGGCTCGATTCCTGAGAATGATTGTGCTAAGTATTGTTTTTTTTCTTATCTTGGTCTTGAGAAATATTCTCAAGAAAATTTAATTATTACCTGTTTTGAGAATATCATTGATCATTCTGTTGTAATGATCGATACCACCCATGTTCACATCTCCAAATCTTCCCTCTGGGAAAACAAACAGAAGTTTTTGAAAACACAAAAAAAAAGTTTGATATATAGATACATGAAAAAATAAAATCTCACTTGGAAGAATCCGAGCCCATGATAAAGAAAGTCGATAGCTATTAACTCCAAGATCTTCCATCAGATCCAAATCTCCCTGTTAACGTAAGAATTACAACTTGTTTCTTGCTAGACACTTATTACTGTGAGATTTGTATCGAAAATTGATATTTGATGTATAGATTTACAGTTAGTTACCGGATATCGATGGTAATGATCAACAGCGACTTTCCCATGGCTTCCATCCGCAATTTTTCCTGTACAAAGATATATCAAGAAAGGTATACGTCAGTTTCTTATGGTGACTTGAGAGACAAGAATGGTAACAAAAACCCTAAAAGTTTTGAATTTTTTGTTATAGCTTAAATCACAATTTACAAAATGGTTTCATGAGATCTTACCAGAGATGTTTGTGAAAACGTCCCAGTTGCTTAGGGTTTTGCCGTCAGTTAAGTAAGCTCCTTCATACTGAATATACCATAAGAGCACACAACAAAACTAATGTTAAAACACAAGATTGTATTATACTTGAGGACTGAAGTAAAAAAGAAAGAAGAACTAAGAACCTGGTAAGCAGAAGAAGCTGTGCCAAAGAGAAAGTTTTTTGGAAAATGGAAAGTTTCTTCTGCGTGAATCTCTTTCAATGAGATATGATCATCATACCATCTTGTTGAAGATGACAATGAGACCAAGGTTGTGATGATGAAGCAGAGCCAAAGTCGGAACTGAGAAAGGTACATTGATGACTTAGTCTCCATTATTTCATAAACTATAGATTTTTTCATTTTGATGACTTGGTCTCCATAATTTCAGAAACTAAAGATTTTTCATTTTTTATGTGTTCGAGATTATAAGTTATATAGACAGAAAAGGAATATGAGTGGCTTCTTCACTTTTAGGTTGACAATGATATTTCACCAAACCAGCTTGCTAATGATTTGAAATTTTCAAAATTCTGACTAATGGAAAATAGTAATAAAGATTTGATGGGCCAACAAAATAATTTGTGTTGTTGAGATTAATTCAATTGTTAATTTTCCTTCTGTCACTTGGAAAGAATATGACTTTAGATTGCAAGAACCGACAACGATAGATATCTTTTAAATTATTAGAACATGACAAAGCTCACTGATTAGTATATTATTTGTAGCCATTGTTTTCTTCAATATAAGGACAAATATTTATTTCTGTAAAATCATTCTTTTTGGTCATATTGAAACAGATTGAAAGAGATGTAAAAAGTAGAAGAGAATCTCAAGTTTGGATTAAAGAAACAAACTAATAAACACAGTTTCATAGATTCATAATATATAATGACAGTACCACTAGAGTGGCTTAATAACAAGGAGTTTCACAGTAGACGCGAAAAGCAGAACGCTAAACTGTTCACTAGTCAATGATAAATAATAACAAAGAAAACGCAAAACGCTAAACCGCCGAAACACAACAAACCCGATTCTTTTTTTTTTGGTTCCAGCAGAAGTCAATACCCGAACCTCTTTACCTTTTCTTTCTCAAGCCTCTTTTTTTCGGCCCGCCGCTAACAAACGCGGAAATGAGATTAAACGCAAAAAGGTGCGTTCTTGACTTCCTTTGGAGAATCTCAAAAGACTTAAAAAAACAAAAGACCACAAACATTATCATAAACTCCCTAAACCTCCCCTTTCACTCTTACCTTCTGCAAAAACACAAACCAAAACATATCAAGAAAGTGTGATTATCCAAAAATAGATGAAAACATAAAGAAAAAAGCTTACCCGAAAACATCGATTAGGCTCCGTCGCAGGCCAGAGCGGCTTTAATCCGCTCGACAGTGCATTTGATCAGACTATTGACTGTAGCAACTGAACCGAGAGAGAGTTTAGCGGTAGGAACAGAGTCAACAAGTATCTGAAACGCAACTGTGAGTAGTGAACCGCCACAACTCCCAGTAGTAGTAACCACTTCAAGATTATTCCCCTCTCCTCCTCCTTCAACTCCGGCTCCAGCACTGGCATTAGCACTACCTCCTCCTCCTCTAGCAGAGCCATCCGGCAAAATAGCGAATCCGGATGGTAACAAAGCGACATAATCCGGATCACCACCACTCAGGACAACGTTCATAGCTATTATATCAACTGGTGCGTATATCACATAGGACCCTGATGCGTCCGTACAACTTTCTTGTAAGATCAACATGTTGCTCTGCCCTGAGTTCCCACTCTGTTTTTAAACAAACAAAATGTTGAGACTTTGAACACAAGCAACAGTGGGGTTATACAGAAACTACTAGATTTCAAGAACATTACTTACATTGACTCGAAGCAAGGAGACACTATTCCCAGGATCACGACCATTTGCGATATGAGCCATTTCTTGAACCAAGCCTCCATTGGAAAGTATATCCCACTGCAAAAATTGAACTCAAGAATAAGTAACTTATCGATCTTTTTTTCAAAAAGGGCCTCTTTATGACTTGAGTATTAATTACCTCGCTTCTTGAGTTTTCATCTCTGAGAAAATCGAACACTCGTTTTGGAGCTACAGGGATCCAGAAAGAAGTAGCGGCGCTGAGAACGATGCCTGGAGGTCTTCCCGGATCATCCATGCTCTTTCGGGTCATGACCCGAACGTCGTCGGATCCTGTGGTCGACAATGTAGTCCAGGCATGCGCAGTTGACGCGCCGACTCCGGTACAGAAGCTCATCACCATTCTCTCCGCTAGTTTCAGCATGCTCTTTCTCCCCTCAGGACTCGTTATCACTTTCATAATTACCATAAAGTTAAGGGACTCAATTAGTAAATTAATATTTTTCAATTTAATACCAATATTAACAAATTGATCAAAATGACCCTAAAAATATTTTCATTTGATGGTGTGGTGTACATACCGGAAAGATCACAAGCCGGAATGTTGCTGGCCATGGAACTGGCGAGCCGCTCACATTGGCGGTCAAGTGTAGCCACCCAACGTTTTGCACCGAAAGCTAAACCGGTATTAACCAACGGTTTATACATGTTGTGAACCGATCTATCATCCACCTCAATATGCTCTACCCATGTCACCTTCAAACAAAACAAAACCATCACCTAATCATTTCTCTTCTTTTCAAATTCTCAACCTCATACTTTTAAAATTATCAATTTAGACCTTAAGTTTACCTTGGAGTAACCATTCTGCAATTCTTGAATCAGACAACCAGAGGGTCTTCTTCTGCTTCTAGTGATCGGACTTGGTCTTAGGCTGTCCAAAGAGACATCCACAACCGCCCAAATACCGTCACTGTGCTGTTTACAGTACCTTACAAAGTAGTTCTCACGAGTAGGGACAAGCGGCGATGGGACTTGGAACTCTGCTGTCATCTTTTGCATACCAAGAAAACAAAGATCAAACACATGAGAAATCTCACTACATGATTAAGAATAATACCTTGTAAAGCAAGTAACCAAATCAAGGTCTTTGAGTGTCATACCACTTGCAATGCCCCATTGTAGTTCCCTGCTACGCCAGTTGAGAGAACTTCTAGAGTCAATGCTCTTGATACAATCCCGCAGAACACACTAGACCATTGATTCTATACAGAGAAAGAACAGCAAAAGTGTCAACTATAAGTTAGAACCTTTGTTAAAATTTTAAAAATCAGAGTTAGAGTAACAGAATTATACCACATCCATTAGAATCTCAATGAGATTGATATGATTCATGATAACAACAGTAGACTCTCTTGAAGCTTCTGATCTCAAACCGATAGGTTTCGGTCCAATTCCTCTAGGAAACGTCCTAAAATACTCTTCTTCATTGAGAATCTCAACAGAATTATCGCTTGAAACCCATAAGGGATCACCAGTTTGAGCCATTCTCACAAGCTCTTCCATTGCTGCAACAGCTAACTCAACAATCATAGGCTTATCAGCCTCAGAAGGTATCGAAACCGACCTCAAAATGTCGCTGCTTCCAAACATTTCCCCAACGAAACCAGTGTGGCTATTGTTATTGTTCCCAAAGTTCCCAACTTCAAGATCAAGCGAGCGCGAGGGAATGTGGTGTGAAGAAGAGAGCTGAGGGAAAGAAGAGGAATTAGCCATTAAAGGCTTCCCTACGTATTTAGCAGCTATGGCAGAGATTCTGTCAATCTCTTCGCGTAAACGAGCATTTTCGATCCTTAAATGCTGTTCGTCGAAGGACATTTCTCCTATAGCTGCCGGACCACCACAGTTTGGGCATGTTGCGTTGCTTAGAGCATCCTTGTACCTATTGTTCTCTGCTCGGAGCTTGTCATTTTCTGACTTCAGTATCTGGTTCTCGTGCCTCTCATGTTGTGCCTATACAAGTCCCAATGTTATATATCTTCTTATGTTTGGTCTCATCAAGAGTATATACCAAAACAAATGGATAGATCTTTTGACAAAATGAACTTAATCTTGGAACTAGCTAAGTACATGTGTTTAAATAAGGCTTCGTAGTATCTAAATCAAAATGTGGTTGGAAATACACATCAAATTCATTTGATTATTCTGAAAAATATATATATAACTCTCTTGAAGATTCGAGACCGGTAAATGAAAATAATAGAATTAATAATCAAAATTGGCCGAAGTATATATATACTATATAGTAAAAATACCTTCATTTGAGTGCGTTTGTTTTGGAACCAAAACTTGACTTGAAGAGGTTCTAAGCTTAGCTCGCGACTCAGCTCCTTTCTTTGCTTATCGTCTGGATGAGGACATTCCTTGAAGAACCTAAAACCGTAACCAAACAAACAAATACACATAAACCCTAAGTGATCCTCGAAAAACAATAAAAACATTTTCAAGTAGAAAAAATTCTTACGACTCTAGCTCTTGAATCTGGCGTTGTGTGTGACGGTGGTAACGCTTCTTTTTGTTGGGACGCTGATTAGGATCTTGAAGCTCTTCTTCTAAAGGATTCTCCATGGTGACTTCTGCGCCGGACTTAGTCTCGAAATCCTCTTCGTGGCTCCCGGTGATACCCAAATCGTTTTCGGAGTTTTTCGGCGTCATATCGAACATATGATGATGAGATTCGAACATGTTTGGATGATACATGATGATGATGGATGCCTATCAATTTTTGGAGTTTTTGAAGCTCTTGGATTTTCCTTCAAATCTTCAAGATGATTATCCAAATCATTTAGTTGATTTATCTCGATTTTCTTCTGCCTGTATATCCCACTATCCAAAATGAAAGATCAAATGGTCATGTTTATATATTTGATAAGAAGAGGATCAAAGCAAAAACGGAAGGTAATCTTGGTTTATGGAATGTAATCCTCAAGATTTTATGAAACTATACTTCCCTTTAATAGATATATTTATATGGTCTTTTTCACATTTCATAAGTAACCGAAAAGCAAAATATTGGTCTTTTTCTCTATTTTTGATGGTTATTTATACCTATACGCTTATATAAGCATATGCATTCATCTTATCAAAAAGGGTATGAATATAAATGCACCCACTACGTGACATAACCTCGTTGCATATAAAATACAAGTTATCCTGAAATTCAATTTAAAAAATGGGACACGAATATTCGGATGAATAATTAAGCATAATGTTCAATAATAATATTATGAAAATTAGAGAGAAACTGAAGTAAAGCGCTAAAAGGACACAATGTGTTGAGAAAATAATCAAACCACATATCTTCAAACAATAACGATAAAATCAATCTTGAAAGTCACAAGACTGAGCACATCATCGGATCTACAAGAAAACGCAGAGGTAGACAAAGAAGAAACGGATGACGAGATTGTCGTCTAGGAAACCCTAATTTTTTATTAACGTACATAAAATACAAGATTCATTTGGTTCTACTTACATTTTAGAGTGCCAAATCGATATAAACTTTGTTGAGCCAAACTCGAGTCGAAAGAAAAGATTAAAACTCTATAGAACAGATCTCTTTTTTTTTTTGAAGTGTTGTTTTGGTTTCTTGAAGTTTTAGATCGAATTTAATGTTGCCTTCTCTCTCTTCTACATAAAAGCTAGTGAGATAGAGGAATTCACAGGTTACCGAAGCCTAGGAAAAAACGTAATTTTTGGTTAAAAATAAAACTTTTTTTTTTAACTCAGTGAAATTGACCTTGAAAAAACGTTTTCAGTAAAAATTCATTGACTAAAGGTAAATGAAGTGGGAAAAAAACAAAAACTAATTAATAAAAAAATGTGTAGATATATAGAGTTGACATTAAGTCAATGGCCTTTTTTTACACAACTACTAAGGAAAATTCGTCAAACTGAAACCCCTTTTACACTTCTAACTCCAAAAAGGTTTTTCTTCTTCTTTGTAACGCTTGTTTTTTAGATCGTGACAAAAACAGAAAAAAAAAAAAAAAACTCATTAATTTACAAACAAAATAAAGATAAAATGTAGATCATGAAAAAATATAAAACGGATCCGGCTAATATGAACAAACATGCAATATTTGCTCAAAGAAACAAAGACAAATTACACAAGTATTGGTTAGAGAGAGAGATCTTACTTTTGTGCACACAATGAAACCCTAGCTAGCTCGGCTTCTTCTCTGGTTTTCTGGTTCTCTTACTTGTGGAGAAGAAAAGATAGATGCGGAGAATTATTGAGAAACCTAAAAAGGTGTCTTAGGGCATCAGTTTATAGGCTTATAGCCGGTCAAGACATAACCGGTGGATTCAGGGAGTTTCTTTAACCAGAGAAAGGTAGAATATATCACTCTTCAGAAGAAAACAAATGGAGGATAGTTAACGAAATAAATGGAGAATTTGGTGGAGGAGGAACTTAGGAGAAAGGGAAGAAGAGAAAGAGGTGAGGAAGAGGATGTGGCAGAAGGAAAAGGAGTTATTGCGAAATGCATAGAGAGGGTGCATTGCATTTATGATTATCGAAAGGTCCATTAATGCTTTTAGTGAGAGAAAATTCATACTACTACTTATATATTTTTCTAGAGAGAGAGTTTTACAGTTCATCAATTTAAAAAACAAAATACAAAAAAAAAATCACTGTTTCCCTTTGACCTCACGGATTCTCGTAGGGTAAGAAAAAACAACCGAATAAGAATTTGAACAAATAAAAATGAAGAAACATTACCATTTCATTGTTATTATATATGCTTGTGGTTATAGTTCATTTTAGATTTTTTTAGTATATGTATGATGTATCATATGATCAGAAAGAGTATTTTTATTTCTGTGTGTGGAGCATATTGAACATTGATTGCATGTGTGTCCAATATATGTGGACATATAAATGCTTTGTATGGTTTTTAAATACTCACAATTAGTATACACATTATATCAGTCAATAATGTCCATCATGAGGTTCCTAATTCATTGAATATATAATCCTCCATAAATTAGTATAGTGTTTGAGCTTAATTATTATTCGAATACCTGCAGGTTTTATTAGTACTAGCTTCTTTTGATGGTTGATTGGTGATGAGATTAAGTAGAATAGCAAGAACATTACAGGACTACATTCTTAGGTCCTCATTATACATTTATACTGTTATAAAAGTAACTAAACAATTTAATCTCAAAATAAGCTAGTTAGATTCTATAAAATTAAACATATAAAATAAAAAGATTCTATAAAATTCAAAGGTAGGTGCTAATTTAAGAGATTAATTTAAAGTTTCAAAATCCATGACATTGACACGACGATCGCCATAAAAATAACTAAGCAATCTACAAATTTCCTAGATTCTTAATCATAATTTTTAATTGCACATCGCTATTAATGGTCCACCCCTCCCTTATTATACACCCTCACTTATATCCTAGATTTCTAAATTCGTATTTAATCAGTACATAAAATATTAAATACTAAAAGCTAATCCAATAGTTTTTAACCAAATTTTTATCTTTTGGCTGATGTCAAAATGAATTTATCTTGTTGGCTAGAGTAGTAATTATAGTATACACTGATGTTAATTAAATTTTTGAACCTATATAATTATGAGTTTTTAAAATACAAAATACAAAATATAAGATCATTTTTTGTGATTGGACCCACTTTCAAGGAGCAAAAGAAAGGGATGAGATGCATGTAAACTACGTAAGTTCCAATAATATCTAAAAATGAATAGAAAAAAGGTCAAAGTTATATTTAATGGTAGTTTGGATTAATTATCTTAATTAAAAATTGGCCAGTCGATTGACTAATGTAGTTGGGGAGCAATATCCATTGTGGACCATGGTCCAAGAAACAGCTCATACATTAAGATTTACATCACCTACATCATATACGTACACTGACTGATTCAGACATTCATGTAACATACATGAATACACATACATGCACATACGATTTATTATTGGATTTACCTGACGTGTTATTTGTGTGGTATTGGATTAACCTATGCTTTGTTTGCACATACTATATATGTTTTCAACAAGAAAATGACAAGATTCACTTTTACAAATGTTCATATTCATATATAGTACATAATACACAAGAAAAAAAACGGCAGCCTACTAATCAATGTAAACACTAAACATAGTAGATACTTTACAAAAATCATTGCGCAAAAGCATAAGTTTTTCGTAAATTACAATTTGATATAAAACCAACACTTTTTTATTATTATTTTCTAATATGAAATAGTCAAATATAGCTCCCAAAATATTAAATATGTTGAGGGTCCTATGTTTCTTTCTGACGCCACGACCCTGCATTTGCATATGCATAAATATGCAATGGCTATTAAGTATTTGTGTAGCAACCCAATATCTCTTGGTTGGAAAAAGTTGGTTGACACTCGTCTTATTTGGAAAAGGTTGAAAATTTGTTCACAAGTTCCTGATTAGACAGTAGTACCCCATTTGGTCGACACTCATCATTTTTGGAAAATGGTGAAATTTGGTTCTCGGATTCGAGTTTTGACAGTTGAAAATGGCCTAAGTATATGATTTTATGTTCGAAAAGAATTATGGATCAACAATATAAAGTTACTTGACTTGTAATAGTAAAATAAATGGTCCGCGATTAATTGTGGAGAGGTACATTACACATATGCAAATTTATGTCCACTTTTAATGTGATATATATTATGCAGTCATTCATCCAATATCTATTAAGTTTAATAATACTAGCTGTGTTTCCTTGCATTTGTCGTCTTCCTCGTGAATTTTTAGATATATTTGCTCTCTTTCTAATCGGCTTTTAAGTTTGATTATGATTTTAATATGACTTAGTAGTATGGATGACGAATTACTTAACTTATTCCGTTAATGATGCTGATCATATGATATTAAAATCAAGTTTATTATGTACCACTGTGTGTGTGTGATTCCTTGCTTGAAGTTGTTACTTAGAAAAATTGATTGTAGCATACTATAAAGTTTTAGAACTGATACACTCAATGTAGCTTATCATTGTTAATTAAACTCACGTAGAGGAAACAATTACTAATTAATTTGATATAATACGTATAAATTCTGTATCGAAATATATATAAGTCTAGTTGATTTATATACAAATTTCTCGATGCTTAGTTGTTCCTATCTATATCTTATACATAGATAATTCATCACTTGAAATTTTGTAATACGAGTTAAGCGTATTGTTTGAAGGGGTGTGTTAGCGATAATCCAAATACGCATGGTGCGAATCAAATAACCGACATGTAGTCCACTTAGTCTAGAAATAAACGACAGGATGTGTAAATGGGGCATTGGTACAAGAGGTGATTTTTTATAGATATGAGGAGGGTAATTCAGTAAATTAAAGGAACTGAAACGCCTTGGAGTTGTGGGGACGTTTCTTCTAATAATAATAGCTAGTGGGAACGAGTGACTTCTGCCTACCAACTAACTCATTTATTGCCTTCAAATTTCGTTTTTGTTTTGTTTAAAATTAAAAACCAAAAACCAATTTCCAAATTCAGAAATTCGATTTTATTTTATTTATTTGTTTTGGTCCAGTGAATGATTATTTTCAGTAATTTGAAACAAAGTTTCAGACAATGAATCATGTTTCAGTTTCTGAATTTTAGCACATTTTAGAAACTATGCATCGTTTTGTTCTTGTTTTTTCTTTGATAAGCTTTAAAAAAATTGGGTACAGTTCAGAATCAATGTAAAACTAAAAAGTTTAATATGTCAAATAAGAAACTAAGCTTTATTTTCGAAATTGCCTTTTTCTTTTAACTATAATGGTTAGTTGTGAAAGCTATTTTTTTGTTTAAAGTTTTTTTTTATAACTGTGGTTGCTTATAAAGAGGAGACCGGTAATCATATAGTGAAGATAAATGCTAATGTAAGATTACTTGCAAGAGATATTAGTGAGTGTATATACCCTAAATAAGAATGTTACTTGACAATTGGATCAATATAGTCAACTTGTGCTTCTAGTTTAATTACATCGAAATAGATTCGTACTTTTATGTTAAAAATTATGACAACACGATTTTGAATTTTCTGAAACCTAACATATAAAAAGTTGGTCATATTTAGTAATTATATGCGTAAACTTAATATTTCATTTTAAAAAATAATTTACAATTTACATAGTGTTCGTTGTAGATGAGAAGAAAACCAATCATCTACGGCTTGTTAAGCTCTAGAAAACTAAACAATTCTAGAAAAATCATAAGACATCAAATCATCCATATATGGATTGTTAAGCTCAGAATTGTATATGTGATTAAAATGGTATATATAATAGATGACAAAATTAAATATGTATATGTATGTTTTTTTGTCAACAACTAATCGCATACAATTTTGTCCCACCCTGCTCTGTACTTTAAAGATGATTAAGTAACGGGCCGTCAAAGCTATATGTCTCAGCCTCATTTGATGAACGCTCGGGGCCTATATATATATGTGTACTATGTTTTTCTTTTGTTAAACATTTGTACTGTGTTTATTTGTAAGATGTTGTGTATTCTAAATTTTTACATGTACACAGTAAATCAAGATGCATAAATAAAAATGCAATTGTATGGACTATGGTAAGAGACTGAGTAACATTAGGTTAGATAATACAAGTTGGCAATATGGGCCGGGCCTTTAGGCAACCAAAAGCATCACGTTCATTGCTTGGCTTTTTTTATTAAAGAGTTTTTCATTATTATTATTTTTGCCTCTTTCTTGGATAATGCTTTATAATTGATTTCTCATAGTAAGTTATAAACATTAATATGATTTAATCATTTGGTATTATTTAGACCTCATAAGTGCTGTAAGAGTACATTCATACATTGTCGGTTAAAGAAAATTAAAATATGAAAACAAAAATGAAGACTGTTTGTTCTCTTAAGAAAATTAAAGTGTTTGAAATATTTTATAATATTGCTATTAAGTTTATTCTATATTAATATTCTCTTTTTTAAAAAAATTCATATTTCCAAACAAAGTTCACATCTATATTACAAAAGAAAAATTAGTTAAACAATAAATTTTTCTCACAAAAAATAATTTATTTTTTTACGTCTTTCTACAATGTACATAGAACTTTTCGATATATGAGAACTACGGAAAAAAAGAACTACGAATCAAACACTTAGAAAAAAAGAAAATCACGAGAACTACAAAAAAAAAAAAAAAAATCTTTTGCACAATGAACAAGCTTTTGATTTTCGTATATTCATTGTACTTTTTAGTTCACTCTAATTATGCATTAGAGTTTAACCGAGACACCATTGATTTATGTGATGACTTCGATAAACCCATTGATCTCGAAGATTTTGGAGATGGTCTGGATCTTGGTGATGACGTCGAAGATGGTTTCTTTCTCCTATTCTTGCTCTTAGTATGAATCTTGGATAGACCTACTGGTATAGGAGGCACATCTCTTATCCTATCTGATATATTCAGTTGGTCCTGATCGAATTCTGTAGTTTAACGAAGATAAACAGTTCCATTTAGTATGTAACTCTAACTAAAAAATATTTATGCACTCTATTAATTTAGTGCACGCAGCAATAAAATTACCAGTGGAATCAGAAGTGGTGAAGAAAGAATCTGAATGTCTTGTATGACTGAAAGATGATGTTCTTGGAGATAAAAACTCTGCTCCTGCCTTAAAGTCACTCATCTACACCCCGAAAAACAAATAAATTTTGAAATAAGCATCATCAGAAAACTAGATTATCAGTATTGTGTGTGTTAAAACATCATTTGATACTTCAAGAGTTCATATTCATAACATACTTTTAAATGTATAGTTCAGACTTGAAAAGTATAACAAGAAATATTAATATTTAGATAAAGAGAGAGAGCTTACCCAACCAGGATCACTGCCAGAGGAGCCCCAACCAATATGGGCCACATGTTTTACTTCTGTTGGGTGCCCAATTTCCAAATCTCTTTCTTTCCCAACTGTTGACCAAAAAAAATTCATCATTTAATAGCTGTTCTTGTAATACTTATCACATAAAACATCTACTCAATGCTCCCATGGATACATAACATGGACCATATTGGCTAAATAATGGACCGAAAATTCGTTTTGTGGGGTTATACTTGAACTTACGAAATTTACATTTGTAAAGCATAATATTAAATTCGTAATGTTATTTTATGTCTGGAACTTACGATATATTTGTATAAAGTTGCGAGAAAGTTTGTAGATCATCATATAATGGAGTTTAATCATCAGATTATAAGCAACTAAATATATGGTAGAAAGTTATACCAAACATTATGGATTTGAAGCTTTTGTATATTCCCTTCATCTTCATTGCCATTGTTGAATGTTGATGGAGAAGATCAGAAGCCAACTCCAAAACGTTAATGAAAGTTTTATATTTGTAAGAAGCTCAATACAAGAAGTATTCCTTATCTATTACAGAAGTAAGAGAAAAAAAAATGAATAAACACAAAGCATTAGTTAAAAAAATATAAGAAAAAGTAGAAAACACATAGAAGGAATAAGAGGGAAGTATATATATGCATGTACATGGTTTCTTAATTCCATGGAAGTAGATTAGTACATTTAATTTGTGAACACTAAATCTTCAATAATCTATGACCCATCTCAATAACATATGAACTTTAGTTAACCTATGATATTGATAAAGTTCGGAATGATCACTTTCATCTCTGGAACAAAATTATAACTCTCAAAATGACATAGTAATTCTATAGTTAATATTTGTTGTATATATTGATGATTACTTATTGTGAAGAAATAAAAGAAAGTTTTCATTATGATAGAAATACCTGAAGATTATTACAGAGACTCTCGCTTGTTGGTTTTAATATGAGGAACTCTCGTGGAAACAACTATGAGTGAAGGTCTTCTTTCATTTGATGGAGAAGCCTCTAAGCATTTCCGTATAAAGTTCTCACTAAGCAAACATATAATTTACCATACAATTAAACAAGAAAAGATCAAGAGATGGCCAAATTTAGAGAGAATGTGATGGTGAAGACGAATCGAGGAAGAAGAAGTATGACTTGATCGGACAAGAGAAGTGAGTGGGTAACCATGACACTACTTGTAGTATACAATGTATATTAATTATTTTTTCCAACAAAAAATAACTAATTTGTTAGTTTATTTTAAGAATATTTTACAAATAGATAATAAACATTGCATAGCTTAATGATTTGTGAGTTTCAAATTTTATCATTCATATGATTTCACGGGAATCATGATTTATGTTTAAACTCCGCCATTCCACGATTTTATTGAAAAAAAAACTAGAAATTTCCCCTTCATTTCCCCTGTAGGTCTTCGTGTTCTAAATGATAGTAGGTCATTTTTGTTTCATTTCAGTGTTACCAACTAGAGTCATAATTAATATAGATTATATAGACCGTTATACATCATCATTGTTTTCATCCTACAAATGATATTCAATAAATTATTTGTTTTTCCAACTAGTAGTGTATTATATAAATCCACTCCAAAGAACTATAACCGTAAGTTTAAATTTTTATAGAGACTCTAGCATTCGCAGCACTATAATAATCAATTGTAGACAACTGTGAACTGTCTCATGCATATTGAACTGTACTAATTACATATGGAATTAAACAATGCAAAGTTCACAGATTTGTTCAACCCACGCGTTTTGTATTTTACCTTTCTTCAATTCCTCGACAATTCTAATATTTGTTAGCTGTATACCCATAATGTTACTATGAGTGTAATATAATATTTATATTTAAAGAAAGGCTGTATTTTAGAAAAAAATTAGTAGTTAATTTATAAGAGAATATGTAACTCTTGAGATTGAGAGATAAAAATACAAATGCAAGAGGCTACTGAATTTTTATATTTTCTATGTATCGTAAGGTGAAGTGGTGATATGTCCCACAGTTCTAAAACGACAAAACAATTCTAGTGAAACGGTCCATGTGATTGACTTGACTTCATTAGCTTTTGTTCCAAAAGAATATGAATATTAATTGTTATTTTTGTTGCAAAAAACTAACCATTTGTAGATAGGAATGTTGTGAAGCTTTTGTTGTTGTTTAATGGAATGATGTTAACTTTCACATTATCTTTCGATGGCTAATCTGACCCGGTCCTAATTAGGTCTTACTCAATTTTCTCCAAATTTATTGCAAGGTGTATGTAGTTTCTTTTTATTTATAAGCAAGGTGACAATTTAAGTTTTCTACCCTTTTACTTTTCTTTTCACAATAAAACTCTTCATGAGCTATTCAATTTCCAATCTCTTTTATTTTGTTCTATAAGAACTAGAATAAACTTGTTTTGAAACAGAAATAGCGACTCAAAAAGCATTTTATGATAATTATTCATGAAAAGAAACCTTTAGTGTTTAATCGTAATTTAAATAGTAGTTACAAAATCAAGAGGGGATGCCACATGATTCAATAACAACGAACAATGGACAGACAATAAGATAACTAATTTGACTAGAAAAATAATCTGATCGGATATTTGGGTCCCATTGTTAGGAGAAATAGTATAACTGGCGCATATAATTAATTTAATGCTGCCATCTAATTATCAAATACTGTTTGATATTTCTATCGTAATTTCAAGGCTCACTTATTATACACTCAAGAGAAAAATATATCATTCTTCAACTAATTTGTCGTTTTTTTTTTTGTTTTTTTTTCGTCTATGTGACACAGTCATTGCAATATATGGTTCATAAGCTAACAGTGGATTAATGTGATTGTTTGCTTTGAATACCATAAAAAATCACTCTAACTTGTTAAAATATTTGATTAATGAAGAACTTCGTTACTAATGACCACAGAAGTTTAGGAATAAAGTATAAACGATTATTACGTAATACAAGAACTAGCCATCAATTATAATGTTATTTTTTGGCACGAAGCTTCCATTTTCCATAGGCAAAGGTTATATAAATGATAAAATGAACAGACATTAATGAACTATAAAGTATAAACCTTCTTCGTCATTTTTAATCATTTTATATTGGACAATACATACAATTCGAAGCTTCACAAGTCCTTATAACCACAAAATATAATAATTCTTCTCCTCTTTTTTTTTCCTTGTCTTTTTGCCAACAATAATATGTGGGTGTAACAGTGCTCTTTATAACCCTCTAGCGCAACAAAACATAAAAGTCGTCGAAATAAAGCAAAGTGCAAAAAAAAAAAAAATTATACAAAGTAAAAGATCAGTTGAAAAAAATAAGTAAAGATTACAATTAAAATTTTAAATCTAAGAAGAACAATAATCAAAATATAATTTCTTTAGAATCGTTACCGGTGGGTGAGTTCGAATGATTATGTTTACGATACCTAAAGAAGTAAATCAAAGTAAAAACCACCAGAAGCGCAACGCCGGAGACGCCGCAGATGATACTCGCCGCAAGAAACACGTGCCTCATCACGTGATCACGTCTGATCCCAGCTCCATCTCGCCACCAAGAATCGTCGTCTCCGCCGTCTGCCGCCGTGGCTTTAGGGAGGAGCTGAGGGTGAGAAGGAGGAGGAGAAGAAGAATGAGAATCTCCAAAGAAGGACTTCATTTTTCCCGGAGGTGAGTGAGATTCTGTCGGTGGTGAGCTGAATTGGTACTGTAAGCCATGATCGGAAGGACGTAATTCTCCGGCGAGTGAGTTTCCGGTGAAGATGACGAGGAATGTTATAGTTAATGGTAAGATCGACGACCAGGAAGATCTAACGCGGTTTAAGAGATGAGCCATGTGAGAGAGAGAGAGAGAATCTTGTTTTTTCTTTTTCTTGTTCTTGTTTAAGTGTAGCTGCTTTATGTGATGTGATTAAGTTTGAACGTCACCGTTTTGACACGAGGTTGTTTTGAATGGTTTGTTGTGGGTCCATAGACCATTGTGTGATTTTCAATTTTTCATCACGGAGTCTCACCGATGTTGATAGGCGAACAAATTTAATGAAGAAAAAGAAAACAATACATTAGTGGTGGAAATTTTTAAAATAAGTAACCAACTCTTAATCACTAAGAAGTGACTTGATTTTGAAGGAGAAAACATTCCATTTTGTCAGGAACTATCCTCGATTTTTAAGTGATGTAAATACTCTCGTCTAATCAATCTAAGCAAGTTTATACAAATGTATAACACATAATAACCAACATAAAAGTTTCATATAGTTAACAAGTCAAGTGCCAATAATCAAATATCAACTTTGACATCTTCAAAGGATTTTAGTGCAATATATGAATCTTCTCCTTACTACGATGTCATTACATATGAGAGTCTAAGAATAATGAACTGAAACTTCAAATCTCTTGGGTAAATTCCTGAAGACAATCCATGAAATGAGTGATGTCGAGTTTTTCCTTCCTAATGTAAACCGGCTCTTCAGACCTGCCATCTCTTTGAGCTGCCATCTCCATAAGAAGGTATAACTGCTTAATTGGAATCTGAAAAAGATGTGATAAACCCGTGGGACAAAATGTTTAGAAACGACGATAATTAATAAAGAAAAGTGTGAATAAGATCAAAATTGTAAGTGAATAAAAAAAGGATATGAGATTGATAGAACAAAAACTTCTCCGACGTTAGCGAGGAAGAGATCGGCGGTTTCGGGAACGGCGAAACGATGGAGATCAAACGGAGAACAATAGGCGAGGTTTGTTAAAGCTAAATCTGACGCCGGTGTGGTCTTCACTGTCATCTTCATGACAAAAGAATAGGAAGAATCAGCCATGATTGTTTTTTGGTTTCCTTCGTTACAAAGATTATTGGTTTATTTGTGGAGTAAGCTAGAATTGTATATATTTATAGTAAGTCTACTACAAAATATTCCCGACAATTGAAAAAGGGAAATAAGTCATCTGACAAATAGTATAACGACACGTACACAAATGTTATGGCAAGTAAAATCGTGAAATTGAAAACTTTCTTTACTTAAATACGGTTTTCCCGGGTAATAAGTAATTTACTACTAATTAGTTACAACGGTCAAGGATGTTTGTGAAAACTTTCTCCTCATTCTCTGATTGGCTAGACTCTTTGTCACTCTTTCTTATTTGGAAATTTTGTGCCGTTCAAATATTATTGGATCTAATGAAAGGAAATTCTACATTTGTTTTTCTTTTGATAAGAATGAAAATTCTACATATTAAGAAAACAAAAAATTCAATGGAATTTAGGAACTTGAGCTTTTTGGATGCTCTAACTTTCATCACGGGACGAGTCCCACTAATATCTACTCTCCAATCTCTATTGCAAAAACTATCAAAAGAAAAAGAAAAAAAAAAGTTTATGGACCAATCCTTTGAGTTGGCTACTCTGAAAAGTAATACTCCCTCATATGTTTAGATACCAAAAAATTGAGGAGTTCCAAGTGTTAGCCTTTGATGGGGGTTGAGATACGTCAAGCGGAAGTTGCAAGAACATCCTCAGTAGGAGGCTGCATTGGTTTTTGAGAACGTGGTGGTGGTGGTGGTGGTTGTGGCTTTGGCGGTGGTGGTGGAGGTCTCTTTGGTTTCACCTTATTGACTATCTCAGCTTCAACATCAAACTGCATGATGACAAAAAAATACAGCCACACGGGTTCAGAGAAGTAGAGTGTATTTCCAAACGCATCAAATTATTGAGGTTGAAGCAAGGAAACAAACCTTGTAACCACAGCCTGCTACACATGCGTGAAAGCATTCCTGAATTTAAAAACAGAGTTACATGTACAACAATTAGATACGGTTCAGTCCATTTCTCTTTTTTGAAGAAAAAGATTCATTGTGTGAATTACCTCAGAGTATTTGGCATCTCCAGGAGAACGATCTATAACAGCAGTCCATGGTCTGTCTTTTAGCACAGGATCTTTGTAGCAAATTTCACTGCAGTCTCCTACACCTATAGAGAGTACACTACTATTACACCAATTCATTAACTTGGAAACTTAAACCTGAAAAGCAGAAGATACTCTTCATGAACATGTAATTTCGTTATGTAGGAGACAAGCTTGGTTTTTATGATGTTCCATAGTGAGGACAAATCTAACCGCTCATCATTTCATCAACAGTTTCGTTACAGATTACAAAGAATTAAAAAGAAATGCTTACAATCTTCCCATGAGTCACTATCGGCATCACATCCCTTTTTGCAGAATACTCTCCCTACACAGATTCAGGAATTACATTAGTGCTATGGAAAAAATGTCATACAACAACATGGAGGATAAACACTGATGCTAAAGCTGAAAAAAAACCCAGATTGCTATGGAAAAAATGTCATACCAAGCATAAGTTCAGCTAGCTTTTGTGCCCATGAATGAAATTCAGAGATCAGAGAATGAAAAGCTTTCATCAGAAAGACAGAAACAGCCAAACCAAGCCCTTTAACTAGCTTAAGCATACATATATGTCAATAGTTCATAGAAGCAACATGGATACAGAAGCATCTTTGATACCGTTACTTTGACTCTCTCCCTTTAAATTTCTTTCAGTTCATAAACTACAACTTATTATCTTCCACTTTCTCCTACTAATTTAACCATTTTCTTAATTACATGATAGAAAAGCTCTAAGAACTCTGCATAATCTCCCTTACTTGTAATCAATATAAATGTTGCCGATTCTTCAATCTACATTATTCAATTACGAGTCAAGATGGATGTTCTTAAATACTTGCAACTACAACTATAAGTTGTCTCTGGACCAATCTAACCAAAGAAGCGATTCTTGACCAAAATGTTTAGTATAATCGTAATGAAGTAGAGTGCACCAACAAATAATTAGGGTTTATGAATCAAGAAATCAATCAACAATCCAATTTACAGATCCCAATTTCAATTCCAAACAACAACAAAAAGAAGAAACACTCGGAAGACTAAATTGACTTTTGAATCAAGAAATCAATCACCAATCCAAATCAGAACCCAATCTATCAGCTCCAACAACAGATTCTTATCATCATCATCGAAAACTAAACCATCAAAAAACAACGGACCACGAACATCAAAACTCAAAAACGAATCCGATTCACACAAATTAAGAGTCCAGATATTACATACATGGAAGCTGCGTAAATGCTGAGTACTTATTCGTGCATTTGCTCCCACACGGCGGCGTCCATTGCTGCGGTATCATCTCTCTCTCCCTTCCTCCGCCTTCACTCTCCGTCTCTCTCTCTCTTCTTCCGAAAATATCGCTGACGCCACAAAAATGTAGCCGGAGACTTTTCTTTATATAGTAAGGGTGTTTCCGTCATTTAACAATCCAAGCTCTCTAACAACCAAACCGATCCTTTTTATAATCCCATTTAATCAAACCGGTTATTGATACAAACCGGTTATTTCCATAAACTTAAGCCGACTTCTCTCTCTCGAGCCTTTATAAACTCACAATCTCACAAAGCCGTCTCATTCTCTGCGTCCTGTCTCTCTCTTTGTCTCCGAGAGCTCGAGTAGTGAAGTTTGCTGTGCTCTAATCTTCAGAGAGTGAGAATAAATGGAGTACAACGAATACGAACCTGAACCTCAATATGTAGAAGACGATGACGATGAGGAGATTACCCAGGAGGACGCGTGGGCTGTTATATCTGCTTATTTCGAAGAGAAAGGTCTCGTTCGTCAACAGCTGGATTCGTTTGATGAGTTTATTCAAAATACTATGCAAGAAATCGTTGATGAGTCTGCTGATATCGAGATCCGACCTGAATCTCAGCATAATCCTGGCCATCAGTCCGATTTTGCGGAGGTTGTTTCCTCGTTTTTGTTTTTTTCTAGGGTTTCTATGGGAATTCGAAATTATGTGCGGGTTTATCGTGTTTGTGGCGGTTTTAAAGTGTTTCGATTTGAGCTTCTACCGTTTGGGTGCGATTAGGGTTTACCTGAATCTTATTGATGTCCCGAGATTGTCTTGTTATTCAATGCTTGAGCTATATGCTGTTCAAGAGTCAAAAAATGATTTTGACTATTGATGTCCGGATATTGACTTTGAGCTGGTAATCTTATTAATGTCCCGAGATTATCTTTGAGTTAATGCTTGAGCTCATCTCTTTCGAGGAGGATTTATAGTATTGGTTGAAACTCAAATCAGTTTTGGCACTATAAAAATGAGTTTGGTATCTTTTTTTGCTGTCCCTTTGGTCTGTTTTCCTGCAGACAGTCTATTGTTAGCCCTTATCTGAGAAGCTTATCTCAATGATTTCCCATGATTATCTTTGTATTCGATGCTTGAGCTCTTCGCTTTTTTGAGGTGTATTTTCAGTGGTTTTGAATATTGGTTAAAGCTTAAATCAGTTTTTAAGTTTTGTTGCAATTAGGGTCTGCCTTTGTCGAGTAGCTAAGCTCATTGATTTTCCGAGATTATCTT
The DNA here is from genome assembly GCF_000001735.4 of Arabidopsis thaliana. Classification (NCBI taxonomy): domain Eukaryota; kingdom Viridiplantae; phylum Streptophyta; class Magnoliopsida; order Brassicales; family Brassicaceae; genus Arabidopsis; species Arabidopsis thaliana. The sequence goes on along the minus strand of NC_003075.7, from coordinate 11,541,333 downwards.
TCCATTTAATGCTTGAGCTCTTCGCTTTTTTCAAAGTGTCCTTTCAGTGGTCTTTATTATCGGTTGAAGCTCAAATCATTTTTGACTTTGTGTGAGCTGAGATATAGCTGTTTTGCTATCTGTTTTTCTGTATGTCTGATATAGCTGTTTTCCTGCAGACAATCTACAAGATTAGCTTTGGACAGATTTATCTGAGTAAACCTATGATGACAGAGTCTGATGGAGAGACTGCCACCCTGTTCCCTAAGGCTGCAAGGTTGAGAAATCTCACATACTCTGCGCCTTTGTATGTCGATGTTACTAAGAGAGTTATTAAGAAAGGGCATGATGGTGAAGAAGTTACGGAGACACAGGATTTTACTAAAGTTTTCATTGGAAAGGTGTCCGAACTCAGTTCATTGTGTCACATTTATTTAGGTGTTTCCATGTACTCTACTGTTCTGATAGTAGAAATGTTTTCTTCTTGTTTGATTATTTGCTAGGTTCCCATCATGCTCCGGTCTAGTTACTGTACCTTGTTTCAGAACTCGGAGAAAGACCTGACAGAGCTTGGAGAATGTCCTTATGATCAGGGTGGATACTTCATTATTAATGGCAGTGAAAAGGTTCTGATTGCTCAGGAGAAGATGAGTACGAATCATGTTTATGTGTTCAAGAAAAGGCAGCCAAATAAGTATGCTTATGTTGGTGAAGTCCGTTCTATGGCTGAAAACCAAAATAGGCCTCCAAGCACAATGTTTGTGCGTATGCTTGCTCGTGCTAGTGCAAAAGGGGTAAGAGAAAGCTAATTAGTCTTAACTCTACTATATCCTTCCTCGAAATTTATTCTTTAAATTCTAGATAATGGTAAATAAATTACATTCTATGTTGCAAATGGATGCAGGGTTCATCTGGACAGTATATTCGATGTACTCTTCCATACATCAGAACAGAAATTCCTATTATCATAGTATTTCGTGCACTGGGATTTGTTGCCGATAAGGACATATTGGAACACATCTGCTATGATTTTGCCGATACCCAGATGATGGAGTTGCTCAGGCCTTCCTTGGAAGAAGCTTTCGTTATTCAAAATCAGCTGGTATCCACTTTTTTTTCACTTGGTTAATGACATTTTATTATGCTTGAGGAATTGATCTTGCAATCACTTGATAACTTTCATATTACTTCAGGTTGCACTTGACTATATTGGAAAACGTGGTGCAACTGTTGGTGTAACCAAGGAAAAAAGGATAAAGTATGTGATAATCTAAACCAATTAAGTTGGACATTATGATCTAAGATGTCAACTATTGAGATGTTCACACTGGAGGTTTGCGATTGCAATATTATCATTGCAGGTATGCTAGAGATATCCTTCAGAAAGAAATGCTTCCTCATGTAGGAATTGGGGAGCATTGCGAGACAAAGAAAGCTTACTATTTTGGGTAGGTATTTAACTCACTTGTAATGTTTATAGACTTAACATGTTTCTGTGTTGCTCATATTATGCTATGATCCGTAGGTATATCATACACCGGCTGCTGCTTTGTGCACTTGGCCGAAGGCCAGAAGATGATAGGGATCATTATGGTAACAAAAGGCTGGATCTTGCTGGTCCTTTACTTGGAGGGCTATTTAGAATGGTTTGTTCCCGGCACACAATTATACACTCTTGGGGATTGTTGAGTATCAGTGTTTTTTTTATCTCTTACTGACCTAACATCTTCTCTACATGCAGCTTTTCCGAAAGTTAACAAGGGATGTGAGATCTTATGTTCAAAAGGTATCTTACATAGTTACTCTTTCTCGAGCCAAAGACTTTAGTATTAAGTTGTTATTCTGTGTTTGGAAGTCTGATTCATGTTTCTTTGACAGTGCGTTGACAATGGCAAAGAAGTCAATCTTCAATTTGCCATTAAGGCTAAAACAATTACCTCTGGCCTGAAATATTCTCTTGCTACTGGGAACTGGGGCCAGGCAAACGCTGCTGGCACAAGAGCTGGAGTCTCTCAGGTTAGGATAATTCTATGTTAATTATGTTTTTGAGTTCCAATAATTTCTTGATGTATGTTATCGGGTTTACTGTTTTGGCCTATTATAATTCATTGCATGATTTATATGGCTCTAAAGACTTAACTAACAACAGGTTCTTAACCGGTTGACATATGCTTCGACTTTGTCACATCTGAGGCGTCTCAATTCTCCAATAGGACGTGAAGGTAAAGCCTCGTTCTTTTCCTGCACTTCTATTTTGTCTCTGTGTAACTGTTCGTACAGTTGGTGTATTTTAGTCATGGTTCTCTTTATTATCCACATCCTTGCAATTTAGATTGGCTTGTACTTTTGTTTATCCCACTTGAATCTAATCAAGTCTGATATGCCAGGAAAATTGGCAAAACCAAGACAACTGCACAACTCACAGTGGGGAATGATGTGCCCTGCTGAAACACCTGAAGGACAGGTAAAATTGTTATATTTATAAAATAAGGGTGTTTCGGATTTTATAGTTCCATTGCTCATTGTGGCTTTGCTGTACCAGGCTTGTGGTCTAGTGAAAAACTTGGCTCTCATGGTCTACATAACAGTTGGGTCAGCTGCTTATCCTATATTGGAATTTTTGGAAGAATGGGGTACTGAGAATTTTGAGGTCTGTAGCATTTCACATTCAATTTCTTACCCAACATCTGCCTCCTTGGTTCTTGTGGTTTCCTGAAGGTCTTAACTTGAATATAGGAAATATCTCCATCTGTTATACCCCAAGCCACAAAAATCTTTGTCAATGGAATGTGGGTTGGAGTTCATAGAGATCCTGACATGTTGGTGAAAACGTTGAGACGTTTGAGACGAAGGGTAAGCATGCAGTTTCTTTCACGTTTCCATATATGCTAGTGAAAATATTGCAACTTTATGCAGAAGTGACATATTACTTTTTCCTCTTGCAGGTTGATGTCAACACTGAAGTTGGTGTAGTTAGAGATATCCGTCTTAAAGAGCTCCGGATATACACTGATTATGGACGTTGTAGCCGTCCGTTGTTTATTGTAGATAATCAGAAGCTCTTAATAAAGAAGAGAGATATCTATGCTCTGCAACAAAGGGTAAAATTCTAATTTTTACCTGTTATCAAAGTATCTTTTGTTATAAATTCCATTGTACCAATATTTGTTTTCATAACCCAGGAAAGTGCAGAAGAAGATGGTTGGCATCATCTGGTTGCTAAGGGCTTTATAGAATACATAGACACAGAAGAAGAGGAAACGACCATGATTTCCATGACTATCAGTGTGAGTAATGAAATGAAGATGTGATTAAATGAGTTTGTGGTGCACTAATTTCTGCAGAAATCTTACTCTTATGTTTGTTGTAGGATCTGGTTCAAGCTAGACTCCGCCCAGAAGAGGCTTATACTGAAAACTACACACATTGTGAGATTCACCCATCTCTGATATTGGGGGTCTGTGCTTCAATCATACCATTTCCTGACCATAATCAGGTACCTCTGTCTAAATGACTTTTCTATCAGAAGCGATTTCATTATGTAAATTCAGTTTCATGCTAACTAACCCTTTACTTTTTGATGTATTAGTCACCTCGTAATACATATCAATCTGCCATGGGGAAGCAAGCAATGGGAATTTATGTCACCAACTACCAATTTCGCATGGTATGTTCTAGGCTCTTAATTTGTGGTCTTTCTTGTCAGCTCTTGTTACATCACTCAATATTTTAAAGAAATTATTATTGTTCTGTCAACCAGGATACGTTAGCTTATGTTCTCTATTATCCACAAAAGCCTTTGGTTACTACAAGAGCTATGGAGCATCTTCACTTTAGACAACTTCCAGCAGGAATTGTAAGTTATTTTTGCTAGAAGTTTTTCAGAATTCAGCATTGCTCGTGTATCAAATCTCTCAAATGTTTTTTTTTCTTCTTCTTGTGCAGAATGCTATTGTTGCCATTTCTTGCTATTCTGGATATAATCAAGAAGATTCTGTCATCATGAATCAGTCTTCAATAGATCGTGGTTTCTTTCGATCCTTGTTCTTTCGGTCTTACAGGTGAGTATGCTATACTTTTGGACGTTTGCCTTCGGTCTTTCCATTTATTTATACTGCAATCACGTTTGCTGACAGAGATGAGGAGAAAAAAATGGGGACGCTTGTCAAAGAAGACTTTGGGCGCCCAGACAGAGGAAGTACAATGGTAAGAAAGTAATTGACACATGGTTCATACTTCAGTGGTGCTTTTTGTAAGTGAAGTTTAACACTTGGGTTTCTGCTGCAGGGTATGCGACATGGTTCTTATGATAAACTGGATGATGATGGTCTTGCGCCTCCTGTAAGTTTATAATTTATTGTTCCTTAATTATTTATTATCTGATATGATTAGGTGACTAATGTTAGAAAGCATATCATACAATCTTTTATTTTTGGTATAGGGTACTAGAGTTTCAGGTGAAGATGTTATCATTGGGAAAACCACTCCAATATCTCAAGATGAGGCTCAAGGACAATCATCCCGATACACTAGACGTGATCATAGTATAAGCTTGCGACATAGTGAAACTGGAATGGTGGATCAGGTAACTTTGGCTTTTCCTTGCAGTTAAGGGTTTAGAAAGTTTCAGGATTGAAATATGAAACTGATCAATTCTTGTAACTTCGTGTAGGTGTTATTGACTACAAATGCAGATGGTTTGAGGTTTGTGAAAGTGAGGGTCAGATCCGTGCGGATTCCTCAAATTGGAGACAAATTTAGTAGTAGACACGGTCAGAAGGGAACTGTTGGCATGACCTACACGCAGGAGGATATGCCATGGACGATTGAAGGGGTCACTCCGGACATTATTGTGAATCCACATGCTATTCCGTCTCGAATGACAATTGGACAGCTAATTGAGTGCATCATGGGAAAAGTGGCAGCTCACATGGGAAAAGAAGGAGATGCTACTCCCTTTACAGATGTCACGGTAACTTGCATTTTCCTTAGCTGCTTAGTTAGCATTGGGCTTGGTATTATTAGTTTTGACCAATGTTGTGTCGTTAGGTGGATAATATAAGCAAAGCCCTTCATAAGTGTGGGTACCAAATGCGTGGATTTGAGAGAATGTACAATGGTCACACGGGCAGACCACTCACAGCTATGATATTCCTTGGACCAACATATTACCAAAGATTGAAGCATATGGTTGATGACAAGATTCACTCGCGTGGACGAGGTCCGGTGCAAATCTTAACAAGACAACCAGCTGAAGGGCGATCACGTGATGGTGGTCTCCGTTTTGGAGAAATGGAGCGCGATTGCATGATTGCACATGGTGCTGCTCACTTTTTGAAAGAGAGGCTGTTTGATCAGAGTGATGCGTATAGGGTACATGTGTGTGAAGTCTGCGGGCTCATTGCCATTGCAAATCTGAAGAAGAATTCTTTTGAATGCAGAGGTTGCAAGAACAAAACAGATATTGTTCAGGTAAACATAAACTGTTGTGCAAGTGGTTCATATTCATCTTTATCTCTTTCATGCTCATTTGTCTGATGTCATTTCATCTAAATATTCTCAGGTATACATTCCATATGCTTGCAAATTACTCTTTCAAGAGCTTATGTCAATGGCTATTGCACCAAGGATGCTCACTAAACACCTGAAATCGGCTAAAGGCAGACAGTGAGGAGCTTGCAATCTGATTTTGTAGAAACTTGAACTTTCCTTCTCTCTTGGTCATAGCTTTGTAACAATACTAAATTTACAAATTTGTGTAATATTTCTGTACTAATTCTTAAAGCTAGAAAGGTACCTTATAAGATATATTTATGGATTCTTTAGTAAATTTGCTGCTCCTAATTATTCTCATGGGGCATCCGTATGGGGATTCACTTTGTTTCCTTCTGCTTTCATCATCATTGTGCCTTATCGATGAGCTCAACATTGCGAAATCCATTCAATAGCTGTTTCAAACATTAATGATATCTTTTCTATGGTTTTCTCTATTCCTTCAATATTAGTAGCTGCAGCATATGCACTGAGACGAATACTAAGAGTAAATTGGTCAAAAGAGACTCCATTCTTCTCCATTTCAAGCATCAGATCATCTAATTTTCCATGCACATTCATCTGATTATACATATTCATCATACGATTGTAACAACGTGTGTCCATGGAAACACACGCTTCCTTCATGGCTTCCACAAGCTTCTCAGCTTACGATATTAGCAGCTAAGAAGACTAGAAAAGACCGCAATAATCTTTGGGAATGTTATCAAAGAAAACCTCTGCTTCTCCAAGTCCACAGACTCTTGATATCAAGTTTATGCGTGTACCAAAAGCTTGATAAAACATAGTTTTTTTTTTTTTTTTTCCTCAAAACATAGCTTTTATTTGAGAGTTAAAATGTTCAATAGAAAGATTCAGGTGTAAATTAGATAATAATAAAAGTTTTGAGGCTTAATATGCAATTATCATAAACTTTCAACCTTTATTTGTATTTTTTCATTTTTGTAAAGTCTCAATCTTTGACTATCTTCTTCGCCGGAACCGATGAATATACTGAGACGAATTCCGGCGAATTTGATTGCGAGCAGATATTACTACACTAACAGAGTAAAAAAGACGACACTTTACTCAAAAATCAGTCCTTTAGGAGACCCAAAATCAAGTGTTTACCCAGAACTCCAAAACTGGGTTCAATGCGGTAAAAAAGTCTCTGTTGCTGAACTTATTCGCATCGTTCACGATCTTCGTAGACGCAAACGCTTCCTCCACGCTCTCGAGGTAAGTAATTCTATACAAATCAAGTCTCTTTCCCTCTTTACACCGAGAAAAAAAACTAAACTTTAGAATTTTTCAAATTCAGGTTTCGAAATGGATGAATGAGACTGGTGTATGTGTGTTCTCTCCGACAGAACACGCGGTTCATCTTGATCTTATTGGTAGAGTTTATGGATTTGTCACTGCAGAAGAGTATTTTGAGAATCTTAAGGAACAGTATAAGAATGATAAGACTTATGGAGCTCTTTTGAATTGTTACGTTAGGCAACAGAATGTTGAGAAGTCTCTGTTGCATTTTGAGAAGATGAAGGAGATGGGTTTTGTTACTTCGTCTCTTACTTACAATAACATTATGTGTCTTTACACGAATATTGGTCAGCACGAGAAAGTTCCTAAGGTTTTGGAGGAGATGAAGGAAGAGAATGTTGCTCCGGATAACTATAGTTATAGGATATGTATTAATGCTTTTGGTGCTATGTATGATCTTGAGAGGATTGGTGGGACCTTGAGAGATATGGAGAGACGACAGGATATTACTATGGATTGGAACACTTATGCGGTTGCGGCTAAGTTTTATATTGATGGTGGTGATTGTGATAGAGCGGTTGAGCTTTTGAAGATGTCGGAGAATAGATTGGAGAAGAAAGATGGTGAAGGTTACAATCATCTCATTACGCTTTATGCTAGGTTAGGGAAGAAGATAGAGGTTTTAAGGTTATGGGATTTGGAGAAAGATGTGTGTAAAAGGAGAATAAATCAGGACTATCTTACTGTGTTGCAGTCGCTTGTGAAGATTGATGCTTTAGTTGAGGCTGAGGAAGTACTTACGGAATGGAAATCATCGGGGAACTGTTATGATTTTCGAGTGCCTAACACTGTGATTCGTGGTTACATTGGAAAAAGTATGGAGGAGAAGGCAGAAGCGATGCTTGAAGATTTAGCAAGAAGAGGGAAAGCTACTACACCAGAATCTTGGGAACTTGTGGCTACTGCTTATGCGGAAAAGGGTACTTTAGAAAATGCTTTCAAGTGTATGAAAACTGCCTTAGGTGTAGAAGTGGGTAGCAGAAAATGGAGACCTGGATTGACGCTGGTTACAAGTGTTTTGAGTTGGGTCGGGGATGAAGGAAGTTTGAAAGAAGTAGAAAGCTTTGTTGCATCTCTTAGGAATTGTATCGGTGTGAACAAACAGATGTATCATGCTCTTGTCAAGGCTGATATAAGAGAAGGCGGACGTAACATTGATACTCTGTTGCAGCGTATGAAAGATGACAAAATTGAAATCGATGAAGAAACCACAGTGATTCTCAGCACAAGAAGTCCATGCTAAAAGTTTCTTATTCTTCCTTGACGTGATGATACCAAAGATGTCTTCTGAGACAAGGATTTAGGAATGTGATTTCTTAACGGTTGAGTCTTCCTTCAGCAATACTTATTAGTACCAAATGTACCAAAATTTTATTTTGTTAAGAACACTCTCTAGACTCTGTTTTCATAGCATCTATAGAACAGTCTACAAGAGAATCCTCTGTTCTTTTTTCAAATGCAGTGTACTATCATATTGAATCAGCAGAAGGCAAAGTTAGAGCTTTGGCAATTTGGTTCCATTTTTATTGAAGTTTATATTCACTCTATAACAATTTGCTTTCCCACAAAACTGTAGATATTACACAACCTAAAACAGTTAAGAACAAGATAAATGAATTGTATGACAACAAAACTGTGTGTCTATATATGTATTGTCAAGAGTCATTGGTATTGTGTTGCTCACCAGCTTGTTGAAGCTCTACAACTTTCTCATATCCCACATATTCTCTGAATCTCTTTGGAATGAAACAACGACCACCGAATCTCTGCTGCAAGAAAATCAGAAACGCAAAGAGGAAACCGATGCAGAGGATAATAATATCCCATGCCGTAGAGTAATAATCCATTTTGTGGTTTGCATAAATGAATGACCAATCAAGAATCTTCCCGTAGCTGTGACTTCTATACAGATCATAAGCATGAGGAAGCAATCGAACAAAGCTGTTTCCAACGTAAAACAAAGCAGCAAGAGGCTTCAAGTCCGAGTTGCTGAAACCGTTGAAGAGTATTTGAGGAAGGAGGAATGCGTCAAGCATCAAACCTCCATAAGATTTTAGATCTTTCCACAAAGGAGGACGTTGAAATGAGCGTTTCAGGTTCACTGGACGGTATAAGAGATTCCGAGCTTGCGGTTTTCCTATGTATACTATTCTTTTAGGAGTTCTATTACGGTTCACTAACCAAGCAATCAATCCACCGGTGATGTAGAGAGGTAAACACACATAAGAAACCTTCTTCTCTGCTTTCCACACATCTTCACGGTGATGATGGTCTCCGGTTTTTCTAGCAGTCCAAGCTAGTTGGAGAAGACGGCACTCGAGTAAGAAAGCTATCAGTGTCACTATCCGCACCACAATTTCCTTGGCTTCGAGCCATCTGTCGTTCTCAAAGAACAAGTTTCGCTGGTTATGGCTGCCTTTAAAGAGTTCTTCAAAGTTTAACAGCAGAGGAATCATGTGACCTAATGTAATAAGTATCAGCATTGCAACGGAGATGAAAGGAAGTGCTTCCTGGTGTTGCTTCATATGGTAGAGTTGCATACCCAAGAAGAGACATGAAAGTGTATTGGAAACTAAAACCATAGCAACCTCCAAATCCATTCTCCAAACAGATTCTTTCGCTTGATGAACATAGATGGACCTCGACAAAACCTCCATACGTCCAACATAAAGCGGATCTGTCTTTTCCCGTGTGCTTTTGATGGTTCCCTTTAAACGGTCATCGCTTCTCGAATCAATTGGAGAAAAGTTAATCTTGATTGCAAGACTGCAATCCACAGTCTCGTTTTGTATAGCCACTGTGTTTTTTAGCCTAACTGATTGACATCCTACCATGCATAGCTCACCTGTATCCCTATCATATGTTCCCTCAGCGTAGATATCTCCACGAGATTCGGAATTTGGATTCAAAGAACGGATTCTATAAGTGATATTTGTAAAGCTTTTAGTGACACTGTTGACATTCATAGGGATTCCAGTTAGCCCAACCCCTTGCCCACGAACCAAAAGATCCCGATACAAACGGTCTCCCACAAAGTAAGGACTTGCACGGGCAGTTCTCAAGACATTACCTTCTCCAGAATATTTGACTGACATGACAAATCTCATGTCTGAAGTTTGAGCATCAGGGTAATGGTTTCCTTTCCTTTTGGGGCGACTCTTGCCAGCCCCGCATAACTTACCCACTCTCTCGCTTTCTGTATACTCATATCTCAGACTCGGGAAACGCCACAGTTGATCGTTTAGGCTCGAGAACTCAATTCTTCTGAAATAGCTTGGATCACTCTCTGCTTGGGCACTCCAAAGCTCCCCAACTACTGGAGCCATGCTTTTAATCGACAAGATAGCAGGAAATCTCAAACTTAACCTCAGGGAACAATCATCAACCACAGCATTACTCAAAGAATCCGAGAAATTCAAGATCCTGCACGCAACACCACAGAACCTATTCCTCTCTACATCCCAACTTCCCTCTGCAACCAAACTGGTTCTCGGATCAAATGGAAACAAACTACTATAACCGCTCATGTTACTAAATGACAAAAGCATTCGCATCTTCTCCCCATCACACAGAAACGATAACATCGACATAAAACCCGGTGTGTACTCTACATCACTTCCAAAAGGACTACAACTATGGTCAACCCCACAATCATTTCTATACATCAAACCAAACACATGACTTCTACCTTCAAATACTTTACACATTCCTCCCAAAACATTCTCTAACGACAAACTCTCTCCACCATTTACCCCACAATCCAACTTCGATTGCTCTAACAACTTATACTCATAGTTCAAAGGAGTGTTTCTTGCACCAAGAATCAAAACCGTTTTAAATTCACTTAGGCTATCCACGCTCTCTAACACTCCCTTAACCAAACTTCCATAGATATTAGACTCCTTGGAATAGTTAAGCATAAGACGAGCATCAAAGATCTTCAAACGAGTACCTTCCACAGATAAAACTTGAGTTGATCCAACCATACAAACTTGTCCTGTAGATTCCGACCAAAACCCGTAAAAATCGAAACTTGCTCCTCCCCAAGAGCTACGTCCGTCGATCTGCATTACCTGAAGCTTTTTCTGGCCAAAATCGCCGCCGTAATAAGAAGAAGAAGCAGAGGTTTTGGAGATTTGTAAAGTCAATTTCGCTTCCACCTTGTAAATCTTCCCATCTCCCAAAGTTTTACGGATTGATTTGGGTCTAAATCTAGCTGATTTAACATCACCATTCTGTGATTGAAACCGATTGAAGAACAAGTCGCCGCCGGAGAAGAAGCTGACATCGAAAGCAAGCGATGCGTGGCTGAATACAGCGGAGGGAGATGGGTCGATCGGAGACTCTGGAACTATGTGGTTGCAGTGATCGGAATAAGGGATTCGTGGAGCTATGAAAGAGTGAGGATTCACTAAGGATGCAACGGTGAGTGAAGTTGCAGAGGTGGTAAGAAAGAGGAGGAAGAAGAGAGAAGGGTATGATTGTAAATAAAGGAATATTGAAGGGTGGTTTGAAGATGAAGAGGATGGCCAAAAAGTCGCCATTGTTACGGAGAAAGTGAGAAGCTTTTACATGCTCTGTTTCTTCCTCCTTCCTTCCCTTCTTTCCGCGGTTTCTAGATCCGATTACTTCAAAGCTAATAACTTTTTTTCAATTAGTTTGTTATAAAATTTATAGTTAAATAACAAATAATTCAAAACATTTTCTTTGATCAAAGAATTTAAAACATCAATGAATAAAATAAAGTTGATTAATATTACCATATAACTTTGATTATGTTGCAAAAAAAAAAATTGGTTTAGGTGTAAACTATGAATAATTTAATTTTATATATAGTGTTATAACAATCATCTATATTTACAGAATATTCAAATGTAACATTATGAGCTGAGGGAAGTTAGAAAATTAAATTATATATTTTTAAAAGTATACGTATTTACTATTTAAGGTTAACATTTTCTTTCAATGAGCATGATATTTTATAAATAGAAAAAAAAAAAACGATTCTACCTAGTTAAAAATGTTGCAACTACATGTTCCTATATATATGTAAAATTGTTTTGAACCAAAAAAAAAGAGCTATATGTAAAATTGTAAATCCAAAACATCTTAACCAAAGCTTTTGCTAATTACCTAAATTGTTGCATCCGCTGATATTTGTGAATTTTTTAATCTAATTTATTTATATTTTTCTTATAACGTTGAGCATTCATTTTAATTACTTAAACCTCGATCCCTTTCGTTATAACAAGTAAGAAAAAAAACAATACAAAAACAACAAAGCTCTTTTTGAACAAAAAAAGAACTCATAAATACAATAAAACGCTCCAACATTAGTGCAGAAATGTTGACATGAACTAGGAATCCAAAAAGACATTTATAAATGCAACGACGCAAATTTAAAGAATAACCAAAGTACATGTTAAATAAAATTCTAAGTCAGCAACGGAACAAAGTCAAGGCTTTGTTAAAGTGTGTTGCTTTGGCTGCAAGGTACTCTTCCCATATCAAACGCCTGTAAATAGGAGGATGGTTCTTGTCGCTGGTCAACGGTCCGATCTGAAGGTTCTTGGGAGGGCCAGCGAAATAAGCGGCTGAGACACGGTGGTGCGTCTTGTTCACCACCGCACGGTGCATTGTACTTCTGAACTGTCCATTGGATATGATATGAGATAAATCTCCCATTATAACAACGAGACTACCTTCTATTGGCTCTACTCCAATCCATCTCGACCCTTCTTCTTGTGGACTTTCAATCTCTAGACCTGACCAATGCAATGCATGCAACATAATTTATGTTACTTGGAATGAATATACATATATTTGTGATATCCACGACCCATTCAGTTTTAGAGTTTTTATGTTTGTCATATAACAAATATTCAAATTTCAAGCTATTCATTACAATTGTTATTTTTTTGGTGAGTATTAGTACTATGTCGTTTTCAATTACATCATATTTTTTTTTTTTTGTATATATCACGAAAACCTGTGTGTCATTTATAAGTAAATTTGATATAAAAATAAAAATTTAAACTGTAAATTTGATATATAGCACTATTTGTTTTTGCTTTCCTCTATTTCTCGTTCATTTAGTTGAAAGGTAACTAGTTTAGTCCGAATTCTAGATCTAGATTTACTTAATTTTCGTTCTAAACTTTATTCCTTTAGACTGGCAACCAATTTAGGAACTCTTTATAAGTATTAATGTGTGGTTGTTGAAAAACTATTGATTAATCGAAAAACAAAAAATGATAAAATGGTATATATATTCTAATAATATTTCTAACCTGGAATATTGCCTTGGTAGAGAATGGTAAGTAGGGAGGAGTCGGTGTGAGGGGCTAAACCCATAGCTAGATGAGGGTCAGGGCAAACCGGGTAGGAGTTCAACTGCAGAAAGGATTGGATCGAGTCAGTTCCTGAACCAGTTTTGTCTGGTACAAGCCATCCCAAATCTTCATGTGTTAGCCCTAACGAGCCCATCAACATGCTTATTAGTCTATGACTTAAATCATCCATTGCCTTCTGATACTCTTCCATCACATTGCTGCATTTGCCAAAAAACGATCATGTATTTTTTATTTTCTTGATTAGTTATTATATTAAGTATCATATTCTTATTCATTTGTTTTCATATTACATAGTGTTTAGATTTGGGCAAAATGCTGTTTAAATTAAATATAGACCATTCATTGTCTTCATGTTTAGTTTCTTCCAAATAAATTTGGTAATGAGCATTTTTCTAGGGGCAATAATGATAATATCATTGTTTATATTTGGAGACGATATTAATTTGGATATTACCAGAACTCGGCATGATCATCGGGCCATAAGAGTGTAGCGTGACGTCGAAGAGAGGAACCCATGACGGAGAATCCTTCAGACCACATGAGCTTATCATAGAACATGGAGATCCGAACCACACCGTAACCAGTGGACTCGTCGGGAGATCGAACGGCTAAGATCTTACGATGCATGGGTAAAGAGAAAAGCCTCTTCATTTGGCAATCAACGTTATGGAGTAACGAGTGTGAGACTCCATGGTCTGTGATATGAAACACACCCCATTCCTCACAGGCTTGTCGTAGTAGCCCATGTTCCTCCGGGTTGGACAAGCTGATGACGGGAATGGGTCCGCTCGTGGTTTCGGGTTCGGGTTTGGACCAGACGTGGGAGTCGGGTAGGGTTTTGGTGTTGGTGAAATCTAGTGGGATGATCCGGTCACGGTTCACGGGGTTGTTCTTGAATAGCTGTGTGACAGAGCTCATGATTATAATTATAGGATTTGCTTTTGTTGTTTCTCTTTCTTTTGATACTTTTGATGGAGAAACATTGTAGCTTTAGGACTATATATAGAGTCGAGTAACCAGTATACACACATGTGGATTTATGTGGAGAAAAGCTGTTATTTTGATTTTGACTCTTTTTCTTTCTCTGTGAATCATAAATAAGATTAAGATGTTAAAAAAAGAAGAAGAGATATTTGTCGTTTGGGGAAAGTACATATCAGTAGGCATTAAATGTACATGGATCTTGTACATGAATTTTTTTGTTGTTGCTAAAATGTATTACTCTTAATTTCAATATAAATGTTGTTTTAGAAGATTTTGTTCTGTTTAAAGGTAATTATTTATATTATTTAGTTTTATCTTTTCACAAGTACTTTATTTTGAATGACATGTTTTCGAAGGGGGTCATAGTATATTTATTTAGTTTCTTAATGTATATGCAAAATGTCGAAACTTTACTTTATTTTGGGTCAAAACGTTACTTATAAGAGTAGCTTTTTTTTACAAGATAATAAACTAGAAATCACATATTTGTTTTCTTTAGGATTTCAGTTCTAAATTGATGTTAATTGTTTTAGATATGCTTTGATAGTCAAATCAAGTTTTCTTAAATATTTCTATTACTATTACAAAACTTAAATTCATTGATCGATGTATCAATGATTAGATAACAAAACCCAAAAATGCATAGAAAAAGCTTTTGCAACCCTCGTGTTAGTAGGCTTCCTTATCGTTAGCAACTATAGATCACAAATTCTTCGAAAAATTCCTGATGATTTTCATGAAATAAATAATGTCTAGATGGAATTAATATATACATCACTTGTCCCAAAACCAATCATCGGACAGTTTGGCAATTGATTTACTTGAGAAAACTAACACCAAATTTCTAAAACTAATTAATACAATAGCTAGTGGATTTCTTTTTATCACAATTCACAAAACACATTTTTTACATAAGCTATATATGTTAGCATTGTTTAGCATAGGTGCATCATGCATGCGAAGTTGACTTTTGTAGCGACATGAAAATATACGAATTGAGAAAGAAGATGTCCATAATTCTTTGGTTTTAGGAAGGTGTTCATAATAATGAATGATAAAAAAGCATTAAAAGTTGTTCTCTCCATGAGTCTTGTCTAAACAGCTCAGGTGCTTCCTTTAACCATTCAACCATACACAACTCTAACATACACGTGTGCCTTTCTTTTGTCCTCTTCTCTTCTTCTCTTAATTTAATTCTCTTTTTTGTCGTTTTTTCATCTATTTCCATCTCTGTTGCATGCATGAACCATTTCCATCTTCATGACAGCTTTATATTGTTGTTAAGAAAAAACAAAGACAGGTCTATCAAGGTTTAGTATTTGTTCGAAAAAGCAATTTAGACAGGTCTATCAAAATTTAGTATATGACATGATTGCTTTAAGAAAAAATGTTGTCAGTGGTGGCTTTAGGCAGGGCACGGACTAGATGTTGTCGATACGGGATTCGCTGGTCTAGGCTCTAGCCATCCTGTTTTATGTTTGTTTTGTTTTGAAACGTCTTTCTTTTAGTTCATAAGATGCTTGTGTAGTTGTATTCACTTTCACCTTGGATTCATGATCTGAAAACTTTTTGTTTTATACAATCCTTTGCGAGTCTTTTTCGAATTTGTATCAAAACAACATTAATATATTAGTACGAAAAAACGTAACAAAAATTCAATGTGAAAAAATAATGTTTACAAAAGATTCCATAAAACTTGGTTCACCAAGACATACTCGATATGTTCCTTTTGGTTTGATTTTTTAAGAAAAACACAAATATTAAGAAAACATATTAAATGTTACTTTTTTAAATGTATTGTTCTTTGTAATTTACAATTTTCAATAACTGTAAATTAATGATATTCAATAATTTGTATTGAAGTTTACAATTTATCAATTATAACTAATAACTATTGCATTGAAAACCTAAAAAATTAATATTTTTGAAATAATTATTTCTTTTAAACAATCAAACAAAAAAGAACAAAAGAAATATATTATTTCGACGTAATAAATTAACAACCATAGTATTTACAAATGCAAGTCTTTGTTGGGCCCTCTTACTTTTTTGTACATGGGCATATACATAATGGGCTTATAACAAAAGCGGTTAGTTCTTGGAGAAGATATCTCAGAATCCCTTAGATCATCTGATTTTTCCAAAAGCAACATGTACGTACGTTTGAAACAATTACGACCTAATTAAATTATTTATATAAAATTCAAAAGAGACTGATTCATGCAAATAGCGGAAAATGAAATTATTGGTATAATAAATAGCAACTTGCCTTACGTCGAGATAAAAAAAACAAATTACTTAAGTTTGATAAGATGGATGATTCGTCTAAGATACTTCATTGTGCGTATAATATGAGTTATACATAAGACATTTTTGTCGTGTCTTGATTTAGAAAGTTATCAGCGATATATAAGTCATCGTCTCCCTCGATATATAGTCTAATAAATTCATTCACCGATTGAAGTCAAAATTCTAACCTCAGCCATTTTTTGTCATTTAATTCATCTTCTTCTTATCCTTTTTTTGTCAACTCTTTTCTTATCCTTTCAGAGTTCAGAGACTACAGATCAAACAAGAAAACTAAATACATATATGCATGTGCATTTAAACTTTAAACAATGAGCAAGTGATGGTTTTTTAGTTACGTGGATCAAGATGCATGAGGTGGACAATTATAAGCTCCCATGTTGATGATAAGCACAAGGACGTTGATTTCGTGTCACATAATTAAGGTCTACCCTAAACCATATGATTTTACATATATATATATATATATATATATATATATATTCATTCCAGCTAATCTCCAAATTGCTCAAAATTACCACTTTCATCTTTCTCTACAATATTTTATCTGACAACTGCATAGTGGAGATATAGAAATTTAAAACTTGTAGCTTTTACACAAAACTTATGAAATAATTTATTATTGCCTTTAATAATTCTCTGTCCAGAAAATTTTAGATTATTACTTTTCGTATGTTACACACAGTAAAATCGTACTTATACAATTCGTACGCTTAATAAATTTTGATCGTGTAGTCTAATGACTTATAATAGTATCATCGTTGTGTTTATATATCATCTTGATATAAATCCGATAGAATGAACATTTAAATGTAAAAAACTAAGTTTTTTCCTACAGATTTTAGAATTTGAATTTGTTTCGACTTTCTACTCGTGATTATATATATTCACCGAATGAAAACAACAATTAATGAAGTCGAGACGTCAGCCATTTTTTTTTATTCTTATCTTTGAAATCTATAAAACAGTACTTATCTATGGACTTCATAAACTACATATGTGTGAATGTTTAATATTGAACAAGTGGTTATTCTCAATTTTTAGCTCCAGTCACTAACGATAACCACAACAACGTCGTTTTTGCTTGATATAAGCTCTCTCTTATATCATTTGATTTTATTTTCATACATCTAATCTCCAAGTTGCTGGGAACAAAGTCTTTCATGTTTCGATAATTATATTAAATCTGTCCACAACACATGTACAAGCAAGTTCGTATATTATTCCAAATGACAGCTTATAACTCTTTCACAGCCCCATGATATTATAACGTACTATTTTGAACTACTCTGTGTAGAAAAGTTCAAGAACAAAATATTTTAATTATGTAGACCCTTTAAACCACGTCGTTTAGTTTTACGAAATCATCAATTAATGCTACTTTGTTTGTTATAGACTTAATAGTATTAAAAAGGTATGTTAGTCTTGCGATACAATTTTGTTGCTACCGTTTACACTTGAGATAATTATATGGTTTATGCGTACGGTAAATCTTTACATCTGATTAATGCATTATAATTCAGATTGATAATTAATAGACAAACCTTCTTCTGTTCTTCATAACAAGGGTTCTTATAAAAATTCTTATCATATATATGTGATATATGTCATGGCTTACCTAAGATCGGAAGGATATTCTAAGTAGCACTTAATGTCACTAGAGTCATCTCTAACTACAAAATATTCAAACAATGTGGAAAATAAGAAAGTTAAATAAAATAACTGAGAAGCAACTTGCTTGGTTCGCTAGACTTTATGCAAATTGGGTTTATATATTCTGATAAAGTTGATAAGCGATATATAAAACGGGATAGATAATTGAAAGCGCTTATAATATATAGACCATGATGAGCGCTTGTCTTAATCCCGTGGTTTAACAACTAATTACATATTGATTACTTATTTAGAGAGCTGTTAGCCGAAATGCCAAATTGCAAATGCAAGCAAAGTTTGAGTTGTGGAATCAAAAGTCAAAGCTGCCACTTTTGTTCTTATCGTTCTTGCAGTTTCCACGTAGTAGCCGAGCACTTTAGTACAAGAGATATTTTTCTTTTAAAGATCGACCAAAATCGTAGTTGGTAACAAATATATAAATATGACGCCAGAAAAACTATACATTATACATTTATTTACATGGGAATTAACGTTGTACCATGTCAATGTGATATTTATTCTGAGAGTAATACTATACATTAATAGCAGAACGTATCGCATACTGGTTAATGTCAATTGTATTACACTATTCAAAATCAGATTTGCATGTTATTTAATCGTATTTATATAAAAAGGTTTACATTAAAAATGAAAACCATATTAACACTATATAAAAACTTAGCCTATTACTAGCTTAACTTTTTAGCCACAACATTAGTCAATTGAGGAATATTTTTTTTGCAAAAAGGTTAGTCTATAGAAATTTGATTTTTGAAGGTCGTTTTCGTTGGAAGACATAAAGCTTCTTGGTTGGGTGAATTTAAAAAATATTCAACGTATTTTTGGAGAACAGCTTGCAGACGACAACATCCTTCAAGTTGCCACTTGAATCCTCCTCAAATTGGCTGCTTAATTAGCATACCTCAAAATATATATCAATTAAAAAAGAACGTCACTTGTTAGTCTTTTTCACGAAATAATATATTACTATTTTTGTCGTTATATATAAGTTGGTGGTTGGCATTTTGTCTTATGGTCCACGTTAATTTCGTGAGAAGCCTTTAGCGTGTTTCTTTTGAGTTTTTTCTTTCATTTGTCAGCTCGAAAACAGGCGGAAATTAAACCAAATTATTATTACGTGTTCCTTAATATCGTGTTTTGTTTGTTTACAAGATATCGTATATGTGATCAACTTATTCTTGCTAACTTGTAATAATCTGTTCTAGTTATACTACCCACTTTATATCATTGCATTGAAGCGATGATGAATATGTCTTACATGAGCTTATGATATAGATTATATATATCCGGTATCTAACTAACCATTTTGAATAAATTTCCTTACTGATGTGGTGGGCAAAAAGTTTACGAGTCGGATTGGTTGGATCCGTGTTGGGTTATATTACATTATATCATATTCGCATTTTAAAAAAAATTTATTGGTTAGGCGTAAATTAACTTTTGATATATGATATAATCGCATAGTTATTCAAATGGTATAGTCCAAACTTTCCTTCCAATACAGCACAACCATTTACCATGTTCACATACAAGTATACGCATCACATACTTTACGTGATGATTTAGAGATATTTAGATATTAGTCTGATTTTAAGTTCAAAGACACGATAAACCAAATAGTTATATTACATCATTGAGACTTGTAAAGATTTCATGAACTAATTCTAATCATGAGAGTAAATAGACTTTAAATTGAAAAGTACTCTAATGAGAAGAGTAAATAAACTTAAGTGAAATATTTCATATATATACTGTAACTCTAAATCCTCAGGGAATCAGGAATTTATAACTCATATTTGAGTCCTATTAAAATAAGGTGTTGGATTTTGATTATATATTTTTATTTGTTGTTATGATTGAATTTTGATTTATGCAACACAAATATATATATAAAGAGAACGACTTTGTATTGCTTAGTAAATTGTCGTGGACAAATTGGATTTTAATCAGGCGATATTAACACTTCAACTGCCGATCATCCATATCAAAACCTAAATCAAGGTATGTCCGTTCAAAACTACCACTGTTCTACATTTAGTATTTAAACCTAAACATTTTTTTTTTTTAAACCTAAACTTGTTCTTAACCAAGATGCACGTAGTATCTTGTGAATGGTTAATTAACTTAATTTAGTAGGACGTAACAAAGTTATAGGACATTACTAGAAGTCTAGAACATAGTTCTTTCGTGATCATTAAAACTTCGATCCAAATTTTTTTGACACAATGTGTATTAATTTAGATTGTTCGATTCAGATTTAGGTCTAACTTTCTTAGGTAAAAAAGCTGGAATTTGTAAATATCCCCAAGCTTCAATGAATCTAGACATTAATTCGACAGATAAGATTTGCGTAAAATACTATAGAAGATTTAGATGTATTTCATATTTTCACTTATCTAGGTTTCATAATTAACCAATCAGCGAATTGGTATAAATTAAAGTTTGGATTGCCAAATACCAAACATGTTTGTATTTATCCATCCAAATATGAAATCAAATATAATCCTATTTTTGAAAGATAAACAATTCTGTTCACAAAAAAAAATCAGAAAGAAAGATAAAAACATAGTATATGTGAGACACAGAAAAGGATCTAACACAACAAAAAGAAAATTACCAAAACGTATCAAAGATTTAGACTTAAATTAGGGCTTAAACATGGATTAAGAATAGAACCAATTATAATATAAGTTAGGAGTGAGGAAAGTCGTAATCGAATACAGCTACACACGAGCGTAGCGTGCTTGAAAGAGACACCAAATCCTGTTTTAGTGGGGAACTTTCTTACTTTCACTTTTTCCCCTCTTTTTTTTTTCCTATTTAAGAACAATTATTTGGGGTTTTTACTCTTTTTATTTTCCCTCATGTTTTTTGATTTTATCAGTCTCTTCCAGCAGCCCTCCAGGTGTAACTGGTCACACATTCGCTTGGCTTACCTTTAACCAGGTGTTTCTCCTTCTTCATAGATTTTAGGGATGCCAATTTTCAATACTACGTTTTAAGTTCCTATACCGTAATTTATGGTTTTATTCGCATATAACAGTGGCATTTCCGTTTTTTTCCCACAAAGTCAGATTCTCTTCAAATTAAAATTTTTACATAACTACTTTTCGTATTAAATAAATATTTTAGAACGAAAAAGATCATTTAGATTTATCTCTTTTAATTTTTATTCATAAAAACTAGTTAAAAAATTAAAATAGCATATGATTATTATTGAGATAACAAAATTCTGTCGAGAAAAATCCACCGAACATATATTTTAGCAGCCCGTTTCAAAACCTTTACAATTAAATTGATTAAATTAAACACCATAGAAAGAAAGAGACGTCAAAGAAAGGATCTCTTCTGAGTTCTCTGACTCAATTTCTGAGCTCTCTATAAATATAAGCTCTCTTCTTCACACTTTTAATGCAACTCTCAATATCACTATTAAATATCTTTCTCTTTTCACTTCTTCACTTTCCTCGATTCCTGAGTTTTCGATCCTTTTGTTCTCTAACCACCGGTTTCCTCTTTAACCGGTCTCTGGATAATCATCATAATCATTAGGATCATCAAGATAAGGAATCTTTTTGAGTATATCTCTACACCAAATCGAATCTATGGATCAAAAAGTTAGACAGTTTGAGGTTTGCACTCAAGACGGTAGCGTTGATCGTCACGGCAATCCAGCTATCCGAGCTAATACCGGCAAATGGCTCACTGCTATTCTCATTCTAGGTAATGATTCTCTCTCTCTTTCTCTCTATATATACCACTGTTCTTTGTCTTAAAGTGTTGTGTTTTGGATTCTAAAGAAATGGGTTTTTGGTTGATATAGTGAATCAAGGACTAGCTACGCTTGCGTTCTTCGGTGTAGGAGTGAATTTGGTTCTGTTTCTGACTCGAGTGATGGGACAAGACAATGCAGAAGCGGCTAATAATGTTAGTAAATGGACAGGAACTGTCTATATCTTCTCTTTGCTTGGTGCTTTCCTCAGTGACTCTTATTGGGGACGTTACAAGACTTGTGCTATCTTTCAAGCAAGTTTCGTTGCAGTAAGTGTCTTCAACACTGCTCTGTCTTTTTCTAGGGTTTGTTTCTTTAACAATAAGTTAACATGTTTTAATGGATTATAGGGGTTGATGATGTTATCTTTATCTACTGGTGCGTTATTGCTTGAACCAAGTGGTTGTGGAGTTGAAGATTCGCCGTGTAAGCCTCATTCGACGTTTAAGACGGTTCTGTTTTATCTGTCGGTGTATCTAATCGCGTTAGGGTATGGTGGTTATCAGCCGAACATAGCTACTTTTGGAGCTGATCAGTTTGATGCGGAGGATTCCGTTGAAGGACACTCGAAAATCGCGTTTTTCAGTTACTTTTACTTGGCTCTGAATCTTGGATCGCTCTTCTCAAATACTGTCTTGGGTTACTTTGAGGATCAAGGGGAATGGCCGCTTGGATTTTGGGCGTCTGCTGGCTCTGCTTTTGCGGGGTTAGTGCTTTTCTTGATTGGCACGCCAAAGTACCGACACTTTACGCCTAGAGAGAGTCCTTGGTCTAGATTCTGCCAAGTGTTGGTTGCTGCAACAAGAAAGGCTAAGATTGATGTGCACCATGAAGAGTTGAATCTCTATGATTCTGAGACTCAATACACTGGAGATAAGAAGATTCTTCATACCAAAGGCTTCAGGTAAGATAACCAATTAAAAGTTCTGTTATAATCTCAGAAACCATCGTCAAGATCAGTGTTAACTCTCTCTCTATTATTTTCTACAGATTCTTGGATAGAGCTGCTATTGTTACACCTGATGATGAGGCTGAGAAAGTAGAGAGCGGATCGAAATACGATCCATGGAGGCTCTGCTCGGTGACTCAAGTCGAAGAAGTGAAATGTGTATTAAGACTCTTACCAATCTGGCTCTGCACCATCCTCTACTCTGTGGTTTTCACCCAAATGGCTTCACTGTTCGTTGTGCAAGGAGCAGCGATGAAGACAAACATCAAAAACTTCCGGATTCCAGCTTCAAGCATGTCTAGTTTCGACATTCTCAGTGTCGCCTTCTTCATCTTCGCATACAGGCGGTTTCTTGATCCACTCTTTGCAAGACTTAACAAAACAGAACGCAACAAAGGTCTCACTGAGCTTCAGAGGATGGGGATTGGGCTTGTGATTGCGATAATGGCGATGATTTCCGCAGGAATCGTAGAGATACACAGACTGAAAAATAAGGAACCGGAAAGTGCTACTTCGATCTCAAGCTCCAGCACTTTGAGCATTTTTTGGCAAGTACCTCAGTACATGTTGATAGGTGCATCAGAAGTGTTCATGTACGTTGGTCAACTCGAGTTCTTCAACAGCCAAGCACCAACCGGGCTAAAGAGCTTTGCAAGCGCGCTATGTATGGCTTCAATATCTCTTGGGAACTATGTAAGCAGTTTGTTAGTTTCCATTGTCATGAAGATCTCTACAACAGATGATGTGCATGGCTGGATTCCTGAAAATCTCAACAAAGGACACTTGGAGAGATTCTACTTCCTTTTAGCTGGTCTAACCGCTGCTGATTTCGTGGTTTACTTGATTTGTGCCAAATGGTACAAGTATATTAAATCTGAAGCAAGTTTCTCTGAGTCCGTAACTGAAGAGGAGGAAGTCTGAGTCAGGAGCTAGAGAGTTTTGTGTTTTATTTTAATGCTGTGAAGCTTTTTACAGTAATTTGTTTAAAGCTGAGCTTGTTCTGTGATATAAACTGGTCTTATTGTGTTTTTATTTTTGGGTTATACTCTTGTGCAAAGTTTAGTTGATGTTTCTCAATAAAGGATAAGTTGATTCCACAGTTCCAACACATAGTTTATGTAACTTTTCTCATAACCTTTGAATCAGTCAAAACCTAAACACTTACTAGTAGAACAGTAAAAATTTACAATATTAAATCAAGCTCTTAATGTTGTAGTGAAAACAAGGACTGTTAACTATGGAAACTGCAGAAAAAGCTTTGTGGAAACTTAACAGCCTGAGAACAAGCTAAACGTTCATCCTTAGGTCTTATCTTTGTGGCCACTCGAGCTGATGCTTCAACTCAAGAGTTTCTATGATACAAAAATCGCGAACCGCCTCAAATTGTTGTTACATCAATACAAGAGAGGCAACTCTCGCTGTCTTGATCATCATTTGGCGAAGAAAGGAACTTGACAAAGAATTCGTCTTGGTAGCTGTTTTTACCAAGAGAATGGAATTAATGTAGAATGTGGTTCGTTCTTCACATGGTTTTATTTTTAAGAGTATCTTCCCGAAGATGGCATCCGTTGCAGAGACCGTTGAAAGTCCGGCTTTAATCGCTTGTTTGACATCCCACCAAATGATCTAAACATCAACAAGAAACCGGTTTTTAAAATATATCAACTGACATTTTTATTTTGATAATCATATAGATATAGTCAAGAACAAACCGTGGAGATCCTTGTCGTTTATGCAGAGGTTGACCAAGCATTGATCTCACACTGGACAGTGCTCTCTCAGCAGCCTAAAGGTAAGAACGTCAGAGAAGGGAAAAGATGGGATCAGAATAAACCCGAGGCAAGAATTTAGTTGAGTTACCTGCATTCTAGCTTCGTCCCATGTCGATCCAACTCCTTCCCCTACAACACGCCCATCTATTTCAACCTGAAATATATTACAAAGAGTATCAAGAGGGGTCTACACTCTAGATACTTCAAACCAATTGAATAGATATGAAATATACTGATGGCCCTGAAGAGAAAATCATGAATCTTTCTCTTTTAACTGAAAATTGTCTATCTTAGATTTTTTTTTTAAAAAATTTAACACTTCTGTGTTCTAATCTTTTAGGGGTGCGAACCTGAGCATGTAATTCATCTCTGTGGACCATGTCAGATGGAAGCTGACGCTGAGATTGAAAAGCCATCTCAAGACCCTCCGATGCACACTGGAATTTGGTTACAGATGAATCAAAGATGAGAAAAAACAATATGTGAATGTAAGCAAGCAACCATATCAATCAACAGTATCCGCACTAAGGAGATACATACCAATTCCCTGAGTGCAGTAATGGAGCCAGTGTGCCTCATAGAACCTTCTAATCTCGGATCTGTAGGTCTAGAAGAAACTGGCAACGCTGTTTCATCTCTAGCAAATGGCTGATTATTAAGCGCATTTGCGTTTCCCATACTTATATTTTCATTGGTGAAGGGGGTAGCATCTCTGTGGCTGGGCCCTGGGTCACCATTTGCACGCATATATCCATCTGCAAAAAAAGGAGTAAGAACTCAAGAAACTGGAAACAAACGAACAACAATGAGTTTAAAGCCTCATTATAAGAACAATGTGAATGAAGCCGACCAATATTAAACCTGAGCCAACTGCCACAAATCCAAGATAGCTCTCACCCTTGTAAAGGGAAGGGACCCACAGTTTTGATATCATAACATACTGACACGCAACCGTTTGTGGTGGCAGTACTCATACTCATTGATATAAACCCATTTATGAGGACCAACACGAAGCTACAATAGATCTATTAATATTACAGACTAAACAGATTGGTTGAAAAATTGAGATCTACACCCAATATTGTGAAGATGGTTTAGAAACATCAAACAAATAACATTCACCCAATATAGCAGATTCAAACAATCTATCTCAAATAGTATCTCTGCAGACAAAGATTAAGACACGAGTAAATCATGAGTCAGAAAGTCTTACCAGCTAAATTCTGTATAGAAGCTTCAGCAGCCTTATGCAGGGCTTCTCTTCTCGATTTGCCAATCCCTTCTCCAATTTTTTGATTAGAAAGCCAAGCCTGCAAAAAAAACATAGATTTAATGTACAGTTGACACAATCAACAAAGTAACCTCACTCAAAGGAAATATAGGATCTCAAAGAGCATAAGGTTCCACCAAAATTACTGACACCATACAAACAGATACGTCTAAGAGCAATACGTACCTCAACAGAGAACCGCAAATCTGTACTAGAAACTAAACTTGGTTTGTACTCCACCTACAATGTCATGGAATAATAACACATCAACTCACGTATGGAATTAATGGTAATCATGATGATATTTACATACCTTAGCTCCACATTTGATAGCAATTCCGTGTAGAACATCAGCTGAAGTCTCCGTTGCTGAGACACTTCGTTCAGGTAGGAAGTCAAGATCACTGTTCCTAGAGGAAGATTGATTCCAAGACGCATCCTCCCCTAGAGAGTCCATCCCAATACCCAAGTCAGTGATTTATCTTCAGAACAAAATGATACAAGAACAAATAACTTTGATGGCTTACCATAGAAAGGATGAGAGTCAGGTAGATTGTTATTTGAACGTAACTGTTCATCTCTCCGGAGAGACTGCAAATATATCACAGTGAGCACTAAACGTCGTACAGCAGTATAAAGACCAAAAAAACTGACAACTGTAAAATCATAGGTTAAATAAGATTAGTGGTACCTCCTTTGGCGGCCTGCGATTCTCATGAAGCATCCTGTCAGACTGAGTTGAGTTATCAATCTTAGAAAAAAATGATGGATGACGAGGCCTGTGCTTTTCCATATGAATCATTTCAGAATCCAACGGATATTCTTTTGAGACTGCTCGACGAATTTGAGCAGGATCCATCTCCTCCTCAACAGGAAACCAGCCATTTCTTGATTGCACATGTGAGGGTGGAGCTTGAACTGGAGGTCTCTGAGGAAATGAAGGTTCACTTGGAGCAGGATCCCTAGTATCTTGTCCATGCTGCAATATGAGGAGTCTCCTCCTAGTATCTGGATCTAATTCTGATTCAGGTACCTCACCTTCCTCTCTAGCAGGAGAACTCTGCAAGCTTGGTTCTGAAGGAACCAAGTGTTTAGCTATTGATGTCGGTTGTTGAGGTTGTTGAAATGGAATACTTGGAAAGGCCATAGCTGAAGGTTGTATTGCTTGTTGCACGACTTGTACTGGTACTGGAACTGAAACAGAAGAAGCAGAAGCCATGGGGAACTGAACGGGAGCAGCTATCCTCGGATCTATATTTGCCGCCGGAAGGACAGCTGAAGATGCAGAAATTGCCTCCTGAATAAAACGGAAAAATGTATTTGAATTTCAACATTGGGCAGAAAATTTAAACCAGAAGCCATGTTTACTGGAGTTGGCATCTTTAATGGATCACCACAATAACTCAGTAACAATAGAGCCTCAAAATGTAAATCACCTTCAGTCTTCTCTCCACTTCAGTATCAGCCATCCCGTCAAAGGAAAGTGGATCTTTGTTCCCATTTAAACCCGATGTATCATCCTATATTGAAAAAAGAATGAGTTACTGGGAAGCAGTTTCAAAGGTGAGTAAAATAAGCTCCCAGACTGCCTGGAAGAGAACCAAAAAATTATCTACTCCCAATCGCTAACAAGTATCACGACTAACCTCCGACACCAAATAATGGCTGACATCAGGCGGAGAAGGAATATCCTCAGCATCATTCTCATAAGAAATTTCAGCAATCCTTGGTAGCAGACTATCATCAAAATCCCTGTAACCAAGTTCAAATACCATTTCACCGTAAGTATGTACTAAGGAAGCACCCTTGATCAGTAGAGATGTCAAGAAAACAAACTACTATTATCAAATCTGACATCTTACCTGAAAAATCCACCTCTGACACCACAGGCAACGTTCCTGGCAACACATAGTACTGGTGTTGCAGCAGCCTACAAGAAAAGGAAACGAGCTATATGTGACACCATTTATTACTGAAAAGTCAAGACTATCACTTCTGGTAGAAATTGTGCAACAAACCAGGCCCACAAAGACCCCTTGCGTAGAACTCACCACAAAGCTAGCTTATGTTAGGTCTTATAAGGCTTCATTTGTTCCATTCTAAATGACTTGTGATTCTTTTGATTAATAATATTCTTATCAAATTCACATGCTTCTGCATTTTTCATAACCAATTTCAACTAGGTAAAAATTATACTTACTTCAGCTTGAGGAGAATAATAGGGAGCGAATGCAGGAACCACATGTACCCTCGGCTGATCCTTCTCATCCCAAACTTTCAATCGATCATCAATTACCAATGCCATCTTTGGATGGCAGGTTCCATCGAGAAACACATTGAACAGTGACTTTTTAAAACCTGTGGTGGTTAATTACAAGCTTGTAAGAAGTTTTACCATGATGAAATATAAGCAGGTATAAGATACCAAAAAGTATACCAGATTTCACACAAACGATGCGAGCAAGCAAGTCATTTGTGTTTATCAAATTCCCTTCTGGATCAAGGAGCCTCCACATCTCTAAGGCGTAATCTCTTTCAGCCATCGTGCAAACATATACTTCAAAACGCTTACGCCCTTTTGCTGTCAAATAGCTTCGAAGTTCCTCCCATGAGGGCCTCATTCTCACAAGAACACTTGTATCACGAATCTGTGTGTAAATATAGGAATGCAGATTCAGCCACAAGAATTCAGAAAAATCTAGGTGCTCCAGAAAGGAGCAAATGAAAAATAAAAGGTTATACCACAAGTATTCAAGGAAATCCACCACACAGCACACCACCACTTATTGTCTTTTAAATGTGTAGTAAGCACTAAACATATATGTATACGGGGAACAGAAACTAACAGACATATACTGATTCAAGACTTGCATACCATTGGGTTAATGCGAGTCAGAATAATATTCTTCTCTTGCAACCTTATCAGAGGGCGAACAAGAGGCTGATGGTTGTCAGACAAGGCAGGAACAATTTCAGATTGCACCTTTATCACCTCCCCGTTTTCAACAACCTGGTCACTTTCAATATATTGCTTCAATAGATTTTTGTCATCTTGATAACGCTTCATCTCAGCCACTATAACGGCAAGGCGTTGAGGGTCCATCTCGTTGTTTATTCTCCGCTGAAACCCGTCAATCTTATCCTCAAATGAGCGCATGGTATTCGCCACTACAAGGGTTTCATCAAGATCAAAGACAATACCCAGACATCTAAGATTCAACATAACAAGACAGGAATCGTAAATTCCAGGAGCAACACTAAATGCCCAGAAACAAGGACGGTCATTCTTGATATTTTCCGAGTACATAGCAACCAAATGGAGCTCTTCTCCACCCAAGAGCATTACTGCTGTCTGCAAGAAGCAAAAATCCAAAACTCACAAATATGAGGACAATTTGTAACATAACAAACAACACAAGATTCAAACCCCCACTCTACTAAAAGTTTCTAAAGCCCCAAACTTGATGCAGCTCTGACATTAAGGAAGTTAAATAATGACACAAAATCCTATTTATCATTAAGTGTTTTTGAGTTTTAGTTGATAAAATCTAAGTCTGAGTAAGGCTTAAAGGTTCGTAAGGTTTAGATACCTTGTTGTCCCTGAGACAGGACGAGTAGAATAAACTGAGTGACTCCTGAGCTGGAGAAGGTGAAGCTTCTAATTTGAAACAAAGGCCACAAGATGAAATTGTAGTAAGTATTGCAAGAGGAGGACACCTCTCGCCAGATTGAGAAAAGTGGCTTATTCTGATTCCCATC
Source organism: Arabidopsis thaliana (assembly GCF_000001735.4). Taxonomy (NCBI): domain Eukaryota; kingdom Viridiplantae; phylum Streptophyta; class Magnoliopsida; order Brassicales; family Brassicaceae; genus Arabidopsis; species Arabidopsis thaliana. Next base: position 11,511,659 of record NC_003075.7, on the reverse strand, counting down.
TTGGCTAGCTCCATTACTTCCCTCTGTTTCTTCTTCCTCTGCTTCATCACATCATCTTGTTGCTGATTCAATTCCCTTGAAGGGTATATCTCCAATTCTCCAAGTCTTCCATCACCATGAAACACTTCTACTCTATTATTACTATACATACTTTCTTTTCTCCTTCTCCTTCTTAAAGTTTACAGATCAATGGATGTCTATTGTCTCATCTCAAAATTGGTTCATCAAAATCTAAACTTTTTGTTGTCCCTTGGCCAGAATTGATAGATTGATCACCAGTCCACACTAGTTTATGAATTGGATCCGAGTTTTTTTCTTTAGCAAGAATCAGGAAAACAAAAGGAAGATTTTTGATAAATGGGTAAATAAGAGAAAGAATGAAAATTTAGTGTTTGTTCCTTAAGATTTTGTTCCCTTTGAATATAGATCTGTAAAATACCGATGATGAATCCACAAAAAAAAACCCTAGTTTCTTTCTTCTTCCTTGGTTGATGATGAGTTTGTTTGTGTATCTGGGAAAAGTTTATTAGGTTTTGTGGCGTTCTAAAAATCGAGAGAAACCCTAGATCCAGATAACGAAGAGTCAAGATTGTGAATACGGCATTATGCCTTTGTCCTTGGTTTTTTTAAGGGAAAACAAAACACGAAGGGCCCCTTCATTTTCTTTAACCGTTCTTTTTTTTATTTATGTCTTATTTTAAAAACAATTAATACTATTTTTAAAAATTAATAAAAGCCTGAAATAGTTTTTATCAGCTCAAAACCTGTCAAATTCTGTTTTTTTTTCGATTCATACCGTACTTGTAATGTACTTTTATACTTGTGTTTCTGATCTCATGTTTTGATTTTTACAGTGTCAAGGATTCATATACCACAAGATATTTATAGTTCATCTAATTCTTTTTTTTTAGAAGATTATTTATTCAAAAGACATGATATTTTTGACATATACTTGTCTCTTTATTTGTGAAATATTTTTTATCTACCAAGCATGAATATTTTTTCACATATATCTTTCCCCTACTCTTTTCAATCTTTTCCTTATAAAATAATAGTTTAGTAAATAAAAAATGATTTATTTTGTTTTCTAAAATACACAACTACGTAAAGATAATTTTTTTTTATAGACAGTATTTTTTTCCTTGTTTAAAAATAACCGTTACGTACAAAAGCCGTTACAAAATTCTTTCCTAATGTCTTTTTTTTCCGTGTTCTTTCCTAATGTCTTATGAAAACAATTTTGAAACTAAAAAGGCACAATGTATATTGTTCTAATTGCATAATAAACAACCGATAACATACACCGGGAGTCGTGCTCACATTAATAAAATCTCAAAGTGAATAAAAATTACCTCAATTCATGTAAAAACTAAATTTTTACGAATAATAAACTAAAACATTTAAATTTTATTAAAAGTTTTGTTGTTAGTCAGAGAATTTTATTTAAATCTCAAATACCCACATATATACAATTTTGATACTTATAACTTTCTTCAAAATTTCAAGACATTGTGTAAACTGTAATTTTATAATTTTAAAAGTTCAATAGAACATTTTTACGAATAATGTAGAGTTAACTCGTGCCAACATTTATAGTAGTGTTTGAATATTGTTCCATACATTTCCTTTGAAATTTTCTATTAGTTACTAGTAGATGGTCTTCTACAAAACAATTCTTACACTCGAAGAAAAATATAAAGTGTTGGGCCTATTGGCAGATATATTCGTCTTCTACTTATATGGGCCTTATGCCAAACCGGAAATAGAATCAGAGAGAATTTCAGCAAACCGACTCTTGTTCATATACGTATATCCTCGATTTCCGTCGTTCTTCCTTCTCCTCTCAATCTCTCTTTTCACATCACCGATTCAGAGAGAACACCGAATATGACCGCCGATTCAACCGTCGCACTCGTTCATAGCGTCGTTTCTAACGGTGATGTCTCCAACGGAAACACCTCCGCTTCCTCTAAGAAATCTCGTGAGATTGACCGTCGCCGCCGCAGACGGAAGCAGAAGAAGAACAACAAAGCATCCCAAGCCGATGTAGATGCATCGGACGTTTCTGCTGCTTCTGAATCCAAAGAGAATACAGATCCCCAGCCACAGGTTAACTTTGTGCTCATCTTCTCGTACTCGATTCATGGAGAGGTGTTCTAGGGTTTTTCTTAGGGTTTGTGATTGTTTATCGTTTGCTGATGATTTTTGGTATATGTTTCTCTTTGATAGGTTTGTGAGCAGATTGTGATAGAGTATGTTCCAGAGCAAGCTGAATTTGAAGATGGTTTTAACGATGAGTTTAAGGAAATCTTCGAGAAGTTCAACTTCCGCGAACCTCTTGCCTCTGAAGAAGACGGTACGAAAGATGAGTCTGAGGAGAAAGAAGATGTCAAAAAGAAGGTTAACTCTGATTCTGATTCAGACGACGACGAGCAGGATAATCAGAACAAAGAGAAAGGCATCTCTAATAAGAAGAAAAAGGTATAGCTCAAACCTTATTATTACCTCTCAATTTGTTTTATTGCATTCTTTAGATTCTGAATATTCTGAATTTCTGTTTCCTCAGCTTCAACGGAGAATGAAGATTGCTGAGCTGAAGCAGGTTTCCGCTAGGCCTGATGTTGTTGAGGTATGGATGCTTCTCTATTGTGTTCATAGTACCAAGGTTTATCTCGTTGTGTAGATATCTATTGTATATTCATAAGTTCTGTTTTACAATTTTCAGGTCTGGGACGCGACTTCAGCAGATCCAAAGCTGTTAGTGTTTTTGAAGTCGTACCGGAATACAGTTCCTGTTCCAAGACATTGGTCGCAGAAGAGAAAATATTTGCAGGTTTGTGATAATTCTAGTAATGTACTGTAGTTAACTATATGTTTCTGTGATTTGTGGGTGTGGTACTGGTACATAGGGGAATTATATCAAGAGGGATAGAAACGTCTGTGATAACCATGTCAATTAAGTTTCCTTATACCTATATATGCTTCTTGCAGGAGAACATCTGTGATAACCATGGAGCCTGGACTTGTAGGTGTAACCGGAGAGGACTCTTAATTTTTTTTTTCTGTCTATATATGAAATCTGTGGTGCTTAGGTTTTGGAGTAAACTGTTTAATGAATCAGTTTGGGATATTCCCTTTCTGAAACTGTATTTTGTTTTCGTATGCATGATAGTGATCTTGCTTTTAGATGCATCTGTTTTTGTAGTACTTTTATACTGCTTTTTCTTTCTTTTTATAAGTTGGTGGCATCTCAGCGGGGTTTCATTTTTGCAGGGAAAGCGTGGGATAGAGAAGCAGCCATTTCATCTTCCTGATTTCATTGCTGCAACCGGAATTGAGAAGATTAGACAGGTAAAAGTTATTCTCTATCAATATAAGGTGCAAGTCGCTAAATGCTTCTACTGTCAGCTAATTCTTGTGTGGTTCTTATGTAGGCTTACATTGAGAAAGAAGATGGTAAGAAATTGAAGCAAAAGCAACGGGAGAGAATGCAACCAAAAATGGGAAAGATGGACATTGACTACCAGGTTTCTATTTTTTTTAATCTTTGTTTTGTGATGAGTATTTGCTGATATCTGTTCTATAACTGACAAGTGAAGCTATTCTTTCCTTTCTCAGGTACTTCATGATGCATTTTTCAAATACCAAACAAAGCCTAAGCTGTCAGCTCTAGGCGATTTGTATTTTGAAGGGAAAGAATTTGAGGTAATTCCTTGTGACATGTTTTTTCAGCTTTATCTATAATTACATTGCTTGGTTTCATTGGTTTGTTTACCTAAAATCTAATTACTATCATTTGGGAAATAGGTTAAACTGAGGGAAACGAAACCAGGGTTTTTGTCAAACGACTTAAAAGAAGCTCTTGGTATGCCTGAAGGCGCTCCTCCCCCATGGCTGATTAACATGCAGGTGAGTTTATTGTGACTTATCTTTTTAATTATTCTGATTGGAATCGAGTTGTTCACCTTTAATCTCTTCTTTGACAGAGATATGGTCCGCCTCCTTCTTACCCACATCTGAAAATTCCTGGTTTGAATGCTCCTATTCCAATTGGAGCTAGCTTTGGTTTTCATGCTGGCGGCTGGGGGAAACCTCCAGTTGACGAAGTAAGCATTTTTTTTTATCTACATTCTTCTTTTTTATTATTTCTATGCCATCTACTAACTTTTATTTTTTTCCCGTTCTTATCGTTTGTGTTACATAGTATGGGCGTCCATTGTATGGAGATGTTTTTGGTGTCCAGCAACAAGATCAGCCTAACTACGAGGTAACTGTTTTCATCTCTCTCTGTTATTCTCCTTAGTAATTGCATATTGTGCTACGAGGTAGATACCACAAAATACAAAGTAAAAGCGTCCTATTGAATATTTAGAGATCATACAATTTGGTGATAGAGTATGACGGTTGTATTTTATCATTATCTTAGGAGGAGCCAATTGATAAGAGCAAGCACTGGGGTGATTTAGAGGAAGAGGAAGAAGAAGAGGAGGAGGAAGAAGAGGAACAAGAAGAGGAGATGGATGAAGAGGAACTAGAAGACGGCACTGAATCTGTTGATACACTGTCAAGGTATTGTTATCATTATGCATTTATGAGGTGTATACTATTTATTTGTTTCCTTATCAGTATAATCTAAGTATAAAGCTGATTTGTGATTTTCCCCTTCTTTCAGCACTCCTACTGGTATAGAGACACCGGATGCAATTGAACTTCGTAAGGATCAGAGAAAGGAACCTGATAGGGCTCTATACCAGGTTTGAAACCTAATTTTGATGATCTTACACGCCTTGTAGGCTTTTCTATTAGTTTGATATAAACCAATAATTCACTGTTTCTGGTCGTTAATGCCTTTTTTTTTTTGACTTGTGAAGGTACTCGAGGAAAAGGGAGAGAGTGTTGCTCCTGGAACATTGCTGGGAACCTCACACACATACGTTATTAAGACTGGTACTCAAGAAAAGACGGGAGCCAAAAGGGTAAGCAGTCTGTTGTTACATGCTCAGAGATTTGTTGTTTTGCTTGATGACAAGTGGGCTAACGTATGCAATTGTGTCAAATTGAGCAGGTTGATTTGCTGAGAGGGCAGAAGACAGACAGAGTGGATGTCAGCTTACAGCCAGAAGAGCTGGATGCTATGGAAAATGTTTTACCTGCCAAGTATGAGGAGGCAAGAGAAGAGGAGAAATTGCGCAATAAGCCAGTGGACTTGAGTGACATGGTCGTCGAGGTAATGACTTTCTTTATATTTATATCTCTATTTTTTTCAACACTATTGATATGAATGCGGATGAATAATCAAACGTTTACTTGGTGGAATGTTTAACAGCATGTGCAGCAGAATAGTAGGAAGAGGAAAATGCATGACAAGGAAGGGAAGAAGAAGAAAGATTTCAAATTCTGAGGTGTTCTGGAAGAGACACGGAAAAGGATTCTGGATTCTGGACATGAGAGAGATAGGGAGAGATTCTTGTTCCAGAGTTATTAGTCTTTGAGTCAGAGATCTTGAGTTTTAGTCTTAATGCTTATGAGATTCTATACTATGTTGTTATCTGAAGGCTTAAGTAAAACTTTGTTTTTGGAATTTGAACAAATTCAAAGCCTGAGACTTGGAACAAAAAAAGTGGGGAAAAAAGGCTTTGTTTTGTAAGCGACGTCTTGTTTTTCAAATTGTCCGAGTACTTTCAGCGTTTATGGTTTTTAAAAGATTGATCATTCGGTCTACAGAATAAACCGTCGATGTGATCTATTTCAGTGCACCTTGTTATCTTTAAGCGAGGCAAAAATATGTACATTTTCACGACATTCGCTCCTGAAACCAAATTATGTTCATATGTTACTGTCATATGCATAGTGTGAACTAATTCATAGGCATGATCCTTGGGTTGTTCAATCCCTGCATGTGATGAAAAAAACTTAACATACTGTGGATTTTTTCAATGATGTATTCTATTACTTTTCCAATATTAGGCGACAAATGATTCGACCACACCTCATTCCGGGAGAGTAATGAAACAGCGACAAATGGCCAATTATGCCACTCATTGTCCTACCGGGCTACCACCATTCTTCACCTTTCTTTCAACATTATCATGAGCATGATGACTCGTAGAGTCGTAGGGTTCCTAAATCGCCTTTCTTCACCTTTCTTTCAACATTATCTATTTATCTTCTTTTCAAATCTCGCTTATTAATCATTATACATAGGCCTCTACATGGTAGACACATTTAGAAACAACAAGAAGTCTCTCCAAATATGAATGGTTATTCAGCCTACAAGCGATGTCAGAATTTTTTTAACACGTAGTTAAAAGTTTAACTTTGCTAGACAAATGAAATCTAAGATTAATATAAACATAAGAAAGTATATATGCTTGAAATGAGACAAATTTAGCTTTACCACTTAAAGGTTTTAAGCTAAGTGGATTCCGCTTCTACAATGATTAATGTTTGTCATTTTGGTTTCTGTTTACAATGAGTTTCACATACATACTAATTAAACTACTAAGTACTAGCCATTATAAAACATGCTGAAAAACGAGTCACATATGGTTCATCGTACCATAACACCTTTGGATTCCCACTACTAAAGAGATTCAACTATGGGTGGTCACTATCTATTTTATCTATAAAGTGTGAAATCCTATTTTTCATTCAAATCTTAATAATTATAACAAAAGTACCATTACGAGAGGATTGGTTTTAGTTTGGTAAGTTTTTTTTGAACCAACCAAAATTGAATACAATGTACTTCAGTGATAAAACCAAATATTAACCCGAAAGAAAAACTGAAACAAAGTGAGATTGTTTTGAGTTTGACACTACTCTCAATTATTAAACCGAACCAAACCAAATCCGAGCCGAAATTCGAATTTAACCCAAAAGTTCATCCCAAATGGTGGTGGAGTCATGAAACGTGAATTGAAAGATGAATAATAGATGAATTATTTACTATATATACAACCATAGAGGCTTCTATGCCACCACACACTTCTCACTTAAGAAAATGAATAACTCTTTACAAAGTTCTAAACTTGTGCTTCTATTGGCTATTGCTTTGGTCCTATTTCTTAACACGGAGCTGGATTTTCTTACAGCTGCTGGAGCCTTAGACAGTGATAGCAAAGTATTCAACTAAAAATACCTTTCTCTATTTGCAAAAATCTCTAAGAGTTAACGGATTTTAAATTTTGTTGGTACTCTTGTTTCGCGGATTTTATAGGTTTATATAGTGTATCTTGGCGAAAGAGAACACGATGATCCTGAACTTGTCACAGCTTCTCATCACCAGATGCTTGAATCACTTCTTCAAAGGTATTATACTTGAATCATCTTTTAAAAATTTCTACTAATAATGATATTGGACAATTACCTATTGAATTTGTTTATATGTACAGTAACTATTCATTAAACTTGTCATATATACATGTTTAATGTTTATTAGTTAAAACATTTATTCAGGCATCTGTTAGGTTGATAATAATATATTACATACGTTTCTTGTCACACAAGAAACTCATTAGCCCATACTCTGTTTTTCTTCACAGAATTGAAACCCTCCTCTGTTTTAAACTTTGTTTGTTATGAATTATGAGCTCATATTTCACTTTTACATATCATGTTATATACAGCAAAGAAGACGCACAAAACTCCCTGATCTACAGCTACCAACATGGATTCTCTGGTTTCGCGGCGCTTCTTACATCATCACAAGCTAAGAAAATTTCAGGTACTCAACAAAACTCAAACTCACATTTAAGGAATATTCGTATCTTTGACTCTGAAAACAAAGTTTCTAAACCAGAATCTTGTAAATAAACACAGAGCATCCAGAAGTTATCCATGTTATACCAAACCGGATTCGGAAACTTAAAACCACAAGAGCTTGGGATCACCTTGGCCTCTCTCCAATTCCAACTTCTTTTTCTTCATTATCATCTGTAAAAGGTCTTCTTCATGACACCAACTTGGGCAGTGAAGCTATCATCGGTGTCATTGATTCCGGTATCTAACTCTCTCCTTCTCTAACTCTAACTCCCTCCCTCTTTCCTTGGCTCACATCATGTATGTATGTATATGCAGGGATATGGCCAGAGTCAAAGGCAGTCAACGATCAAGGCCTTGGACCAATACCTAAGCGTTGGAGAGGAAAATGTGAACCTGGAGAACAGTTTAACGCCACAATACATTGCAACAACAAGCTAATAGGAGCTAGGTACTATCTAAACGGTGTAGTCGCCGCAATTGGAGGAAAATTCAACAGAACAATCATCCAAGATTTCCAATCCACCAGAGATGCAAACGGTCACGGTACACATACAGCCACAATAGCTGGTGGCTCATTTGTCCCCAACGTGAGCTACTTTGGTTTAGCCCAAGGTACTGATATATATATATATATATATATTATTTCACCACAGAAGTTAGCTTAAGAGTCAAGGTACTAGTTTTATAAGACAATAGTTTGTTTCCTTTTTAACCGATGTGTGATTCTTATCAGGTCTTGTCCGAGGTGGTGCTCCTCGAGCCCGAATAGCCTCGTACAAGGCGTGTTGGAACGTAATGAGAGATGAAGGAGGAGGAACTGATGGAAGATGCACATCTGCTGATATGTGGAAGGCTTTTGATGATGCTATACATGATGGGGTTGATGTTTTGTCGGTTTCTATCGGGGGAGGTATTCCCGAGGATTCGGAAGTCGATAAGCTCGATTATATCGCGGCTTTTCACGCGGTGGCTAAAGGGATTACGGTTGTGGCTGCTGCGGGTAACGAAGGGCCTGGTGCTCACACTGTTGACAATGTTGCTCCTTGGCTTTTGACTGTTGCTGCAACTACTCTTGACCGGTCTTTTCCTACAAAGATCACACTTGGGAATAATCAAACCCTCTTCGTACGTTTTACTAGTTAGAGAAAACAGTTCAAAGTTTGGAGTTCTTTTTTGAGTAACTTGTTGTTCTTTTGTTCGTTCGTTTTTAGGCTGAATCTCTGTTCACTGGACCGGAGATTTCAACCGGTTTAGCTTTCTTGGACTCAGACAGTGATGACACTGTTGATGTGAAGGGGAAAACAGTTCTTGTTTTCGATAGTGCAACTCCAATTGCAGGGAAAGGTGTAGCAGCAGTGATCCTAGCCCAAAAGCCTGATGATCTTCTTTCTCGATGCAATGGTGTACCATGCATTTTTCCAGATTACGAGTTTGGAACTGAGATTTTAAAATACATACGTACCACCAGGTCTCTATCTTGAAACAAAAACACTCTCTTAACTACACAAGTGCATGTATATATATACATCATTGATCGTCGTGCCAACAGATCTCCCACGGTGAGAATTACTGCAGCTACTACACTAACTGGTCAGCCTGCAACAACTAAGGTTGCTGCATTCTCATGTAGAGGGCCTAATTCGGTTTCACCAGCCATTCTCAAGGTTATTAAGCCATTGCGTCTCTTATCAATGTTTACTTCAAAAGGTTTAACGTTTCTGAGTAAACTTTGCTAAATATGTGGTCATGTTTTACTCTGTAGCCTGATATAGCAGCTCCGGGTGTGAGCATACTCGCGGCAATAAGTCCGCTTAATCCAGAAGAACAGAACGGATTTGGACTTCTTTCAGGGACATCAATGTCAACTCCTGTTGTTTCTGGAATAATAGCTCTCCTAAAATCTCTTCACCCTAAGTGGTCTCCTGCTGCAGTGAGATCAGCTTTGGTCACAACAGGTTCCTGCTTCTTCTTATTCTTCTTTTCCATAAACAAACCGTTACAGACTATCATCTGTTTCTTTTGTAGCTTGGAGGACAAGTCCATCTGGAGAACCAATCTTTGCTGAAGGATCAAACAAGAAGCTTGCAGATCCATTTGACTATGGAGGAGGACTTGTAAACCCTGAAAAAGCTGCTAAACCAGGACTTGTCTACGATATGGGGATTGTGGATTACATCAAGTATATGTGTTCTGCGGGTTACAACGACTCTTCAATCTCTCGTGTGCTCGGTAAAAAGACTAATTGCCCAATTCCTAAGCCATCAATGCTTGATATCAACTTACCTTCAATCACAATTCCAAATCTTGAGAAAGAAGTCACACTCACAAGAACTGTAACCAATGTTGGACCCATCAAGTCAGTCTATAGAGCTGTGATCGAGTCTCCTCTCGGTATAACTCTCACCGTGAACCCAACCACACTCGTGTTTAAGTCTGCAGCTAAGAGAGTACTCACTTTCTCGGTTAAGGCTAAAACAAGTCACAAAGTCAACACTGGCTACTTCTTTGGAAGCTTAACATGGAGTGATGGTGTTCATGATGTTATAATCCCTGTCTCTGTTAAGACAACGATTTCGATGTAATAAAAAGAGCCATATGATGCTCATTGTGTTTGTTCTTATGTAATTTGTTGCAAATCTAAGTCTAAAATGTCAAATCAAGATTCAAGATCATCATAATAAAAGATCAAATCACAAATACCTTAGAATCTCTTATAAAAGATCATGATCATAACCTATAGCTGTAACATTACATACAAATATATAATCATCATATTGACTATATATTATAAAGATGTGATATTTTAGTGTACACATAAATGCAAAAAATGGAACTGGTTTGCTCTCCTGTGATCCTATATATATTAAAGTTCAGAATATAATCTGTTTTACTAAAATGAGTAATTCAGACAATCATGATCTACCAACTTATACAGATACCTAATCTACTCTATTAGTTAGAAATGATTGATATCCTCTTATACTCAGCTGAAATTAAAGTAGGTACACTATTAGTATATCTATAATAAGAAAGACATCAATAATAAGAAAGACGACAATTGTAAGAGTTAAAACTGAGCCCTCTTGAGATCCATGGCGGGAAATAACGTTACACAAGAGATAAAACCGGTATGATTCAGAATTACCATACCGATATTGAGCCGAATAAACCAATAATTGAATTCGAATCTTACGCAATAGTTCACTCCCTAAAGACACACTATGTATATAATAAAGCTTCTCTTCGACAGAATCACACACACTTCTCACTGCATAAAATGGAGAACTCTTTCCTAAGTTCCAAACTTGTGTTTCTATTGGCAATTGCTTTGGTCCTATTTCTGAACACAGAGCTGAGTTTTCTTACAGCTGAAGGAGCCTCAGATAGTAACAGCAAGGTATGTAAATGTAACTAAATTAAAACGGTGTTCTATTTTGCGAAAAATCGCTAAGAATTTACTGATATTTCTAACTTTTTCGGTGGTTTTTTGGCGGATTTATAAGGTTTATATAGTGTATCTTGGCCAAAGGGAACACGATGATCCTGAACTTCTCACCGCTTCTCATCATCAAATGCTTGAATCACTTCTTCAAAGGTACTTTACTTTAATCATCCTTAAAAGAAGGCCAAAATTTCTTCTATAGAGACTAATCTCTATATTGGACATTAACCTATTGAACTTGTTTATATATACTGTGACGGTTCATTAAACTTTCCATATATTAAATTCAATCTCCATTATATATTCAGACATATGATTAGTTCATAATTATATAACAAATACGTTTCTTGTCACCCAAGAAAACCTCTCCATACTCTGTTTTTAACAGAACTTGAGCCCTCCTCTGTTTCTTTTCCTTTGTTTGGTACGAGCTCTTCTCATACTTGTGTCTCTAATAATATATACAGCAAAGAAGACGCACATAACTCCATGATCTACAGCTACCAGCATGGATTCTCTGGTTTCGCGGCGCTTCTTACATCTTCACAAGCAAAGAAAATCTCAGGTACGCAAACAAAACTAAAACTCACATGTAAGGTCTTCGAGCATTGAAGATTTTTTGGTTCCTAATCCAGAATCTTGTATATAAACACAGAACATCCAGAAGTAATCCATGTTATACCAAACCGGATTCTGAAACTGAAAACCACAAGAATTTGGGATCATCTTGGCCTCTCTCCAATTCCAACTTCTTTTTCTTCATCATCATCTGCAAAAGCGAAAGGTCTACTTCATAACACCAGCATGGGCAGTGAAGCTATCATCGGCGTCGTTGATTCAGGTCTCTCTCTCTCTCTCTCTCTCTAAATCTAACTCTCTCTCTCTCTCTAAATCTAACTCTCTCGCTCTCTCTCCTTGGCGCACATCATGTATGTATGTATATGCAGGGATATGGCCAGAGTCAAAGGTCTTCAACGATCAAGGTCTTGGACCAATACCTAAGCGTTGGAGAGGAAAATGTAGATCAGGAGAAAAGTTTAACGCCACAATGCATTGCAACAAAAAGCTTATAGGAGCTAAGTACTATCAAAGCGGTCTACTCGCCATGAATGGAGGAAAATTTAACAGAATAATCATCCGTGATTTCAAATCCAACAGAGATGCAACCGGTCACGGCACGCATACAGCCACAATAGCCGGTGGCTCATTTGTTCCCAACGCAAGCTTTTATGGTCTAGCACGAGGTAGTGATATAGCAAAAACCTTATGGATTTTATTCACTAAAAAGGTTAACTTAAGAGTCAAGGTACCGGTTTTATAAGACATTATTTATTTTTCTTAACGGATGTGGGATTCTTATCAGGTACGGTCCGAGGTGGAGCCCCTCGGGCCCGCATAGCCTCGTACAAGGCATGTTGGAATGTAGTGGGATGGGGCGGTATATGCTCATCTGCTGATATGTGGAAGGCTTATGATGATGCTATACATGATCAGGTAGATGTTTTGTCGGTTTCTATTGGGGCGAGTATTCCCGAGGATTCCGAGAGGGTCGACTTTATCGCGGCTTTTCATGCGGTGGCTAAAGGGATTACAGTTGTAGCTGCGGCGGGAAATGATGGGTCTGGTGCTCAGACTATTTGCAATGTTGCTCCATGGCTCTTGACTGTTGCTGCAACTACTCTTGACCGGTCTTTTCCTACAAAGATCACACTTGGGAATAACCAAACTTTCTTCGTACGTTTGATACCAAAAATAACTTTGAGAAAATAGTTCAAAGTTCGACCTTATTGTTTTTGCTACCAAAAGCTCAAATTAACTTGTTGTTTTTTGTTGGTATCTAATTTGGCTGAATCTTTGTTCACTGGACCGGAAATTTCAACGGGTTTAGCTTTCTTGGATGATGATGTTGATGTGAAGGGGAAAACAATTCTTGAATTCGATAGTACTCATCCTTCTTCAATTGCAGGGAGAGGTGTAGTAGCAGTCATCTTAGCCAAAAAGCCTGATGATCGTCCTGCCCCAGACAATTCTTACATTTTCACAGATTATGAGATTGGAACTCACATTTTACAATACATACGTACTACCAGGTCTCTCTATCTTGATGCCAAAACACTCTGTTACATACTTATATAAGTTCATATACATTTCTGGAATATATACATTATTGATCCGTCAAACCAACAGATCTCCCACTGTGAGAATTAGTGCGGCCACAACACTAACCGGCCAGCCTGCAACGCCTAAGGTTGCTGCATTCTCATCTAGAGGGCCTAACTCGGTTTCACCAGCCATTCTCAAGGTTATAAAGCCTCTTATCTATATTTACTTTAAAAGTTGAATCCTTTTTGTGTAAACTTGTTAGAGTATGCACATAGTTGGTACTCATAGAGTATCATCAACAATTTTTTATTATTAATTTTAATGCTTGTTTATTGTTTGAGATTTTTTATGATACTCATAATAATCTCTTTCCAGTGGTAAGACCAGTATTGGTATCATCAAAAAACAAAATTTATTTGTAAAATCGAAATTACATGCTAGCATCGGCTACTGGAGCGATAGTCGAGAGCAAATAATTTTTTTTTCTCTCATTTTCCACAAAAACGCGTTTTTTCGACTAATTACAAGCCGCCACGTCATTAGAGACTGGTATCAGAAATTATCACTCCAGTGATACTTCTCAAGTCCAAATCAGTTGCTTTGTCTATTAATTTAATATTTTTAGGCTTATGATACCCACAAAAAATCTCCTATGTACATGGTCTTATATATCTGGTCATGTTTTTACTTTGTAGCCTGATATAGCAGCACCGGGTGTTAGCATACTCGCGGCAGTGAGTCCGCTTGATCCTGGTGCGTTCAACGGATTTAAACTTCATTCAGGGACATCGATGTCGACTCCTGTTGTTTCTGGAATCATAGTTCTCCTAAAATCTCTACACCCTAAGTGGTCTCCTGCTGCAATGAGATCAGCTTTGGTCACAACAGGTTCTTGCTTCTTCTTATTCTTCTTTTTCATAAACAAACCATCACGAACCAATCGATCTGTTTCTTTTGTAGCTTGGAGAACAAGTCCATCTGGAGAACCCATTTTTGCTCAAGGATCAAACAAGAAGCTTGCAGATCCATTTGACTATGGAGGAGGACTTGTAAACCCTGAAAAAGCTGCTAAACCAGGACTTGTCTACGATATGGGGATCAAAGATTACATCAATTATATGTGTTCTGCGGGTTACAACGACTCCTCAATCTCTCGTGTGCTCGGTAAAAAGACTAAATGCCCAATTCCTAAGCCATCAATGCTTGATATCAACTTACCTTCAATCACAATTCCAAATCTTGAGAAAGAAGTCACACTCACAAGAACTGTAACCAATGTTGGACCCATCAAGTCAGTCTATAGAGCCGTGATCGAGTCTCCTCTGGGTATAACTCTCACCGTGAACCCGACCATACTCGTGTTTAAGTCTGCAGCAAAGAGAGTACTCACTTTCTCGGTTAAGGCTAAAACGAGTCATAAAGTCAACAGTGGCTACTTCTTTGGAAGCTTAACATGGACTGATGGTGTTCATGATGTTACAATCCCTGTCTCAGTGAAGACAACGATTTCGATGTAATAAAAAGAGCCATATATATGATGCTCATTGTGTTTGTTCTTATGTAACTACTCTTGCAACTCTAAGTTCAAAGTGTCAAATCAAGATTCAAGATCATCATCATAATAAAATATCAAATCACAAACTTAGAATCTCTTACACAAACATACAAATAGAGATAACAGTAATCTTTCCTCATCTATTCATCACAACCATATATTATCCATATAATAAAAACTACTAAAACCGAATCGAGACAAAAGGATCCTCATGATCTCATAATCTATAGCTATAACATAACATAGCAAATATATAATCATCATAATGACTATATATTATTAAGATCAAGAATCAAGATGTGATCTTAATTATATCTTAACAATAAGCAATACACTCCTTCTTACAATCCATAGTGAAAGTCTTAAAAGGCTTAACAATGATTAATGTTTGCCATTTTAATCTCCCTTGACCGAGTTTTTTCATGTTGAGTCTATATACTTTAATAACTAATTTATAGCCAAATTAACATAATGTGGCGAATCATGTAATGTACGTGAAAACGTAATTCTGTTTTAAGCAAAATTTGCACATATACATTACGATTGTTTGATTTATCATATAATTTTTGATTCTGTATTTTGTTAAATAGTTAGTTATATATTAAGCAAAGATTGCACACATTACGATTCTTTGATTGCCATATAATTAGTTTCATCGTACTACCTTTGGAATATTCCACTATCTATCAAAGAGATTCAACTATCCGTGGTCACCATTTTATAATCTATAAAGTATAAAGTGTGTAAAAAAAACAAATTCAAAACGATATACACATTAAAAAAAAATCCGGAATTGGTTTGCTGTCCTGTGATCCTATATTTCGGTGTAGAGTCTTCTATATTTCAAAAGTTCAGAATATAATCATTCTATACTAAATTGAGTAATTCAGTCAATCATGATCTACCAACTTCTTAATTACAGTTACCTAACCTACTCATTTAGTTAGAAATTATTGATATCCTCTTATAGTCTTATACTCATTTGAATTATAATTAGGTAATATATATAATTAGGTACACTATTCGTATATCTATAATAAGAAAGACGACAATTGTAAGAGTTAAAACTGAGCCAAAAAGTTATGGTGGGAATATCAGTAACGCTACACGAGAGATAAAACCGGTCTGATTCGGAATTACCATAATAAGTTGAATAAACCAATAATTGAATCCGAACCAAATTCGAATCTAACCCCAAATTTTATTGCTTAAGACGAATTATTTACTATTTATATGTATATAAAAAAGCTTCTATACCACACAGTCACACATGCACACACTTCTCACTTCAGACAATGGAGAACTGTTTATCCACACTTGTGTTTCTATTGTCGATTGCTTTGGTCCTATTTCCTAAGACAGGGGTGAGTTTTCTTGCAGCTGAAGGAGCCTCAGACAGTGACAGCAAAGTATGTAATTAGAGAAAAGAAGGTATCTATTTGCGAAAATCGCTAAGAGTTTACTGATATTTCTAAACTTTTCCGGTGTTTTTTTTGGCCAATTTATTAGGTTTATATAGTGTATCTTGGGGAAAGGGAACACGATGATCCAGAACTTTTCACAGCTTCTCATCATCAAATGCTTGAATCACTTCTTCAAAGGTACTTTACTTTAATCATCTTCCAAGATAAAATCTCTATATTAAACATTAACCTATTAAACTTTTCATATATATAATTTATCTCCATTATGTATTCAAGACATCTGCTAGAATTGATAATAATATATTACATACGTTTTCTTGGGTGCCAAGAAAACTGCCGTCGCCATACTCTGTTTCTTCACGGAACTTGGACCTTCCTCTGTTTTTATCTTTTGTTTTGTTAGGAGCACTTCTCTTACTTGTGTCTCTAATGATATATACAGCAAAGACGACGCACATAACTCGCTGATCTACAGCTACCAATATGGATTCTCTGGTTTCGCGGCGCTTCTTACATCTTCACAAGCAAAGAAAATCTCAGGTACTCAACAAAACTCAAACTCACATTTAAGAAAGTTTCATATCTTTGAGCATTGAAGATTTTTGTACATAAACACAGAGCATCCAGAAGTAATCCATGTTATCCCGAACCGGATTCTGAAACTGAAAACCACAAGAACTTGGGATCATCTTGGCCTCTCTCCAAATCCAACTTCTTTTTCTTCATCATCATCTGCAAAAGGTCTACTTCATGAAACCAACATGGGCAGTGAAGCTATCATCGGCGTCGTTGATACCGGTCTTTCTCTCGCTCTCTAAATATAACTCTATCTCTATCTTTCTCCTTGATTCACATCATGTATGTATGTATATCTATGCAGGAATATGGCCGGAGTCAAAGGTCTTCAACGATCATGGTCTTGGACCAATACCTCAGCGTTGGAGAGGAAAATGTGAATCAGGAGAACAGTTTAACGCCAAAATACATTGCAACAACAAGCTAATAGGAGCAAAGTACTATCTAAGCGGTCTACTCGCCGAGACTGGAGGGAAATTCAACAGAACAATCATCCAAGATTTCAAATCCAACAGAGATGCAATTGGTCACGGCACGCATACAGCCACAATAGCCGGTGGCTCATTCGTTCCCAACGTGAGCTTCTATGGCCTAGCCCGAGGTACTGATATAGCAAAAACTTTTGGATTTCATTCACTAAAAAAGTTAACTTAAGAGTCAAGGTACCGGTTTTATAAGAAAATATTCGTAACGGATGTGGGATCTTGTCAGGTACGGTCCGAGGTGGAGCCCCTCGGGCCCGAATAGCCTCATACAAGGTATGTTGGAATGTAGTGGGATACGATGGTATATGCACAGTTGCTGATATGTGGAAGGCTTTTGATGATGCTATACATGATCAAGTAGATGTTTTGTCGGTTTCTATTGGGGCGGGAATTCCCGAGAATTCCGAGGTCGATTCGGTCGACTTTATCGCGGCTTTTCATGCGGTGGCCAAAGGGATTACAGTTGTGGCTGCGGGGGGTAATGATGGGCCTGGTGCTCAGAATATTACCAATGCTGCTCCTTGGCTCTTGACTGTTGCTGCTACTACTCTTGACCGGTCTTTTCCTACAAAGATCACACTTGGGAATAACCAAACCCTCTTCGTACGTTTTACACCCAAAAAACTCAAATTAGTTAAATAGTTGAACGTTTGGAGTTATTTTTTTAACTTGTTGTTTTTTTTTGGTATCTAATTAGGCTGAATCTCTGTTCACTGGACCGGAGATTTCAACCAGTTTAGCATTCTTGGATTCAGATCATAATGTTGATGTGAAGGGGAAAACAATTCTTGAATTCGATAGTACTCATCCTTCTTCAATTGCAGGGAGAGGTGTAGTAGCAGTCATCTTAGCCAAAAAGCCTGATGATCTTCTTGCTCGATACAACTCTATACCGTACATTTTCACAGATTATGAGATTGGAACTCACATTTTACAATACATACGTACTACCAGGTCTCTCTATCTTGATGCCAAAACACTCTGTTACATAAGTCCATTTACATTTCTTAAATATATACATTATTGATCCGTCAAACCTACAGATCTCCCACTGTGAGAATTAGTGCTGCTACGACCCTAAACGGTCAGCCTGCAATGACTAAGGTTGCTGAATTCTCATCTAGAGGGCCTAATTCTGTTTCACCAGCCATTCTCAAGGTTATAAATCCATTGTGTCTCTTATCTATGTTTACTTCAAAGTGTGGTTAAACGTTTTTGAGTAATTATGTGGTCAAGCTTTATTCTGTAGCCTGATATAGCAGCTCCGGGTGTTAGCATACTCGCGGCAGTGAGTCCGCTTGATCCTGATGCGTTCAACGGATTTGGACTTTATTCAGGGACATCGATGTCGACTCCTGTTGTTTCTGGAATCATTGCTCTCCTAAAATCACTACACCCTAACTGGTCTCCTGCTGCAATG
Source organism: Arabidopsis thaliana (assembly GCF_000001735.4). Lineage (NCBI taxonomy): Eukaryota > Viridiplantae > Streptophyta > Magnoliopsida > Brassicales > Brassicaceae > Arabidopsis > Arabidopsis thaliana. Next base: position 11,492,890 of record NC_003075.7, on the reverse strand, counting down.
AGATCAGCTTTGGTCACAACAGGTTCTTGCTTCTTCTTCTTTTCTTCTTTTTCAAGAACAAACCGACTAATCGATTTCCTTTGTAGCTTGGAGGACAAGTCCATCCGGAGAACCCATTTTTGCTCAAGGATCAAACAAGAAGCTTGCAGATCCATTTGACTATGGAGGAGGACTTGTAAACCCTGATAAAGCTGCTCAACCTGGTCTTGTCTACGATATGGGGATCAAAGATTACATCAATTATATGTGTTCCGCGGGTTACATCGACTCTTCAATCTCTCGTGTGCTTGGTAAAAAGACTAAATGCACAATTCCCAAGCCATCAATTCTTGATATCAACTTACCTTCAATCACAATTCCAAATCTTGAGAAAGAAGTCACACTTACAAGAACTGTAACCAATGTTGGACCCATCAAGTCAGTTTATAAAGCTGTAATCGAGTCTCCTCTCGGTATAACTCTCACCGTGAACCCAACCACTCTGGTGTTTAACTCTGCAGCAAAGAGAGTACTCACTTTCTCGGTTAAGGCTAAAACGAGTCATAAAGTCAACAGTGGCTATTTCTTTGGAAGCTTAACATGGACTGATGGTGTTCATGATGTTATAATACCTGTCTCTGTTAAGACAACGATTTCGATGTAATAAAAAGAGCCATATGATGCTCATGGTATTGGTTCTTATTATGTAATTTGTTGCAAATCTAAGTTTAAAAGTGTCAAATCAAGATTCAAGATCATCATAAAACAGATCAAATCACAATTAACTTAGAATCTCTTACACAAACATACAATAGAGAAAACAGTAAAGTTCCCTCATTTATTCATCACAACCATATATTATGCATATAAAACTGCTACAAATCGAATCAAGACAAAAGGATCCTCATGATCTCATAATCTATAGGCTATAACATAGAAAATACATAACCATCATAATGACTATATATTATAAAGATGATGTGATCTTTATTATATCTTAACAATAAGCGATACACTTCTTCTTACAATCCATAGTACATCCTCCACCGCCACCTCCACCGCCGTATCCTTTCCCGGAGCGGCTAAAAGATTTGAAACACTTAGCAGGACACCTAAGCTTCTTGCCGTTACAAGGTCCTTTCTCTTTGCAAGTAACCGTTGGTCTCACCACACCTCCTTTCCCAAACCCTCCGCTAGGACCACCAAACCCTCCACCGTATCCACCACCAACTCCAGTCCCCGGAAACCCGTTTCCAAACCCGGGTATAAATCCGGATCCGGGTACACCACCGAATCCTAAACCATCGTTCCCGCTCTTTTGACGAGCTGATTCAGTTGCAGAGACGAGGATGATGATAAGAAGAGAAGCCAAAAGGATAGATTTTGTGAACATTTTTGGTAATGTAGATATTTAGTGGGTTTGGTTGAGGAGATTAAATAAAAAGCTGGATGATATATAAAGATAGAGAAGAGCATTAAATTGGAAGGTATGAAAATACAGTTAAGACAATGATTCGTGGACTTTAGTGTGTAATACAATCACTTTAATGCCCGTACTACTACTCTACTTTGCAAAGAAGACTCTTGTGTCTTTCTCTATAGTCTCTATTACTTGCGTAACTAGTTGAGAGACTGTTCAAATATTTTTATTTAGCAGCACTTGGCGTTGGCGACATTTAATTTAAGCATGTGTTATTCAAAGAGCGACAGATAGTTTAAATTAAGATTTGATAGTGGAGGACTTTTGACAGATGTGTTCATGATAAAAAAAATAAAGGATTAATTACCTAAAGTTTGGATGAAATCCACAATTGGTATTCTCTGTAACCATCTGCCAAAAATTCAAAAATTTGTGTGTTAATAATAGTGTCTATTTATAAACACAACAAATTTCTAAGCAACTGTTTTATTACTCGCACAAAAAAAGAAACTTGTGGTGTTCATAATTTAATCTGTTCTATAAGGCCCACTCATTATTTCAATCCAACCATATCATTTAAGACTTTCAAGTCTTAAATCAAAATCTATGCAGGTTTGATTTAAAAGGATAAACTGGTTAACAAAATGTAAGTTTCGTCCAAGGTTTCATTAAATTTAGGGTTGATTTCCATTAAATTGGTTTCGTTGACAAGTTGGTTCTTCACCCACACACAGCTCTTGTTAGCTCTCTCGAGGACCCACCATTAGTTTGTATTTTATATGAAACTGTAATGTAAATTATTTATGCATATTTGGTTGGGTAAGAGTCCATGTTTTGTTTGCTATTTATACGACCTAATTATTGAAATTCATTGACAAATTCGGCCAAGTAGACTACTAGTTAGTTTTTCTCACCTGTGAAATATGAATTTTGTTTTTATGTATTGTGTGAGACTGTGAGCTGTGTTTGTTTATATTGGTCCAGTACATATATCAACTTTTGTATGGATATATACACATTCTTTTTAACCACTAAAGCTTAAAACAGTAAAGGATGATGAGCAAGTAATATCTGAAAGAATGGGAATTCAATGAGATTATTAATGGTGATTTTATTTCATCTATCCTTCGACATTATTACAAGGTTTTTAGTCGTCAAACCGGTTCAAAATTGACAAAAATCGGTTCAAGTTTAATTCTCTGCTCTCCTGAGACTGCTTAAACTTTTGAGTGGTCCTTGCTGCTCAGACCATGGAGGTCGTTTGTTGTTTTCCTGAAATATAACACAGTTTATTATAAATGATTCATCAGATGATTACTTACTCGGATCTCAAAATGTATCAACTCTTCCAAGTATGATTTGGACATGGAGCACAAAACCATCTGTGAATACATACACTGATATCTGTGACAGAATTGCAGGAGGAACATCTAACAGCTGGAGCTCCATAAGGATACATCAGTAGCAGTTTGCAATTGTTGCAATTCACCTGACCAACCTGGTTAGCTGCAAACAAAGAACGACAAGTCCAGAACCGATAAGAGAAGAAGGCTATTTCATCAATAATGAGGCCAAGTGATTCACAAGCTAAGAAGAACAATCTTGGTCTTAAGATCACACAATTTCCCCAAGAGTAGTAAGAGTAAAGGATAAAGACCACATAAATGGTCTACAAAGGAGACATTATGATGGAGTAGAGACCAAAAGGCTCACAAAAGCTTAAGAGAAGAATCCTAACCAAAGATCATTCTTGTGTCAGTTAAGAACTAAACTCATTTGGTCTCAGGAAGCTTACATTTTGAGATTCTCAAAAGAACATAGATATATCATTCACACATGCTAAGTAAAACTAGACTGAGAGAGCATTCCAAGATTGTTCCATTAAGAGTTTCAAGTGACTGAGATTATCAACAAAAGCTTTTCAAGTAATGAATAAGAGATAAAAAAGCCATGGAAGAACGAACCTTCAAGAACGAGATTAACAGTCTGACAAGAGGAGCACTTAACATGTTTGGATCCTCTTAGATAAGAAAGCAAACGCCTGCAAGATCCACATACCATTTGGGCCTTTTCTGCAACAACCCCAAAAACAAAGAAGATTTGCAGAAAAAAAACACTAATCAATTCTCGGAATCGAAAATGGGTTATCTCTAAAAGTCTACAAACTCCACTAAAAATCTCTAATTTGATCAGACTGTAGCAAGAAATGGAAGCAAATCGATAAACCCTAAAATAGACAAGACTACAAGAATACCGGGAATTTCTACGGTGGTGGGATTGGGGTTTACGGCGGCGGTGATGGTGACGATTGGAGGAGGAAGAACTGCAGATTCCCATCCCGGAGGCGGACCTTCCTCTTCCTCCTCTTCTTCTTCACGGTGCTTTTGTTCTTCCTTCTGCGTTTGTTGTTGTATCTCTTCCATCACGCCTTCCGTCTCGGCTCCGGCGAAGATGTCCAAAGTTAACTCTCAGATTATTATTACTTTTACCTTTTTAACTTTCCAGTAACGTTGACAAATAGTTGACTTTCTTAATAAATGTAAGGTAAAATTCAATACAAGAACAAACAAAAAAGATTTAGAAAGAAAATCAAAACAAATGATAGTAGATAAATTCGTTATTGCATCGGTGAATCAATGAACAATGTTCACATGACTCTCTTATCAATCAGATGGTAGTAACAACAGCATGCACTACAGCTAAATATTCTAGCTCATCCTTGGCTTTATATACATCGTCAAACCATTCTAGTATCCCCCAAATCTCTCCATCCTTGCGTTTTTCAATCGTAATTTCCGCACACCAAATTTTTCTCACGTTACCCCACTCCTTAGCACTCCACGTACACCACCACCATTTTTCCACCATAATATGCCAATTTAACATTACCATAAACTTTAGGCAATCTTTCCAACCCCTTCATAGTTGTCCATGATCCTTTTTCCGAGTCATACCAATCGATCATACCGTTACCACTTCTATTGCAACAGTAGAACACGTTCTTTATCACACAAAAAAATGATGAGCAACGCCATCCATTATTCATCGCTAAGTCTGCCGCTATCCATCTACCTTTATGCAGCTTGTAAGTCACATTATGAAAATACGACCTTACATAGACAGTTCCTTCATACACTATGCTCTCACACTTATAGCCTGTGCATATCTTCTCCTCACTCGGGAATTGCAAAAACTCCCAAGTTTGGGTTTTCGTATCAAAAACCTCCATCCATTTCGTTGAATCGAGAGTTCCGCGGCCTCCTGTTACATATATTTTCCCATCAAGGACGCAAGTAGATTGGAACACACGGGAAACCTGCATGCTAGGGGCCTCACACCATGTGTGAGTACGACAATCCATGACCATGACGCTAGACGAAGGTTTAGTTCTATTATTACTGAATCCCCCAATAGCGTAGATATTAGGACCAACAGCCACTACACTATCCGACCATGATGCAGATTTAGGATATGAAATTGGGATTAAAATCTTTTTTGAGCTATTTGGTTTGCGGCAAAGAGTGAACCAAATTAATTGTGGGTTAGAAGCGTCATATGTAATCTGCGTTAAGCACACGTACAAACAACTCTCGGTGCGGCCTAAGAGAGTTTGGGTCTGGTAAAGCTCCGTTGAAGTAAGGATAGAGCGGAATCTCTTGGATACTAAAGAGAGAGTTGGATAGTACTATCTTGAGATGCGGGCCAAATTAAACAGTTTAAAACCAAATCATCAGGAAGCATAAGAAAATTCATCCGTCTTCTTTTAAAAGGTGGCTCTTCTCCGTTCATTGCTGTGGAAGTGCACCCGAGAGCGCTAGCTGTGTCGGCTTTGCTTTTTTTTTCTCTCTCTCTTTTAGGGTTTAAGTAGCTTTTCACGTAAGAAACTCTTTTTTGTGTGTTTTGCGCTTAGGCTTTTTATGTCTCACTTGAAATCTTTATATAGCGAATTATCATTCCTAATCTAATGAGGAAATCTAACTTCTTTTTCTATTTTACTCCTTTATGTTAACTTACCTTTTTCATAAGATAAGAAGAAGGATACTAATTAACAAAACTGAAAACAAACAAAAAAAATGCAAAGTGTTATCCGTTAGTGTGGTTTGTTATTGGAAGTTTGAACCATGTCCCAAAATAACAAATTTTTGCATGAAGATTTTGGAGGTTCACTCATTAGTCATGACTCAACCATTCACAGTGTTATAAAAAACACTTAAAAGGAGTTGTTACGTGGGTTCTCAAGGATCTTTTTCTTAGATTCATAATCCTGCGAGCTTCGGTTTTGCAGAAAAGATACGATTAAGAGTAGCTGCCAAGCGAATCCCACCTTGTGCAAGTCTCTTCTCTACAACGGGTAACCGAGAAAGGAAATACTCATCTGCAGAGAAAGCAGAAGATCAAGTCATGTCCATGATTAAAGAAAACAAAAAGCCACGATCTGGTTTCATAGAGTAAGTATACCTCCTAAAGTAGTCCCCGGAGTAGCGTTCCTGTAAGCATACTTGCAGGCGAGATCAATGCTTTCAGAAGCATACCTTTAACACATCAAAGAACAAAGAGAATCAACAATGATATGGTAACGAAAACTAAGTTTTCTCTGCTATTAAGCAACTTAACAGATATATAGATGCTTGCTTACAGATTTGGACAGGCCTTTTGGTGAAAGTGACATGACTTCCACGACGGAACATCATTCGACCAGCCGTTCTATATTAAGACAGACGTAACAACAAACACTCAATGTAAGTTGTGTTTATCTTGGATACGGCTATAACTTGCTGAAGCTGATTAGAGAAGGCAAGATTGTACCTTGAGTTTGGCTTGAAGAGCTTGAATCATGTGTGGAAGGCTTGAATTGTAGTATGTTTCTAGAGCAGAGTCAATTATCATGTTGTCCCAGACCTTCAAGTTAAGATCGTTCCACTTCCGTGTCAGGAAAGATACTTTTTAGCATCAATATGACTAAAAAACAAAGCACTTACATGGTGCAAATTTGATTTGTTATGGTACCAGTTGACTATTATTGTGTTACCACCTAGATCTCCAAGAAAACCAGTATGCAAGGGCTGCGAAAATCATAATCCACATAAAGATTAGCCATACTCTTGTGTTGCTACTATACACTAATCAAACCTCCAGAGTCCAGAGTAGATAGAGTAGTAGCCTCAAATGCATATAACTCTGACAGCATTTGTTTGTAATATTATGATTCGACTGAATTTGCAAAAAGGACTAACCTGATGAACATCTCCCATATAATGTGACAAGAACAAGAGAGCCTCTGTCAAGTTGTCTGCCAAGAACAGAAAGAAAAAGACTTCTAAGTCACACTATTATGATCGATGTACTCACACAGAAATCAGTAAACTGAAACATTAAAAGAAGTATCAGATTCACTTAAAATCTAACTCACAGTGGACTATATTCTGTGAGTTTTCAGAAGCAGACATTAACTGGTTTGTGTAATTGAAGATCGCTCCTGTCACACACCAGTCCTTATGCTTATGAGTGTCATGGCAGTCCCCTTCACAAAACACAAAAGGACATAGAGTTGAACTTAGAAAATACATAGCCAATGGAAGCAGAAACAGAACAGAAACATGTATGAAGCTGGAGGAAAAGATAACCCACGGCAATACTCGTAGTTGCACCTGTATTCAGGTGTGTTAACATAGTGCAAAGTGCTAGTCCATTGCCATTGCGAGAGTTTTTTAATTTCATCAGGCCATGAGCAAAAATCTGCTAGTCCACCACCATCAACTGATTCAGGCAGAAGTTTCTTCACTGCAGCAATAGTATCATCCTCAAAGAATCCCTGAGGATTTGGAAATTGAAATCATCTTATCAACAAAGCTAATACCTTTTCAGTCTAAAGCATGATCCAATCTCAAAGAAATTCGATGAAACGCCGATTAAACCACATTTATCTCCATCCTAACTAATAAAGAAAGCTCCTAGATGCATTTTTGTTTTCACAGTTCTCTAAAGCTAAATCAATCTTCAAGTATCTTACAACACTTTCACAGAGTTCATCTTAGAGTGTAACATCTCAGAAACTAATCAAGAAAAGTCACCTCAGCTAATTTGCAAACAGTGTAGTGACCATCCTTCCCCCAACAGAGAGCTCCATGGACAAGGTGTGTAAGCACGAGTACACTCACAATCCACAATCTCATTCTGAAACACAGAGCTTTCAATTTCTTAATAAATCACATAATTTACAGATCAAATCTCTAGCAGAACAAAGAGAACAACACGATTCAAGCAAAAAAAAAAAAAAAAAAAGAGTCAAACGAATTACCTCAAAGAAAAGCTTTGATCTTTAGCTCTTTGCCAAAGCTTCTTTTGATTTTTCTATTTCTCTAATCTATCCATTGACCATTTGGGGTGATGATATTCTTCAATTTATGTTGTTGTTTATTGCCCATCCACAGACCCACGTTTGATTTGTTTAATCAAAATATATAAACTGACAGTTGTGCCACTAGTCACTTGCCAATTAAGCATTCCAAAGCTCCTTCCTTTACATTAGTATCAAGTGAGACTAGCACAAGCTTTTAAGTCCAGATAAAAAGCCCCATGGAAGGGAAGCTTTCAAGAACGAGATTTAACCGTAAAACCCAATTTCGATTTCCGCTAATAATTTGGATCCAAAAATCTAGACAAAATCTGATAAAATTAGACAAAGAAATGGATAAAACCCCAAAACCCATAATCGTCGTTGTTCTTGTTTGCTTCAATATCACTCTTTCCCCTCCAACGAGTTAGTTAGAGTGACGTGGCAGCTGAACTAGATTTGGAGTAACGGGATAGATTACCCATAAAGCCCAATAATGATCATTACGTGAGACATAACTTGCTTAGATAACCTCATTTTATGGGCTTAGATGGGGTCTCTAGTGTTAGTCATAAGCTCTTAAATACCATTTCTAGTTATATATCAATCTTTAGCTTGGAATTGGATCGTTGTCCTATAGTAAAAAAACTTTTACTATTTTATGTTAGCAATCCCACTTAACATTCAATATGTTTAAAATGAAAGAGTTTACCAAAAGGAAAGAAAAAAAGGTTGGTAATGAATTTATCTAATCGGATACGATATTTCATAATCTAATGATGGGATCTATCAATAAATAGAATCAAAGTTAACTTTAACGCTTTTGTTACCTGTTTTCTTTCTTTAGCAATTAATATTAAACGAGTTTTAGTAATATAAATATGTTTCCAGTTATATACCAAACTTTATGTAATATTCATAAGCTTGCCAAAATTTACAAGAGTTTTTGGAACGCGCACAAAATTCTCATATATTTCTTACCCAAAAATAAATTTTTTTTTTTTTTTTACTTGTTTATAATCCTATATGAACATTGCTCATCTTCCCCATTTGATGGTAATTTTTCTATTCCTATATGTAATTAAAT